>NC_054080.1:54460748-55815748 GCF_017639655.2 Falco naumanni | reverse complement strand
AAGTGTCTCGAATTTACCAGATGAAACATGCCCCTTTGTAAATGAAGTCACTATGTTCCCATTAACAAGTTCAACTGGCAAGACATTCGCCATCAAGACCAGGTCTGTCAATTGCTTTTAGGCAGTTCTACCTGGTACATTTGAGGTACATTGGTTCAAGGCTAGATTTGCCTCCCTATAAGAGTTCCTATTCCAAATTCATCATATTTACTTCTCTCAAACAAGCAACTGCTGTAATACCCAGAAGACTGAGCTCGTAAATGCCATATTGCCTATTAACACTGTAGACAAGAAGTTTCCTGTCCAGCCATGCCTGGGGTTATTCTGCATTGGTTCTGCATTAGAGTACACTTACTTCAGTAAATCCAAATGGCTTACCAATTATTTATGCATAGCACCACCCCATGTCTGCACTGACAGGCAACAGAGGTTTCCTTTAGGTTAGAGGCATACCAGTGCGGGGAATGAAGAGACAGGACGCAGCTTGATGCAAGCAAATGACAATTTATTGTATAGAAGCACGAGTTTTTATAGACACTTTCAAAAGCTGCGCATTTTAAACAGATTGGTTCTTGAAGCTAAGCCTTGCATACTAGGCAATCCCTGATTGGTAGTTAACTACCAGCAATTAACTGCAAGGTGTTATCTTTCCGCCATCCGTCTCCCACTCCCCTGTGCTCTGCAAACATGCCTCATCATGTTAATTGTTGTGTCTATTCACACTCCTTGTCCTCCCAGGGTCACAAGCTCGAGCACATTCCCCTCAGCTAACTGATTGCCACGCATGGTCCTAGTTTCCAGCCCGCTCCTGCATCTCCCCCTTCCTGTTGCACAAAAAGAACCTTTGAAACCGAACGAGTAAAAACAAGGTATAAGTAATAGAACAAATAAAAAACCAACTGAGACATATTATCAATGTCAAAATAACCCACTATCTCTGTTTGGTACAATTTTACAATTTCCCCTTTTTGTTTTTGAACAGCTAGTACCAGGTTTGCCATGTTCTGCAGGGCCCTTGCAAACATGACAGCAACCAAGGTAATAGGAAACAAAAATACTGCCAATTGATTGAATGAATGCCAAAAAAGACTGAAATTTTCTCAGATTTTGATAACATGTTGCTGCAATGGGGCGCCTAAAATCCACGCAGCACATACTATCAGAATCCTCACAGCCATGTCCTTGAACCAACAACAAAAAGCAGCAGCAATTTTGACTCACATTCTTAACTGCCTACCAAACAAGGTGATTTAACTCGTTAATGCTTTCCCTGCTGTTACTCCGGATAAGAGAAGAACCGCTGCGACACGTTCCCATCATAGCCTCCTACGTTAGCATCTACAGAAAGACAATTATCGACATTCAAAGTGTAAACAATATCATCTTTTGGATTAACATTATACATAGGTGGAAGGGCACACCAAACAAGAACTGGTTCAGTCAAAAAGTTCGAAACATCGCATGCCTTCTCTGAACATACCTCTGGGTCATTCCCTTCATTCCCTCTCTTCTTTATGCAAAGAGAAACACTTTTACCGTAACAGAGAAGCCCCTATTTACATCTCTGAGCCCAGACACACACCGCAGCTGTATGCTCCACCAGGCTCAGGGCAGAAATCATTCATGCAGTTACATAGCTATATATCTCTACAAGCATGCAGACACCTATTAAACACTAGATAACCACGTTTATCTTTTCTATTCTCCTTCACAATACCTAGTTGTTCTCCCATTATGAATCCTCCCTTCCCGCACTGCTCTGCATAACTCTTTAACAGCCTCGTATTGCACAGGCTGCCACTCTGCAGGTTGATTTGTCTGACAAAATACTGAACATGCCATAGCGACTCCTAAATCCCATCACTTAAGTGTTTCCCACTTGCCTTCCTGCCACCAATCCCTCAGACCCCCTTTCACCCTCCCCAAAAATACCATCAATGCATCGGGAGAGACGAGGGGGTGGGGAAAGGTCTAGCTCCTTTTCCAGATCTACAGGACCTGGATCAAAAGGTTTATCAGTGTCAATGGAATCATTGTCCGAGTTGTCCTGTTCCCGTGCTTGCTCCTGTGTTGTGAGGGTCGCTGCAATCAGTGACAGAAGCTCTGGGGGCAGAGGAGGTGTGGACGGAATCGCCATCGCTGACGGTGTCTTGAGTCGCGCTGTCAGTGGAATTTACAGCTTCCTCTGGTTTAGCACCGTTAGTAGAATTAGTCCACACTTGGCAAAGAGTAGTCAGAATTTGCCACCAAGATGCTAAATGCATTCCCGACACGGAGTTCCCCTCCGCGGCAGCATCATACAATTGGCTGCTGTCTGTACACACTTTCATTCTTTCAAAGCCTCTAAAGTTTCTTGGCTGCTCACCTGTCTCGATGAATACAGGTGTTATCCTCGGGGTTTAGGTTGTCCGCCTGGTCCAGACAGCAAGTTCAGCCAAGCCGTCTCCTCCGGAACGCAGCCCTCTTCCACGAGCTGTCTTTTTTATCGACCAGTTCCGTCCTTATTCTTCCAAGGCTTCGGGACACCACCATAGGGGTCACCATTTGAGGAGACTGAGGCACGGACTCCCTGATCTGACTAGAAGACCCTTCATGAGTCCATATACGTCTCTTTCTGGGGACGAAGCCTGATTCCCCATTACGGATTTCCCACAGCTCACCTCTCAACTCCGGAGGGATTTCAGGCCGGCTCCTGCTTCCTTTCAGCAGATCATTCAAAGTTCTGTGGGATTCGCTGCATGTCGCTCAGACAGGCGATTCGAGAGCCCTTCACGTTAGATCCTTAAACGCATCACGTCGGGGTCACCAATTTGCGGCGAATGAAGAGACGGGACATAGCCTGATGCAAGCAATGTCAATTTATTGTACAGAAGCACGAGGTTTTATAGACACTTTCAAAAGCTGCACATTTTAAACTAATTGGTTCTTGAAGCTAAGCCTTGCATACTAGGCAATCCCTGATTGGTGGTTAACTACCAGCAATTAACTGCTGGTAGCAAGGTGTTACCTTTCCTTGGCGCCATCCTTGGCGCCATCCGTCTCCCACTCCCCTGTGCTCTGCAAACATGCCTCATCATGTTAATTGTTGTGTCTATTCACACTCCTTGTCCTCCCAGGGTTCGTGACCTACAAGCTCAAGCACATTCCCCTCAGCTAACTGATTGCCACGCATGGTCCTAGTTTCCAGCCCGCTCCTGCATACCAGGAAGGAGGTTTTCTAATGTTTGGACCAACTGCTGAATCAGTTGTGTCACTTCAGGTCTACTTGTGCTGCCACAGGTCTGGGAGGAAGCGAAAAGCCCGTTATCGGCTCTGCAAAGCATAGGTACAGTCATTCCTGGCTTCCTCCAGCCATTTATACCTCCACCAGCACTGTTAGCCTTTCACAGCCTTATAGACATCACCCTGGGGCAACATGAACTCTGACACTCACAGCTTTTGCCTCTTTCTTTTTGCCCAGCTTGCATTTATTTACTGTCGGAACTTCCTGTTCTCCCTTCCTTGATCCCAGCTAGATAGTTACTTTTTCCTAAAGAAAACAGAGAGTCTTCCCCTACATTGTGTAAACTCTGCCCCAAAATAGATAGCCATTGATGTCTTCTAGGAATTTCACAAAGCCAGGCCACCAGTTTACTGAAGTGAAAATGCACACTGACTCCTCTACTGCGCTACTCAGTCTTCAGCTTTCCTCATCCCACTCTGGAAACATATTGTGCTCTTCCAAACCTGGGAAGATCCACCTACCCTTCCCTCTGCTGCTTATTTCTTAATTTATGCCCGTTCCACACACCCCACCTGTAGAGGGATTTTTAAAGGACTGAGGACATACGTTACCATTGTGCGGGTTGGACAACCCAGGCCTGTTAGTTGAAGCTGCAGAGCAACTTTAAATTGCCCTTGGAACAAGCAGTGTGAGAAAGAAAACACGCTATGCACAAACAAGAAGCCAGGTGCGGAGCAAGTCCTGGGAACCATGGAATCCGCACACTCTGATCAGGCGCCTGCAGCATGCTCACCAGTCAGCGACAGGGACGCCCGCGTGGCCAAAGACTTTTATCCAATCACCTGTGTGTAAAGTCGTGTGAGTGGTTGGTTTAAGTTATAAACATGACCTGTTTGTTTAATAAAGTGAGCACGGCATGTAGCCATATTGGTGTGATTGTCATCACTTGGCCAACTCTCCATGGTGGACCCTCTTCGCCCACCCTCTTCTAAACAGATCCAGCTGAAGAATGCAGGACCTTATCTTAATCCTCCTTTGCTTGACTAGAAAGCCTGACAGTTGTAAGATTTGACCTGTGGCAGCTATCGATGTTGGCTTTTCTCATATTTCTTTCATCATGTCTCTCTGCTAGAATTCAGGGGAGAACACGTAGTCGCTCAGGATGTGCACAGAGCACAGATCAAGATCAGGATTTGTTTGGGGCCTTAAAAGTGCTAGGAACAGAAGTAATAGGACAAACAGCTGTCTGTACTATTGCACTACCACCCTTGCTCAGCCAAGGAATTTCAGTTTGCTGTTTTCTTGCCTCAGCCAGCTGAGGAGGAAACAGAGTGGGCTAGTGTAGGACAGTGCTCCAGTTTATTTAAAACAAATGAACAAACAAAATGCAGCAACTTTATTCACAGTTCTTGTGGGAACTATTGTGTCACAGGGGATATGAAGAGCTTGTGAACCTCTCATGGGTTAGCACCAATTATCTGCTGTGGACTCTCACTGCTAAAAAGCGTGCACAACTATAGTAGTATTGATCTTATTTCAAAAAAGACCTTTGTGAAACAGATGGAAGTTCTCACTGAGTGACTACTGTGATGTCCTGGTGCCTATAGCCTTGAAACACTACTCACTGCCACAATAAATATGTGACTAAGCAGGCAAAATATGTTGTAGGCTGCAGCCAACCTAAAGGACAGAACAAAACCGTAACACCACAGAAATCTCATTTCAAACTTCTTCTGTGCTTTTATCTGCCATAGCAGCTTACAGAAAGGCAAAACTGGCTTGTTATAAGCTAGTGTGTGATTCAAAGGCATCATGTGTGTTTCAAAGGCATATTTTATCTGCAATCCAGAACAAAACACAAAAAAAAACAAACACAGATGTATGAAAAACATTTGTAGGCTTAAAAGCAGAATAAGGCATATAGCTAAAAAATACAGAAGTTACCCATTTAAAATTGTCACAGCACGTTTAGCCAGGGACAAGTCCTGGTTTGGGATACATGCTTACTGCAAGATCCAGTAATAATCTAAGTGTAACTAGATGAAATCACTCATTTCACAACAGGAAACTGTACAGGAAGGTAACTGTCAGGCAATTTCCATAGCTACTAGTAAAGACAAAGTTTCTTTCTTGAGAACCATACTAGTCAAATTGTGACAGACACCACTATACTAAATTTGGCAAGGGCTGCAAAGAAGAATAAGAATGGCTTTTATAGGTACATCGGCCAGATGAGGAAGATTAAAGAAAAGACACCCTCTGTGGTAAATAAGACAGAAGAGCTGATGACAACCCACATGCAGAAGGCTGAGGTACTCAACAATATTTTTGCCTGTTTCCAATGGCAATCTCTCTTCCCACTCCTCTCAAACTGCTGAACTTCAAGACAGAGACTGGAGCAATAAAGCCCCTCCCATTATAGGAGAAGATCAGGTTCACAACCACCAGAGGAACCTGAACATACACACATCTATGTGAGATGCAGAGAGATACATCCCATGGTCCTGAGGGAACTGGCTGGTGTAGTTGCCAAGCCACTCTCCATCGTATCTGAAAAGTCATGGCAGACAGAGAAAGTCCCCAGTGACTGGAAAAAGGGAAACATCACATCCACTTTTTAAAAAGGTAAAAAGGAAGACCATGGGAGCTACTGAGCAGTCACCCTCACCTCTGTGCCAGGTAAAGTCATGGAGGACATCCGCCTGAAAGACATGTTGAAACATATGGAAGAGAAGGAGGTGGTTTGAAACAGTCAACATGGCTTTACTAAGGGCAAATCCTGTCTGACTAATCTAGTGGCCTTTTACGACGGAGTAACTGCATCAGTGGACAAGGGAAGAACTACAGATGCCATCTACCCAGATATAAGGCCTTTGATACAGTCCCCCATAACATTCTTGCCACTAAATTGGACAGATACGGTTTTGTCAGATGGCCTGTAAGATGGATAAGGAACTGGCTGCTTGGCTTTCTCCAACAAATTAAAGTCAATGACTCAGTGCCAAAGCGGAAACAGGTAATGAGTGGTGCCCACAGCGGTCCGTACTGCAACCAACAATATTTATTATCTTCACCAACAACATAGACACTGGGATTGAGGACACCCTCAGCAAGTTTGCAGATGACACCAATCTCAGTGGTGCAGTTGATTCACTTGAGGGAAGAGATGCCATCCAGAGGGACCCTGAAAGGCTTGGGAAGTGGGCCTGTGTAAGCCTCATGAAGTTCAACAAGGCCAAGTGCAAGGTCCCACACCTGAGTCGCTGAGATCCCCAGTATCACTACAGACTGAGGGATGAATGAACTGACAGCAACCCTGCAGAGGAGGATCTGGGGATACTGGTGGATGAAAAACTGGACACGAGCCACCAGTGCGTACTTGCAGCCCAGAACCTGGACTGCACAAAGAGCAGCATGGCCATCAGGCTGAGGGACATGATTGTCCCCCTCTGCTCTGGTGACACCCCACCTGGAGTAATGTAACTGGCTGCTCAGGGGTCCCCAGCTCAAGAAAGGCAAGGACCTGAGACAGCCAGTCCAGAGGAATGTCACAAAAAAGCTCAGAGGGCCGGAACACCTCTCCTGTGAAGACAGTCTGAGACATTTGGGCTTGTTCAGCCTAGAGATGAGAAGGCTATGGGGAGACCTTATTGTGGCATTTCAATATATAAAGGGGCCTTCATGTTGGAAAAGTTCACAGTTAGTGGCAGAGAACAAAGGGATGCAGCACAGCTTATATACACTTATCAAATCATTAGTCAATGTCCAAAGTTCTTCAAAGTTTCCTTTAGTCTTGTCAGTTCTGCAAATCCATGGCCTGACTCTGTCCCAGGTGATTCATTTATTCGGTTCCAGTCTCTGCCTTGGTTCCAAGGTCCTTCTTGGATCACGATCTTCTTTCTGCTTCCTTTAACTCACACAATCCTTCAAGCACACTTAGTCTTTGAACAAGCAATTCCTATTCACATATATTAATTTTTCTAAAAACACCTGTGTTTCTGAGAGCACCTGTGTATACAAATTGATCATCTATTGTTTCTCTATTCTCCTACTGATTAACTTGACTAAATTTTAAACCAGCCTTGGATTAGGGCTATACAAGGGACAAGGCCTGGTTCTGCCATTTAGCAGCTTCAGCACTTTAAATTGCTTAATTCAAAATACATTTTCTTTAACACTTATAAAAATATGGAGAGAGAAGAGTCTGTAGTGGCAGAACAAGGGGCAATAGTTTTAAACTGAAAGAGGGTAGGTTTAGTCTGGATATAAGGAAAAAAGATTTTATGATGACGATGCTAAGCCACTGTATCAGGTTGCCCAGGGAAGTCTGAATGCCCCATCCCTGGAAGTGTTCAAAGTCAGGTTGAACAGGGCTTTGAGCAGCCTGGTCTAGTGGAAGGTGTCCCTGCCCACGGCAATGGGGTTGGAAATGGATGATCTTTAAAGGTCACTTCCAACACAAACCATTCTATGATTATATGATGCATAGCTTGTAGATTGATTTATCAAAATAACAAATGATCCTTATGCACACCAATCAGAAAAGCTGAGTCAGCAAGCAGCTAACCGAAGGAGGTCTAATTCCTGCACAATTCCTATAAAGCATCCCTATCATGATTAAAAAAAGGGTGGTTTAGTCTCTGGGAAACAACACTGAGGGGAAAAAAAAAAAAAGTGTTGTTATTTGTAAGGAAAATTATCAGACTTTTTCTGTTCGTGGGTGATGATACCAAACCGGAGATCCTGTTGACTCTCTTGAGGGAGGAGAGGCCTTGCAGAGGGATCTGGATAAACTGGAGCACTGGACAGCCAACAGTGACATGAAAGTGACAACTCAAAACGCTGGATTCCACACCTGGGACAGAGAAATGCCAGGCACAAGTTCAAACTGGGAGAGGAGTGGCTGGCGAGCAGCCCTGGGGAGAAGGCTCTGGGGGTGCTGGCCGGCAGCAGGCTCAGCGTGAGTCGGCCACGTGCCCTGGCAGCCGAGGGGCAAAGGGCACCTGGGGGACACCAAACACAGCGTGACCAGCAGTGGAAGAGGCGACCAGCCGGCTGCGCTCAGCCTGGCGCAGCTGCACGCGGGGTACTGTGTGCACCAGCTCTGGGCCCTCCGCTTCAGCAGGACGTGAATTCAGGCCCCTGAGCGCATCCAGAGGGCAACAAAGCTGGTGACAGGGCTGGGAGGAATGTCCCGTGAGGGGAGCCTAAGGCTTCGGGCTTGTCCAGTCTGGAGAGAAGGAGGCTGAGGGGTGACCTCGTGGCTCCCTGCAGCTCCCTGAGGAGGGGAAGTGGCGGGAGGCGCTGAGCTCTTCTCCCGGGGACCCAGCGACAGGACAGGTGGGAACGGCTCAAAGCTGCGCCGGGGGAGGCTCAGGCTGGGCACTGGGAAGCACAGCTTTACCCAGGGGGTGGTCACACCCTGGAACAGGCGTCCTAGAGGTGGTCAGTGCCCCGAGCCCGTCAGTGTTTATGAGGTGCTTGGGCAATGCCCTTAACAATGTGCTTTAACTCCTGGTCAGCCCTGAAGCGGCCAGGCAGCTGGGCTAGGTGACAGTTTTAAGTCCCTTCCAACTGAAATATTTGATTCTATTCTATGAAACTTCTGTGTACACGAGAGTAGCCTAGCAGTTGGCACTGTCACACCACTCCTGTAAATCCACATTTCTTTTAAAATGCAGAAGGAAAGCTTCGCTCAGCCTCTCCTTTAGGGACAGCCGGGCGCTGCCACGGCCGTGGGGCAACGGCAGGCCCGGAGGCTGGGCACACTCGCCTCTCCGCTCACTTACCCTACCACAGCCCGCGGTAACGGGCCAACGGGGCGGACGGGCAGCACCGGGCCGGCTGGACACGCCGCGGAGCAGCACCCCCGCCCCGCCCGCCCGCCGCCCTGCCCCGCCCCCTGCCCCTTGACCCCGCCGCTGTCCCCGCGCTTCCTGTTCCCAACCACGTGGGCGCGGCGGGGCGGCGGCGGCATGGCGGGAAGCGCGGCCGGCCAGGCGCAGTGCCTCAGCTACGCGGGCTGCAACTTCCTGCGGCAGCGGCTGGTGCTGGCCACGCTCAGCGGGCGGCCGCTGAAAATCCGCAAGATCCGCACCAGGGAGGAGGACCCCGGCCTCCGCGGTGAGCGAGGGGGCATCGGTGGGGGAGAGAGGTCAGGGGTGGGGGGAGGCGGAGCCCCGGCGGCGGCCGTGCCGGGGGCTGCTGCCGGGCAGGGGCGGTCTCGCACGGGGAGCGGGGGCAGCCCCAGACGCTTCCCGACGGGTCCCGTCAGGGGTGCGGGGGTCCCGACCGCATGCCGGTGCCCCCCGTGGAGCAGCCGTCTCCCCGGGGCAACCGCACAGCCGGTGCGGGCGGCGGGCCGCCGGTCGGGCTGGCACACGTGGGCGGCGCGGCCGGCGGCGTGGGAGCGGCGCGGGGCGGTGACAGGCCGAAGCGAGGAGCGCGTCCCCAGCCCGCCGGGCTCCCGCTCGTCGCTCAGGCGCGGAGCCGGCGGGGGAGCAGTGCCCGCTCGGCCCCGCAGCGGTGCCCCCGCGCTGTGTCACCCCCGCCGGCCGGCCGGCAGCGGGGCGCACCTGGGACCGGCGTTTGTGCCAGCCCGTCCCCGCCGCCGGGCGGGGCTGCCCCGGTCCCCGCCCCCTTGCCGGGACGGCTCGGTCCGCTCCGCGGCGCCCCGGGGCGTGCGGGTGGGGGAGCGGGGGGGCGAGGGGTGCCGGGCACGGACCCGCTGGCCGGGCTGCGGGCGGGCGGCGCTGCGAGCCCCGGCGGCTGCGGGAGCGGGCTGGCAGCTCCGGCCGCCCCGTCCCGGGAGCGCGGGTTCCCGCGGGCGCGGTGGGTCAGCTTCTGTGCCTTGAGGTTCATCGGTGCCTCGCCCGAGCCGTGGTGAAGGTGAACGGCGTGAGCTCCTTCTGCGGCCCCTTTCCGCAGGCTCCCAGCGTGCGGGTCCTCTGCGGGAAGCCTTGCCCAGGGGCACCCGCGCCGTTCCCAAGCGGGACCTGTGGCGCCCCAGAGTAAATGGAGCAGAGGCGAGAGGATGGGGGCTGAGGAAGAAACATCACTGTGGTCTTCAGTTACTTTCAGGGCGAGGTGTGAAGTTCAGCACAGGGCAGGAGCAGGACCAGCACAGATGCTGCTCTCCTCCTGAGGGAGCTTCAGTCTATAGCTAGAAATTCTCCTCTGAAACTGTAAAAACATTCTTGTCGACTTGACTTGATACTTGCCATGACCCAAAGTATTTATTACCACCACGGGATGATTATTGGTGGTGAAGTTTGTAGCTTTTGTCTTGGCTTTTTTTTAAAAGGTGTTTGAAGTACCTTTTTCAAGTAGGGGTTAAAATGTAGACTGTGACTGTAACAGAAAAGTAACAACAACAAACACTCATCTCTGTTGGTGATTAAACATGCAATTCTCGCTGCTTTTCATGACTGGAACATTTGCAATGAAAACGTTCTACAGCTTCGTTCTCCTAGAGGGAAATGTTTATTTGCAAGGATGCACTCTTGCACTGGAAGAGGTCCCTGTCCTGTATTAGAAACTTTTAAGTTTAGGGATTATAAGAGAGAGCAGAACCAGCATTGTGTGACTGGGGCATCAACCATCTAACAGTAGGTAGCCCTTCAGTTTATATATTTATTGCTTCCTGGAAGCTTACATGAAAAGAAAAATCTGATTACTGTTGAAGAAGTAACACACAGTTATTGTTAAGGAAGCGCTGCAGCTTACCAACTGTTGTACAGGTGGTTTGTCCTTAAAACTACCTGGGTTTTGAACTCTGCATATGTTCACGTATTTTCCTTGATACTGAGTCAGTACCATCTTGGGATACCTGAATGCTAGAATACTAGCATTTTTTTTTGTTGTTAGGTTTTTTGTTGTTTTTTTGTTGGGTTGGGTTGGTTTGGCAGAGGGTGGTGTTAGATACACTTGTCTTTTCCCTTGTCTCTGAGGAAGAGTACACACAAACAATAGGAACTGAGGAATTTGTTCTACCCAAACCGCTATAGTGTACACAGTAAGCAAGAAAGGAGGCGATGGGGAGACTTGCATTTCTCTAGCCTTATTAGGTCAATGATAGTTTTGGAAATGTAAAATTTGAAAGTCTGTGGATAGCTAATTGTGTTTGTGGACAGCTGTGCAGCAGCAGCACTTCACATCTGAATGTCCCCTTCCTTTAATGAAGACCTTTACAGAGGATAATGAGAAGCCATTACTAGCTTGTCATGCTTAAATATAAAGGGCCTTTTTGGCTAGGATTTGTATGTTTTGCTTCATACTGAGCAAAGTGTAAGTTGTCAAAGGTATTATCCTGGGCTTGAGTGATCCTTCAGGTCACTGTGGTCAGAATTGTCAACTTGTATCACTCACTGTGTGCTGGGGAGGGGAGTCTGGCTAACCCAGGGGTCACATCTGGGGGCGTCTTGACTGATTTGAGATGCCTGTAGGCTCAGTTTAACATCTCTGTTTTTTTTATAGTGAATTGCCTTTTCTTGTGTGGTAGAATGACACAGGTTGGAGAGTGAAGGTAGCGCTACTGTCATGAAAGGCAGGAAAGGGAAAATGTATGAGTATGGTGTTGAAGTTTTGTATTTTTTTCCAGGGGAAAAATTAAAGGAACGTTAAAATTCTGTCGCTGTTCTACCCCTTAGATTTTGAAGCAAGTTTTATTCGCCTGATTGACAAAGTGACCAATGGCTCTCGGATTGAAATAAACCAAACAGGTGAGGTCTCTTTTCTCTTCTTCCTCTCTTCTGGTCTTCTGGGCTCTACCAGTTGCTGCTATAAAGTCACAGTTTTGGCTTGATGGAGATAAGTGTTCAGATACCATTCGCTGAGAGGTTTTGTAGTAACTGATTGCACGCAAGAAGAGCAGTGCCTCACCATAATGCAGAGAGTTGAGGAAACTGTATTGCTCAAGGGTTGGAGTTAGTATTTTGTTGGTATGAAGGATTTTGTGGTGGGGGAAGGTCCCATTGAGCCACAGTGCATTTTTGTAGAAGGCAAAGTTGGTCTTCTACAAAGGCAAATTCTGAACAGGACTGCTTGCCTAGTCATGCTCAGAAAAGAGGTTGGTTTGAGCAAGAAACATCCCACATGAAAATCGCATCTGGTTCTTGTCCTTTTTTTTTCTTTCTTTTTTCTTTTTTTTTTTTCTTTTTTTTTTCTTTTTTTTTTTTTATTTTTATTTTTTTTCTCCCAAATGGTTATGGTTGGTCAGTAAAGCAGATGAACTACCACCAGATATGTCCAGACAACAATGACCCAATGGTCTGGTGAAGATTAGCTGCTATGGAGGACGATAATTCCTTGTATCAGCATTTTGGAGATTGCTAAGAGATCCTTTATTTTTGGAGAGAAGGGGAAAGGAGGAGAAATTATGTGCAAGCCAGCCAGCCAGCCACTCATATGTGTTTTTATTTATTACTGCAGACATGGAAATGGCATGCTGGAAATGCTACTGTAAATTCTTCTGCCTCCAGTTTGCCTATATACATCATTGCGAAGTGTCTTTATGTTGTAGTAATGGGCAGTGTGCTGACAGCACTCTCATTTGGTTTGGTCCCCTGGCATCTTCCGCAGGTACTACCTTGTATTATCAGCCTGGTCTTCTCTACGGAGGCTCGTTGGAACATGACTGCAGTCCCAGTCGTAGTATTGGCTACTGTTTGGAAGGTCTGCTCTGCTTGGCACCTTTCATGAAACATCCATTGAAGATTGTCCTGAGGGGAGTAACTAATGATCAAGTAGATCCTTCGGTAAGTAGTAAGATTTAAGTACCAGAGGAGGGCTATTTAAATAAACCCAAAATATTAGGAAGAAGTGTCTAAAACGTGTTGCATTTTTATCATCTCTCACATCCAGAAATATCCAATGTTACTGCATGTCAGAAAACTCTCTGAACAAAATAAGCATCTGCTAAACTGTTCCCTTTCTGCACCACACTCTAAACTGCAGTTTATAATCTACCTTTTGGCTTCAAGCTTTGTACTACTTCTGTCTTCTTCCCTGGAAACTCCCTTTAAATGCAGTGTCAGGCCCTGCCACTGGTTTGCTTCTTCTGTTCTCTATGAAATTAGATGAGTTGTTTCTCCTTCCCCACATAAGTCTTTACTGTAAGAAAGGGAAATTGAATTCAAGATTTGAGTGTGACAAGGAAGGAATCTTTCTTTTCTGTTGGAAGATGTTAGAAATAGAAGTCACATGACAATTACAAAATTACAGTAGCAAAAATTTGTAATAACTTATTCCTCAGTAAAACAGTAGAAGGTTTGGTAGATCAGATGACTATGAAATGCTTGCCTTATGTTACTGCTCATTAACAGTCCTTTGTTTTAACAGTGTTTTTACAAAAATGAGCTATGGATAACACGGGATTAAAACACTGAAATAATGGTTAGTGGTTATGCTGGTTGGTTTGTTGTGGGTTTGTTTTTTTTTTTTCCTCCCCCCCAAACATAATGGCTTTTGGAGGGCAGCGCCACTGTTTACCTTTTGAATGGTGACTGGAAAGTGCCTGAGTAGGTTAAGGAACCATTGTTATCTGAAAACTTCACCAGTTTGAATTAATACAAATGCTATGAATTATAAGTGCAGATATTACATGAACCTGTAAGTCCTACTGGTATTTACGGCTTGTCAACTGCTTCTCTTGTAGTTTAGAAAACTTGTTCTCTCATGTGTGGACATGAGTCAAAGCATGGTTCAAGTGGGTTATACACAGAACTGTCAAAAAAACCCCAAAAAACAAGTAAAATGGGAAGCATGTTATGCTAACCTTTCAGTGGCCATGATTAAAAGTACTTAATAGAGGTGGCAAGTAGTAAGAATCAAAGAAGTCTCTTTTGGTTGATTGCATGTTTTCAATCACAGTGCAGAAATTCTTGAACAATTTGGAGATGAAGACAGTCCAATCTTAACATTGCTTTGAAGTAAGTTTGGACCCTCATCTAAGCAACTGACTTCATTCTGGGAATTACCCCTTTTCAGGCATCAGCCATATGAACCAGTAAAGATGAAAAAAATTTAGTTGAAACAGGTGCAAGAATTTGAGCCCGTTAGTTTGTGCTTGGAAGAGGGCTTGTACTGACTGAAGCTTAGACACAGATGGGTGTTGGTGTACATCAGCTGAATCACCATAACTGACACTTAAGTGTAAATAAAATGCAGATGTGCAACTAAGGAGTTACACCTTAAGTTCATTGTGCTGTAGAAGCACAACTCTAATTACTGTGACTTAACTAGCGTAGTAATTTTTTAAGTGATGATAACTGAATACCAATTCCTAAACCTGGTTTATGTCTGTTTAACTTGCCTGAGTAAGCATTAAGCCTGGTGCACACTAATAAACTACTTCAATTAATTTTACAAGATAAAGTATGTATAGCATGTAGCTCTGCTGAGACTAAAAGCACAAGTTTAAGTGCTACCCTAAGTGATTATTATGTGCTCAAGTAGAAATTTGGTTTTAAATTGATCTGAGCTTTTATTTTTCAGTAGGCAGGAGGTGTTTAGAAACTGGGTGAACATTTGTTACCTGTGCTTGCCCAAAAAGGGATGCCTAGATTTGTCTGTCAATCCGCACACTTTCTGGCTTTCCAAGGAGAAGGGGGAAAGGCAAACCAGTGTGAATATATTGTGGGTAGTTTAAAATGGGCAAGGAGTTTTCCTTGCTGATGTGCACGTAAGAACCTCCCCATCTCAACTTAGTAGGTACAATAGGCAAGGCCTGCTCATTTGCTGTGGAGTCTTTTTATTGTTTTTCTTTGTAAAAGGGATACCATGTTTTGTAAACATGTGTCTTTTATGTTGGCTGAACTCTGTGGGGTGTAGCCTTGCATGAGTGCATCCAACATCTGCAGATAAATGTACAAATCCACATATGTGTGTGTGAAAATACGTATTTGCATACACACACACACATGATCCTATAGCACGCCGGTTGTGCTTGGAAGAAGGTAGTCCTGCCCATCCTCCTTCCATACCTCCTGCTTTCAGCTGCACAGTCCTGTGTACTCCAGCACCCTGGACACTTATCAGAGCCTCCTCTAAGCCGGTTCAACTGACTGGCAAAATGGCAGAGAGCTGTACCCCAGCATTTTCTGGTGGAGGCGTCCATAAGCCAAGTAGCAGGAAAGCGTGTGCAGCCAGAGAAGGCAAACCTTTCCCTTGTCGTAGCAGTAAGCACGTGAGCTGACTCACCGGGCTTTCTGAAATGCACTTTCAGCACTGAGCTCTCAGCTTTTACACAGCCTCAAAAATACCTGTTGGATGTGATTTTTGTGTTGCGGGTTTGAGATTGTTCTTTGCCAGAGAGCCCCTTGTCAGGAGGACAAAGGGGAACATGGCAGGTCTCCTGCTGTGGGGAGAATGGAAATGGTTAAGGCAAGAGGAAGGGTGATTTCTAGAGGATGGGTTGTGGAAGAAAAGACCAGCTGAGTTCAGTGAGGCATGGGTCGGGCAGAGTTCCTGGAGTATAAATAGTATGTCGTTACGCTAGCATTTTTTTATATACGTAATAGTCTTTCAGCGTGTTGCAGTGGAAAGCTCTTTGGCAGCTGGGACCATTCTGAGAGAATACTGTGGCCACTGAAATACAGGGTAACGTGCACTTGCTCCAGGTTGGACTGTGGTGATAATAGTGTGTGATAATCCTAAATGAGTAAGAAGGGTTCTGCTTTGCTCGTGCTTGTCAGGAAGAGATGTGACTTTGGAATACTAACCTGAACTGTTCACTGGCAGCCTGCATTTGCGTTATGTTTTTCTGCACACTGATGAGACCTGACCATGTAGCTTGTGAGTCTAGCATACAATGTTGAGGTAGTTTCAAGCTTCTCTGTATAGAGAGTATGTATGCAGTGGGTATCTTTGCAAAGTGCCTTTTTGAAGGGAATGGAGGTAGCACACAAATAATAGCTCTTATTTTGCTTTCCTTCTCTGCGTGTTGTTGGTCTGACAGACACATAGCTGATTTTAGAGTAATGGTTCTTAATGTTTGGGTTTGCAAGTGCTGAATTTTTTTTTTACAGCTGTGCTGTGGGGCTTTCAACTGAAATAATTTTGGTGCTGCCATGAGACTCACATGTGAAGTTTTGGCTTGGGAGCAATAATCAATCTGCAATGTTAATAAAAAATCAGCAGGTGTCTCTAAACAAGCAGTTTTTCCTACTAACTTTTCTGTCTCTCCCTGCCCGCCCCAATTTGCTGAACTCTTGTTTCACTCTTCCCTTCCCAAGTCTAGGTCCTTGTCCCCAGAACATAGTCCTGTATGTATGGCAGGGATAAATGCTGTTCTGTGCAGTGCTAATGCCTATGCAGGCCAGGTAGCACCTGCCTCTTTCCTAGGCAGCCATTTGTTGTAGGGTCTGTGTCTGGGTTTTTGCAGCTTTGGACTATCTAAAGGATTCTGCAAACCACTAGAAGTTACTTTTTTTGTTGTTTAATCATTGTAGATTTCCTTAAAGGAAGGAGGTTTGTATTTATGTTAGTTTGTAAGCAAGCAAGCAATGTCTGTGGGATTTAGGAAGTTGCTGGCATTTGTGGTAAGGTATGCCCGCAGTTGTACGATGCATTTGCTTTAGTACAACTTGGTGTTGTGCTCTTTGCTCTGGGAATGGAATAACTGGCCTTCAAGGGGAGCTGAAGGATGGTTTTATGACTGAATATTGGCAAGAGACTGGAAAATATGGTTTTAAGTCTCAGTTCTGCTACCATCTTGTGATTTCCAGTGAAGTACTTAACCTCCCCTGCCTGACATCCCATTTGTCTGCTAAGCAAAGCAATCTTTTCCACTTCTTCAAATACTGCTTATTACCTTCTCTATTGAAGCTGCAAATCTGGAACAGGCAGTCTCTTACTATATGTCTGTCTGCTACCTGGTAAGTATTGTGCCTGGAAGTTGGGGACTAAAAACTACGGCAAGGCTTGAAATTTTTGGGAACAGACGAACCAGACTCAAAGTTGATGCAGCTTCCTAGTGCTGGTGTAACATGCTTTCTCCAGAGTTACAGACTTCAGTCCAAAGAATTGCAAAAGTGGAAGTGGAGGCGGAAAAGGGAGTTCCTAAGCTACACAGAGAAGCTCTTCTTTTTTTACTGGTATATTTTGTTTCATAAGAAAGGATAAATATTGTGTGACTTTAATGTGAACCACATCAGCTTGTTGGAACTTCTGTTGGTGGTATTCACCTGTGTCTGGGTATGTGCACATGCATGTTAGTAAAGGTTTTTGCTCTAAAAGTCAGTTTTGTGTGATTAATGAATACTACTGAGGGGCTGAATTAAGGTAGCCTGGCTGTAAAAAATATAGGATATATAAATATAAAAAATTAATCTTTGACTTAACAGGGTTTTTTTAATGAAAATGTTCAAATATTGATAATACCATTAAAACCAACAGCAAATGCCTCCGTGTAAAGAAGAAAGTTTGTTGGCCAGCAGGATTTAAAGAATGAGAGTTGCACTCATAGCTACTCAGGTAGCTCTTTAACAGGTTGTTCACAGTTTGTATTTGACGTATGTGCTAGTACTTCCTCAGTGGCTCACATTCTATGCAAAACAGAGAGAATGAAACTGGAGAATTGTGGTTCCTGGCTGAAGGCAGGGGAAGGAAGGTGCTTTTTTTCCTGCCTCCTCAGCTGCTGTCTACCACATGCCGGTTTCCTTCACCTGAATTTAGTTCCGCTTTGGTCATGCTGTTCTGGTCCTGTCTCTCCCAAGCTGCCTGTCTTGGGTAGCTGTGTGTGCTTTTGCACTGCTAAATATTTTTTGTCACCTTTGGTGATACTACTGAAGTTTCAACAGGGGAAGATGATGACAGTCACTGTTGTCTTGGGTCAGCAGCTGGGAGGGTCAGCAATTAGGAGGAGCAATGCCAAGGAAAATCCTGTTCAGACCTGGATCTGACAAGGATCTGCCTCAAAGGGAGTACACGGGTGATGTGTCACCCAGTTCAATCTTCTAAGTATTTCCACAGATGTTAACCTAGAAGTTTTTCAGAAACATGAAGCTCTTGACAGAAGGGTGAGGTTCTTCTTGCCACATCAAGGGTCTGCTCCAAAATGCAAAGGTTATTGTAATCATCATTTACTTAGCTGTAGGATTTTTTTAGCAGTGACAGAAGATTATAATTTTTTCAATAACTGTGTCCAGAGAAACAAATGGTTTAGCTGAACCATAATAGAAGTAAAAATCGGGCCGAGGAAGAAATCCAGGATAGGAAATTCCATCTGCCAGTAATTTGTTCTAGCAAATTTTTTGAGTAGTGAGACACTGTGGTGGTGTAAGAGTAGCCAAAGGTTTCTTTTACATCGTTATGTCTTCCCACAGAATACCTAGTACGGGGGAGCCTTTTTTTAAATTAGTGACTTAAGTAACTTCCAGTAAAGAGTCTGCTTTTAATTCTGTGTTCTATAGGTAGATGTCCTTAAGGCAACAGCTCTACCCCTACTGAAGAAGTTTGGAATTGATGGTGAAAGTCTGGAAATCAAGGTAAGACAATTTGTTGCTTTCTTTTCTAGCACATGCTGAAATGATGCTTTTGCACTGCTTCACAGGGCCATGTGCTTGCTGCTGGTGTCTGTCTCTAGCAGATGCCCAGTTGTAGCTACACACGTTTATAAAACTGCCTTTTGTTCTTGACGTGTTTTGGCACACCAGCCACACAGTGATTGAAGTTATTGTAAGAGACATGTAAAGGCTATGGCTAGAAAGGGTAAGGAGAAAGTAGTGACTTTTCCTAGTCTCCTAGATCTCCACAAACTAAGAAACCTTTCTGCTTTCTTGTTCCTCTTCAGTTAATTTAATTTCTTTTTCTTTCCGCTTGCTCTTCCTGCCCTGTGCTTAGGCTTAGGGAGTGATAGTAAAATCTTTTGCCTCCTTCACCGATAGAGGAGCTGGATCCGTGTTTGCGTGATTGAGGCTTGCTTCCAGTATGGAAAATACAGGAAAGAAAGTTAGAAAGACTAACTTTTCACAGGCCCAGTAAGTCTGGATGTAGAATAGATTTCTTTTTTTTTTCTAGGCTGGAGGAAGAAACTATAGCTTTTCAAAGTTTAAGAGTGCTCATTTGAAACACTTGAAGGCCCTAGCTGCACTGCCAGTCTTCGCTTGCTCTGCCAAGCGCCGTGCAGGTGCCTCCCTCCACCCTGCCCGTGGCCCTGGGGCTGTCAGCCCCTGCTCCAGCAACCCTGTGGCAGGGACAGTCTCCACAGCCCGGCCCGGCTCAGCCGTGGACCCCCTGAGCCAGACCCACCCACAGGCCCATGTACCATCCCCGTCCTCGTGGATGTTGGCTGGGGTGGTGGGACAGGGTTGGGCTGGCCAGGCCTTTTTGTGGGACTGGTCTGGTCCCCCGTGTATATACTAGGCATCAAACACTTCCAGACGTCCTTCAGCAGTGAGGGACAGACGGTACTGTTGGAGTTGAACAGTCTTAAGGCGAGGCTGCCTTCCTGGAAAAGGTGGTGGGGTTTGGTTTTTTTTGGGGGGGGGTGTGTTTTGTTGTCTAGTGAGAAGCCATGTCCTACTGTACTTGAAAGAGAGGAGGGAAAAAGAAATCAATTTTTGCTTATAGGTTTGGTGCAAAATCGGTTTCTGTCTTTAGGATGTCTTTCTCACCTGTGTTCAGGTAACACCCCTACTGATAACATTTTATTATACGTGAAATAAATGCTGTCACTTTTGAGCATGTAAATACATTCCATTGTGCTCTTTACTAACCTGCTTTTGTCCCTCCGTTATTGTTTCTAGATCAACCGGAGAGGAATGCCTCCCAAAGGGGGTGGAGAGATACTGTTTGCTTGCCCAGTGAAAAAGGTCTTGCAGCCTATTCAGTTCACAGACCCTGGCAAAATCAAGCGCATCAGAGGAACTGCGTATCCTTTATCTGTTTGTTTTTCTTCTTTTAAACAAATTTGCCTTTAAAAAAAAGTGTCCCAACTTGAAATTACAGAAGTGCACCCATGTTGCTGAGCGTGTGTCCAGGTAATATGGGGTGACACGAGGATCACACAACTAGGTTTTAGGACCACTTCTCAAAACTGCTGTGCTCACAACAGTGCTGTTCAAAAAGCTATTAGTAGATAAGTAAATAGATTAAAAACTGAACACTACTATTTAAAATATTTCCAATAGCAAGAAAACATTAAAACACCTTCCATGACGTAATGTAGCAGCACCAAGAGGGATCTTACCTGTGTGTAAATCCAGTAATTACAAATGCAGTTTTGTTATACATGGCATAGGTAGCATCTTGGCTGTTAGTGAGTCCAGCAGGATGTCAGATGGGAGCTTAAATCTTAGTTCAGTTTACACCTCACTGCATGCATGTGAACTGAGCTTTTTGTTGTGTTAATGAAAATAAGTTTGTTAGCTCTTCACCTTCAGTAGTACCATTGGAGATGGAAGTGGTGGAAGTTGTACTTCTGCACAAAAAGCACAAAATAGTGTTGTGAAGTACTCACTTTTGCAAACGGAACTGCACATCTAGTTAACGTTTTTGTTGGTGGGGATTTTTACTTTTTTTTTTTTGCTTGTGTTTTTTTTTATGGTATCTGTCATGAATCTGCTGTCACTGTAGGAAGAAAGCAGGTACCTTACAGGTAAGATACTAAATGTTGTATTTCATGAGGTCCTGCTCTCTTGAGCATTGGCCAATTTGTAGTTTAATTTGTGATTATGAGAGTCCCAAACATGATCTGGCTTTGATTACCCAAAAGGAAAGCAGGAATGGGAACAGTTTTCCTGCCAGGGGTGCAGACTAGCAGCCTGTTCTCCTTTTACTTTACAGCATGCCATCATAATTGTGTGTGAGAACAGGACACTTTGACCTCTGTTTCCAGTTGCAGCATTTGGATGAGTACAGCGTTGCCAAGTGAGAGCAATTTTACTGAGTGCATATGCTGTAGAATGAAAACAAGGCAGCTCTTTGTGCTTTTGCTGGTGTTTGTCATGGTCTTTCCATGAAGTAAGTAATTTCTCTGTGCCCCTGTCCACCTCTGTAGTAAGTGGCTCTATCCTGTTTCTGTGTGAAGGAGGAAGCAATGATCACGGCTTTAGTGCCGTCTTTCTAAATCTGTGTTAGTACACAGCACCATTCTGGGCCACTTTGACTGGATTTGGTCAATGTATGTCAACTACGGGTTTTTGAAATTCCACTTTTCATTAGGTTTTTCTGTATTTTTTTTTTTTTCAGGGATGAAGGTTTGAGTAAGCCTGGTGAGAGGCAGTCTCAGTTTAGCCATTAAGTGGTCCTTCAAGCCAGCAGAAAACAAAACATCAGGAAGGATAAGTTGTTAGGTCTTTTATGTGTGGGTTTTGTCCCTTCAAGATTCACCTGGGCAAATCAGCTTCCTTCACAGCTGAGGAGTTTGTGTTGCAGCAACCTTTTATAGTCATCCAAAACACTGAATGTACCAGCCATGCAGAACAATCAGTTTTCTGATTATGATTTACTGGGTTTGCCCTTAAGATCTTAAAGCCTTTGGTTTACCTACTCCACAAGAGAATGCAATAGAAAATTGTAGAAAAGGAAAATTCCTTTCTGCTAGCTGGGAGGTTTGCTTCATTGCTGTGTGCATGTAGGTGCGGATGGGTTGTTAAATGTGCAGAGCCTGAGTCTGAATTATGATTGGGGTGGAATTTGGAGTACAGTGTACATTGGAAGATCTGTTGGGAATACCACTGAAGCAGCACCTGAGTAAAAAGGCAGAAAGTGAGTTCGTCTCTTGTGTTCTGCGAGAAGATGGATTGGGGTAAGCAGGAAGGTGGTAATTTCCTGGAACTATTACCTTCAGATGTTGAGTGACTAGAGGACCAGTGAACTTGATAGCCTCACAGCACTGCCAAATACTTGGAAAGAGCAAATATTTTTTTCATCATTATTATTTTCAAATTAATTTATTTTTTTTTTGTTAAAACATTTTACCTACCCAATTTCTGTTTGATAGAAATGGGAAGACAGAATTTCTTGCTGATAATTCAGAGAAACTTCACCCATCACTGTCTTTTGATAGTATATGAAGAGCAGAGCATGCAGGACTTCTTCTGTCACAAGAAAGCACAGGATGACAGAACAGCAGTTTAGAATTATTGAAGTGCGTTTTTAAATAGATATTTACCTAGTCATAATAAGCTGTTCTGCACATGTTCTGTCTACCTCGCTTCAAGGTATACCAGTGAAAAAACTGTAGAAAGCACTTATACACACATACTTCTCTAAGTACAGGAAAATGGACCAGTACTCATGAATGGTTGTATAGGACAAACCCACATTTTCCAAAATAGTATGTTGGAACCTCTTGGCCACTTTTGTCAGTCTCTGGTTTAAATTTCTTTTGTGACCACAATGAATTCCTTAGCTCAGAAATGTAGATACTCTGTCAGAGTGTCACCACAGATGGCAAACAGAATGGTGGAATCTGCAAGGAGCATCCTGAATAAATTCCTACCAGACATTTATATCTACACGGATCATATGAAAGGGGTCAGCTCTGGAAAGTGAGTATCCACTAGTCACAGGGAACAGAAACGTAGTTCTGTATTTGTTCATCTGCTAGGGTATTCTGATCTGTAATTAAATAGAATAAAACTGAGTATTAGACCATAATCTTACATTTTGCTGACTTGAAATAAATATTCCTCACACGGAAAAAATGGAATTATTAACTAGATAAGTTTGTTTTACTCTTGGTGCAAGGATAAAACTTGTGTGTTTTCTTAAACAAAGAATGTCATATGTTACTGCCACTAAAGACAACTTGAGCTCTCCTCAGTTTTAAACCTGTTCCTCTGAAATGAGATTAAGATGAGAGGTGCCATGGTATGTTGTGAAAACCAGCATTGAAACTTGACTGTACACCTTCTGATGGAAAAGGTGGTAGGGACAAAACTGTTTCAGAAACTGAGCTGTATGGGTTGTCCTCTGCTTTACATAAATAGCTGAAGGAGTGTCCAGCGAGGACTGGAAAATAGAGACATTCATTTACTTCCACAGATTTTGTTCACCAGCAGAACACAGAAGTGGTGGATGTACGTCAGACAATTGTACCGATAATCTGTCAACTTTGTTGGCCTCTTACCACTTTTCATTGAGATTGAAGGAGGTTTGGGTAACTAATTTTTGTCTTCTGTCTGTATGCTCAAATCCAAGCATGAACATTTTCTTTCACTGTTGCTGCTTTTTGAATTTTACTACCTTAAGTAAAACTGATTAGGTTTCAAAGTTAAACAAATCTAAAACTCATTGACTCGTTCTTTTAAGCATTTTTCTTCTTTTCCAGTCCTTCACCATATTTAATATCCCAGGTTAGTAAGCTGTCTTGTTCCCCAAAAAGTGGAATCATTCACCTGGTGTGCAGGAGCCAGTTGACACAGAGAGTAGACTTATTTCTTTATTACAGATTTGCGCAAAGCTTGGAGCTAGGTGGTATTACACAAAGCAAGCCAAAAACTCAGAAGAACAAGAATAATATTTATACGGTCTAGTTATACATACATGTTTTCGAACCTCTACCTAAAATATACTATTTATTGGTAGTTTTTCACTGTAGTTTTCTATGGGTCTGTATATCTCACACTTCAGTTTAAAGTTACAGTGTATTTTTAATTCACTACACATCCGAGGGAGGTGGGGGGGTGGGTCTTGTAGTCCTGAATTGAGTCAGTGGTCACAGTCTCCCCTGGCCACCTTTGCCTTTCCCCTAGTTACAGTTTCATTCTGCCAACTTCTTGTCCTTGTTGCAGCCGGCTGGCTGTTGGCACCTCCTGGGGCAGAATGTTTTCCGTCCCACGCTTGTAGTTCTCCTTCCAGGACACAGCCATCAATACAGAGCTACAGAGATGTGACTAACCTAACTTCACTAGAAGAAAAGAATAATTTCATGTTGACAACAGTAAGATAACGGGGATGGAATGCATAGCTAGACATCATTGTGGTTCCAGACTCTTAACAGTGATAGAATTGTGAAAACTTTTCTGAGAGCTGTGTGATTTTGGGATCATATTTTGGTTTTTATGCATGTTTAAAGTGAAAAAGTCAAATTGGGGTGGCAGCATTGAATTTACTACTTGCAAGGATAGCCCTTGCAGAGGGATAAATAACGGCATGGGAAAAGGAACTCAATCCCTTTTTGCACTGCTGGTGCATGTGGCTTTCTGATGCTGCTGTGCTGTCACATCCAGTGTGTTTTAACCCTGATGGAAATGGGTAACTGGTGTATCCATCAGGAAAGTGGCGTTTTAATGCAGATACCAGTGTAGTGAAGGCAAAGTCTGCGAAAGAAAGATCAAATACCCTTTAATATCCCCCTGTCATTCTTTTATATACATTTGGTTTCCTCTAGTAACCAAAAGAGTTGGGATGGGGAGGGGGTATGGGCTTTTCCATACACAATAGCCTTATAATTTTCATGTTAGTAATGTCAAATTGATACTACGTTGTTAGGAATGCTAACATTTTGATTAATAATCTACTCTTCTAAATGAACAAAAATACAATTAGCTGTAAAATTAATAATCTTAAAAGGTAAACGGTCCTTGAGGACAGTTTAATTCTCTGTAGGCATATTCAGAGTATCAGACAATTTTTATGGATTAAATTTACAGGATACTTGATATTAAAATCCTTTTGAAAATATCAGTTTCAAATCTCCTGCAGGCCTAACGGTCCACTTTTTTTTTGGAGGTTGTTTCTTCACTCTTGTGTAATGTATCCAAGATTTCATTCCATTGGTCTTTATCACTGTAGGGGTAGTTGCAAGAACAGTGTATGGTCCCTTCCAGGTTTCTTCTAATGGTTCTTTTTTCCAAATTAGAACGTAGACAGAATCTCCAGGTTTGATTCCATGTGCGGTAGTATCTACAGGCAATGGTCCTTGTTTCTTTAGATACCTGTGCAGGGGTGACAATACTTTAGAAAGAGATACCATATAAATTATATAACTACTTCCTGTTACACACATCTGGTCACCTTTTCCCCAAAACAGAATTAACTGGGTATGGTTTCCCGTAAAGGGTCTCAAGAAGGCTTAATCTTTCTATACTTCTAGGAGTAATTCTGATTCTCATTAATGCTATTGTTAATACCTTCACCCACTTCAAATGAGTCTCTTGGCACAACTTAGCAATTTGTGATTTGAGAGTTTTGTTCATTCTTTTCACTTTCCCATTTGACTGAGGTCTCCAGGATGTATGCAGTTCCCATTTAATCTGAAGGAACTTGCGTATTTCTTGTACTGTATCAGCAATAAAATGGGGTCCATTATCTGATGATAGTACATCTGGTATTCTAAATCAGTGAATTACTTCTTTTAACAATACCTTAACTACCTCCCTTGCCCAACTGTTGTGACGCAGGACAGCTTCTGGCCAGCCTGAAAAGGTATCAGCCAGAGCAAGAAGGTATTTACACCTGTTGTGATTGGGCAACTTGTAAAAATCTATTTGCCAATGTTCTCCAGGAGTGATTCCCCTTTTTAGGTTGCCACGTGCTGGCCTTTGCTTAATTTTTTTATTATTTTCACAACAAAAGAGGTATTTCCTAGTAATAATGTCCACCACTGTCTGTATTTTTGGTCCTGTTGCATCTTGTTTAACACTATTGACCATTGCCTCTGCTCCCATATGAGTTTCTTTATGCAGGTTAGCAAGGATAGAGTTCATTAAGTGGGGAGTGACTAGGACTTGGTGGGTTGGCATCACCCACCACCTTTCTTTGTTTTTACTGCAGTGTAATATTTCAGCCTGTTAATTGTCTTTTTTCTGAATACTGGGGCAGTTCTATCTCCAATTTCCTTGCAGGTATTAATGCTCCTTGGATCTCTTCTGTAAGGCTGCCTTTTTTGCTGATGAATCTGCCTTGCAATTGCCTAGAATTATATTCCCTTGACCCTTTGCTTATTTTGGTTCCAATACTGCTTGCAAGAGATCCAAAATCTCACATCCATACCTAATGGGAGCTCAGCAGCCCTTTCTCCTTCAAGGTGGCTCCATGAGTGCACACTACTCTAAATGTGTATTTGGAGTCTGTATATATATTGATTCTCTGACTACGTCTAATGCTTAAAGCTCAGGGAAGAGCTATCAGCTCTGCCTTTTGGGCCAGAGTGTTTCAGGGCAAAGGCTGTGTTTCAGTTTCTTCATCAGTGATCATTACAGCATACCCAGCCTTTCTTGCTCCTTCCTGCACAGAACTGCTGCCATCAGTGTGTAATTCTACATCTCTGTCCTCCAAGGGTTGATCCTTCAGGTCTGCCCTACTGGTGCAAATTTGTTCAGTTGTAGCCATGTCATAAAACTTTTTTGTTCAGCTATAGATAATAAGGTAGCAGGATTTGAAGATAACATTGTAGAGTTGTGTCATCCTGCTCAGACAGTAAGGCTTGTTATTTATCTAACCGGCTGGGAGAAATCCAGTGATGTCCTTTATGTTCCAGTATTGCTGTCACAGTATGTGGGACCAATGCTGTGATGGGCTGACCCAGGGTGAGTTTGTGAGCTTCTTTGATTAGCACAGATGTAGCTGCTACTGCTCGCAAACACAGTGGCCAGCCTTTACTTACCTCATCCAGCTGTTGTGAAAAATAGGCCACTGGCTTTTTCCAGACCCCAGGGGAACGGGCAAGTGCTCCCAAGGCCATGTGTTGCCTGTCGTGCATGTGAAGTTGAAAGGTTTACTTAGATCTGGTAAGCCTGGGGCTGGGGCCCACATTAATTCTTCCCTGTCCTCATCAAAACACTTTTGGCATTCTGGTGTCCATTCAAGGAGAATACCTGGGCCTTTAGTAGCTGAATGTAAGGGTTTTGCTATCATTCCCTAACTTAGAATCCATATTCTACACCAGCCAGCCATTCCAAGAAACCCCCTCAGTTCTTGTTTGACCTTGGAACCATGATTCTACAGATTGCTGCTTCTTGTTCCGTCCTCAGTTCTCTCTGGCTTCTAGGAACTCCGTATCCCAAATACTGGGCTCATTCTGGTACTGTCTGTGCCTTTCCCTTGGACACCCGATCTCCAGCTAGAGCCAAAACGTTCAGTAAATCAACAGTGGCTTTCAGACAGTCATCTTTCCCCTCCACCCCGATTAAGATATTATCTAGTTATTGCACCAATGTAATGCTCCATTGGTTACCTTGCCATTGTTCCATCTCTTTTGCTAGAACATTACCAAATAGCATAGGCCTGTTCTTGAATCTCTGTGGTAGCACAGTCCAGCATAACTGGTTTTTCTCCCCATCTTTGGGTTCTCACATAGGAAGGCAAACTGCATCTGACTCTGTTCACTCAATGGATTGCCAAAGAAGGCATCTTTTAAATCTAATACAGTAAAATATATGTTAGTCTCTGGAACCACATTCAACAAAAGGTGTAAGGATTAGGTACCGCTGCATGAACATCAGGTATAATCTGATAATTGCCCACAGACCTTGCACTAATCGGAGTTGTTGGGAATTAGGTTTTCTCCTGGCAAAATTAGGGTATCATATTCTGATTGACATTCCTGAAAAAGTCCAGTTTCTAGAAGGGAGGCAATTAGGTATTCTAATCCCTTCCTAGCCTCCCACATTATTGGATATTGCCTCTTACTGGCCAGGCTCTGGGCTTCAGTCCTAGTTTTATGGGACTCACGTTTTTTATTCTTCTCTTCTTGTGGCAGCAGTACGATTGCAGTATATCTGATGCTAACATTGTGCCACTTCGGCAAAGCTTTTTTGATTACTTGGTTCCCAGTACTTGTGTGTGTATCTTAACAGGATAAGGAAGGAGCACAGTATGTCTCTATTCTAGTGCTGCTTCTGGTGATGAGTAAGACCTGCAAAGACTAGTCCAGCCCATCTGCATCCAGTGCAAACCAACTCCTGATTTCAGAATATAAAGTGTTGAACTATACCCCTTCCACAGTGCCAAAAGCTTGAGGAAATACATTGAGTGTCTTCTGCCATCTGGAATGTATCTCTGTTTTGAGATCTGCTGCTATCTAACACTAACAAAATCTGCCAGGGGATATAGGTATTGAAGGATACTTGTCTAAAGAATAACATCTTTGACACTGTGCTTATCTTGCTGTTTAGATCTCTTTCTTACAGGAAAGGAGAAGAAAAGCATCTTTAACATACCTTTTGTGCTGCTCAGCAAGTGCAGGCAGTTAAATATGGGTGGGAACCACCGATACCTTTCTGTTCCTGCCCTACTGAAATGCCTCTGGAGGAACTGTTGTTTTTCTGGCACTGGCAGAGTTTATTTGTATTGGAGTTTGGGGCTTGGTTTTGTGGTTTGATGTTGGTGACGTTCCATTTTGGGTCAGTAGGACTATTTTAATTTAAAATTTGGGGTGGTGGAGGCAGCAGGAGTGCAGAACTGTGGAAGATGCTGTACGTGGAGTATGTTTAAGTTAACCTTATTTTGAATGGCTAGCTGTTCCAGAGCCTATAAATAAGAGGACTGGTTATTTTTCCTATTCTTGCAACTTTCTGTTTTCTCAGCAAGCTGTACTCTGCCATTTGTGACTTCCCTGGAGCAAAAGTTTTTCTTAACTCTCACAATAGCATTTTGTAGGAATCTTAAGGTCTGAGTAAAATAGAGGGAAGTTGTTTCTTCCTTCAAGTCATATGTTCAGAATTCTTATCTGGTTGTAATGATCTGAATGGTAATGAACTGAAAGTGAAAAGAAGCTATTAGAAATAAAAGTAATGTGGATCAAACTTTCCTTTTTTTGTTCTCCTTCTTGGTGCCATGGCTGCAGTCTAATCTTGCTAAATATTGAAGCTTCCAGGAAAGAGCTCAATCCTAAAGAAAGTTTTGGTTTTGAATGTCACGGAGAAGAAACTCCGGATACCTTTGAAATGCTTATCAAATGTGAATTAAATAAATAGAAAAGGTAGTGGTTGGTTTTTTTAGTAGAGAAGAGTATTTCTGATGTTTGAAAGGTGGGGGGGTTTTGCTAGGGCTTTGGGTTTGGTGTTGTTTGGTTTTTTTGTTATGGTTTTGAGTTTGGGGGGGGGGGGTGTTCTTTTTTTCTCCTTTTTTTCGTTTTTAAAGAGTTTCTGCTAGGAATAGCCAGCACAGTGGATTTGGGGCAACTGGTACAGGGTTTTAAATCCTGTTGTTAAAGTTTTTTTGTGGGGCGAATCAAACGTACAGAACAGGAAATTTGTCAGCAAGTCCAGATTCCCAGTATTGTCCTATGACAGGAGCTGTTTGTGACTTGAGGAGGAGGTTGGCTGGGAGTAGTTCTTGGCTCATTGCTTCGTTCTCGTCTTTAAATCATACACACTTTTCCCTTTCTTTCAGATCACCAGGTTTTGGCTTGTGCCTTACTGCAGAAACCATCAACGGTACTATTCTCAGTGCTGAACTAGCCTCAAACCCTCAGGGCCAGGGAGAAGCTGTTTTTCCTGAGGAACTTGGCCAGAATTGTGCTAAACTGTTGCTTGAGGAGATCTACAGGGTAAGCAGCCAATATGTTTCATCTGTATAGCTGTAGGGGAAGAAGATGATGACCTTTTGCTAGTGGAAGAGGTTGTTTGGGGGCACCCTCAGACAGACTCAGATCCAAACATAAAAGTGATCTGATGCTGCCAGTGTCATCTTGATCCAGGTAGGGAGTGCTTTGGAATGGTTGTTAATAGTGTAATGATTTACTGGGCCATGTTGGTTCCTACGTCTGGTATCATAGCAGTGGCAGATTTTTCTCCTGTTGCTTTCTGTCTGCAGCTGAATTCAATTGGCTTCACATGGGCTGGTTTGGGGTTTTTTTTTAATAGTAAGTTGCAGGGGTGATAGTCAGTGCTCTTAAACTAGTGTTTGGAATGTTGCATTATGAGTGGGAGAACATATGAGGAAGAAGGGGGAAAAAAAGCAGCTAGCCTCAATACTGGCCGCTCTGTGGTGATGATGACAAAGTCAGATGTGCTGAGATCTGTTTGGTTGTATGAGGAATCTGCTGAATGGTTTGTTGGAAAGGAACTAGGACAGTGTTTGCATAAGAATCTTAAATACATTGCAGTCTTTTGCAGTGTAATTAATTTGTTTTAGTTATTAAAACGTTTTTTATGTGGTGAGACTTAGTGGATAGAGCGGTTTTCAGTCTTACAAATGATTTGGCAATTAGCATCATAGTATGTTTCTGATTTAATAAAGAACCTACCTGCTTTTGTGGTGTATTTCCACAGGCATTACGAATTGACGAAACACATTTGGCCTTTAGGAGGCAGTCACCTACAAACTGTACTCACTTTAAAAACAAGTAATTGCTCTGAACTTGGAACAACCTGCTAGGATTTTGCAAAGTATTAGAAGTGCCATTAATGAGATTCTGTATTAGGTAATGTAGTAAATTATAAAAATACCCCTTAACCTCATAAATCACATCCATGCCTGTAGTAGATTTTTTACCTGTGCTCATGTTATCTTTTCCTTTCCCTGCTGCCAACCCTTTGTCAGTCTGAATTACCAGTTTGCCCACTTGTTTCAGTCTTCCATTAATATTTTGTCTTTATTAAGTATATGCACCATGTTGCTAGAGGATTTTCCCTTTCTAGCCCAGGGTTCTTATTGCATAGGAACTCCACAAACAAATATTGTTCCTGGGTACAGTCCAGACCCCTTGCATTTGAAAGTTCAGCATGCATGGAGTTCAGTCATGACAAGTGACTGAAACATCTGTCCGTTTCTACAATTATGTAGTGACAGGTAGCTGTTTTTGAGGGGTGAACTGTTAAAATCTTCCAGCTCCCCCACCCCCAAACCAGATAAAAACCAAGCAACAAAACAAAATAATCACATGTAATTTGGTACATTTGTTGCTTTGTGTAAACCTCTTGGAAAATATCTTCAGGTAGTCAGATGTTTGGAGGCATCAAAAATCCAATTTCCACATACTTTTTATGAGCAGCAATAGATATTTTTTTCCTTTGAAAACCACCTTGGCAGATTGAAACCAGTGAGGGAATTTGTCCAGATAATATACTTTTTTCAGAGTTGGATGTTGGAGAACTTCTGAAATGAAGAGGGGTAGAAAGGCCTGAACCAGGTAATATTCTGCTTTTAGTGTACTGCAGCCATGTGAATGTGATGAGTCAAATTCTGCAGAGCACCAGGAGAGTGAGGTTCTTGGGACAACAGGAAAAAAAAAAAGCACATTTGAAGAGGAAACAGGATCAGGCAAGTCTTTGAATGATAAAGGCCATGAAGTTTCAATGCCTTCAAAGATCAGATTCTGAGCGAGTGAAGTTGTTGGCTGTGGCCTGCTATGGTACTGCTGGTACTCCTGGAAGGCTCTTTTACATGTGGGCTGCTTCAGTCCAAGAGTAACTGACAGGTGCTGAGCAGTGAGTGTTCAGACTACTAGCGGTCCTCCACTGCAGCAGCTCATGGTGGAAAAGTTCTTGTTTGCTTCCATTTTTGATTGTTGTACTGCTTATCCACGGGAGTGCTCAGTCCTTACTGTTCATCGGTTCCCTGCCCCATCTGTCATAGGCAGTGTGGTGGGTTTGTTCTGTAGCTTTCAGAATGCACACTTGGAATTTGTGTGTGACTGACACACACGCTCACACAGTGCTAGCCAGGAATTTGGAAAGATGGGCTCATTTTCTCTCTCTTGTTTTTTGGGGGTTTGTTTGAGTTTTTTTGAGCTTAGGTCAGTTTGATCTAGTGTTGACCCAGACAGGACATAAAAACATGTTGCAAAACGTGCAGTGTTTGTTTAGTTTGAAGATACGGGTGGTTTTTTTTAAGTCTCTTTGCCTAGATAAGGTGGCTAGTGAAACAGTAAAAATTTGGGAAAGCTGTGCATGGAGCAATAATAGGTTGCTCTGAACAGGCACTCTTTAAGTCCCACTGTCTTTACACCAGCTAATCACAGAATACAGAGCTCAAGGGAGAATTTCTCACCTGGTGTTTAGATCCTTTCTTTATGAGACTGTTTCTTCACCTGTTTCTTTGCTTGTAGGTACTGTGCTGCAGGAGCCAAGGAGGGTTGACCCGAAAAGGGCATCCTGGGAGCATTGGAGATAATTCTATATAGAAGGGCTTTAGCTATCAGGATCACCCACAAATCTGCTGGAGTTCATTACTGTTTGAAGGGGCCTACTTATTGTATTTGTTTAATTCTTGCTATTATGCAAACTTTACCACCTAGGTAATCTAAGGATTTGAGTCTTGCTATGTTAAGTGCTAAATGATCTCTTTTACTAAGCCTTCAAAAAGAAATGAAAGGGATCGTATGATTCTTGGAATCAGTGGACCTTTTTTTAATGTACCTTTGTTGATGGAAAGATGTGGGAGCTAATTGACTAATAAGTAGGCACAGTGCTAATTACAGTGGCTCTGAAAGAGGGGGCATGGAGTGACTGTCTAGCATTGTCTTTTATAAATCCATAAGCAGTTCTTACCTAAGCTTAATTGTAGAATGCCAATAAGGATTTTCCTTTTGTCTTTGAAAGGCATTGATTATGGGAGCTTTATATAGCAGGTGATTGGCATAATGGAAAGGCCTGGAAGAACTGCAAAAGGATCGAATGTTTCTGTTCCTTGTGGTCATGAAAAACAGGGGAGGATGCAATATCTGTTTAAGGCTGAGTTCTTTAATGCAGAAAGGTTGAGTTGTTAGGGGGCTTGAAGGTGCAGGAGGAGTAAGGCTGGGGTTTTTTATTTAACTAGAAGTAAAAATAGTAAAGCATTTCACTGAAGGCTTAATTTTAGAGATGGTCTTTCTACAGTATGACAAGACTGCTCCATTCTTCTAAGGAAAACCCAGAACACCCAAAACCAACCAACCAAACAACAACACCCCCCTCCCCCCAAACCCTCTGTACTTCACGTAACAAATTATTGAGTTAAGCAAGTGTGTACCGCACAGGTAAGAGAGGAAATTGTGTGAGTATATGCCAAAACATAACCAAGACTAAATCAAAGCTGGGGTCAAACTTAGAAGAATAATCCTCTCCAAAACAGTGTTATCCAGTACCCAGCACTGTGGTATTTGTACGTGCCTATCAGCTGTGGTATTTGTATAACGGCATTTCAAAATGGAGTGATTAAGTGATCCGTGTATCTAATTTTCACATCCAGCTGGATCTGGCTCTGTTGTCAATGGAAACAATAATGGAGGAACTGCAATGAAGTGAATTAGTGTAGACTAGAAGATGCATCCTGGGTTGGTAACAAGTGCCAGCTATTTTTGGAATAAATGTCAGTACTTTGGCTCTGACTTTGCCCATCTCACTTCTCATGGGGACATTGTTTTTATTTTGTACTCTTGAGTAAGTGGCAGGGGGACTGAGAGAAAAAAGTTGGCTTCCTTAAGAGTGGCATGTCCTTCCTTTGACACATTACTGTTCTGTCATCATTAAATTACAAGCAAATTACTTAATTTGTCTGCCTGGCAACTGCCTCTGTGGGAATGGGCATAACAGCACATTGTTAATGCACAGCAGTAGTAAGGACAACTGACTCACTGCAGCAAGAGAGTTCACGTAAGCATCTGGGATGTGATGGATGCATCATGTGTTGCTATATTGTTAAGGACGTGGTTATCTCCATGCTGATTGGAGCTTTTGTCATAAAAATAGATGTTTTCTGATTTTTTTTTCAGCTTTAGAAAAACAAAAAGAAGCTCAGAAAATTTAAAGTTTTCATCCAAGTGTTTAAAACCATTTTGAATTATTAACAGAACTACAAATACAGGAAGTCCTGTGTCAGGAATACTCCTTACCAAACTCTTATCTGCTTCTTATACGTGTTTCAGATTGGCAAATGTTGCTGGTGAGAGCTGTGGCTCTAGATCACATCAGCCAATTCTGCAGGTACCCTGTTTGCTCAAGATAAAGCACAATTTTTATCAGCTTCATAGACAGCATTAGGTTGAGTGCATTAACTTCACTTTTGGTATGTCAGGTTCACACAGTTAAAAGGGCAAGGGCAGCTGTAAGAGCATGTTGCTAGGAGTTAGGTCATGGTAGTGAATGTAATTGAAAGATGTTCATTCACTGTGGTGTATCTTTTGTTGCATGTAGTGCAGAGGCTTTTTTCAGAAGAGTGGAGCTGAGATGTGTTACACTGAAGCAAGGCTATCTTGAAGATTACACCTTCAGTAACTCTTCTTGGAAAGGTCCTCCTTTCTGCCCTCGCACCAAGCAAATGTGATGAGGTTGTCACATCATTGCGTTTTCTTAATCTGTGTAGTCCAAAAGTTACTTTGCCCCTGCTTTGCCTTTTTGGGTTATGGTTTTATCTCTTAAAGCAGGGGTCCTCAAACTGTTTAACCAGGGGGCCGGCGCGCGGATGCAGTGGCAGGCAGCCATCTGCGGCTGCTTGGTTTTCCCCCCCAACCCCCGGCAGAGGGGTCTGTAAATACCGGGGGCCAGATTGAGGACCCTGGGGGGCTGTGTCTGTCCCGCAGGCCATAGTTTGAGGACCCCTGTCTTAAAATGATGGCAGGTTACTCCTTGCCCACAAAGGTTACTGTCAGTTCAACTCGCTAGAGAATTTGGTTTTATAAGAATGAATTTTTAGTTTTGCTCTCTCAAGAGAGCCTATTCAGAGGGCCTAGCATGAGGCCTGATCCAGCAGGAAACTGTTGACAGATTTCATCTGCCTGTGGATGAGGATGAATAAGAGGACAGGCTGAAATCGTGTTATGCCAAATATTTTTTTCTATTTGCAATACATTTGCATAGTAAATAATTAAAGGTAAATTCTCTCTAAAGCAGTTTTGGCTGAAATTATCCCTTTTAATTTATGCTCAAGCTTTGTAAACAGAGAAAGCCTTCCAGTTCTGATTTATGTATGCATCATAGTTAACATGTTCCACATACAAAACAATTTACCATGCACATGTGACTTACTGCAGTCGAATATGTACAAAAGTGTGTAGTTCTACATAATTTTATGAATGGCTCTTTCACATAGCAATAACAGAAAAATATTCCCAATTTAAATATGGGAGGGGAAATGTTTTAAAATGTAATACCACAAAAGTTAGCAGCAAGGGCTTAAGTGGATATGTGTGAAACAACTTTCAACTTGCTGGTTTGCACCGCTGGTGCTAAACTATTTGTCCAAATGTAAATTTATAGTTTCCATAAAGTGCTGCAATTCATGGTATCTTCAAATGTACACAAACTATAATTAATATCTGTTTTCAATTTACTGCAAACAAATTATTTAGTGCTTACAGTCTGTGATGTTAGAAGAGAACAGGTTGGGAGAGATGGGAGGGATCTTTAATGTGACCTTGTTACAGGGTTTTCTTTTAGTTCTGTTCTTTCCCAGCCTGCCATGTGAAATCAATTTGTCATTGTTACAAAATCTGGATTTTTATCTTTCTGGCCCTTGAAAATTGGGAGCGGTAATTCAGCTTTTTAAGTGTGTCTTTCTCCTTCATTACTCCCATCCCAAGTTCTAGTTTGTACAGAGATTAATTATTAAAACATTTTTGTTTGCAGGGAGGCTGTGTAGATTCAACAAATCAGAGCCTTGCTCTGCTCCTCATGACCCTTGGACAACGAGATGTTTCCAAAGTCCTGTTAGGACCTCTGTCTCCATACACGTAAGTTGTTTTGTTCTGTTTAATTACCCAGTCTTGTTTAATTCGCTAGTTTTATTGCACAGCTGTTTTTTGTATATGGAAGACCTTTGCCTGTGGCTATGAACAGAACAACTTGTACCCATCTTCAAATGAGACAGGTGGTGTAAGTTACCTAGTGTTTATTTCTACATGTTAGAAGATGATTCCCTTACTGTTCTCTGTTATGCCGGGTTCTGAGAATTGCAGAGCTGGGGTTTATTGTTGGTTCCTGGATTGTAAGTGTACATCAGTTTGCTTTTTGTTGCCTAGCATACACTACTATGTTTTCCTAGTGATCTTTCTGTAACTGTGGCCCCAAACAGCAAGTTCAAATGGCTAGCCAAATGCTAAAACTGTGATTGTCCATCAGTAAGGAAACAGCTTAAGAGTTCAAATCATGGAGGTATGTGCAACCCCTAAGCTTTAGTCCTACCAGGCAGTGGACTGCTAGTTAGTCCTTCAGTCTCAATTTTTGTTAAAGCTTTGTCTGTGGGTGGTAGTGGTTCAGAGGATAGAAAAAGACTAAATTTCTTATGTTGCTAGTTGCAGCACGCAGGTTAGGGGAAGGGCATCCAGTACCAAAAATCTCTTTATCTGATTTTTGATATCTGACCAAAAATCTGTCAGACTGACAAGTAATTGACTAGATCACGATTGTTCCTAGATACTGAGCAGTTTTCCTTTAATAAAATGGAGTGAGGGTTGTTTATCTGACAATGGCATCAAATAATAAGACTATGAACTGTCCTTTTTCGGTTATCATGGTACCGGTGCTGTATATGTGAAAGGTACAGTACTGTGATAACTGAAGAATGGTGGTGCCATCACATAAGAGCTAGAAATTGCCTAACTGCTACTCTCAACCCCTGATACCTTGGAAACAACATTGATCAGATTTTGTGGGTAGCCTGCAGTTGCACAGGGGTAATCCCCTGTAAAGTAAGTATCCATGTGAAAGGCTTACAAAAAGTAGGTATTGGTGTCTGAAGTGCACAGTTAAGCATGTGAAACAAAGCAGTCACTTCTCATTGTCCAGTGGGGTGTTTTGTTGGGGTTTTTTTTGTAATGCTATGAAAATCACGCAAACATACTAGCTTATTTTGTAAGCAGGCTGATTTCAAGTGGGTGGGTTGTAACTTCTTCCAAATTAAGAGTGAGTGGCAGGGATGAAGGTCAGGAGCATACATCCTGAGGCAGCATGTGTTACAGGAGATCATAAAATCTGTGATTTCTGTGATTCATTGGTCCTATGAGGATCTGTTCAGAGATCACACAGCTCTGTCTGGAGCACCCCCATGCCCTCACCAAGGCTGCTTATAAACGGTGGGGAAATTTGCCTCCTGAGCAACTCGCTGGATGCACAGGCTTTTGAAGTGCACTGTAGCTCTGTCAGGTTCCACTTCATTGTCTCCTTTTCTCTCTTGGCTATGAGATCCCTGCATTTAACTCTTTCACCCTGTGGAATCTGAAGCTATTTATAAGCCCCGTTAGCTAGATTGGCTTCCCTGCCTAGCACCGTGCAGCGCACGTGCGACAGTTCAGCTGGCAGATGGGAGCGCTCTGTGCGGACATGGTGCTTTGGAACACGTCCATCAGAATGAGGAAACATCTCCCAGACGGGTGTATTTTCACAGGAGACATCCTTTGCCCCCGCTAACGCCGGGTGGGGTGGGGGCAGGGCTTTCCTGAGTGGCCTCGGGGCGCCAGTCCCAGAGACCATCTGGCCCGCGGCCACCTGGATTAGCGCCTCCTGCCTTACCCTCCCGATTTCGCAGCGGTAAGCGCCGCTGTCAGGCCGAGCTTAAAATCAAAGGCAGGGTGCTGGCGGCGGCGGCGCCTGGCAGAGCGGGCTGGGCTGCGCGCCGGTGTGTCGGCGGGGGCCGGGCCGGCGGGCAGCCTGAGCGCCCCGCGCCTCGGTGCGCTGGGCTCGGGGGCCGCTCGCCGGGGCGGGTAGGGCGGCTCCGCCCGCCCGCCGGGCCCAGGGCCTCCCCGCGGCGTGGCGCCCCCTGGCGGGCGCGGGGCTGCAGCCCGGGCGGGCTGGGCCCTTCCGCCGCGGGGGAGGGCGCTGTGCCCTGACAGCGAGCTGCGGCGGCGCAGTGGTCGTGTACCTTTTGGTGTTGCTTACCAGGCTCCTGCGAAAAGGTAGCGCTTAGGTAAACCAGGCTTTTTAGTCTTTTTCTTACACACCCCCCCCCCCCCCCTTTTTTCTTCCTTTTTGTTTATTACAATGCTTTTTTATTTGAAGGGAGCGGTCCCTGAGGAACACCTCCGGTGTGGCTCATGTGGCTGTCCCTCAACCTGAGAAAGAGTGTTCAGCTCTGCCTTGTTCTTGCATGAACACACTAAATTTCCAGGAAAATAAGATGTCCTTGTACCTCACGCCCCCCTCAGTCCCCGGGTCCATAGGGCCTCCTGTTCCCTGAGGCGCAGACTGCCACATGCAAACCGCTCAGCCCTGAGCTAATGCCAGCTTGCTCTCTGCTGCGCTGCTGGCTCACACCCTGCCTTCCCCCCTCTTTTTTCTCCTATTTCCAGGGCTCTTGCCACTTGTGCTACTGCTGCTGCAAGACAGAGCTGGCTTCTTGCTGCTCCCAGGTTCTCCCCGACGTCCCAAGGCAGCCTCCCCCTTGCTCCCACTCCCCCTGAGCCCCTCGGGTGGACCCCGGGGCTGCAGCAAAGCCCTCTGGCTTTACTCAGCCCTTATTCAGAAGGGAGAAGAGATGGGAGAAGCGCAGTGTGGTCCACATACATGTGAAGGGAGGTACAGGCTGAACTGATCCCACTAACGTGTTGCAGAGTTTGCTGATCAGCTCGTATGATTCTCCCTGAGTCCCTGGCTCCATGCTGCCTCTGGCATTTGTACATTTTATGCTCTGCCCTCTTTGCAGTTCAGCATGCCACTCCTGCTGTTTTGGGCTTGGCTGCTTTCTTGTCACACTGCCAGAGGTCTGGGAAGGGACCCAGCTAAGGAGAAGGCTGGTACAGAGCTTGTTGCCCATCAGCTTTACTGAAGCATTTGTGCCAACATATGCCGATCTGCCTAACAGCAGAAATCAGAAACCTTGCAGTTGAAGAGGCATGGAAGAAAAAGGGGCTTTTCAGTTCTCTCTTCCCACTGTTAATCCATTTTGAGATGAGACAGCTGGTGTTTGTGCTGAGGCCAGTTACCACCCCAGGAAGGTGAGATAGATGTACATAGAGCATGGGGTGCCATGTGCCTGCATTCACCCTGTAGAGGTGTTGACTGCCCCAGAGATAACTCAGATCCTGCTAAGTACAGGGTAGGTAATGGCAGCCCCACTTCAGCACATACCCGAGCACAGGAGTATCAGCACTTACCCACTGGAGTGGGTAAGGCAATTCTTGCTCCTGCAACTTTTGTTGTGCTTATTGACAATTTCTGTGAATAGGAGCTGCCAGGAGGATTTCAGAGGCCTCATGATGTTGCAGTGGGGACAGTCCTATCCTCTTGGTCCTCTGATTCCCATTTTGTGGGTACTTCGCCTTGATTTGGTGTAATGATCTAAGTGTGATTAGCTTGTGATTATTGCTGTCAGCATGCAGAGCAGAGGTTTTTTCCAGATTGCCAGCAAACTAATGTGTGGACTGGACATGCACATGCACAATCCCTTTCTTTAAAAGTTAAATTTAACCTGAGAAGGGCACATACCAATTGCTGCAGGATTTTAAACCTTAGTTTAATACTGCAGGCTTGCTTGTGGCCCTGCTTAGAAGAGACCAGACTTCTGTCAGGAGCAGTTGCCAATTTTGTATTTGTAGCCTTTTGGTGTAATTGCTTGTTCCGTGTTTTGGGGAAGCCAGTAGGAATGTTTTCTTAGCTGTTTTTGGTTTTGTTTGTTTAATACTTTTTAGTAGTTTTTCCTGTCACGCTCTAGTCAGTGTGCATTTAGGAGCACTGTGTCTGTTTAGTGTCTTCATGCCTCTCATTCTAAAATTATAAAAGGAAAATTACCTTTTTTCCCCCTAAAAATAAAGAGAGAAAACAGGAAGAATTCTGTATCTGAATGTGATTGTAATAAAATATTTAAGAAGTGGACAAGTTAGTAATACAAATCAAACACGTTATAGTATCTGACATGTCTCTCTCAAAGTATGCACCCAAGGCCAACCTTTTGCTATCCCTGTTTATCTTTTATTTCTGCTTTAAAAATGGGGAGTGGGGGTTGGGCTACAGCACGTCACTATGGGGTTCATATAGCCCTGATGGACAGTCAGCAGCATCATGAGTAAGTGACCTTGCCTGGCTACATCTCTTCTTTCTCTTTTCTTTCTTCTCTTACCAGTTTGTCTTGCGATGTTACCAGGCTTCCCTTCTCTTTCTGCTCATACAGAGGGTGCAGTGGTTTCAGTAGGGGTCACTAGCCACATTCTACAACACGAGGGAGGAGGGCAAACACCGTTTGGAGCCGTTTCTCTGTACTAAGCAATTGTTTTCATGTTCTATTCACTGTGCTTATTGCTAGAATCTTCATTAGTACATACTGTAATGGGCTTTCTGTTCTGTTTTTAAAACTCTGTTGTTTTCTCTCCTTTAGAATTGAGTTTCTGCGACACCTGAGAAGCTTCTTCCAGATCATGTTTAAAATTGAAACAAAGACCCCTGAGGAAGAGCACATGGGCGGGGAGAAAGTCTTAATGACATGTGTTGGCATTGGATTTTCCAACCTTAGCAAAACTATAAGATAAGAAACATCTGTAGGCTTCATGAAATAGGATGACAGAAAACACTGCAAAGATCTGATAAAACCTGCCTTTCCCTGTGCCTTTTCTGGCACAGGGAAACAAATGGTGATTCCAGTGCAGAGGTACCCAAGCTTGCTGCATGTAAACAATCAAGCTGACTTTAGGCTATCTAAACAGACCTGTGCTGTTTATAAATGCAATGCCAGTATTCTGTGCTGCATGGAACGCCCAGCTGGAGCCTCAGCTGGCTTGGGACTCTTTGCACTGTATTCCACTGAATGGGACACAAATGCCTCTTCTGTCCCTGTGCTCTCAAGCCTTATTGCAGTGGGTGCTCTAGTTTTGTGTAACCAGACTTCAGTCATAGATTTTTCTGAAAGGTAACCAGACTTCAGTCATAGCTTTTTCTGAAAGGTTTAGATAGAGATGGAAAACAACGTTGACCAAAACGAGCTTTGCAGTGCAAAACAAATGATCACAACAGAAACATTAGCTTCTTGAGGTAGTTGCAGAGACAATATTGGCATGGAATTGAAAGTAATAAAGGTGTGTCAGTAATTTTCTTTGTTTATGCATTGCATATGTATAGAATTTGTCAGATGCTTCACTCCTGACTAAATTACATTGACTAAATTACAGTTTCACAGGAAGAAAAAAAAACCCTGTATTATAATTTTCCTGGATGTGAGAATACTGCAGAAGAGATCACAGCCTGTACCAACTTGTTTTAGCCTCCTCTGCAAAGACAGGCATGGGAGGAGAAACCTCCTTAACAGTTTTTAACATATTACATGTATTTTTTTAGGTTTGTTTGGCATGCCACACTGCAGTTCACAATGAGTTGTGAAAGGTAGCAAAAAAAGCTGTAGGCTTGGAGGGACAAAATTAAATTCAGTAATGCCATCACATCTTGTGCAGCTGCTTCCTTTTGAAAGAGAGGATAATGGTGTATGGGCGCTGCTTGGATTGACAGGTGCAAAAAGTTTCTACCAGGATATAAATATTTACCTAAGAAAGGCTTTTGGTAGATTCCAGGCAAACCTGCTGAAGTTAATACTGAGCTCCTGACAGAAGGAAATAAATTCATACTTGACTTCAGACTACACTCAGTGTATCTACAGTAGAATAAAACAATGTCGAAAGCTGGTGTATATATAGACCAAATACTAGTGACTGTGTTATAATGGTCTTAGAAACTTTATCTGATGCCACCGTAAAGTGGGCATTAGCTCTGTAATAGGAAAAATGTATATTGGACCCAAAAGGACTTTGGAAAAAAGTTAGGTATTTTGATTAGTGTTTTACTAATATTGCAGGCCGTGTGAGTCATTTTTGTACTGTACTTTGTTCTTGTTGCCATCTATCTAAACATGTTTTGGAAAAATAAAAGTATTTTTTCCTAAATAAGTTTTTATTTCCCTTTAAAACAAAGCAAACAACAACGAAAAAAAAAAACCCTGAACCTTTTCTCCAGCCCTATAATATGGCAATTCAAAAGATAAATGGCTATTTTGTACTGATACATCTAAAGAACAGCTTTGGGAATTGCCAGGGTGGGAGGGAGAGGGAGAGGCCCTTCTTAGAATTTACTAGCTTTCCAAAATTTTATTTGCAGCTAAGGGAACCCTAAATAAAATGGTAGAATGTGAAATAAAACTCTTTTACTGTATGTTTTAAATTTCAAGTTACATTAGGAAAAATGCAGGCAAGGAAAAATTCACCTTGCTTACCTCTGTCACCTGTGTAATCAAAAAGTTAGAAACTCTCCCAGTCAAAATTACCCTAAACACAGGGAGCCACTGATCCAGAAAGTAAAATGTACAAGCTAAGATTAATAGCCACTGGAATAAAAATATAAAGCTGATGCTAATTAAAGATACAAGTTTGTAGCGCAGCTCAGATTTCTAAAATCAGTGTAAGTAAAAATTTGTAAGTGTTGTCACAACTTCAAAAATCAAAAGCTTTATTGTTTTTAAACTTTTAAAACTCAAACTTTGAAGCTATGACAGCTTTTGCAAATGTTCCATTTGCACCAAACTGAAAGAGCAATGTGTTACCCAGGTAGAAGATTGTTCAGCAATTGTGTAAGGTAAGACTATGGTTCTGAATGGTTATCCCTCAGCACTCTCAGGGCTGACAGTTCTCTTCCATGTGTCTGGAAAGGTGCTTCTGATTTCATACAAAATACTATGCATCTGCAAGTTGGGTCTAGATCAAAATATGCATGAGTTTTGATTATTCTCTTTTTGTCTTTTAACATCACAGAAGTGAAAAACAGGGGAAAAAAAAGGCTTGTTTGTGTGTCAGCATTCAGAAGGCACCTGGTTCAGTAAGGCTTCCTGAGAGGTTTATTTAAGTATGTGTATTTAGAAACACATCTACAGATTCAGAATGTCTGTGCAGGAAAGGGTTTCTACTGCAGAATGTTTCTGAGCACTGACTGTAAAAATCTACTTCATAATTTACAGCACAAGTGTATTATCCAATATTTTCACCTTGTTCCTTGTGACTTAAATAATGTATGTAATGTACTTTCAGAGGAAACATCCACAATAAATCAGGGCTAAATAAGGCAGCCTAGAAAACATTCCCATTTCTTTTGTATACATGCTTGTCAGGTTTTTAATAAAAATACTGTTTCCTCATGCTTCACTATTAATGTCAGTAGCAAGCTTACCTGTCAAACAGTGTCAAAATTTTGTTCTAGGCTTTTCTAAAGTAATAATATATGAATTCAAAGTGAAGAAGAGCTGATTTGGAAGGATCTGGCTTTTTCCACAGTATATAAGTTTCCACCTTAGAAGAACCAGCTATTACAGAATGCACAGGCTCCTTAACAGCTTCTTACTTAACAAAAGCAGGGGGCTAATCTAAAGCTACACCATCTGGGGCTGGCCTTATCACAGGAAGAATGTGGCAGCTCCCTAAATAGTTTTTCTTAATTTTCAGTTTCAAAGTACAAATAAGGAATGAACATCTGTTTCAGCCTGCAGAGTTAAATAAGCATTGTAAGCAGATGGTTTTTAAGACTTGAAAATTATGGTAAGAAGTATTAATGAAAAACTAAGGAGGTGGGTATTACAGAATTCTATTACCCTTCTTTTCCCTCCCCTGTCCCACAGGTTTACACAGAAGAGATCAATTTGGTCAGAAATGGCTGAATAGCTGTTGAGACATTGTAGGAAAAATACAGGAAATTATCAAAATCCTCACTCACCTGACTAAAACACAGAGTAAAAACTTAATCATGCTTATTAAGTTCATGGCATTTTCTTCACTGACCTAGCTTTCAAAGAAAGAGCTGCTATGAGAGAACTTGACTGAAACTTCTGTTTTCACACCTTTTAAGATTTCAGTAAAATCTCTCATTGATATCCCTTGCCTTATATCTTCTCCAAGCAAGAACAATGCTATTAATTAACTATTTGAATTGGTTTTGCCAAGTCATAAGCACATAAATTTAAAAAAGATGCATTGTTTGCATTCATGTAATGAAATTCTTGGCTTTACGGATTTTTATCCTCTGTTCCAAAGTCTGTGTTTTGGAGAACTGCCTTTGTGCCTGTGTGCAGAAGAATGAAGTGACTCATTTGTATCCCACAAGGAGCTGGACTAGAAAATATCAAGATCCACAGATTCTCAGGTCTGTGCAAACATTTATCTCACCTTACGAGTGCTATAAGCACATTGTGGCACTACAAGCCTGTCATGAATGTGTGGTTTAGGTTGAGTCACTTAAAAGCATTACCATGAAATGTATGAGCAAAAAAGTTTTAATAGGAATTTGTGGGAGTGTGACTTCAGAAAGTTTGATGGCAAGGTTCGCTCTGTTACTTACTACTTAGATAAATCACAAAAAGAATTAAGTTAAAATTAAGCTGGAATGGTTTACACAGACTAAAACTGTGAAAGGCTAAGGGAGACCTTCCCACTGAGTCACAAGGTTCAGAGTGGACCCCCTTGCTTTCTAAACTCTTAACAGAGCTTAGGTGGGGCTGGATCCACTCTTAGTCTCAGACCTGGACAATGGTTTATGTCTAAAGAATATAAGGAATATTCACAGTTTAATGCTGGTCATAGGATGTTAGCAGTGCTCGGTCATAGACTAATTTACCATTTACAAAGTGAATTGAATGGGATTTATGTAAATTATAGAAATGGCTTAAATATGGATTCAGAACAATACACTTCTTATTATGAAGTTACTAAATCAGTTCACACACGCACACAGACACGAATGAATAGAAGTGCAGAGATATATGTACAAAGATACACCTGTTGCAACTTCCCCTCAAGTTCAGTGCATACTCACGTCTGCTGCCTTCGCATTTCTCCACAGACGAAGGGCTGAGCCTTGAGGCAGAGGAAAATTAGCCCAGGTGTTGTCCTCAGCTTTCTGTGGTGGTCCCTCTCGTACCACAGACTTGGGAGACTGAGTTCTGAGAAGCGTCCTGCTCAGAAGGAGATGCTGCTTGCACTCTGCTGTGGTCCAGGAGAGCTCAAAAGGCCTCACTGAGGGCCTCTTTATAGGGTTGGAGATGATTTGCTTTAGTCGTCAGTAAACTTCTATCCTGACCATGATCTGACATAGTTAATGGCGTTTTCCCCAAAATTCCATTGACTGTGGTATCATACCACTTGCAGTCATAATAAAGAGTGTTCCCAGGCTTGTTAGGGATGTTACAGTCCAGATAAGGAATGCTCTAAGGATGTCAGGTGGTGGTGGTGTTCAGATAAGGGATGTTTCTAGTACAGCCAGTGCTGTTTCCCACTTCGGTCCTGCAAGAGTTGCCAGTACGGTCAAGGGACTCTTAAACAACTGCCGAGCTCATGACACAGAGGCTAAGGCCTAATGGATTCCAGAGTTTGTGGAGCAGCCCAGGGGAGGGAGGGAGATGTACCACCACAAAGCCTAAATCTCCCTGGCTTATTTCTGCTCTTTTTTTCTGTTTTTGTTTGTTTGTTTGTCTGTTTTGTTCATAGGAGTTGTTTGGGTTATTTTGTCTACAGTCAGTTCTTGCAAAGACCAGATCCTGCCATTTTTACTTAATAAAGATTTCTTTTGTGATACGTCCCTTTCTCTGCTGATCTGTTCTCCAGCCTCCTGTTAGCTCCATAGCTTTTCCATGTTGTACAAGCTGCTGTGAGGTTCTGAGTTGCTGGATCATTTCCTTGCTCTGTCCTCTGGTATGTACATGGATTTCTCTGGAAGCGAACTCTCTGGCCACTCACCCAGACAGCTTCCCTCTCTTTTGTCCAGCTGTCACTCCTGTGACTCACTGCAGGGACTTTCATCCAGGGTTTATAAAACAGAGAAGTGAATAGATAACGTTGGAGTTCTTCTAATGTGCCCTAGTAGTCCCCAGCTGTGGAAACAAAGCATTGCCCTTGTCTCTTCCATCTCAGATGTCCCCTTGAAGGCTTGCCATCTTGGAGTCAGAGAGTTTAGGACCAAGAGGGGTTGCTAATTACACCAAGTCTGACCTGTGTGTTAGTACAGTCTTCCTCCTTCGAGGGAAATGACAGCTTTCAGAAGGGCCTCCACTCTTCACCAGGAAAACTGAGGCATGGTATTTCCATTACACAGTTCTGTGAATTTGTTCTAGCATTTAATCTCTTGCTGTTTAAAATCAAGTACTTATTTTACCTGGTCAGCTTTCAGGTCCTGGTTCTTAGAGTACTCAAGAGCCTTGTGTGATCCAATATGTTTCCACCCCATGAAAGACCTCAAAGGACAAAAATTTTGGCTTTGGGATCAGAAAGCCTTATCTGACACACAGACAAAAGGTCTTCTGGCTGAATCCCCTGAGTTTTGAGGTGAAGCAAGAAAGCAAACTACTTACTAACACTCAAAGTTTCTTGCTGATTAGCATTAAAAGATATGGGCTGCTTCAAAACCAGTGGCACATCATGTTACTAGACAACAGGCTCATTCTTACAAAGTCCTGGGCCTAAGGGTTGCACAAGAGAAAATCTTGACATTCAGCTCCACTCTTATGAAGCTAAAAGACTGTACTCTTTCAGGACCCTCTGTTAAGTAAGCAGACCTAGAGTTGCATTTACTTAGCAATATTGTGGGGGTTTCTCCCCTTAACTTCCACTGGTGAAAGCCCTGACTGTATTTCACTATATAAGGTGTCTACCACTGCTACTACAAAGACTATTTCTGACACAAAGACAGCATTGGCTGAAGAGTTGGAGATCTGGGGACTTGATAGTACTTTTTATCTCCTTGCTTTTCACAGAAGCAGGGCAGGGAACACAAATTACCTCCTTACATTTAAAATATTATAAAATATTGTTCTTTATGCCACTAACATTTTATAGGGAATAAAAAAATATATTCACAACCCTTGTGTACATGCCAGAATATTTTTGCAGCACTAGCTCACATAACAAATCAAGAAATGCAGATGCTAAGGATTTCAGTAACTGTGTGTCAGCTACCACTCTCATGACAATCCACTCCTGCTGGTGTTCCTGCAGCTGCTAGCCAAATATTAAACTCTGCAAGCTGTGTGTGGCATGATATGTTAGTTTCACTTTTGGGGGGAAGCAGAAAAGTGGCGATTCCAAGTAAAATCAGCCTCCTTTGCAATCTTTTCAGCTTGCTTCCTCTACCATTTACTGAATGGTAGCCCATTCATAGATCAGCAGAGTATTTATTTAAGTTGCCTGCTGCAGCATCTCTTCTATACAAACTAGCTGCCATTTTCACAATTTCTGCTGACCAAAAATATCTCCAGCTGCATTTGCTGGTAGTTGTAGGCTTTTCACCTATGGCTGACTCAATTGCATAGCAGCAGAGCAGGCAGAAGAGAAGACATTAAAAAAAAAACCTGGAGGGATGGATTCAGGTGGCTCACCTCAGGGGACCAGGTTTGCCCCCCTGGTCTAGTTGTGCCAAAGGTGGTTCCAGGGCTGCAGGGCATTTTTGTGGCTTCTCTGGCCCCAGGAATGCCAGGTTCAACTGTGCTCGACACGGGATATGGCATTTAGCAAAAATAATGAAAAACAGCTTTCCTTCATTTCTGTGGATGAGAACTAGTTGTACTCATTCAAGCAGTTAGGTAAACACTTCTAATTTTTTTTTTTTTTTTGGTCCTCCACATGAAATTTAGCTTAGAAATTACATATTTTGAAGCTACTCTCTGTGAGGGCCAAACTGAGTTAATTACTGTTTCTGCCTCACATACAACTACCTCAGCAACATCCGTTGTATCAACACAGAAGGCAGGCTAGGAAGCTTGATAGCTAGCAATGTATTTCTCTTTAATTAAGGGAGAACTTTCATGCCTTGTTTTTCATGTTTGCCTACATGTGAGGAACACTTGCTGGAACTGCTTATCTAAAAATCTTCCTCCTCCAAGAAAAGGAGTTTGTGGAAGCTATTTCTGGGTCCTATGATGTTCTCTCTGAAAGCTCAAACTTTTCCATTACGCTACAAAAAGTGGAATGAGGAACCAATGTTTTAAAACATAATAGTTGCTGGGTGCATTTTTTTTTTTAAATAGGAAATGAAAACAGTTGAATTTAATTTACTGTTTTAATTACAAAGAAAAGACCTAATCAACGTGACTGGAGTTCAAAAGTAAAGGAGAAAAATAAGAGCGACTGACACAGGTTTGATGTTATTTGTGCCGATGTAATTCCAGAGCAGCAGTGACAGTTACTAGTTAATTAAAATTATGTACAGTCTGACCCCACAATTAACTAATTAAAGCAGTGTTACCAAAGTGGTGTCCTGTGGGACAGACCTCTCTGTTTATAAGTGCTTCTTAGCTGGTTTGCACAGATATTTAGCAGGGTACCTTTCTGAATCCAGACAGGGAAATTTACTTCTCTGTGAAAACCCTGTGCTTCTGCTAGTTTTAACTGGAATTGGTCAAAAGGTTCAAAAGCAAAACAGCTATGCTGAAGATACTTAATAATTTATTTTTAACCTAAAATGTTTTGATGTTACAGTTTTGCCAGTGTGCATATTTGATATCAACACTGATATCTAGATGCTTCCTGGAGTAACTTACTTTTTCAGAAATACTGATAAAGCAAAGCATCTCGTACTGACTCTCACTTCAGCAATAATTACTTAGGACTTCTGAAAAATCAGCACAATGCATATTTTTATAATTTCATTTCAAACTGAAATGTGTTTCTGATTTTAAATTAAACTCTGCTCATTCTTTTTGAGGACTGACTGTGAACGGTAACACAACTTGTTACTACTTTGTACTATCAACCCAACCAGAAATAAAACTGAGTAGAAGCAAAAGTGAAACTCACTGTCTTTGCTTCACTCTCTAGTACTAAGATGAGAATACCAAAGTGGAAAAAATTGCTACAAACAACTGAAATGTTTCACTTTGAATTTACAGTAAGCAATTTAAAGAGTTTTAGAATCTTCATAAAAGGTTCTTGCTTGTATATTTATGTGTGTGCCAAAGATCTTGCTCTTCAAGGTCTCTGGTGATAGATGTGAATATAGTAGGCAGTTTGGAAAATGTCCAAGATATACTTGGTTCAGTGTTACAACATTAAATTCCATACTGCATTAAAGTAGCCTTGTAATTGTATCTTAATCATACACAAAAATGCAAAAAAAATTTTCAGAAATATCATTACGGTTGAGATCTCTAGAGGAAGATCCCAGAATTTCAACAGCAGACCTTGAAGGGATTTAGTTCTCTGTTCTGTTGTCTTCTGTTCTTTTAGTTTCTAGCTGTATCACACTCATATCCTGTCACACTGGCTAAAGCGGATTAAATTACATTAACAGATTAAATAATAATTAGAAAACCCAACAGGATAAGAAATTACTGACCAAAATGAATTTATATAAACATTAACTTTTGAAGCTTCCTGACTTTCACAGATAGCTGGTGCTGCTAAACAAGTTCAGGAAGGGTAACTTTCTGTAACAATGCAAAGCAAAAGCACTTTGACAGAGCTGCAGTCCCTTGCACTTAAAATCAGATATCAATAATTAGTACATCTTTAACTTCTAGAAACCTTAATTTGAAAAATCCTTAAGAGAGGGTTCCACCTAAATGTCCACAGTTATCTTGAAACATAAAAAATTCCAATATATGTGCACATGTGAAAATATCTGTTTCAAATAACAAACCTACTTTCCACAGACAGATGCTCGGTCATTATACAGTCCTGAACACTGCACAGGGTGAAGCTATTTACATGAATCTGGGCTGGAAACTTTTAATCTTGCATTTCTCAAATTAATCTCAATTTCTGAGTCCTCTAAGGGTTTGGAAACTCCAAGGCTGAAAGAAGAAATACTAGTTTGTTTAGTATGAGGGAATTGGGCTGCTTCCCATGTTTGACTAATGTAAGAAAGGCTGAGGTGATTCTGCTTAGATTTTTCAAAAGAAAAAAAAAAATAAGCCTGGTCCCTTCAAAATCTGTTGCAAGAGGTTTTCAATTTAGTAGACTTCCTGACTCCCAAGTGATTTTCAAATACATTTTTTTGTGTGAGTTATAAACTATTTTCCTGGTGTTAGACTCAGGAAGGCACAACTTTAGCTCCTGTTTATCATTGAATATAAACACATTCGATTTGCATAACAGTGTAACCCAAACCCATATGAAATCACATATCATTGTGTTTAGGAACCATTTAAACATAGAGGATATACTGCTCTAAAGATGAAATAGTCTTGGGGGAAAACACAACAAAATGAAACAAAATTGAAGGAGAACCTTGAAGTGGAGACAATCCAGATTTGGTTAAGAAATAAAGTGCAACTCAGTGGAGACTTATACTGATAGCCTCCAGAAGCATCCATACTGCAATCACTTAGTTTTGACTGCAGAGCTGCAAACAAAGACTGCAAGACTGGCAAACACTGGAAGCAGAGGCTTGCATTGTCTACACTTCAAGGTTCTCCTTCAACTGAGATTGCAGTTTTATTAATTTTGATTTGTTTCATACTGTTAGCAGGTTTTGTTGAGGAAGGAGAACCTCAGCCAAACTTTTCTTACTGGCTCTTTTCCTCACTGGATGGTGCTAGCATATGTATGTATCTGTTTACTCCAACACTAAGCAAAAATCTCTGAAAGTCACAAAGTGACAATAAATTTGTGGTTCCCTGTAATGCCATTCGTACCTAGGCATTTCCCATCAGTGGACTGCATTTCAAACTTCGTTTTCAAGAAGCTCTACAGTTAAGACAATCACTTTCACTTACTTGCCTGCCTGCTTTTTCCAGCTACATAACTTGGCTGCACACTGGATTTTATCCTATAATAGGAGGAAGGCACATGTTCCTTAAAAGGAAATCCCATGCCGCTGCTGCTCAGTTGTGACCCAGCTAACTTGGCAAGAAATTAATGTCTCCATCTCCAAATCAGATCCACACCAACACATGGATGAGCGTTCAAAGGCTTGGAACACTCAATAGAACCATGGGCAGTGTGGAGACCAGTGCAGGCATTGCTGTTCACATGAGACAACTGTCTTCATTAAAGAGCAAATTAAAAAATTACTTACTCTTTCTCTATTTGCAGAAACCATACCAGAAACTAGTGAAACCAACAAAACAAGAATAACTCAAATTGAAAGACACAGATTAAAATCTTATTCACTACATGTGGTTGATCTGTGTATATGCTACCAGTATAGGTAAGAAATATAGCAATACCATCTTTTTTTCATCCAAGTTTTATTGCCCCTGCACATCCAGCGCACACACACACACACACATCACACAAACCAAGAATCTGTAACATAGAGCACTATTCCTGTTCGCTGCAGGCTGTAAAGTGGACTTCTTCACTGTCTTCTCCTTGGACCGCTTGGAGGGAATGCCAGAGAGCTGTTGGAAAGGGGCAGCTCCTGGAGGATGTTAGGGAAGGGAGACAGGGCAGTTACAGACACAGAGGAGGGGGGAGCATTACCTGATTTTATTCCTGTTTTCTAGAAGTCCTTATACAGCAGTTAGTCACTGTAGCATCTGAGTGCTTTTCAGTTGCTTAGCAATTGAACTGATGCCTGTTCTTGGGGCGGGGGTGTGTGTGTGTGTGTGTCTGTGTTGGTTTGGTTGGTTGGGTTTTTTTTTTTTTTCCCTCAAAGACTGTTGTATGATACAGCATTTTGTACCTCATCAAGAACACAGGAGGCTGTTAGAGAAGGTAGTGGCAAAGAAATGCATCTTTCACAGGAGCAGTGTTCCAGGGTAGAATTAGTGTCTGGGGAAGTACCTTCTGCATTCTTTGGTATATGCTCCAAAAATCAGTCTCTGCAGAAATATATGACAATGTTTTTTCAGGTGCTCTCTACTGTCTCTCAGAGGAACAGTTATCACATGAATGCCTAGAGTAGGACAAACCATAGGAACCCTCAAAGCCAAGAGATGGCTTTTTTTTCCCTAGTTTTTTTTTCCCCCCAAATGGATGAATTAGAAGTGTGTCCTTTCAGGAGCTGAATCATATGCAAACCTATATTTACAGGTATTGGTTCCTCTTTTCTCCTCCAGGAAGAAGGTATTCACTCCTATTGCTCAAGGAAGTAGGTTTCAGAGAATGACTCTAAATAGTGACAAAGTTTCCTTCAAGGGTGTTCCTTATTACATGTATTCAAAGAAAAAGCATGGGTTTTCAACCAAAATACATTTTCCTCTAAGGCTGGGTCTACACAGAGAAGGAGAAAACCCACCACAACATATGTACTTAAGCATTAAGTATTTTACGCCCAAAAGTAGAAAGAAAAGTGAAATACATGCAGTCAGATTTCACCGATTTTACTTAAAATAAGTAACTTCCTTAGCCTAATTTATGAAGGTTTTACAGATAACTCCCCCATCCTGAATACAGAATGTGCTTTGATTTTAATTTCAGCTGAAAATGATAGATCTAAATCCAACTATGAGAATTCTTCAAGCAACTACAACAAAACTGCTTCTATCTTTTTAGCTGTTTGAATATGGTAATAAAACAAAATCTCTTTCCTGGTTTGTAAGCAAATCTCAAAGTTGGAACACAGGAGTACTCAAGAAACCAAAACTAAGCCTTTTGCACATGTGGCAAGTTTTTAAATTTGCCTTGAAAAGCAAACCAACTCTGAAAGGAAGTTATTACAACAGTTGTAAAAATCACATTTTGTGTATAATTAGTAGTATTTCTGTCCATTATTTGGGGATACGTTTACTAAATTTAGTGTTTTACACTATGTTTACAATGTTGTTTAATTTAGGATTCTGTGAGTATGCCTGTGTTAACTACATTGTTCACATATCTGTGTTTCACATGACATGAATATGTGAAATGAAATGTGTAAACAGGATGACATTTCAATCCCTTTAATTTCCCACCTCACAGGCTGACAGTTCTACACAAGTGCATTGACATGCAAACGTATGGAGACTGTGTATGGTCATTTAGCAAAGAAAAAGGAAAGTGGGATGCTTAAATGGTAATAAAATGCAAATCTGAGACACTGACATTTTTTGGGTGCAAGATGCCTTTGAAAGGACTTGTTAAAAAAATAACAGAGTAGCAGGAACACTGCTGAAAGTAATGAACAACCCTGAACAGACTAAGGGTATTTTGTAGGACAATAATGTTCCTTGCTATACTATGCTAAAATGTGTTTAATTATTACAGAAGACAAACAAAAGTAAAAATGCCTGGTATCAGTAGATAAGCTGTAATGTTTGGAGTCCCAACACAGATAGGTCTTTTACAGCCTTGCCAACTGATAGTGTCCTTTACCAGTCAAGATTTTAGGAAGTTTTGTGAGTACAAGTAAACCTGAACCTATCAAAACATTGAAACTTAATCATATAAGGATTTCCCATCAATTTCAGCAGAATTCTTTGCATTTGCAGGGTTCTGTCCACAGAGATCTTTATGAGCAGAGTCTTAGATATGCAGTGAGCACAACCAACCTAGTACACTGCTCTTCTAGTCTTTTAAGTGGTCTGGATAGTGGTGGTATAGTAAGTGATCCTATTTGGGAAGATTCAGGACACTTTTATTTTGCAGTTTATTTCCTTTCCCTGTTTGCAAGTTTTCAGTGTCACTGCAGTACATGCTTGTGTAAGTTTTCCACATTGCAGCCTGGAGAGACATTAGAAACTAAAACCAAATTATTAGAGGATGTAATACTATGGAAAATGTTCAGTGAGATCAGGGTCTAGATATCCTAGAAGAAAACATGCTGTAATTGACTTTATTTCAAAATCACCAGGTGTCCTTTTGTAGTGGGTTTTCATGGCAGGGCTTTGGTAGCAGCAGGGCTATCCAGGTGGCTTCTGTGAGAAGCTGTTAGGAGCGTCCCCTATGTCCGATAAAGCCAACGCCAGCCAGCTCCAAGATGGACCCACCGCTGGCCAAGGCCAAGTCCATCAGTGACAGTGGTGGTGCCTCCGGGATAATGTATTTAAGAAGGGGGGAAAAAAACTGCTGCACAACAGCAGCCAGAACAGAGAAGTGAGGCTGTATAACAGAGAAGTGAGGCTGTATGAGAGCAACAGCTCTGCAGACCCCAAGGTCAGTGAAGAAGGAGGGGGAGGAGGTGCTCCAGGCACCCGAGCAGAGATTCCCCTGCAGCCTGTGGTGAAGACCATGGTGAGGCAGGCTGTGCCCTGCAGCCCATGGAGGAATTCACACAGGACCAGGTGGATGCCTGAAGGAGGCTGTGACCCTGTGTAGAGCCTGCTTTTGGCAGGATCTGTGACCCTGCTGGGGACCCACGCTGGAGCAGTCTGTTCCTGAAGGACTGCATCCCACGGAAGGGACCCCATACTGGACCAAGGCCAGAGCATGAGGAGGGAAGTGCAGTAGAAACAATGTGTTATAAAACAGCTGTTAACTCTCCTTCCCTGTCCCCCTGCACCACTTACGGGGAGGAGACAGAGAAGTTGGGACTGAAATTGAGCCCTGGAAGAAGGGAGGGGTGGCGGGAAGGGAAGGTATTTTAAGTTTTTGGTTCTCATTATCCTACTCTGATTAGAATGGTAATAAATTAAACTGATTTCCCTAAGTGGAGTCTGTTTTGCCCATGACAGTAATTGCTGAGTGATCTCCCTGTCCTCATCTCGACCCAAGCGCTGTTTGTTAGATTTTCTCTCCCCTCTTCAGGAGTTCAGGAGGGGAGTGATAAGAGTAGCTTGGTGGGCAGCTGACATCCAGCTGAGGTCGAACCACCACACCTTGAAACTGCATGTTCAAGAAAACCAAATATGCAAGGCAGTGTATGCACTGCATTAAATTCTAGTTTTGAATTGGCATAGATTTTGTTTTCTGTAAGATGATGTTATGGAACACAGATATACTCTTTTTGTGTGTAAAAAACCCGCATGTTAAGACTGCAGAGATGACAGTGATTAGCTTGTCCTTGAAGAATGATATGACAGCACCAATTTGTTAGCTGACAGCAGCTTGCTTTTGCATGACTTAAAGTTACAAGCCTGAGTCTGTTGGTAGTTTTGAGACTCATCTATCAAACTTTTACATGACGTTTTAGTTCTTCCCTGTCCCACCTTCTGTTCTTCCTTTGTCTCTGGATAAAGACTTCACAGTATGTATTTGTAGCTCAAGTCCTCTGACTCTGGCGTTCTTTCCTTAACCCCCATTTCTTCACGTCAGCAGTCAAGCTGTTTTCTCTTTTTGTAACAGACAGCCTAGGTCCAGAGCCTTCAGATGAAGCATGTTTATTTGGCATGGACAAGAAGATAAGGAACAAACTCATCCCGTAGGAAGTTGCCAGAAAAGTGGGTATCTGCAAGGTTAATACTGTGCAATACATCCTGGGAGCAGGGTCAGAACTATCACACATATGCGCAGTTTCAAAAGAAAAAACCAAAACCAGAACAAAACAAAAAAACCCCAAAACCCCGTGCATTTTTCCTTTGGCCCAGATAACACACGCACTGCTGTGAATGCAGACCACAGCAAAGATGCGCTGCTTTTGTTTACCACAGCTGAACAAGGCAAGGTCTGTCCCTCAAACTTGCGCTGGCTGGTCCAAGGCCCTCTGCCTCACTGCAGTTCGGATTTTACCTCACAGCGGCTCCTACCGGTGAGGACAGACCGCAACTCGGGAGAGACAGGGCGCCCTTGCTCCCCACAGGGCGGGGGGGCGGCAGGCAGCAACCGCCCGCGGGGAGATCCCCCCTCCCGCACCGCCCAGCCCCGCTGCCGCTCCGGCGCCCGCGAGGGAGGCCGCCGCCTGCGCGGGCCAGCTGCTCCCGGCTTGACCTGTGGTGGCGGCGCTGCCGGCAGCCGACGGGGCTGACAACCGGCCCCAGGTCGGTTTTCCCCGGGGCTAGTGACACGGCGCCGAAGGGCGGCGGGGCGCGGCGGCCGCAGGAGGCGAGACTCGCGCCCCCTCCCCCCGCGCCGCCGCGCCTTTCCGGCAGGGGCGGGCAGCGCCGCCCCCAGCCCCGCCCAGGCCCCGCGCCGCGCCGCGCGCCGCCCTGCCCCTGCGTGCTGACGGAGCGGCGGGGAGCGCGGCGCCCCGCCCAGCGGGAGGGCGGATGCCCCGCCCATCCCTCCCCGTCCGCTCCCCGGCGCGGCAGGGCGGGGCGGGGGGGGCCGCGCGGAGGCAGCGGGCAGAGCGCGGCGCGGTTCGGTTGGGCTCGGCGCCGCCGCCGCCGCGCATGGAGAGCGAGCGGGCGCCGACGGGGAGCTGCCTGCGCGCGCCGGTCTGCCCAGCCGCCGCCGGGGTGAGTGGGGCCAGCGCCGCCCGGCGGCCGTTGCCCGCTACCCGCGGCGGCCGGCGAGGGGGGCGAGTAGGCGGGGGGCCGGGGCGGCGGTTACGGCTCGTCGCCCTCCGCGCCCCGTCCCGCTGCTGGGCGGCCCCGGCGCCGCGTGTGGCGGCTGCCGCTGCCCGTCCTGCGCGGCGCCCGGGGGCGGGGGCGCGCGGCGGGGCCGGCGCTAGGCAACGCGGCGGCGGGGCCCCGCGGGGGGCGGCACCTGGGGAGGCGGCGGGGCGGGGGGTCGCGGCCGGCGCGGAAGGCCCTGCGTGCCTGGCGGCGCGGGCGCGGGGCGCCGCCGCGTGCCCCCTGCCCCACGTCAGCACAGCCGCTCCCGGCTGACCCGGCCCGTGTGCGGGACCTGGAAGCCGCCCCCTCGCCGCTGGGCGCCGCACCTCCGCCAAGGTGCCGTGCTTGGCTGGCGAGCCTCCTCCGGGACCCGTACCGGTGCCGTCGGTGGGGGTGGTCGTCCTTGCAAACAGTCACAGAAGCAGCTGTGGTTTGTCTTTATATGTCTGTATTGAATTTGCTTCTGGGTGGGGAGGTGTTCTGTTAGCTGTGGGTTATGAATTAATGAATTTCACTTATTTTTGCAAGATATTTTTTTTCCTTTTTTTTTTTAGAAGAGAATTGCAGATAAAACTTCTTCAGTTTAGTGTTTGTTTTTTGTTCTGCAGCCGAAGTCTAATTAGAACCTGATTGGCTCTGTCTTCAAGTTTTCCCTTCTAACCTCTGCTGTGACAGGTGAGAAAGTAACACTTTGCTTCAGTTATTCGTAGATTGTTTGTCACCAGAGGGACACAGACTGTATTCTTTTTCATTGTTGGGCAGAGGGAAATATAACTAGGATGACTGTGATGGCTACTTACAGTTTCAAGTGTGATTTTTGCACTTGAGATTTGCTTAATGATCAGTGTTTCTGACATCTTAGCTCTGTACAGCTTTCTAGGTTATATTGTTAGTCAAATTTAATATATATGTAGTTTAGGTTAGAGAGAAATATTTCTAAATTTTGTGTTTTGTGAAAAATCAATACTGACTGGGGATTGTGGAGAGGTTATGTGCACTGTTGAAAAGGGTAGTTTGGATCAGTTGCATGGATTGACTTTTTTTGTCTCCTCCCTGCCCGATCTTCTTAGTAATTGCTATGGGAGTAACGTTGTAGTGATGTTCCTTGGGCATGCACATTTATCGTGCCTTCTTAGGGTTGGTGCCTGAGGATTCAGTAGGAACGCAGTAGCTTCACTGTCTTCTGCTTGATGACAATAAGTCCCAAGTGACTTAAGTGGTGTAAATGGAGAATTTTGTAGTAAACAGCTTCACTATTATAGTGTGAAACGATAGAGATCTTAAGCAGTGGTGCACTTTCCAGAGAAGCCTTACAACTGAGCTATTTACAGAGCCTTTCATTTTCATAAGTGCCAACAACAGCAACATAAGGAAGTAGTATTTGCTGCTGGGAGGGGAAGTTTAATGAGCAAGGAGTTCACAGAATGCAAAAAATGGTTTGACATTCTTGTTGATCAAATCAGATTGACTGGAACTGCAGAATGGAAAACGAAAGGAGGCTGCTGCTGCTTCTCACATGTAGCTGTTAAGAGTGGTGATTGGGCTAGTAAAAACCAAAGTTCCTATCTCTGTAGAATAACCATTTCCAGACTATGTCGAGGTAATGTTGTGCATGACCACATAGTACTACTAAAGCGAATGTCACTGTCATCTTGTACTAGCAGTAGCGTGTTCTTCCCGAAGTTGTAAGAAAAGCAGTTGCTGAACAACTGGGTTGTCATTTTTGCTGTTGGTCTTTTATCTCAGCCCTGGGGCACTTTTACAATATGACCTTAGGTGAACAAAAGCTAAGTGATGATGTTTGCAGTTACAGGAAATAACCTAGCATCTTGGCTGAAAGAACCTTTAGAGGGAAATAAACAAGGTTCAGAAATATCGTAATATTAAACAGATACATGAATTAAATGCTGTTAGTTATGTATAAAAGGAAACTACTGTCAAAAGTCACAAAACTTTCATTAAAAGGAGATTAACATAATTAAACATGCAATATGTTTTTATATATAACATGCAATATAAAAAATATTTGTTTTAATACGGTGTTTTGAAAAAACAACCAATGTGGAAGAAGGCAGCCAAAACCTCGTGGCTTTTTAATAAAAATTAACTGGAGCTTTGAGTAGGAGGTTGAAGTAGATGACCTCCTGAGGTGCCTTTCATCCCAAATTATGCTATCCTAGTGCTACTATGCTATTATAGGCTAACATTTCTGTTGCAACACACACGCCACACACCAGAGCCCCCTTCTTTTTACCTAGGCTTATATGCAAAACAAAATTTTTAGGCAATGCACAGTTATATGTTCCATTTAACTTCATAGAGCTGCTTTTTGAAAGCCTCTGACCCTGTCTGTGCACTGATTTCAGTGGGTTCCCTATGAATTCATGTGTCCACCCACAGGGTTCTCAGCATGAGCACAGCAGGATGACTAATATGAGTAAGAGTAGCATGATCTGAGTCAACATTTGAGCTCATGCTCGCATTTGTGTTTCTCTTAACTTGTTTCAGATGTGATTTCTTTATCAGAAGGTAAATGATGAACTTTATGAATTTCTGTATAGAAGGTTTTGCAGATTATTCCATAAGGTAGATACATTTTTATGGAGGCTTGAAAAAGAAAACCAAAAATGTGTATATACAATGAATTTTTTTCAGAGCAGTTCCCCTGGAAGAACTGTAATCAGTTCTACTTGACACATACAAGTAGGTGCTTTTTGCTACATGCTGTATTGGTTAGGGAGTACATTGTATCTCTCACTTCAATGGGCTGTAGGCCTTGCAATAATATAAATAAAGTGAGAGCTACAAGGTACAAGTATAAGGTGTCTTGTGTAAGAAACCTGTGAGGTGCTGGGAGAAAAAAAGTGATGCCTCAGTCCAGTATTAAGCTCTCTGGGTTATGCATTACTGAATGCAGAGAGGTCTGATGCACATGGACAATGATAGAATCCCCTTGAGTTTTTGTGGTTATTGAGGTACAGCTGATTTGATCTTTTAAAAGTAATTCCTAGCTTTTGCTCTGCCCTGTTGGCCTGTACTAGAAAGCAGTTTTCTATGGATGAAAATCTTAAGTACTTCCTGAGTAGACAAGTAGAATGACTTGCCTGGAAGATAATTGTCCATTTAATATTAGTTATGCAGTCACTGTATCACTCAGTCAAACATGAATATTTAAATCTGATTTGTAAAAAAAAAAAAAATCTAATGTAATGCAGCCAGCTATTGATTTTAAATCAATACAAGCATTGTCCTTTTGTGGTGTCAGTTGTCTCTGCATCTGTGTCTTTGACAGTCACTTCCAGATTAGTATTATGCAGTTCCTTTTGTTATTAGTAGATTGCTTTTTAGTCATGGTCAAACGTTTCCTTGTATTGGGAGGGGAGGCATCAGCTGTTGATATTTCAATTTTCTGTACCTCTGTCCTTTCTTCTGGGCTTTCTTCTGGTTTTTGTTGGTTTGCTGGTATCTTTAGTATTTGTCCATGGTTTTCAGTTTTTTCCTGTGATGTCACAAAAGACAATATTCCAGCTGAAATGAGACTGGTTTTGATCCTATTCTTTGCTCATTGGAACACTTTTTGTTTCTTGTCTTCTGTATGCCTGTATTAAGCCAGAGATTCTTTTGACCTGCACAACCTGTGCATGGTTATTTTGTTTATCTGCTTACATTATCTTAAAATTCAATCCTGTGTGGGAATAGGTGCGAGTTATTCTTCCAGTAGTTTATTATTTTTTATTTATTGATGCCAAATGTTATCTGTCTTCTGGTTTTTTTCCTTGGCTAGCTCTCCATTTTGATCCTGCTCAAGTCTCATGTTAACCAGTTATCACCAAAATTGGTTTTGGATTGTTTTTCAATACTCACTAGAAAGCTGAAACACATTTTCAATGCCAAGCCTAGGAAATAGAGATGGAGCATTTTACAGACTTACCAAACTGAAGATTGGTTACTTATGCTGGGACTTTAAAATTGCTTATACGCTTGCATAAGTATGTATAGTGTAGTATTTCTTGCTCTGTGTGCACACCCATGGAGGAACTTTTCTAGTATTTACCTCAGTTCTTGAACTCTGTGTTCATAATGTAAAATTTTCTATTGACAGTCTAGTGAAGGTATCTTAGCTGATATTCCTGTTATCAGTTTGCTTATGTGCTCAGGCAGTTGCAGTAGATTTCAAAGTTTAAGTCTTTTACAGGCATTTTAAATAAATATGTGTTCAAAGTGATGTGATTAAAACGATTTGTGTGCATAATTAAGAATTTTAAAATGTTTCTTCGTGTGACTATTGGTCTTAATGATTTCTTTTTTTTAGCCTTTAATAAGAATAATTATTGAATCAGTTGAAATCAGTTTGTGAGACGTTTTCCTGCAAATACAAAGTCATCCTGTTTCCCAAAAACAGAGTATGAGGACAAGAACTTTGAGGGTTTTTTTTGGTTTAATATATTAGAGGAATAGTGTTAATATTTCTTTGTCTAGCATTGACACTTTGCGTATATAAAATGAATCTTTAAGAACATGTCTAGTATGCCTTACATGAGTATTTTCAGTCTTTGTTCTACGTTAGTCTTGGTTGACTACTAGGATTTTGTAGGTATGACCAAGATGTTTGTCATTCTTTAATGTGTTGTCCTACAGCCTGGGTTTCCAGCGCTGTGAGGTATTTTTAAAGTAAGAAGAACATTGACTTCTAAATGTGTAACATTTTTGATGTCTAAAACTCTTGATACGTATAGCTATACAGTAAATTTGGTACCTGTATTTCTTAGTTTTTAGAGGCCTCAGTTGTTCAAGTGGATTTAGATTGCTAGCCCTGTTAGCTTCAACATAAGATGATGGGATTGCTTGCATGGATTCAGTTACAGAGATAGGGCCACAGGTGGTGTCTGAGTTGTACTGAACCTATTAGGGTAAAACTTGTCTAGGAGGCTAATGCAAGGGCACCTGAGGACAAAGACTGTTGGAAAACAACCATTAAGTCCTAGTAAAAGAGAGGGTTTTGTGCCTTGAAAAGGTGCTTTGGAAACCTATTAAGATAGTCAAATAACATAGGAGGCTCTGAGGTTATAGAGACAAAAGCCTCTTAAAAATGCAGCTGTCAAGTGAGGGTTAATGTTGGAGCATGATGTTCAGAAAAAAAATATAAGGTCTGTTATATGTGGTATAGTATACTACAGTAGGCAGTGTAAGCCAGCAAAATTTTTCTCTTCGCAGTGTTTCCCATTTGTGAGGGATTCTGACATTCTGTAATGTCTGGTACTGGTTCTGCAAAATGTAACAATGTTGTATTATGTTTGTTCGTAATTTAACTACAATATGGTTGCAAGGGACAGCAATACCCAGCTTGCTCTATACTTCTCTCTGAAGCAAAGGAGCAAAAGGTTGCAAAAAATGCAGAGGGGGGGAAAAAAGGCTGCTTACATGATTGTTGCATCCCATCTGTATGAAGGAGTACTCCTGTGGTGCTCAGAAATGAGGAGCTGGAGCCAAATAGTGACTGGTCTGTATGAAGGGGCATCCCCTCAGGGACAAGCAAAATCAAAACCATTCTTCCAGTTCTGTAATCTACAAAGGTAAAGAAGGCAAAATGTTATCCTCAGAAAATGGAGGGAGTAAAAGGAGTTGAATTAAGTGAAACCTTTAAAACCCTTTCCTTGTTGTTGAAGGACTCAAATTTGGACACAAAGCCAAACTATTTCCATTTTATAGGTTACGTGAAGACTGCCAAGAGGATGGGTGAACCTGAAAGCTTGCATGTTTTTCAGCTTTATCATCAAACTACTAAAGACACTTCCTCACTATGAAATGTATCTCACATGGAGAAAATTGCTTCTTGTACAGACTGGTTTTGGAAACTTTAGCTGGCATTTCTGATCTTATTCCTGACACTAGTTTGCCATACTTTGCAGCACTGGCACTACAGGTTCTCGGGATTCTTTTTTGAACCACTAGAATTTTCATTTTAATATAGACTATTTTATAGTCATATAACAATATGTACATAGAAATGCCTTCAGTTTTTACTGTCTTGTAAAATCAGATTTAAGCCAGTTCTACAAGGTTTTACTATTTAGAGTCTCAGATTAGTTGTGAGATTGGAATGTCTGCTTCTGTGTGTTAAGGATAGTGTTAATATGCAGCTTTTAAGCAACAGATTTATTTTCATTATATTGACAAATTATCTGCTATGCATAGTTTTCAGATTTCTGCACTGAGTAAACCAGAGGCATGCTTTTGGGTTTTACTATATTTTGATACCTTGAGGTTTTGCTCTTGGGAGCAGTAGAAAGCAGGCTCTACCTACTTAGCAACCGATGGCTGAGGGACAGGAGAATTCCTAAAGCTGGGGAAAATGAGTAGCAATCGAAGCAGAGAAAGAGTTTTGGCCTTTCTGTCAGGGTTTATAAACCATGAAGTTGCTGTACTGTAAACTGTGTCACAACTGTGACCCAAATTAAAATAATTTTTTTTTTTCTCTCTTGGAACAAGTGGCATGAGGGAAGGGGAGCGGACAGGATAGCTTCTTAAGCTGGCTTGCAGTGCCAGAGAAAATGTTGTGTAACCACATCCTGGATAACCCCAAAGATGGACTGAGCTACAAAAGAAATTTTGGGTTCCCAGTGGGATCTGAGGACATGGGATTGCACAAGACCCAGATCCTCAGCTGTGGGCAATAAAGCATGTGTCAAGCCAACAGCTGGCTCCCAAAATGTTGAGACTTTGGAACTGTTCTAACAACTGTGTAAATAGGTGCATGGTTATCTTTTAATTGCTCTATACCTGGGTCTTCATAAACCTTTGTAACTGTGCTGTCCATGAGGGATTTTGTGAACATGAACTATTTTGTGAACAAATACTTCTGGTTTCTTTTATCTTAACCTGGCTTCAGTTAAAGGTGGTTTCAAGGTAGCTGGCTAACATTAGGACATTCTGTTCTTGTGAGTCTTTTGACCCTTAGAACTGGAGCCTAGCACACTAAAGTGGTGGTTTGGGCATGGAAAGGATGATGGAGCTGCAGTGAGTTCCAATGAGTATTTTGGAAGCATGCTTGCAGAAGCTGGGGAGAAGCATGTTAGGCTTAAGTATGTGATAATGAGAATGCTAAATTGTTAGGACTTAAGAGCCCTGTGCAAGGTGGGTGTAAAAAATGAGCTGGAATCTTCACTTCTCATTGTTACACCCTGGCAGACTTAAAAGCAGTGTGATGAAATAGATGCAGGTCAAAGTGGCAAATAAATAAACCAGGACATTTTGGTTAAGGTTAATGAGATTACAGAGTCGGAACCAAATCAGTTTGAAGCTGTGTCTGCATTGTAGTTGCATGTATGATTGTAACACACATGGATGTACCCGAATGAGCTCGTATTTCAGCAGCCGGAACCCACAGCAGTTTGAATTGCATTGGACACCAAAAATGTCGTGTTGCTTTTGCTACTCAAGCTAGCTGAGGTATATTAACAGTGTTTAGAAGGATATCTTTAGGTTGCAGCAGACTAAAGCCATACCATAATTTTCTTGGGCTTTGGTACTTTTCCAAGTCTGTTTTCTAAGAGCTCTGCCACTTGCTCAGACTGATAGCTTATCAATATTTTTGCCTGTAAACTCTCAAAACTGAGTTTCAAATTAACTTTGTTAAATGTTTAAATGTTTTTACTTTGTTTTGTAAAAAAAGATTGTAATACTTGACAATTTCGTGGTGGTTCTCCTAAGTTTTGACACAATTTTTTTGGACTCTTGAACCTGAGATAAAAATTTTTGGGTAAGTTGATAATACGTGATGTCTGTTTTTATCATTGAAGATATTATGCCGTGATTAGAATACTGTGCAAGGTGGTGAAGTAACATTTTTTACAGTCAGACTTTTTAGAAAGAACTTTGAAGTTTGCCATTACCAGATATTACAGCAAGTTTGCTACGTGCCATAATGTGGTAGAAGGTATTGTCTGTCTGGTTTCTTATTCCTGCAGTAGCCTTGTGGACTGCTGTGACTTCTATGAATTGTCTTTGAGCAGCTTTATATTTAGATTACTTGAAGCCATTTCTGGAAATGCAGAAAAGCTTTACTTTTAAACAGCATGTAGGGCTTTGTGTTAATGTGTCAAACTACTTTTCCCCTTCCACATCTGAAGTGTGTCTTGGCTAAGAAACCTGGTATTGTTTTGACTTGCCACAGTGTAGCTGAAGTATTTCTGGCTGGCTGTGCCTAAGCGAAAGTGACCTCGAATGCCCTTCATCATACTGTTAAAACAATAAGTTAAATACATGTGAATCGTGGAAAAGTGGTGGTCTCTTTTCACGCTAAGGGGACCTGCTGATGGAAAACAAGAAAATACCATCCCTGATCTTGGGTGGACAGGCAGTTGATTTCTTAAATTACTGTTTATCTAAATTCTTTTGTTTTCGAGAAAACAGTTGGCAGTTATTATTACAATTCTGCTAAGGCCTAAATTTAGTCAAATAATGTAATTTTTCATTAAACAGAGATACTGTGTTCATAGAATCACAGAATAATTTAGTGTGGAGGGGACCTCTGTAGGTTTCTGGTCCAAACTCCTGCCAAAAGTAGGGTCAGTAGTGGTGTCAGAATGGATATCGAAGCTGTATCCAGTCAGGTCACAAAAACCTCCAGAGACAGCACATCCAGTACTGGGCTGTCCTCAGGATGACAGTCTTTCTCCGTATATCCTCTCTGAACCTCTTGAGTTTCAATTTATGCCTGTTGTCTCCCACCCTGTAGAGAGCCTGGCTCTGTCTTCTGAATAACCTCCTTGTTGGTACTGGGGGCTGCTGTTAGGTTGCCCCAGAGTCTTCTCTTCTCCAGGTGGGACAGGCCACACTCTCCAGTCTGTCCTCGCAGGGTCTGTGTGACAGTCCCCAGCTACACTGGTGGCCTTTGCTGTGAACTTGTTCCTGTTTGTCAGTGTTTTTTATGTACTGGAGGGAGGAGATGGGGTAGGCCTGGACACGGAAGTTTAAATTCAAATAAGATCTGAATACTGGCAGAGTTCTGCAGCAAAGCCAGGACAGTAGGTGGTCAGAGACTTTTTAACAACAAAACTGGGAACATTTTCCTCTCCCAGTTTATGTACAGAAATAACCATAAGATGATGAGACACCTTGGTTTTAAACCCTTGAAGGACATTGTGACCAGAAAAAAATCTGTTCAATTCAGATAATTATAGTGCTTCCCTTCGTTAATGAACTGCTCACTGTAATGAACTGTAAAATGTGTTCTGATAAATTTATTTGGTTATGTAGCGTTTCTTCACAAGTGTTGTATTTAATAATGTGAACTGTAGAGTTTTTCTTTAGTTTTGTACATGATTTTGTTACATTTCAATTTTCTAAATGCAGCATGCCAGAAATAAGTTTAAAATTACTGTCTTGAAAACCATAACCAATGTGCTTGTTAGCATAATTTAATTAATTAAAACTCAAAGTCTAGATAGAACACATTAAGTTCTGTTGCTTCTTACATAAAAATGCAACATAATATATCTTGTTTAATTAAAAAAAATAGTACAAAGAACTATTTGGCTGCTTCAGTGATTAAATATGCAGAACAACAGCTTAAAAAATAAACGTGCAAAAAGTGATTTATAGTAAATATTCTCTTAAATTTCAATTATAACTTAAAGAAGCTATTTTAAATTTATTTGAATAAATCAATTTGTCTTCCCCTCTGATTTCTGAGTACTTAATTATACATAGCTTATATGCATGTGATACTTCCCCCTGCCCCTGCTTTGGTTCTGTAAGATTCATGGACGGTTAAACTAGCTGGAACTTTTGGAGTCATTAAACTTCAACCACTTGAGACCAATGCATTCTGTTGTGCTGAAATGTCTTCTAGAGCTGGTTGCAAGGGTATGCTGATGGTATTTGGTTCCTTTATCAAGCCTGGCTTCTTGAGTACAAGTTCACAGGTCAAGTTAGTTTTAATGTTTGCCTTTCTTAGAGTTGCTCTGTAACCTTTTTGATTACAAATAAAGTTAATTGTGGAATGTAAGTTTCTTCTGTTGGGGAACATCAATGGATGAAAAATCAGTATGCCATCTTTTGCATCATGTAATGATATCTAAAGTTGTTTAATAAAAGCTTGTACTATTGATATTATTTATTCCTAAAATTATTTGATTTCTTACTGATATTTACTCTTGTTCTTGAGAAGCTGTTTATATCTGTAATGTTAGTACACTTGCCCTCTGTTTCCACTTTTTTATATTGCTTTTTAAATTTCATTTTGCTGCCTCTGTCATCAAATTAAGTTGAGTTAAAATATTGAGCTGTTTGCTTGATTATTTAAGATTAGTTTAAAAGGCAAAAGAAGAATTTTTAAGAAATCCCTAATTAAGCAAAATATCTTTGTCTTAATTATTTTCCCCTCTCTGAGAAATATATACGTTCAGAAGCAGTAAGTATGCATGTATTACCTCCACAGTGTTATTAGTTGAAGCTGTCTTTTTTTTTTTTTTCCCCCTCTGGCTCAAAATCAAATACAGAGTCTCATCTAATAGTTAATTTGTTACAATCCATTACAATGAGTTTAGCATACTTGTCTATTGTTTGGTGCAGTCTCTGTCTCATCTTGACATAACATCCAGTTACTCACTGAGCCTTTGAAGAAGGAAACAAAGCAAACAGAACTGATGGACATCCGTTTGCCATCAAAGAAATAAGAGAGGAAATCATCCTCCCTGATAACACCTTAAGGAGAAGAAAGAGAGAACAGGGGAACAAGAACAATATAAAAGCCTCCCTGGCAAAAATATACACCATGCAGCAACAGAGTTAAATGGATTTGTAGAGTCATTTCATAAGTTTACACAGAAGATGATAGAAAAAAATAAAAGTTTTTAAAAATTGTAAAAGCGGACTTTTTAATGTGAATGATAGAACACCACACACAAGATAACTCTTTTGAATCTGCAAATAGAAAAAGATGGTCTCAATCAAAGGCACTGTCGGGAGAGCATAATATGTCCTTAATGCTTCTGAACAGTTGTTTCCTGTGCTGTAAGAAAAGGAATTGTCTTCTTTTCCCACCACGGCAGAAATGGTGTTGGTTTCCTTCCTGAAAGTAGTAAAGCAAGAGATGAGTTTACAGGCAGAAGCTGGAACTCAATAGGATTCTGGAAATAAAATGGCTTAAAGTAAGGAGGGAACAAGTATATAAACAGCTTTGTCTCTTCATCCCTCCAGATGCCTCTCTTGTTTACCTTCTTACCATCTCTTGACTCTTTCTGTTTTTTCTTTCCTCCCCTCCAGAACTTTTCTGTCATGTTCCATTGCAAGTCTCCTATTGTGGGTTTGTTGCTTTCTTACATTGCTTTCTTCAGTCCCATTAATAAAAGAGTCAAGTAGGTTTTAAGATCACTTCCTGATCTTGACAGTAGTCAAGGTCTGACCTACTTGGAACCAAACTTGAGGGCCCAGATCCAGCTAAGTATTTGGTCTTTCAGTTTACACTGGTGAAACAACCTTTTGTCTTTCTGGATCAGTTGTCATCCTTAGAGTTGCTAGAGCAAGCTCCCCAGTCAAGTTTTTAGCATCTCTGGATGGGAAAATGGGAAGAAAATAAAATAACCAAAAAGCACATGACATAAAAGAAATACTAAGGTCAGAAACTATATGCTGGATACATTTGCAAGCTGGGATAAACTATATTGTCTGGGAGGTTGGGAAATTGATTTTCAATTGAAGGAGAGCTGTTGCTAGTTTTGAAGCGGAAATTAGTTTTGATTTGTTAGTGGAAGAAACAAATCGCTTGTGAAAAATTGTGAGAAGAGGCAGTTCTGTTCACCTCAGTGGGCAAGGGCGTGGTGTCGTGATTAGAATTTATTTTGAAATGTAGGGAGTGAGAAGAATCTATTGTCTGGAAGGAAGAGAGACTGGCTTGGCAGTAGACCGGATGAGAACTGATGTGTAGTCTGAAGTACAGGGATAATGGGAAGAAGTTGAAGTGTGTTATAAATGAGGGGGGAAAAAATCCCGGAGGGCAAATGGGTAAAAAGGTGTAAGAAAGTGTGTGGTTCTCTACTGGAGGTGCAGACAGTGCAAGTCCTTGTATGTGTCTTTTTAACCTTAACTGCTAATGTATATGTTCCATTATTCCAGCAGGTACAGCTTTTGGAAACTACTGTGTAATTTCAAATCTCAGTGAGGCTGATGTGTTGAGAACACAGAAGTCCTTTCTTGTGGTAAGACTTTGGAAATCTTTTGTAACCTCGGTATAGACAACTGATGTATGAAAATATCTTTGTAGGCTTTTAGGCCTGCTGTTCATGCTGTGTTCAGAGTGTCTTGCTCACTTGATTCACCATGGTTGAGGGCCAGACACTCTGTTCTATATGCGAGCATTAAAAATTCATAACTTGAACTAAAATTATCTCTAAAATAAACTAGGATTAATTTCCCCAGCAAATGCTGTATCTAACACATGTGTGCACACATTCATTAAACATTTTTCACCAATAGCTTTTTAGTTTCTTAATGTTGGAATGAGCAGAAATATCTGTTTCAGATTGTGGTCCTTTCCTGTTTAGACTGTGTGGTGGAATAAAGTAGCAGTTTTAAGAAACCTTTTTGTTTATCACATTTCTGTTTTATTCTCACAGGTGGTGTACAGGATTAGTTTGCAATTGTAATTTGTGATCTCTCCTTTCTTGTTTGTTCCTACATACTTTTATTTCCTTTTATTTTATCTGTGTAATGGGTCACGTCCTTTTGAAGGCATAATTATAATATCAGATTAATAACAGTACTAACAATGGGTAGTGAATTGTTACATAAGACTAGGACTGTTTTAAGTTACTGAAACAGTTTTATATTTATAAATACCTAATTGTACATGCATTTTTTACAGTAAAATGTTATAAAATTATGATGTTTTATATGAGACGGAATCTTTAGTAGAGTATCATTGCATGCATTTATTGGTAGTTAGAATTGTAACATGGCTCTTGGTTATAGAATGTGAGAGTTAATCTAGGTCATGATTAGAACATTTCATATGCTTTCAAAATTGAATTAGAGCATTGCAAATTTATTATTACTAATGTGACTGTTTCTGCTGGTTGCAAAACATCTGAAAAGTATTGAAACAGGCTGCCCAGGGAGGTGGTGGAAATACCATCCTTGGAGGTGTTTAAAAACCTCATAGATGCAGTGCTTAGGGACATGGTTTAGTGATGAACTTGGCAGTTGTGGGTTAATGGTTGGACTTGATGATCTTAAAGGTCTTTTCCAACTTAAATGATTCTATGATTCTATTCTTGGTGTTTAGCAAGTAGATCATCAAAGTGCTACTGTTGGACTAGTTCATGCAAAGTCTGGCTTTAGCAAATCTCATTATATGATTACAGCCATACTTAAAGTGTTAAATGGTGTGTACAAGTAATGAAAGAAATGGAAGGTCAGCTGTGGATTACACAGACTGTATGTAGGAATGTCTTTGTTAATTGTTAATTTTTCTGGTTTTTTCGGTTTTGCCCTTGTAACCTGTAAACTGTAACCTGTAACCTGTAAACCTGTAACACTGATGAGTAAAGAACATCATACTTACTGTCAAAACTACTGTGATAGACTATTTATTTGGAACATGCATGGTATCTAGACTCAGGATCAGTAACATCATTTGACATGTGCAGTTGTGTGTTTCTTTCACACAAAACAGAAGATGAAAGAACTTATGTGATTTTTAGCTTACTAATAGTGCTGGAAGTAATGAAAGTAACACTGTAATCTGAACTTGATCATGGTTTGGTAGAAATGAAATAATTTGCAGCATAGGAACATGAAAATTTTGGCAATGCTACCCCTTGGTAGCATTAAAATGAGTTTTCTGGAACCTCTTTCTAGATATGTTTTCTATATATATATATTTCTAGGCTTTGCATAAATTTCTGTGATAACTTATTTTCCCACTGGAAGTCAGTCTCTGAGAGCAGCCTGTTGGCAGATAATCCTGTCTTGTGAAGTGCAGTGGTCACACAAATAGCCTGATCAATAATTTATACTTTTAATGGATTATTTCTAGTTACTGACTTGACAGCCGTTACACAAGAAGACATTGCAGATTATCAACTCCAAAAGCAACTTGTATGCTCTTGAGTGATAAGAAAATTAAATACTGGGGAGAGCTGCCTTCTTTTGTCTTCTGCAGAAAGACAAAAAAATCCAAAAAACCCCAAACCTCTCAAAGGGGCAAAATGATCTCCTTTGAGGAGTCCTGCTGCTAGGGGAGGAGGGAGGGAATGGAGAATGCCCAAAACAAACAAAGGAAAAGAAATTTAAAGCGAGGAACTTTTACAAAATATAGAGTAGAGCAGGTGTACAGATTAAAGTGGAAAGAACAGAAGAGGGTGTGAGGTTTCTCCCTGCTGCACACCCCCCCCCCCCCCCCCCCCATTCCCCTCCTTTTTTCCTCTTGTCTTTTTGAGGGTGCGGACAGGTTTATGATGTATGAAAGAGAAGGGAAGAACGTAAAACCAGCAGAAAAAGTTAAAGGGGTTTAGCTGCCAGCATGGTTATAGTACTGCTGGACTGGAGGATCAGCTTGAGAAGCATTTTGACCCTTGCAGGCCCAGTGTAGGCAGTATATATGCATTTGTCTGGTAAAGGGAGAAATATTTAGTCACTTGTCATGCTAACACACTGGAAAAGCTTGTGAAATGATGGGCCAGTAAAGGGGGGTCCTCAGCAGCTGAGGAAAGGTAATATGGGAAGGACTGATTTGAGAGCAACTGCAGCTCTTGGAAGATAGTTCAACTACATATGGGACAGCTTTGGGTTTGTAAAAGGAAGATGTAATGACATTTCAGCTGTTTCAGCCATAGTGGAAAATACACTTGTTTCAGTGAGCGTATTGTCCATTCACCAGTCTCTGGGCACTGGCATGTGAAGCTTCTGACTGTCTAGCTCATCTAGTGGTGAGACAGAAGTTGCCCTTCCAATATGTCAGCTACTCACAAACACGTAAAGGCAAAGTATAAACAGCCACAGGTGTTTACTGGTGGGTTTTTTTGTTTGCTTATAGAGTAGAATTGCTAATAAGGTGAGGTAGGCAGTGTTGGGGGGAAGGGTTTTGACAAAGCCAGGGTGAGAAGGTAGGTCACCATTGTCACCACAAGCCTGATAAACAAGAGGAATGACATCCTTCAGCAGAAAGCACTGAGATGAGAGGGGAAAAAAAAGAGAAAGGTTAAATGTTTTGAGTACTGACGCTTCCTTCCATGTCGGGCCTAGCAGACAGGTAAGGCTGTGCTGCTTCAGCTGTGCCTGAAGAGCTCCACAAGATGGGGGGTTCAGTGCTGCAAGGATCCTCTATTGATTGAGTGAAAGGACAACTGAATTAACTAGAGTTGAGTGGCATAGATGGAGAAGGCTAGTGGGTTTGTATTTAGTCATTGTTTTGTTTCTACTACTGCTACAGTGATGAAGGGTAGGCATTAAGCTGACAAAATCCTTGCACCTAGATACACAATATTGTAGTGTTTAAAAGAACTCAAAGAAATACCATTTTAGAGTTGCATATAGGATTTCATTAAAGCATGGTTCTGTTATTTGATTGCATTCAGTATAAAATAAGGTCCATAAAATGTTAAGAACAGTCATAACTGCATATCTGATTACAGCCCTTGAAGCAGAATTTCAACTGCCTTTAAAGAGGGTCTGCAGCCAGATTGTATTTTTTTGCTCCTATGTATTTAAAAATAACCAAACATCTCTATTCAAACGGTTCTGTATTATTACTAGAAACCTAGCTTCTGATGTTTGCCTATTTTATTTAATAGTTTAAACTATGCAGCTCTTGGGACTCAAACTGAAAAATGCATTAGTTTAATATGCAAAAAACAAGTCACCAGTCAAATGTTAGGCTCCTTAATCTGACTGTACTGCTGCTTGTTTAATTTGATTTCTAATTTTTTTGCTGTCATGATTCAAGTATTGTTTCATTGCTTGGGCTTTCAGTCAAAGCCTTATGAAATCAAAATGAATTTGAATGCTTCTCCATTTTCTTTTCAAGCTATGTGGACATAAAGTATTTGAGTAAGATGTGACTCAGCTAGTAGCCAAATAAATCTAAGCAAGTTTTATGTAGCAAGAGTTTCATTTTTAATTAAGATTGGCTTCTGAGTAACTGCTGAGGTGATTAAAAGATGATGGTTCTAGACAGAAGGTACAGCCTTCTGGAGGCAATGACCAGTACATTTAGCACCCACAGGACTTGTTACTGTGGGAACATTTCTGTGTATCAGCTCTTGTTTATTATTAAAGCCTTGAAGTTCTTGGTGTAAGTTTTAACAAGCTTCCAGGTCCCAGATCTGTCTTGTGGTGTAAGCTGAGTGTTGTGAGGAGGTGTGGGAGAACTCTCGTACCGATTTCCACTTGACTTGAACCTTTCAAAGGTAACAGAGGGCTAGGGGCAGGAGGGCACAGAATGGACAGCATGAAGCAGGTTGTAGTCTTTGCTTGTATTTAGATTAGATTGTATTTAGATTGTATTAGATTGTAGAGACAGACAAATACTTTGTTGTAGTTGCAAAGGGAAGAGAAGAATTTAATCTCCAAGCATTTTACAATTGGGAATGTCTCTCACTAAAATGGATTTTCTATGAGATGATTTCATTTTATTGAGAGTACTTACTTGCTGGCTGATGTAACCATCACATGACCTGTCCTGGTGAAAACAGTGTTTTTGAATCCTCTTCTACCTTTATGTAGAATCCAAAATGGTACTGTGCATTTTCAGGGGTCAGTCTGTTGCTATGTTAACTTTTTTGCCATGTACAGATTGAATTTGCTGGCCATTGGTGTTACATGGAACAAAATACAGGTTTCTCTCATGTAGTCTAGCTAAGCGTATTGTAGAGTACTGTGAAACATCCTTTGAGTTTGAAGAAAGGGATTGTCTCATTATAAAGTTTGGTCTGCCCTGCTTAAAAAAAAATAATTATTAAATCATATGAGCCCAAAGACAGTTTTAAAAGTGAACCAGCCATTTGGTGTTTGTTTTTGTTGCATAGCAATGTTCCTGTGTAAGAGCAGAATTACGGGTTACTGTTCCTTCTTTCTCATGCAGGTCTTGCAATTGTTTTGCAGACTTCTGTGAGTCAGAAGCTCCTCCACCAAGTTCAGTGATTGTCAAGTGTGTACTTCAGCAGTAACAACAAATGTTTATGAACTAGTTTTATTCTTTGATGTAGTCTTGAATCTTTGCAAGTGTTAAGCATTTTAATATTTGTAACTTATTGTCTAATCTTCAAATTAGAATAATCTTAAACAAAATGTCTCTCCTGCAGGGACTATAGAACTATATTTCTGTTTTGGATTTCAGCCAGGCAAAATTGTCTTGATGTGTGATGACTAAGCCCCTTGGTTTAGATACATACTTTTTTATATATGAAGTATATAAGTAAAATCGAGTGTGCAGAATATTATACATGTTTGTGTATAAAGAAGACATAATTTGATCCATATGTATGGGTGGTGCTTATAAAATGTTTAGTGCTGAATTATATAGAAAATTTGTATTGAATTCATTCTGACTATATCAGTAGTTATTATAACTACTACTTTTCAGGGCATACTCAGTTATTTCTTAGGTGTAGCCTGCATTTTTCTTGGGTGTCTAACTTTTCATTTGTGTCATTAAAATAAATCTATTTTGAAAGAACATTTTGTTTGAAAGGGCAGTTATTTTGTCTAATTGTGCTGTTCCAGACCAGAGCTTCTTAGTACTAGGTCAATACTGGCATGCTGGAATGAGTCTAGTGAAGGAACTCCCAGAGATTTATAGGGATGGAGTACATGATGTATGAGGGGCTGAGAGAACTTGTGTGCTTCTATTTAGAGGAGTCTGAGGGGACATCTATCTGTTGTCTTCAGCTACCTGATGGGAGGCTATAAAGAATATGGAGCTGGACTTTGTGTCAGGATGAGAGAAAACAGACACAAGTGAAAACATTGGAAATTTTTGTTAGGTATTAAGGAAATTTTTTTCAGTAAGAGGGTGGTCAAACACTGGAAGAAGCTGTTCAGAGGGGTTCTGAAATATCCAGCTTTGAAGATGGTAAAAACTTCAGGCTGCATTAACCTTCACATTTGAGACTCTTTTTAAGTAAATTTGGTCCTAGAGTTAGTTAATAGTTAAATAATTAGAGTAATCTTAAGTTTTGGTGATGATAAAAGAGGAGTGTGGTTGGTTTTGTAGGCTTTCAAAATCACTTGAGCTGCTGGTTCAACCTAAAAGGTAGCTGTCTCTTGCAGGTAAATTTGCCTGTAAATGCATTTGGTTCAGTGGATTTTTATTTCCGTGGCATGTTTATACAACAGGTATCTCAAAGGAGGGTGTAGCTTATTAAACCCTTTAGAGTAGGAGAAAAAGCAGGCTAGTATGGATGTTGCTGCCATTTGTAGTTTTGTGTTGGTCTGTGATTAATGTCTGCTCTTGGCTCCTGCAGTTCTAAATAGTTCCGTAATTTGCGATTGAAATCGTGAATATCTGCAGTCAACATACACAATTCTTTTAGTGATAAATCCTTATATTTGAGTATATACTTCTATTAATTTAAAGTTTCTTTGCTTTTTCATGAGGTTTAAAAGGTTAAATGGATCTGTTTATGTACTGAAAAGCTACCATATAGAAGAGTTAATCAGGGACACATCCTGAAAGATAGAGATTCCTTTGAACTTCATAACTTACATGTTGTTCCCCCATGTCTTCAAAAGATTTCATTTGAAGTTACGATAATGGTAACACTCGCCTCCCCTGCTTCCACAGCTTTGCCAACAGCTCACTTATGTCAGTACTGTAAATTGTGTTGCTGATTTTGAGAACACCATTTTATGTAAGAACTTCTTCAGAACTCTGACTCTTCAGAACTGTCTGCATCTTCTCATATGTCAGCAAGATGTGTAGCATTTGTATATGTGTTTTTGTGGGTTCGGTTTTGTTCTGGTCTGTCTATTTGTGTGTGTACCACATATGCATACCTAATATCCTTAAGTGCTGTCCCTACTGCTGTTCCTGTGAGTGCGTGTTGACTAGCGCCCTATTTGAGATGCAGACTTTCCAGTTCATGCAGCTCTCTCTGCTGGTCAACCTGTATAATCAGATGTGCTTTAGTAAAAGCACAACCAGGATTTTTCCTTTACTATATGCCTGTCTTTTCCTGCTTAAGGGTCAGGAGGCCTTATTGGAGATCAGGTGCCTTCCTCTTCAAGTTCTTTCAAGATCTCTGAATACTTAAGTTGTATAATTCTGCCTCACCTCATGTTGTGTTTCACGGTGAGTCATTGTTCTTGCCAAATGGATTTGCAGTCCTGTCTAATCTCGCTGCCATGTTCTGTGCCTTCCTTTGAGAGGGAGGTGGCCTGCTTACTTTCTTTTCCTTTCTTGCCCTACTTACCTAGTTATTTTAGAATGGAGTTGTTATTTTATGATGGCTTGCCTTACAAGATGCAAAGACTGCTCATGATAGGTATTTTCTTGATGTCTGAAAGCATCTGTCAGATGTGCCACTTTGAGTTTGATTTCATGACTTGGAAGTGGACTTTTTGCGTGGCTGATAATGATTATGTGTTTTCTAAGTAGGATAAGTTACTATGATTCTCTTTGCCTTTTGGGTCACAGAAAAAGCAGATTGCCTACCCAATAGGGTGCGAGAATAACATGCAGAAAGTTTTTTTTCCTTCAGAGAAGATATGAGGGAGGTAACAGTAGAAGAGAAAGAGAAAATTATATGGGAATTGGGAACAATGTGGGATCTTAAGGTTAATCGTTTTTGGGGGGAAAGATAGCTCTAACTTAATGCTAGAGCTCAAATATGTTCCTGTCTGATGATTTCAATGTTTGAAGGCCAGAGGGATTTTCAGAACTGTCAGACATGCTTAACACCCATTGAAATCAATTAATCTTTGAGTGATTTTTATATTTTAATTCAGCTAAGTGCATGCTTGTAAACTTCTGCAAACATGGCAGAAGTTGGCCAGAACATTAAGCAGCCCAAATCTGTACTACACAATTTACAAGATAGATTAATATCTACCTGGAACATTAATCTAGCATAACAATGCCTGTCTGCATATTCCTGCAAAACATATTACTGAGATTTTTTTGTTCCCATCAACGTACCTTAGTGATTATTTCAATACAGAGTCATCTTTATCCTGAGTCTAATACTAGCCTTGTGTGAGAAATAAACACTGAATTGATCTGACAGCGTCGACAGAGGCCTGGAATCTTGTAGGTATAAAACCCCCTACAATACAGTTTTTCTCTTTTAGCATAGTACCACATAGGATTTCTAAAAGTGTAACCTTTTGTATGTCGTCATTATTATAAAAGCAGATGATCAAAATCAGTCCCATTCCATGTACTTCACTGTGCATGTTTTGTTTATTTTAGTTCTATTTGAATTGTATGCTTAGTTTGCCAAATGCTGTAATTCTCTTGTATTGGGAAAATGGATGAAAAAGTTGAATCTACTTTGCAGATTTTAAGTATCCCAATAGGAGTGTATTAGCTCTTGTTTTCTCCCTGTCTTCATTCTTCGTAGGCAGGGAAACACACATTTGTGGAAACTTGGTAGTGCTCAGATTTGTATTACTGGTCTCAAAAGGCCAGTGATTATCATCTGCCTTAGAAATTAGAACTGAATGTTTCATGCAGTTAGTTTTGTTTCAACTTGCATGAGAGGAAAAAAAAAAAAAAGAATGTGGTTGGTAGGAAATTGAAATATTGTCAGGGTGCTGTAGAAGTAAATGACGTGTGGCAATTTATACATGTTTGGAACAAAAGTAAGAGTCATTTTAAATGTTCACATAAAAATGTCCAGTTTGGTGTTAGCATTTATCACTTAGCAGGGAAGCATCTTTTTAAAGTTAAATAATTAAGGGAATGCGTTGATATATATGTGATTCATCCACCAGTCTGTTGTGACAAATGAATCTAAGACTTAACAAATGTACTTACCTAGGAGAAAGCAGTAACTCTCATATTGCTGCTCTCAAGCAGTTATATCTGTCCTACAAGAATTCCCTGAGCTTATTAGGTAGCTTTAATTCTGCAGTATTTTCCTTATAATGTATTTTTCTGGGTATAATCTGGTTTTGTCCAACTTCTCAAAAGCTCTAAACTTGGCTGAGGACTCTGCTGCATAGGTGATACACAAATCCAGAACAGAAAAATTGACCTAGACTCTACACACAAAACAGTGTACAGCAAATATAGCTAGATGAGGAGGAAGGGCAAGGGGTCAGTAATGGTCAAGTTGGCAGGCAGCATTTAACATCTTTTTAGGTTTTTGGTGGTTTTGGTTTTGTGGTTTTTTTGGTTTCACAAGTGTTTGGAGACACAAGTTCGTGGAGATGCTGAAGTGAGAGAAAGGTAAGAGTGAGAGCAGATGCTCATAATCATTTGTAGCTTGGCTGACTGTATGTTCCAGCAACACCGCTACTTCCCTGTCTCTCTGTTCTGCTTGAGAATGGCAGATCACAGAGTACCTGGCTGGAACCACAGGCATTAGAGCTGCTTTGCAGTTCTGGAGGAGCATGTTGCTACAAGTATTAACTATTCTTGTTTCTTTCATTAAGACTCTTTGGCCCTGCGACAGGTAATGTTTGTCAGTAGTTGAGACTCTAAATGCTCTTTATTTTGTCATTGGGAATATGCATAGCATATCCTCTTGTTCCGTGCTGGCTCAAGTTTATTGAGGAGTAATAGTCACTTCTACTGGTATTTTTACGAATGGCACAAACAGAAGGTTCAAAAGGTAATTTGGACATCTGTGTTAACTTGGTCTTTTTCAGGTGCTCTACTGAAAGACTCCTTAAGCCTCCTTTTTCCTCTCATGAGTCACCCCAATGGTCCAGAATTTCCCGTAAAGATCTTTTCCAATTCTTCTCATTTTCTGTCTGTTTAACATATGATTTTTATAGGTTTCCTTTATTCTACCTTCATAAGAAAAAAGTCTGCAAATGTCAGCAACAGGAGGGCAGCACTTGTAATTTCAATGCTCAAAGGCATTAGCTGCCTTTGAGGTGTCTCCTATTTACTCCCCATGCTTAAAGAGCAAGAAATGACTGAAATCCTTGGCTTAAAGATCCTACTCACCACCCCTGAGGCTCAGCAATGTGAGCAAATCCTTCTCCATCAGCTTTTTCCAGCACCCTTAAGGGATTAAGTAGATGTTGCTTGGAGTATGATAGAAGAACTAAAGAAATATTTGATAAGGATTCAAATAATAATTTCTCATTCCCTCCAGAAAGGAGAGGGGGGAAAACCCTACCCAACCACCTGTGGTGTATTGTTAACAGCAGCTCTTCCTGGTTCTTATTTCTGCTTACGTGTAGTTGTGATTTGGATACCATGGGAATGGAAAATTAATGAATTTTTTACCCTGTGGTGTGGGATGTGATCCTTACTGTATGCTCTGCAGTATGCAATTTGGTAGCCTGGGGATGCTGGGCAGACTCAGAGAACCTAAGGGAACTGGGAGAGTCCTTGGTGGGGAGTCAACATAGGATTCGTTTACTTGAGTGAGTTTGGGACCTGACTGGGGGGACCATATCAGTCAGAGATGGGAGGGGAATGAAAGAGTAATATATACTCGTTCTTACAAGTATGTAGATGCGCAGGAGATAAAGTAGGACAAATACCTACCCTTTTCCTAGTTTTCTTGATTCCTGTCCCACATATGACTCAATGTGCAATCTCTATCTTCCACTTGAACTGAGGCTCCTGCTTTTACTTGACTCCTTTCCCATCATAGAGTATGTCATCCCTCTGGTGTCTGTTGCTGCCTCCTAGCAAATAATTGCTATGAGAAGGTATTTTCTTTCAGTAGTGGTTCAAACTTCTTACCAAGTTTTCATTTGTGTTCAATTACATTTCCAAAGGTTAAAACAGAATGCTTTGGCAGAAGTCGATTGTGGCAGGATGCCTTCATTTCCTTCCTCTTTTTTGATTTTTCTAAGAATCAAATGAAGTCCAGAGTTTTGGTCATTTTCAGTAGTTACTATGTATTTTCCTGTACTTTTAAGATCAAGCAGGTCCCAGCCTGCTAGTTTTTTTTCATTTGCCTGTGTAGAATCATCTGTTTCACCTTGCATGTATTAAGATTATGCCTGTCTAGCAGTCTGCTAACTTCTAGTGGTTTTAAACAAGTTTCATTAGTTTTTAATTAGTTTTAAACAAGGTGGATTAAATGCTAAGTGACTGAGGTTATTTCAGTTAAAATTCAAACATAGTCCTGTACCCAGTTATGGGATGGTTTGGGAGAGTTTCTATTAAAGAAGCTTGGCAGAGAGGAGGAATTGGAATGGGGAAAGAGGAAAAGCAGCTGTACTTTGAGATGTTTGGACTCAGACTTGGCATACTAATCTATGCTTTTGACCTAATAATGCATTCCAAACTTGAGGACGTTCAAGCAACATTCAGGTTTTAGAGTAAGGGATTCTCAAGTCTTTGTAGAAGATTTCATGTTCTGCTGTAACTGTCAGTTTCTGATACCTGTCATCCTGTCCTCTTCTCTCTCTTGATTTCCCACCCCCTGCCAAGGATTTGCTTGTTTTTCTTGTCGCCCACTCTTTTTCTTCCTGGCAGAAACTGTACAACACATAAAATGGGCTGAAGTGTCCAGGTGTGACTCAGCTGCTGTGCTTAACAAGATATAGTCTGAGAGAAGGATAATTTGGCTTTAGGAAGTTTCCACATCATATGTAGTGGAGTCCTTCACCAGGGGAGGAATCCTTCAATCACACTGTCTTGCTGTCCACAGAAGCATGCGGCTGGAAAAAGAAGTGCAACGGAAGATTGTGTTATGCTTTACCACTTCTTATATTATTTTGGCTTTAGGGGTCTCTAATGTAAGTCTTTGTCAATTATGAGTCATCAAACTACCTTAACTTCTTAAATTCTCAAAAAGAAACCACTATACCATTTCTCCCAACTCTGACTGTGTCTGACTGTAGTGACTGACAGGATCTGTCTCAGCTTATATACTATCCATACATGTGGTCATGGTGACATATGCTGCTTATGTCAGTGGGTTGATGAGGTCAAGTGTTAAATGGTGATACTGTCTATGAACAGTTTTCAGGGGAGTGGGAGGGGAAGCATCTGCTAAATGAGATAAACTTAACTTCTTTTAGAAACCATCAGTCCTGAATGGGGGTGGAAGAATAACAAGAGCCCATTTCTGTGACCTTGTTTTATTTACTGCTTGTAGTAATGCAGAAGCATTAAGTCTACATAGTAATGGCATTTAGACTGGGTCAGTACCACAGAGCCACTAAGAATCCTGTTTCTGTTGAAGGCATATCTTGGTCACCTATGCGGTACTGAACAATAAATACACTCGTAGGTTTTGATATAGATGTTCATAGTAGTGTCACGTTTGTTACCTAATTCTCTTTTTACTGAACTCTAAAGAGTAAATGGGAATGTAAATCTTAGGCAGGATCATGGTGTTGTGTTACTCTGAGACGTGTTAAATATATTGCATCTGTGTCTTTCAGTCTTAAAGCTTTTTTTTTCCTTGGTGTGTTTTGTTTTTTTCTTAGACCTGCCCTTTGTATTGAACTCTGTGTTCAGAAGAGTTTCTTTTTCTTTCCCCTGCCTGAGGTTTCCTCTATACACTAAAACTGAAAAATGAAACTGGGACACTGTGTATTGGGGAGAGTTCAGTAAGGGTTGAGTTTTAAAATGGATTTTCTTTTGCAGTATTTAAGCAGTTTGGAGATTTCAACAGCACTTCCTTTATGGTGTTGCTTAATATTTCAACTATTTACCTTCCTTGAAAAGAATTATGAGGTAGTTCTTTCTTACAATGAAATTTGTTCTATTTATTATTTTGTGAAACAAAGAATTGTGTGTATATCTGATCTACCAGCAGCTCACAGCATGGACTTAGGCAAATAGTTTAGGCCCTTGTCTTAAGTCTGGAAAACAAGAAAGGTGACAAATGTCTTATATAAAGCACCATAGTACTGAAGTACAATGCAAACTGAAAATATGAAGATTACTATGTATTTGTTATGGGATTGTGCAGACAGGTAAAGATTACCTAGAATAGTGGAAGTGATCTGATGGCACTGAGGCTAAGTTTGTTGCTGACAGAAGTATGCTCTGTCTTCTGCAGCCAAAAGCTGCATTGTAGGGTTTTGTTTTTAAACAAATTTGATACCAAAGAATGCTATCAGTGATCTAACAAATTAAGGCGATGGTCTGGTTTCTCCTGTTATTTGGCTGGGGTTTTTTTTACATTTTCTTTATGTCTGTGTGCCAGTCAGAGGGGTGTAATTGCTCTGTGACCTTATTTGCTTTAACAAAATGAAACTCAATTCAGTTAATTGATGAATTGGCAGACAAATATCTTGATGTTTAGTTTGGATCTAGGTGTGGGTGGACTATTTCTTGCATGTACTAGTGGTCAAAGTCCTTGCTATGTACCAATTAAGAAAAAAAACCCCATCTGTTTAAAAGGTTGTTTATTGATAGGTGAGCAGATGTGGCAAGTGCTTAAGGGCAGGAGAGTGTAAAGGGATATCCATTTATAGGTACTGGAATGCTTTGTCAGAAGTGGTCTGTTCAGGCATTTTTAATTCCTGCTTAGAATTTTAAACTGGATTTAGTTTGCTAATTGGAATATACATTTAATAAATCCAATAACTAGTAGTATTTATAGTAATCTGTAGTTGGTTAGGGTTTATCTTCAGGAGCTGAAAGCACACATAAAGAGAAGAAAGACCATTGTAAATTTTAAACTTCTAGTTGGTTTTAGCAGATCTCAGCAATTTATGTTACACCTGAAAATGTATGCACAAAAATCTCTTTTAGAGTGGCTAGTTCAGCTGGAGACATCTTATTCATTGTAGTTTGCAAGTTACAAAAACCCATGGCTGTCATACATTGTATTTCAATTCTATTCTAGACTTAGTTCCAGTTTATCTGATTAAAAGTGATTTTATTCAGTAAAATAATATCAGTGAGCCTGCAGTATCTTTACAGGCCTTTTGGGAGAGGCTAGCTGTGGTTTTTATTGCATCAGGGTCATAGCTTTGTTTTTTCATCTCTTCGTTAGCCACATGTTAAGTAGTGTGGCATACACTAATATTTTTCTGCTTTGCCTTAGAAGTGGTTCTTGAGGTCCATGAAAATCTACTCCCTTGCAGCAGCTTATATCAAGCCCTGGCAGAGAGGTCTGAAATTCTTAGTTTGGCAGAGCTGAGGTGAAGCTGCAAATAAGTATGTGTAATAAGCTGAAAAGTTCTGTAGGAAACTGAAGTGGTTTGTGAGTTTGAGATTGATCTAGGAAAAAGCCCATCTTGTTCTGTTATTTAAAAAATAGCATATCCTAAATTTTGAATAGATCACCTTAGGTAGCTTTGAATTTTCCATCCAAAAGTGGGTGGGAAAATACCACCTTTAGGCAAGATTGAAACAGTATGATTTCAGACTTGGAGTGGCATCTAGCAGGAAGAATTAATGTGTCTTGGTTTGCGTTACTGAGTCAATACATCTGCAGAACTTGCTGTAGAGTCTGGGAACTCATCAGAGATTGAAATGTACATGAAAGCCCTAGACATAAGGGCTCAGAAGCAAAGCTTATGTTGGAATTTGATTTATGTACTGAGAGACTTCAGTGTTCTAAAGTTTTTTCTGGTTTTCTGTCATCAGATGGACTTTTAAAACTAGTTGAGTAATTGTTCAGTAGGCATTTTGTAATGAAACCTTTTCTAAACAACTTACCAGTGTAAAAATACTGTCATTCTATAAATGTGTCATCTTTATTTTATAATGCCTTCTCATAGAGGAACTGATACTAGCGCAATCTATAGCAGCAGATTCTGAAATCCAAAAGAGAACACCGTTATCTTCTCTGATCTTCTGTGTATCATAGACCAGTTACATTTCAGCTTTCTTCCGCCACCAAGTTCAGTAACATGAGTTTATCTAAAGGCTCTTTTGTAATAGTGCATCTAACCATGACGTTTTAAAATCAAGAAATACAGAATTTACTGCTTTCTTGACTGTTTGTTCTGGTAGTTTGATATTCTTGTTTCTGAGAGAGAGGGAAAAAATGTTTGTTTCAAATTTGTATTTATTCTACAACCATTATATCCCCTATTTAAATCATTATTTGCTTTTCCATTATGTTTTTTTCTTGACTCCATGTCAGATAGTGTGTTGGAGACTTTTGATCTATTGGGTCACAATTCTCATGTTCTTGCTTTCTGCAATTTCCATGTGCTTTTTTCAGATAAAATATCAAGAATAATGAAAAAAGTTTTGTGTCATTCTTATTTCAGAACTTGGGGAAATACGCAATATGAGTATAGGGAGCTCTTTTTAAGTGTGTCTTAATTGGGAATATTTCCTTTCTCATTAAAAGTAAAGCATACAATTGAACTGCATAATCCTACTTAAAACAGTTCTGTAACTACTGGACACATGACAATATGACTTCTCTTTAGGGAGGGGAAGCACCAGTCTATTTACTTTCTTTTTTTCTTCTCCCCCCCCCCCCCCCCCCCTTTTTTTTTTTATTCTCCCCCCCAAAAATTACAAGAAACCACACAATATTTGAAATATTACATTGTGAAGATATGGTTGTCTTAACTGAACTTTTCTTTTTCCCTGTGATTTTCATTAGAGTTTTGCAGAATCTCTGCTAATGGTACATTTTATGATGAACTTTTGTTTACTTTCAGAGCCCTGGGGTTTTTTGCTTTCATTTTTTTCTGACAGTCTGTGTTTATGGAGATAACGTGATCTTGGCACAGCATGTAGTGCTATATCTTTGCAAAAGCTGGCTGGTATTTCAGATAGGGAACAAGTGGAGAGCTCTCAGGCCATTGATGATTAAGGAAGCATTAAGTAAGCTATCAGGCAAGTACATTTTCCTGAATTAAAAAGATAAAATGTCAACATTGCTATCATAAATTATTCGACAATATGAAACATTAAAATAGGGTTTAAAAAAAGAATGTATTCCTTTTTGAAAATACTTCAACCCTTCTATCAAAGAATAGCATGAACTGCAATATTTATATATATGGTAATTGAATTCTAAATCATTATTTGATAGGCTTGTTAATGCCTTTGTGTAGTTTTGGGTTTTAGAGTATTAGTATTTAAACTTCCATTAACAGAAATGGGTTGATTCCAAATATTTCTGTGGCACTGTCTCACAAGATTATTGCTTGGATGTCTCAGAGGGTCTTTTTTATGTTTTGTTGTATCATGTTATGCGACCAGGCCATTGTTCTGTAAGGGTTTGTAAGTGTGGTTCAGTTCGTGCACAATGCCCTTTTGTAGCTAGCTGTGTGGAATCTGTATGGGATCTAAGTTGGGGGGCAAGGAGGGAGGTGTTGTGGTTTTGGTGGGTTTTGGGGGTTTGGTTTTTTCTTGGTTTCTGGGTTTTTTTTAAGGCAGGTTTTTTATTAGCTGTTTAAGAGCTTCAGGCTCTAATCTGGCCTAGGTTTTGAGCTGCTTCTGCAATACTTAAATAAAACTTTAAAAGTGCAAGACTTTATATATAGATTACATTGTATGGAATTATGTTTTCTACAAAGGAACATTATTTAAGGTTAAACTCTTCTAAATAGTATTAGTGTTCCAGGTTTTTGTAACTGGTGTGACGTTGTGAAGAGCTAGCTTTGGTTCCTCTTCACAGCTTCAAGCACTTTTCCAAACTGAGCAGGCAGGGAGGGGAAACCATACCAAAACCCCCTAGAAACCCTACACCTTGAGGAGGGAATTTGTATGTTAAATTAGCATCAGGTCTGGCATATTGATACACAGTTTCTAAACTGGAAGCTGAAAAAGCAAGGTAGGCTGAAAATGAAGAGAGTCTTTCTGGAGAGTCCAAAGGAGACACTGGCACCTACTGCCCTTGGCTGTTCAGTAGAGATTGCTGATTAACCCTGACTTAAAGGTTATCCTGTTTGCATGCTGACAGTTATTTCAGCAAAGGGCTAATTTGCTGTGTTTTCGGATTCTCTTCAGATAGTGTAAAAGCTGGGACAGAAGGAAGGGAATAACTTCATTTATCCAGATGTTTTCACATTTTTGATGACTCACATATACTAGCCTTGCCTTCCCCCACATTTTTCACTGGGAAATGTTAGAGGAAGCAGGGTCGTGCGTGTTTTATCATGCAGCATATTATGCAGTGTTCTTTTCCAAGACCACTTTACCCTTTGCTTTTGTCAGGTGGTGAAAACTGAGAGAGGAAAGAAACCAAAGAACACAGAGAACAGCAGGGTGGACATCACAAATATTGTGAGGAACGTAGTGGATCTTTTTTTGTTTTCTCTTTTTGGAGGCAGAAAAGGTGGTTGGGGTTGTGATTATAATCTCCATGGTACTTTAGCCTGTATGGTAAATTGTAAAGTGTACTTTTAATCTCTAAAGGTAGATGTTTGGAAGTTTGACAGAGAGGAGTAGTCTCTGTCAGATGTTCTGGTTGCTGAAACTGGAGACACCTTTTTATGTAGAGTAATATGGCAAAGAGACATAGAGATACTGTTCTGTGCAATTATTTCTCACTATACATAAGGTGACTGCAAATTTCTTTAATCCATCTTTGAGGTTTGGGTAACAGGGTTTTTTTAAGCTCTTCTGATACTTGGCCAGTAATCAGGATCTTTCTGTATTTAATTCATTCCTGTTTCACACCCCCCATCCCCCCCCCCCCCCCCCCCTTTTTTTCCCTGATGATGTTAAATTCAAGCTGTGTTGGAAGAGAATGAGCCACAAAAGTGGCTTAACCCATGGAGGGGAAAGGTGGTTTTTAAATGTTGTTTTGACACTTTGTCTTGTCTTTGGTTCTTCATCCTCCTGTGCACCTCCTCCTTGCCTGCAGGAGACTAGTAGTGTCACTGCCCTTCCCTCTGCCACATAATTACTCCCGGTTTGGGGGAAGAAAATTCTAGCTCTTCAGCCCTCGTGAGTTTCTGCAAACAGTGTAAACACCACATGACAGTTACTGTAGGGGCAGTAGTTTTATTAACCTCTGAGGAGGGAAGTTGCCAGACTGGGGAAGTGAGATAAGAGGGCAAGAAAACAGAGATGACAGAATTCAGAGGGAAAGTCCAGATGGGTTTAACTTTTTAAAATCCATGTCTCAGGAAAACTTCCTGAACAACCACAAACTGGGTAATTTATCCTAATAGCCAATGGCAACTGGAAAGAGTTATGTCTGTTTTCCCTCACAGAAACATTTGCTGTGAGAAACCCTTTATCTTCTGCAAAGGAAGAGAACCTTGTATTTTCTACCAGGATATAACTCCACTTGATTAAACTGTTGCGTTGTTATTTGCCTGGAAGATACCTTTTTTTATAGACTCGGCTCTAGCGCACTCCCATAGCTGAAGAGGATAAAGAACTTTATTGAAGGTCTGACACCCTTCAGAAGTACCAAACTATGGCAAGTGGTGGGTCTTGGCAGTGCTCTTTCTTCCACAGTTAAAGCTGTTGAGAGCAGACATTTACCTGAGAGATCCCTGCCTGCCACAAGAAAAATGACAGGTCTTTGGAGGCTGAGAGACAAGTAACAGTTTTGAAGCCTTTTCCATTGTGATACAGCTGGTGTCTGCTGTGCTGCTGTTCAGCGCTCTGACTGCAACATGGAGTGTGTATGACTTCTGATAACTTCCTGTAGCCTGCTTGACAGCATCTACTAAACTGGCATCTGTTTTGCATCTGTTGGGCGCTATTTGTTGGCCGTGCAGTACTGTAGCAACAACTGTTGGTTCATGTTTTGGCAAACCCCTCTTTGGTTGTGGTACTGGGAATTGCATTTGGAAAAGGATACCTTGCTTTCTTCAAAAGTGTCTTTTAGCATGGCATCCCCACTATCTCAATCTTGCAATGTTTAAGAAAGCCAAGCAATTTGACAGACTGCTTTGCTGACGTTGCTGTTGTACTTTTGCTTTTGTTTACACTTTCGATATTTATTTTAACTTAATGAGTATAGCTATAACTGTCATACATATTCTCTAGAGGTCATTGAAGAGGTTTTTGCCTAGATGGTGTTTTCAACAAAAATGCCTTTTAATAGAAATTTTTTTTTTCTGTTTCAGTGGTGAGTTAGAATATATTTTATATTTCAAAATGTGATTTTTTTTTTAACCCATTTTTATTGTCTTTTAATGTCTTGTCAATTCACTGGTAGTTGTTTTTAAATAGAAATCAGTGCTTGGATTGTTCAATGTAGGGCAGTGGTTCTGCGTTTTCTGTAACCAAAAGCCAAAGGCAGAATGAGACAAGTAATGAGCAATCCTCAGAAACACTTTTTACATTGACTTAATTCATTCCATGCACACATGAGCATTGGAAACTCCTTTTTTAGGTCTTTTTGAAAGAAATCAAATAATCAATTTAGGAAGACCTATGTGCTACTAATTAACCCTTATTTATGGTCTGAGTTATAAAGCAGAATTCAGTTTTCACTACAGTTCACAAAACAAAGTCTAGTATGATGTGGCATATTTGTGAAAATATCACTTAGTCCTAATTTTGCTGTTGTCATCTTTTATTACATCACTTTACAAGAATTTGAGATATACCGGTAAAGGAATCATGGAAAATCAGTGACATTTTTCATGCTTTATACAAAAGGTCTTTCTAACCCATAGTGGCTACTTTTCCTCTGTGCATACAAGGCTGTGCAGAATAATAGTGAAGGCTGTGCAGAATAATAGTGGCCCTGAATGGACTGAGGATCCTCACATGCCACTGTCTTGGGAGATAATCTTTGCCAAAACAATTGGGCAACCATTTGAATTGCTTGGAAATTTTCTGATGAAATAGTCTTTTGCTGAAATTTATCAGCATGGTGAAATTGAAATGTTTTGCAGATATGGACCAACTTGTCAAAGTTCTGATGGAACCTAAGCAGAGCTGTTGCTTGTAGGCAGGTCTTTCATTTTATTGCTTTTCTGGCAACTTACCTACTTGGCAGGTTACTGTGGTTCTGCGGCTTCTATGATACATTGTCCTTTCCCAACAGCACCCCCAATTAGTGTTCTTCCTGCGATAAGCTAGAGCAAGGGCTTCATTCTGTTATGAAGAAGTAAGAAATCATACTATTTTTTTTATTTCTAATCAGAATGAAGAGATTACAATCCTTATATTAACAGCTTCTATCCACTTAGTCCCTGTGTATTGTGCAAGTGGATCAAGCCAGGATCATTACTCTTTCCTTGTGCAGAAGTTTATGGACTCTTGCTGAACTGCTGATACACGCAGTGGTTTGCCAAGTGAAAACAGTAAGCAAACGTTATCTTTACCTCTCCAGGTTTTTTAGCATGTGTTTTGTCATTGATATGTTAGTCTGTCATCTTGCTATTGTATCTGCTTGCTACCATGTGCATTCAAATTTTGATATATTAAAAATCCTTGTGTGATACTAATGTATGGTTGATAAAATGGGAAAATTCTTTTGGAGTCTTTTTGCAGTTTTTTGGTTTTTGTCTCTGTATTCTCCCATTACTACTGACTACTGTAAGACGTGTTAGCACTTTTTGTGAGTCTTTCCTAGACTCTTACCTACAATCTTAACCATCTACCTACCATTACTTACAAAGGCTTTTGTAATTGTTCTTTACAATGTTGATTCAAATTCCTTGAAAGAAGGATGGAAGCAGATGGCAAGTGCACATTTTTGTCACCTTCAGTTTACTCAAGATGTCCTAGTCTACTGGCAACAAACATGTTGAGTTGTTGGGAGACAACCTATATCTTCAGGGCCTTACTTGTCAACAGAAAATGCTTTTATGGTCTTTCTCCTCTTGCTAGTAAATAGAGTATTCAAGATAGTGACACAGGCACAATAAACACTCACTGTATAGGAATTGTGAAGGCTTGCTGAGATGTGACTGTTTCGGGTTTTAGAGCCTCCTCTGCGTAACATTCTGTATTGTGTATTTTGCAGATAATGGCAACTTGGAGAAGACTGACTAATTTAGTTTGACAGAGTTTCATTAGACTTAGTTAATTTTGAAATCGGTCATTTAAATGCTTGCAGCTGCCAGAAACATAAGCTGGTGTAGACTTGAACAAATAGGAGGGAAAGAGGTAATGGGGGAGCTAGGTTGCTGGCAAGATAGTGCACTGTCAGGTTGGTGTAGCTAGGAATGTAGGTAATGGTTTGTATATGAACTGAATGGTTTTATAAGGTATTGATCCAGATCCTATAAATACATATGTCTATAAATGTGTGCAGAAGAAAAAGTGGTTGACTCTCAAAAAAACCCAACCAACCAACCAAAAAAAAAAAAGTAGGGAGATGTTACTATAACCACTGTGAACCTGTTCAGCTTGGAGTTTTTAATATCCAAATTGCCTTGCTTTTTGTCCAGAGCTATAAGCTGCTCTTTCATAAGCAAGTGATCATTGATCCATTTGTCATGTGAAGAAGAATAGACTTGATATTAGACTGCTTTATCCACTTTTTGCATTTGAAATGCAAGCTGCAGTGTCACTGAGCTTATTCAAAATATCGTGACCCTTATTCCACTGGGCTCTGCTAAGCAGAGAATAGAAGTGATTTGCGTCCTTAGCTTAACCTGCTTTGTCTCATAAGTTCAGTAGCAGCTGTCTCATATAGCTAATGATGCTACACAGTTGATCTGGGGTTTATGGAAAAACTACATAATTAACTACAGTCAGGTAAATCTTCATGCAGTTTTGTTCAAAGTCAAGAGCCTGACTGGCAATGATGAATGCAAGGCAGTTCTGAGCATGGAACAGTATGTTTAAAATAGAAAATAATTTGATTTAGAATACCCAGCAATGCCTCTTAATTTAAAACCTGCATGTGCAGGTGGTTGGTTCTGTGCTTTGTTTGAAGCTGGTGCTCTTGGATCAGTGTGCATACAATGTGTGCTCATAGGTCAGCAATGGACTGCTCTGCCCCAAACAAACCCCTCTCCGGCCCTCCAGTGCTTGAATACAGGTCTGGAAAACTTGCATTGATTGTACTGGGCTTTGGATCAGATCTTAATTAGCTGGCTAGACAGCATTTGAAGGAGAATCCCTGGAGGTGCATACAAAATACACAGCTGTCCAAACAAGGCAAAACTGATTACCCTAAAGCCAGTATTGCAAGGGGAGAAACACTAATCATTGCTGTAACAGTCAGACTTCTGTGGGAAGAGAAGCTGAATTTACTGCTCGTTGAGATGGGTTGCTTTTTCTTGGGGTATTGATGATATGCTCAGTAGACACAGCATATGGTGCTGAGGAAACTGTTGATTTCCTTCTCTCCTACCCAGGGAGGTTTCTGTCCAATACAAAACTCGCAGAGCTCTCCCTGTCTGAATTCTGCCTCCTTTGAACTTCCATTTTATTTTTTTTCAACTCTGTTGACTTTTAAGGTTTATTTTTGCTTCTCTAGTGGGCCCTTTTCAATGTTGAGAGGGTCAAAACATAGAATTTATCATTTTTTCTGCTGGTACAGGAAGCTGCTGTTGTGTTTTAAGTGCTTTCAAATGGTGTTTCTTGCAACCACGGAAATATTGTGCAAAGTGAGCAGGGGTGGCCGTGCCCTTGTTGTTCCTGCTATCAGACAGTTGGTGTTAACTTCCACATGAATTGAAGTGGGTGCCTGTTGTCAGTTTTCAAATAGAGTAATTGTTCTGCCTAAAGGGAGTGTTCCTACATGAAGTAAACATACCATGTCTCTTTTTGTAAATACTTTTTCTTTTTTGTTTCTCTTTTCTTCATGTAATGCCATCAGCAGTTTTCTTAAACTGATACTGTATTTACAGAAAAGAAAAACATGGTGAGTGCAAAACAGTATTGGTAATTATATTTCAAGTCAGGTGTCTGTTTCATACACCAGCTTCTTGCCAGAACTGAAGAGCAGTGTCAGTACCAAAAAAGTGTGTGTGTGTTTGTTTTTTTTTTTAAATGAACTTTATATTTAAAAAAAAATAATTCAAAAAGTTATTGGCAAAGACGATGGGAATTTGGGCAAATCAGGAGCGGATCATTCTGTCTGTACTTAAACACAGATTTGAATTCTTCAGTAATGATGCATTATGTATTGGTCACAGCCTTTAACTTTTTTTTAATGTTAAGTATGTTTTCATTACAGGTACACTATGTTCCACCACTGCTTGTGTGCCTGCTTTGTCTGACCTCCTGTGAGTACCAGCAGCAAGTGGGTGACTTGTGATGTGCTTATTTAAAGGGCTTCATCACACCCATGTTTCATACAGAGATTTCTCAAGTGATAAAAGGTAATTAACAGTTGGGGATTTATCTGTAGTGAGACAATGCTCTGATGTTTGAACCTCCAAAGTTGCATGTTTGAAGTGGTATGGGTTAAAAACAAAAACAAAACCAAAAACCAAACCCCATCTAAAGGTGGTGGAGGATTATTTTCAAGAAGAGAGTTTAGATTTTACAAAACTAGTAGACACCATAGCTCAAATTGTCCGTAAGAACAACAAAAAAATATTGTTCTGAATGGGGCTGTGAATGCTGCGTATTATTAAATCATCAGGATTTTGTATGTCCTTCACATTTTAATGAAATTTCTTGCATAAGTGGTAGGTTTCGGTCTCATTAATTTCTTCCTGGTTGACTTGAAAAGAACCATATGAACTAGTACAGTCCGATGCAGCTGGTAATATTAGTCCTCAGATGCATTGGAGGTACAGACAGTGACAATACAAACATGTTGCGTTGTAGGTGCTGGTGATTGTGCTTAGAGCAATACGGGGAATGATTAATCTCATCCTTTAGAAGCTGTAACTTGAAATATTATCCAGATTAGGAACATTAAAATAATCCTATTGGATCAAATACTCTGTTCATTAGCATCAGAATCAGAGCTTTTATAGTTAATAGCTTTGATCTCTAGATCAAGATGTTTATGTTCTTTCCAGATTTTATTACACATTCTTTTTAATGTGGATAAATGGACAGGCCATTTTTCACTTTCACTGAGTTTTGATTATGTCAAACATTGACTTTCAGATTTGTGTAGGCCTAGCTCCTTTTTGGCAGACAATACCTCTGCGGTACTGTGGGTAACTTGCTATTCTGGGTGTATTAAATTCATTTATACAACTATGGGAATACTTTACATGAATGTTTACATTGTTTACACAAACAAATTCTTTTGAATTACAGTATGATGACAAATATGTTCTGTATACCCCAGAAAATGATAGTCAAATATGTTCTGGGAACAGGTAGATTAATGTCTCCCAGTATATTTAGTCTCAAATTGCTCAACTTTTACAATGGTCAAAAGAATAGGTCATATTTTAAATATTCTGGATGAGCAGAAATTACGTTTTTTTGCCACGTGTAATGTTTCTGTTGTGCTGGGGCAATGGTCTCTGGATGGAGCAAAGAAAGGAATACACAGCGTGTCCAGCTGAAGGCTTGTCTGCTAAGAAGTACAGGTGAAGGCAGTTTTGTTGATGGTGAGCTCTTTCACACCGCTGCTGAGTGGTGATTGTGTGTTGCAGTTATTGCACATGTGAAGCTATACTTAAATGTATAGGGCAAAGGCCAAGAAAATATGTTTTCTGGTTTTCAGTCAAGCAACTGATTTAGGGGATATTTCTTGCTCTCAGCTATCGATTTCATCAGCACTTTGACATAAAAGATGAACTTGAAACTTGAAAATTATTTAGATTGAGGTGGTAATACAATTATATAGTGTCTCTGGAGATTATTCTCATTGTCTCATGGAACCTTTGAAATTAGTGCAACAAAGAGTTGAGTATTCTGTTGCAGTATTTACTTTGCTTTTTTCACTGCACTTTGTTGATACTTCACATTCTTAGGTATGATAAAGTAAGGTTCCCCGCTTGGTTTATGGAGTTTTTTATATAGCAACAAGGTGGGAATGGTGAGGGTTTTCTGATACGGCAAATGTATTTGGAAGTACACAAGCTTTATGAAGGAGAGCTAGGCGCAAGCATGTCTGTTGAGTTCGCTTTTGAAGTTGGCCAGGTTTTCACTTAGGTTCTGTAAGCAGTATTTCCATTCTGTATTGGATAAGACATAATACCAAGTGACCAAGATGAAAGGTGTGTTGGGTCTGGCTGAGATGGAGTTAATTTTCCCACAGCAGTATGAGGGCTGCTGTGCTTTGTATTGGTAGCCAGAAAGGTGGTGATAACACACCAATGGTTTGGCTGTCCCTGAGCAGTGCTCACACAGCATCAGGGATGTCTAACATTCCCCACCTCACCAGGAGGCTGGGGGTTGGCAAGGTCTTGAGAGGGGATGTAGCTAGGACAGCTGACCCAAACTGGCCAGAGGGGTATTCCATACCATATGGTGTCTGCTCAGCAATAAAGCTAAAAGAAAGGAGGAGAAAGGGGGGGCATTTGTTATTTGTGACATTGGCCTTCCAAAGCAACTGTCATGCTTACTGAAGCCCTGCTTCCTGGGAGGTGGCTGAACATTGCTGATGGGAAGTAGAGAATAACATCTTTTGTTCTCCTTCTGTATGCCACCTTTACTTTTGCATTATTACACTGCCATTATCTTGGCCCACAAGTTTTTTCATCTTATTTTCTCCCCCACTCCCTATCCTGCGGAGGAGGGTAGCGATAGAGCAGCTTGGTCAAACCACCACAAAGGATCTGTCGGTTCAGGTGAAGGTTGTATTCTACAAAGGGTTAATGTTAGAGTATTTTAGAAAAATTACTGTGGTAATTAAAGAAGCCTTCCTCTGGGCATTAAAGCTGTGAATGTTTTGTATAAGTAAGTGGTAAAGCACAAACATTACATCTTGCATATTGTTGAGGTAGTGAGAAATCTTTTAAATACAGTGTCTCTAGGGAGGTAGTGGTTATTTTATTTGAAGAAAATACTTGTTACCTGTGTGTTGCTTTTTGCAGCTGAAAGCACAGATTTTCTCATTTAAAGGTGGCTGGCTCTATAAACGAGTCATAGGGAATCCATATACCCCCCTAGATCAGAGCCCAGGGAATCGTGGTGAGTGACGCTTGCACCTAGAAATTCAGATTTGTAGGTCTGTGATACACTGGCTCTTTGTGTTGCTTAGTTTGGAAAATAACATGATGCGCCTTTCTCATGGTGATGGTAGCTGGTTTTTTTCTTTCTCCCAGAATTACCGTCATGGTAGCATAGTTTTATACTCATGTATGTGTAATTGATTATTTTTGTCTATCATGTAGCTCATTAAGTTAATGTTTTCCTCCTTTAAGGCATTTAGCCTTTGCTGACTTAACTGTTGTGATCCATTTCTTTAGCACAAATCATCTTTAGCCCACAGAAATGTGTAGTCACACACTAATCCCTTCCTCAGTAATTGTAGTTAGGAGCAGAAAAACAACTCATGTTCTGAACAGCTCTTTCATGATAAAGCGACATAGTTCAATATAAACAAAAGCTGTTGAAAAATGCACTTAGAGACTATGACACCCATCTGCCTATGCAAAACATATTTATGAGTTAAACCATAGCATTTTCATGTTCAGTGTCTTTATTATCTGTTCAATATCTTCATCAACAACATATAGTAGGATTGAGTGCACCCTCAGCAATTTTGAGGATGACACCAAGCTGAGCAGTGCAGCTGATGAGCTTGAGCAAAGGAATGCCATTCAAAGGAACCTTGACAGGCTTGAGAAGTGGGCCCATGTGAACTTTGTGGAGTTTGGCAAAGGCTAAGTGCAAAGTCTGCACCTGGGATGGAGTAATCCCCAGTATCAGTACAGACTGGGAGATGAGTGGGTTGAGAGCAGCTCTGCAGAGAAGGACTTGGGAATACTGGTAGATGAAAAATGAGACATGAGCTGGCAATGTGTGCTTGCAGCCCAGAAAGCCAATTGTATCATATAAAAAGAAGTATGGCCAGCAGGTCAAGAGATGTGATTCTGCTCTTGTGAGACTCCACTTGGAGTCCTGCATCCAGCTCTTGGGTCCCCAGCACAAGGAAGGTGCGGACAATTAAAAGCGAGTCCAGAGGTGGGCCACAAAAATGATTCAGTGGGCTGGAACACCTCTCCTCTGAGGAAGGACTGATAGAGTTGAGGTTGTTCAGCCTGGAGAAAACGCAGCCCTGGGGAGACTTTATTGCAGCCCAAACCACTGAATCAAACCAGTGATCAAATCTTTATAACTGATGTCTTGTTTAGACCTGTTCCGATTTTTTCAAAATATGAAATGCTGAATTCCAAGTAGTAGTTACTTGCTATCAATTTTAGTAAAAGCAAGCCTTATAGACCATGGTCAAAACTTTTATTTTAAGCATGGATTATACTGACTAAAATTATGATGGAGTCACACTAAAGACAGTCTTCAGCTGACATGTGGAATATGCTGTCAGTCTCACTTGTTAAAAAAACCTGGTGGTGTTTTTGCATTATCAAATATATATGGTAATATATTGGGGTTTTAGTCTCTTCTTTTCTTTGATTACATTTATCGGAGAAGAGGTCTTAGAAGTCCTCCCATTTGTAGATACAAAACAAGTCTGCTTACTTAAGAGTCTCACCTCAGCACGTTTTCTTTTAAGTGTCTGCTTAAGACTAAAACTCAGCTGAGAGGCACTATTGCTACCCTTATTTTCATCGGCACCAGTTTGTGACCTAGGCAGTTCTGTCTTGTATGTTCTTGGTGCAGTTTTTGCTTTTAGACTGGGAATATAATGAGTTACACAGATGTCACTGAAGGGATTATTTTGACTTTCAGTTTTCATTAACATGTTTCAATTGGGCAGGTGAGCACATGGTGTCTAAAATCCAGTTAAAGGTAATAAATCCTCTAGGGGGACTCCCAGTTAGTATCTTCTTTTTCCTGTCTGTAGAGTCTGTTACTTTTCAGACTAGGGCTGTGTAGTAAACAAAAGAAAAACTCAACTTTTAGTAAACATTCTAAGCCATTCTCCTGTTGTCAGCTTAGCGTTTTTACTGTGTCCGAACAGTACTATCATTAAATAGCAGTATTACAAGCAAACCCAGCAGATACAGTTAGTCAAGAAGTACTCCTTACGTTTCTTCTAGGCAAATGCTCTGAAAAGAACCAAACCAAACAATGGCCTGTCTTACAATGACAAATATGGAAGGTACAGCAACTTCTACTGTCCACCAGAATGGTGACATCCATGGGAATACCAATGCACCCAAGCAGACAGAACCATTACTTCAAGTGTACCTTTATCATTCTCCTGGGAAGACAGGAGGAGATTACCTTCAGTTTCCTGCTGGAGAATATGTTGCAGAAGAGATTTGTGCTGTTGCCTGTAAAGCCTGTGGTAAGTATGTATGCACCTAATTGTTTTCCTAATGAAGGAGTGAAATTCAACTTAATGCAAGAAAGGTTTTAATAATTCAGAGCTCATCAAAATGGTGCCATTTTAACTGAAATGCTAACCTGTCCATTCTTTCAGAAGTACAGCACCAGGCAGCAAAACTGTCCCTTGTCAGAATGGTAGTGAAACTGAGATTATAATTGGGTGACTGCCATCTTTTTTCAAATAATTTAAGGGTATACTATCCTTTACCTGGAATTTTTCTTTCATTGAGCTGAGGTATAGTTTGGATAGTTAAATCACAGCAGAAGGAAATAGCTTGAGGTACATTCTGATGTGAGCCTGCAAACACAGATTGATCCTGGAGATTATGCATGTATTGTATATTATACATGCTTAATCATTTTGCACATGGAAACTCTTCTATTAAATACAACATGACTGCTTGTGACTATGTGGTCAATGCTTTTTGTAATCATTTAAGAAATAAAGTGAGTGACAAAATAGTATATTTGAAATAGAGAAGCCGTATTTATGTGTAAAAATGCCTTTGAATTGTTACATTTACTCAAAGTTTAACATGAACAGGTGGTGAAACCCATAGTAAAATAATTCAAATATTCTTTTTGTGAAGGTGTCTTTCTTTCGTTGGAAAAGGAAGTTTAATTTGTGCCTTAAAAAAAAATCAATTCCAATAAATTAAAGCAGCTCTTTTCTTGTTTCTCATGCATATATGCACACAAGCACATGTACACAGAGTCACGCTCTATCTTATTTTGAACTGTCAGTGGTACACAGCTGGATTTGGCTTTTAGCTTTCCAAATGCCGCATTTCAGGTATAAATGAATTTAAAAGAAAGGCTTGTAATTCCAAATCTTTATTTTTCAGTGGATCACAAATGTGAAGCTGCTGACTCTGTACATTTTGTTATCTCCGAACATCTTATATCTTAGTGATTTTGTCCTTTGATTGCTATACTGTTACAAAATATGGTTTTAATACTTCTGTGAGCAATCTGTCAGTTTTTTCTGTGCTGTTGAATGTCTTCTACTGACTGAATTGCATTCTGTGAGTTGATAATTTGCTTGTATATGCTAGTTTCACAAAGATTCCTCTGGGTTTAAGCTGTGTTTGTTGGAGTTCTTTAGGCATGGCAGAGTCTAAGATCCAAGTCTTGCAGAGCTGCTTTTCATGTAATATTAGATCTTTATGCAGATAAGCACATACGCATTCAGCAGAAGCACTGCCTGGGATTAATTCTGGGGGACCATGAGGAAGCGGGTATGGTATTCAAAGGTCTGCAAAATTCCAGCCATGTGAGATTTTGCTGCTGTAATTAACTTGTAGGTCTGAGTTTGACAGATGGACCTGGGAGTGTTCTTCAAGTTAACGTTATCTTTCACTGTGTCCCCAAGGTTCTATAGTGTCTTTTCTCCAGTTGAAGGAAAAAAAAGAGAAGTATTGTCTCCCTGCTTTAGAAAATATGCCCGTACTCATTTCTGTAATAAAGACCGATTTCTTAGCACTGGTGCCCATGATTTTGGGGCTTCAGTTTTGCCTCTGTTAGGTTTGTCTTACTTCAGACTTTCAGGTACAGCATGTAAAGGTGTATAAGGCTTGGGGCATGGCAGGAAGTGAAGGTTCTTCACTTCCTGAGTGTTAAAGTGGTATTGCATTTTTACGGTAGGTGATAGTTAAATATGTACTTAATGAAAATAAATACTGTTGTAATCACTGAGGATATTGCTGAGGGAGTGAAACCAGAGACCAGTTTTACTAGATAGTAATGGGAAAACTTGCTTCTTTAACTTAGAAGTTCATATACTAACTTGCCAGAATATTAAACTGATGAGAGCTTGAGTCCACCAAGTTCAGTATTTTCAAAATAATGGGGTCTTTGAATGAACATACTGTATCGTCAACCATGATCTCATGTGCCTTGCTTCCTTTGCTTCCTATCTGACTAGATTATTTTTTTGTGTGATAGGGCAATAACAAGTCATCTGAACACTAACTGAAAATATTTCAGTTAGTCTTCTAATGAATCAGTTAGTTAAAGCTCACCTTCCAGAAAATCTCCCAATCTGGTCTGAGTTCACTGGAATAGTAACTACCTTGGTAGTTGTATTAGCCGTTTCTACTGTTATTGCTGGTCTGTCCACGTTTTTCCTTCCTTTTTCTCTATTCTAAATATTCCTTACTTCAGTTTTCAGAAGTTTGTTCAATTTATGTTTTTCTTCTCCTTTCCCCATCCCCATCCTTTCCCCATCAACCTTAGGGAGATATTTATGTGCTATAATCAAATTACCTTTAGGTTGTCTTTTTGTTAAAACCTGATTAAATAGGTTGATTTCTTTAGCTTGAATGTTGTTAACTGTTTTAATTTTTTGGCTGCCTTCTGCACTATCACCAATTTCCCAGGAAAATGTGCAGCCTGGATGATACTGTTCTCACCCACATCAGAGACATACAAGATCCAGTCCTTGCTAATGCACAAATCCAGTTAGTCTTGTCTCCTGTGACATAATCTGAAGACTTCATACTCTATTGCTTTTTGTCTGACCTCACCAATCCTTCTCAAGTCTTCTGCCTCTTTAGGGTACCAGTTTCTGTTTTGCTTTTATGGCTAGTACCTAGCTCTTAGATGCATCCTCTTATACTTGACTTTTTTAAAAATAATTTTCTATGAGTGGTACTCGTTATCGAGTTCTTATATTTTTCTATTGTTTCAGCATTCTTCACCAGGGTTTCTAAAGTATATCAGTAGTGACTTTGTATATTTGATTATTTGTATAAATAAAATAATTTATGAAGTTGAGCCTTTATCCTTCTATAGCTGAGGTAGACAAAGTCTGCTGAAGAGTGATTTCTTAGCAGCTACTATGGCAGTATTATAAAACCTTTTTTTCAAAGGAATTTTTAACTTCATTTCTTTCTAAGTTGGTGGATAAGGCTGAAATGGCTGCAAGTTTTTGTTCCCTTTTGTGAAAGTTGTTAGTGCTTAAATCATGAAGTATCACTTCTTATTTTCTGGTTTTTCTAGGAGGTTTTGTGGATGTACAGCAGAAATGTAGGTCTGCAAAGCTTGTACAGTCAAGTAATGTTTATGTTGGCAAGACTCCTCTTTATGAAGTATTCTTATTCATAGAAAGAGGAGAGTGGTTCAGATAGTAGGCATGTCTGAAATATAACAACTTGGTAATTGTTAATGAACTTTCTCTCTGGTCTGACTGTTGATAGCGAAGCTGGCTGCATTGAATTATGACTGGATGTTACTAGTGGCAAGCAGGACTGGATCTAGGCAAATATTGGCAGTCAGAAAGACAGTATTGTTATGATCCTTTTGCACAGTTCAAACGATTGAAGGATTTCCAGTCTGTGCCGACTTGACTTTAGATCTCTTGTATATGGCATGTATTGGCTATATAAATAGTAGTCTGTCTAAATATTATTCTGTAATTGCATGCCAGTTTGAGGCATGCATGCAGAAGCTAAGCAGTTTCTTACTTTATTTAAAAATAACTTTCCGGTTTTGGAAAAATATAATAAATACAAAACTTTTTGTAGGTTCATGTTTTTATATGGAAAACTGTATGAACATGAAACTGAATATCACGTTTTCTAAACAGAAATGCAAGAATGAAGTGTCTTGAAATTAAGTTTAAATTGACTAGTCAGTGTCATTGTTGAGCTCTTGTATGCTAATCAGTATGTTAATTGTCATATAAAAAAATTACAAATGTCACACCAAAACCAAGGGAAGCATTTGTGCTCAGCCAAAGAGAGAAAGTGGTGTTAGAGGAGCTAACTGATGGTGGAAGTGAAATATGATGGAGAAATTGTTCTAGAGGTTACAGAACCATTGTGTTAGATTTGTCTTTTAAACTCAGTATCTGCGAGTTATTTTCCTAAATCGTGATTTTAAACCCTTTTATTTTCTCCACTCTTTCAAATAATCTTAAATGAAATTTTAAGCTGTTTCCTATGTGTTTACAATCTGTCTATAAAACTATCAAGCACTGAAGGCCATTTGAATGCAAGTAGTAGCTCAGGAAAGCCACTAGAGCTGGTGCAAAAGAGTGATAATGAAAGCTTGATGTGGTATTTTAGAGAAAAAATAAATGACTATAAACTTTGTTTATAATTTTGGTTTTACTCAGTGTAAGTTATGAAGAAAATGTAGAAATCTGTGTTTAAAAATTAGCAGATGTAATTGAAAATAACATGAACTGATTTTTGTTGTGGTATAGGTAAATCAGATACAGACCAATGGGAACATCTGAAAATTTTTTAACAATTTTTTGATTTATTCATCAGCTGACTAGTATGAGTAAAAAATACATGCAACACTTGTCTGTGTAATCCAAATTGTTACTGAATTTAAGTTAACAAAGTTAAAAAAGAAGATATTTTTCTATTACATAGATAAGTGATTTGGTAAATGTTTTAACTGTGATTTACAGTTATAAATAAAGCATTGCTTTGGTGTTAGCCAAATAAATTTGTTCCATGTTCTTGAAAATCTTAATAAATTAGAAAGTATGCAGAGCTGGTGACTTTAAATGAAACTGGAACATTTAAATAGCACACTGAAAAATGTTTTGGCAAAGGCAACCAAGGCGCATAGTTTTGTTTAGCACCTTGCATTTCTGTTATTACTTGTCCCCCTGGTGTATATGAACCCTAAATTTCTGTAGGATGTTTCTGACTTGATTAATCTACTTCGACAGCTTTGTTTTCTGCTTTCGCCCCTCCCGCTCTGTTAAGACCATTAAACCCTGAACTCACAACTTCTAAGGGAACTGGAATCCCAAAAGGGAACCAGTTTGATAATCGTGACTGGGTTGCTGAGTTACAGGTGGCTACAAGTTAATAAAACACTTGAATCTGTTGGCTTCAGTATGTGTTAGTTCTGTTGGTTGGTTTTTGTTGTTGTTGATTTTTTACTGTTGATATCCTGAAACTCTGCTTTGGAACCTTTTCATTCCCACCCATCTGCTTTGCAAATAGATTGAAAGTTCCACGGTACTTTCCTTGAAGACTGTTGGTGCCACCCAGAAAGCCCTAAGACCACAGAGATTTTTAATTATACCGAAGTAAAAAACACTGTTTCAAAACACTCAGCGTGACTAACCACTGACAGTGTCTGCAAACATTTTCAAGGGAGCAACTGTGTTGCATAATGTGATGATTGTGGTGATGGTAGTACCTCTTGGCTTGTGTGGTTCAGAGGAGTTTCCTTGTTAGTAGCTGAATAATTTTAAGCAGACTTATACTTAACATGTGGAATTTCCAGAATACACGTGGCTTAGAGTTATTGTTGATTATAACTGCCCATTGTGGGGGCTTGGTGTGTGTGTGTGTGTTTTGGTTTTTTCTGAAGTGTTGGCTTTCCTGAAAATCTGCACACAACACACTGCTGGCTGCCCTCCCCGCCCAAAGGTGAGGAATTAATTAGTCAGAATTCTGGGCAATTCTGCTTTGCCAAGAAAGGAAACACGTGCTTTGATGAACTGCGCAGAAAACACTTTGTTGATAGGATAAATACATTGAATGTGGTGTCAGAGTTCAGTAAGTCTCCAGTTTGCATGAAAGATGAGGGAAAGTAATGTTTTTATGTAAAAAAACAAGCAGTTTTCTATCTGGTATGTGCAAGACTTTTTAAGTGTTAGATAGTTTACTTGACAGGTATGTGTGAGTACTGACTAATGTTTGTATTAGACTTTGAAAATTGTTTTTAATCATCAACTCCATGCATCTAATTGCTTTCATATGTCTGTGTCTAATGACTTTTTATATGCTTGAACTGACAATTTCATAGGACTGTTTCTACTGCAGACTGTGCATGGCTTCCACACTTCATAATAGCTTTTTGTGACACACAGTTTCTGGTTGTTTTTTTTTCTTTAGAGGGACTTTATGTAATGAAAGCATATTGTATAGGTGAGAGGGTACATAATGTCATTGAAGGAAGAAGTACAGAAAAACTTCAGCTGCTTCAGGGTGAATGAAGTAGTGCAACTTGTCTGGACGTGGAGCTCTAAAATCACAATGAGGAAAAGAAGAAACTGCTATGCACCTCATTCTTTTTTTAGGCTTGAAGTAGAAGTTTGAGGAATAAACTTCTGTGTTACAGCCTTTCATAATGTTACTTGACTGTCTGTGTAGCATTATGAGGCTCCCTTATTTAGCCTTACATACTAAATAAAACAGTTGTCAAGAGATTGTCATGTTTTTCTCTTTTCAGTAGTGCAGGAAATTTATTCATTAGCTCTTGCTTAGAGAAGCAAAATATAGAACAATTCTGCTTTATTACGTCTCGAGTCACTCTCCTCTCCTAATTAATTATTGATTGATTGGATAGCATGGTTAATGCAGTGCAGAAATCCAGGGGAGGTTTTTAGTACCTGTGTGAACAGCTTTTCTGATTTCACTTGTGTGGAAAATACATTTCTCAGAAGTTTTCACTATTGTTGACAGGTCAGGGCTTCATCAGAAGACTTTGATTCCTCATCAGTCCCACCCCCAGTCTTGGTTTTCATTGCTTCCAGAGAAAACACTTAAATACTGCAATTATCATTCACTTGAAAAGTCCCTGCAATTAATAGTGCTAGTAAGAATTACATGAAAAGAGACATTTCTGGCCTCTCTGCTTTCATCAGATCTTTGAGGACAATTTTTAAGACTCTTATAAGGGTGTTTGCTCTATATGTATAATTGTTGAACTTTTTGAAGTGTAGCAATATTCTGGCACAAATGCATAATTCTTAAGGGGGAGAAAAAAAAGGGTAACTCCTTTTCTTGAAAAACCCTTTATGATTTATATGTCACGGAGCACTGGCATTGAAAGGTAAAAGCTACCATTTGGAATTACATGTGCTAAAGTATGAGGGATGGATGAGTGCACAGTTTATGTTTCATACATAGGAAGACAGACAGCAAAGAGGATTTTTTGGTTTTTTCCCTTAATGCCAACATTTCTGATTCGTAGGTGTAATTCCAAAGTCATGTTCCTCGCTTAGTTAAAGTTTCAAAATGGCAATGATATGATTTGCATACGAGTTTTTTGGTTTGTTTTTCTTGAGAGGGGGGTGGTGGGTTGGGGTGGGTCTGTAATGTATTTGGTGAAATATTATAACATTTGGATTTAAGAATATGACTTGGAAATTTTTCTCTTGTTCAGTGTGCTTACATGGGTTTGTTAATACTTAGGGGAAGTGTGTCAGGGAGACTAGGTATTTAAATATTCAGCATTGTCTAGAATGGTGTTTAGCACCTGGTTAGAATCCTGAAATAGGCTGGTGAATTGTGTGCATAACACTGTAATTGATCTGAAATTATTTGGGATACAAACACAACAGCCTTAAAACTGCTAAGTCAGTTGCTACTGATTTATAGACAGCTGATCTGTAATGTAATCTAGTTGATCCCACTTCACATAGCAAATGAGAACCATGTTTGGTTGCATGGGGTTGATTTCTTTTTAACTCCATAAAATGGAGTTAATTTGATATTTCTCAAAACCCTGATGGATCAAGTATGTCTTACTGCACCATAAATTTGCAATATCTAGATTTACAGCCAATCCTTCAGTTACTAATCCCTTAAGAGTTACTCCTTTGGGGGGGTTTCTCTAGGTTTTGTTTTGCTTTGGTTACTTTATATAATGCTTTCCATTTCTGTAGTCTCTTGTAAATCTATGATTCCTTTCCATAGAAAATCATGTGTCAGGACCTATAGTTCTGGTATATTTTGATGAGCTTAAGTTTAAACAAGTGTCAGATGATAGGCCTATAGATTTCAGCATTTTAATCTGACATATGCACGATAAGCCTCTTGTTTTTAGCCCTCTTACTGACTCCTTACAGACAGAACTCCCATTTTGTAATGAATTTAAGCTATTTGTTACTTAACACTGCATTACTCTTTGTTCCACAAAATTATGCTGGTTTATATGTGGAGTTGATGGGGGGTTTCTAACTGATTGTCTTACATGCACTTTAGACATGATGAAACAAATTTGGGTCTGCACCCTTCAGAAGTTACCTAGATGTTGGTCAGAACAGAAAGAAAGAAGAAAGGGTGTGGGTGTTGTCCCCCCACCCCCCTTGGTTTCTTGTGTGTCTTTCAGTGATTTCATTCTGACTCTTTTGAGCAGAGTTGTGGGTACTTTGCATTTTCCCAGAATTCTTTTGTCTCTTAAGGTCATTTTAAGTTATTTTTGTTGTCTTTGTGTTATGTTTTCAGTATTTTTTGCCTTCTTTCCCTAGTATCTTGCATTAATGTGAACATAGTTTTCTTTCATTATGGCCTGCTGTGACTTGAACGCCACCCTTTTCATCCTCCTCTCTGACCTCTAGACCTGTTACCTTTTCCTGTCTTCAAAATATGTTTGTCGGTGGTTGAACTTCATCCTTTTGTGCTGTCAATTCTTGGGCATGTAACCTGTTTTCAAAATAGTAGCACTGGCATTGCATGGATGCGTAACACTACAGAAAATACAATGCTGTGGCATCTGTCTTATGTTAGGCTGTACTGTCAGCTGGGAGCCCAAAAGCCAAGGTAAAAATCTGGTGCTGCTGAAGAGTGGATGCTCAACTGATGTCCATAATTTGTGATTAAGTGGGATTGCTTGTCAATTCTCATTACAACAATCCTGAATTTTGGAGGGGGGGGGGGGGGGAGCGGAATATTTCCCAGTTTTGTTTAAGAATATATGTTTGGGTTTGTTCTCAACTGAGCTATGAAAATGTATGTAAATGGTGGGTCGTTGTCCTAGTCATCATGACAACTTCCTTTGTATTGCTTTACTACTTAATTTTTCATCTAAAATCTTAAAATCAATGCCCAGATCTGTTTTTTGAAAAAGTAAGGAAAAAGGTTATATAGCTGTTACTAAACTGAGATGCTAAGAATCCATTGTATTAAATGCCATACAGAGAAAATATTGTAATCTAACAGTGAAGTACAGGGTAACAGGTGAACACAGTCTGCAGTCAGAGAACATAAAGGAAGAATGAGAAAATAAAGCAGCAAAACCAGTCTGCAGGTTATGGGATGGTGATTTGCAATGCTGTTGATAGTGATAGAGTAGTGCAATGCATAGTTCGAGAACGTATGACAATCTACTACTTGATCATCTACCGTGATATTTTTTTTAAAATAAGGTGGACTCTTTGTGAAAACCATTTCCTATAAACATTTATTTCTCTGTTCTTTGTTTAGGTATCATGCCAGTGTATCATAACATGTTTGCACTTATGAGTGAAACTGAGAGAATGTGGTATCCTCCAAATCACATCTTCCATATAGATGAAGCAACCAGACTCATCCTAATTTACCGGATAAGGTAATCTAAATCAAATATTAAGTACTTTTCATGGTAAAACAATACTATGTGAGGAAACACAACCAACAAGATACTTAGTTGAACTATAGTTTCTCTAAGAAGTTATGGACAGATGGTGATATTGGGTAAGAGATAGATAGAAGTATCAAAATTATTGGAGTAGGTTTGAATGGCATTTTATCAATTGTCTATATACTATGTTTTCAATGTCAGACTGAAGAAACAAAAATGAAAAATACAGCAGAAGTAAAAATAACATTTTTCTTAGTAATGATACCTCTTATCTCCTCTGTGCTTGCCTATTTGAAGTTCGTGGTAGTTCTGAAGTGCAGAGTAATTATCCTGTGTAGCCAGGCAGATGACTGCAATAGAATCATTTTTCTCTAACCTGATTTTTGAATATGGACATCTAAAGCTACAGTCACAGTTTTGTTCGTTTACCTTGTGTAGTGTGGCCTGAATGTTTCTTTAGGAACTCTCTCAAAGGAAACTGGAAGACAGTAACACAAAATTCTCTATATTCTGATTGAGGAGGAGAAGTTTGCAGAGCTCCTCATCCCTACCAGTATAGCTTATCACCCTTCTTAATTGCTGTAGTACTTTTAAACACCAAGAACTGGATCCAAAGCCTTTGGTTGGCTAACTGGGGCTTTATATTGATCCTCCAAACCAGCCAGCATGAATTAGATATCTGTCTATGAAAGTGATAATGTCTGGTGCTGGTAAGCGAAAGAATCTGTTCATTGATGTTTGCTTAAATATTTCCTAACAGGTTTTATTTTCCCCACTGGTATTGCAATGGCAGCAGCAGAGCATATCGGTATGGTGTCCTTCGAGGTGCAGAAAGCCCTGTTCTTGATGATTTTGTCATGTCTTACTTGTTTGCACAGGTATGATTTGCTTGTTTATTTTTTAATGCAGATTGGTAAAGCTTGTTAGTATTTATTCCCTTCCATGTCTTCTGATAGTAGCTGTGTATGCTCTTTGACAGCTTGAAGCCCACTCAAGATGAAAAATAAATTCCATGTCATATTGTGTATTTGGAGAGATGAAGCTTTAATAGCACTTGTGGGGGGGGGAGTGTGTTGCTCCTTTCTTGTTCCACTACATTGTGGAAGTCTTTTCAGCGTGACTTGCATTTGGAACTGGCACAGGGTAGAACATCCTCTCCATATTGACCTTTTTGAGATTTAAAACGAAAATACTTTGAAAACTGTTTCTAAACGTGATGGTAGCTGATACCTATTATGAATATGTGCAGCTTTTTGTGGATGAAGGGGTTCATTCAGAAGAATGCTGTCATTACAAAAAAAAAACCAACAAAACAACCAACCACAAAAAAACCAAACCCAAACAAAACAAAAAGCCAAAACAAACAAAAAATGCCACACCACAAAAAAAGACTTTGAGCAGCAATGCTGCAGTTTTAATTTGCTTTCTTGCCTTCTTGTTTCACAGTGGCGAGATGATTTTTTGGATGGATGGATACAGATGCCTGTTACTCATGAAACACAGGAAGAATGCCTTGGAATGGCTGTTCTGGATATGATGAGAGTGGCCAAAGAAAAGGACCAAACCCCACTGGCTATTTACAATTCAGTCAGGTGACTCCGTAATTCATAATTATGACACCTATCTGATATCTAAACCAGTATTTTTGCATGTTAGCATCTAGGAGGAGATGTACAGCTGTTGACAATTGATTTATTCTGGTGCAATGATTCCATAAATTTACCTGTAGTGTAAATTATAAATTAGTAGGAAAATTGTATCATGGTTGCCATTCATGTTTTTGGCTACCAGGATTTGATTCTCTTAATGAGAGGTAAGGCAGCAGCTACTCAAGTGGGAAAGGTTGTAAGCAATTGTTTGAGCTGGGAGACAGCTCTGGAAGTTATCAGATCCCACCTGTGTTCAAATCGGGACCTACTTCAAAGTCAGATGAAGTTACTCAAGGCTCGTCCAGTGAAGTTCTGAAGATGTCCAGAAATGGCGATTCCACCGCATCTCTGGGCAGCTTTATCCTGTGTGTGATCATGCTTGCTGAGGAAGATTTTCTCTCTATCGAATAATCTCTCAGCTATGATATTGATTCTCCTCTTGTTGCCTCTTGTCCTTTCACTGTGCATATGTGAGAAGAGTCTAAGTCTTCTCCGTAACCACCTGTTAGTTCAAGACAATTAGTAGAACACCATACTTGAGCCTTCTTTTCTCTGGGCTGAACGAATCAAGCTCCCTTATGCCTCTTCTGTCATGTCGCGTGGCTCTTAACCATCTTGGACCAATGTCTGCTAAACTTGCTTGAGTTTATCAGTTCACTTTGGTTAATCAACCTAATTGGTTTCCTCTCCAGCTGAGTTAATTCTGTCCCTGATTAGTACTTAATGCTTGATGTTTGTCTTTTAATGAAACCTAGCAGAAGTGAAAAACAGAATGAGACAACAACTTGGCCAGCTCATTGCAGGTGACAAAGTACTCTTTTGCCCTCTTCATGTAGAATACAGACTGTGATATAGGAACTTCAGTGAGAACCTACCACAAGTTCCACCTGCTGTATTTTCAGCCAGGAAATTTGTCCTCTATCCGTGTAGTTGTCTCTATCCATGTGGCATCCTCTTTCCAGCTTCTACATCAAAGCAAGCAACTGTGTAACTTCTGCTGCTTTACCTCAGTACTTCAGCAAAGACTAGAACAGACATGTCTGGATTTATGGAAAATGCATTATGTAATATATATTGAAACTTGAGTGAGGGGAAAAAATGGAAAATGGAAGAAGACAGGGCTGTATTTTAAAGAACATACAACAGATTGAATAAAGGATACTTGATATCCTACAGTTCAAAGAATAAGGTTACATTTAGAGGAAAAGATGTTTTCATATTGACTTGTTTAGAGCAGAACTAATTATCTTTGCTGGATTTAATTTTTTTGCTGATTATGTATTCACAGCTACAAAATGTTTTTGCCTAAATGTGTGCGAGCAAAAATCCAAGACTATCACATTTTGACGCGAAAAAGAATAAGGTACAGGTTCCGCAAATTTATACAGCAGTTTGGCCAATGCAAAGCTACTGCCAGAAACTTGAAACTTAAGTATCTTATAAATCTGGAAACCCTTCAGTCTGCCTTCTATTCAGAGGTTTTTGAAGTAAAAGAACCTGGTGGAGATCCTTCTGGAGAGGAACGTTTTGCAACCATTGTAATAACTGGAAATGGTGGTATTCAGTGCTCAAGAGGAAAACTTAAGGACTGTGAGACACTAGCAGAGCAGGTAATTTCTTTTATTATTTTAATAATGGTGCAGTTTATCATGTAGCAGAGTGATTAGCTTATATTGGAAATTCTGATTTACCCCTGGTAAATTTGGTGGGTAAATTTTACTTCACAGTGATGATCCAATTTGTGTTTGACTGAGGCTGACAGTAATGTACTGACTTAAACAGGGTAGGATTTCGAAATTATTTTTTATTGAAGTATTAGAGGAAAGTCAGTACTTGAACTTGTAATACGTCTGTGCTTGACAAACGAAACAGTGTTGCAACTTTGTTACTGTAAAAAAATGATTGCGAAAAAGTAATGACCGTGTCTCCAGGTGTAGGTAAAATGCACAAATTCCTCAAATTCTCTTTGAAAGCAAGGTTTTAAGGACTCCAAAGCCCAGGTAAATTTCCCTATACCTATTTTCTGCTGCAGTTAGACTCCTACCGGTGTCTGAGCTAGCAAATTTAAAGTGACATTTCTGTGACTGCAGAGTCCATGTACTCTTTGTTCAGGAATTAAATGCTAAAATTATTTGAGTAAGTGCCAGTAATGGTGTGCTGATGCATTTTTATTCATCAGTATTACTTCTTTTGTGTGTGATTTACCACCATAACTATTCATGTTGTTGAATTCACCAGAATCTGATATATGTTGAGAGTGGGAGTTTTCCAAAGGTAAAATTAAAGGCAAAATGGAGCATGTCAGTTTTCCAAAATATTTGTGTCCATTATTTTGGTAGTTTTGATTCATAATATATAGCAGTCAAGACCAAACTACAACGGGTTGTGTTTTTACAGTGTGCTGTAACAATTTGTAAAAATACTATTTTTTTTTTTAATACTTAAAAATCCAGTTACATACCCAGATGCTTTGAGTGTGCTGTTCTTCGAATATTTGTAGATTGACATTAGGTCCACTTACCTCATTCATAGTTGTTATTTATCAGCCCTCTACCTTTCCTAATTTGCATGTAAATGCCAGTTATTCTGGTTGAGCTAACATAAATGTCACATTTTGCAATTTCTAGTTTTATTTGTACAAAATTGATGCATGCAATGCTTTTTGGGCCTGGCAACCAAGCCTGTAGTAAGAGTAGTGTTTAAAATGATTGTATTTCCTATCGAGAATGCCAAATTATTTTTTTCATAATTAACAGTGTTATCATCCCACTTACAGAGACGCAATGTAGGCTGCATTTATTTTCATTGGTGCAGAAACTGTTTATAAAATCGGTTATGAAAATTTAGTAAATTAATAAGGCTGCTTGAAATATCATAACTCTTATTTCAACAAACTGTAGTGATGTATCTTCATTAAGATACTGAATTGAAACAAAATTTTCATTTTTTTTGAAGGCAGGAATGACATATGTATGGTAGATTGTGAAGAAATTTGTTTGCCAGTTCACATCTCCAGCAACTAGATGGCCAAATACAGCTTCAGGGTCTTCAGTGCATTTGAGCTGATTTATTCTAACTGATACCCACTGAGTCTTACGACCTTGATTATTACACCTGTTTGTTTTAGGATAGGATATGCTTGCAGCCATATAAATGGGTATTCTGACTTGAATAAAATCTAGTTGCTTTGGAACAGTAATTTTAGATAGCTAAATCTGCCTTCATTTAAGGATGTTAAGTTCTATTGAAAACAAAACAGTGTACGATTTATAAGATATTGTAATTTGGCTTGTGAAAGACTGAAGGAAGTGCTACAGATCATCACAGTATCAAAGACTACCTGAACTTCTTATGAAAAGTAAAACGTGTCATGGATTTCCCATGTAATTAGGATTGATGCTTCAAGCTGCCTAGTCAGTGATAGCCATGGCTGGTGGGACAGCCTTCTCTTAGACCCTTTCTTCATTCGTACTACATCCATGTCTTTGGTAGCAGATTCTGCAGCTTGTATTACTCTGATGAAGCTATGACATTTTGGATTGTTAACAAACTTTCTAAGCCTCTTTAATCAGGATGTTAATAACAAGTTCTCAATTCAAAAAAAAAACCCACCATACAACAAAAAAACCTCCCCAAAGATTAATCATCATGTTCCAATGTTAATCCTCACAGAATACTACAGAACAATGAAGTATCTACAATAAAAAAAACCCTAACCCATAAATGAGTATTTCCATTCATGGTTCCTGATCTTTGTGCATTTTTTAATTGAAGCTTCTAGTGATAGTCCCATAAACACAAGACTTTGTAATAGTGTATTTAAGGTTTTATAATCCTCTTTGTTGCTAGTTTACAAATTGAGATTTGTAGGAATTCTGATGCTGCAGATAGGTTGGGGGTCTTTAGTTGCTATTTATGTTATTACTGACATGTAACCAATATTTATTGCAGGATTTACAAACATACTGTGATTTTCCTGATATCATTGATGTCAGCATTAAACAAGCAAGCCAAGAAGGCTCCAGTGAGAGCAGAATTGTCACCATTCACAAACAAGATAGCAAGAATCTGGTCTGTTTACTTTGCTTGCAGTTTTTTCAAATACATTGTTGTTTTGAGCAGACTGTGTGGTTGCTGTGGTATTTATACTGTCATATAAGCAATTAGCATGTTAATTAACCATGAAGTAAAACTACATGCATTTCAGCAGTATAAACAGTGTATTGGAACACCAAGGGTCTTTTGCATTCAAAGCTCTGTGCATGAACTGAAATAAAAATAGATTTTATAGCTGAGGGTAATTTCTGATACACAGATTGGTTCTTCTCTTTCTTGGAGTCTTTAAATCTGAGTCTGTGGTTTGATCTATTGAACATACTGTTTCCTTACTGTCATGGTAAGCTGTCTGCCAGTGACCAACACATTGAGAAAGGCTTCAAAATACGCTGAAAGTATGATGATACACAGAAAATGAGTATTGGCGAATTTAATGCCATTCTGATAATGTCATTGGCAAATTAATGTTGTTGCTTTTACAAAGTATTTTATACATGAATGTAAAAAGTAAAGTTGTTTCAGTTTGAACTCCAGCGTTACACTCGAGTCAGACTTTCCAACAGGTATAATTCACATAGTCATGTGGTGGATTGACTTTGGCTGGGCACCAGGTGCTTGACAAGCTGCTCTATCACTCCCCTCCTCAACTGAGCAGGGGGAGAAAACATGACAAAAGGCTTGTGGGTTGAGATAAGAACAGGGAGAGATCACTCGCCAATTACCATCACAGGCAAACCAGACTTGACTTGGGGAAATTAGTTTAATTTGTTGACGTTCAAATCAGAGTAGGATAATGAGAATTAAACCCATATGCTAAAAAACCTTCCCCCCACCCTTCACTTCTTCCTGGGCTCAACTTCACTCCCTAGTTCCTCTGCCTCCCCCACCAGCAGTGCAGGGAGATGGGGAATGAAGATTCAGTCATTTCATCTCCTGTTGTCTCTACTGCTACGTCTTCCTCACATTCTTCCCCTGCTCCAGCATGGGGCCCTTCCCATGGGAGACACCTCTCCATGAACTTCTCCAATGTGGGTCCTTCCCGTGGGCTGCAGTTCTTCATGAACTGCTCCAGCATGGGTTCCCTATGGGTCCACAGGTCTGTGGGCAAACCTGCTCCAGCATGGGCTCTCCACAGGGTCACAGCCTCCTTCAGGCATCCACCTGGTCCAGCGTGGGGTCCTCCATGGGCTACAGGTGGAGACCTCCATGGGCTGCAGGGCACAGCCTGCCTCACCATGGTCTTCACCACAGGCTGCAGGGGAATCTCTGCTCGGGTGCCTGGAGCACCTCCTCCCCCTCCTTCTTCACTGACCTTGGGGTCTGCAGAGCTGTTGCTCTCATACAGCCTCACTTCTCTGTTATACAGCCTCACTTCTCTGTTCTGGCTGCTGTTGTGCAGCAGGTTTTTTTCCCCCTTCTTAAATACATTATCCCGGAGGCACCACCACTGTCACTGATGGACTTGGCCTTGGCCAGCGGTGGGTCCATCTTGGAGCTGGCTGGCGTTGGCTTTATCGGACATAGGGGACGCTCCTAACAGCTTCTCACAGAAGCCACCCATGTTAGCCCCCCAGCTACCAAAACGTTGCCACTCAAACGCAGTGCAAGTTGTTGCTTCCTTTATCTCCATGACTGATCTGTGAGCCTCCAGGGCTCCCCAGCTCAGGCATTTGTGTGATAGGAGAGCTTCCTTCTTGTGTGTGTTCGAAAAAACTGTGTAGAGTTTAACTACTACTTTCCTGCAAAAATATTTTTTAAGATTCAAAAAATATTTCAATAAGCGTTACGTATTATTGTCTAATGGTGCTTTGAAAGAAAAAGGCATATGGTTTGCTTTCATTTATATAAGAATTATAATTCACTTTCATTTCCTGCACTAATAGCACAGGCCTGTTAGGAATTTGAATCTTTTTCAAGGCTTTTTACTGAAACATAAGAGTAGCTGGAATGTCTGCGATGCAGGTCGGTGGTGCTGAGAGCGTATTTCAGATCGGTGGAGGAGGCTTCCTTAATCTTGAGCCATTAGAATTCTCTTCAAAAATTTCAAATAGCAGTAGTTAGGTACTTGGCTGCATATTCTTTTGAGGCTAAAAGTGGCTTTCTAGGAGCTTGTCTAAAAACTACTGAAGAGTATGGCAGAGTAGGAAAAAGCACAGTAGCTGCTGGTTTGCTTGTGATTTATTTGTGTGTGGACACTTACATACCAGAAATAGCTGATGCGTTAATGAGAATTTGTGATTTAGTTCAATCTGTTACACAGCAACTAGAACTCATGGTAGAAATGTACTTTAAGAGTTTTAGGATACATGGATTGATTAAAATGGCTGGATTTTTAGGTCTGTGGTTTGTGTGGGTTTTCTGAATATGTCAAAACACCTGGAAAGAGAGTTGTTTCCAGGTCCTCTTTTAATAAGGAGTTCGAAGACTCCAGACAAATTCTTGGCATGTAATGAAATGCACCAGTTTTTTTATTGCTGTCTAGCAAAGAACTTGCCAAGGAATTGTGTTCAGGTACTAGGCATGTCCCGATTGTCATGAGCAGGCTTGTACAGCGTGTACTGAAGCCTGTTCTGTTGTGCTGTGCTACCGAATGAAATCTAGTGTGACTCTGTAGATGGTGAACACTTCTCTGTTGAAGTGGACAGCCTTTTATGTTCTGATGCGACTGTCAAAATACTAAGAAAATATAGATAGCTAGATAAAAATAGACGGTCTTCCTTTATTGGCAGTAATAAGTATGTTATGTAATTTTGTCCTGCTCTTACCTGTTCAGTGTATTCTGCATAGACCTTTTCCACACACCGCTTTCCTTTGACCACATTATTCTTCTCCCCATTTCCATCCATTGCATCTCTCTTCATAGCAGTTAAAGGTTAGCTTCTATCTAATCCAGCTCAGGATGTCAGGTTTTTCTAACTACTAATTAATTTTTTAGGCAGTTCCTTTTCTAGAGACTTTTCTTTGCTACTTGAATGTAGCCCCTTAGATAAGTGAAGGCTTATCTATAGGATATCTATAGATAAACCTTAGATAAGCAAAGGCTTTCCTATCAGAAAAAAATAACACTGTTTCCAGTGCAGTAGGGTCTGCCACAGTGTGTGGTATCTACTCAGTTTTTCCATTCAGATGTTCCCTTTTGTCAGCATTCCTCTGCTGTTTGATGTATTTAGAGTAAGGGGGTTTTATGGCAGATTTGTTTAATTTGGATTTACTTTTGAACACTGAAGATTGCTAACAAGTTTTGGATGACACCAGGAAGGTAGAACTATACAAACAGTAGTTAAAAACTATTTTTATATCTTTACTGTATGTATATATGTTTGTAGCTTTTATACCATTACCATATCCAGGAATTTTGTGTTGCCTGCTAAAAATGGAAATTCTCTCTCTTTCTCTCCCCCCACCCCACACCTTTTTTCCCCTGACAATTTAACAGGAGGCTGAATTTCAGTCATTAAGAGAAGCTCTCTCCTTTGTGTCGTTGATTGATGGATATTACAGATTAACTGCGGATGCCCACCATTATCTCTGTAAAGAAGTAGCACCACCTTCAGTCCTTGAAAATATCCAAAGCAATTGCCATGGACCAATTTTGTAAGCAATTTTTTAGCAATATAGCAAGGTGATACTATTTTTGAAAGATGAACTTTAGTTGACCGTGAACCATGATGGACATCTTGAATTGTGTATTTATTTAATTTATGTAACATAAAATGTTTTACATTTTTCCTCTTCTTTTTCACTTTGCAAAATAAAATACCTTCTTAACATAATTTAAAAAATAAATTAAAAGCTTCTGGTTTTAATTTTCTTCCCTTAGAATTCTTTTTGTTTTGAGTGAGATGGGCAGCAAAGTCTTGATGCTGTATTTACTGAATTGTAGTTACTACCATGGCAGCAACATGCGGTGTCCTAGACAGAGGATCTTATGGCGTCACTGCAGCCCTTCTAGCAGTTTATATTATCTAGAGCTGTCAAAGAGAAAAAGGCAAATTCAGACAATACTCTACGATACTTGAGCAAGGATTGCGAGCCATATAAATTGGAAAGTTGTTTTGTTTTTAAGGGATGTTGTCTCTTTGTCTGCTTTCTTTGTTACTTGGGGTTTGTTTAAAGGAAGGTTCGTACCTTCACTGAATTTTTTAAAAATCTTTTTAATTGTTCATATGGTATTATTTATTGTTTGCAGATAGAAGTGTTTTTGTTAGGCAGAATAAAAAGGGTATTTGCTTTAGCTACAGAAAGCTCGAAAGCTGATACATGCATGAAACTAGCATACTCTACTTGGCTACTACAGAATACCTCTGTAAATTTCCCAATGTCTGAAAGAGGATAGGTGCTATAACCTTCAGAAAAGGAGGATGATGACAGGGATAGAAACCTATACAGTTCTAATCACATTTCTTGCACTAATGGCTAATGCTGTACATAAACTGTTTTTTAGGGCTGTTTAGAAGGATGTGCTATGAGTCTAGATCTTTCCAAGCCATTCTGTTCCTCATTCCCTGAGATAAATAGAAAGAGTTATCTAGCAAGACTTGTTTAAAGGGAAATTGGTTCTTATAGTAAAAAATGCACCACTTTATCTCAGCACCACTTTCTTATTAGCCCTTTCCCAAGTTAAACCCACCTACACAGATATTTTGTCAATTTTAGCTTCTTTTAAGCTGGTTTATTATGGCTTCTTCCATAATGGATGTTTAAAGTCATATCATAAGCCATGGGGAATGTAGTTCTTTAGGCTGTAGGATTTCTCATTACATAAATAATTGTGGTGTTCTCAGTATTAAGAATTTTTAATATACTGCTGTCTGCATAAGCAGCCACCCTGAACGCTGGAATATAAAAGGGAAAAAAGATTAACTTAGCTGTAAAAAGTTGGGAGTTTCAATTGTTGCTGTATTAGATATCCGATAATAATGCCAATCTCTAATTTTCCTGGATGTTGAAATTTTGCAATATTAAATATTTTATTTTTACTATAGCATGGACTTTGCTATCAGTAAACTGAAGAAAGCGGGTAATCAGACTGGTTTCTACGTTCTTCGTTGCAGTCCTAAAGATTTTAAAAAATACTTCCTCACCTTTGCTATAGAGGTTTGTATTCTACCTTAGATAGTACCTGTATAATCCTTATTGCTTTATGATGATGAGCCTGGGAAGTTCAGTAAATTATTCTGAGAATTCTTCAGAATGTTTGTCTGATGTGTATTCTGTAGCTACTTCTGTCAGATTAGCCAGCTTTGAGGTCTTGCGGGAAACATCAGAATACTTGTATGGTAAAGAATCACTAATGGTACATACCGTATGCTTATGAGAACAAGACAAGTAGAGGGAAGAGAGCTTGAGAGTTGTGGGAGTGGTGACATAGCTTTTGGGACTGTAGTAAATGTTTGGGTGGTGGACCAGTTTGGGGTGTTTTTTCTTTTTATTTTTAAGTCTGAGGATTTTTTCACTTGGATTTTTTCCTGGGATTTCTGCCTACCTCCCCGCTCTGGAGCGGGGCTTGGTTAGGCTGAGATTCAGTTCTTGGCGATCTGGGAGTGGCACTCCTTCATAAGTTCTTCTGGGTTTGGGTTCTGTCCACATCCCCTGTACTGGGCCAGCCACAGTATTTGGCAGATGTTACATCAGCACAGATAATCAGGTGGATATCTGGTGTTAGGTAGAGTGGGAGCCACCCTCAAAATGCCTGCAATTCTCGTGCAGCTAAAGAACCAGATGTACCTCTTCTCTGTGAGATTGCAGTTAGTGATAATACAGTACCTTAATATGGGTGTTAAATCATTGTATGATCTTGTTCTGAGAATGGCCTTCTCTTTAATTAAATTAACACAGCTGCCTTTGGGTTTTTAACTAGGAAAGGTAATACCTGGGTTTTCCTGCTGGTTTGCAGCAAGCTAGTATGTTTGCTAAATACTGTCAGAGATATGTGCATCTCTGAAAACAATAAAATAACGATATGTGGATGGAGAAGTAAATGGCCATTTTAAGATCAGTTTCACAAAAAATGTGACATCGGGTCAGTGAAGTATGTCTGATAGGGAATTTTTTAGTCTAAGTCCCTGTCTTAGTCTAAAGTCTAAGAGTCAAGCTTGTCAGTTAAGCCTGCTGTTAAGTGACCTAGCCATATTTGGATGTATTTCTTTTTTCTTTCTTTTTCTGAGTCTTTCTGGGCAAGCAACTAAAAGGTGTTTGAGAATCAGAATTTTTTGAAACATTTTCTGTAGTGTTGATGTGAAAGACCATTGAAAGTACTATTAAAAGCTCCTCTGGTTTAAAAATGTTTAATGAGATATTTTCAAGACTCATTGTAAAAATAACTCAGTGTATATTGAAGATCTGCCCTAGGAACTAATTGCTTAGAATTGTACTGTAGACAACAGAAAAATAGAAATACAGATGAGATGTCCAAATGCTTGTCAAAATAACGTGGAGCATGAGCATTTGTGCTATTACTTTCAGCAAAATTTTGTTTTGACGTTGCCCCTTGTAATGGTGAAGAAGCTTTCATAACTAGCTCTGAAGGATTTTTTTCCTAGGATCTGTTATCTATTTTTTGAGCTCCGTCTTTGCAGATTTCATAACATTTGTTTTTCTTAGCATCAACATGCTAATTCCAGTGATCGGGGTAGAATCATGTTTTCTCAGTATCAATATTACATAGTGAGAACAAAATAACAAATTATGGTAATATTTTGCTGAAGCATTTCTTCTTTATTTAGTAGAGTGTCATACATTTAAATAAGCTTTCAAATACTAAATATTGATCAATTTTATTTTTAATGGAAAAAAACTTCACAGCGTGAGAACACCACTGATTATAAGCACTGCTTAATTACGAAGAATGAGAATGGAGAATATAATCTTAGTGGAACCAAGAGGAGTTTTGGTAATCTTAAGGATCTGTTGACATGCTACCAGACAGAAACGGTCCGTTCAGACAGCATAATTTTCCAGTTCGTCAAATGCTGTCCTCCAAAACCAAAAGGTAAGAGAAAGATTATTTCTAAGCAGAGGGGTTTCCAACTTTTAAAGATTTAAAAATAAATTAACACTAAATGACTCTCATCTAGGTAGAGATATATGTTTATGTGGGATTTTATAAATTTCGCTGACCTATTTGTTCATCTTCTTAGTCGTAGTTTTCAGCCCTAGTGTCTGCCAAATTTTACTTCTCAGATGGTCTTCCAGAAAGAATCATGGTAGCTGGTTTCCTGATTAGAAGCAAAACTGGTTTCTTAATTGCAGTGGATTGTGTGCAGCAGCATTTCTTCTTCGATCAAGTGTTTTCATGTCTTGAAAAGGAAAGAGCTACTAAATGATACATTTCTCTCTGAGGATAGTTCCATGAGCAATGAAACCAACAATGCCAGTGAATTTCTTTCATTGTTTGTTGGCATCTTAGTCAAATTGTGCCAAGGCTGCCGTGTGATTTCAGATCCTCTTCAACACTGAAAAATACACAGAGAGTAGAGCTTCTGACTGGGGACTGGATTTTTCTTAAATTTGTGTTAAAGGTCCTAGCTTTGGTATTCATAAAATCTTTCTCTTTTATGAATTCTGATGTCTGCCCTTTTTGCTTATGGTAAGTAGTACTACTTACAGTCAATATTAGTCTTTGTATCCGAGTCCCTCTTTAAACAAAAACTTGAGATGGCAGACTGATACCACTTTTACCTCTCTCAAATTTGATTGAAATTAGCCATGGATTCAAAAGCTTAGACAAGATTTGACAACTGAATACATATGCACATTACAGAGAACAATTTTGAAACCTCATTTCCATTGAAATAAAAAATTATACATGTATCAGAATTATAAATTATTGAATAAATATAATTGCACATGCATACACACAGATATCCACAAATACGTACTGATCAGCTTCAGTTTTACTAACAGACCTTCACTACTTTGTGGAGAGTCTTTTTGCAAAATCACTCTAAGAATTACTCTGGTAAACATAAGGCAATAAGGATCACTAAAGTGTTGCTAGGGCAAAAATATGTAAAACCTTTAAAGAGACATCAGAAAGATGCATGTCCTTAACAGAATGACTTCGTAATTTAAAAGAAGAAGGTGATTTATGTCCCCTTTTTCCATCCCTGATTGTTATTACAAATACAGCAGAAGTTAAAATATGAAAGGAGGCAGGAGTAGTTTCAGAATGTTTGTCAAAAGCAGGATTACTTCAGAAACTTAAAATAGTAGAGTGAACCCAAATGCTTTTGCTGATTAAAAAAAAAAAAAAAAAAAGCAGACATTTGAATTTGTTTAATGAAATTCTGTGTGGCTTTTTGAACAAACTGATCTTGATATGATACCTTCTTGCTGGGTCAACATCTTCTCATTAATAATCCTTCTGAAATAATACTGTTTGAGTTTTATATTTTACAAATTTACTTTGTTTTTCTTTTCCCCACCCTCTTTCTTCTCCCAGATAAATCAAATCTCCTGGTTTTCAGAAGCAATAGTGTTTCTGATGTACCTTCATCACCTGCGCTACAGAGACACAATAATGTCAACCAGATGGTCTTTCACAAAATCCGGAATGAGGATTTGATATTTGTAAGTGCATTGGTTGCTTCTTCCATTGCAGATAGTTGGTTTAATACACACTAAGTTTTAAACTCAGTATATGTTTAAAAGAGCTTACCTGAACTAGGAGACTTTGCTGTAATCAACCTTCCCTTAGTTAAAGTTGTGAGAGAGAAGACTTTTTAAAAAAAATTTCCATTAACACAAATAATTGTGGTTTGGTTTTTTTTTTTAAATAAGAAGCGTCCTTTTGACTGCAATAGGAGTTGTTTTCTTTACTTCTGTACTTCTGGGGATGCTTAAATATATCTTTAATAGCAATTCCTTCCTCTCTGGTTCTTGCAGCAAGTTATTTTCTGAGATCCTTGAGAAATCAATAGAAAATAAGCAAGGATTTAAGCTGTTTCTGATATAGTTGCTTCTTTGTCTGCTCAGTCTGACTCTAAAGGTGTGATAACTGTCAAGATTTGCATATGTGTTACTTAGGGTGGTTGTTTAAGAAGTCTTTTGCAAAACAGGCAGAGATTTTATTTCACACACACACACACACCCCATCTGTATCCTTCCTTTCTTTTAGGAGGAAAGTCTTGGACAGGGCACGTTTACTAAGATTTTCAAAGGTGTAAGAAAAGAAGTGGGAGACTATGGCCAGCTCCATCAAACTGAAGTTCTTTTAAAGGTGCTGGATAAAGTGCATAGAAACTACTCAGAGGTTGGTGTGATTGTTGACTGCGGTATGATACTTGTCCATGCTATGTTGAGCCTTGCTTTTCTTACAGTAAACAAGTATTTGTTACATAGTAGAGAGTGGTATATTGAACTGAGCTTATTCTTGGCCTTGTGACACTGAGAGCATGTATTTGGGACAGGTCTACTTCCCAAAGCTGATGGACATTATTTCCTCTCTCCCCACCACCCATCAGAGAATTCGGGGCTACCTACTGAGAGCCAGAGAACAGTTTCTTCATACAAGAACCACAGAATTGCCTTTAGTGGTAAATTAATTATGTACAGATGAGTGACCAACATTTATGAGAAATTACTGTTTTGGTGGACTGTCATCAGTGTTTTGGAGTCATACTGATTTTCCAGTAGAATCAACAGTTCACATCAAGTCATAAAAAATTATAAGCGTTTAGGTGTGAGAAACACTTGCCATATGTAGAATCATCCATAGTCATTTAGACTTTCACTGTTTGAGTGAAGCTGCAAGCAAACCTGAAATGTCTTTTTGCAAAACCTAATACAATGGTAATATAATTGAGCCCTGGATTGTATATGTGAGAATTTAATTTTAAAGACTTCAACAAGATGTAGTAGTGCTTAATATATTAATGTAACTTTCTGTGGTTGTTTATGTTGTATATATAATTGTATCACATTCCTAATTAATCTAGCTGTATTTATAGCAAGCCAAGAGAATCAGTGCATTGTTCACTGAATTTTTCAGTTACTTAAGACAAATCTGTATGAAAATGTGAGTAAAAAAGGAAAGGACACTTTGAATAGCTAATATTTATAAGCAATGTAGGCATACATGTTCGACAATTGAAAACAATAAAAAACTGAACCTCATATTTTAATTTTAATAAACTGGGTAATACACTTACATTCAGTGTTAAAAGGACTAAGAGTACGGAAACACAAGTATAATCACCTGAAGGAAAATTTGCTATTTTTGACCTTTTTTCATTTGGTGAATAATCAGTACACAAGCAAGCATAGCTGGAGATGCCACTGAAGGGAACAAAATATTGCTATAGAAATAAAAGCATCTGAAACCTTCCTGACAAGGTTGGGTAAGGTCTTATAGTAGTGGATGAGTTATATAATACTTTTAACTTAATGATGTGCTTTGAGGAAAAAGTTGGAAAGAGAATAGTTCATTATGAATTCACAGTTTACTTTCATTCCACGTCAGTTAACTTAGTAAAGATTCTTTTTAAAATGTTGAGATACACCTGCCTGCAGAAAAAGGGATTGCTGACCTCTCTGGAGTGTGGATTATCAATTATTTAAATTAAAAAATACAACTCATATCTACAACAACCACAATGTAATATATGTTACACAGAGTCTTTGCAATGAGATAGAAGCTGAAACATTTTTAAAAATACACATGGTTTTAATGAATTTGTTAGAAATTCTGTGTTGGGTGGAGGAGGGCTTGTGTTTTCACTGATACGTATTCTCTCAATCTCTCTTGTTTCTCGAAGTCCTTCTTTGAGGCAGCAAGCATGATGAGCCAGCTTTCTTACAAACATTTGGTGTTAAATTATGGAGTCTGTGTATGTGGAGAGGAGAGTAAGTAGAAATTATATTTTTATACTAATTTTATACAGCTGTCATTAGAGTTTGTCATTGGTACTGGGGAAAAAAAGGGGGGGGGAAACTAAACAAAACAACTTGTCACACCAGCTGGAGACCCAATATGTGTTCACATTGCAGAGATATCAGTCCTGGTGTCTGAGAACTGGTTAATATGGTCATAACAAAGAAAACAGAAAAAATACAGTCAGCGTGAACAGTAACCTCTGTAAATGACTCTGTCATGTCTGTTCAGAAGTGAGATTTTCTGATGTTTTGCTGTATTTCTGGAACAAGCTTTTGAAATGCCAGAAAAATTGTACCCTTAACATTGTGTCGATGGTGGTTAGCTAGAAAGGGAATCGCTTGGCTACCCAAGAAAATCTTTGTTTACTGTGATCAGGAACACAGAAACTGCCACCCTTTCCCACCCACTTGCTGACTTCATGAGCACAAATATAGCCTTGGGAAGTTTGGTTTAGAGATCCCATTATTTCAACAAAAACACCACAGAATATTAACAAAGGTAGAATCTTTGCATTGTCTACAGAAGTAGAATGTGTTTTCAGTTTGGGTTACTGCATTGTGGCTATGTATTAATAAGGTTTTTTTAAGAACACCTGAAATACATTTATAACAACTTGTAATGACATCTTAATTTTGGACGGGTATCATAAGCTTATGTGTGCTATCTTCGAATATTTGCTGTCTTACTTTGGCAGTTTTTCCTTTTCATTCAGTATTTAGGCAGAAATGTCAGTTTGCCCTAAAACATTTTTTTGTGTATGTTTGTAGCAAAAGGAAGTGTTTTATAATAACAGTAAAAGCATATTAGGTAGATGGTTGCCTGTTTCAGAGTAGGAATTTGCAAAAGGGAGGGTGAAGTCTGTATCAGGAGTTGCTTCTTAGGAAGATGGAAAAGGCACAACACATTTGGCCAAGAACTTGTTATGCCATTAACACATTAGTGTTACTCGTGTTACACCCATGAATGCTTTTTGCCTAGTTTATTCATTGTACCAAGCTTGGGGACTATATATAAAATTTCAGGTAGATCAGGTATATAATTAAAAAAAAAAAAAAAAGTGAAGATGTGTATGGTTACTTGTTTCTTCTTTAGGTCAGTTACCCTCTATAGACAGTTCTATTTCTGAAGGCAAGAGACTTATTACAGCTTAGTAAGAGGCAGTTACTAAGAAATCAGAAGACAGGCTGTTATTTTTTCTGTGGGTTACATACTTGATGTACAGATTTGATGAAAATAGCTTCGCATAATTGTAAAAAACCAGTTTGCTGTCTATAAAGTAAGTTTGTTATAGAAACCAGTTTATTTGTTATACCCAAATATAATACCAGTAGTTTCCAGTATCTTTACAGTCTAAATGGGATCATTGCAATGTGAGCGAGCATCTTGTAGCTGAAGGCAAGAGTTCAGTCATGCAGTGTGAAATCATTGTATTAAAACTGATGAAGACTGTGCAGTACTACAAAATGGGTCTTGTTTCTTAGGTTATTCACTGAACAACTGCATGGAGTCATATGTATACACAATTTTTTTTTTAGTGGAGATATTAGCCTGTTTTCAAGAAGCCTGTTTCCTTTGTCAGCAAAGCACCATATTTTTCACTGGTAATATAGATTGTAAACTACTATGTAGTGAATGACTTGAATGTTATTTGACTCACTACATTGATATTGCTGTTACATTACTGTATCAGAAGTTAAAGTTATTTATTGTGCCTTTCAAGTGACGGTGGAAAGATGCTCACTGGATTTATTAAGGTGGAAAGCTATTCTGTACAAAAACCTATTAAATCTAGTAATTTTGCATATGAGAAGAGATTAGGTGTGCTTCCACACCATGACAAAGCGTAAAGAACATAGAATAGTTGTGGGAATACTGAGATGTCATACAGATTTGAATTTAGTTAGATCACCAGCAAGGTATCAGAAAGATAAAGAGATGGGTATTACCAGAGTAATGAAGCTGTCCTGAAATTCCTTTATTTGTTGTTGGTTTTTAATTGTTAACTCCTGTTACTACTTTAAATCAGACATCCTTGTACAAGAATATGTAAAATTTGGATCCTTGGACACGTACTTGAAAAAGAACAAAAATGTTATCAATATCTTGTGGAAGCTGGAAGTAGCCAAACAGTTGGCATTAGCCATGCATTTTCTGGTAAGTAGTTTGTTCTTCAGTTTTGTTCATGACTGAACTGAAGTGTTTCAGGCTAATAGATGTAGAATGGCTGAGCTTATTACCCTATTCCCTGAAACTCTGCAGGGTATTTGTAAACAGACTGGTCATATACCAGATAGTGGATAACCAAGGACAGACCTTTGTATCTTGCACAAAGTGTAATTTAATTCCCAATTCTTTTTTAATGCTTTATGTTTCAATGTGAAATAAAAACACATTTCCAGTAAAAATTCTTCCCTCCCCACCTCCCCAGGAATCAGTCCTCCTTGATTTTTCCATGTCAGCTCGTGATGCTGAACATAATCTATTTCGTGGTAGTGGTAGTAGTTAACCACTGGGAAAACATGGTACTTTTCAAACTGCTAGTACATTCCTTTTGTGCATTAGGTCCCAACCTTACAGTCTGTTTAATTGTACATAAAGGCCATTATTCAAGACAGGATATGTGATTACATGAATCTTCCCTTTTTTTTCCCCTTTAACAATTTAAATGTTTTTATATTAGTTTTAAGTGGATCATACTGATGGATCAGTATTCCTCTGAGTTAACATACATCAAATATTTTTTAACTCAAACTTTAGTTAGATGCATAAAATGAACAAAAATTGGCTAGAAACTGTAACTCTTCAGAGGAACTGATGAAATGTCTGAGGTCTGATCAATATAATCTATGATCATTATTTTCTCTGCTTGATGTTTCCATCATGCTGTGTAAAGTATTGTTTTTAAATACCTCTTCAACCATAAGATTTTTTTTGTCAGTATGCAAAATATAAATTTTTATTCATAGGAGGATAAAGGCCTTGTTCATGGGAATGTCTGTGCAAAAAACATACTGCTTATCAGAGAGGAAGACAGGAAGTCTGGAAACCTTCCGTTTATAAAACTAAGTGATCCTGGCATCAGTATTACAGTTTTGCCAAGAGACAGTAAGTCTTTGTATCAGCTTTCTTGTTTAATGCTTCTGACTTGAAAAACAAGTTTGGGTTTGGTTTTTGTTTTTTTTTCTGGCCACTGTCTAAGGTACTTCTGTTACCTAAGTTCCTTCATCTGTCTTTCACTTTAGAATAACCTCTGCAGTGCTAGTCAGAAGTTTTGAATGTATATTTTATATCAGTGAATAGCTACATAGAAACCTTTTTTTCCTGCTGTTCTAATTCTCAAACTTTTTTTCACTGGTAGAACATTTAGTATTCTATAATGTACAGCATGTAAGTGCTGCATCTGCAGGTAGCTGCTGGACTTGGCATCGTATGATTGGTCAAGGTTAAATTGTTGTATCTTATGGTTTGGAGAATCTTCAGAGCTGAAAGTAAATGCACTGTTGAAAATGATGCCGAAACAGTTGAAAATCATCTTCACTGCTTTTCTTGGTGAACACCTGAAGCCACTTGTGGCTAAAAATACTGGATTGTCATCTGCCATTGGAGCCATTCTGATGCTTTATAAACAGCAGAATTAATTACATGAAAAGAAATGGAAGTGTAAGATTGTTACACTGATGAAACTGAAGTAACCTTACTATTCTTTATCTAGTCCTTTTAATCATTTTGGAAGAGTGAACACACTCTACGCTTGGTAATTTTATACATGTCAAAAGAAAAAACACATCTAAGAGACATTGCAGTATCATTATTTTCCAATAAACTGTTTAAACTCAATGAGAAGCCTACATTAATCTTACGAGATCTCATTTTAAGGAGCTTTAAATCAAATCACTACAATACTATCTTTTAATTTGTTACTAATCAATATCAAAAGTTTTAAAATAAGGTAGTATGAAATTCCTTGTTATGGCACCTTTTGCTGTGCCGCTGTGCCACTGTCCCAGAATGTGCCAACCACTAACAAAGTGCTTTTTACCCTTTGCCATCTAGTTCCTTTGTGGTAGCTGCTAAATCTTGGTAACACAGAGGGAAATTAAGAAGTTAGAGTGAAAATATGATGTGGGAATTATGTTAAGGCAGTTTTATAACATTAGATTTATTTTACAACATAACTAATGGTCGTCTGGTCTGATGCATAAATATTATTTTTGTATACATTCTGTAGCTTTTTTTTAGGCAGGAGCAAAACTTGGAAAGGATTTAAAAGCACATTACAGAATGAAATAACCTGTGTATACTGAAGTAATTTTTACTAAATCAAATGTCATAGAATTTTCTTGTTTTATTATTCATCTTAACATGATTCATCTTGGCATGATTGCACAGTTCTTCTTGAGAGAATACCATGGGTTCCACCTGAATGTATTGAGAATCCCAAACAATTAAGCCTGGCCACAGACAAGTGGAGTTTTGGTACTACTTTGTGGGAAATCTGCAGTGGAGGAGACAAACCTCTGAGTGCACTGGATTGTTCAAGAGTAAGTATTGTTTTGCAGTCAAAGTGTCCAAAGAACTGTTACAATGTAAAGCATCAGCTGTTGTCACTGTATCAGCATGTAAAGTGGTGTGTCTATGACCACTGTAGGTAAAGGGCACTTTTACTGGAAGATGATGATCAGAAGTGATGATTTGAGGTTTTTTTTTTATCTTGCTTTTGATTTTTATGGGGGCAAGGTAAGTTGCCAGTATTACCTTGTTCATGTTGTTGTTGCTTTGTTGCAACACATTATCATTTTAAGCAAAAAGTATTCCTAACAATGTATATGGATTTTAATTGGCATTATTCTAGCCATTGAACTTCTTAAATGCTGTAAGACTTTGTTGCAGACAGTTCTACTGTTTTAGCTAACCAGAAATGTTAACTTGGTCTCAACTAGGGGCAAGGGAAACACATTCCATAAAAATATTACTTCTTATATACTTGCTTCCTTAGTTGGAAGCAAAAAGATTATCTTCTTTACTGCACTACCAAAAGACTTGTAGTATCATTTTTATAAACAGACTGTTACCTTCTCACAAAACCTGATCTGATTTCTCAGGTGTTGTAATCAGCTCTTACAGTAAGCTACAAGGTCTACCTAGATCTACCTTATAGATACCTGGGTATTTCAGAAGCTGCCCACATCTACTGTACTAATCCGCATTCTTTCATAATATTTATGAAGCTTTTTACAATCGGAGGAGCTCAGCCAGCGCACAGGTGGATAGAATTTTCTGCTGGGCCAATCCAGTTGAATTTTTATGAAATCATCAGTAAAGGGGAGACAGTCTTTCTCATTCTCTTTCTCTGTCTTGTTATCTTCCACCAGTAGCTGACTCTGAATTTCTGAACTGATTACTCTAAATTATGCCAGTCTTGCTACATTGTCACCCTTGGCTTTCAGGGTAAATTGGTCAGGTGTACATTCTGTGAGGTAACAAGTCTAGGTTGAGAGCTGTATTTTTTGGCTGCTGTGGTGAAAATATTGAGGCTTCTGCAGCTCTTCATGGTTGTATATTAAAATGGCTATTATCTATTTAATTCCAGAAACTACAGTTTTATGAAGATAGGCACCAGCTTCCTGCCCCCAACTGGACAGAACTAGCAAACCTTATAAACAACTGTATGGATTATGAGCCAGATTTCAGGCCTTCATTTAGAGCAATTATACGTGACTTGAATAGCCTGTTCACTCCAGGTGAGTGTGATAGAAGAACTCACTAGACAAAAAGAACCCTGATTCAATTGGTTCATTTTCATCAGTACCTTCCTTTATGGTATGTTGACCCACAACCACCCTCTACAGCAGCCCCAGAAGTCTTAAGTTCATAAGGACCCTATATTACTGCTTCTTAGCTTGTTCTAAAATAGAGCACATTAAAAGTGAACATTATCATTCAAAGCAGTTTTCAGGTTTGATTGACATCTTTCCCAAACATTCTAGCCTCTTAATCAAGTACGTTAATGTCTTCCTTTCTTTCTTTTTCTTAATAAAATAAATAGGTATCTATCTTTTTTCCGAGTGGAAGACGCATGTTATCACAAGCATTTGTGAAGTTTACTTTTCTCCCCTCTGCAGTAGTGGAGCTGTTGCACAATAGTTGCTAAATTTGAAGTACAGTAGGTCTGCAAAAAAGAAAATTGGGAAATTAAAGTAAGACTTGCTATGAGTCAAGACAAATAATTTGACTTCTCTGTAATACTTCTTTGTCTTTGCAGATTACTGTATAGAAGTTAAGGTGGTTGTTAATATTCTACTGAATTTGGGGTATGCCAAGCAAAGGTAGACTATGCCATGATTGTAATAAGTTTCTTCATTCTCCTGTTTGCTTCTCTGTGCCTTCTGTTCCCTTTCTCTCTTCCTTTCCTCCTACCTGTCAGATTATGAGCTATTGACAGAAAGTGATATGTTGCCAAATATGAGAATTGGAGCACTTGGATTTTCTGGTGCTTTTGAAGATCGGGACCCAACGCAATTTGAAGAAAGACATCTTAAGTTTTTACAGCAGCTTGGCAAGGTAGGATGTTTCAAAATTCTCTAATTGCCTAGAAAAACAACTGTCCTTTTTCAGTTATCTTCCCATGACCCCTTATAAATTACTCACTTTGAAACTTCTATTACAGAAACTAATACGTATCTGACCTCAACGTGTAGTTACTTTTAGATCTCTTTCTTAGTTTCACAATGTCATTAGCTGAAAGAAAGCTAGCTGACCTCCACAGTGAATCCAGTAACAACAAAAAGCTAAAATCTTTCTTAGTAATTCAAAGTAATGCAGAGAATGGTATTAATTTTAAAATTTTCCAGAGCAGTCTTGCATAGAACTAGTGGGGTTGGGGTTTTTTTGTGCATGACCATTCTGAGAAGTCTGTATGTGCCGTCCCTAAATTCAGTAATGTCTTTTGAGATATATGTAGGCCTTGAACTTTTTTGGCTTTAGAAATCGGCATTTGGTTACTAGTTTTGCAAGTCATTGCAGCCTGGCTGTGTGAAAGCACGCCTAGACAGAAGACCAAGCGCAGCTGGCAGATCTTAACCAAGTAGTGTTTTTCCAGAGTGGTTCTGTGTGGTTTAATGTTTTTTTTATTGTCATGATACCTATATATTGCTTTGTCTTAAAGTACTAGTGAAAGCAAGCCTGAAAGTGAAGTAGCAGAACTATTTCTGTTTGCAGAGGGTTGGTTGTTGACTGTAAATGGTAGCATAGCATAGAGGGAGTGAGGACTGCGTAAAGGAAGATAAAGCAAATACAAATAGAGAAAGGGAAGGTAGAACACTGAAACAAGTGGGGGAAGAACTGCCAAGGAACAGAGAATTAAGAGCCAAAAGCAGCCTAAATGAAGGGATCTTAGCAAGTGCAGGCAAAGGAGTATGTCAACTGACAGTTTGCAAGTACGTGTGGAAATATGTGAAGAAGGGAGAGAAAATGAATGGACATTGCCCCCTCTCATTGTCGTCTTTTCCTCTTGTGCTGTTTGCTTTCTTTCATAGAACATGTTTCTTACTCTTTTAGAACTGTTACTTATGATCCCCTGCACTCTTCTTTTCTTCTCAGGGAGGTTTTGTGGCGTTTTACTTAATTGTGGTCACCTTTATGATGCAGTAAGCACCGAGGCAGTATGAACAAGCACTAAGAAAAAGACAATGTTGTGGACTTGTTTTTAATTCAAGTATTTCCATTTGTCATATAGGGAAATTTTGGCAGTGTTGAGATGTGCCGGTATGATCCACTGCAGGATAATACAGGGGAGGTGGTGGCTGTGAAAAAGCTGCAACATAGCACAGAAGAGCACCTTAGGGACTTTGAAAGAGAAATTGAAATCCTTAAATCTCTGCAGCATGATAACATCGTTAAATACAAAGGAGTATGCTACAGCGCAGGTACGTGCTATATTGAATGCACCTTCAGGTGTCCACCTAAGTTTGCACACTTAAGACGTTCAGAGAGGTAAGTGTTCGTGAACCTCACCGACTTGTCCTAACTTCCCCAGGACTTAGTACAAATCAAAGGAGGGTAGTGTCTGTCATATACTACTTCTCAGTACAAGGTGGACATTTTATTCAGTCAGCTCATCACATAATCCGATTGATTTAGAGAAAGTACTATTTTGGCCAGTTGCCCAGTTTCTTTATCTTAAAGCATAAAAGTCTTCCTAGGGAAAGAATTTAGAGTTCAGCGGGAAAATGTAACCATTTTATAACTCTTGGTTTTTGCTCAGTGTAATGTCTTACAGTGGATATTGCCAATTCTTGTATAGCTTATAGAGTAAAAGACTAGACAGGAGAAGATTTCAGAAATGATGCATTTAAGTGAATTGCTGATGTTATTGAAGTTGAATGAAAGCGTGTGTTCTGCTCAGAATCTTACTGTAAAAAGAAAAATACTGTGTTCAAAATCGTACTGAGTTTTTAAAGTTGGTAAAACTGCTGACCAGTTGATGTCAGTTGCCATTCTGGATTTCATTTCAGCAACAAGGAGGAATTACTTAAACACAGATACACACTTGTGGCACTTGGTAGCTAAGTATTGATGAAATCATCTTGATTAGTGATGCTCTGTATGTCAAACATATCCGCGTTATTGTTGTATTTAAATAAATAGCAAGTTAACTAATATATGAAAAATTGTATGGTGATGTACATACAATAAATTAGGGTTTTGGTATTAAGACTGTTTTATATAACTGTAATTCATAGACATTTGTAAATATTTACATTTCAAAACTTGTCATTGGGAAATGACAGAAAAACTAAGTGTGATTTTTTTGTTGATGTTGTTGTCAAAGGTCGTAGGAATCTAAGATTAATTATGGAATATTTACCATATGGAAGTTTACGAGATTATCTGCAGAAACACAAGGAGAGGCTGGACCACAAGAAGCTTTTGCTGTATGCGTCTCAGATATGCAAGGTAGGAAATCTCAGGTGATCGGTATTTTTCAGCAAATTTTTGTCTCTTTGGTCTTGTCTCATTTGTCTCAAAACAACCAATGATGGTTTGGTTTATCTTTTATAATACTGTTGGGCTGCTAGCACCACATAACCCTAAAAAAAGTAGCAATACATATTGATGTGCTCTGAACACACCCAACAAACTTCTGAGTAACTTTAACAAAGGGTGATGAGATTGGCCTATCTGCTGACGGGGGCAGAATATACTCCATTTATTTTTCTGTATTTTACTGTTTGCTTAGCTTGTAGTTTGTTAAGAAGAATTAAACTCTTTTTTCTCCCTAGGGAAAGCTGAAATAAAATTTTGCAGGAGTTAATACACTCACTCAGGCAAATTGTTCGTGACGTACCATAACTTATTTTTAAGAACATGGGTATTCAAATCTAAAATTACTGTAACAGCATCTGTATGTTTAAGAATTTACTTTAAACTGCTTATTTAGCAGAAAGAGCAGACAGAGGTAATTTCTCTATGAAGAACTATAGGCCATAGGTGTGACCAGAGCTGTAGTAAATGATTTGCTAGTCTCAGTGGCTGGTACTGAACATCCTTCATAAAACTCTGAAAAAAGGGGCAATCATCTGATCTTTATTGTGATACCCAATTTCCTCAGAAAGAGGTCTTATGCCTACCTTAGTTTTATTTTGTCATTATGCTTTAGATACAAGAAACTACAGACACTTCAGTTTTTGTTGCATGTTTGGTAGTTTGGGGAAAGGGGAAAAAAAAAACAGGGAAGGGTGTAGGAGGAAGAGACAAGAAAACCACCCCCACACACACTCCCCCGCCCCCTCAAGGCATGTACTACAAATATTCTTAAATTCCTTTCCCCAGTACCCAAATTCCTTTCCTCAGTACCCACATCAAAGACATGGAAACAATAATTTACTTAAAATTAATGAGTATACTTTGGAGTATGTAGCCCACATGTCTGGTAACGTGTGCCCTGCCACATTCGGAGCAGAAGCCTTTCCTTCTGCAATACCTGCAGAAGAGGCCTGACGAGAGTCAGGCAGGAGAGTCTGTGCCAGAGCCAAGATCTTCTCCAGGCATTCACCTGGTGAATAGAGCTTGATGGTTCCCTGCTTGAAATTTGACTGGCGCAGTAAACCTTTTAGCTACTGAACCTGGGGCAGGTAGAGAAGGATGCTGCATGCACCTTTAGCAGCTGATCTCACCTACTCATGTGCTTCACTGAAGCAGAGCTAGGTGAGTTGCCTCCAGCAAAAACTCCTTGATGGGCAAGCAGTGTGCACTGAGGTTGGAAAACGGAAAACATTCGCAAGTCTGTGGGAAGTGTCAGTCTTTTCACAGAGAGGAATAGTTGAACACGTGACCACCCACTCAAGGAGGGTTAAAAAGCCCTAAAGCCCTCTGAGCTGTGTCTCCAGAAAAAGAAGTCATTCTCCATAACAGGCATAAGAAAATATCTCAATCTTATATTATTATTAGTGCTGGTAAGTCCCTAAAAACAATGTTCCTTCAAGCAAAGAGCTGGAAGAGTCTCATGCTCCACACCACCTCAGAGGACAGTGACAGAGAATCTTGGATGGAATAAAGATGCAACAGGGATTTTTGGAATGCGCAAAGGCTGCAACCACTTAACCTGTTTTATTGTGTGGCCATCTCAGCCTGTTACCTGAAGGACTGTAAGGTACCTGCCCTGTTCACTTTTATAAGCAGCTGCAAAGCTTGCACGTGTAAGTCTTCAGGCCTTATCCAAAGCCTGAAGGAACAACAGTGGCAATGTATCTCACGGTCCTGGTCTGTGAGAGAGGTATCTGGTGGGAGGACCAGAAGGTGAATTTTGGCCTTTGCAGGCAGTGCAAGTATGGCAGGAAGCTTTAGGAAAGGAACGGTGTTCAGAAGGTATAAAGAATAAGGTCCTTAATATGTGTGTGTGCTTGCACATTTATAAAAGAAGCATCAAAATATTACAGGTCTTCAGGATGGTGATGAAAAATCAAAATAGCAGATGAAATGACTGCTTCCTAAGTACCAAGAACCACCCAAGAGGAAGGGAGCTAGAATATGTATTCTGCAGATAATTAAGTGGGAAAACATTGCTTTCATGTGACAAAGCCATGGGTACACGAGAGTAGGAGAGTAAGGGAAGTCCACACATAGACTTGCTCTTAAAGAAGTATCTTTTCTTCACTTCTAAGGGAACCAAAGTGTATGTCTGTTGCTTTGCACTGTTGTTGCTGTGCAACCTGCAAAGCAGAGGTTGTACTGATCATTTTAAGATCTCACTCTAATCTGCAGTATTCTGTTACCTCAAAACAACTTAATTAAAAACATAGTATCTAATAATTATGAAAATGCAATCTGAATGCTTTTCCTTCCTCTTTCAGCTGATCATGTTTCCCTCTTTCCTTTAGGTGCTTTTGCTTCTCTTGCGATGTTTGCTCTTTCAGCATCTCACATCTTTCTGCTGTGCATTTTTATCACTGTTACTTTGAGTTTTCAGTCAAAAATCTTTCTCCCTCTGCCTTGCTGCTCTTCTCTCAAATGTGTGAAAGAAATGAAGGCATGCCCATACCTGAGTGTTAAGATAAGTGTGCTTGCTTGCTTGCTTGCTGTGTTTTGATTCCTTGCTGCTGTACTGGGAAAGGGTTCCTGACTTAACCGTGACATTTTTTGTGCATATCTCATGCTGTGAAAAGCAGCATTTTCAGAGATGGCATTTGCTAATGATGTTTCTGTGGATCCAAAGTAGTGCAGCTGGTGCAGCATGGGGCTGATAGTACAGCTTGTCTGGTGGCAAGCAACAGAACTCTGTATTAAACTTTGAAGAATCCTGGCAACAGAATGGCAAATAAGGAAGTTAACATCCCCATGCATCTGATTTTTTGGGATGTTATTTTTTGGCCCTGCATTTTGTTAATGCTGGCTGGTAGGAGAGAAGGCTAAGAATAAATTTATTTTTCCATCTCTTAATGCTTAGAGTGCTTCAGGTGCCCTTGCTGGAGAGCCCAACTCGAATGATAAGAACATTCAAAATGACATAATTAAACTCAGCTCCATTGTTGGAGTAATGCTACAGGATTATGCTTCCCACTTAGAATTTGCGTGATTTCAATTGAGTAGCTCTGTGTTTTCCAGGCTAACAGAAAAATTACTATCATTCGAGAAACTTCAGGACTGTTTTCACTACAGTGTGTAGTAGCAGTAAAAAGTTATGGCATTTAGATAGACTGGTTGTAGCAGAAACCCAGGAGTCTTCCTCTGGAAAAGCTATAGGTTTGGTATTTTTCGGGGTTGCAGGGTTAAGTGGAGTGGGCTATGCGCAAACAGCGATGCCACCTAGCGGTGCTAGGAGGTAACAGGAGGGTGAGAGGAAGGCTTCGGAGTCCAGCTGTTTCAGGTGTTTCTCAAAAAAACAGAAAGAAAACAGAGAGAGAGAGAGAAAAAGAAATCTTCTGGCATTAATAGTATAACATTGATGTTCAGAACCTTTGAGTTCAAAGCTGCCTCTAGCATAATGTATTGCTCTTCAGTTGTGTTGAAGGAGTGAGATGCTTTCTTACGAAACTCAAACTGGTAGCCTGCTTTGTGTTTCCTTTCATGTACAAGTTGGGTACCTCTTGGTGTTGTGCAGTGTCCACTTATGTCCACCACTTATTGCTGTGTAAGCAAGACTTTCTTTTTTGAGTAATGCCACTACACACACTGGTTTCTTCCACATTTTCTTGTTAGCAAAAAGGTTAATGTGTAAGAATAATTGTGCTGCAGCAGCAGCAAAAGGCAAAATGGCTTCAGACCAGTGTTTTTTGTCACAACAGCCAATGGAAATTTAACAGTAAGCAGAACTGTGTTGGCGAGTAATGGTCCATACAGAAGAGAAACAAGACACACATGGGAATACAGTCAGAGAACAGCTGTCAAATTCAAGGAATCATAATATAAAGTTTCATAAAGCAATCATGGAAGCAGATGTATGAAGTGAACAAAAGGTTAAATGAAATGGGTAAATAGGACAGTCTTTTCATCCACCCGGGATTGTATAGCTTTGCCCAAATTTTGTTTTCCTTCCATCACCAGTAAACTGCATTTGGCCACAGAAAGGAACTGTAGCAGCTATCCAGCTGCATAAGCAAAAAACATTTGGCTCTGGCACGTGTTCAGTCTGTCTCACTTCAGTTAAGGGAGGTCCCTGCACTTGGAAAAAGTAACTCCTCAGGAAAGAAAAATGTTCAAGAACACTGGTTTTGGCAACAGTCTGTGTTCGATTTTAACTTTGAGATTAATTTCTACCTTTAGGGAAAGTACAGCTGCTTAATGGTAAAAATAACTCTTTTCCTGTTACTTTTGTGAACTTCACACCTAGGGCATGGAGTATCTGGGTACAAAAAGATATGTTCATCGGGATTTAGCAACAAGAAATATCTTAGTGGAGAACGAGAACAGAGTTAAAATTGGAGATTTTGGATTGACAAAAGTCTTGCCACAAGACAAAGAATACTACAAAGTAAAAGAACCTGGTGAAAGCCCTATATTTTGGTAAGTCTGATATTGGATATACGAAATTGTGGCATATTTTCAGTTTTTGCAGCTTCAGCCAATTGTTTCACATATTGTGGAATTTTTAAGTGTGGACTCCAACTAAGATGCTCAGCATCGTGAAAGTCACATGTATGATGTTTGAATTTACAGAACAGCATGTAGGACTTTTCAACATATTTTCTAGAAAAAGCCTCTAAAAATTACTGAAACATTTTTTAATTAAATTAATTTAATTAAAATTAATACATTAAATAAATTTAATTAAAAAGAAATAGTACACAACAGGAAAGATATTCAAAAATAAAAGAAATCTAGAAGGACTGATCCCCCAGGATGCTTTCAGAGTTTTGAATCTTTTGGTTCCCTAAATACTGGTCGTTCATATCTTCTAGCTGAGATCTGTTGGAAGGACCCTCTGTTGACCAAGTGGATTTATGTCCCATAGACTGTAATAAGCAAGGCTAAATGCTGGGCTGAATAGTCGGGTAGATGCCTGTATTCGGGCATTGACCTTCCAGAGAAGGGCAGTTATTCCAAAATACAGTAATGCTCCAAAGAGCTACACTTTGCTTGGAAAGGAGAACACTCTGTAGCCTGGGGGAGACTGAAGGATTATGAAATGGAAATTGGTAGACTGTATTCAGAATGCAAAATATATGCTTCAGTTCTGTTCTGTGAAGACGTAGAAGTACCTTAGAAAATATGCTGGCAGATAACTGTGATTAAAAAGCATTTTATGTTTTAACAGCAAAAGAAAATGCTATTCCAGATGTGATTTTAGTCTATACTTTAGGCTGCCTTAGGCACTTGTAAAAATATCATATCTAAAAGATAAATAATACAAGATGGCGTCTTAGTAGATGTTATTGGGACCCAGTTTAAGGCTCACTGAAAGTGATGGGAGGATGCTTACTAGCTATAATTGTCTTTCTTGCCAGGTCTTATCAAATTCTTGTTTACTTGCACCACAGATAAAAAATACCTACAACTTCAGGGAAAAAACCAAACTTGGATATAGTTATGACTAACTGCATTTAAAGTGTTTGTGTTTTCAACATCAATTAACTATTATTCAAAAAACAATTACTAGTGAAGGTAGAGGAAGGAAATGAGAATGTGCTAATCCCTATGAATAGAAAAGAATCATGAAAAGAATCACTTTTATTAAAAGAAGTGTCTTCAAACCGAAAAAGACACATTACACAGAAGAATATTCCCTTTACCATGTATTGCAGGTATGCTCCAGAATCTCTGACAGAAAGCAAATTTTCTGTGGCCTCAGATGTGTGGAGTTTTGGTGTGGTGTTGTATGAACTCTTCACATATATTGACAAGAACAAAAGCCCACCAGCTGTAAGTATGTAGTTAATGGTTTTCAGAGGGTTTTTGTTTATTTAGATTTTTTTAAAGGTATATGTTGTTCCTATACCTAAATAGGTTGATATTTACTGATCCTTTTCTGGAGATACCATAATGTTTATTGAGTCAGCATCCAATCAGAAGCATTAACATGCTAAAAAGTATTAGTATCAAGCTGTAAGAAGGAAAGGAGATCTGAAAATTACCTGATAGTCTGTGCAGATCTCACCCATCCTGTAGCTCCTACCTGTTTGAAAAAGGTTTTAAAATTTCTCATCATAGTTTGTCCTTTCTCATCCTTCGTGGACAATAATCCCAAATGCAACTGTTCCATTGCAACACAATGTGTATTTTTAATGTTATTCCAGATCTGAGACTGAGCCAAACAAATATGTAAGCATTAAGTTGATTTAAATAAGGTAACTTAAAGGTTTTTTGTTATGTTACCAGAACTCAAGTTACTGAAGTTCAAGAAAGAAAGGGAGAGGCTTTTTGCAGAGTGTTGACAGGCACCTTTAAAGACAGATTTACAGTGGACAGAGAAGAATACTACTTGTATGCTGAATTATAGTTCTCCAGTTGGAAATAAGATTCACAAAGTTACTTATACCTAGCCATCCTCTGCAGACATAACAGGAGAGTTAAACCTTACATATTTACTGGAGCTGTCCGCACCTTGGCCAGTGTGTCAGTGCTGGCAAATGTAGTTTTGATAGCTGGACAGTGATGCAAAGGCAGAAATGCACTTGACAGTTCTCTGCATTGGCCTCAGTGGATCTCTTAGTAATTTGGTACAATGACTAAGCTGTCAAGGAAGAACTCAAGGCAGTGGCAGTACTTCCTGCATAATAACAAACATTGCAGACACCTGGAGTTCTTCTTCAGAAGGATTATGAAATGGAAAGTGGTAGAGTAAGCCACGGGTTCTGGTGGAACATACTTAGGATAAATCAAATCTACATGTGCATTCACCACTTCATCAGGTGGCAATCGTATTGGTATGTATATAAAAAAAAAATATTCTACCAAGTAGCCAAAGTGGTCTGTTTAACTGTCACAGTCTTTATAGCTACACATTGTCTGCCCAACTTTAGCCATTTGCACATTCTGCCAACGTTTTCAAGTTCCACATTTTCAAGTCAAGGATCATTGAAGAAATTTATGTAGCATTGGAGGAAAAATAATTCCCTTGTGTTGCGCTTGGAAATTATTTTCAGTTAGTAGTGCTTCCTCATTTATTTTTTGATCTCTAGCAATCTGAGTGAGATTTTAATCTACTTTTTGGATTATGTTTGAGTTTTGGATAACAAGATCTATCCAGTCCATTTCTGCTGGCTTTAATTATGCTACTGTTTCTGGCCTGTAGGTACTGATTAATCTTGTTAATCTTTGGCTTATACATCAGTATGTTATTGTCTGTTTTCTGTTTGACTGGGATTTTTGCAAGCACAAAGATCTTGTTTTAACGTTTCAGGGAGCAATTTAGAATTAGCTGTGAGTTTTATCCCTTTAAAACTAGTTAATCATCAGATAATCGACATTTTTTAAGAAGATTCTTCACTTACTGATTTAAATTGTATATGTATCATCCTATTTTTATACACATACAAAAAAATTATTAGTATATTCTCTGGACTTGTAATTTATAATTTTATCATTGTTACATACTATTCTATTTGTTCTTATTATTTAATCTTCTTACAAAGGATTTTCCCTCGGTAAGAATGTTGCAGCATCTTTTCTTCCTTCAAAATTTATTTGACAGTCAGCCTTCTGTTTCAGGAATTCATGCGCATGATTGGCAATGATAAACAAGGGCAGATGATTGTATTTCATTTGATAGAGCTTTTGAAGAATAATGGACGACTGCCAAGACCAGACGGATGTCCTGATGAGGTGCAGTATTGTATTAATATGTTACTATAGTCTGAAAGGTGCTCTGTCAGGGTGAGTACCTGGTAAATGCAAAACTTGTGTTTCGTTCTGCTTGGATTCCTGAAGTATTTGCACAAGTGGAATGGTTGTGCTGTTACTTTATCAATTGCATGATGAGTATAATCACATTTATTTTCTGATTCTTTAGAGTGGATTCCTTCAGGAGCCTAGAATGTAGTCTTTCTAAATATATGAAGTAGGACTATTATGACCACTGTACTGGGGCACTCAGGCTTCTATTTCAAAAACATAAATTTATTAAGGCAATGAGATTAGCGTATAGAACTTTTTCCATGGAAGTCTCGTATAGATATTTTTGTTCAAAACTGTGAACTGTGGATTCTTCTGAAGTCTGTAACATTTAACAGAAGTATCTTAATATCTACATAAGGTTTTTCACATTTAATTCCAAGATCTAAATAACTCCTTATCTTGATTATTTTCCTTTTTTTGCTTTTCCATCCTTAAGCATGGGAATACCCATGTTTATTATGTGTACAAATCGCTGTCAAGCACTCTCAGCCAAGAGCTACCTGCAGACTGTAGGCACAGTTAAACATATGAATCAGATTTTGTATGTTCAGGGCCTTCAGATCTGTATGTATGTTCTTTATAGATACCGAAGTGTGTATCTATGTAAAGCCACCCTCAGAGCACACAAAATAATTCAGTGTTCTTTTGGTTTTGCTAATACTCTAGATGTTTTACAAATATACTTTCATACTGCTTCCAAGTCTTGTAGTTCTCTGTTATTCAGAGCAGGGTGCACTTGTCAAACTGGTAGGGTTGGGTAGATGAATCAGCAGGGAAAGAATGTAAGAGAAATAGTTATGCTTTTTAACAGGTATAACTTTCAGCTCAGATTAATTGCTGCATCCCTTTAAAATCAAGCATACTTGGCAATAAGCCAAGAAATATTCCATTCAAAACTGGAGACAGATGAGCGATCAGAGTCAAGTGGTCTAGCAGAGAAGAGAAAAAATGGTACAGGTGGGTCAGGGGAGCCACAAGGCAAAGAGATAGTCTATAGAGAATCAAAAGAGAAGTTTATGAAGTAAACTTTCTTGCATTATATGTATGAATACAGCAATTCTTGAATTGCGGAGGTTTGGCTTTTTGTAGATAACCAGAATGTCATATGTATACGATAATACATAATCTGTTTTACTGAAGCTGTATCCAAACTAATGGAAAGATTTCAGTGTCTTGACATTTCTTCAGATACCAAAGCACAATGGAAATGTCTCTCTTGTCAGAAAATGTGCTCTTCTCATTTTGATCCTGAGACACCAGTCATCACTGATACTAAATCTTCCAGATGTCTGTAGCTTACAAGCTGCTTGAGACTTGGGTCTAAAGCAGCTTGCTCAATGCACACATTTGAACTGCTGAAAAATAAGGAACTGATGCTGCTTTTCTTCCTGGGAACAGTGCAGATTGTTCTTAAGCAACACATAAAAAATTCTTGGAAGTATAAAAAGTTGGTAATAATGATCCGGGTTAAATTCTGTGGGGAATGTGAAGGCCAAGGGCAGCCTTGGCTGCAGTGACCATGAAATGGTGGAGTTCAAGATCCTGAGGACAGCAAAAGAGGGCACATGGCAAGACCACTACCCTGGGCTTCAGTCGAGCAGACTCTGGCCTCCTCAGGGGTCTGCTTGGTACAGTACCATGGGATAGAGCCCTGGAGGGAAGAGGGGCCCGAGAAAACTGGTTAATATTCCAGGATCACCTCCTCCGGGCTCAGGGGTAATGCATCTCAACGAAGAAGAAGTCAGGCAGAAATGCCAGGCAGCCTGATGGATGAACACAGAGCTCGTGGACAAACTCAGACACAGAAAGGAAGCCTGCAGAGGACGGAAGCAAGGACAGGTAGCCTGGGAACAATACAGAGAAATTGTCTGAGCAGCCAGGGTTCAGGTTAGGAAAGCTAAAGCCCTGATAGAATGAAGTCTGGCAAGGGACGTCAAGGGCAACACGAAAAGCTTTTATAAGTATGTCAGTGATAAAAGGAAGACTAGGGAAAATGTGAGTGCTCTCTGGGAGGAATTGGGATACCTGGTTACCTGGAATATGGAGAAGGCAGAGGTACTCAAGAACTTCTTTGTCTCAGTCTTCACTGGCGAGTGCTCCAGCCACACGGTTCAAGGCACATAAGGCAAAGGCAGGGACTGGAAGAATGAAGAACCAGCTGCTGTAGGGGAATATCAGGTTCAAGACTATCTAAGGAACCTGAAGGTGCACAAGTCCAGGGGAGCTAATGAGATCCATCTGCATGTCTGAGGGAACTGGCAGATGAAGTGGCAAAGCCACTGTCCATCATATTTGAGAAGCTGTGGCAGTCCAGTGATGTTCCCACTGACTAGAAAAGGGGAAATGTAACCCCATATTTTAAAGGGGAAATAAAGAAGACCCAGGAAACTGCAGGCTGGTAAGTCTCACTTCTGCCCAGCAAGATTAGTGAGCAGATCCTCCTCGAAACTACGCTAAGGCAAATGGAAAATAAGGTGACTGTTGACAGCCAGCATGGCTTCACTAAGGGTGAATCATGCCTAACAAACTTGGTGGCCTTCTACAACCGGGTTGCAGCACTGATGGGTGAGGGTTGAGCAACTGATGTAATCTGCCTGGACTTGTGTAAAGCTTTTGACACTGTCTCACGCAACACCCTTGTCTCTAAACTGGGGACACATAGGATTTGACAGGTGGGCCACTCGGTGGATTGGGTGCACTCAGAGGATTGTGGACAACAGCTCGATGTCCAAGTGGAGACTGGTGATGAGTGACATTTCTCAAGGATCTATACTGGGACCAGCACTTTTCAACATCTTCATTGGTGAGATGGACTCTGGGATTCAGTGCACCCTCAGCAACTTTGGCAACGGCACCAAGCTGAGTGGTGCGGTTGACGTGCTAGAGGGAAGAGGGGGACATCCAGAGGGACCTTGACAGGCTGGAAAGGCGGGCCTGTGTGAACCTCATGGCATTCAACAACTGCAAGGTCCTGCATGTGGGTAGGGGCAATCCCAAGCACAAATACAGTCTGGGCAGAGAATGGATTGAGAGCAGCCCTGAGGAAAAGGGCTTGGGGGTGTTGTGGACAAGAAGCTCAACGTGAACCGGCAATGTGCGCTTGCAGCCCAGAAAGCCAACCATATCCTGGGCTGCATGAGAGGAAGCGTGGCCAGCAGGCTGAGGGAGGTGATTCTGCCCCTGTACTCTGCTCCTGCGAGACCCCACCTGGAGTGCCGCTTTCAGATCTCGGCCACCCAACATAAGGAGGACATGGACCTGTTGGAGTGAGCCCAGAGGAGGGCCACAAAGATGACCACAAGGCTGGAGCACCTCTGCTATGAAGACAGGCTGGGAGAGTTGGGGTGGTTTAGGCTGGAGAAGAGAAGAGAAGGCTCCAGGGAGACCTTGTAGCAGCCTTGCAGTGCTTGAAGGGGGCCTACAAGAAAGCTGGAGAGTGACGTTTTAGTAGGGCTTGTAGCGATAGGACAAAGGGTAATGGTTTGAAGCTGAAAGAGAGGAGGTTTAGATGAAATACTAGGAGGAAATTCTTCTCTGTGCGTGTGGTGAGGCAGTGGAACAGGTTTCCCAGAGGAGCTGTGGATGCCCCATCCCTGGAAGTGCTCAAGGCCAGGCTGGACGGGGCTTTGAGCAACCTGGGCTAGTGGAAGGTGTCCCTGCCCATGGAATGGGGTGATCTTTAAGGTCCCTTCCAACACAAACCATTCTATTATATGATTCTATGATACAAATTAGTGAGAAGAGTACAGGTGAAGAGATTAGTAAATTGGTTTGTGACCAGGTATTGGGTACACGTTTGAAAAAGAGAAAAACTGTTGCCAAATGCCTATTGTAGTGAAAATCTTTTAAATTTACTTCTTCTAGAAGTGGGTTCAGTTTGCACAGTAACTTTTCTGGCTTACATGAAGAATAATTAAGAATTTAATATACAAATGTGGAGAAGTATATGTTAGTGTTGCAGGGAAGACTGAATTTAGAATCTGATTTTTGGTCAGACTTGTAAAGCATTTGTCATTTTAAACATTTTTTTGAGCTTTCCAAAATGCAAAAGGTAAAAGCCTAGCAAAATAACATGTCTCTTAAAAGTTTCAAAAACTAGCTGTGTGAATTTCTATACTAACTTTAAAAAAGAAATCTTTTATTATAATGGCTTTTGCAGACCTAGCTATCCTCGCTTCTTTCTGTTACTGGGATCAAGCAGGTAAAGTGATTGATATAGAAAGACTGGGTGGTACACTTGTGCCACTGTTGCTTGCAAGCATAAATTTGTTAGGTGTTCTTTGAACCAGTTCAATGTAACTATTAACTATTTGTAACGTCTGTTGACTACCAATTTTCTTTGTTTCTTCTCCAGATTTATGCTATCATGAAAGAGTGCTGGAACAATAATGTTACCCAGCGCCCCACCTTTAGGGATCTGGCTCAACGAGTGGATCATATAAGGGACAACATGGGTGGATGAGAAAACTGTCCCTCCATCAAAGGATGCGTTGGAATGCAGAACAAGATGTACTTGGTCCGCTGTGTATAATTGACATATGTACACATCTGCATCTTACCTTTGCTGAAAGTAAAATCTGTGTGGCAAATTTCCTATCTCACTCTGTATACTGAGGAATCCTGCTGGTTTTCTTTTTCAGGATATATTTGTTACTATTAGAACATGTTGAAATTCTCAATAGGGAGAGAAATTATTTTTCTAAGTAAAATAATCTAATATATGGTCAGTCTACAACACCATTATTTGCCTTACTTGGCAATGCAAAAAATAGGTGATTTAAAATGTGGTGAGATTGAGATGAAAAGACAGTGTATTTCCTTGTTGAAATGGAGATGCACAGAAAAGACTTTTAGAAGTCTTTCCACACTGGGTATATAGTGACTTGGCACCCTGTTTTGTGTGTAGCACAAGGACTTGTGTGTGTTAATACAGGTTTATGATTTTTTTGTTGTTGATGCAGAAATGGCTTCTCTGTATAAAAAAAATATAAGTGGTTATGAAACCCAGAAACTTAATGTGCCTGTCTGAATAAGTTATCAGCCAGCAATACATGCAAAGAGATACAATAGGCTCTGTAATGTACTGTAAGTATTTTTAGGGAAAGGGAGCAAATCGTTCTTAATTCGGAGAGCCAGAAAACCTATTTATCAATATGAAATTTTTAATTTTAAATCAAAAAGCAAACATCCAGTTTTTCCTACCCTTCTTTTCCTTTGTTGAGTATTAGATTCCCCGTATATAATTGAAAACATAATGATAACAAGTAAAAATTAAGCCATTTTGTACAAGGCAGTGTCTTCAGTTTGTTTCTGAATGCGAAAAAGCTAAACATAACTGCTTTGAAATGCTGCTCTTTCATTCTTCCCATCTTTGTAATTATTGTGCAGTCATAACTGTGTTTATAAATCGGGAACTTTTGAAAGCAGAATTAAAAATGTAGAAAATGCCTTCCATTTCACAGTTCCTCACTTTGCTGTTAAGATGATCACCTTATACCTTCCTTCCAGTACACAAAAAAGAATGCTTATGGCTCAGCATCTGATGCAGCCAGTCACAACCACATCAAGTTTATTTTGTAATGAAGTAGCCCAAGTCACCTCTCATTTCTTTCTGTGGTAATACCCAACATAAGACTCTTTGGAAGGAGGAATTACAAGTGCAATTGCTTCACACTCAGTGGGTGGCCAGGACATGATCCCAGTTACTGAGAACTGGAAGGAGATCAGAGCTACCTGAACAGATTATTTATGCTGTATGATTCAGCTTTTGAACTAAGTCTAACAAAAATTTGTGGACAAGACAGCTCTTCGGTTTTGCCGCCAGGCATAAAACTTGGGGATAATCTCATATCTCAATGCAGTAAAGTTGCAGGTTTTGTATATTTTTAGTTCAAATATTTTTTTCTATTTTGTTTTTACTTATTATTAAGCATTATTGTTTGCGAAGTACAATGCTTGTTCTTCTTGGACTTTTGCTGAGAGGAGTTCAATTAAGGGGATATACAACTTGGCAAACTGACCTGACATCCAGATTTGTTTTTAAAATGAAGTGCTCATTTTTAAAATCTGTGGCAGTGAGTCAGTGAAGCTGAGGAGTTACTTTCACTGTAGGGCCTCCTCAAGTTTTCTGGTTAACTACATCCATCTTAACAGAATTTTAAGTACCTCAGCTTTAAAAAAAAGTAAAAAATAAATCATGACGTAGTGCAACATAGTGCCAGTATAGCAGTCTTGTAGCACTATGATGTTTCTCTCCCACAAAATTATGATTTTGTAATATGGGAGACTGCTAACCAGGGAGTGTAGCATCAGCCCTCTTTCTGCCCATTGCATTTCATAATATTTCTGTTGGTTTTCTTGCCACTGGGCACTTGCATAGATAATTTTTAAAACTAGTTTCACAGTCAGTTTTTAAGCTGCAAAGAACTTTAAAGTGCTTTGTTCAACTTAATGTGTTCTCTCCATTTCTATACATTGCTTTGAAGATTCAAAATTTTGTGCAAAAAAGTCTTTGCATTTGTAGTCTGTTGTGTGTATGTGGTTTTTGTAACAAAAGAAAATAAAGCTTTAATGTATTGAAACAGCATTTTAGCTGGAAAACATGCAGGAGTTATGTAAAATTTGCACTGTATGACACTCAGTAGGTTTCCAGTATATAGTAGACTCAGCATAATTTATCTAAAAATCTCAGGGAAGTTTGTGTAATGCAATGAAGAAATCTTCTAGTCTGCTATTTTATCAGTAAATACAAAGTCTTTTTCTTGTTCTACTACGCTATGACTGATTACATAGTCTATTTGATTTGCATAAATATAGTGTTGAACTCAAGGATCGTTTTTAAGTGTCTTGTGGAATTTTATTTTTTTTTTTTTTTGCTTTAATGCTTTATATTTTTAGAGAAAGCCATACCTTTACACTGCAGTATACTTTTGTGCTGTTGGTCAGGAACATACAGTCTTTTGTAACAAGTCTGTCTGTGCGAAGGGCTTATCATTCAGGATGAGTGTTCTCAGCTGGGAGAACAGGACCAAGTAGTGCTTAGGACTCTGGGGCAGATGTGTGATCATCTGCAGTGTCAATGCTTAGGTCCTGGAACACGCAAAATGGTTTTCTCAAAAAGGATGTTAATACAGTGATTTTGCTGAATTTGCTACTGCCAATTGTAGTAACCTACTTAAACAACATACAGAAAACACTGTGTTTTGAAAGCTCTCAGATCTATAGAAGTGCTGCATAATGCCGTATTTTTATATAGCCTTTGTATTAACGGGTTCAGTTCTTTGTTTTAGAAACTTCCTTAAGTTGGCATTGCATTTGTCATACATTAATGTAATCACTATGCTACCCAAAATGCTGTGATTTTTTTTCTTTTTTTTTAAGAAAAAGTGCTGGTTTATGTATACATGACTGCTGCTATGATGTAGAATTAACAACTACTGCTTTGCACTTACCTTTGAAGTGAAAGAATTTTTCTGTAAGTGCACAATATATCTTATAGAATCTCTGCAAACAAGCATCGTCTAGTATAATATTGGTTTGTTGTCTATCAGTATAAATGTGTTAAGTTTCAAAATTTGTTTTTAAATATATTCCATAATCTTGCAACAGTCGTGTAATAAGCCAGAGAGGGAATGAATTTTCAGGAAAAGAAAACCCTATTCTTGTCAAGTCCTAGATTAAAAGCCTCCATAGTTGAGATAATTGTTACTAAATATAGATGAATATAACTGTAAAAAGATATGTAAAGATCATTTTAACTTTTTTTTCCAGAGATTAAGGTTTTGTTTCATTTAGTTGAGAAGTTGACCAACTGCCTTGAAATGTATGGGAAGAGGTGTTATTGTATGAAGTATGAAGAAGTGTAACTCTTGTGTGAAGAAAGCAAGCTTTTCAGGAATGTATGTTCACAGACACCTGGAGGATAGGATTCTGAGAGCAAAAGCAGAAGCACAGAAGAACAAGACTGATGGGAAAAGGCTGATGTTCAACACTGAAGAAGCTTTCTGAAATGTGAAATTCACAATGATTTATGAAAAACTGATGTCTACTGAAAATGCCATACCATGACAAATATGTGCTAATATATTTCTAAACTGTGTATTGTCTGTCTTAAATCTAAAATACTCACAGAGACCTAACCTGACTGAAAAATGCAAGAATTACTATACCAAAAGAAACTGCTGAAGGTTGTGTCGTATCAGACAGCAATTTTGAAAAGGCGTTTGGCTGAGAAGTTTTTTCTGAATTTCGCTTTTTGAATAAGAGGTTTACAGTACTTTATATTAAAGTAGAAACAGGTCTGGGGGGTGGGAGTGAGGAAGCACAAGACGGAGATGCCTGCTACTTATGGTTGGACTGCAAGCATTTGAACACATGGTTTCTTGGAGAGAACATGAAAGGGATATTTTTTTCGAAAGCTGTGTATTGATACCCGAAACTTAACTGTGCATTTCTTTTGAGTTTGGATAGTGAAAATAAAATAACTAAATACAATGAATGGCACATGCCTGCCAAGGTTTTCTTTTATATGTAATACGTAAAAATAGTTACAGGTGTTTTGAGTTGCTACTGAAGAGAGCTGGTCTGTTTAAAGGGGTAGAATCAGCACATACAACCTTGTGACCTTCCCAGAACAGCCATAAGTAGTGTTTATCTTTTGAAAGGAACTTAAATGTATGAAAGTAGTGGTGATACATTGGGTGCTCCCAAACAATAAGACAGTTTTGTTTGTTGGGTTTTTTTTTAAGTTTTCATTAAGCTAATTATTTTGGGATAAAGAAGCACTTCCCTTTACTCTCAGCATTTAGAGAGAAGCAAGTGTGTAAGACAGGGACCACTAACAGATCGGCTGTTGCCGGACTGCAGTTCTTCAGAATTTCTGACACAAGCTCTTAGGAAACCACTTCTTGAATTGCGTTACTTTTGTAGTCTTTTCGTATGACTTTTCTGTAACTTTACATTAAAATTACCACCAAATACCTTGAACAGAGTTGAATGCTGCTGCTAATTTTTGAGAAGTACAATGGCAACATTGAAAATATGCATACAAATACAAGTATGCAAATATATACTTAAGCTACTGTGGTGGAAGTAAAAACTAAGCTAGTTCAAGTTACTCCTTCCCACACATGAAAGGCTTCTTATTCTCAGAGCCTGAAGATTTTATTTTATGTGACAGAATACCATCCCAATGAAGCTTAAAGGATCTTGTAGGTAGTGTTGCTGCTGTTCATCCCAACACCTACTGACATAATTGGGAATCCTTAATTTTTCTAGAGAATAAATTTTTGGGAAAATGAAAAAGTTTAAAGAAGAAAATGCTGTAGGAGAATATATAATGTCATGAAGCATGTTGTCCCCATGTCATGGTGTGGGACAATACAGCCTTCAATTCATTCTCATGTTATGCAGTGGTGGGTGTTCCGCTTGTACTTTGTGATACATATTCGTAGTGGTTTTAATGAATTCTGAAATTCCAGTTTAGAAACCTTTCAAACTGCAGTCGGACTAAGTGAAACATTCTTTGTGGGTAGTAGTAAGAAAAGAAAGAAGAATGTTTAGTATTTGCAAGTTTTACCCCAAAACATTATGTCATAACTTCAGGAAGGATTCAGGAAGGCATTGAAAAGAAAAATAGAAACTGATTATGTTAATTGTATAACGCAATCAAGGCAGCACATAAGATATTTGTCTGTTACCGAGTACTGACACAGTGAGTCTACCCTAGAAATGCAGACAAATTAACAGGTATTCTCAACACCAATCACTAGGAACAAGTGCAGAAACATTAAATATGGTTATAGCTAAGTAATACTTATAAAAGCAGAGCAACAAGGTAAGGCTTAAAATGCTTCAAGTTTTATTTGACTGATTATTTTGAGCAATACAGAAACACCCAGGAGTGCAAAGAATTCAAGAACTTTTAGCTAAATTAATCCTGCAGCACAGCGATGAACTGTGTTGGATTTGGGTTTTTTGGTTTTGTTCGGGTTTTTTTTTCAGGGTGTAAGAAGTACTGAACAACATCTAAACTGAATTACCTTAAACTTCTGCAAGACCACAAAAGCTAATTTCGTGTGTATCTGGTTTTTTGTGTATTCAGTTGCATTTTACATGTGGAGCTCTGCTATAAAACCTCAGCTCATTGAAGAGTATCAGTCAAAAACCCCAAAGCAACTCATGTATAAAAACAACTGTGCAATCACTTACGTTTAAGTATTTTCCCTTTCATGTTATAAAGATGTGAAACTTCTAGTAAACAATAAAAAAAAGATCACATCCGTGTAAGCTTACTTTAAAAAGTCAAATTGTGGTCTCTGCAACAAAGTAAGACCACTTACTGAAAGTCGGGGTGGTAACAGAGCTGTTTTGCCCAAGCCTTACCTGAGACATGATTTTTTGGTCTTTTGTTTTCTTTTTGTTTGTTTTGTTTTGTAAAGCAACCTACTTCTCCTCTGAATTACACCAGTTGTCTAGAGGAAGATTCAACTTCATAGGATTCTTCAGCCGATGCAACTTTATAGCCTTTGTCAAGTTTGTTCTGAGACTCTGGAAAAGAGGCTGAGCAGCCTGGCAGGCTTGAAACCCTGTATGGTAGTATGTCCTGTTCTGGAGTTAAACCAGTTAAGGTACTGGTTTGAGAAGGTGCACGCACATGTGAGTTGCCATATATTTTCCAGAGTTTCTCATCTGAAATGTATAAAGGGACTGTGTAGCACGGGAGTTACAAGCTTGGTGCTACAGGAGCAAACACAATTTCTGTTAGCGCCTGTGTTTGTACAGGAGGTGGCTGCTCTCAGAAAGCCATACAAGCTTTGTGGCTGCACCGCACATCTGACCGGCGCTCATGTGAAGCAGGCTGTGCGCTACACAGTGTTACCTCTAGAAGAAGGCAAACAGCAGCCTAGAAAGCAAAAATTCTCATAGTAAAGCCAAACAAAATTGGACTGAAAGGTAAAACTTGGGGAAATCCAGGTGTATAATAGGTCCGTGCATGCAGTTCACAGAGCCAGATACTGATGGTGCAAACAGGTTGGAAGAAACAGGACTGGAAGAATGAAATCTGGAAAACATTACAAGCAGTAAGGTCTGAAAGACGTGCCCCGGTCATAAACCAGGTCATTTTTTTAACTCCTTCCTGGAGTATCTGTAAAGCTGTAGTGCTGCTGAAACACCTTCAGAAAAGCGCTTGAGCTGCATTTGAAGTAATGGTAACTCGGAAGCTTCACAGCACAGAGAGAGGAAAATGGAAGAAAGGGGATCTGGGCAGCTCGATGCTTGCTGGCGCTGCCGGGTCATACCTGAGTGCTGGTGCCCTGCGTGGTGGGGACCTCTGCTGTGCAGCACCCACCCGCACCACTGCACTGGAGCTGCAGGATGCTCTTGTGGGGGTGGTCCCTGGGGTGGCAGAAACGCTGGTTGCCACAGCAGGCAAAAGCAAGAGCCGTGTGCTTCAAGGTGGTTTTGAAGGGAGTTCGCATAGCTGGCGGTTCGGGTTTGTAGTTACCGCTGGGTCACTGCATGCAGAGATCCCAAGGCATGTACAAATGAGCTCTGGGAGCAAGGCTAGACTGCTCTGTCAGGCACAGCTGGAGGTCTAAGGGGAGGTGGATCCTCCCCTTAGAAGGGGAGGGAAGAGGGGACATCCAGGGGGACCTTGACAGGCTGGAAAGGCGGGCCTGTGTGAACCTCATGGCATTCAACAACTGCAAGGTCCTGCATGTGGGTAGGGGCAATCCCAAGCACAAATACAGTCTGGGCAGAGAATGGATTGAGAGCAGCCCTGAGGAAAAGGGCTTGGGGGTGTTGTGGACAAGAAGCTCAACGTGAACCGGCAATGTGCGCTTGCAGCCCAGAAAGCCAACCATATCCTGGGCTGCATGAAAGGAAGCGTGGCCAGCAGGCTGAGGGAGGTGATTCTGCCCCTGTACTCTGCTCCTGCGAGACCCCACCTGGAGTGCCGCTTTCAGATCTCGGCCACCCAACATAAGGAGGACATGGACCTGTTGGAGTGAGTCCAGAGGAGGGCCACAAAGATGACCACAAGGCTGGAGCACCTCTGCTATGAAGACAGGCTGGGAGAGTTGGGGTGGTTTAGGCTGGAGAAGAGAAGAGAAGGCTCCAGGGAGACCTTGTAGCAGCCTTGCAGTGCTTGAAGGGGGCCTACAAGAAAGCTGAAGAGTGATGTTTTAGTAGGGCTTGTAGCGATAGGACAAGGGGTAATAGTTTGAAGCTGAAAGAGAGGAGGTTTAGATGAAATACTAGGAGGAAATTCTTCTCTGTGCGTGTGGTGAGGCAGTGGAACAGGTTTCCCAGAGGAGCTGTGGATGCCCCATCCCTGGAAGGGCTCAAGGCCAGGCTGGACGGGGCTTTGAGCAACCTCAGCCAGTGGAACATGTCCCTACTGATAGCAGCGAGGTTGGACCTGGATGATCTTTAAGGTCTCTTCTGACCAAACCATTCCATGATTCCGTGATTAAGCTTAGCAGTGTCAAAAGGTTTGATGTTACCTCCATCACCCGAACAGAAGTGTACTGTTGCTTCAGTGTGTGCTTAGCATTACCAACCTCATCCACCAGCCTGAGAGCCTAAGGCAGACCCACCAGGTGCCAGGTAGGAAAACAAACACTTCCCTGGCGTTGAACTGAGCTTTACCGTATGAAACAGCCACGAAGCCACTCACTAATAAAAGGCTTTTGGGCATCAACAAAAGCCATGGGAGTGCACAGGAGCTTATAGAAATTGGAATGTCTATGAAACTGAGATGGCTTTAAAACTGAGGCTTAACTAAGAACCAATTTCAAGGATTTTAAGTTTAGAATTAAAGTTTTAACAATCTTTTAAGTACCTTTCCCTTAGGCATCTAGGCAGAACTTTTGGATCTCTGCAAAACAACTTTTAATTCAAATTATCAACTTTACTTTGCTTTATTTTGTCTCTATTTTCAGATTTTCAAATTGCATGATTGAACAGAGAGGAAGATGTCAAACATACTCTCACAAATGATGAAATAAAAAACAAAATTTTCAGTCTGTCTTGGGTCTTGAGTAGTGCACCTGTGAAGACAAATCTGATTATACAGACAAGAAGTTTCAAATAATTTATTTGTAATAATAAGAATGTAATTATGTTAGGTGACTTCAATAAATACACCCACCACCTTGTAAAAGACTTTCAGAACAACCAGAAATGAGGACAACCGAAAGCTGTATTAAGTATGCCAAAAGAAAAAAAGTTGCAGAGTTGTATCAGAATTGCAGTTGTATCAGACTACCTAAACAAGGATAGCAAAAAAATCCTGATTGAGTTCAAAATGTGTGATCAGTAGATGTTTTAGGTACACACAATCAATTTTAGCTGGGTGGTGTGTGAGAAAATTAACATCGTATTTCATTGCCTCTGTAATACAGCTGCTATTATATTACTGATTTCTTAAAGAGAAAAAAATAAATCCTACAAGTGTAATCTATTCGTGTTGCTTTACTGTAATAATCGTCTACTGTTTTACTGAACCTAGGCAACTAATTTTTGTAAAATTTTATTAAGAAATTAAATATTAACAAATGAAATATTTAACTTAGTTAAATATAAGAGTATATAGCTCAAGTGTATTGCAATTCATTTAAAGTTGCAGTAATTTCCCCGCAACAGGGATTCCTGTTAGCAGTCCACCAGTGTGTTATTGAGTATATCTAACCTGAACGATGAAACAACAAAAGCTAAACAATTACATCATGAGGAGTTGAAAAGAACAGCTATTAAATGTGAACGCTTGATGTGTTGCCTGAGCTACAGCTGATTGAGCTCTAATCAGATCAATGGGCTTTTCTAACTATGTTATTAAAAACTCTTGGTCAGGTCACTATTAGAAGTGGCTTCTCCTCAGAAATACTGGTTTATCAATTAAAAAGGTAAATCAAACTTAAAGGTACATCAAACTTAACATCTTGTCCATATACAGCAGGTTCTGTATGGGAAGTGTGGAGCTTACAAATAAGCACATGCAGGTTCGTACCTCTGAAAAGACCTAAAATAAAATTTAAGCTTGCCTTCAGCCTTCAACAGAAGAGCATCTGACATAAGGGCATGAATCCCTCTACTTAGGCAAATATATTGCTATTTAAAGGGATGTTTTGCTAGCAAATGAAAAAAAAAAAAAAAAAAAAAGGTTTCCAAAGGGTAAAAGAGCTTTTCCATTAAGGAATTAAGGAACAGGTTGGAATCCTACTGCAAACTGAATTCCTAAACAGGGGAGAGGAGACAAAAGTTTGGCAAATCTTTCAAAAACCACAAGAGAGTTCCCAAGATGAGACAATGCCAAATTCCTTAGATGTGAGGACTGTCAAGTGGATTTTAAAGAAACTAGCGTGTGTCTTTTCAGTATACATGTATGGTTTAGACTAGTGACAACGGAGATTAAATCAGATTGTCATAATTAAGTTCTTCTATTATACCACATACCACTTACTAAGTACCCCAAACTGATAGTTTTCTGCTATTTATAAAGAAGTCATGATTATGAGATCCTGTAAAACAGACTAGGAGGGGTTTATATCTTTGTTGATCTATCTCTCCTGCCATATCTAAGTTATTCTTGATAGATATTTATCCAATATGCAGTGAGGATCCCATAACATCTATGGTAAGTCCATTCCAGTGATTAATTTTCCTCGATCTTGAAAAGTCTTTTTGGATTCTAAAATACATTTTTGTAGTCTAAACACATTGCTTTTTGTCCTGCACTGGTTGTGTAAAGATTTCTTTTTTTCTACATAGCTGAAGAATTCTGAGAGTTCTTACCTCAGTCATTTTTGCTCTGTGTAAAACAACTGCCAGTTCTACATTCTTTCTTTATAAGCTGTATTTTCTAGATCTTTGATAATTCTTGTTATTGTTTTACATAATTCCTCCTTCCTGAATTATGGCGTCCAAAACTGGGCATGGTACCGTGGGCCTTATTTGTTCTCAGCAGCAGAAATATTTCACATATCTTACAGGTAAAATTCTCACTGTATGATGTTTGCCTGTTTGTACGACATGATATTGTTATCTCATTCTGTGATCATCTACAACCCCTAATTCTTCTGTATAGCCAGACATCCCTTGTATGTACACTTTGGATTACCCCTAAATATATGAAATAATTTCCCTGATTTTTGAAGACCAGTCTGAACTCTTCCAAAGTAATTCCAGTCCCTTCCTCCTTAATGCCATCTGCAAATTCCTCTGCATTTTTTCTTTAGTTTTTTCTGCATCTTCATTTCCTCTCTACCTTCATGCAAGCAATTAATGAAAATGTGAAATAGTACTAGACCAAAAAGAGGGTGCTCTGAACTCGGTTTGGTCTGTCCTCCTTGACAGCACACCCTGTATAAACGGCTGGAACACCATACTAATAGGCTCTGGCAGTACTCCCCAGTTCTGTTCGTTTTGTGTTACCCTGTATTATTTGCCAGGATTGTCAGTTTTGATGCCAAGATATATAACATCTTACCCAACAAAAAGATCTGATTATTTTATTTTTAATCCATGACAGTGTTGTTCATCATCTTCTGGGTACCTGCATATTGTTTGTTTGACTGTTTGCTACATTTCCTCTTGCCCCCTGAGTTACAGTCAGACTGACTGATCTGTAATTCTCTGCCCACTTTTTAAACAGTGTTTATATCTTTTTTTCCTACTGCCTGAAAGCTCTCTGTGCTCTTTGGATTCTCACAAGCAACTATCGATGGATGATTCTGCAGTCTCAGCCTGGTTGCTGCAAACTCCCAGCTGAACAAACCCACCCGGGATCACTCTTTCCAGAGCCCTGGCAGAGACACTTCGCCCCTGGCCAAGCTTTGGTTCAGGCTAAAGAGCAATGGTCCTCAGGCCTGTGGTGGACTGGTCAGCTGGAAAGCTCCTGGCTCACATACAAGGGACTGAAGGTGCTGTGGAAAAATATTTTGAAAGGCGGTTTTGAAACCCAAAAATGCATGATAGGCATTGTATAGAACAAGATAATGAGAGCTGAAATGAAGATATCTATCTTGCCTATGCTATTGACCAGCAGCCAGCTACTTAACCCTATAAATATGACCGTCAGGATGGGCCCGGCTGGAGCCCTCTGTAAACTGCAGCGGGACTGCAGGACAGGTGAGTCTCCCCTTGAGCAGGGATGCGTCTCCAGGTTTGGGATTCCTTACCCGAGACCAAGAGATCCTTCCTTACCCAAGGTGAAGAGATCCCTTACCCATGACAGGTCCTCAGTAAGTAACTAATAGCATGCTGAATTAATACTAATGAAACATTACTAATCCATGTAGCTACCCAACGTTATTATTAAACACTGTATAGATAACCCCATTAGGCATAAACTGTTGTCCAAGCCTGAGACCAAGATCAGACCTAGCAACACCCAGGCTCCATGAGGAGTTTAGAAAGCAAATAGGTACACTCTGAACCGCGTGACTCAACAGGAGGGTCTTCACGCTTTTCATCTCCTGTGTCTGTATGAATTATTCTAACTCGATTCTACTGAATTTTCCTTTTTATGTTCCTTCCATGCAGTAATTAATAAGGTGAACCTTGCCATCAAACTCACTGAACCTTGTCAAACCACTGTTAAACTTTGTTAAATTCCATCAAATTTATTGAACCCTGACAAATTATTATTTTATCTCAGTAAAACATATTGCTGCTTCTCTCTTTTGAGGTGCATTCCACTCATCCCTGACATTAGCCTAGTCTCAGTTCTCAGTCCTAGATCACTGGTGCAGCTGTGCTAGTCGATTGCACTTGGTAATTTCAGTAAACACTGGATCATGGAGAGAGACATTAAATACTTTTCCCCCTTCTCTATGTCATGACTTGTTTTAATGCTCCTTTCTTTTCTAAAAATGATGACTATATCATGATCATTCTTTCTTGTGATGCCTGTGATGTTCACATTCTCAGCCACAGCAGCTTTTGTAGCAGTTGTAATGAAATAGCACATTCCCCTCCATTTGTTTTCTCCGCCTTCTACAGAGTGCTTCAACACCTTTCCAGAGTTTTCTGGGTAGTCTGTGTCCTTCTGCATTGCTTTCTCATCAAAATGATAATTTCCCATTGGTATGAAGTTTTTGAAGACGCATCTCAATTATCTTCTTTATTTACAGCCTACAATAATCTCCTATGTGCCAGTAACATTGCTTTTACTGAGAAATATTTAGTCACTCTAGGCTCCAATAAACCTTCTAGATTAAGTGTACACATCCTTGAAACAGCTTTTTAGTTTTAGATAACTTTCCTGAACAGACCATACATGTCTGCATGAACTATCCAACCGAATCTCTATCGTGCCAGTTAAGGCACGAATTTGAATATTATTTAAGACTTCTAGCCATTCCTGTTTCCTATCCTCTTGCATTACTACATAACAAACTATTCAGAGTGTGTGTGTGTGTGTGTGTATGGTAGTTATCTATTAGTATATAATGAGCATATAATAAATATGTATTTGTATATAATGAACTAAGATGTTTCTGCTTACCCCTCTCAGTACCAGATCAGGAAAATACTTCCTTCCACATCTGTGTCTTTATACCAATTGCTGTCTTGTACGGAGCTCCTTGGTTCACATGCTTTAGCTGTTGCCGACTGCAGCCCTGCAGCGGAATCCCAGGGGAGCACAGGCTGGTGGTCAGTGTTCAAGGAACGTTTGGATGACCCGCCTAGTCATATGGCTTAGTTTTAGGTAGTCCTGTGAGGAGCTGGGAGTTGGTCTCAATGGTCCTTATGGGTCCTTTCCAACTCCAACAAGATATTCTGTGGCTCTGTGACCTCAGCAGGGCTCCTGTCCCACACCCTGCCCACAGCAGGCTCAGCTGCAGGCTCTGACCAGGCTCCTCAAGGCATTCCCCAGCCAGGACTTGAAAACTCTCCAAGGCTGGAGGCAGCACAGCTTCCCTGTATCCTGGCCCCACTGCCAGGCTGTTCTTGTGGGCAAAAGGCTGCTTCTTATCTCTGGCCTGATCCTCTGGTGTTTCACTTTATCACTGTTGTCCCTCACCCTCTCACCACGTACTGATGTGAAAAGCCTGGCTCTTTGTAGATAGCAGGGGGCTGTGTTATGGGGGTTTTGGGGGTCCTCCAAATACCTACTCAGGTCAGCTAATTTAGTTTACCTGTAATCTAAGTTTATGGTTAAATTTAGGCTCAAAGGAAAAATGGATGCTGCAAGTCTGAAAGAGAGCACAGTTAAGCCAAGTTAGGAATACTAGTGGAAGTCCTCTTACATACACTTCCATGCAAAAGGATTACACTGTGAGTGGGAAGGTGCTTTTCTGAAGCCCAAGCCACTGTGATTTAACAAGGCTTGAACTTAGAACAGGTACACAGCTCTGATCATCACTGGAGTCTATTTCTTAGCAGGCTCTCTCCTGATTGATTAATGGTCCTTAGCTTCCAGTGCAGCCTTTCTGTGTGGCCTGGGACCCTATGCAAACTCAAACCCAGCTCACTGACAAATTTTGAGATGGACAACATTGCCCAAGTAAAGTTTGGACAAGTTTGGAACCACAATAAGAGAAAAAATCTTGTGTGTGCTTGCAGGTGGATTAACAAAGCTGTAATTACTGAGGGTCTGCCGAAAGGGGAGTCTGAGGTAGACAGCAAGAAATTGGAAGGTGTGCTTCCTCATATAAATTTTGGAAAGATTCTCAAGACCACCCCCCGTACACTGTGATCCCTTGCTCAGTTGCAGAACGTGCCTGCTCTACAGCTGATCGCTTCAACGAGTGATTGTTGGTGGTGCTTACACCACGTTGAAATTGTCCCAGTGTTGTGAGATCAAATGAAAAAAGCACAGGAGCAAAAAGCATATCATCACACTGTGCTGCTGTATGGGAAACCCCTCAAGACACTCCATCTCTTGGCACAGGTACAAAAAGACGCAAAACCACAAAGACAGAGAAGCACTTCAGCAGTGGCCTTTGGTGCCAAGACCCAAGTCTGAGCTCAATATTGGTGCTGAGCTCAATAACTTCTGCAGCGCCAGAAGCATATAGTCAGAGGCAAACTCTTTACATCAGGTTGCTGACATAGGGAACAACATGGTAGCAATGAATAAGCCACTGAAGAATGATACCAGGATTGCTGAGACCATGGTGATACAGTTCTGGTGCAGAGGCAGAAAGTGTGGTCTTACTGCATTTTGCTTTCAGCTTGTCTGGACAAAACAGCTCCTGAAGAGGCACTCCTCAGTGCCAGAAGGGCTGAGATTTCACAGAAACTGCAGGGACCTGGAAAGTCTCTGGTCAAACAGTATAACCCAGAGTGCTGTATCTAATAGCTATCTAACAGTCCCCAAAGTCATAGATAAACATCTGGCTTTCCACACTTTAAAACATGAGCATAGGCTGCAGTTGTGGAACCTTTAGGAACTTCCAGGAAAAATGTACATAGCAGGGAGGGTTACATGGAGGAAAAGGAAAAGAGGCTGATGCACAGACTATCAAATTTGTTTTCCTTCCTATTAGTGCTGGTTCTGTAGAGTATATAGGTAGAAAATAGTACTGGACAAGCACACTGTGATGGTGCGGTATTTGATATCAAGACCTGACCACAAAGCAGGTGGCACAAAGCGGTCAGAGTGACCATCAAGTAACTCTGTTGGAGCTAAAATCAAGGGAAAGGCTTCAACAGCTCAGCTCCCAACATACAGAAAAGCTGTGCACTGAAAAAATTCATCCCACATGTGATGGCAACACAGCACAAATGAGAAAGGGATCCTCTTGCAGCTACTTGCAGCTCCTGGTGGTGACTGCAGAGCAGCAACAGATGGGTTACAAATCCATTCAGGTTCTGTTCTGCTGAGTTGGAAAGGAGTTTGCATTTTCTTTTGAGTCTGCTGCCTGCTGAGGAGGAATGACGTAGTCTCAGAAAGTCTTCAGTGCTAACTCTAGGTCTATCTTTGGCTTTGCCAGAATGTAGAGATAAAGATAACTTTTTCCCTGCCTGTCATCATTGGATAAAAAAAAGAAAAAAAAAAAAGATAACACATCTACCCCAATAATTACAGAATCTTGATTTTTCCTGCATGGTTTAAACAACTGGCAAAGTAAGCAACTGACCAGACAGAACTAGACATAGAAGGCAGCCATGTCCTCTAGGTCTCTGGGACCTAGTTCTGTGCTCTGTAGCATGTCTAGCATTCTATGTATTCATTTGAGGTACTTGGTTCTAGCTATATCACAGGCTTCACGTAGCTTAATGATTCCAGCTCAGAGCTGGAAAATCTGTCATATATACCGCTGTGGATTATGTTCAAGGAGTTCATAGTGAGACCTGAATCAGACTACACCCACAGTGAAAAAAAAATCCCCAAACCATCCAGAATAATAAACTCTTGCAGACACAAATAGCAGTTCTAATATGGAAATGTGCTGATGTACCATTTTCTACTCACAAACTCACAGTAACTGTTCAGAAGATGGCTCACACATCTTAACAGATTATCCAGGAATTGGACACTTTCTGTGGGTTAAGACTGCACCAATGGGACTGCAATTTCTATAAGCAGCAAGCTGTGAAAACAATGCTTTTCTTGATAGCTAATTCTCTGTGAATGAAATGAGTGAAAACAAAAGGCTTATTTCTTGGGAAAAAGTATGTTTCTGAAGAGTTGTCATGGTAAGCAGTGTGTTGCTTTGAACTGCTGCACTTACGTCTATGCTGCTATATACATATGGCAGTATGGCCAGAGGAGCTTTCAGCAGAGAAATGTCCTTTTGGTCTGCTATTTGAACCAATATGCCAACTCAGTAATTATTTTACATTTTGAGAGTCTGCTCCAAAACATGTTTGCTTCCCCCGTGTAACTAGTCAGACACCTCATTTTGCATAAGAGGTTCGTTTCCAGTCTTAAAAAAAGAATTTGGACACTGAGTCATGTGAACAGGATGGCATCCTCTAGACCTGTTACAACTGAGTGACACATAACTGCTACCTTTGGCTACATTGCAAAGAAACCATTATAAAATACGGCCTACCCACACAGCAAACTTCAGTCTTTGAAAACTCAATTTGCTTTAAAACAAAGAAAACTTTTGCATGCTCTGGTGTATGCACAAATACTTCCTTACTCTAAAATACAGACTGAATTTCTGTCTGTGCCATGGCTTACCTGCTGAAGCTGTTACAGGCTACAATGAAGCCTATCAAGAAACCAGCCTGTTAAGAAACCACATGAAACCAGATTTCACCATACCTCTGGGTTATGCATGCTGACGTATCTTGACTCATACCTCTGAAAAAAAGACTGATTTTTCTATTTATAATTCAGTCTCAGCATGAAACAGTTCATCTTGAACTCTAATTTCCACCCAAATTATTTCTAGTTTTACCGGTGGGTTACATCTAACCTGGCAAGTTAAACTCCAGATTTTTCTATTCAAGACCGAAGCTCAGAAATTTAAGGTTTTAACAGCATCTTTGTTTCGCTTAGGATATAAGAAAGCCTGCTCCTTGTATATGAAGCTTTGTACCTTGACAAACCAAGGCTACTGGAGCAAGCAAGCAGAATATACACCATATTTGCCTTTCCCAATATTCCTTTTTAAAAGCTTTGTGGAAAGTTTTCTAGCAAAATGGATCAGGCATACAAGCTAATTTTCAGTTTCATCAAGCACTGCATTTTCATATTTTCCCTTTTCTCAGGGATTCTATGTATCATTTAGTCTTCTCCTTACTAATGAATCCTAACACCCAAACCTCTGGATCCTACTCAAAAACAGGGAATACTTCCCCTCAGACTACTCCTGTATTATTCTAGGAAATCCTGATCTAAACTAGGAGTCTCCAAATCCAAAATTATATCTGAGGTGAAGTTTCTGGAAGCTAAGCTGTAGAAGCTCAGCTAGCCTGTTGTAAAGAAAACTGTAGCAGAACTTTACACAGCTCTTCACTCAAGAGTGACACCTTAACAGTCACTGCAACAACGACGTGGAAGAAGGTAACTCATTTCTTGCCAAACATTGTTACCACAGAAGAGACGGTGCTTTTCAGCTAGAAGGTAACAGTATTCTTCTTGAATGCCCATTCTGCCCAGAGTCTACTGGATAAAACTGACATGGCTTAAAAAAATTTTAAAAAAAGATAGATGCCTAATCGATGGAATAACAATATCATTTTAGGAAAAGGAACGAAGAAGTGCTGAAATAATCTCACTAAGCACTAGTTCAATCAAAGAGCACTTTTCAAAACAGAATTTGAAGAATGAAGCCAAAGGTAACAACTGTGCAAAGCCATCAAGTATACTCTGAATAAACTACTGCTACAAAGCTAAGTTACCATGAGCATTGTGTCAGGAAAAAAAACCCAAAACCTCAAGTCATGAACAACTACTTGTTACAGCTAGGAAAAACAGCCAGGGAGGCATAAAGCTTAGAAACTACAAAGATTAAATTAACAATTTATAAATACAGAAGCAATTAGTAATTTAGAAATACAGCTGAAGTAGTGTGGACCAGCATACCATAAGAACACACAGGAAGATGTCTGAGTGCAGAATTAGTTACTTGAAGCACATCCAACATCAGTTTGCAGTAGCAGGGAAATGGGGCAAGTATGGTAAACAAGGGAAGTATTAATACTTCACCCGCAAACTATTTAAGCCCATACATGAATATAATGAAATATTTAGGCTGCAAGTGTTGTACTGTGGTAAAGTTTCTAGGAAGATGATATCACAAAAACCAATTCAGCAACTACAAGGAAAAAGTGCAAAGTAGTCAGCAAGCAGAGTCAGTGTTGAGTGGAGTTTCAACTAGCAAAATATCCTTTCTGTACAGCTTTGTACCATGATTCTCATTTCAAGAACATCACTGGATGTTCTTTCTGTTGACAAGGAACAGTTCAGTAACACTTAGTATAATTACACTTTAATGAAACATTAAAGTTCTTCCTAAAATGTTATAAAGATATAATACATTTGTAATATAATGTAAAGGCTCTACATGAAAATGAAAAATCTTGGTAAAAAATACAGGTTAAATGTTACTGCAGCAAAACAAAGTCATTACAATTACATTTGTGGATTTATTTTTTTTTTTTTAAATAAAACCAGCACTACTGACTGGCACATACAGACAAAATACAGAGAGAGTTTTCTTCCTTGGTACAGTATTCAATCAAGTAGCACTGCAACAAACATTGATTTCATGCATAAGTGCAGACAGGATTTTAAACTCTGCATATAGTACTAATTTCAGCTTTTGTACAGCCCCATTTGCAACACATTCCTGCCAAACCCATAGATTCTCGTTTTCTTCTGGGATACGTAGCCCAAAGATAACTGTTTGACCCCATGGGGTTTGCAATTCCTGTTCCTCCCCTGTCCTTCTGAACAGCTTCCTCCAGCTGGTGAACAAGTTCTTTGAAGTCATCTGCCGCAGGTACATATTCATTATAGTAATTTAAACTATACAAGTCCTTAAACATCTCCCATCCAAGAAGCAGGCTGCTTCTCTGCAACTGCTCCACTTCAGGACCCAAAATTGATTGCAGCTTTAAGTTTCCCAGTAGTTTGTTACTTGCTGTTTGTGTAGACTCTGTTTAAAGAGAAGACTTTTGTTACTGCAGGACTATCAAAAGGAGCATGGAGCTCTAAGAAATAGCAACAAAACAAAGCACTGTTATCTGGCAGAACTGTCAGTACTGCATAGTCTCCACTCCATGATTTACTTACAGCTTACTTTTAGGGGAATCTGTGTTTTAAAGGCCACACTGCCTGTCAAACATGGAGAGCACATGGCTACAACTGTACATCCTACCACAGCTGCAGTGCGACTGATACAGAAGTCTCAATAATGCTATAAAAATAAAATTTTGTTGTAAAGACGTACCCAGAAACCACACAGACCTATGTCATGTAGCTCATGAATTGGGTTAGATCACTCCTCTCCCATGCACAATCACACAAAGTAGCATCATATGAAGAACAAACATAGGGAGGACTAAATAAGCAAATATTGTATGTAAACTGCTTCTTACAGATTGTATTTTTCTATAGCTATATTCAGCTGATACTTTCCACTCATTTCTTTCATTTCTCAAGGTCTCAAGGTATAGAGCAGAGGCTTGTAGAATTTACTTAAACACCCTGCACCTTGCTGACTGAAGTGTTCTCAAAAATCCAGCAACTTCCTTTCACCCTATGCGTTTCTCTTGCTTTTACTTATGCAAGGCAATTAGCATTGCTTATTTCAGCTAATGTGAAGAGAAGAAGCTACTTCAAATCCTTAAGTTTAAAAAAATCCAAAGTGTTTGTCTTGTGGTCTTAATGCTGTTAATAAGAGGGGTTTTGTTTCAGAAAGCTGAAAGAACATGAGAACATCTGGTAAATGTTATATTAATATGGCTAATTAATATATAGAAGCTAACTTTCAGATTGAACAGCTGCCTGAATATGTACAAAAATAGAAGTGGTTGTAGCTACTTTACTAATTAGACAGCAACTGCTACTTAGTCTTTCAGGGCAGGTAAGACTTTTAGTTAGACAGCAAGGCAGCGCGGTGGGGGCTCCCCATGACAGTGACTGACGCTCTCAGAAACGACTGTTAACAAAAAGGAAAACAAAGTTGGCTGGGAAAGAACACAATCTCAGCAGCGGCTGTATATACATAATTTCTTGTAAGTACAAAGGTGACTTATTTTCTACTCAACCTGTTGCGAGGAAAAGCAAAGAAAAACCACTCTAAGAAATCCAAAATACCAGCTTCATTAACCGCCTGAGGTTAACAGCCCGTTTGAACAAGAAAAAAAGCAGTTCTTCCATTACGCATTTTACATCTAAATCCAATTTTTGTCCTCGTCAAAAAAGTAATTTTCACCATTCAAAATACCGACATAAATCAGAGACATCACTTAAAATAACTGTTAACATTACTGTAGCTTGACAACAAAGCCCAGAAAACATCAGCTTAACGCTTTTTTAATATACTGGACTTGGAACACGTGACAGTAAAATTATCTGAGAAATATTTCACCAACCAGCCGTTTCACCGAGTAACCCTAAAGCAGTTCTTGCCGTTTCAGCTGTTACCGAAGCACCAGAGCCCCATCCACCCTCCAAGGTGCCAACTCCTGCACGGAGCAGCGCAGGCGAGTGATAAAACAACCCCGAACGACCCGGCACCCTGTAACGGCCCCAGCACAGCCCGCTGAGAGGGGCACAGCGCCCAGCCCCGGGCCCCCCAGCCCGCGCCGCACCTCCCCGCACGGCCACACGGGGGGGGGGGGGGGGGAAAGGTGTGTTTTTTCGTAGTTTTTTTTTCAAATAAAGAGAGTTCAGCGAGCCTCGGGCGCCGCAGGGCTGCTCGGGGCAGAGCAACGTCTCCGAACAGACCGAAAACTTCGCAGGTTGCCCCGGCTAACAACGCCCCACCGACGGCCGCGTCTTTTCCTCCGATTTTGCGGGTCTCCCTTCGCAAGTCGCGGGAGCGCGGCCCGCAGCGACAAGGGGAGGGACGGGGACGCTCCCGCCGCGGCTCGGGGGGGGGAGAGGCGGGAAGCGCCGCGGGGCGCTCGCCCTTCCCCGCCGCCCCTCACAGCAGCTGTCCCGGGCGAGGCCAGAGGCGCCCCGAGACCACCTCCGCCCGGGGCTCGGCGCCGCGCCCCACGGCCGCCTGGCAGGGCTGAGCCCTCAGGCCCTGCCACCGCCCGCGCCCCGTCCGTCCCCGCCCGCTCCGCGGACACTCACTCACCGGCCGCGGGCGCCGGCTCCATGGCCAGCAGGGAGAGCCGCTTCCAGCGGGACCCGCCGCAGGTGAAGATGACGGCGCGGATGAACTCCCTGCCGCACAGCTTCACCCCGTACCCGTCCCCCTCGCCCGCGGGGAACGCGGCGGCCGCCACGCCCCGGCCGCGGAGCTGCCCCGGGGGCGCCGCGCAGAGCAGCACCGCCGCGGCGCAGAGGAGTCGCAGGTTGGCCCCCATGGCGCGCGCCGCCCGTGCCGTGCCGGTGCCCGTGCCCGTCCCGCCCGGCGGCTGCCCGCGCTCACGGCCTCGAGGCCAACCGCCGCCGCCCCGCGTGCCGTGCGCGCTGCCGCGGCCGCCGCCGCCTCCCGCCTTTTATGCGCTGAGGGCGGCGCTGAGTCACCGCCCCCGGCTCGGACGCCCCGCTGCTGGCCCCGGCTCCCCGGCCGGCCTGTGCCAGTCCCTGTGCCTGAAACGGGCGTCGAGGCACCCTCGGGCACAGCTCCCTCCTCTGTCCGCCCTGGCTGGCTGTCGCGGCTCCTCGCCCCGGTGAAGATGTACCCACCTTCGGCCGCCCTCCTCGGGCTCCCGGCTACCCACCGACCTGCAGACATACTCCAGCCCCTCCGCCGCACACTCCCTCTCCATCTTTGCTTTTCCTGGTGGCGGTCATGTACCAGTTGCCAATGCCCTCTCAAATGACCCTTAAAATGTGAAAAACTTTTTTGCTCCTCTGTTATTTTCCCTTGCAGATCCAGAATCTGCATAACTACTGCTATCTCCTAAAAAAGCTGGCTGAAGCAAAAAGACAGAAGCAAGTAAGGTGAAATAAACATGCTTCCGCAGAACACAAGCTGCGGACCCCTGAGGTGGGATTTAATAGCCTGAATTCCTCTCCAGTTTGTTTTTCTCGAAACCCACGTTCAGTGGCAGCCATGGGCACCCAGGCACCAAGAGATGCCCCGGCTGACATGTGTGTCCTGGGGCTGTGGAGCTCCGTGCCTGTGTTTCACCAGCAGCCCACAGCAGGCTCTCACTGACACAGGTGGCATTCTTTGCACTCACCAAGCAGAACTATGCACCCTCTGAAAGTAAACTTTGCTTTTGTTTGTTTGTTTGTTTTTTTTTCCAGAACAATAGTAAGAAGTGGATGCTGTTCCCTTTTATAAACAGTCACACTGTGGAAAAGCAGAAAAGTTAATCTCTAAAACTGCAACAAATCTGTTGTCTATAGATCCTTTTGCATGAGGGCTATGCATTCTATCCCTTGAATACTGTTAGTGTACAGAGAAAAACCCTCAAAAGTCAATCTAGAAGGAGAGCACAAAGCAGACAAGCATCCACAGCCTAGTGTACAAAGGTGAATGATTCACCTGTGCTGGCAGAGAAGACATAAGACTCCAATCACATTTTCAAGGACTTGGGTGTTTTACACTGAACTGGATCTGGAAAGAGGCCGTGGAGAGCTAAAATAGTGAGCAACCTGCAAAGGTATCTACAGTTGGACTTTCTTTTTGGCCCAGTCTTAAATCTTTTAGACTGTAGTACCACTTCAACAGTAGACAGTGTCATCCAGACTGTTACTAGGATGCAATCCACGTAAGTGGAGGCTGCCAGTCCAAAAATCCCGGAGAACAAAACCTTGATCTGTTTCTCCCTCAGTTAAAGTCTTAACTGCTATTCTGTCACAGACAAGTTCTGCAGGATCACAACTTGTACTTTTAAGGAGAGCAACAGTAGCTTGATCTTGTTAACATCGCAGACTTTTCCTGAAAATACCCATTGTATCAGGCGAACTTACTCGCAGACTGTAAGTAGTCTTATAGGCAAAGTAAATTGTTTTCAGTGACTGGAGAGCAGTAGTTGTGTGCAATAGCACTACCAGGACTTCCAGGGCAATAAGGAAGGTTCCTCTGAGTCAGGCAGTGACTGACCTGGTGACTTACTTAGCTTGTAAACTGATGTATTTTATACCCCACTTTGATGCCCATACCCAATACTGGATCCAGTCTTTAAAAGCAGCAAAATGTGAGGTATGTCTTTCTCAGAGTTTTTACCAGGGATTTCTGAGAGAGGTCCCCAAACAGCAGGCTGATTTGTCAATCTAGCTGGAAAACTCCTCATCCTCCCCATGCTTTACTTTCCAAGTTATCTGGACCACCAGTTACTCTGGTGCCACATCTAACTCTCCCTAAGCAAAGGCAGGCATTATGGTGGCCTTTAGGTTTTTGGTAAGAACCACATTTTTACAACCGTCAGAAGTACGTAACCTCTGACTACAGCTGCTACACGGCAAGCCCTCAAGACTGGAAAGCAAATTGTTCAAAACATTTTCTCTGACCTCGTCTGCTTTTTTGTCAGGGCTACTGAATGTGAAAAACAATACTTTCCACGCTTTCCATTGTGCTTGTTGGTAGGTGATAAAGCACAAGTTGCCAAAGAGGCCTTGGAAGGAATGTCTTCTCAAGACATTCATAATTCCTCAGGGGAACCCACACCGCAACGCCCTCCATCACTCTTCTTGTTGAAAAGCATTGGCTACAAATGCTCTTTTGCTAGGATTAAAGACTGCGACAACAGGCAGCAGGTTAATGAGTTTTATTAAGGATCATATCTGAATGACTTGGCAGTAGTTTGACGTTGCTTAATGTCACTATGCTTAATGCTGTTTCACTAATAGGATATATTGCTCAGTATTTATCTTCCAGCCATATTTTAGTAACATTGCCTTTGCATCTAGGTCTTTTGACTACATCTACTATGATTTGAACTTACTATATTAGTCACATAACTTTCAACCATACAGGATTTTATACAAATATACGATCTCTCAGTAATATGTCATGAATTTAAATCAAGTCAGAGGTTAGGTTTATCTGTTCATCATAGCTAGAAAAACTATTTCTATTCAAAACAATGCACGCAGAAGAAAATTAATTTAAATACAACCAATATGAAGTAACTGTCCACATTCTTACTCTTTGTATTATAAAGTAGAACAGACAACAGCAAAGAAAAGCATTTTGATTCATGATTTGTAGGGTCTTGCAAGGTAAGTACATCCAGTGTACTGTCTCAATGCAAGTATTTTGTATTTTTAAGTTTCATAAAATAAGGTAAAGGTAATTGTACCATTTCTCTCCCTTGCACTAGATTTTGAATCTGCTGGCCAATAGCAATCAAAGTTTGTTAGAGGGTAGAGGATGTTTCATGAGAACAAATGGCTAAATAGAATAGACACCCTTTAACAATACCTTGATAGCCTTGAATACCTTGAGTGAGAGGCATATTCACATGTTAAATGTCAATCTACACAGACGATCAGAAGTAGGACAGAAATGCACAGACTTCAGTAGTCTTTGTTTTCAGAGACTTCATTTCAAATTCATACAATTCACAACTGCACAAACTGCTCAGTTTTTGAAAGCTGCCCAAACCTGAATTTAAAATATTTTTTAGTATTTTAAGTTTGCTTAGTACCAGACAGAATTCTGCAACACGTGAAATACAGCTGCATGTATGTGATTGGTGATGAAGTACCCAGCTGTCTTCATTACATGTGAGTTTTAGAAAGCAGTTCACCTTTAATAAAGCTAATAGTTAAAAAACGAAGAAATCCAAGCATTGTTATATGTATGTGTATGTGTAAGTGCTTTCCCCTTCTACTTTTAAAAGTAGTGATATGCAGTCACAGTCATAAGACAACTTCAAAACATTTAGGAAGGGGCTGTAAGAATCAAATTTCCCCATTGCAAGGAAGGGTTCAGAAAAGTTACATCATTCATCCCAGCAATGAAGGAAGGAGCCCAAACTGGACCCCCAAAGTGACTTTGCTTGTTTCTCAACAATACTCATGTCCTATCATAACCAGATTAAGAAGTGTGGGGCAGGCAGTTCATGGCTCACAAGTAGTGTGCAGTTTCTTGGATTCTAAATAAGTCATATCCATAACGAGAACATGAAGAGTTTAATTTTGACATCCTAATCAAGACTTAGCTCTTGCTTTCCTGGAAGAATCCTGCTCTGAGTGACATTGATTCAGGATACATGGCTATCAGACATTACAACCAGAAAAACCGACAGGATTAATGTGGTAAGAATAGTGCCCTCAGGTCAGAACAAGCTCCCCCTGCAGTTATTCTTCTCTTCCACAGTGATTCATGAAAACAAAGACTGTTGCGGTTAAGTCTTACAGCTGAAGCCAGGTGAGCACCAATGACAGAAGGCAGCAGGATGTTTTAGGTGTTTTATTTATTTCTATGAGTACAACTGGTATGATGATTACACACAACTTGTGCTGTAAGCATCTATTTCCCTGAAGCAGACCCTGTCAAAGGTAAGCTTTCCTGCTTTCTTTCATTGTTCTCTGAAGGAAATCACACAGTTCAACCACTCTGTGGCTGGATACTGTGCGACAGATATGACTGGGCTTGGCACATGCAAGCAGTAGAATAAATACTCTGTAATAAAGAATGACCATCTTCAAATAAAAAACATGTATTTATCAAGAAAAAAGTAAAGCTAACAGTAAAAAATAAAGGCAGTAACTATGACTAACCTTTAATTTGTTGACAACCTTTGGCACATTCTACATAGCCTGTTCAAATCCATTTCTGGGTTTGGCATTAGACTGTCCTGCTTGAAGCCTGTTACTTTTCCCTTATAAATTTGGTAACTTTCACTGATACTTGCTGTGTAACACTGAATTAAATTTGCCCCATTTCCATCACTTTTTAGTGTAGACTCTTGCAATGGTTTAAAACTACTGATCTAAGTTTAACCTTTGGGAGAAAAAAAATCTCAAATTTAGCTAGGATGGAGTCATAAATAGCTATTCTATTATCTCTTAAAACTCCTGTATAGGTCATTATTTTGCTTAAGTCTGCTTGCTTTAACACCGCTGCCTTTTGATCCAACACCATAGCCAGCAATCTATTGCAAACACACAGATACCAATTCCTAATTCACAGTGAATAGGACTACGGTATTTCTTAATTTTCTAGGACTTGTAAGTAAAACTGCTGTATGGACTTACTACAAATGCTCTCTTGTAAAACTGTCTTTCATAGGATTAAAAAGTAGGTTAAAAGGCACAGGTGGAGACACACAAATACCAAAGCAAACTGGAGATATACAAATACCAAAACAAGCTGGCTTATTGTTTTTCTTTCTTGGAAGAAAGAATATCAATAGATGACAGAGATTGAAACTTAAAAGGCTGTTAAAACTTCTTCAAAATTAAAGCAAGGTGGACTTCAGAACTTGAAGGAAAGGTAGCAGATGATCTGTTACTCAAAACAAAACAAAAACAAAACAAGTAAGCAGGGATACATATGCCCTAATGGTAGTACGTAATATAGCAGCAAGTGGTGAGGAGTTACACTACAGGACAGGCAGAAAATGTGAGGTGGTCTTGGGCTGCATTTTGTGAGCTTAAGAACATGTGTAGTACCATAGGCTGAGTTAAGGCATGCCTTCCAAGACAATTAAAATCATTGCCTTAAATCCTAACCAGCCAAATTTTAGACCAAGCTATTGTAACCAAACAAGCTATTATAACCCGTATTTCACTCTGCATGTTAAAATGCATCACATTTGATACAGACTGAATGCATTGTTAACATGCAGAGGACAGAATCAATTACAGCAGTGATTGTATGCAGAAGTGAAAGCACTTTCAGAAATCAATTGTACACAGATATGGAAACTCTGCTATTAATTTCTTCAATGTTGAGAACCTTTTGTTTTATTACATATTCACCTGCCTTACTGTAACAATATTCTAATTTTAGTCAACTAGTCTTCAAAAACTGATTTGGGGCATTATATCCAGCTGGAATTTAATGTTTGACTCAACAGATTGTCAGTGCAAACTTAGTTCATTACTGGATGTTTTTTGAGCATCTGTGTGTTGATGAATGATGTTTTTTCATGTCACAGTTAGACTATTGCTAGAAGAGTTTCCATGCAAAACACAAAATAATCTGTTTTTAAACAAGACTTCCAACATAGAAAGATGCATTTTTTGCCACATGTAGCATCAGAACATTAAAATATACTAAAATTATATTCTTAGTATATACCATGCTAGAGCAAAGACACGCAAAAGTCCCTCAGTTTTTCAATACTTGTAAGGCTCCTTGGATGTACCGATTACAAAATCATACAGTAATAATTTTGCTTGCTGTTAGCCTAAGTTAATATTCATCTTAGTAGTGAAACTCCGATTTCATGTAAACAAATTATCCTGAGTTTCAGACAAGCATGAAAAAGATTCAGGAAGCAGCTACATAATTTGTTTTCTCTTTTTGAGAAATTATCTCTTCTCATACTTTAATACAGATTTTCCGAAGAGTAAGACATACAGTTAGCGAGTGACATGTTTACTTCTGAAGCTACTTCTGATAAAAGCTGTTTATTTCAGAATTCGAAGCAGAGATGGTGAGTTTACTGCCTAAAGAACAGCAAGTAAAAAGTGTCTTATTTATCAAAGAAGCTGTCTATTCCTGACTTCAAATTGAGCTGTGCATCCTTAAATATACTAATTATCACCATGTTTATACAATTTTTTAACTACCAATTACTTTATTTTTGTTGATTATAGTGAGTTTGTTCGGCACCAGACATTTTTACTACAGGTGAAAGTTATTTTCAGACTCTAAATAAACAGTGGAAATTCAGTATTTCATTCTAAACAAGAAAAATATACCACAGCAACAATGGATATTTTCAAGACACACATACAATATGAAAATCATTGCTTTAGAAAGTAATGATTTATAAAAATGAATTATATTTTTATTTTATAATATCTCATAATTTTCTCAAAAAATTAATGATTCATTTCTGTCCAAAACCAGTATTAAAATCACATCGCAGATATTAAGCTTTAATACCATATTTCTATTTTTCTATGAAGAACTTGCTCTGAGAGTTACTGATTTTCTCCAGAACTTCATATGTGAGCGATCCCTTCAGCAATTCTAGCAAAGTGCTCTGTGTGTCCAGTATGTTCTCTTCTTCACCTTAAAAAAAAAAATGAAATAAATTTCCTTACACAGTAACTGTGAAAAAGAAAAGGAAGTTAAAAAAAAAAATACTGAGAAACTGATTTAGCTATTCTTGTTTGTGCCAGAACAACAAAATACCAGGTCACAACTATGTATTTTACAAATGAACTGATGCCAATGTAGCACTAAAGTTGTCTTTTAAGGAATTTTGGACTGGTGGGATAACATGGAAGTGTTTGATCTGAAATGAGTATGTGCATTTCTTTGAAAGAGTTTCAGCCAAAACAATCAATTGTGCTGATGTTGTTCCTGTTTGTTAGCCCCTCTCACCTAAAAAACACACTGAGTTATAGTTACTGTTTCATTCAGAAGTTTATTATACATGTCCTTTGAAATGGAGGCATGGGATACAGCAAGGACTTAGCATCACCATGTACTTTGTACCAACCCCATACTGTATTTGGCCAATTAAGAGCCTTAAGAAGACAGTGGATCAGACATATGCATGAAAGCATACATAAGCTTTAACAAGTACATTCCCTATATATACTTGTGTGTATCATAGACATGCGATATTTGGGCACAATACTTCTTGTCTCAGGCCTAGGCTAAAAGACATAAGGCTACAGGCAGAAAGTGGGTAGCACAGGACTTGAAGAAGTCAAGTATGCTTGGTCAAAGCATACTGCTCACAAAAAGATTTGTTAAGACAGTTACCAAAACATGCAGTCTTAACAGCACAACAGGGAAAAGTTGTAGGGTGCAGAATGCTCTGGGTAAGGCTGGAATGAAAACAACCAGGACAGAGAATCCAAAAAACAAAGATACAGATTGAACCTCATACATAAGTATAGTGGTCTGATTGTGATATAAGAAAGGATGAAGATTAGGCAAAGAATGCGTTTGTTTTGGCTGATGCCATTTGGTACAAAGTCAACAATCTTGTTTACCTATGCCTTAGCTCCTAGCTTGATTATTATTACAGCAGTGATTTGAAGCTATTTATGTGCAGTAAACCTGACTGAATATTGTAATGCAATCATGACTGTGGTCATTCTTTAAAACAGGTCTGAATGCTGAAATCTCCAACTGCAATTTGGGTAGTATTACATCTCCAAATGCAATTTTGGTAGTATTAGAAAGCTTGGGGTCTCTACATGTCAGTAATACCCAACAGGACGACACTGGTTACCACTCCTGGTAACTGGTAATAACACAACATCAGTCATTTGCATACAGCATCTGATTATGGAGTAGCAAGAGATCTTAGGTGACAGAAAGAAACAGTCAAATCTCTATGCCTGTCACTCACATGCACTAGAGCACACTGCCCAGTCACCATCCTTCTCTCACATGCCTCAGGATACAAGGAGTGAACTATTTAAATCTTCAAAACGGTACTCAGAGTTTCATTGCTTAGTGGATAAGTTCTGTGCAGTTGGAGGCTGGCTATATAATCCCTCCCCTCCTCTAATCAACTCTGAAAAACACCAGCAGTGTGTACCTGGACTAGGAGGAAAAGCAGAAAAGCAAGGCCAAGAACACAGACAGCAGGTGCACGACTGATTCTTAGTGTCCTCAGCCATTCAGAAAAGATAGTGCACTTAAGGGCTGTTCTGTAACCCTGCCATACCCAAAATATTCAGCCCTGATACATGGCCCTGGAACACTTACAGTTTTTCAACAGCACAAGCAGAACGCAAAACAGGCATTTCTCCCCATGTCCTCAGTTTTTGCTTTAATTAGCCCAAACTACAAAGCAGGGAAAAAACCCTCTGATTCTGTGTGGGAGAATAAGCAAGTCATGAGAAAACATTTGGACAACAGGCTAAAGAAAAGAGAAGAACTTAACTGTAAGCAAGACCAGAGGCAAAATTATTGATGAAAAAGAAATAGAGAAACCTTCCAGGGGTATAAACTGATTCCAAAGAATGAAGAACAGCAGATGAAGGGCTATTTGATCAAGGTTGTTCAGATACAAGGAGGATTATGCAGCACAGAAATAATTTCAGATTAGTTTATGAGAGGGAATTGGCTGTGAGGCTGAAGATAGGCATACCGTAGAGGAAAGAGATCAGTTAAAGAGGGTACAATCAAGGAAATGGTGTATACATTCATTATTATACCACAGAGATGAAGCATGGTATGCACCAACAGAATACATGGGCAAGCAGAGAAGTGGCTGAGAAAGCAGTATGGGAGCAGACACAGGGATCAGCTGCATAATAAGAACATGCGTTGTGGTTGCAGGTCTATTGTGTCAGAAAACCTCCTCTTCAACTACTTAATCTTAAAATAAAAATGAACCCTGGAACATGATTTCCACATTCGTTATGAACCTTCTTCTGATTTTCAGCCCAGATTTATTCAGGCTAGTCCACTTGCTTTTATTCTAGTCCTGGTATTAGTAATTAGTTTGACATCATTTTCTTTATCCTATCCTGTAAGTAGGGTCTGTAGACCCAAATCTCTCATGCCTTTTTACAAGGTTGAACTAACTAATCACTTTGTTTTCTTTTGCAAAGCACCTTGGCATTCCCCAATAATTTAACTCTCCTAGATTCCTTACACAGAAGTGATCCAAATTATGTATACATTTCCAAGGAACATATTACTGTTTTCCTGCATCAGTATCTTCCTCTCTGTACTCTCTATTTGTACTTAGGTTGGGGAATATCCATCCCTGGAGATACTAAAAAGTCATCTGGACATTCTCGTGAGCAACTGGCTCTAGGTGGTCCTGCTTGAGCAGACAACCTCAACCATGCTATGATACTAGGAAACCACAAGCCTTGCACATGGCTGAAGCTGCCCTAGTGGATCTAAAGTTATGACAATGACTTTTCCTATTTGGAAAGCAATGGGATACCACATTGCTCCTCTTCAACCTATGCAAGACCACATGGTTCTCAGTAAAGACATTACATACTCTTGCCATGGGGTTTGCATTATGATACGCTCACTCTTTCAGAATTCTGGAATGAAAATTACCTAATTTAAAGAAAAAAAACCCAAACCCTAATAAATCCTAGATTCCAAGCATTTCTTCTGCATTGTATTAATCTCCTTTTCAACAGTCTGATTTATAAGAGCCACCCAGTTTTCTCTCTAGGCTTAGCTGCCTCTTCATATTAAAATCCGGAGAAATTTATTTAGTGGGATAGAGGAAATATTTCCAGATATACATTGCTGCATCACCTAAATATATCTGCACATGTATGCAGCTGGAAATATCTGCTTTTCTAATTAATCTATCATTATTTTCAATGAAGTACACAGCATTAGGAAACCTAGCTCTTAGATCTGGTAGCTAAGACCAACAGCTGAAACAAATCTTTATTTTGTTTCAGTATGTGTGTCAGTAGCAGAGAGAAAAATCAAGGTAGTTAACTAAGATGATTTGTGACGGTGACAAGCCATGTTCCAATGCTGGCTCCACTTACAGTGAACACTCTCTTAGCATCTCTCCTTCACTAGGAATCAGAACTCACATAAATGCACCTCCATAATCCTCAACACCCATCACTTAATTAGATCTGCCACTGGCAACTATGAGGCAAGACCCGCCTTTCTCTGGGCCTCACCTTCCTTTTATCCATCTTAGCAGGGCACTGGGGCAAAATGATCAGCTGATAACTGTGTTTGGTCATGAAGGTATAAGGGCATGATTCCTGTCTGTATCCCTTTATCTGCTCTTATCATCCCTATCCCTTGCCAAAACAGCAGCATCAGGGAGGAATATGGATGGAAATCACTAGATTTCCCATTTCTCCCAAATATGCAATACTTACTTCAGCTGTATTTATAGCCTGAGAGTTCAAATTTTCTGAAAGAGGGGAGAAGTTAACTCACAGTCTTAACTGGAGGGAAAGGCTGCAGAAGTAGAGTACTCTTGCCTGAGAAAGTATCTGATGGTAACAGAGAAGAAAAGAAAGAGTAAGATTTTTGTACCAAAAAAATGGAGAAAATCTATTGCAAGTATTCTCTCAGACATTCTAAAAATATAAGAGGTTAACTGAAACATTAGGATACATTAAGGTCTGGTTCTACAGTGAACCCGACAGACATATATACACATACCTTTTATCCTTTGCAATAGTGTCCCACAGCCCATATCATACTGATAGGCAAATACAAAGCTCAAGGGAACTATGGGCAGTAAAACTCCTGGGTTCTTCTGTTTTATTGCTCTGGGTTTGTTTGTTCGTTTTTTTTTTTTTTTTAAAAAAAAAAAAAGAAGAAGGAAAAAATAAGATTATTTAGGACATTCAGTACATCGGCACTGTTAGTTTAGCTGTTAGTTTAGATTGACCTTGACTGTCTAGGACTTGTGCATCCTTCTACAATCTCTAATCAAAGAACAAGTCTTAATTTCCTCAGAAGCATTCATCTTCTGGTTGCCTTCACGTTCAACTGTCAACCCACCGGTATTATAAAAAATACTTCAAGTGAGTTTTGAACATATCTAACAAAAATGGGATTATCTAAGTCACGTAGCATGCATATACATATGCATATATCCATCCAGCCACATGCAACATGTAGCAATCAAGAAATTATGCTCAGTTCCAAATGCATCAGAGTCCACAGAGAATGCGTAATGCGTATGGTGTATTTCATCTGTACTATGTACACAAAACTACAAATATTTTCTAAATTCCCTCTAATCATGTTATAGCACAAGAAAAGTATGTTACCAAACAAAAGTCCTGTAAGGCAAGTTCTTCCCCATGCAACACAGCTTTATTAGCCAGATTTTTATTCCCCTTGGGTGAGTTTCTTTACTCAGATTTTAGAATATGTCCACTTGTTCACTGACATATAAAAAACCCCAGATAATAGGGAATTTGTTGCTCATTAACAGTTCATTAAATCACAATATGGAGAAGAAAATAGCACAGCTTTTAAACAATCCCTCCTGTTCCACACACAACTTTCATTTTGCACTGAACTTTTGGTACCTCAGCTGTATCATTTTACTGTCAGCTCACATGTCTCTGCTTTTATATAAGTCTGCAGTACAGACATAACAATAACACATCCAAAGGCAGACAGAAATCAGAGTCACTTTGTCATTCGATCAACCTCTAAGGAGATACTGGATAAAAATAACTACCTGTTATAATTATATGCAAAAGGAAGATCCAACAATATAGAAATATAAGTGTAATATATTTATATTTTCTGTTATGAAATAAACTTCTTACCCACCTGTTAAACCTACAAAAGCAAGCAAAAACCATCCCAAAATATTTGAGAAATTCCTGTGTCCAAGCAATCTGCATGGCTGTTTGTCTCTCCCTCATCTGGTTCTGCATCAGCAGTTGCCTTTCCAGCTAAAAAAAGCAAGGGAGGTTAAACAAAATCAAGTAATCCATTTGTTTTAAAGACTGAGTCAATCTCTCTTGGTCTATAAATCCAAAACTCTAATTGAGAAGGGTTTGGTTTTGGTTTTGGGTTTTTTTTCCTTCTACTTCAGTCATTCATAGCTTTCAATTGAGAATGAAATTCAGTACTAATATCTCAGAATAGTTTATACCAAGAAAGCATTCAGGTCAAATTAGCAAATGCTTTAATGCAGAATCTGTCTAATGCTGTTTCTCAAGGTCAAGAAAACCAAAATACCAGTATTGGGTTTTGAGAGCTCCCCAAGTCTCAGCAGTACTCCCTAGGTTAAGGTTCTCTGACCTTTGTATTTCCATGGTGATCCAAAGAGTACCACCTATCTGCTTGCCAATTTATTCTGCTTGTTTTTAACTTGGCTGATATTATCTTTAGGGTCAATCCTGATACTCTTTGCCCTTTGAGGATTTCTCTTTTTCATAATGCATCATAAAGTTAATAACTCCTTTGAAACACCATAGTTTGCAAATACAGAAAAAAAATGCTGCGAAGGTATAAGATCTTTTAAAGATACTGGAATACGTATCAAAAGTCCATAAAAGAATACTGTAACTACAGTTAAAAAAATAATGCAGAAACTACAATCTAGACAGTATATTCACACATCAAATTAGGGCTTTCTATGTCAAATAAGAATAAAGAATAAAAAGGCAGACTATTAGATATATATATTATTTTTTTAAATTATGTGCCCCATCTAAACATACTGGTACATTTCCATTAAACAAAGGTAAATCTAGTATTTCTTAAAAGTTCCCCTCTACTGTACAGAACACCAAAAAACAATTGTCCTTAGAGGGATGCAAAATTTAAGAACTTTGCCAAAAATAAGCATTCTCAAACCAGAATACAGAAATTACTTAACACAATAAGAAGTCTGCTTCTTCGCATTAATGTTTGTAACTAATTTTTTTTGGGAAAAAAACAGAGTACCTGAGTTGGTATATCTAACCTAGCTAACCAGGTTGCATAAAACATCCAACAAGGTACAGGAAATGGAATACTAGCTGCCTAAAGAATATATTCTAGAAAAGAACAAAGTGCAAATTCAGAAAGTTCTCTTCTCATGCATCTATAAAAGTAATTAAATCTGTTCTTTTCTCCTCCTTTTAAATTCAAAAATAATTTAAAGGATTTGTAATTACTTAAGGTTCCCACCCTTTATTCATCTCCATTACTGTTGACTTAGCCGGAACAGAACAATTTCTGTTAAATTGTTACTAATTATTTTTTCAGACTCTGTTGATCTTGCTATCTTATTTACAAGCGTATTCAGTACCTACTAGAGAGACAGAATTAATTTTTTAGACAGCATAATAAAAAAAGGACAGATCTAATTACATATAATTGTACACAGTAGGAAAAACAACATTCACTGCAGCCTCACAATACTGTTCATCTGTTTCTCTTTCCTCAAGATTTATACTGTAATTGTTGTTCTTACAAAAAATACCAACAGGCTCTACCTTCCTGATATCTATAAGTTTCAGATAACTTTTTTCAGAAGTGGTAATTATATGATGGCTATCAAACCACTTAATAAAATATCAAAATAATTAGAATATATTTTGTCACCTATGAGATACTTGGAAATTCTGCAGTAAACAAGCACACTGCCCGTTGATTAGTACTGTGGTCCCCAGTATCCAGCCTGGTAAACTGCCGAGGGGTTGACGTGACGAGATAAAATAATGACATGTAATATCAGTTTAATGACCTCTATTTTCCTCTTCGATTTGATTATGTGTGTAGTTTCAACATGTGTGAAAAGTATTAAGGGATCCTTTGTCTGCCTGTCAGCACAAAGCCTACGCTTCCAAGATGCACAATATTACTCTAAATGAGCTTCAATTTGAAGAAGTACGTGGGGAGGAAGTGGGACAAGGATATGCTGATGAAATATAGGTCACGCTAAAAGGAAACTTAATGCTGCAGAAAAGTTTAATATACAGACCATAGAAAGGAGTAAGCATAGAATAAAAAGAAAGCTGTAAGTCTGTATCTACAAAAGCAAACTTCAGGATCCTAACATTTTTTTTTAAAACCAAAAAAAAAAAACCCCTCAACAAACCCCCCTCACACAAGATGTACTGAAAGACAAAAGACATTACTAAGTCACAGATGCTAAGGTCAAACACCTTTCTGTAGGAGCCTATCATATCAAATTCCAGAAGCCCAAGGATATTTTCACATGTATCTATTATATAAATAACTTAGTATAAATGAAAACTAAATTTTTTTTAATATTATAAACAGCAGCCAGATCACATAAATCAATTTTTATATTCTTTTCTATAGAGAAGGATTTCACACACACTTAAAAAAAAACAAACCACCCCTCAACTTTCTACATGGTCACCCATCCAAAAATAAGGGAGGGCGGGGAACACATAGAAAATGCTTATAATTTCTTTCCTTTGAGCAAATTCTTGAATGTGGATGTCAAATTTTACCTAGGTGAAACCCAATACTGTATTTAAATTAAATTCTTTTAAAAAAATGTGTTGGAGGGAAGCTTTAGACGGATGAATCTTAAGAGATGAGCACTTTAGGTACATGGGGAAACGTGGCACAGCCAAGAAGAAAAGGTTTGAGCGGAATCTTGATGCACAGAAGGCAGTAAAAAGTAGACCTAGTGACATTTAGCTAAATTAATAATTTAATTCTTGCCATTACTGAAGTTGTATGATGTTACAACAGTTTACTATACAATATCTCTGTTTTGTCCATAAACATACAATGTAGCATCAAGAAAACACTGAGATATTTTCAGGGATGCTATGTAATCTACAGTACTGCTGTAAAGGTTTGATTTTTATTTAGTCATAAGTCACACAGATAAAATCTAATAACAACACACAAACATCACTAAATGTGCTCCAAAATCTCTCTGTACCTATGCAATCTTATGCCAAACCTAGGAATACCTCACCAGAAACCTGCCCTTTCTTCTCTCCTCCTTTATTCTGAAAAAAATCTTCATTCTTGCTTTCCATTGCCAAGATCAATTTTGTCACTTGTCATAGTTTCATCTTGCCAAAACAAAGGACTATAGTGGTAGCTGTAGGACTACAACAGAAATTTGCATAACAGAGACTTAGTCAAGGTGTTCCAGGGCAATTCCACACTGACTTCACTGGATTTCAAACTTTCTTTAAGGAAAGGAAAAGGGAAAACTGAGCAACAATTATGGTCAAAGTTGTCCCAGAAGTTACAGTTTCATTAGACAAACTTACTGAAATAATTGTAGAAAAAAAACCCCAACAAAACAAGTTTGGAGAATCCCTGAGCCCTTTGCAGAGTGGCAACAGCATGCTGCTGAGTGACACGGGTCAATGCTGCCATCACTTTCCACGTGTGGGCTCCAGCAAATACGTGTTCAGGACAGCAGGAAACACCCCTCTGGCAGACTGACACAGCAGACATAAGGCAGGGCACCTACCTACCCTGTGTCATCAAAGACTGCTTTAACATGTTCAGACCCGACATCTGATCAGCTAAATGGGTTTATGAGCAATGTTTGACACTAAAAGATTAAATGCATTTAAATGAATTCATTTAAATGAATGCTCTAACTTGCAAAATTAAGCACCTACATGGGCACTCAAGCACGTCCTATGTGCCTCAGTCTTTCAAATTTTCAAAAAATTCAAGGACAACATCCTTATGCTTACCCGTTTAACATGCCAAACTGAATCACACATCTTGAGCTCCGACAGTTTTGAATGACCAGGATACCCTAATCCGCTGACTTTACACTAGCAAAAACTATTGGTAGATCATAAGGTAAAATTACTACATTAAGATTATGTTAACCTTAAGCAAGTCGGGATTTGAAAGCAGATCTATGTAGGGAAAGACTCAGGAGTCCACCACAAAAGATGATTCCAAATTAGATGAAAGATAGAAAACCAAATCATGTTTGACTGCAGTTCAAATCAATATCCCATTTTCAGTTGTTAATTTCTTAGTAATTGTGTCTTATTTTCCTCCACATGTGTTCTATTGAAAATGCCAGCCACACTGGGCTAGTAAAAGGGTGGAGAAGACTTTTGATCTATTAACATGCAGATTTTATGACAAAGGCCATGTGTACTCCCTTAGGACTTGCTTTGCAATGCCATTTAAAATTACTTCTTTTCCCATTAAGGCAGATAAGAAGCAAGAAATAAGGACAGCAGGTATTAATTTTACTGCAAACCATAACTTCATACATAGAACTTTATATAGGATAAGATTTATAAAAAAAAATTGTATAATTCAAACTTAGTAACTTGGTAGAAGTGTGCTGTAGTTTATTTAAAATAATCTCACTGATGGGAGAACTTGATTATTGAGGAAACAAGCCACAGGTGCACATCATACACATCAGGTGAACAACAGTTCTAAGTGCCACATCTTAGGGAATAAATTTTATTAATTTTAAATACATAAGCCTCCCACCTATATAGCCACAAAACTTCAATAGGGACTATTTACATGATTATGCTTGCATTAAAACTATAGGTAAAGAACCTCAGGAGCAAGTTCACCATGGGAGGAAGGGAGATGCTGTAGTTTTCCCAGCCAGGTTGCTGCATCAGTCACAAAAGAGCTGAAGCCGTGATGTGGATGCATTAGTACACATCCAAGCATGCTTTTTCATTACTGTCAAGAAATCACATCCTACAACAATCAGACCATGTTTTACAGACACATACACAAGTACAGTTAATATCATAATCTAAAAAAACCCCAAACTATATACATTTCTGTGTGTTTAATTCCATAGTGAACATACTTTCTTAAATGACAATAGCACAACTTTCTTACTGGTAATAAATATCAATCATGTAATTTTAACACTTAAGTTTAGTATTTCAAAGTAAACCCGGTATTAGTAGCAAGTAACATTTTATATATTGTAACACTGTTAGGGGGATCCAATTAGAAATAACTGTCCCATTTTTCTTTAAATACAGCTAGTAGTTTCTGGACAGTGTGAGAAACTGTAAGGGCTGATTAGCATTTGAAGTCTGCCACATACCAACTGTTACAGTAAAAGGAAATCAATCTGACAAAATGAAACATGACAGATGAAGATAAGTGAGGCGGAGAGGGAAAAGGTCAGTTACTGTGAAACTGATAATGCTAATAAACTAGTCAGTGGTAACCATCCTTATCATTTCTATTGATTATTCTTCAGGCTGTCACAATGATGTCAAACCACAGAAAAGGGCATTTATACTATCATTTCATTGATTAAAATCCAGTGGGAGATAATTCTCATCTGAAATAGTTTATTCAACTCCAACAACTTGCAAAAAAATAAACAGTCCCCTCTTGATTACAAGCCACATCAGCACTGGTAGATAGGCTGGGAATTTCAGATACTTTAGATTCTTAGCTTGTTTCCTCTCTTTCTGTCCACCTTTCTGTTTCATGTTCAGATGCTGTATGAAAGAAGGAACAGATGGTACTTCTGTTTTGTATTAAGGGGATGCACAAAGCAAAACAAATGGGATGCAAGGTGGTCTACAAAGGCTCAAAAGAAATGGAAGGCAAAGCCTATGCAAAATGCTGTCTCTTGTGTATAAAATACAATTTCTTTGATGTATTTCCTGCAGGTTAAGTTGTATCTGGAGAGAGGAAGACATAGCAACCACCCTTGGATAAAGCCTCTATTTGCAACCTGATACATTTAATGGCTCTCCTGGCAGACATGCAATTTTCCCCTACACCTCTAAAAGAGTGGACAAGGGCAACACTTGGCCCGAGAGTGGTCATAGCAGCAAATCTGTTTAGGGAACTGTATTTCATGTCACCATCATTACAACATAATCATGCTGACAGCCTGGTAAACTGATATGCAGGCAAGAAAAGGAACTAATCTACCTTAGAAGGAATTATCAGCCAGGTAAATATACACCATCTCTACTTAAGTTCTGAAACTCACTATCAAAATCTAAGGAAAGAGAAACATGAAGAAACTGTTGGAATATCCTTACACTCATGTTAAAAGAACCTTCAGTTTTGTCACAGGCTAATCTCTTGTACATCTGTTACAGGCCGTGGCTACTGTGGCTGTAATAGAAGGTCATTTTCACTTACAGTTTTTCAGTGATCACAGATGCTGAAAGCATTCTTTGAATAACTAGTGACTTTTGAGTACTCAGAGGTGCAATGAAAATAAGACTTAATTTTTCAAAAATATGACAGTTTCACCTACAAAAATCTGCAAATCACTTACAAAACACATATGAAAGCTGGTGTGCAGGTAGTATACCTAAGTAACAGCACAAATCCCTTGCAGGAGCAATGCAACTGGCATTTCATAAGCAAACAAAAGATTAAAGGCTTATGTAACTTGTCATTCCTCATAAATGTACAAAACCAGAAGCTGCTACAAATGGGTGTTTAGCAAAAATAAATGGAAAATAGAATAGTGATACCTATATTTACACCTCCACCGTAAGCCACCAGAGTGCAATACAGAGACATTAACATGTAATAATTATGCAGTGTCTGCTTGTTTCTACGACCAGCATGCACACAGAAGTGTCAGGAAATGGGCCTCTAGATCAAACAAAACAAATCAGACTCAAATGTTTTATCCTGGTGCTTCAAAACTTGTTTGCAAATATTCTTCACATCAAGTACACACAGCAATTAAAATTATTAGCACTGCAAGAAACTACACTCTGTACAAAGAAAACTCAATTTTTAAAGCTTCAAGTGCAAAGAGACCTTACAAAACATTTACAAGCTAAGAGCTATCATAAAAAGAAAGGGGTCTCACAATATCAGCCACCAGCCAGAATGTGAGCTGCACTGAAAAAAACTCCTTTATATTCCTGTTGTTGTCAATAAATTACTGGAATTACGTGCCATATAAAAAGAAAATAACATCAAAAGCACCTAAATCCATTTGATGTTTTAAGCTTGCAAAGGAGAGGCTCAATCCAACAGACTGTAGTATGAAAGTAAGATTTCTTGGCAGTAACCTAGCAATTCCATGCTTCTGACATGTGGCCTTTAAGCAACAAACATGCAGCAGAGTGAGGAAGGGTGTCTTCCACCTGCATTTAATAATCTTATCTACAGAGTAAGCAAAGTTTTAAGGTAGTATTATGAGTATTTAGAATTCTCGGGAGTTTTATACAAGTTCTAAAAAGACAAATCAAAGTCATTGGATAGCCAGTTATGTAAAAACTTAGCCATGCTGTAGGAATGGTAAAGTAGATCAGGCACTGTAAGACATGGAGTTAACAAAATGTGACTTATAACTCAATAAGTAAGAACTATTCCAATAATGCCTCTAGGTACACTCCTTGTGTGCCTCAACCTGTTGTGTTTTTTTTTTTTTTTAAAAAAAAAAGAAATAGAGACTCAGAGCATGGAATCAAAAATGAAAACCAGAAGAAATGGCTGTAAAATGATAGTGGTATAAAAGGGTGTTATAATACCAATAAATTATGCAAATATGATGTTTGTTCCTATCCATTTCAGATTCTGACTTGCAAAACTACTGTGGCACTCTCTATACCATTTTTGTTATAGAATTGAAATAGGTGTAAAATCTCTTTCTTACCCATTGTACCTCCTGGGCTCTTTTGAGTTCTGCTCAATATAGGGGTTCTCCATTGCCCCCTCTTTTTCTTTTTATTTCTTTTTTTTTAACTTAGCATTCAAGAAATAGTATTTCATAGAAAAACAAATATATTACCAGATTCAACTTCAGTGGACTTAACAGCAGAAGAATAAAATGGTATGTTTGCTCTACTAAGGAGGAAGGAACTGTGGAAAATTCCTAGCACTAAAGGAGGCAGCTTCAGAAGGCATTTACTCTTGGAAGTCAGTTAAATCCCCCCTACAACGAAGTCTACATGTGTAAGGGTTAGCTGCAGCTGCACCTCCAAGCAAGATAAAAATTTTACTTAAGCAAGCTGCATTCACAATGATATGTACTAGTCACACATATTCCCAAGCAAAAACACTGGCAGAACCAATTCCATTGAACAGATTTAAATAACATTTTTGTCATTATCAGTGGAGCAATCAGTCTGTTTTGCATCTTTTGATAGTATTGCTTGCATGTTAGAAATAGTTACTAAAATCTACTCTGTAAACTACTGGATTTCTTTCTTTACAGTGATCAGGCAGAGTATACAATCTCTCAGCTAATACCAACCAAACTGCTTTCTTCCTCTAAGATAGATTGTTCTAATCTTCCTCAGTACAGATATCATTCATCTTGTTCTGTTCCATTTGATGCACACAAACTAATAAGGATATAGGATTGTTACCAGAGAGCATTTATTTCCTGAATTAAGCCCAGATCACCTAAGGGGCTAAATAATTTTTCTAATGCTTCAAGACAAATGCATTAGAGATGCTATAAGCGCTACTAGTACCTTGTCAATAGAACAAATCTAACTACTTCCCACCCCAAGGGGAAAAGGGTGGTAGTAGTCAGGAAAGGGAAAGCTTGCTTATATTTTGCTTCACGTGGAAGAAAGGGAACAACTGTTTCCATTGTAATAGAACTTTAAAAAATCCTTTTGACTAATTATCAGTGAAAACTTTAGAGAGGAAAAGGTTAGGGACTTACAAAACCCTGCACAAAATTGCTCAGTGTCTAAGGCATTAGGAAAAATCACATTTTTCAGAATCATCATGGATGTGGCTGATCTTTTACTAACAATGATAAGTTGGCAAATCTGTAGATGGGAAGAATGTCACCACGTGAAGTTTTATTATCCACAGGAAGGATTCTATAGAAAGCAGCCCATGGAACCATGTGTCTTTTTTTTTTTATCAATGAAAGTGATAAAGCATGAAAATAAGTTTTTTATTGCTCAGAAACATCCTGACATTTTAACATTAGTGATTCTTCTTCCTGCCAAGAGTCAAAACATAGCATACATATGCCTTTCAGCAGTCACCTCATTTTATGATCAACTGATAAATCATCAATAGTATGTAGAATGAGTAATGAGTTAATTGAACTTTTTAAGAAAAAAAAACACAATAGGATCCCACAACACTATTTGCAAATATACTTAATCTTCAAATAAAATAGATAGTATCTCCCCCTGCCCTGACTCAGATTTTCTTACACTCTCTTTGCCATTCCTGCTAAAAGCTTTGAGCTCGTTACTCAAAAAGAATCCTGGGATAAGGCAGGAACGTGTAAAAGATAGACGTCCTTACCAAAAACAAAATGATAGGCTTATTATGTCAATTCATCTCACCTGCCTCAGATGGAGTACTCTTAGTCTACTACATATCAAACAGACATTAATATTTTCCCTTTTCAGAAATTTTGTTTTCTTCTTCGATTTTCATTAACATTTTGTGTTAGTATTTAAGTCAAATTACTAAAACCAAATGTGGCCCAGTATCTACTTTCTCATAAAAATCCTACTGACCTATCTTGTAATAGCATCTTTACACTCTTAACACATTTTTAATTTAACTGAAATAAAAATTATGCATATAAAATCTTCACCTCAAATACAAATTCTTTCCCAGTTTAAAACTGGGGTGAGAAGGGCAGAGATCATCAAGCTGCCTGACAAATAAGTCAGTTTTTCCTCATCTCTCCCTCACAAAATCCTCAGTATCTGCAGTAGTAAAGGAAGTTTGGCAAAGTGTTATGTATTACAATATCCTAAGGTCAGTAGAATCCATTATTCAATTCAAATCTCACAAAACCAATAACTTAAGGAAGGTGTATGTACTGGTATAGAAAACATCTATCTTCTTAACTGTGCTTGTACTTTATCTGTGCTATTTAATTTTTCACTTGAACAAGTGTTTAAAATGTTTCAAATGTCTCTTCCACTATATCCTATCACATAAGTTACCATAGAAATTTTTGCTTCTTAGAAAGTAAGAACTTCAAAAACCACTAGGAGGATAACTAGCTTATCAGATACTTCACAATAAGAAACAAACTTAAAACTCCTGTTGAAAGGTTCAAACTTATTTCTTCCTGGGCATAAAATTGTTGTGTACATTTTCAAAAAAACCATTGAGATGGAAAACCAAACACCAATAACAAACAGCTGTATAATTGAAATGACAACATCTTGTAATCTTTGCTAGGTAGCATTCACACAGAAATCAGTGTTAAGTCCTGAAATGCAGGTATGTTCTATATTTAAAAAAAAAAATAAAAAAAATTCACATTTACTGATGTGTTTGAGCTGCTCAGAAATTGTAAGGTTGGAAAAGAGATGTTGCTAAGGGTGACACAGTATTAAGTGCAAAATAAATCTAGAAGGAAGAATTGTTACGTATTAACAGACCTCAGTTAAATGGACCTGCATTCTGTTCAGGTACTTGACCTTCAGCATTCATGAAGTCAAGAGGATAAGGCATTTAGAGGTCCTTTAATGTTAGCCTGAAAGCAGGGAGATGAAACTGACATTTATTTACCCCAATCAAGACCACCAGTGGCAGATTTCACTGCCTTTCTTAGTAACCTATTGTCCTGGTTTCAGCTGGGATGGAGTTAATTTTCTTCCCAGTCGCTGGTGCAGTGCTGTGCTTTGGATTTGGTGTGAGAACAACGCTGGCAGGACATGGATGGTTTTGGTTGTTGCTGGGTGATGTTTATACTAAGTCAAGGACCATTCAGTTCCCTGGTCCCTGCCAGCCAGAGGGCTGGAGGGACATGGAAAACTGCAAGGGGACAGAGCCAGGACAGGTGGCCTGAACTAGCCAAAGGGATATTCCATATCATATGATGTCATGCTAAGTATATAAATGGGGGAAGAAAAAGGAAGGGTGGGGGGCCATTTGGCATTATGGCGTTTGTCTTCCCCAGTAACCATTACACGTGATGGAGCCCGGCTTTCCTGGGGATGGCTGAGCACCCGCCTGCCCGTGGGAAGTGGTGAGTGAATTCCTTGTTTTACTTTGCTTGTGTGCATGGCTTTTGCTTTACCTATTAAATTGTTCTTATTTCAACCCTCGAGTTTTACATTCTTTTCCAATTCTCCTCCCCGTCCCTCTGGGTGAGGGGGAGTGGGTGAGTGGATGTGTGGTACTTAGTTACTGGCGGGAGTTAAACCATGATACCTATATAATGACAGTTAAGCAGTCAAAGTCTCCTAATATTTATCCCAATTCTTGCTTTCTTGCTGTTGCAATGAAAAAGACTCAGTATCTCTAGACAGACACATGAGAAAAATGAGCGGATTAAAAAATATACCACGAACACACACAAACTGAAAATTCATACCAGACGTGTTTATAGCATCAGACAAATATGATTTTTTTCATTCTTTCCTCATGGGTTCCAACGCCTTTACTGCCATCTTCTGAACTTTTCACAGCTTGTCTGCTCATTACAAGAAGTATCATTTTTTTTTTCCCAGCAAAGTCATCAGTAGTGCAAATTGAGTAATTTTATCCCCTGGTTAATAATTCCACAATTACATTTGCTTTTACAAGAATCTGTGCTGTTGACTCAGCTTCTTTATCAGTACATATATATATTAAAAATACACTTATAAGTATGCACAAGCATATAAAACCTAGGTCTTTTTTAAGGTTCTGAAGTCTAATCACTTATAGTCAGTTAATCTATTTCACTTTTCCTTCTTGAATATAATGCTCTGGACTGGCTTTTATCCTATTACCTATTATACCACTTCTTATTACTTCAGTGCTTTCCAATTCATTGAAACAATCAGAATACTAAACCAATCCTCCAATCTAAAATTTTACACAAACATTTAATTGAATTATGGCCATATTTATATTGATAAACTGCTGAGTGTCTGGACATAAACTGAAATGTTCTAGTCCTTTTCTATCACTTACAATAGGTCTGACTATTTTTTTTTACTATTATTATTTTAAGTCAGACAAAAAACCAATATACTTTGGGCATAAGACATGGTTTATTAAGAAGCTTGCTACAGGGTACTTCTATATTTTCATTTAAGATTTAAGGACAAATTGTTGAATATGATAAGAAAACTTGCTTAATTCCTTTCATTTATTGCCACTCAATGCACACCTCTTAAGGCAATATAACCCTGGCAGGAAAGTAATGCAATTATGCTATGTTTTGCCTCTAACCATGTGCTACAGTGTAGAGGAAAGAAAAAAGATGATATTAAGTTGCATCTATCCAGGCTTTCACTGAGTTTTTGATAGTTTTTCCAAATCCAAATACTTTCATCACACATCTTTTAGAACATCAAATAACAGTCTAATGAAATTAATGTTTACACATTAATGTTATGATGGAATAATATTCCAAAGCATATTCTTATGAGTCAGACCATTTGCAGACATGGAAACAGCACTCATCTGCAGTTTCACTTTAAGCTGAATCATGAATGCATGTGGCGTATCTCATACATACAGTGTAAAATGCATACGTCTTTCCCCATAGGCAAGAACTGAAGAATAGATGAAAGCACAGAACACTTAAGAGTCATTTTTGGAAGTAGAAAGCTTGTGATTAACAATTTGAGTTAATTAACTTGTTTCTACAGGTACAGAATCTGCAAGAGTTAAATATGTTTTTGGCATTTCTGTGTTGTGTTCAGAAAAACATTTCACTTACAGAAGAAACTGCTATATTCTTGTTCATTGTTAAAAAGAGAGACTACACATTATTGAAGTGGAAAATGAGTTTCCCTGACCGTGTTTTGTACTAATCTGCCCAGCTATTCAGCTCAACAATTTTTACTAACTGGGTGAAAAAAATGTCTAGTTTTTATTTCCCTTATTTTGCATCACTACCAAAGCTTTAAAAAGAGCTGTTAAAACAATGCAGGGAAAGAAAAAAAAACCCAAACAACACATCATCACCAAAGGGAAAAAAGGAGTATAAACGCACCCAGTTAGGTACAGAACTGCAGAGGAACTTCAGTACCACCACTGGCCCTCATTAGAATAGGATAATGTAGACTCCTCATGGCTCAAAATGAACCTGTATGACACTGGGGTCCCCAAAAGAGGGAAGAAGATTTGAAAACAAGGAAAGGCTGACACAGGTTTTCAGAAAAGATGTAATTGCACTGCATTGTCAAAATATAAAAATCAACCCCTTACTTTTCGAGCGTTACTTGCTGTTGGCATTTTTTTCCACCAAGGAGTAGGGAACCTCTCCCATGACCACACAGGGAGGAAGTCTGTAAACCCCCAAAGACTAACTGCTACGAAAGCAGTTCTATGGCTGTTTCCTGGCTATCCAATATTACCTGGGGAGAAGAATGCACTTTACAATCTGACATAATGAAATTGCGAGAGAAGAGGGATGGCAGGAGAAGGGAAGTGAGACTATCCAGAGATGCATATTACAGACAGGAGGTTATAATCAAACACTTATTATGGGTAAATACAAGATTTGTCAAAAGTGTATTATTTTCCTGGCCTGTTTATTTTCTCAAAGGTTATGTGGCTCCCATCAAAGATTAATTTGGAGGATTATCTCTGACTACTGAATGCAATTATGCTATCCCACAGACAAGATTATCCTTTCGTCTGATAAGGAATTCTCTTGCTGGAAAAAAAACCCCAAAACTCAACTGAACAAAACTCCAGATCACTATGAACTGCTATCCCAAAACAACAATAAATATCTTGTCAGCCACAGAAACAATGATACACCCTAAGCGTTAACTACTCTCTTTTCCTTCCAGCGCGTTCACTGATTTTTGCCTTCTTCTGTGTTACCTTTACGTTTTTAAAGAATTCTAGTCCTCCAGTCTTCCACTCTTAACAGTCTGATCTGCCCTTGAAAGCTTGGCAGAGCCAACCTGCTGTAATCTTAAAGCAATACTTTTGTAACAAGTTTTGCTTAAATAATGGTTATAGCTTTTTACTGGAATTGCTGATTTAGAGGGATTTATGTATGTGCTACTGCTGGATACATAATATTAAGCAGTGTCAGGGAAACTTACCTACAAATACAGCAATAGGTATTATAACACTTTCAAAATTACGGGAGATTGTACAGTTCTTTTTCAAGTAAATTATTCCCACAGACAACAAGATTCTTGCTATCTGACAAGCAAGGCACACTGAGGCTTTAATTCTGAATTCCCTTCCTTATGATGTTACTTCTGTATCAGTATCACACATACCTGAAGTCTATCTAACAACCATCAGTTAAAAGTGAGACCAAGTCACAGCTCGTTTCAACAGACTGTTGCTGTACATGTGGTGCTTGACAGGAGTGCAGACATCAAGCAGTAACTCATAATAATTCTCAGTCTGGGAAGAAGCAGATGTGAGGAAATCCTACCTCATAGGATTCAGAAAATACAGTGATCCACTATCTGCGCCTACTTCCATGGTGGTCAGAGCATCCAACTCAGGTTGGACAGGACTTACGCAGGGTCAGCTGATGTGATCAGACCAGGTTGCTGAGGGCTTTATCCTGTCAGGTGTTGAAAATCTCTAAGGATGGAGGTTGCACAGCTTCACTGGGCCTCTGCTCAACTGCTTGGTTGTCCTTGGGGAAAAGGTTTCTCCATATATTCAGTCTGAACTGCTCCCCCCATCCTGTTTCAATGTATACCCACTAGCTCTCACTCCCCTCCAACGCACCACGGTGATGTGAAAAGTGTCCCTCTCCAGTTTGAGTAAGTCCAGCTCACTTGGCTTCCTCTAAAAAAGTGCTTCAGCCCTTGACCATCTTTCTTGATGGTCCACTGCTAAACTTGCTCCTTTTCACCTGCATTTTTGTTGTATTGGGGAGGAGAAAGGGAGCAAAAATTGCATGCAGTTAATTAAACACATTTAAAGCAGCACTGAACAAAGGCAACAGTAATTTTCCTCAACCAACTGGCTTCACTACTGCTTACAAAGCCCTCATTGTTGGCCTTTTTGACCCTGCTGCCAGGGAACACTGCTGGCTTATGCTCTGGCTGCTGTTTTCCAGTGGCCCCTCCACCTCCACAGCGTTGTCAGCCCTCAGCCTGCATGGTGGCCAGGGGCTCTATCTTGCCAGGGACACTAGGAGGTGGTTGTCCTTAAACATGTCAGTTTTTCTGAACTCCTTTATCCTCCAGAGCTGCCTCTTAGGGCATCTCACCTACCAGTTTCCTGAAGAAGACAAAATCTGGTCTCCCCATTACCACCCTCAGGACCCTGATCTCACCACCACAACCCAAGACTCCTTTGATATTACATCCCCAAATCAGTTCTTCCCTATTTGTGAGTAACAAATCCAGCTGCACACGAGCCCTGGATAGCCCATGCAGTACCTACCTGTATCAAACACTGATTCCTCACATTTCCCAAAAAGGTACTCAATTGCTTATGTCCTGCTTTATGATCCTTCCAGCAGACGTTAGGGAGACTGAAGTCTCATGAGCAAAATGCTCCTCTGGTGCTGCTATACAAGGAACAGTTTTTACAACGAAGGAATGTGATTTATTGTTTCATTTGGAGAAAACAGAGGTTTTTCATTTTCTGGGGCTTTTTTTCTTTTTTTTTTTTTTTTTTCCAAACCAGAGTAAAAATGCCCTGCAATAGTTTAGAGAATTTCTTCTGACCTAAATTATTGGAGAAGTAAGATCATTGTTTCAAACCTGATCAGAATCACATTTAGCAATTCAACAAAGCTAGGAATTAATCTTCTCCACATGGCTTAAACTCCAGCTACACAATTCTTGCTTTTTGAGGTGACCCACTTTCATTTACTTCACTAGGTAGTCCCCTATACAACAGACTTTTCTCTTATATTCTCTGAAAAATTGAGTGTTTTTCTCTAATTGCTTTTTTGCACAGTTTTCCCACAAGGGTATCTAGGTGAAAACTTCAATAGTTAACATCAAAAGAGTGCTTAATACCTTAGGTATGATTGTTATACATAAAGATATCACAAACACATCAATCAAGATACTGCCTTCCCATTTCGGTCATCTCATGTTAAAAAAAAATAATTGTGATATAACAAAACTGTAAACTAGTCATCAATTCAGATGTCATTATTAATGATGTTGCACACTAATATATGAAAAAGTAAAAAGGTTAATCATTAAAGGACTATTAAAGGACTTGGTGTACCACACCAATTCTCTGTGGAGTTCCAATGAAACATTTCCTCTCATTACTCATTAAGAAAACACCTTATACATTGAGATATAAATGAAAACAGTTACCAAGGGTTTCAAATGCTATAAGAACTTACATTTTTTTTAATTTCAGAGACCAAATCCCACTGTTCACTATGTAGTATTATTCCCACACACATCAAGAGATCTTCACGTCATCAGCGGAAAAATAACCCCCACCCCACCCCCCCTTATATAACAAAATCTCAGCTTCCTCTTCTGACAGGTTACCTTTCATGTAGTTCACTGAGTACCTACAGACAGGCTATATACAGGAAACCTGGGGACTGTCTTGGTTTCCCACATGTAGAGTTCCCCAGGCAAAGCCAGGAAAACCAAATGTCTAGAGACAAAAGTGATGTTACCTCTCCAAAAACAACAGCAGGGGATAAACTGAAAACTAATCTGGGGTGGGGGTAAGGAGGGTGTGTCATGGCGCATTTTTATTTGGAAAACAAAATAAAGCATTTTTGATTCCTCTACATGCATGAGAAAGCTTGGCAAAAATTTCACAGGAGAACTTAGGCTTTTTTATATCTATACCCTAAAGTCAAAGTCTTTTAAGCTGCACTTAAAATGCCTTTTACACATTAGCAAAGAAATATTCTTCTGTAGTGCAAAGTTAATTTAGAAAGCTTTGCTCTGTGTAGTCCTAGAATCAAACTAATTAACAGTAAGAAATAAAATTTAGAATTTTTATCTGTACTGTGCCACGACCTTCTACCACGATTTTGCTTCTTATCACTCTAAGTAACACTACACAGAGCATTCAAGGTTAAGATTTTTTTAATTACTTGAAGACAATATATCATGCAGTAATCATACTTATGCCTGCCTCATCACAATAAATTCTTTAGCAAGCTTCAAAGTACACAAATGCATCCAATTTCCTATGAAAAGACCCACCTGTTGGTCAAGGAATGTCACTGTCTAGAAAGAGCAAATAAAAAAAAGTTCTCTTTAAAGTGTGCTAATCCATACCGCAGAATGAACAATCGGCCACAAATAATGCTTCATTCTTTGTTGCCAGTTTAAAAATGTGTATCTTCTTCCAGGTTGTCTTGTACATCTTAAAAGGGCTTTCTTAGTAAACAGTTATTGAAAGAGCTTTTTCAAGGTATACATTTGAGTTGTTCAAAAAAACCAAACAGCAAGAAATAAAAGTCTGACCAGAACAGAAAGTACAGAACATAGCATTCAACAGGAGAATTACATTAAATTCCTGCTTTTGTGTTAAGAGTACCCACTCAGCTCATGAAAATAAATAACCTGCTATAAATGCTCTGAGACCTGGAACTTCCTCTTACCCATTCAGCCATGCTAAAACCACTTAGCAAGGCCATATACTAGGCTTGAGCTGTAGATCTGATATATTGTTTGGAAATAATTTTGCAAGTTACACTTTAAGGAGAGGCTCATGATAAAAATGAAGCCTCAACAAACTTCTACCATAAACAGTCCTCACTTGATACAGACTGGTATTTCGTTCTGGAGCCATACCAAGACAATACAAACAACGGGTAAGTCCTTCAACATCAAGGCAAACTGACAATTGAGTTTTTATTATTCTTCCAAAAAGCTTTAAGATACAGTTTACAAGGCCACAATCCCTTCTTTTCAGCTGTCCCAAGAAGGGTATAAAAAATATAAAATGCACCCAACTTTACAACATGTTTTAACATTCTCTTATTCTGAAGTAGTCAAGCTGGCTTGGGGGTCCAGCACAGATCAGAGCAACGCTAGGACTGACCAAGCTTTAGCATGCACCAAGGCTTGGTATTTGGAGGGGCTTTTATCAACTTCTGTCATCTCACTTGCCTTCCAAGTTTTTGCAATGGACTCCTCCCAACCGACAATTTTTCACAGAGGGTAAGTCAATGACTGAACAGCTTTGTATCTTCTCTCCATCCAGAGGAGAGCACATACCTAATATTTCTGTTAAAAAAAAAAGAGCGGGGGTGGTGGGTGGTGGTAGTGTTCTGTCGTGGAAACTGACAGCACAAAAACGCTGTTCCAAACAATTTACAGTAACTTTATGACTCCTCCTCATCTATAAGGAACAGAAGTCTTCACAGATTCTGACTGTGTCACCATCACCTGCTGTGTTTTGTTCCAGGGCAACCCAAAGACTTACTAGTTCATTTCTGAGCAGTGTCACACCATCACTGATAGCAGGGAGGGCATTCTAGAAGAAACAGTTTTGATGACTTCTTGATCCACACTGATTGGCTTCGAGTAACAATAGTATCCTGTATTCTCAACATTCTAATCATGGGGCACTCCAAAGTACATTCAGAAGCTATTAAAAGCTTTAAGAGGCTTTGAACCCACGTGCTATTTTGGGATATATAGACATCTAAAACAAATTAGTTTTTTTTTAAACTCTCATAGCATATATATGATACTGCTTGCAGTGGAAGCTTCTATTATATTAATAAATATGATGGTTTTCAGAGGACGATGGGAGAACTGATAGCATCCAAATCCCGGTATTTCACCATAACACAAGATCTAGTGCTTTAAGTCAAGCTATTTCATTCTGGTCCTAGCATGACGTAACTTCTTCAGGTATTTCTAGTTACAATTTATATCTAAAAACAAATAAATCAGGCTATACTCTTTCACAAAGAGCCTAGAAGTAGTTTGTCTAACAGTAGACTCCAGACACATCACAAGTTTTATATAGATATGGAAAAGACAACTGGCAGTCTTTCCCTCTTCTCTACACTCCCTCTAAGCTCAGAGAAAAGGTATTTTCTTCCATCCTCTTGTGACACAAAATTTAGTCCTCCTCTTGCCCTCATTGCATCTTTTGCACCTGACATAACTGTGCACTTCATGCATTTTTAAAAGATGCAGGTTTTCTAACATGGCCAGCAGCAATCAATCTAACATGGCTAACAATCAGGCATTTAGTGTTAGGAAGAAATCTACTATGTTACTATTACTATTGTCAAAAATAAGAAATACAGCACAGGGAGAGCTCCTAAAGAGCAACTTGCAAAAATTTTGCATGCAATCTTGAAAGGGCTTTTTTTCTAACTATTCTCAAAGAATTTCGGTTTTTATGTTAGCCTGGGCATTTGGGCTAGAATTAGAGTTGCTAAGCATCTGGGGTCAAGAGGCTAAAGACTGCCATTTAAAGCCCACAGCACCCTACAAATGCTAGCCTGAATTCAAGCTGTTTTCTCAGCTCACTCTCATTTTTCACAGCTGAGAAGCAGATCATGAAGCAAGCCTTCATTTTAATTTCATTACCATTCTCTCAGACTGAAAACCTTCCAATCATCTGGATTTCCAAAAACTTTATGGGTGGGAGGAGCCCCTCTGTATAAGGAAAAAGCATAAATATACATTGTTCGTACACAAAACCTGCGGTTGCACCTGAGAAACATACAACCCAGCACAGACAGAAAATTGTTTACAAACCTTGCAAAAAGTTGATTTTTTGTTAAACAGTTATGTAATATCCAGTATTTTAAAATATCTTTCCTTATGCTATCTTTCTCTTTCCTAGCCACATTTCCAGGGTCACCCCCAGAGTTCAGTCTACACTGATCCTACAAAACCTACTACCTGCATGCTCCTTTGAAAACTAGAATATGCCATCTACTGGTAATTTAATAAATTGGAAGTTCATGCGTCACTACTTTAAACTTTGTAAATTTTCCTGTATTCAATTTAAACACAAAACTAAAGGAACAAGCTCCAGCTAAGTCCTTCAGATTGCATTCCAGCATTTAGTTAAACAAGTTACAGTTCACAGGATACCCAACAACAAATCAGAAAGCTATAATAATGCTACACTGTAAATTTTGTTCAGCCCAACTTTCTGAGTCTTTGTCGAATTCATTTTCCTTCTCTTTCTCTGCTGCTATTTTATTATTTTATGAGAGGGAATAAACAATCTGCTACGCCCTATTTAGTCTGAGTTTTTTAGAACAACAATGCAATGAACAGCTGTGTAGTGCCTTCCTAGCAATGTCGAATAACTGCAGTTGCCTAACTGAACTTAAAGAACGAAGTTGTCTGAAAGATTTTTGTATAGTGGAAGTTTACCGTGGGGGTGGTGAGGCAGTGGAACAGGTTGCCCAGAGAAGCTCTGGCTGCCCCATCCCTGGAAGGGCTCAAGGCCAGGCTGGACGGGGCTTTGAGCAACCTGGGCTAGTGGAAGGTGTCCCTGCCCATGGCTGGGGGGTTGGAATGGGGTGATCTTTAAGGTCCCTTCCAACACAACCCACTCTACGATTCTATGGTTTCAAGAGAACAGTATCCCAGTTTTAGTAGCCATGCTGTTACTGATTCACCTTAACATGTCTGGCCCAGTTGTGCTACAGGGGACAGTTCAAGGCAAGTTTCCAAAACTGTGTTTTTAGGGTCTGGCTACCATAGGGATAGCTTCCACCTTCACAGCTTGTTAACACACACTTCCGAGGAAGTTGTTAGATCCAGAGATGAGGTGCTCGACCTGCAGTCAAGTGCAGCGGGACTGGCAGGGTGTGTAAATGGAGGAGCACTTTTAGCCCTGGGAGGAAACCGAGCCTCCGCGGGCGAGGCCGCAAGCACACCGCGGCCGGCCCTCTGCCACCGCCGGCGCGCATACCTGCGGCCTGAGCTCATGAGCACGACTCCTGCTGCGCCTTCAGGCTGCGGCTCACGGGCTTCGAGAACACGAACCCCACCCTGCCCTGCAGCGCAGAAGAGACGAGGCAAGTGAGGCCGGCGCGGCCGATAACGGGGGCGGCACCGCGGGAGGCTCCCCTCGGCCTCGGCCGCCCCCGGGAGGAGCTCGGCTCGGGCGGGGGCGGCGGACAGGCCGCAGGGCAGCAAGGCCGGGCCGCCTCGCGGGAGACCCACCGCGCCGCCTCCTCTGCCAGCGGCCCGGCCCACCCCGCTCCCGCCGGCCTGGCGGAGGGCGCCGCCCCGCCCCGCCCCGCCTCGCTTCGCTTCCGGGAAAGGCACCCATCGGCTGCTGGCAGGCGGCGGCGCTCACGGAGTTCAAAGGGCCGAGGCCGGGCCGCCCGCCCCGCCCCGCCCCGCCCCGCTCCCGCCCCGCCCCGCTCCCACCGGCGTGGCTGGTGCCTCGGGCGGCCCCCGCGCTGCGCGGCCTCGTGACGCGGGAGCGCGGCGCTCGTGCTCCGTGAGGCGGCTTCTCGGAGCGACTGTGTGGGAGCGGCACCGCTGCCGGGGGCCGCGGCCTGGGCCGCTGGTGTCGGTAGCCGGTGACACCTCGCCTTTTGTTACTTTCGAGCTCGTTTCCAGTAACATCCCGTACTTTCCAGCAGCCCGAAAGAAACGCGGTGCCGTGCGCGCGGGACCAGTGCCACGCACGTCCTGAACCGGGGGGGCAGCGCGGCCCCGACGGGACGGCACCGGCGTCGGGCAGCTGCAGCGCGGGACCCGCTGATGCGGGCAGCTGGGGCGGGGATGGACGTGTGCTGGGCGGGGAGCGCCGGCCCTGCGGTGGCCCGCACGTGTCGCCCGCCACTCCTCCCCCCCCGCCCCCACTCCTTTTTTTTTTTTTTTTTTAATGTGGAAACTGTTGCAAGAAATTTCCCCGAACTCTTGTCCACGTTCAATGTGTACGCAGGCCCTGGCGGGTTCACAGCTCGGGCAGTACACATCGGCAAAGAGCGGCACTACATGCCTTGGCCGTCGGGCTTCTTGCCGTACTCCCCCTTTCATCGTGTGTCAGAATGTTTTCATGACATCATCACCCGTAATTGCAGGCTGACTTTGAAATCAGAACAAATTAAATTTTCGTAACTAAAAAAGTGTTGAGGTAATTATTCTCTGTCAGTCGGCTTTTTAAACAGTGAAGCAAATATTGTACAGGATTCCTGGGATTCTTTTGGCGCTGAAGATATCTCGCTAAACGTTTCCAACACCAGAATATGCAGCACCTCAAACACCAGCTCGCAGTGGAATCTGACACCCCACCTTACAGCAAGAGTCTTGTAGTTCAAGATGCAGTTGCAGTGAGTGTCATTTTCAAATACTTATATCTGCTAATGTCTTGACCTGCGCCTGATTCTTGTTAGTATTCATTCCTTTTCCAAATGCATGCATTTTTCTTTTTTTTGCTAAGGTTGTGTTTTTGAAAAAAATGTCTGAGAAGACAGTTTTCTTCCCATTTTTCCTCCCTTTTTTTTTTAACAGCACAGCAAAAATAGGAGAAAAGTAAGGGGAAAAAAAGGGGTTTTTCTATTGTGGAAAATTGCTTGACATTTTTATTTCGAGTCTTTCCTAGAATTTGAAATTTTTTTGTGCTATTTTGGAGATGCCTGTGATTTTTAGAAGTATTTAATCTCCTGACCACACATAGTTTCAGTTTTTAAGGAGATATGAATTTTAAAAACATGATGGTAGGATATATTTTCAGCTCCAGAGGTTTGGCTCTGGTCCAAGTCAAACTTCTACTGTTAGAGTATAGTGTAAGAGTTGATTTAACTTGCAAGGATGAAGGCATCTAGCCCAAGATTCTGCGTACAGTTTTGAAAGTGAGGGGGTTGTCCCCAGTTAATACCTTCCGTAAAAACGGAAGGTATTATATTGCTTGCTTGAATAAAAATCCTTGCATAAGTCATGGTTTATCTGAAATAACTAGACACCAATCATAGGAAAGGAACATTGACAAGCCCTGTTCTGGCAAACTTCTCTAGGGTTTAATATGTGCATAAGGTTATATCTAGAATCAAAATATTTTCTGCCATAAAGACACAGTGAATGGCAGAAACAACCAAGGGAGTGGGAAATAGGGGTGCTGACTCACAAAATCACAATCCTGCGCAGAGAACTGGAGGATACACTGGACTATATGTGCTTAATTCTAATTGCTTACAATCCAAGAAGGTTAGTAAGGTTTTGTAAAAGGATACATAGAAGTCTTTTAGATACGTGAGTGATGGGTGATTGTGTAAAATGATACGAAAAACTGAGATTATTGTAACCATGGGAAGGAACTGAAAACATTAATAAATGGTGGCGTACTGAGGAGAAAAAGAGAAATGCTGTAATAAAGGATCAGAGAGTGAGAAGGCAGAGGAGAACAGAAGAAATTGTAACTAATAGAAGAAATTACGCACTGCTGATAACAGACCTGTCCACCCGTGAGTAGAATTCATCCTCCAAGTGCGTTGGAGTAGTGGCTTGTGGGCATGCAACTCCCTGAGGTCTTGCCTGCTACTGGTGCAGCAAAGACCCAGGGGAGAGATCTCCGGCTATGCTCCAGCTCCGCGCGAGATGGCAGTACAGCCCTGGCATCCACTGACAGGAATTTCTTCAATTCGGCATCATCGGAGAAAATTGTGATTGATGGGTCTCTCACCGGTAAATTTGAGTGAACGTAATTTTCCTTCAAAGCAGGTTACTAAAGATATCATCCACCCCCACCCACCAAGCCTCTTTCAGCCAAGCGAACCATTTTGGTCTGTCCAAATTCCTTTTCTTGAGCAGAAAGATATTTCAGAGCGCGGTAGACCTCTGTATTGCAGCTCTGGTATACCTCTGTACTGCAGAGGTCTGGTTTCTGTGGAGGGGTTAACATGATGGGGCAGCAGATTTCAATAATAGAAGAATAGAGAATGGGGCAGGGGGGCAGAGGGGGAACTGCGGCTGACTGCTAGGGAAATGGGACTAGTTTCTGAAGAAAGGATTTAGGGTTTAAGAAGTAGCAGGAAGAATGGAGGCTAGTTTCATATAGGGCATGAAGAGCCACTGTAGTTTATATGCGTGGAGGAGAGGCATGTTTGAGCTACACCAGACTGCAGACACTGGGGTGGAGACCATCTGCAACAGGGCCTGCAGCTCCTTCCTCTTCTTGCTGGTACCTGCTTGCTACTCTAGACACGAGCTGAACAGTATGATTTCACTGATACTGTGAATATTCACAGAACCTTACTGGGGACGTTGCCTATCCTGTTCCAGTTCCCACACCCCCAGTCACATCACTGCTTTTCATTTGAGTGGCTGTCACAAGAAATCAGAAACACCTCTGAAGAGCCACAATCAAATCCAGAATGTCTGTCCTGCTTGGCTGATTGATACCTGTCTTACCCCTTCATCAGTGTCTTGCTACCACTGTGTTTCAAATGCATAATAAAGAACAAGAGCTGGGTTAAGTGGTGCTGCCAAGTCTACTGTGACACAGTGCCAAATTCATTATGCTCTGGCACACTGTCACCTGGGAAATACTGTCCTGTGGAGTACAGCAGTATAAAACCTAGGTTTAGGCATGGGCTTAAGTACTTGATCCAGTACTCCAGGCTATAGCCTGTTGACCACCAGTCCGACAGGTCATGATACGGAGTCCACAGTAAAAATCAGACAACATCACATATTGCATGGTGCTGTCGGATTGTTGGCATTTCTGAAAGCAGGCAATGTTCCATTAGTCCAGAAAGCTATAGGGATTGCTGCCGCTGCAGAAGACCCACACACAGTCTGAAAGACATCTTGTAGTAATGCAAAACTGGCAGCCATTAGCCAGGCAGTCATGCCTCCTTCATCCTTGTCATCTTTTTAAAAAGATTAAATTATAAGATGTATTTTCTCCTCAAATAGTTGGTCCAAAAAAGATTTAAATCTTAGAAATTTTGATTCTGGTACTTAACTGAAAAATTAAGTAACCTGAAAGTGAAAATAACTGTAACTTGTGCCAATGCAGATGTTTATTGGTTAAGTTAAATGTGATTTTTACAATGCAAGAAAAAAAAAACCCCGAACATAGAACAACCAGAAGAAATGTCTGAAAGAAAGCAAGCTTTTTTTTCTTATCTTTATACATAGCACATTTAGATTAATCAGCTTGAATTTTACTACAGTGATTTGAGTATAGAACAATTCATTACCCATTTCAGTTTCATAATCCAGATTAAGAAGGAAGCAAATCATGCTAGAGATAGATAGCCTGTAGGATTAATATTTGGAAAGGAGGTTACATGTGTATCAGTCTTCCTGATTGATTCCATTGAACTGGAAAGTTTATCTACAAAATTAAATTCCAAAATCTACCAACATTTTCTAGAACAGAACAGCAAATGTTTATTTAATACCTTATAACTTTAAAGCTGCTGCATCAAAATAGTTAAATAGTTTGAAAGAGATAAAAATCAGTGCCCTGAATAGTCTTTACCAAACCAATTTCCCTGCTTTACTGTAGTGTATATATGTGAGTACACTAGAAGTGGGCTGACTGCAAACACAAATGACTGCTAGAATTTTTTAACCCTGTGACAATTAATTCTTTAACTTGTGACAATCGCTTATTTTTATTTTGGGAATGAGTGTTCAGCAAAAAATTCAGATTTCTACTATCTTACGTTAATGACAAAAACTATTACGTCCTTGAAGATTTTTGGTTTTTGTTTTCATCTTACTATTCAACTTCTGAAAAAAGGAAGTGTATGAATGTATATAGATATGTGAACTTTGAAAATCCAAGCACGTACACAGAGTGAATACAACCTTTTAGCTTTGACACAGCATTCTTTGTTTGCAGTAAGGGAAGTCCCAATGTTATCTAATCCTCTTAGTTATCTATAGCATTTATCAGCTGACTAAAGTTGCACGTAAACTAGAAGCTTCCTCTTCATATTGGGAATGTTTTTGTAGTTATCTGTTGCTGTTATTGGAAAGAGCCTTCTCAGACTGGTTTGTGGCTGTTTTGTCTGAGCTTGTGACTGTTTGTAGCTGTATTTTTATGTAGCTGTACAAGTAAGTTTGCCATTTACAAATGACGTGTTTATTACTAAACAATTTAAAACTTGTTAAAATATGATCTGAATTAGTTGTACTGGTTACCTTAATGTCTGACACCAGTTCCTGTGAGTAGTGTGCCTCTTTCCTGAACTGGATAAAAAAAAGGACAAAACTGGTTGAGTAATTTCTACTACTACTCATCACATTCCTGATTTACTAAAATAAAAATCCAAATTCCATTGTTAATTTAGGTGGTGAAACCTGCAACTGGAGAGGAACCCACTGGATAACAAAGTGTGGAATGGGTTTGTTTCACTCTGTCAATTCAAAGCTAAGAAGTTACTAAAGAGATATAGTGCTGCTTGGTAATTTCCAGGGATAATGACTGCTTAGCTCATATTTGCTCATTTCGGTTTTCCATTTGGAAAAAGAATTCTTGCATTGCAAGTGCTGTAAATGCTAACCAGGTGATACCTGCTCCCATGATCTGATTCTTTTCTTCCTTTCTAAGTGGGATTTGATTTACTGTTTATTAGAAAGCACCTTCTTCCCTGTAAGAAACTGAAGAATAGAGAAATGTTTAACATTTCATTTTTTGTTTGTGCTGTCCTTCTCACATTGTCACAGTTTGTTAGTCTTAACAGAGCCTTTCAGTATCTAAGCATGCTTGATACCATTAGAGGGGTTCCCTAACACTTCTAGATTGTCACCATGGAGTTTGTAGAGGTTGCTGTCCTCTCTGTGGTATACACTGAGGTCACAGATGCTGTTGTTGGTATTGCAGTGGGCTCTGGTTACGCACTGCAGCAGTCCCTGTGGATGTTGGAAGGATTTCAAGAGAACCAGATGTGTTCCGAGGCATAGTCTAGTAGATACTGCTTGCCTATGCCTTTTAGCCCTTCCGGTGATGAAGGCAGCTTCGTAAAGCCAGGTGTTAACTTCAGTCACCAATCCTCTGTTTGACCTGCAGTCTTCATATCCACGATTTTACACATGTAACTGCATATTAAATACCACATGTGACCAATATTCAAATTACATATGCCCGATACAGTACAATACACTATAACTACTGCAACTAACCCCCCTGGTCTCAGGGAGCTGTTATTACCATGTAGCCCTGTGATACCATATCTCCAGTCCTAGTAGCAAGCCATAAATTTTGTAGTGAGTTTTTAAGACTTCAGGGCTGACATTTTTTAGGCCTGCTTTTATCTAAACTTTTCTTGACCTGCCTGCAGTTGGTGTTATTTGGCTTGTCTGTAGCAGAAATTTTGCTAAGTGATTGGTTTTCTACGGCTAATTTGTCTTATTTTTGTTATCTTTGCATGGTACCACCATGACTTTATGACTAATGTGATTATGTAGTGTAGACAAATGCAGGCTTTGTATGATAGTGAAAGATTCTTAGTTTTATATAAAAGCTCCGTTTCCCCTTTGGCCATAAACAACACTTTAAGTGTACTTATCATTAAGCTTAGTCTAATCTGTATTATTCATTCAGTATACTGAGGGTAAATGCACCTCTTTTATACAGTTCCATTGAGGTAGTTTATTGACAACAGGAGAGATGTGCAGCAAAACCAAATGTGACTATCCAAAGCTGCTTTCCTCTGCTCCAGGAGCCTCAGAAAGGATGCAATTGTATTGTGCATAAGGTGCTTTTAGTTCCCAATATGGAAAATGTTTCCATATTCCATTTCCATATGGAAAATGGAATTAGTTTCAGTAACTCACGCATTATGGACACCCAAACTTGTGCCTTAATGTCAGGTTCAGCAACAAAGTGCAACCAAAATGGTACGCCGATACCAGAGCAGGGGATGTATTGAGGTTAGGGTAGACATCAGTAGGCCAAGAGGAACAAAAGTGGAAAGATGAACTCCTGTACAGAAAAGAATACATATTTTTCAACTACAGCTAGTAGTTTTGCGGGTGCAAATTCAGCAGTAAATTTGCAGGAAAGTGCATAAATGTTTTTCAGCATATACAGCAGAATACAGCAAAGCATTCCAGCTATTTCATTCCAAATGCAGCTCTGTCTTTCATTTTGAAAGGTATCCAGCACAAAAAGAATGGGAATGGCAGTTGTTGGCATTGTGATTCTGACTGAAAGGAACTGTTGTTCTGCATGTCAGGGAAATCAGGTGGATCTGACAGCCCAAGAAAGGTGAGGCTGCTGCAGCCCCATGCCCATAGATCCAACCAGTATGAGCTGACCGTGTATTCCCAGTAGGCATATGCACGCAGAACTCATGAATGCACTGCATTACATACATATGTACACACATGGCCAGCCACATAGGTGACACAGACACAGGGAGCACTCACACCAACATCAACAGCTTCATCCTGTTCTTCTCCCTGGATGAGCAGGACAGAGGTCTGGTGGTGGGAATATGTACAAGGTGGATTCCTCCCTCAGCTGTGCTCGGCCATTCTGATGACTAGCTGCCCTTGGACCCCAGCCACCTAATCTAGCATCTAGACACATGAGCCCATGAGGCCTGCAGCCCCTCTCCAGTTGCTGGTACCGACACCTCCCTCAGACATATAAACTCCACTCTAAACTCCACTCCCCTGACACCTCCATCTAGCTGGCCAGAACTCCCCTGCTCCCCCAGTACCAACCCTCCATGGTCTCTCCCTTAGAGACATAGGCACACCCACACCCCCAGTGGGTGTCTCCCCTATAAGCTCCCCAGACCCCATGGTCTCTCCAGCAATTTCTCTGGGACTTCCTTGGTCCCTCCACTAGGGTCCCAGCTCCTCCTGTGATCTTGCCTTCACAGACACCCCCCCCGCCACTGCCTCCCAGGCCACTGCACAGCTCATCCAGCTGGATCTCACAAATTCAGGCACCCTCTTGCTCTGGCTGTTGCACCGAGGGAACATGGGCCCTGTCCCATTCCAAGGATAAGCACTTGGTGACACTCAGGTCTGCGCAGCTGCTAGCACCTAGGCACCAAGGCTCTCTTGCCCCATGGTCCCTGTCCAGCTGCTGCCATCATATACACAGAGGCCCTTGTAGCTGAGGTCTTTCTCCAGTTGCTGGTGCTGAAGTCCACTTACTCCAGTCTCTAGTTGCTGCACCATGGACACATGGGTCCTCCAACCCATGGTATGACTCCAGTTGTTGGCACTCAGACCCCCATATACACATACACATGCCCTGAATAGAGTCCCTCACCCATGAGAAGAGTCAGAAAGCAGTTCAACAAGAAGAGAAGACAGACTGCACTAAGTGGGCACAGGGCACGGCCAGACAAGTGCATTGACCAGCAGCTGTCTATGGGTAACTGGTCATTTTTATCCACTTACCCTTCTATTGTCTTATACTTGTTCCTCCCAAAATCACTTAGATCCATCCCTTTCATTATCCCTTTGGAACCTTTGGTTCCTTCCCTAAGCATCTCATAATAAGCCTTGCGCTATGTCAAAATGCATCCCATAATGTGTCCCACAGGGCACCACCAGGTAGCAGCTCCCTCAGTCCAAAAGGTGCTGTGGTCTTGTCTTATCCTGGTGGGCTCCAGACCTGGGGCTGAAGTTCTCCTGGGAGAGCCCTGGGAGGAGCCCAGGTAGGGCGTCCCTTTCTCTGAGTCTTTTGTTTGGGTTCCCACCTGCCTTGGGGCCTCTGTGCTCCTCAGTGCTTGTGGAGATGGCTTTCTGATGGGCTGGTACCTCCTGTCACGGGCCTTGTGAGCATCAGGGACCGCAAGTTATTTGGGCTCGCCCACCCGCCATTGCCTCTCCGTGGGGCTGCGGAGGAGGTTTGATCATATAACTTAACATTCCACATTGTCCTTTCTGAGGGGCTCACACGATTCTGAATATTTGGACCGAAGTCAGTGAATGAAACCAAACTTTGTCAAGCACCTCCACGGCAACGTGCTGTATCAACATAAAACCTGATGGCTTCCAGGTAGGGATCCCCGTGGCTTCTCAACCACCTGCTGGCTTATGGCCCACGAAAACATTAACTGCGTACTGCAGATGGCCGTACCTGGTGCTTACGGCAGAGAGAGAACGAGGGATCGCACCCACCCCTTCCCTCAGTGCACACCTCTGCCATGTGCACGCTGGCCATGGGTTACAGTTTTGGATTTGCTTTGTATTCCATACTTAGAGGGTAGCTGCTCAGTAGTAAACTGTTCTCACGGTGGCTCCTTGGTCCTTTGGTAGATCAGTGTCCTGAGTAATATTCCTGTTTTGGGGTTGCTTTCTTTTGGGAAAGTTATGGCAGAGATCTGTCAGGGTTATGTTTTATAACAAAAGAAACATTATCACAGCAAACGAACTCTATACTGGACTGTATTATCAGATTGCCCCATCAGGTTATTGCATTGGAGCGGTATCCCCCAGCAGGGTCGTTAAGTGGCGGGGCACAGAGCTATGTAAAGTCGGAGCAGCAGCGCACCGCTCCCGGGCTTCACGGCCACCTCGGGTGCTGCTGTCACCCGCCGCACTGCCAGCGGCGCCCGCCTGCCCGCGCGTGGAGCGCGCTCCATAATGCCACCCGCCCGCTCGAGACCGAGGGGTACCGATTCCCCACGAAAGAGCGTTTCCTGTTAAGAAAAGCGAAAGAAAACAAAAGCGCGCGGCCCGAGCCACGCGCCCGCCCCCTCCCCCTCCCGCAGGGCCGCCCGTGCCCGCCCGCTTGCGGTTTCGTTTCCAGCGAGCCCGCGGCGGGGCGGGCGGGGACGGCCGGGCCGGGGCCGGGGCCCGGCGCACAGGGCCCAGCCGGGAAGGGGAAGGGCGGGCCGGCTGCCGCCGGGAGCAGGCGTCGGGCGGCTGGCAGCTCCCGGCAGCGGGGAGCCGGGGTGGGGCCGGCCGGGCGGGTCCTGCCCCACCGCTCCCTCCGGAGCGCTGTTTGCCCGCGCTTCGCCGACCCCCGGCCCCCCTCCCCCGGCGCCCGCGGGAGGCGAGTGGTCGCGGAGCCCGCCAGGCCGGTGCCCGGGGGCTGCGCCTGTTACCGGGCTGGCTGGGCAGCGCCCGGCGCGGTTTGCCTGGAAAGCCTGTCGCAAGCGGAGGTCGAACGGACAAACCAACCCCCGCCAGCCATAGTAGGTAACTATGCTGTGAAACGTGTGGGTATGTGTAGACGCGTGTGTGTGTTACGTATATGAAACAGCAAGAAAACCACCCCAGACACCCTCTCACCCACCCACCCTTTCCTGGTCTGTTTGCTACTGAATACTTACATGGTAAGAGCAACCTAGGGACCCCAAGGTGAGCAATGAAAAGGAGGAAACTAAATTAATGATATTGAAAGCCTGGCTGCATCGGTGGCTTCTGTGGCCTTACAGTCAGTATTTTGCAGATTCGTTTCAGTTTCTTCTTGTTGCATTTTTTTTTTTTCTGAGCAAATGTCGCTAAACCTGTTTTTAAGCACAGATGAAATCACTGGAAATTAGCCTTCATCAGTCTCACCTGTTTCGGGAAATCCACCTCCGCAACCTACTAAAGTAGTTTCAGGTTATTAGAACCTAAACGTTAACACTCAGCTATTTCATACACCACCGTCTCCGTGCTCCTCCTACACACCAAGTGAAAAGGTTACAGGTTTTCTGTATTACGTGTTTTTGCTTCCGTGACAAACACTGTGAATGTGCTGTCAAGTGGAAAGAAGAAAATACTTTTTGAAAACATTTCAGCGGTCATTGCACAGCTCAGCCCTTTTTTGAGACAACATAAGCGGGTGAACTTACACTGTAACATATGTTCAAAGTTGTGTTTGGTGCTGTTGACCATGGTATCCCAGTACAGTCTGCAAGTTAATGTGAGTACATCCTTTGGCTTCTAATACTTGGTTTTTTTCCTGTATTCTTGAGTGACTTCTAGACTCAGTAAAAAGAAAGCACTCTTTATTTTTGGCTAAGCTAATGCGTAGGCTGAACAGCTCTTCTTGCCTTACACAACAGCAAGGCAAGGGGCCTTCACTGTGCTCAGACCTTGGGGAAGGGGTATCTGTTCTTATCAGAGAAGGGTAGGCAATGCTCTTCCCGTTATTCCTGCTTATGACCTTTGCAGACATGACTAGTAAGTTGTGTAGGAAATTTTTGGTCATTGTTAGCAGCTGTTTGGCACCATTTGAGATTAATGCTGTAGGGACCCTGAGGTTGTGTAGATGGATGACTTCTTGCTACTGGTGTTCCAAGGACTATTGCTCAGATACAGCTTTGATCAGATGACATGTCTTAAAATGCCTGTGTACTAATTTTGTGTACTAATTTTCCCAACATTTCTGTCTCTGGTTACAGTGAACCACTGTTAGCAATAAAGAATTTTCCCTAGTGGGGAATTTTCCAATAATGGGGAAGTTTCCTGAAGAAGTAGGTGGAGTTACATCAACATTTAAATTCTGTCACAAGAAACCTTTGGGCAAATAGTTCTGTTTTTCCTGTCTTCTTCATTTGATTGTGATACAGCAGTAATACTGAAGAGCATTTTGCACAGTAAATTATCTTGGTTTTTATAAAACTCTGTTTGCATAGATGTCAGAAGCTGGCAGGAGGAGAGAAGGGGAATTGCGGCAGGTTCTGTGAGAAACATAGAAGATTACAGCTTTGCTAAAGTTCTTTCATTGGCACCTAGGTCTTGAGCTGCTTCAGCTGATCCAGCCAGGGGATTGTTCTTCTCAGAGTGAAAGAGGAGAAGGGTCTGTAATTGTTATTGCAACAGGTTTTTTAATGTGCATCTGGATTTGACCTCGACCTACTTTTTTTCCTCTCTGAAAGTGAAAAGTTGAGCCCAGCAGCAGACTTTCTCGCTCCTGCAGAATTTTGTAAGTAAAAGTCATACTTCTTTTGTGTGCAGTAAGGCTTGTTTTCCTCTACAGTGGGAGAAAGTTTATGAATTAAAATTCAACAACTGCAGGATACAATCTTGGGTCTTAGAACTGTAAAAGTTTACTTGTCATCCATCTTACAGGAGTTAATCAGAACAACTGTCCTGGAGTTCACACCAACATTCAGATTTCCAGACAAAAAAGTGGGTATGAGTTGCATGCATGGGTATGGGTATCTTTCTATGACTACAGTGCACATGTTACTTGTTCTGAGCAGTCTCTCAGCTACAGTGTCCACTTTTAAAAAAAAAAAAAAAAAAAGTAGAAAGTATTTTGGGGCTGGGTGTGCTACAGCTCTGGTCATTCTGGATGGGGAGTGTAGAGAGGTTGCACACTCTCTATACCCATCAGTCTCAGCGGCTTGCTCGTCTGCAGGCTAGCCTCTAGAGTAAGTGCAATCAGAGCACACTTGTGAGATTGGTATGCCTCTGTCTTGTTTGAGAAGCTTTACTTTGGAGCTTAGTTGGTGCTCTGGACTGCTTGTTACACATGAGGCAGTGGCATCATGATGGAGGCGCTCTCATGCGTTACCACCAGAAAATCTTAGGTACCCACAGGATTAGGCAGCGGTTTGCTAGTGCTTTTAAGAACATCACTTGTCATTAAGGGCTGAATTGGGTACCTAACCATCTCAAGAAACCTAGGATTTATTTATCAATGAAACAGATCTTTCACCCTGAGGATCTTGTATTTTCCTGTCCCTGTTAGAACATCCTTTCGTAATTGCTCATGCCTGCCTCACGATGTGTTAGACTGACTCACTTTCTCAGCTCTGTCTGTGTTGGCTTCTGCAAACCTGCTATTGGCATCAGCCAGCAGCAGCAATCTGAGGAAAAAAGTAGCTTGAATCAACTTTTTATAAGAAGTCTAATTCCATTAAGCCATAACACTGTAAAGGCACATGTCTTCTGATTGAGGACAATATTGTTACCTTATTATCATCTCAAAGTTGAAAGCCAGAGAAAGAGAGACAAACTTACCAAAATGGTAAGAGTCACAGTCCAGATAGATTTTCATGAGTTAGGAAGCATGATGGGTATTACAGTTGCCTAATTTCTTACACAAATGCTGACACTACCACCAGAAAACAGCTGAAGGCAATCTTTCCTTATTTTTCTGGGTCTTTGGGTATCCAAAATGAGGACTTAAGATGCTACAGTTTTCTGTACTCACCAAACACTTCCTTTACAGTGGGTTGAATATTTCTTGACAGTAATTTGAAAAACGATGGCAGTGTTTGATACCAGTATTCCTCTGACTTAAAACAGACACTTAGCAAGTGCAGGGTGTGTGTGAAGGCTAAGTGTATGAATTGACATTAATCAGTGTTTTTTAATGTTAATAGTATTGTGTGGGAGTATAAAAGCTCTGTCAGTAAAGAGGGAAAAAACTTCTGATGGAAAATTGAAATAATTTATATGTTCAGAGGTAAAGCAGCAGAAATTCAAGAAAATAGATTGTCTTCGTAGGCTGACTGGTTTTGTCACTGTTTTACAAAGGCACTATTGTGTAAATACTCATAAAGTGATTAATTACCACAGGAATTCTGTTGACAGAATATGTAACTTCGCAAGCCCCATGATAAGTACTGTGGGATCAGGTGTTATAAAACCAGGTATGTTCACATTATGTTAAAGTATGGCAAACAGGTGGGGAAGAACTAAATTCTTTTTCTTCCACCGAACATATATAGAAAACTTCTCCATTCTCCTAGGAGGAACAGCACTCCCTGCTACAGTTTAGGGGAACAACTGGGGATTTGTCAGTATTTATTTACTAATTGACAGATAGTAATAAAGCATATGTTTTGCCATAACCAAGGGAAAATGTTTAAAGCAAGTAAAATCGGATATTCTTCCTGAAACTGTGCAGGAAGGTTTCTGCCTGATCATCTACTGTAGCTAAAGGTGCAATTTTGTCATGTTTTCAGCCAGAGTGGAATTCAGTGCCTTCTGTCTAGTTCTTTGCATGGAGTGACTACAAAGCGTATTTTACTGTGCAAATTAGAAAAATGAGCAGATACTTATACTTACCTATTATTTTTATCATTTTAGGTTCTATCTACATCATGGAAAAGCCTTTGCTTTTGTTTATATTCATATTCTACTGGCATTTCCTAAATGGTAAGAGGATGAGTCCTAAGAAGCAGTAGAACTGTTTAAGTATGTTTCCTTTCCATGTGTAAGCACAAAAATGTTAATTCTTCAGTTTTCTTTCAAGTGCTAGCGTCTGGAGTTTTTCCATTAATGTTTTAAATAAAAAGGTCTTAGCATGTTTTTACTTTTAACTAAATATGTGTGCTTTGATACAGAGCCAGGTTGAAATCCCCAGTGTTTCAGCATAGACACCATTTCAGACAAGGTACCATTTGCATTACACAAAAGGTTTTATTGGCACTGTCAAACCTGGGAGTTGTCATGTATTTAACATTGTGTGTAAAAACAATTGCCTTTTGTATAAACAGAGCATTCCTATCCAAGGCACTAACCATTGCCAGTTACTGTGGCAGTGTTCTGAAAGCAACAGGCTACGCACACATTTGCCTATATTTAGTACAGCATCACGTTGCATGTGTGCACAAAGTAGGTGTCTGCAGGTATAAATAACCCAGTTTGTACCAAAATTGGGCAAGTGCATACAAGAATGTTTAACTTTTTTGAACAGGGCAGGTACTTTTGGTCCTTAAAATGTCCTATGTATATGGTAAGGCATGACTTGAAAGATTAGTCTTAAAATTGGAAAAGTAAGGTTTCTTACAAATTTTGTTTTTCAGCTTTATTCACAGTTGAAGCCCCCCAGTCACTCTACACTGTGGAACATGGGAACAATGTGACCATGGAATGCACATTTCCAGTGAATGGGAAATTAAAGTTTGGAGATTTAAGCGTCAGCTGGGAAAAGAAAGATGAGTTGAAGCAGGTTTATGCACTTCTTAAAGGAGAGGAAGACTTCAAAAGTCAACACAGTGACTTTAGGGGAAGAATAAAATTGTTGAAAGAAAATCTGAACTTGGGTCGGTCTCTCCTTCACATCACTGATGTGAAGCTCAGAGATGCAGGGTTTTACCGCTGTGTTATTGGCTACGGGGGAGCTGACTACAAGATAATCAATCTGAAAGTTAAGGGTGAGTGTGCTACTGCAGGAGGTTCAGTGCTCTCTGATACTGTTAAAAGATTTCGGAAGAGTCCCTGAAGTAAGACATGACTGTGTTAGCATTTAAAGAAACCTTTCCAGGGGTAGGAGCTAACTCATGGCCCTTGCACAGCTATTTATCTTTGTGTTTCTGTCTGGGTTGAATCCACGTTCTGTCCTTTATTTCCCACAATGCCATATGAGGAACTGTGTTGCAAACCCATTTAGACAGGATGAAAACCAGAAAGCAGATGTACTTTTCTAAATAGTGTCAAGACTGTAATAAATCCTGTACCTCCAGTTACTATGGAGAGACACAATAGTGGTATTTACTTTTCCTATCAAGAGCATTATTTACAAAATCCTAGCTGATGTACAGAAACTGGACCGAGGGGCTAATGATAAAGAAATGGTGTCTTGCTAATATATGCTGTTCTTCTAGCTAACTACTAGTAATAATTTTCTTCCATTTGTTTAGCTCCTTACAGAACTATAACCCAAGGAGTAGTGAGCACAGGAGACAATGAATGGAAGTTGACATGTCAGTCAGAAGGATACCCACAAGCTGAAGTGATGTGGCGAAACAGACGATATGAAGATTTGACTGATAAGGCAAACACAAGTTATGAAACTGGAAGTGACCAGCTGTATCGTGTGACAAGTACCCTTACAATCAAAAGTAGAATCGATGAGTTTTTTTACTGTATATTCTGGAATAAAGAGCTGCAAGAAAATACGTCTGCCATTTTACACATAGCAGGTAGCTTTTCTGATATTCACTTATGGCAATATACTTCGAAGGTACTATGTAACTTTTTCCCAGTTGTATCAGCTGTGATTTGTTTCTCTTTCCTATATATTTTTGAAAATGGTAAAAAGAAATTCTCGTGGTGTTATTAGTATATACTTTCACCATAATAACATGTTCATCGTGCATGTCTGGACAGAATTCAAGGGTAGAAATTTTGCATGACGTACAGTTATGTGAAAATTGACTCTGAGTGTTAAAAAAGTTCCATTATTTGAAAAGCATATTGCTTAGAGCCTAGAAATTAAACCCTCCCCATATAAATTAAACAAACCTTTCAAGAAAATTCTGTTTTGATGATGGTAACTGTCAAATAACTTTGAACACCGTTTTGTCTTTTTCTGCAACTACAGCCTTTGCTTTGAGCAGAATTAAATTTAACAAATTGTACACAGATATTTTTTTTTCTCGTAAAGTCTGGATTGAAGGAAGATGTGTGAATGGAGAAGACCAATGTAGTTTCTCATTAGACCTTTTAACTGGGCATCACCCCTACTGCTTTTGATTACTCTTTTAATTTCTGCATTGTACCCTGCTGTGTTTGCACAAGCTTTCAACCAAACTGGAGACCTGAACCAACCCAAAAATAGTATTTCTGTTTATCAGACTTACTTGGTTAGGTCATTTCCCTGGTTCATCATGCAGTTTTAAAAACACGTGCTGGCAAGCTTTTTGGGACTGACAAGGGGTGGAAACAGGCAGCTTGAGAGTGAGGAAAGCCAGGCCATCCTTTCAGTGAGCGGTGAGCAGGCAAGTATGGTTTTAACAAGAAATGTCTCTGGGATTCAAGGAAGCCACTTACCCTTTGCATTCAGAACTTTACCAGCTGAGAGGCACTCCGTTCTCTTTCTCAGTCAGCTCTTTCCTGTAGTCCTCATGGGAAACTAAGCTTCTAACACTTCTAACCGTGGTGACAGGCAGGATTTGTGCTGGTAGGTAAAGACACTATCACATGGAATGAGGAAGGCAAAGATAAATATGAATGTTCCTTCTTTTCCTGTGTTGGGATGAGATATGGTGAAGCGCACCATCAGCACCTGACCTTAGACAAAATCTAAAATGCTGTTATCATGTCAGAACTGCTCATAGCAAAAGTAACATGGTGAAAATGAAAGGAAAAGGGAGAAGCTTATGCAATTATGTAATGTTTTGCCCCCTTGATTTTCTTGAAGATTCAGCTGATGGTCTTCTGTGGCCTAAGAGCAGACACTTTGTTGGACCAATTCTCATTGTGACCGCTTTCTTTGGATCAGTGCTTCTATTAATGCTCTACATAAGAAAAGGTATTAAAATTATTTATTTTAGTGTATCTCAGTTATTATCAATCTGTTCTACTGATTGCGAACCAGAATGCTAGGAGAGGACAGGGTACTGGAGTTGTTTTTTTTCCCTACATTCTTTAAAAAATTTCACTGAACTGTTAGTGCATGGGTTTTTTTAAGTGATCTAATTGTTATGAATTCTACATACATCTTGATTCTGGTTAAAACACTGTATAAACTTTGGTTGTTTGTGGGTTTTTTTTCCCTTGGAGGCAAAGTAGGTTTGAGGATTTTATATACAGGTCTATTTTTTAGTCTTTTTTTTAACAGATACAATAAAGTCATGCAGGTCTCAGAACATCCATGGGACTCATCCAAAAATGTCAAAAGGAAGGTGGTTTTGCTGAACATCCTGGTTTTGGGCAGAACTCTTCCTCTGTATAACAGATTTGTGGATTTTTTTTAGCTGATGTGTAGCTACTTCTTTTTTTCCAAATAACTTTTTGAGTTTGGTGGTTGGGGTTTTTGGTTGTTTGTTTTTTTTTTTTTTTTGTCCAGTTGTCTGCAGAGAAAAAGTACAAGAGGCATTGAAGCTGATACAATACTCCTAGCATTATATCATACTGGCATGACTGTGTAAATTATTACACAGTCATGTAATGTTCCAAAAACCCGAACAAGATAGCTGATTAAATGCTTCTCTTAAAATTCTTGAATTTTATAGATGTACATATGTGTAGGTAGCATGAAACTCAGCTGGAATTAATGCAAAGGCTAGTTGTACTCTCTTTTAAAGTGGTATCTCAACAGCTTCCACACTAAAAGGTGTACTTTCTGAGGTGGTATAGCAGAACTGTTGGTTTTCCTGTCTGCCTGCTCTCTTTTCCACAGTGAAAACCAGAAACAGCCCTAATTTCTGTCTAGAAACTACACAAACTATCTATGAATAAACTCCAGACCAAGCATTCACGTTCAAGTTGCAGAAAATAAATACAAGATAAAACTAAATGTGTTATATTCTAAATATGTAATATAACTGTGTAATATTCAGTGTTTTGGTCACAAACTTATCTCCTGCATTGGTGCTGTGGAAACAAGTCCTGGGAGAAGTGTTTGTAAGCTTAACAGGCTTGCAGGTGATGCTAACAGACTGCAGAAGGCCTGTATATAACCCTGCATGTATAAGAATACACTGGCCTAATAACACGACAGGGACATGAGCAGAACATGAAAGTGGAAGGAGGGACAGCAAAATCCTTTACTTCTCAGAAGATTCCCGCTGGGGATTTCAGTGAAGGTCAGAAGTTTCCTAGGTTGCTTGAGTAATGTTTATTGTTTGTGTATATACATGATAATGTATATATGTCACAATGTATGTGATTATCATGATTATGTTGTGTATGCATGTGTGTCATAAACTACAAGTTGATTCAGAAGCTAGAGCAGTAGCAACAGGTTTTTGTTTTAAAACGCAAGCTGTCCTAGATGACAAATGATTCTTTCAGAACAGAACCTCCTTGGAATATGGGTGTTTTTCCCCTCAAAAAGCACTGAGAAAGTGATCCCCTTTTTGTTCCCTGTTGCCCAATATGTTCAAATTCTTGGTTATAATATACAATGGAAAAACATTTTCTACAGATAGTAGTGTATAGTATCAATGAAGTTCTGTCTTAGGAATGAAGAAAGGAAAAGGGAAAGGATACTGACAGGTTGGGGGCACTCAAGAATATATTTTAAATTCTTTGAAGAAATGGAGGGTTTTGAGAACACTATGCTAAGCGTGCCCTTCCCACCAGTGTGCTTAAGCTCCCATTAGCTCTGAAGTATGTATGCTGTTGGTTTTTTAAATTTTTCTCTCTTATTTTCTTTCAGCTAGAGCAAATAAGGACACTGGAACACCTGTGGCTAGTTCATCAATAGCAAGTATGTACACACAGTATAAATATAGATCAGTGTAATTAATGCAGAAATAATTGCTTGAGAATTTACTTTGTAATGGTGCCAACCAAACACAGATTTACATACAGCTTTCATTTTGCTTTCTACTTTTCCCTTATGTAACAACTATAAATTACAATTGATCAGTGACTTTTTTGTTACTATGTCAACTTACTGAAAGGAAAACATGAAAGAAAAGCATATTTGTTCTAGGACCAGGTGTAGTCCTGATATGCACAAGGACAGGGCGGTGTGCTGTGATCTGGGAAGTCTGTGATAGGATAGGACATGCTCCCTGGGACATGTACCTCACGACAGCAGCATGTTCTGGTGTGCAGACTTTATGCTGCAATTCAAACCATGTTGGCACAATCCTGTGTTTCCCCCAGTGTGCATTTGAAGGTCTTTGTCACACCATTGAGGACAGAGGGTTTTGCCCTATTGAGAAGAAGCTTTAGCTTCTCTTAACAGTTTCTTTTTCCTCCTGTTGAGATACTGATGCTATTTGCTATAAGCAAAGCTCAGTGAATGGCCAGTACAAGCATGGCAGTCAGAAATAGAGGAAAGAGTGGAGAGAGAGTTAATATTTACAGCAGGAGAGAAGAGACTAAAATCCTTCAGCCTCCTCTCATGATGGCTCATGTATGGTATGGGATATTCTGTTTGTTGTATGGTTTTATTTGGAGACCACTACAAATTAAACTACTATGTGAAAATTAGTTCATACTGGCAGTTGAGGTTTTTCCTAAGAAAACCTCTCTTGTGAATACTTGCCCAAAATGGACACAACACTTGGTATTAATTTCTCCTCCCAACTTGCATTTAAGTCACACCGTTCCTGGATGACCTGAGATAGCAGCTTTTAACACAGATTTATCACTACATGAAAAGTTCAAGCTATGCTGACTGTTTTCTGTATGTGTGTAATTTGTTTAAAGAGCTGTCAAAAGAGAAGGATACACACGACTGCAGAGATGCTTCTTTTGAAGATGAGTTGAAATGTAAGTATAAATTATGAAGGGAAAAATAGTAGCAAATTGCACACAGTGTAAATCATCGGTAGTTATCAGAGCCTTGATTCATGGCTGGTTTATTCAGTCCCCTGTTCCAACAGACAGATGCTCCAAGTCAGAGAGTTGAGGCGTGGGGTGTGCTGCTAGGGGTACCAACAGATAGAACACTGAATGTTTTTGAAGAACTTTAAAATAAGATTTTTTAAAAAGGGTGACCCAAGCCACAGCAATTTCACTGTATTTGCTAAAGAGTACTTCCCACCAGTGTGTTTGAACTATCACTGTATTTCCTCCCATGATCAACTTCTTATTCTATTTGACCTTTTAATTTCATTTTAGTTCTTTAATTTTGACAATAAAGGAAATTTTTTTGGTACCTCTGAGGTCTAGGAAAGAATCCCAATACCATGAAATGGTCTGCAACACCATATTTTGTAATTTGATAATTTTTTCATGTAATTCTTCCTTTTACAGATATGCAAATTGAGAAGACCTAGGGAAATCGGAGGAAGCTTTTTTTTCCTCTGTGGTGAAGGTTTGACAGCTCAGATGTTCTTTGTTCTGTCTGTTAAGGGGGATATTAATTTTTTATTCTCATTTTGTGATGGCAATCTTTCTCCACCTTGTTGTAAGTTCAGGAAGAACTGCAATGAAGTACTAGAATCATTATAGCATAAAAAGTCCTTGGATTCAGGCTTCTGCATATGAGACTAGGTGTGAAGGTATTTATTTAAATATTAATGTTTCATCATTCTCAAGTTTATGTACTTTCAAAGACATGTTTAATTTAAAATATCTTTAAGGTAAAGCACTTTAGGTCTATGACCATCATGAATTTCATGGCTAGTTCTTGAACAGGCCATTTTCTGGGCTTGTTTTTTTCCTTTTTTTTGCCGCCTCCCCCCACCGAGCTCTCACTTCTTGAAGAGGTTTTGTTTTCCAGCCTTTGAAGAATTTTTTCATTACTTTTAATCCTCATAAAAGATAAAGGTACAACAAAACAAGATGCCATGGAGACAGGGCATTTTTTGTCCCTACTATAGATTGTAAAAAACCCAGATACTCACAGTTAAGCCTGAAATAGGTGCTCTAACCCTCTTGGCAACTACGGTTTGGAAATTATTTGATAATACAGAGTTTCTCGATCTCTTTCTCTGAAATGTGTTTTGGGTTTTTAATTTCCTTGTGATATAGCTGGAGTATACTTAGTTACTGCTCATTACTCTTCTGACTTGGGGATAATGCAACTCTTCAGATATTTGAGAAGGACAGCTCTTGATTTGGACTGCTTCATTGTTCATCTTGCGAATAGAAGGAAGAGAACCTTCTCACTGCTAGAACACGAAATACACGCTCATGTGATTACTTAAGAAATGCTGAGGGAACGGGGTCCTGGATCACATTTCTTAAGCTATTGCTTTGTGACATTTTGCTAGGTGCATTTTTTTTGCTTTTATTGGGTCATACACAGATTAAAATTATTTATTACAATGCTATTCACAATTACATTTTTTTAATAAAATATGTTTGTTTTTCTTGTGTTTTTTCCTTCTCACTTTGACTTGTCAATAAGTAGTGTTGGCACTACTTGTGCTTTTTCTGGGAAAATCATGTATCTAAAATCTGGGTGTAGAATAGCACCTACAACAATGTCATGCCTCTAATGGCTCCCACAAAGAAGAGAGAGTAGAAAGCTGGAATCTCACTGGGCTCAGGTTTTATTTTTCAGTTTAAAATAGATGGGTCTATTGTGCAGTTTAAGAATGAGAATACAGCTCTTGGCCCAGGGCTTCACTGCTGGCAGTATTTGATCTAGCTAACGTAACATTGTGTTTAATACATCTCAGCAAACTGCCTCATATAGTAGGATAGAGAAATGAGTCTCTTAACCATAATGGAATTGGTAGACCCCAGTTAAGTAAACTAGATACTATAAAGTGATCTCCTAATTCATTGCAGAACTTGCATATTCTGATACCAGTTCTTGCCGTTTGATCCTTTAAGGAGCTAACTTGAACATCCCATCCTGCTTCCCAACATGCTTTTTGAAGCTACAGTCTGGGTGTCACTGAAGATTATGGCCAAATCTTAACTGTTCCCAGAGTACAAGAATGGCTTTGGGAATGTTAAGGCCATTTCTAGAAAAAGCACTGACCCTCCTCAACACAAAAATGTAGCTTCATATCACCATGTAATGGTGGTGATTTCGGGCAGCCTCTTAATTTCCTACTTCCTCTTTAAGACTACAACAGCTGTTTGCATATTAAAGCTAAGAGTGTACTCCTGTCAGTTATTATCAGCCTTTGCAAGGCAGTGCTATTACTGCCATGCTTAGTATCATGGAACTGAAGTTGATGTCTTTATCAAGCTCCACCGGACAGCAGGAACTGTTACATTTATCTTTTCCCAGCCGGAGAAGAGGTAAGTTACTACTGGCAGTACTGTATGTCAGGTCAGTAAGATAATGAAGTGAGGGGATATAAATATGTTTTTAAATTCTGTAGCTGAATGCTACTGTCCAAAATGCAAGTGCTTGAATTCCTGAATGGTGGATAGGAATCTTTAAATTTTGCTTCTTCATTAGAAAAGCAGGATGTGTGGTAGATAACAGATGATGTGAAAAGACCTGTCCTCTCTAAATAAGCCTGACTTTGTATTTCTCTAAAATCCAAACCAGAACTTGTCTAATCTAACCTTAGTAGTTTTACAGATTAGGGTTTTAGGATAAGCTAAGTCTTTTGGCTTCATTCATGTGAATAGAGAGAGACAGGCCCACACACTCATCCTCTGGTGCCATGAGTTCTTCCTGCACAATTGCTTTCCCCTTGTGACAGAGGGAGAATGCACACCTAACTGAAAATACAACACAGTGAGGTCATGAGAACTAGGAAAAAGGAAACCTTTCCTATCCTAACAAAAACTGGAGTTAAGCACCATATATGCAATATTTTTTTTTCTTCAGTTAATAATTTTTGCATGCTACTTCAGTGAGTTTGGGTATCTGGAAAACGAAGCAGGAAGCTAGAGCAGACTCAGCTTCAGTAAGCTTTGTTTTTCTTCCTAATAGCCAAGCATTGTTAGATGCCCAGACGTGCTCAAAAAAGCCTGGTTCATGTGCACAGTCAAAATTGGCTTGTTGGTATTTGAGTTCAGGATTCATGCATTTGAAAAATAAAATTATGAACCAGTCTGGTGGCCTGTTTTGTGATGTGGCATTTAGTTCTGTAGAATATGAATGCTATTACTAATAACAATTACATTAAGGAATAACTAATAAGAAAAATAGAATCACTGCTGTTGGCCTGCAGGGCTTTTCATGGAGCAGCATGGAAGATGCATGTCCCTTTTCCCTTTTGGCCAAAAAAGTAACTTTAATGTCCTTGAGTGACGGATCCAAGCATGGGCTAACCAGCAAAATGTCAGAGATGTTAACAACTCAATTTCTGCTTTTGCACATATCGGAAGTCCACAGTGGGACTTCTGGTTTTGCTGCATCATCTCCCTGATTCCTTGTCTCACTCTCCATCCTGCAATCTAGGAGATTGTCCCAGGCAAGTCCCTGCCAGTTGCTGCTGAGTTCATGAGATGCCTGAGGCTGGTCACTGACTCTGAGGCAATTGCACTGAGCTTTCTGTCTCCCTGTCCTGAAACAGGAACACATCAAGAAAACCCACTGTGGCCAGAGCTGGCTTAGAATGAGTAGGTGGTGATGGTAACTGAAGTAACTTTGAGGTACCTTTTCTGTCAGGTGGGAAGAGAACAAGGAACACTTTTGTTTTCCTTCCGTAATTCTCAGTACCTGCAGGGAAGCTAGAACTTAGACACAGGGGGTGTAGAGATTCCCTAACAAACAAGTGGGGAAGTTGTGAGTGGGGTAGGCAACCAGAGGGCTAATCAGAAGGGAAGGACAGCAATCAACAAAACAAGGCTTCCCTGAGGACTTCGTGCAGCTAGACAGCCTTCCTTGGTAGGACACTGGTGCTCTGCAAAGGCATTTGCTGGGAACCACCGTGACTGCAGCTGGGATGTCCATTTTTCACAATGTCCCTGACAGAGGGCTGTCTCCTGCCTTTCCCACTTCAGGATGCCTGTGGGCTCTGCACAACTTGCACATCATTCATAGTTTTCTGCCTTTTTCTTTATTTTATGATTAAGAGATCCTTTGAAAACCGATATTAATGGCAAAGTGTGGTTGCATAAAAAGTCATCCCTAAACAGGCTATTAGTCTTAGCATGCCACAGAGCAGACAAGGCCTTGGAGAGTTGGTGGAGGGAAAAAAAGTTTCCCTTACTGTTAAGGGAAACAGTAAGCACAGGCAGCAGCGGGGAAGAAGTGCCCTAGGAAGATTGAATTCTCCTGTTTCTCACCTACAAAAAGAGCGCAGATTTCAGTTTGCTGCCATCTTTTCCCCTTTGCTTTTAGTGAAAGTTAGGACATCAGGCAAACTTGATTTTGATTGTAAGTCATAGATCAAGCTCAGCTCTGGCCCTATGGGCTTTTATCTCCCTTTCAAGTGTCCAATCATCCAAACCATTGACTTCTGACAGCTGTCCAAGGGGTCATCGGAGCCTTCCTGGAAAAAAGGCAGGCTACACCGGAATTACTGTATGTGGTAGGGTTACACAGGGTAAGTTTACTGAGGAAAAAAGAAGTAGTATAACAGTGTTTTCATTGAGATGGATTGCTCTACACCAGGCAGCAGGAGACATGATTTTGTAGTCTGAGTTGGGCTGGAGCTCTGAGGCAGGCAGTCATCCCACATCATCCCAAACCAGCCAGGACCCATGGGACTCAAGCCACAACCATTATTTCCATGGAGATGGAGCACTATTCTCCCAAGTCATGAAGAACTAACTGTAGACAAAAGAGTATGTGTGTCCCACCTGAAGCACCAATGCATCCAAGAAACCTGGGAAGAAACTGTATCCTCTTTTATATCTCCTTCTTGCGATCTGGTCATCAATTAAAAGGTAGAGTGATGAACAACAGTATGGGAGTAAATTGTACCTAGTAACAGTAAAATGCACAGAGACATCCATCAGTAAGGTTGTTCAATAGAACAGAATACTTTATGCTGAAAAAGAGCCCTGGCAGTCACCTAGCCCAACCTTCCACTCAAAGTATGGCCAACTTAAATCCAGTTGCCCAGGCTTTGTCCTGTCAAGTTTGGTATATTTGCAAGAGTGGAGACTGACAACCTTCAGCTGGGCAACACTGTTTGACTATGCCTCATTGTGATTATTTTTTTATAAATGATGTGGATATAGATGAAAAATGTACAGAAAATGTCATCTGCAAATGTTAGGTAATCTCTCAAGGAGTTATTGTAAAACTAATCTGATGAAAATTGAGAAAATGTAACTTGATAGTTTCATGAATGCAGAACAGTCCTGGTAAATGCTAGTTCAGATGCCAAGGCTGTGTACTACTCTAAATGGGTATAAATCCAGCAAAAAAATATGGCTGTAATTAAAAGCAGAATTTGACCATATAAATTTTACAGAATCCTTTGAGTAAGCTTGTTTGGATGCACATTCTCAGCAATGCAGAGCACTGAACTCAAACTATGAAATCTCAAAATGAAACTGGAACTGCTGACAAATTCCTATGAAACTTGGTGGTTTCCTTTTAACACAGTCAGTTGTTCTGTGACATAGAGCCTGGATAAGATCAGCCTCCAAGTTATGCTGTCGGTACATGTTTTAAACTGATCATGAGAACTGGATAGTTTCTGCTGTAGTGCAAAGTAGCTGATAGAGCTACTTGGTAAAACCAAAACTCCTAGCTGTTGCATGAACCTGACTCTTCCAATGCCTGCATAAACATCTAAAGTGAGTACAATGCTGCTAAAATGCAAATTGATATTTACTGTATTTCTGACTGGTGGATTGCAGGGTTTTTTCCTATATTCTAAAGATTTACTTAAATTAAGTTTATTTTCAAATGATATGTAGGAAGTAGACTCTGATTCTGAACCAGAGACTGGATAAGTCCCAGATCCTAAAACACAGGTCCATATAACTTCAAACTCTGGGGAATAAAATGTTTTAGAAGCTGAACCTGTCTTACATCTCAATCTTCTGTCATAAGCAATGGCAGAAGAGTGGTGCTAGCGAGCTTCTTGAGCTTATGCATTGGGATGTTGCTGTTCCTGGATCTTTCATTCTGAATTTCAGGGAGGAGTTGTACAGAGAACAAAATCTGTACATGTTTGTATCTGTATGTTCCTGCTTACTTTCTTTTAGTTGTTATTCAACCCCTACCTGCAGGTGGTAGGTTGTTTTAATTGTACAGCAAGTCTGGAGACCTTCACCTTCTGCATTCCCAGGAGGAGCACAGGCTAGGAAGAGGAGAAGTTCTTGTGCTCCTCTGAAGTCTTTCTTTCTGTAGAAGCTGGAGATATGAAGGAAGATTTGCAATGTATCACACCAAAGTGTCAGCCTGTATTGTTCTGTGCTGCTGCTTAGAGCTGAAAAGCATGCGTTCCCTAGATACGCAGCTGCATTTTAAATGTAATAATATTTTCTGTAACAAGTTTTCAACCCAATCTTATCCTAACATTTATGGCAAAAAATATATTTATTTGAGGTTGTACTCAAATTATAGTAGTTAACATTGAATAAAATAACAGTGAAAAATATACAACAGGTGACAGTTACACAATGGAGGGAAAGTGAAAATGTGCAGCACGGGTGAGCAAAGAAGGAAGTGAGAAATGTTATCTCTTTATCTGAAAGCTGAAGTGAGATGGAGAGCTGACTGAAACAATGCAACTAGGCTGTCACAGGTGATGCGAACATCAGATACAAAGCAATGGACTCAACAGTAAATTAACTGCATATTGAGGTGGCGTGCTGGTTTTGGCTGGGACAGAGTCAACTTTCTTCATAGTAGCTGGCACGGTGTTATGTTTTAGATTTGTGCTGGAAACAGTTATTTTATATCTATATATAGTTATAAATATATCTATATCAACAGTGTTGACAATACAGAGGTGTCTTCATTATTGCTGAGCAGAGCTTCACAGAGTCAAGACCTTTTCTGTGTCTCACCCCAGCACACCAGCGAGTGGGCTGGGGGTGCACAAGAAGCTGGGAGGGGGCACAGCTGGGACAGCTGATCCCAACTGGCCAAAGGGATATGCTGTACAATATGATGCCATGCTCAGCATACAAACTTGGGGGAAGAAAGAAGCGGGGAACGTTCGGAGTGATGGCTTTTTTCTTTCCAAGTAACTGTTAACGCATGACGGAGCCCGGCTGTCCTGGGGATGGCCGAACACCCGCCTGCCCGTGGGAAGTGGTGAATGCATTCCTTGGCTTGCTTTGTAGTGTGTGGTTTTTGCTTTACCTATTAATCCATCTTTATGTTAACCCATGAGTTTTCTCACTTTTCCAATCCTGTCCCCCAGCCTGCTGAGGGGGAGTGAGTGAGTAGCTGTGTGGTGCTTGGCTGCCACCTTGGGTTGAACCACAACAGGTGGACAACAGGGGACTGCAGTGGGGGTGCAGCAGCAGAGGAAGAACAGCAGGTGAGAGGGTGTGTGGATGAGGTGGGTTGGAGAGGATGAGGGCAGAAAACAAAGTCCACAGAATGTACTAAGACAGCCTGAGAAATGGACCTTGAACAAATGTTAATATGCGTTGCTAGTTTTTTTATGAAGTCCTTGAAATGGAAGCAAATACCTTCTTTCTGACAGTGAGATATAGAACAGAGGTTATTTGTATAAGGATCTAATGCTGCTAGGAATTTTAAACTTTTTTTGTAAACCTGTTTTTTTTTTGTTTAAGCTGGATCCTTCACTGAAAGAAAAATCAGTTTAGTCATGTCATGAGGAGGTTGAAAAGGTTGTGTCTTTTTGCACACGTGAGAGTTTTGGAAGGAAGCTTCTGAAACCACAAGATGCACAGAAGGCAAAAGAGTTTCAGTAACAGAGAAAGACAAAGAAAGCAAACAGTGCCTGGGACCCTTCAGTCTTTTGCCGTGTACATATGTGTATGAGAAGATGGTCTGTTTTCCAGAAGAATAAGCATAAAACTCAGTTCATGCAGGAAGATCTGAATTACCCCAAAACAAAGTAGTTTAGGCATGAGCAGCAGTACAGTCACATTAGCCTGGTATTGCTCTGATGCTTCTTTTGGCCAAATGGAGCCAAGCAGGATACCATGTTAACACAGCTTGTTTGCTTCTGGTATTCAGATGAGTTTGTCTTTTTGGGATATTTCCAGAGGGGACTGCATTGTGCTTTGCACAGACACTACCTTTGCAGTACAAAAATACAAAGACTTTAGAAAGAGAGGGACTAGGAAAAGCATGATCTGAGCTGATCTCTGTAATTTTATAGAGTGTATCAGTGGCAGAGCAAAAATGTTGAATGTAGGAATAAGCAAATAAATTTCAAGTTTCAAATCTATTAACAAAGTGTATCAGCTCAGGATTTTTCACTAGTTTTCACATCACTTCCACTACCCTGTTTGCTGAAGTGCATTTGAGAGTTTGTGCGGAGGTGGGCACAGGGTACCTGGCCAGCCTGGTGAACGGCCAGCCCCCTCCCATCTTCCATCTGTGGAGTGCAATGAACCTGTATTCTTCCAGGAACTTTGTAAGAACATGTGTCTTATACCTGCTAAAATGGAGCATGATCACATTGCAAGTGCTGTCAATGTGCTAACTTGATCTGCAGGGAAATACAATACAAGCAAGGGTGTGTCTACAATACCTGCTTAACTTTAAAAGGGCCAAGTACCCTTTCCTTGGTCCTTTAATTTTTCACACTGAAGTCTGAGCAATTATTGTGAACTTCTCTGTATGTTTGACTTGTACTCTACACCTGGAGAAGGGCCAGTGTGCTTGGAAACTTGTTTAGATTTTCCAGCAGTTCTCATTATTCTAGTGGAGGATAAACTCTTGGTCTACAAACTCTTCTTGCTTACTGCCAGTAAGTGTCATTATGTAAATGCTAAATGTTTTTGCTGTTCTTAATTGTCCCTTCACTGGAATACAAAATATTTTAATAGCTGAAATGATGTTTCCAGGAAAGGGTTATCCATGGCTTTTTTTAGGCTATGGAGTCCCTGAATGACTGACTGTGCCTCTGGTTGTGTTCAGCTGTGTTAGTGGACAGCATAAAGAAGATTCATCTGGCACAGGATCCTTTGCTACCCTTGTTTGGCAGCAATCGTAGGATCATAGAATGCTTTGGGTTAGAAGGTCATCTAGTCCAACCCTCCTGCAATGAGCAGGGACAACCATAGCAAGGCTACTAGCCAGCACTGGTGCCAGAGGGTCTTGTACTCTTGTCTTACACTAAGATGTTCCTTTTATTTAAGAAAACCACTATGATCTTTCCGATACGCAGATGAAATCAATAAAACTGAATTCACAGTTCACATTATTCAAATGTGGGTTTGGATTCTTATTACTAAGGAGTAAAATGCAAAATATTCTGTGATTTCCATGTTCCTTTTCTTACAAAGCTTCTTGCAAATTTTTCAGTATTGTCAACATTGTAGGAGTTGTCAGTAACTGAGGTCAAATCACCCTTAATGCTTCTGAGCAGATTGTGTCAATCTCCCTCATCAAATCACTGTGGTTCATAACATGAGTGTTCCCCAAAGATAAGATCCAGCAGCCATAACAATAAAGACATGCCAAAGAGATCTACACAAAGCACAGCTGCTTAAAGGAAGCATCCCAGCTTTTGCTCAAGAGCTCCATGGTTTAGAGCATATACCAGAGTTTAATGTTCCCCTTTTGCCACCACTTGTACCTCCTGTAAGGACAAGCACCCCTTCACTTCTGTCTGTAGAACTGAATGAAGCCTATGCTTAATATTGAAAATTGAACACTAAGTTGAAAGCAATACTGTGGCCTGGAGCACACAGCCTGTGCAGTTTGAGATGGGGATGCTGAGCCGAAATTTTTAGAGGGGAAAAAGAAATATCTTTCTCACTCTTTGCCGGGAGAATTTTGAGCAACTGCTTGAGATTTTACGTGAACTGGGGCATTCCACTGGCCAAAAAATTATTTTTTTTTTCAGAGATGAGTGTTATAATCCCTGTGGGTGTGTGAGCTTGGGCCAGGACTAAAGTCATAGATGGTCAACTGAATCAAAAGGAGGCAAACTACATCGTATTGTTTTGACATTTTGGGGAATTTTAGCTATTTATTATCATTGCCCTCTGAATTTCACTCAGCATTCACTAAGAAAACTTACCAGAACATGTTTCTTTTGGGCCAAACAAAGTCAAATATGAGTTTCAACTAAGTACTTTTAGTAAAATAAAAAAGCTGTATAAAAAAAGAAGAATATATTCCTCCCTTTTCCTATTCATATTGTCATGTCTTTGTTTTCATTGTTTCCACTTAAATTTTTAGGCTTGGGCCCCATAGCCTCATTTGAACTCTTACAACTCATAAAAAGCCATGATGGCGTTTAGATGTCTGATGCTGTGGGTTTTGTTACCTCAACCTTCAAAGGTTTATTCAGCTTCATTTTCATAATGACACAGCACTGTGTGAAAACTTGCTTTCTCTTCTGCAGGTTGGTCTGGGAAATTCATTCATTTACTGACAGGATCCAAATTGCTGTTGAAATGTCATGCAACTTCCTTGTGTTCTTAGATGTGGATTTCAATTCCTGACTTTGCTGCCAGAACCACCAAGTGCTGATTTTTATGGTGCAGTGTTGCTTTGTTACATCCCTATGAAGTTGTAACAAAGAGATGATAAATGCACTTTAGAAATGGCCTTTTGCCTACAGGAAGAAAAAGACACAAGTGCACAAACTTGTTAGGATAGTTGTGTACAAGGATTACTGCATGGCACATGTTTCACAAAAGGTAGGGAGAACATACGGGCTATTCTGTAACAGCACGAATGGTTGGTACTGCAAGCTCAGAAAAAATCACCTTCCAGATGCTGGTGCAGACCTTCTTCATGGAAGTGCATCAGGATGCCTGGCAGAGCCATGTGGTTGAGTTGCATGGGTAGATTGTGCTGAGATTGCACAACAGATTGATGTACACTAGTAAAATCATGGAAAAAAAGAAAGATGGCTTCTAATACAGACTGTTGCTGATAGATCCTTGATCCTTCTAATACAGATCCTTGCTGGTCACCACAAGCATTTTATGACTCTGCTTTCAATATCACAAGCAAAAAGTTTCCCTCTTTGTATTCTTCTATGTATTTATGGTATACGTCAAACTCTTCTCCCTCTAATCCATCTGGCCAGGCAAGATTTACTCTTATTTCGTATTTAATAATTACGATTGTTATCTGCTGGGGCTTTGATTATGTATCCCCTTATTTTTATTCTACCCTTTTACTCTCAGTAATAATGTATATTTTAAAAAGTCCCATCCCCTACATTATGCAAGGTACATGGTCTGCGTTCTTAATGTACTGTGAGCTATAGAAAGAGAGTAGATCACTTCAAATGTCCCACAGGAGGCTAATCCAGGGATCTCAACATTGATGTGAAGTAGTTGCATTCTTCATTCAGTTCTTCCCTCCATGTCCACCTGTTTCTAGGTAGGCTGTGTGGAGAAGTGAGTATAGCAGGAGATTGAGGATGGTAAATTTCTTTATAGTATTAACCAGGGGTCCGCAAACTACGGCCCACAGGCTGGATACGGCCCCCCAGGGTCCTCAATCCAGCCCCCGATATTTACAGACCCCCCCACACACCACCCCCCACCCCCCGCCGGGGGTTGGAGGGGGAAACCAAGCAGCCGCAGATGGCTGCCTGCCACTGCATCCGCGTGCCGGCCCCCTGGTTAAAAAGTTTGAGGACCCCTGGTATTAACTGTGAAATGCTGTGTTGGCTACATAATGAATGAAATCTAACCCAGCTGTCAGGGATGGGATCTTTGTTTCTACATCCAAGAAATGGAGATAGTGATGCTGATGTTGTTTATTAGCTCCTTTCTCATACAGCTAAAATAATTACAATTTATCACACATTAAGTAGTGGAAACTCAGTCAGTCCCCTGATAAAGCTAATTTGCTTTTATTTACATGTAATAAGCCTGCTTACTGTAGTTTGCACACACCCCTTTAGGGTGACATAAAGGTCACCTTTAGCTGTGACATCAAACAATTAAGGCCTACATTTCCAGGAAAATCTTGGCTGCTAACTTTACTAAAGCTTGAGCCTAACTTTCTGGGGTACAGAGGGCTCAAAAACGGAAGCGATCACAGAAATGCAACACCTGAGAAAATCAGAGCCAGAATGTTTCAAGCTGAGCCACAAATGAGTGGGGAAGTAACGTTAAAAACCGTCTCCAGTAAGTCTAGCTCTGGGGAAGTCTAAAATTGCTTCTTCTCTTCTTTACTTCCTTATGCCTACTTCTGGATCTCCTTCACTGATTTTTTTTGTAGAGTATACTCTGTGTTAGCATGCTTTATTCAAAGTAACTCTTCCTTCTTTTCTATTATCTCATCAGTTTTGTTATAAATGTCCGTGGGTTTTGTTCTTGGCTTTTTAGTTATGTTGATCTGTATACAAAAGTACAGTTTGCTTGTTACTGGAACAGTAAGGTACTCTAAAACTGGACTTTCTTCTGTTGCATTATTTCAGGGCTGTTGGTTTACTGTCAGTAATACAAGGTACTTTGCATGTGTCAGGCGCTGCCATGTGCAAAGCGAAAGAATTAACAGCAGTAGGTTTTCACATCTCATCCATTCTGAAGCAAACTTTAATTTACCCACCCTGAGATTTCCAAGTATCTCTTGTTGAGTTCTAGGTATCTGCTGGTCTTGAGGTTAAAGAACTTGGGCAATAAGTATCCTCAAAAAAGTATACAAAGCAGAGTTGAAACAAAATCAGGGTTAGCAATCTTGTAAGCTAGATCAGGCATTAGTGCAGGCAGTTAAAAAGGTCTGCTTGTGCACGTTTCTGAAGCTCTTCCACATGTGAGAAGCCAACTGCAATTGATTTTTATTACTGATGGGTAGAGGTTCAGTGTGAAGTTGTAAAAGCACTGGCCTGTCAGACTAAGACTGCCCTGCAAGCTACAGACCCTGAAAGCCTCATGGCTGAAGTAATGGAAGTTTTATTTCCCTTCGTTGCCACAGGTCAGCAGTTCACATTCCATGTGTGTGCACAGGTTGTTTTAACCAGGATTTTCCCTGTTTCTAGTGGTAGCCTAGTGTTTGTTTTTGCTGATTTTTAGCTGCGACGGGTTTTGAAGGCTAGCATGGCTCTAACCCAGGGGTCCTCAAACTGTTTAACCAGGGGGCGGCGCGCGGATGCAGTGGCAGGCAGCCATCTGCGGCTGCTTGGTTCCCCCCCAACCCCCGGCGGGGGGTCTGTAAATACCGGGGGCTGGATTGAGGACCCTGGAGGGTCGTATCCGGCCCGCGGGCCGTAGTTTGAGGACCCCTGCTCTAACCCATCTCAGCAGGAGGAGGTAGCTGTGGCAAGTTCTGGTGCAAACCCACTTCTCTTTCAGATCCACCTGACAAAATGCTCCAGATCCTCGCAATGCTGTTGCTGGAAACACAGCTCTCCATGGTTTCAGGTGAGAGAGAAACTGCCTTTCAATTCCACCAGTAGAACCAATGCAGCAAATATCACCACGCCCTCGGTACACGGGCTTCAGCACTTCCAGAGACACCTACACGAACAGCCGGCGATGTCTGCAGCCTCTGCTTTGCAGCGTTGTGCAGAAGGCACTGCGTACTAACTCAGCACAGGGCAGATGTCCATCGCTTTCCACAGTCAGGCTTCTCTAAGGCACAGTGTCCTGCCAGCTGAGGCGCGCAGCAGCAGCGGGCACGGCCATGAGAGGGAGGATGCCCAAAGCAAGCTAAGCCAACTGTGAGCAGAACAACCCCAGTGTGAGGCAGAGTGAGGGAAAACCACATGTATTCCCCTGTCCAGGCCTCCAGCGGGAGCAGCTTGGCTAAAACCCAGGAGGAGCTGGGCAGCTTTTTAATTACTTTTCCCTCATTATGGTTGTATTAAAATACATAAACAAACATTCCTAGGAGGAATTGAAGCTTTCCCTGTATTTCACAAACACATGAAATAACAGGAATGCATAAACAGGTGCATGAACTTCTTTTTTAATGTCACTATCAGTAATTCCAAGTGTTTCTGAATTAAATCTACCAGTATATGGTACATCCAATATGGAAAGTAGTAACAAGGTATATTGAATGATGTATCATAAATAACTCCTTTATCAGGTACACTTTAAAATGGTAAACCAGTCATAACTATTAATTTCATATTTGGTGAATAGCTAAGAAGATTATTTTGATATACTTTCTGTAACACTGTCGCATGTATCTGAGAAGATGCGTGGGATAAAGTTATGTTCAGGTGGTCCTGGGCTTGTAGAAGACTGGAATTGCTAGGTACCAATTCTTCTAAGTTACATGTGCTTATCCAGTGCAATGCTGTTTCACAGGAGTTGCGCTGTTCTCTTGGTAAAGGATAATGAAACCAGATTTACTATTTCCAAAATTAACTGTTGCTTCTACTAGAATCTTAGGACTTACAGTTCAATCACAGTTCCACAGAGGTACTCCCTGTGTAATCACCCTCTCAGCCTTAACTTATATCTAAAACATGAAAATAAAACCTTGCTCATTTTGTCCTTGGTTTTCAGACTCTGTTATCAATAGAGAATATAGAAGATTTGCTATAAATACTATTGACATGGTAGAAACGTTAGTGTGATTAGGAACAAAAAATGCTAAAAACTTTTAGTTAAACCAGTAGCCATATGCCTGCCCAAATTTAAAGAAAATCAGAAGATATTTTAATACCCAAAAAAAAAAAAAGAAACTCTTTTCTCTTCCTGTGGCAGCTTTATTTACAGTTGAAGTTCCTCAACAGCTATACATTGTGGAGCATGGGAGCAATGTAACCATGGAATGCAGATTCCCTGTGAACGGTTCATTAAACCTAGGACTCCTGACTGTTGTCTGGGAGCAAAAAAGGCAGGGCCAGTCCAAATCAAAAGAGGTGTACACGCTCCGCAATGGGAAGGCATCGCTTCCATCACAACATCACGATTATGTAGGAAGAGCAGCACTTCTGCACAGCGAACTGAAACTGGGACGAGCTATCCTTCAGATCACCAGCGTGAAGATCACAGATGCGGGATCATACCTTTGTCTCATTGACTATCAGGGTGCGGACTACAAGTACATTACTTTGGAAGTAAAAGGTTAGTGGCTGGCTTGAATGTTAAGTATATATTCATTGCAATGTCCCCACTAAATTCCTACAAGATTGTAGAAATTGACTAAGTGGGAGGGATTTGTTTCTAACTCTCTCACCAACACCTTGTGCACAGCCCCCAGGGCCATGAAAGTTATCTTTGTGCTGGCTAGTCCTTGGTTCAGTGGCCAGCCGAGCTTCTCCAGGAGTAGACTGCTCTGCCTCCATCCTTCATCCCTCTGACTTCTTCCCACACTCTCCTCCAATGCCCCCACCTCATACCTCTCATTTGACCCCCTGCCCTTTTGGGTCACCTCTGGCAATTCCCAAAAGTTTCTCAGAGGTTCTTTAATTGACTTACAAGCCCTGCTGCAGCTACCTAAGTGGCTGGGAATTCCCCAAGTGACTGCAGCTCCCAGAGTAAGGACGTGATTTTCTGAGCTTGTCAAAGCCAAAGGGACATTAGTAATAGATGCGTACATTACCAGATAGCGTGACAGACCAGACCTTTGAAAGGCCTCTAGTGTTTCCCTCTAACTGCAGTATGCCTGTGTGATACAAAGCAGCGTTCATTTCCCACCCAGGCATTTAAATACTGACTTTTGTCAAATGCAAAAATGGATACAGCTGTTTTTAAGACCCGCATTTGTTCCTCTGAACTGTCCTTACAGAAATTCTAAGTTCATTTTGTTGTAAAATGACTAAAATATCACACTTGTCTATAAGCTATGGTAAAACAAATATTAAACCCAGCCTTTTTCTTAATGTAGCATATTCAAAAAGTGGAAATAGGGTCCTGTGAGACTTCACTTGTTTCCTGTGTATTGATAAATTATAAATTCAGTGTCAACTTCTGCCTTGTATAAAGTAGTGAAGTAAGTTCTGTCACTGGAGGCATGAGAAGGATTGAATAACAAATACTGAATTGTTCTAGAGAACATCCTTCACCATGTCAAGTCAGTGTGCCTCAGACACAGCCATAGACAAAACATGGCATTAAAGGGAAGGAAGAAGAGCGAACTGGGAAAATTATGATTGTTGCATAAAGGAATTTCACTCAACTTCTTCTTATGCAGCATCCTACAAGAGAATAAACACTCAAGTAATGAGAAAACCAGGTGAAGACAAGTTTGTTTTTATATGCCAGTCAGAAGGCTTTCCTCTGGCAGAGGTTTTCTGGCAAAATGAGAAGAACTTCAGTCTCAGTGGATCTGCAAATACCACCTACACACTGACTGCAGACGGTCTCTACAATGTCACCAGCATCGTGACATTCAAACCAAACTTGAGTGAGAACTACAGCTGTGTGTTCTGGAATAAGGAACTGAATGGACAAACTTCAGCTCATATTTCCACTTCAGGTTTGTATGACTTTGAACTTATACAAGACAGAGAGTGTTAGTATATACATTGTGCCCTATAACCCATCACTGGAATTTGGTTCTAGAAAACCGTGTAATATTGATGCTCTGGAAAAGAAACAAGGCTATTATTTATGCCTTTGAAGCCTCAGCTATCTCACACTCCAGCAAGCTAGTCTGTCATTGTTTTGGTATGTATTTTAGGTTCAGGGTAGCTCCCATTATTTGGCTGCTAGTACAGAGGAAATTCTTTAATCTGCATAGGTGTCTCCCCTGATCTAGACTCTTAATTAATTGTTCTCCAAATGGGATACAAATAAATTGCAGTAGTGCTCACTCAAATGCCACACAAATGGAAGATTTTACTCATGTTTTTTAAAGCTTCCTATAGTTATATTGCAGAATGAACTAGTCATAAGATGAGTGTAAGCCACCATGTTGATAAATTTTAAGAATCTTTCGTTCAGTCAGAGCAAGACTTTGGAGAGTTAGAACTGATTACTTCATAAACAATGCCTGTTTTGTAAAAGTTATAAATTTACTTTATTTTCATGTTTTTTGACAGCTTTAATAAGTACACAGTATAATGGACAAAAATCCCTGGTCTTATTTATCGTCCCCACGTGTGTGATGGTGGCTGTTCTTCCCTCTGCATTAATAATCTTTCAAAAGAGAAAATCATTTGAGAATGGGCAACCCAAAGAAGGTACATTTTACTTCAGATAGTGGATCTTTTCACTTAGCATGACCTTTTGGAAGTTTTAGTAACTCTAGGCACACTTGTGTGATGTTAGTCACATTTTATTTCTAGATGCACTCTGTTCTAAAATGAGATCTTGGATCATTTGAGTTGGGTTTTATTTTCCTTACCTTGTTACTTACATGAGACAAGGTATGTGAGAAGATATATTTTTTAATCCGATCAGCTACTATTCTGTAAAGAATACAAACAAAGCTTTGGTTTGGGTGAGAAGGGCTGTCAAAACATAGTTTGAACGGTGTTTTTCTTCATGGCTACAAAGTCACCGTAGCTACAGCATACAACACAGAATTTTTATTTTTGATTCCCATTAAGGCTGTATAATTAAAATGGTATGCTGTATAGGACTATCACAAACAGTGTTTCTTTCCTTGTTTGCAAGTGCAATAGTGGAAGGTAATAAAAGAAGTAGGCTATTATTCTAGTCTTGCATATGGATAGACTCCAGTAAACTCAGGCAAATGCATTTACTGTCATGAAATTAAAGTCTTGCTATTAAGGACGTCCAAATTCAGTTCAAAATTTGTAAAAGAAAAGAAGTGTAGAGAAGTTTACGTATTTGGTAGGAGTTAATAAACTTAAATGGGCTTAAAGCTCGGTTTAATCTAAAAGTTTGTTGAATTGTTGTTGGTTTTTTCAAGTCTAGAAATGTTTAATCTAAATTTGTATATGTATTTACTTTAACAGACAGGAAAAGAAAACATAACCCTAACCCGAAAGATGAGAACAGTAAGTCATACGGTTTTCTATATTTATGCTTACAGCTTTTTCTTTCTTACAGCTAAAATCTTCACAAATCTGTAGATGGCAGCTTAAGTAGGTAGCAGCTTACATCAAAATAGAGACTAGCTTTGAATTTGGATTCAGCTTTTCTTCAATTTTCTAAGAATGCCAAATCTAATGGTATAACTTTCTCACAGGTGATTTAAAAATGTATGAATGTTTGTTCCCTTTCACTGAGCTACAGATAGCTTACACACATAGGTCGGTATACACCTCTGTATGCCAACTGCAGTTCTGGTAGCCATAGCTGAGTAGGATACACACAGAAATCTGGTTGTTCTAGAAGGCATCAAGATTTTTCTGGTAATAGTCTGTTATACCTGTGGCTCAGGCTACAGGTTTTGACAACAACAAAAAAAGATACCTCGTTTACATGGAATATTAGATCAGCAACTGAGCCAGAGCCACTTCTCATCTTATGAGTATGTGCCTGCCCTAGACAACCAGGAATTTTTGCATTGGAGAGGGAAGGTAATGCCTCAAAAAGTATCAGGATGTATGTAACTGTCCTGTACTAAAATGGAACTGAAAAAAAGAAACTACCATGGAGAACTATAATGCTATGGTAAGAAAGCTCTTAGAATACCTACTTACATAAATCACTTTTGTTACCTATACCTAGAAGTCTGACAGGTTAATATACTGTCAGAAGAGAGGCTGTGGCCAGTGTTAGGTATGGTGGTACTGGGCTCAGCTGTAACTCCTTGGTGTCCAAACAGAGCCTAACACAGCCTATGGAGATCAGGCCTGAGGCTGCCAAGTGTGCTCTAGGTATATAAATGATTCTCCCCCAAGGAGCAAAACTGGAGCAAAACTGTGATGCTGCTGACCAAGCAGCCTGAAGAAACAATACACAGCAGCTTCTGGACACATAGGCAGCTTTGGGCTTTCCCAGGGACAGAATTGACTTGAGAAGCCACCTGTGTTTCTCACTGCTAAACAAAAAATAGGTCAAGAAGTCATCAGCCTAAAAAATAACTTCTGCAGGTAAAATGAAAACTAGGGATTGGATGGAGAGGGCATGAATTCACTGATTCCCACATCACCTCGGATTGCGGTGCTTGCATCTTACCTGTAGCTGTCCAATCCACTGCCATTGGTAGTATTACAGTCAAAATGACACTTTCAGAAAAACACTTTCACCTTTCGGAAGTCAGCGCTTGCTGTAGTCAAAGCCCTTTCTTATTTTTCACGTGATGGTGTGATTGCCATGGGCAAATGAACAGAAGCTCAAGGCAAGCAGCAGTCTGAAGGACAGCGTTGGTGCATGTCTGGACGTGATTCCAGTGCACGTTGTCTGAGCATAGCGTGGCTTCCCATGGCTTGTTGTATTACTGTTGCAGAATTTTTTCACTTTGTGGCCCTAGCCGCCTCTATGCACTTACTGAAATGAAGAAATTAAAGGAGAGGCAGCTTTTTGTGGTCTTGTTTTACTTCTTCATTTTAATGACCGAAAGTCTTTGTGCAACATGCAGTAAGTCATATGACAAACATTCATATTTCTCAGCATCATATATTTTTAAGAAACACTGGAAATAACCTTTTTTCCATGATGAATAGGTAGTTGAGGCATAAAAGCCACAGATACTTTACCAGAGACCCTTGGAAATGACCCACATGGCCTTGGTTACAGGAACAAGGATTGCTCATGTTATCATTTTATCTTACAGCTCAAGCTGTATCAGCACTGAAGGTGTAGGACATTTCACCTCATCACTGAAGTCCCAGTTCTGCAAACTTTTATTCAGATGCACAGATTTTACCCATAAACATTCCCATGGATGCTATCTAACCAGATTTTGGTTTTGTTATTTAATTTATATGGCAGATAGTGATAGCTCTGGTGTAATAGTAAATTCAGAATTTGGACAACAGATAAGAGAGAGAGAGGGAGAGAATTCTTCCCTCAAAAAGAATTGCAACAGGATATCTTTGTAATTAATGGCTGCTTTAAGGAGCCATTTTAACTTCAGCATAGCCCAGAAACGTTTGCATACAATAAAGACATGGCCTTCACTCTTTACCACTCAGTTGTTAAAAACAGTTATTTATTTGCTTAAATTATTGGAGATTTAAAAAATAATACTAATCCATTTTCTTTTTTCAAGGAGATGATTTTAACGCTCAAACTGAGGCTTTATACTTGTCAACTGTCACAGCTTCAAGAGACAGTGGGAGTGTGGGTCTCTGAAAACGCTTCATCTCACATGCCGTAATTTGCACTTTTTGTATCTGTTTTTGGGGACTTCAAAGGACAGTTATAGCACTTTATCTTTGGCATGAACAGTGAACTCAAGGGGATTTATTGCTACTGTAGCAATGGAAAGCTATGCTTCTTCAGATACCCTATTTTGAAGTTACTGAGAATTATGTGGTCATGAAATGTGGTTTACCATTGCAGAGAGGGTGTCCAAGTGCCTTTGGTACACTTTTGCACTTACTGTTGCTCAATTTTGTTTAAGAATGCCTTTATTAACTGTTCCAGTCTCAGGAATGGTGCTTGGATTCAAACATCTTTCGGCAAGTTGAATAAAAGCTGTACATACTCTCTTATTTCTAAACAGTCATCTTTCAGGTGGAGACATCATTACATGCTCCTATCTTATTTCCAAACTTCCCAGCACATTAAACTGGAAATTACCACAAGCACCCACCAGCATGGCAATATATGGAAGGCGTTTCACATCAAAAAAGCAATAAAAGGTTGAATCAAAGGACAGACAAAAAAAGATTTCTTAGGAGAAATTTGGAAGCAGAAGTGAAAAGGAAGCTCAGAAGATTTCTCCAGTGACTGTTTTTAAACAGTAATTATAACTTTTCTCAAAGGAAAAGATGAATCTTTTCCATGCCAGGCACTTATCTGTCTTATTTCCTATTACTGGAACATCTAAAAATGCCTCATTCAACTCTGAACACACTGTGCACTGGGCATAGCTTCTACAGTGCCAGTTTTGAAAAAATGCCCAACAGGAACCAACTCTGCATCTTAGTCATCAGATAGTGAAGCAAGGGCACTGGGTAGAATCCGTCACGTTATTTTCAAAAAGCGCTGGCTCTGGTCAGCTGTGTTTTCTCTTGAGATGTAACAAGATTGAAGAAAGGTGTTCACATGGAAACTACTTTTGTCATTGTCTTGCTCTTCCCAGACTGCTATCTGTTTCACAAAGAATATTGTATCAATTATGTTAAGGTTTTCTTCATAGCACTTGCTCTGGATTTAGATGGGAGCTGCTTCTCCAGGGTCACGTTGCAGCTATTTACTTCGGCACAAAGTGGACCTACAGTGCTGCTACGAGCCCAGAAGGACAAGATGCACCCCCCACGTCTATTTTACCAGGATAGCTGATTTTGAATAGCAGGGCTGCTGTTGATTTACCTGTAGAAGAGAAAACCGAATGTCTCTCTCTGTCATCACTTCAATTATCCATGTGTTGTACCTTTAAATACTCATTTGAGGCTATAGGATTTAGTTGAGACAAATCCCTGCTAGGATTGTAATGTCCTTGCTGACATGGCAAATCAGGTAGATTTCAGAGAATCAGAGGCAGCTTCTTGAAGCACTTGTGTAGCTTCAGATGCAATAGCAGCTTAGGGACTGCCCTGGCTTGCACCACCTAGCAACACTTAAGGGTGAGTACATAAGGTCAAGCAATTTCTCCCCGTGCCAGATTTGTATTCTGCTGGGAACTATGAGCCCCTTCTGTCAGCCACAGTGAAAAATCTAACCCAGTGTATTCCTGGAAGGACTTAATTTTGCATTTTTCTATTTCTTTTTTCCTTGTAATCATAAAATGGAAGTAATTCACACTGAATTTATGTGGATGAACAGTGTGGATATGCTAACACCACAGCCTTTGAAATTAGATTATGGTGATTATCATTGTACCCTACTGAAATGAAAGTCATCCTGACATCATCTTACGCCGCTGAGCAAATGTTGCCTGGGTTTGGGCGGGGAAGAACAGGTGTGGGCAGCACTTGGTGCCCGTTTTACCGGCATAGCAAACACTGTCCTGCTTCCCTATTCATGGTCTATATACTGCTAGGTTTCACCCAGTATCCCTAGGCAGAGGCAGCCCAGCTTTGCACAGCAGTCCTATGCCCTACCCACCCCGTTTCACATGAAAGGAGCAATAGCACTATTTGCTGTGATAACCGTAAGAACATCCAGAAATGTATCCTTGGTTTACAGGTTTCTGTATTTTTACCAGCTCTTACTGGGTACTTAAGAACTGCAATAAAAGCTAATCAGGATGGTTGTCACATTTTAGTTTGTGAAACTTAGCTTGTCAGCAGCTTGGCCAGTCTATATGTGTCTATGAATTCATGCATGAGTTGTTTTTCACTGTAAACCATGGAGCATATGATACGGGTGTGATACGATGAGTCTCTGTTCTTCCTGCTTCAGCTACTGTTTTACATGTGGGTATCCTGAAACAGCTGAAAAGTTTTCAGATACAGATAAACTGTCTGCAAACTGTTTGGCTTTTTTTTTTTTTTTTTAATAATTTTGAAGTTTACAGTGAGTCAAGACCTGATATTATTAGACCATAAAATATTAGATATTTTTAGATGTACTATAAAGTTTATTTTGTAGTGACTGACTTTAATACTTACACTCTCAACTGTCATTTCGGAGTGGCATAGGGGACACCTTGCATAGGAAGCCTCCATTATCTTTTCTAATATGTACCTCCCCTATTCATCTGCATAAGTTTGTCCCAGCTGGGAGACTGTCATAAGCAATAGCATGTGTCTGTATTGTGTAAATGTACAGATTCAGTGAACATTGATGGAATGTTTGTATGAAAATCTGTGCAAAGAATCTACTCGCTGGTTTATAGTCATCAAAAACACAGGCTACTGAATACTGAGGAAGACCATTTTTCACAATGCGGGTATAAAAAAATAGTTTCTAAGCATTTAATTCTCGTCTGATTAAGGAACACTACTTTTGCAGTCCCCTGACCTCCTTTACTGTGAGTTATTTGCCATTTTAGCACAGGAGCAATGGGAAAATTAGGGGATTCCTCACCTCTGCTAATAAGGATAGATTTTAAGGGCTTGCAGTAGGTTTCTCTGAGGTTTTCTACTTGTAGCAACATTTTTAGTATCTGTGACTTGCAGATACTTGCAGATACTCTGCAGAACTGCAGAGCTTGCACTGTGATTAGGATCACAGAGAGTAAGATTATGTCTGTTTCGTATCACATTCACTTTCATACCAGCAACAGCCTAAATCCACTCCACTTACTTGATTTCCATTAGCACAGACGTGTCTGAAAGCAACACTAAACATCAGGTAAGTTAATAGCTTTGGAAAAAGACTTGAAGTGGAAGAAGGATTTCTAATGGCCAGTTGAAACTTAAGTCTTACAACACTTACATCTGCATAGCAGAAAACTGTCAGCTGATTCTGACCATGTGCTTACTGGGAGCAGTTGGAAATGCTTTTTTAGAGGTCTGGATTGCCAATGAACAAAATCCTGCCTTTCTTAAGAAATGGTGCAGTCATCTTTTCTTACAGACTTTCTTTCTTTGCCTGACAAAAACATGCTGCTTGTCACCAAAACTGGTATCTTCCTACTTCACAAAACAGCAAAGGAGAAAGATTTTAGAAACCATCTCTACACTGTGAAGAATCAACATTACTGAAACAGATCTAACTTCAAAATTGGCTTTTCTTTCTGTGGGGGTGGGGATCAACTAAGTGACCCTTCTAACCCTAAGTGACCTTTGATTGTAAATTTGTTGTTCAAATTAGCTTCCCTGTCCTTTGTAATTGTCTGATGAAAGTACAGCCCCAGCTCAATGACCGGCATCCGGTTTGACAAGGCATCCTGGTTTTCCTCAGCATCTTGTCAAGTGTGCCCTGAAATACTGTTTTATAGACAGCGCACTGCAGTATTTCACTCAACTCCCATACACAGCCATACGGTAAAAAGTAGCTGACACAGGTAAGTGCCCCATGCAAACACTGTTAAAAGCTGACTTGAAAGAAACATTAATTGATTCCAGTGTATTTACTTTTGGCTTTTATGTTTACTGACCTTTTTCTGCAGCTGAGGTTTGTTTACTCACAACCCTCCTTCCTTAATGGGCTTTTCCAAGTGAGAAGTGAAATGTCTTTCATGCAGTCTGTGTTAGAAACCACTTTACATAAGGAAATAAAACATGCAGTAGAAATTTGAAGAGTGGGTTTAAGTGCACTCCTTACACACGTGTTTTTTAAGTAGTGGGCCAAGATGAGTCTCAGCTGGTGACAACAAGGCTTTCTGTGATGAGGTGGGGAATCTAGCTAGTCAGAAATGTAGGATTCTAATTGCAATTAGATATTTTTTTTTTTGTAATTGTAAGAAGATTGCTGTGCTACTGGATGGCTGCATTTGTGTATGAAATCACATTTTTTAGGTAAGATGATGAACACACTCTTCCCATACCTAAAACTGATAACTGTCAGTCTTAACAATGCTCCAGCTTTGCAACAGCTATGCCAAAAAACCAAGTTGACCAATGGTGAAATAACTCTTTCTACCTAGTATTCATGGAGCATTAAAGTAAAGCCTGGCAGAACAAAGAAGCCAGATAGTGGTAAAGAGTCACATAAACCTGAGAATGTCACTGAGAAAGGAGAAGCTTTCGGTGGGAAAAGGGAACAGGAGATGGCCAACAATTTATGTTTCAAGAGGGACACAGAATTTTTGTGAGAACAGTAAAGTCAGAGGAAACACTGCCATTTCAAAGAATTTCCTGGTTCATATAAGAAGCCGAGAACTATTGAGGGATTCTTCTGTACACCTCCAAAATATTGCAGCCCTAGTCCATGGAGCTGTCTCAGACCGGTGAGATAACTGAAGCAGCAAGACAGCTGTAAACTTATAGAGCAAAAGCAATGTATCTAGACCTCCATGCAGTCTTTGATTTTCTGTACGTTTGCCATGCACACGCTTCGTGCTCCTAAAAATCTGTGAAGTAACAAGTAAACCACAGAGTGTAGACCCTGCTGAGGTATTGGGGAAGATGTCAGGGATAGAGTCTGCTTCTGGACTGGCTAAATGCTCAAAGCCAGGAGCAGAAGTTGCTTTAGCAATCTCAGAGATGGAGAATTCCCAGCTAAGAAGCCTGTTTACATGAGAGTCTAAATTTCAGAGCCAGATGAAGATTAGTATATGCTGCCAATGGGAATTATTTCCACCTTCCCATACATTCTGCTGTTGACATAGGTTTCACAGTTCAACATCAGAAGAGACCACTGGATCAGTTATTTTAATTGCCCCTATATTACAGTTTATGAAGGATTGCTTGGGTTCTTTATAACAAGCCTCAAACTACACCTCTATGAAGCTGTTCAGTTTTCCAAAACTGAAAATGTGTGTAACAATTGCCGCAAGAGAACAGAAGATCAGAGCCCCAGTTGCCTCCACTAGGAGGAAGCTGTTCGGGTCAGGCATTCTCAGGATTTCCACAATGCTGGGTTGTACAATTGTACCCTACATGGGAGAGAGGAAGGTAGAAAAAGTCCAAAGGAGTGAAAAATTTTCTTGCATCAATCAAGACAGTCTTGAACAAGACATATTCTGGGAATTATTTCAGGGCATGAGCCAACTGTGCTCTCAGTTAGTCACTGCTCACCTTGCCCAGTCTCTGATGCTTCAGAAAAGGATGCTGTTATGCTGGAAGCCAAACTGTGCACTGGGATAACTTAATGTTACTGGTGCTTCCAGGTGACTGGCTACAGTCTGAAACACAGAGATTTAGTTGTGCATTTTGCCTGACAGGACTGCCAATGGGCAGAAGCTGAAAGGTTCTTGACTGAAATACAGAAATCTATAAAGAACTGTAGGAAGTGATTAGCACAATTAACTAGACAGATAGGCTCACAGTCCCTGTGCTGGGTCTTGATATAAGTCATGCAACCTTTGTTGATCTGCATATTTTCAGCTTTATTCTTTACCTGATCTGCCTCAGGTACCCGGTCAATTACAGCAGCGCGACTGCATATATAACATAGCTCCAGTTCTGGGCTACATGTATGATTTGCTCCTTCATCTGTTATCTCAAAACAAGATCATAATAGAGATAATTAAGCTTCCTGTTTCTAAGCCTGCATAGTTGCCCTTTTTGTCATTGCCCTTTGCAGTATTTGAGTACTCCTTGGGGTTTCCCTGCCTGCCTGAGGGGGAAGACAGGATTGCTGTTAAGAAAAATATCTCATTTAGGCTATTGGAGGAGTAGCCCACCAGGATGGAAAGGAGTTGTTTTAAAAGTCAACAGTGGCATAGGAACAAAGGTATAAAGTGACTCTGTGCTAAATGCAATGCAGAGATCAGGCTGCTTGAGAGTTTTAGGGTAGGGGGGCTCAGAAGAAGCTTTTGAGTGAAAGCAGTAGAGCAAAACCCAAACTTGTTTACAGCTAGAGCTCAATCGGTTTGTGGAAGCGATTGTGTGACTCAGGTCTTGTGACGTCGGGGTCCTGGACATGGCCATCATGAGGCCTTCTCTAACTTTGTGCTCTTGTCTTAAAGACTACACAAACCCTTTTTACCACTTGCTGAGGTCTATACCTGTGAGGACACCAGCTCTCCTGGAGTTGGAACTTTTGAGACACTACTTCCCACCCAGTAAGTGTAGCCTGCATTAATTTTCCTTCATAACCTCCTTTAATAAACTAAAGCTGCAGCTATCTACTGCTGAGCTCCTACTCGGAGACTCTGTTTGCTTAGGCCTATCAACAAGGTCTGTTTTAATAAAAAAGTTTTGCCCTTGGTGTCTGACTGGACGCTTGTTCAAACCTGCGTTTTTCCCAGGAGGACAAGAACATGTGCAGTGCTTTGATATATATTGAAACCTTACTTGTCATGAGAAACAGCTCTCATCTCGCGGTGCCATGAAGTAAATACTCTAGTAAAGGGGCCTGCTGCTGGTTTCGAAACCAGAAGCCTCATCGAAGGAATAAGGAACGAGGTAAACCATTCTTCAGTCCTGCACGGCGACTGCTGTGAGCTAGCCATTCCTGCGTGTAGGTAGATGCTCAGGCTTGCCCCATGCCAGCCTTGCACTTCATAGCTGTCTGGCAGCAGGAGCCCTCTCACAGAGCACAGCTACAAACCGGCTGCCCTGCCTGCTGCTCCAGTTTTGCAGGCATTGGCCACCTAATGTGTGTGCTCACAGGCACAAGGCAGCTTGGTTTTTTGCAGAATTGGACTTTGTGCCATGAAGATACACTCCGTGAAGAGCAGCTACAAAAGCATTTGAAACAAATCGTGCTAGTCAGTGTGCAGGGGAAAACATGACACAACCTAGTTTAAACCTCTCCTTGTGACTATGAATGTCCTAGAAAGTCTCTTAAATTGTTAATTAAATCCAAAAAGCCACAGGGAGCTAAGATAAAGCTGGAATGATTTAGGGAATCTGGCTTGTATTTTCAGCCTAATTTTTTGAATTTTTCCACTTTGGTAGATTTAAGTTAAACTTTTCTTTTTACTAGTGTTTCAACAGGATATAGTGTATTTTAAAGATCCCCTTTTGTACATGAAAAGAGGGGTTCCTCCTCTGGCTTTTGGAAGATTGAGACAACAGGATAAGGTTGTACTTGTTTTCCTCTAAAATCTGGTAACTGGAGATCTCAGTGCTGCAAGCTGATTTATATAAGCAGATGTGACACATTTACAGAAGCCCACTGAAATACAGCAGACTACAGCAAATACACTTGAATGCAGGGAATTACTTACCTACTTTTATCAAGTGTCTGCAGGCCATACACCCCAGCACCACAGTACCGTGTTTATTTGAGTTTCTAATTTTGGCAAACAGTGGCTGTTAAAATCAGCAGCAAAATAGCTGACTATGTTCCTGAAAATGTAGGAGTAACTGCATTGAAGACTCATGGCTGCTCTCAGAAGGAACAGGGTGGCCTATTTTGGCCCTGTTTTCTATCCTGTAGATGAGTTCACATAAGAAAACTCAGGATAGGGACTACTTTTTTCTACTGAATTTTGCTATTTGTCACCTGATCTATTTTGTAAGAAGCATGGAATTTCCTGAGAAAGGGATTTAATTAGCTAATTTCATGGTTCTGTAGGCTAGTGAAGTGTCAACACAGCATCTCCTATCTGAGAACCTCAAAGTGTTTTCCAAGTGTGTGTAAACACTATCATACTATTTTACTGATGAAGGTAAGCTTGTACCTTAGTCAATGCAGACTGAAAGACACAAAAGGAATAAAAGCCACATCTCTTGAGGTTTCACTACCATCCCCATAAAACTAGTTTTATTATCCTTGCAAAGCAATCTGTCAGTGGGTTGCTCCACAAGGGGCTACGAACCAGAAGCAGATGGCAACCTCAGCACCATGCTCTCCTCGGGCCACAGCCCAGCGGTGCCTAAGCAGGACCAGGGCTGGTGACAATCTCTCAACAACCTCTTTGTAGCCACGGTGATGGGTCAGGTCCAACATCTACGCAGTTACATGCAGCTAGCCAGGCCTGGAGATGGCAATCTACAGCACGGGCCCACAGTCCAGTCAGGAGAAGCAGTAAGTCAGGACAGTGGCAGACAGGGCTGGGCATGTACCTACAGCTTAGATCAGGCAAGACTGGGTATCTGGGCATGTGCTTGATGAGGGCTCCTGGGGCCGTGGACAGAGCGGCTGCCTGAGGCTGGCCAGGGCAGCTGAAGCCTGCTGTTGCATGTAGTCCCCTGGCAATGAGGAGCCTGTTGCTTTCTGTAAAACATCCTGTGTTCATTATTACTAGTTTTAATAGCAATTGTCTTTGTAGACAAGCAGGACATCTCCTGTGACTTCTATTCTTAGAGCAGCCACTTTGTAGTACCCACGCTCCTTCTGCTTTAACTGTTATATTTAACTACAGCCCTGCATGTTGTTATTTTTAAACGTTAAAGGGTTTTTTTGCAATAGGGAAGCACAGATGCATAGCGCTATTATATTCATACTCACATGTAACTGACTCTTAACAAAAATTAAGTCAGTTAACTTCCAGTTGCTCTTCATTGCACAGCAGCATGATTTTTTCTCTTGGGAAAGCAGGAAAAGTCTGAGTTGCAAGCACAGATTTGGAAAACTCTGAGCAGAAATACAGCCAACTTCATCCCTGTACCCACACAAATGGATTCTATCCCTGAAAATACGAAAGCGATCAAGAAACAAAAGTTGTCCCACAGTCTCTATAGTTAAGCTCTGCTGAGCTGACCACAATGCTGCTAACAGATCTTACCTCAAGTTAGGTGGATTGGTTACATGCTTTAGTGACCTATTCACTTCTCTTTTTCAAAACAAACTTGGTTAAATCTAATATCAAGATGCCATCTCAGGACTGCTTCCGACAGCTGCACAGCGTGACTTTGCAACTTCACTACTTCTCACAATGCAGCAGACTTACAAACAAGATATCATAGTAAGATCCCATTATTTACAGAAAAAAACAATCTGGCAAAATGCAAGAACAAAGAAAGTGCTATTAAAAAAAGACAATGACAGATGGTAACTGTGATACTTCCCCCCACTCCAAAACAAGGAATAGGCTGCAAAAATTTGAAGCATGTTTTACTAAGCAGCCCTGAAGATGTGAAAAGAAAATAGTTTCATAGCTAAGCAAATTGTGTTGCTATTCAGTTATTTAACCCCTGTCCTGGCTGTTGGGCACATAAACCTGCCATCCTGTGCATCTCAAACAGCAACAGGATTTTGATGGGGGTCTCTAATCAGGAATGTGTCAGCAAATTAGTAAAGCTTTCTTTGTATGCTAGACTAATAGTTTTCAGTCCTATTTTCTGTCTGGTTCCTCTCCTCTTCCCCTGCCCTCCTTGGCATATTTCATATTTCTCTTGAGTGGTATGTGCCAACAGCCACAGAAAAAGCAAATATAAAATGACAACACGTTTATTAACATTTTTACCTACATAACCAACATCAGCTGAGTCAGGGTACCACCTGTCTGTCTGATGTCTCCAATAATTCCTTTTTTGCTAGTAAGTCTCTAAAGGCTTTATTTTACAAATAAAGATCTGAACATTTTACACTATTTGACTAAGGTGCCATTTCAAGTCAAGACTGTATAAATACAATCAAACAAGCTGTCGAATGCCTAAGCATTATGCTCTGTCCAGGGACATGGGTGTGTGTGAGGGCTGTTTCTGAATCCCATGAAAACAACAGCTGCAGTTGCTTCTTGCAGGAAGCATTGAGTGAAAACAACAATACTGAGAAACGTTTTTCTTTCTTCTTCTTCTTTCTTCTTCTTTTTTTAAAAAAATATTTGCTGTGTGCTAGTAGCATGTATGCATTTTTTAAGAGACTTGGAATCTGGCTCTAGTGTTCCTACAGTTTTAATGACACCTAGCCTAACAGTGGTACCTTCCATTGCTATTGACATGAGGAAGGCTTGTATTTTGCCTGTCATTTACATATTGAAACAATCAATTTCTAACTGGTTCTACCTGTTTCATCAATAATGAAATTATGATGTTCTAGTCTTGGTGAAAAATCCTGTATTTCTGCACCTCTTGTATTCTTCTACTGCAGAAGCTCAAGTTTTCAGCCCCTTAATTTAGATTTTCATGACACATTTGGAAACTTCTCTTCAAACCTTTGCAGCTACATTTGCAACACAGCACAGATTCCTGCCTGTATCATGGGAATTTTATTTTGCTGTCTCAGCAAGGGGTATATTATTTGAAATCCAGTTCTTAGTGGGAGTATGAAAGAAAGAGGGATGAAATGTCAATATTTCAAGGACTATTACAAAACTTCAGGAAGAGGATCACAAGACTGAAGTCTCACAAGGCCAAGAATGTCACATGAGTCAAGACAGCATGTGCACATGAACAAGTATGTGTTTTAAAACTAGCTCTTCTCCAGGTTTTGCTGCGCAATGGCATATCTGGTTTTACCACGTATATGATAGAGATACCTCCTGAGGGGTGCAGAGGTCTTGCAAGTCCCTTTATGTTCAAAAGAAGCTGCAAAAACAGCTGTTTCACAGACTAGATCTATACACTTCATTTTTCTACTGACTTCAGTTATGCATGTCCTGTGCTTCTGTGCAAGCCTCGCAAGCTGGTGACTTTTTCCAGCTAAAAAGCAAAGGTTTCAACAGCAGTTTTGCCTGTGTGCCCTCCCATAAGCTCTCACATGTCCTATCAGAGGAATTAAACAGAAAACAAAATTTTGCAATTCTATCCACTAAAAATTAATTTGTAATTGGCAAGTCACAAAGGTTCCTTTTTATGTCAACAGAGATTAATTAGAATTCTATATACATGGTTTCTGGACAACATGGATACTCCGTCAAAGAACACAAACATGGGAATTTGAAATGTGCTGCCTGAGTACAAGCTGAAGGAGAACCATTGGACAGGTGATGAAGCATTAGAGTTTTGCCTCATTTAATGCTGGGGACAGCTCACAGACTATTATGCATCCCACACTGAGGTGACACAGAATGACAGTGATTTTAGTTCTGGGCATTATGATTTTTATGCTTTATGAAATGTTCTTCATTCTCTTCAAGCAAGAATAGATTGTTCCTTGATCTGGCTGATCCACTGATTTTGGAAAAAAATCGTAAAATGGAGAAAAAACATGTGTCTGCAGTGTAACAGCCTACTCAAGAAGTGGACCCACTGACTTCAGTACCTACCCAAAGGCAAGCTTCATTGGATACTCCCTAGGTCTTATAATGGAAGGGACAGTGAACAGCAGGTCCTTACTTACACCACTAGGTTTGATAGATTTTGTAATGTTTCCCCCTCTTCCCTTCCTTCTGTGAATCCTACATAAACACAAACCACACTTATATAAGCACAGGCATACAGGTGGCTGGATCAGGTATCTCCTCGCTGGCTGATCAGTCTTGAAGGTCAACAGTGAAACATACGCATGTCCCCACTCACATATCTTACATGTACATTCAGATTTGCAGTTGTTTTCAGGTCACGTACAATAATTTTCCACATCCTGTGCACCGAGTTTAACGCTGGGTCAGATCCTAGACAGCACCCTGCAGTCCTGAGGCCTTTGATCATTCTTGGTGCCCTTGGTGCCCTTTTTGACGTGAAAGGGTGAGAACAACCAACAGTGTTAAAGTCACAAGAATACCTTGAACTTAAACACTGATAAAATAATGTTCTCATTACTATCAGTAAGGTAACACTGAGCTAGCATTTGTTAGGGAAAAACATCAATGATTAAAACAGTGTTGAAGAGTTTATAATGTAGTGCTGATTTAGGAGTGCATTAAAAACATGCTTCAGTAATTTTCAATTTGTGCATAAAAACCTCATCTTTACAGTAGGACGCACTGAAAGGACTATGGTGTTTAACGTATTTAAGTACACTGAAGCCAATGTGAGTCACGAAGGCACTTAGAACACATATTTGCTAAAGTAGAGCCTTCTCACTAAACACTTTGCACCATCTGTTGTCTATCAGGCATGTGCATTTTCAGTCACAGAGATTATTTCAATATATTTGGGGTTGGCCAGCAGTTTTTGTTGACCTACATAAGTGAAACAGAAAAATCACTCTTAATATGGTAGTATTCTTAATAAAACCTAGCAATTAATAAGACTGTAAATACACCAGTCACTCTGAGACCTGCATTTCCTAGGATTGTTTAACAATTGGTGCTATGTTTCATCATATGATTCCGAAAAGATAAGTAATGGCAACACTTTTGCCTGAGTATGCCCTTATTTTGCATTAATTGTCCTTTATTTACTACAAGTATTAAGCCAAGTCATAAAGCACTATTCAAGCTGGAAAACTGGCATTCAATGATACGTAACATGCTTACCAAAACAAGTAGCTTACTGCTATATGACTGCTGAAGTGTAGCCTAAAACCAGAAGTTCATAACAGCACTTGCCCTTTTGCTGTTTTGATGCCAATTTACACCCTCCGGAGAACAAGCTCTATAGCGCCACACAGTGTTTATTTACGAATGTCGAACCTCTAAACAGCCCACAGGATAGTTAAGCCGTATTTCTAAATGTGGATAAAGTCAACCAACTCTCAATAATTTTTCTATTGTATTCTTGTTTAATGGGTGTATTTTGCTGATAGGTTATTTAATATCTGTGGGGTCCATCTAAGAACATAACTGACAGCACTCACACTTTTTTTGTGCATGTATATTACCAGCGCATCCTGACATTGCGCCTTTTGCCCCTTCAGATCTTCAGCTGAAGAAAACACAAGCTTCTGCTTGGCAGACAGGTCTCCTTACATAACTTAGACATAGCAGTTTGGTGAGTTATATACTATCAGGAATGTTTTTACAACAAAGGCTTCCTAGACACCACACAGAGTCCCTGTACAGTTTCAGACCATAAGTCAGAATATGGTTGTCCTCACTGCTCTGACCCTCCTGATTGGAAACTGTATTTTTTTTGATGTGCAGACGTTAAGCATGAAGAAAAGCAATTTACTTGTAAATACGGTAATGAAAAGGCTCTATTTGAGGGGTTTTTTTTGCATTGAATGGGTTACCATTTAATCAATGATGATTTGGGATGAGCAATCAGTTTTCATGTAATTTACCAAGAGATAAATGACTTTCGAGTTTTGTCTTGCAACTGGAAGATACTTTAAGGTGCAACAGATAGGTCACTAACAAATTGGGAAAAAAAGCAGAGTTCAAAAATAATTTCTTTTACATTTGACTTCAACAGGAAACAGCTCAAAATATGATGCCTTCTCTGACAGTGACAATTTCAGTCGTACTTGCAGCTGTATCTTAGGGATGTTGTAATGGCTCTACCTCAGTATCAACTTGGCCCTTATAAAAAAGCTGGGGTTTTTTTTCAGTGTAGTCAGTGATCACAAAGAACTTGAACTGATCATTTGTTCTTTCAGACACAGCCACATTAGTATAGTCAGAGAGAGATGAGCTGCTAAGGGGAAGAGGAATGGAAACCAGAATTCTTGCTGCACACGACGCTGTATGGTTGTGACATACAAACTGATGGGAAACCAGGCTCTTGAAACAAGCAAGTAATTTGTTTGCATAATGCTTCACAGATGTTCACTTACAGTACTTCATGTTTGTTTCCACACAGCTGGGAATAAAATTCCAACATTCAAAGAATGCTCTGCTAGGAAAATATTTAATAAGAACTAGCTCAACCACTGTACATATGTAATCAAAATAGAGTGAAGTTGCTACAGCTCTCTTTGCCTACCAAATAAAAGCCTATAAAGGGCACTGCTAATGCTACAGGTACCTTAATGCTGCAGATGATGTTCAACAGCCTACCAGATGAGACTCCTGCCTCCAACATGTATGTTCTCCTTTACTGTACATCTTCAAACTGAAAACACTCTTCAAATTTAACAGTGGAGTCAAAGCGTGATCTATTACAGATAATACTGTATCCCAACACTTGTGTTATGGATAACATGCATCAATATAATATGTATAGCAATATAATTCAAGTGCACATTTGCGAGTTTCAGATGATGCAATACAGCAAATGTTTGCGAAATTCCACAAGCCCCTAGAATAACCAATAATTTAAATATATAACATAAGACAGGTCCATGTCACCCTATCTACCGATGCTTCTATATGTAAGAGCTCCTATCTCTCCAACTGTTTTGCTTGCACTTCTCATATCTATGCAACATACTGTAACCGTACTGTGTACCCTGCACTTCAGGAAGAGGTGCTACCTGGTAAAAACATGCAGCCACCATCCCACAAAAGTTTAATTCATTTCGTTCCATACACGGCAGCTTGCATGGTTCTTTGGCCAGTTTGTTTACAGTGAAAAAAAAATGTTTTTCCAGCACTGGTTTATATTGAAAATTATGTTAGGAAATGCATACCAGAGTCATTTAGCTCCTTCTACTAACAGTTTCAAGGAATGCAATTCTCTAGACATATTCAGAAACGGCAATGGCTTTTGGCAAAAGTAATTGTGTGCATAAAGTAAATACTTCAGTGGTAGACTCATGAAACTAAGCGCGTATTTTGTCAGTCACTGAAATCCACATAAAGTCTGAAAGAAGACAATGTATTTCTAAGGATATTTTCACTGACATAGAAGAATGTTTTAAAAAATAACCCCTTACTGAATTTATAGCAGTTATGAAAACCAAACTGAAGTTTGTTTCTATATAGATTTTATTCCAAAGAACCCAAATCTTCTGCAAAGTTGTGGTAGGTATGTTAAATCTGATAGCCCATGGGTTTGGCACATATATTTATTGAGGCTGACAATGATTAATCCATTAAGTTATATGGATTGCTTTCAGAACTTTCAAATCTTTTTCTGCCTTCATATTTGGCTTTATACATTGTGTACAGCTGTTAATGTATGGGTAAGTGCTCTGCTCTGATTTCCCTTTCTATTTTCTCAGAGACAAGTAAACATAAGAAAGTGTTTGGGCCCAAATTTATTTGATTTCTAACTGAACCACAGCGATGACTTTATTGTAGTATTTGTATCCACATGTATTTCTGCTCCAAAATTCACTAGCAAATCTACTAATTCACTTGCAAATTTCAGGTTTGGGTTCTTGACTGCTTGGTGAAAGCCATCTCTGAACAATATATATGTTTCCAAAATCCAGAATAAAAGTATGCTCGTTTGGTTCGTCCACTGAAAAAAAATCCAGAAATATTATCGCAAAATTCCATTGCAAAACTCAGGAAACTGAGTTCTAATCCTACTGGTTTGTACTGCTGGTTAGTTACATAAACTGTCCAGTGAGAAACTGAAACAGTACTCTCTGACTTGTGTGAAATGACATACCACTATGAAACAGATGGAGTGTATTTACAGGTAATTAGGGAATGATCTGAAACAAATTATTATTAATTGCATAAGCTTACAAATAATCAAATGGTAAAAAATGTTTCCAAATGATTTTGTGACCATTTGTGAATAACTGATGGCTAGAAAAAACAGCTGGAATGTATTCAATTAATTTTACTACTTGCACTTTCTTTGCTCACAATTACTTTTTATTCTATGTAACCATAGCTGGGAATAAAAATAAACAATATTGACAGAAAGTGAGCATAAATATGATAATTAATCCAAACCCCTGTCCTGGTCTATTCCAGAATGATTGTTTTATATGGTAAAATGATGGAGTCTACCTATTGTAAATAAATTTTGTCCCAGTATTTCAGGTCACATACTGTATTTAAGCACAGTTTGATGACTTTGATTTTGCAGTAACAACAGAATAAACAGACCTTCCCCTTCCAGCAGTCTCTTCAAAGGAATACTCCTTCCATCTCTATTGGATGAGTTCAGAAAATGTCTGTAATAATCAGAGTAACTTTTCTCTATACTTTATTAAAACTCACAGCTTTGCAGCTGACTAGCCTTACCATTTAATCCACTGTGGGTTTTTTTTTTTCTTTTCCTTTCAAAATATGTATGATTCTCCTGTGGTGTTATAGAAAATAACTTCCCTTTTACTTTTTTTTTTTTTAAATTTTTGATCTTAATGTTTTGGTATTTCTTTAGATTTCATCTTTAAGGATGGTAACAACCATTATAATTCACCCTCTGAAACGAGCTCTGTGGATGGTCTGTAGGAAAATTAGTTGAATACCTGCCCTGCCTTGTTCTGTTTATATGGAACTGTTGTCAGTGAAAAAGCCCATTTTGGTGGGTCAAAGGATGACTAATAAAACAGGCAGTTTAAATGAAGGCTAATCTATGGCAATCTTCACAGGTCAGCAGCAGAAATCTACAAAGTAAAGGACTCGTTTGTTCCATAACCAGTTTTAAGAAGTCAAGATGGCTCAGTTAAGATATTTTGACGTACATAACACAGGTGCTCATGTATAATCACAAGCTTTCTGTGGTTTATATGCCTTAATGCCTGCATCTGTAAACAGCATGGCAAAAACTTCCTGCCATTGACTATGACCATGCCTCACTGACAGTCTTTCTATAAGGTTTCTTAGCTTTGAGCTATATTGCTGGCGGTTATAATTAGTGGGGGGAGGGCTAAGGTGTTTTTTTTACATTTCACATACATGGACTGACCCTTCATAATTATTCATGCAACAGCTCCAGATATAACATCAGGTGAGAGCTAGCTGCACAATCTAAATGACGGCTCATGGCAATAGCTGCAAATAAATGCCAGGAGTCTCAACCATGGCAACTGTTCAGAATACCTACCCTTCTGCAACATCTTCATCCTGGATCTACTTCTGCCACCAGCAGTGCCCCCTCCTTCTTTTCACTAGCCTGCTAATACCAAGACTTATGTATCTAGGCTTATGATATTTTAATGTCCCTGGATGTTCCCACAGCTCTGCATGAGCTCTTCCTTTTCAGGACACAGCTGAGTGCAGCTTCCAAAACAACATGACTGTCACCGAGTAGGAAGTTGCAAGCAACTCCTATCTCAGACTAGGTGAACTTGATGACAACTGACAATTGGACCTCTGTGCATAAAGGGCTTTCACAGTTCTCGTGAGCTTTGTTATCATAGTCTTGCTGCTATATCCTGTAATTGCGCTTTGGTAGCCACTGCCAGAACTGTTCAAGAAACTCCGAGAGCTTGGTCTCCCGCATACACTTCATTTCTACACAACTTTCGTGTCCCAAGGCATTATGATTTATATTCCCATACTGCAATACTGAGAAATGTGCTCATGTTTTCAAGTACAAACAGCCTATGATTAAAACCAAATTACCACTCTAGGCACCTAAATAAGTACTCGGATCAGCCCACAAAAACATACAAAAAATTACATAGTTCAGAACATATCCATATCATTGATGTGAGGATTTTGATAGTAACACCTTTAACAAAACACTGCACCGTCTTATTTCTGATTTCAATTATGCGCCTCATGTCTCTCCACAGAGAAAGCAACAGTATCAGCAATACAAACACTACAAAGACGTCAGCCTCTTTACTTTTTGCACAATGTACAGTTAGAACAAAATCCTACCATGTAATTGCTATTAACAGCAGAAGCTGTTCCCCTCATTAATGCTGCTCTCAGCACACAACCTGGCGTTGTTCTTCAGGAACAACATAAGCTGGAAGCATGTTTGCCTTTTATGTGTTAGGATGCTGTAGCATTAACTAAGTAAGCTACAAAGAAGTATGAAAGACATGCAAGTCCCTTATTAATTGTTTCACGATTTTTCTTTGAGAAATTTCTTTGTACTTTCATCAACATGAAGCTGGCAAAAAGTAATTAATCCAGAATGATGATTCTAAAAGTCACATCTGTTCTTCAGGATGTACTTTGGGCTATTTATTTTATAATATGAGCAACAGAAGGGGATTTTATGAATGAGATGCTGCTACACTCCCGAATATTACTTCCATTTCCTAATTTAGAAGGCTAGCTATCAAAAAACCAGGCCAAAAAGGGTTCTGAGAAGAAACTATAGCAAGGAGAGTGTTAGTAGCAGAAGCACCGATTGCCATCCATTTGACAGCAAGGAATTTGATGGTAAGGCTGTGTCCAAATTGTCCACTTAAGTCTGGGGTACGAACTATCTTGGTGTTTTGCTCCTCTACTACATTTGTTTTTCAGGGTATATTATGGTTTTGTCTGGATTCTAGTATGTGCATCCTTGTAACTCACTTCTCTGCTTGTGATTGTGTTCATATGGAAGTATTTCAGCTGGAACATGGTATTTGTATGGTAACAACTTCCAAACAGGAAGATGTTCAGAGAGCTGGCCTTAGGTGTGCGGACACGCCATATTCTTTGAAGGGAACTGAGTAACTCGCCTGCAGCGAGACCAGTTTCAAGCCAGGTCTGGAGGAACTCCTTTAACAAGCAGTGCTGGGGGACTGCTTCTGTGAACGTTCCTGATTATTTCTACCAGTGGACATCTACCTTTTGTTCTCTTCTATCTCCTTTTATTTTCCAATTGCAGGAGAAGACTAACAAGCCTCATGCGCTACATCTAAAGCTATAGCATTAGTTTCCACTTCAAATCCTTCACACTACATGTTCCTGCTCTCTCCTTAATGCGTGAATAAAAGCATTTGGGCAACCATGAAAATAAGATTAAGAAATGAATAGGTCCTGCATGAAAAATAACCTAGGGAAATTTTTTTTAAAAGAATCAGACCCTCGATCCAACTCATCACTTGGGTGAAACGTCTGTGCCAGCACCTGGCAGAAGCCTGACGCCAAACCCACGACACTGCACTGCTCCCTGTGCCTGCCCTCATCCTGTCCCCAAACCAGCCTCAACGGCAACGCTCCTGTCGGCGGCTCACCGGTTCTCCTCACTCAGACCTGCCTTTGTCACCTACAGCGGCTATCCCTGGCACCTTGTCATGGAACCACCCCCGCACCTGCGAGCGCTGGGTGCCAAACGGACCTCCGCCACGCCGAGGCTCCGACCGCCCGAGCCACCCTGGGCTGAGGCTGGCCCGGGCACCGAGCCCCCACCGCCTGCCCGTTCGGCACCGCCCCCGCCGCCCCGCCCCCCGCGCATGCGCAGGCTGCCGCCAGCCCGGCCCCGCCCCCGGCCCCCCGGCCAAGTGGCGGGCGATTCTTTGCGCGCATGCGCAGAGCGCCCCTCCCCGCTCCTCCCCCCCCTCCCCGCTCCTCCCCCCCTCCTCCCGAATGCGCGTGCGCCCCCCGCCCAGTCCCTCCCCGCCTGCGCGCGCCTTTTCGCCCGGAACCTTGACACGGAGTCTCTTGGGCCCGGGAGACTCAGACGCCTCTGACGTCACTTCCGCGCGGCTCCACCGCCGGGGCCAATGGGCGCCTCCGCGCCCGGCCCCACCCCGCCCCCGCCCTCCCCCTTTCCTCCGCTGCGGGGCCGCCGTCGCGCTTGGGGCCGCGGCGTTCAGACGCCGTAGCGGGGGAGGAGGAGGATAAGGAGAAGGAGGAGGAAGGAGATGGCGGCGGGGGCCTCGGCGGTGACGACGACAGCGATACGGAGAGCGGGCGGGCGAGGCACCCGCAGGAGGGAGGAGCCGCCGCTGCAGCCGCCGCAGCTCCCGCGGGCCCGCTCGGAGCAGTGACCGGCCGCCTCCCTCAGGCCGCGGCCCGCTCGGCACTCGCCCCGCCCCGGACTCGCCTCCACCTCTCCTCGGCGGCAGCGGCGCTCCCCGCCCCCACGCCCGCGCGAGAGCAACGGCGGAGGCGGCGGCTGGGGACACGGCCCGCGGCCCCCGGCCCCCGGCGGCGAGCAGGCCTTAGCCGTCCCCCGCCTGGGCACGGGCGGTGGCGGCGGTGGACTGAGGGGTCCCGTCGCTTTGCTGGTGATTATGCATGGTCGGCCTCGGGCCGGTGGTCAGAGCCCGTCGTCCGGAGGCCGTCGAGCGGGCAGCGAGCCCTCCTGCATCTCTCCTTCGGCTGATGTGCCTGCCGCCCCCGCCTAGGCTAGAGTAAGCCAAGAGCCCGCTTCTCGGGAAGAGGGAAATCTACAGCCATGTATTTTCTTAGCGGCTGGCCTAAGAGGTTGTTATGTCCTCTGGAGGTCCTGGAGCAACCTCTTCACATCCAGACGGATCCCCAGAGAGCTTTCTTCGCAGTGTTATCCCCATCTCAGCTAAGCATCTGGTACTGCAGAGTGAGTATCCATCTTTATGTTAGCCCTCAGGTCCTGCGCTCCCAGCTGAAAAGCCCTCTTATCTGTAAATTTTTTTCTTTTTTTCGTTCCTGTTCCAGAAAGGGTCGTAAAATTTGGGACTAAAACTTACAGAATACTTCATTATTTGTAAATCGGAGTGGTGCAGCCTCCGTGGTTACTGATATCAGGGTAGTGTTAAAATATGTAAAGTCAACCTACCTGGAGTTAACACCTGTTATTCCTGAAAATGAAACTTTGAACCAACTTGTTTTTTACTTGACTTTAAGTAGCGCTCAAGCTTAATATGAGTGTTTGTAGTAATGCTTTTTTTTGCAAGTACTGTTAGTGTCTTCTACCTTGGTATGTATTGTATTTTATGTAAAAGAATGTATGAACGCAGGAGATACGAAACATTTTTTATAAAACACAGAACAGACTGTAACATTCTGTGTAATGGTATTACACACAAGTTGACAAACTCTTCTTTCTATGAAAAAGTTTATGAAAAGTTTTGCTGCCCTAACCAGAAGAATTGCCATGGCTTTTGCATGGAAATTGCTGCTTGAGCAACATCCGGTTTGAGACTGCCTGTATAATTAACATTAAATGCCTTCCTTTTAAATCGCGGTAACAAAAATGCTGTTTGTCAGTTTGATTTGGTGCGGTCAATGGAACAGCTGTGATATTGATTTTAAGTTCTGATGCTGGATCCTTTTAAATAATCGTAGATTAGACCCTAAATCTGTCTATAAATATTTCCAGTTCCAGATAATTTATAGAGTTCATCTCAGATTACAGGAGAAAACTTAAGCCAATTTTAGAAAGCTGATACTGGAAGGTCTCAAATGACAGTTAGCCTTAAAAGCTTGTTTTATGTTTTAACTTATGTTGAGATTTCATTGCTTTTCCTACTGTTGTGCTCTGCGTGGCTGTTCATTAGTTCCTGGGTGGGGTGCTGATACTGTTTTGGGTTTTTTTTTAACCTGTGTGAGTATCCAACTAGGACATGACAGCCCAGCAGGTACGCTGTCTGTTCATCACGGGGCCTCTTGTTTTCCATAGTGTAGATAAAGTGTATGCTCTTCTAGCTTTTGCCAGTTGTTAAACCTATAGTTGTAGTCAGTCAACAGACCACAACTGCTGTTCTGTTCCAGAAAAATACATTAAAAAAGCCCCCAGGCTTGTAGAATGCTTCTCAAGATGTGCCCTGTTGTCTAGAACGTAGTTTACTTTATGGTCTGTTTCTGAGAACGACATTCTTTAACTTGCATGCTTGAACTTGTTTTGAAATGTTGAATGTTGTATAACTGGCTACAGACAGAGCAGTAAAAGAATTCACTCGATGCAGAAGAGTTGAGCAAACTTACAGATTGTTTCAGTTTTTTAAATACACTTTAATTCAGTACGTAATGGGTACTTTTGAGGAAAGTGCTGACTTTGCAAGGCTTCATCACTGGCTGATCTTAGACTAAAAAGTATGTTACAGTCTCACCACTGCTGTGGACATCCAGCCATTTAAGAGCATTTTTAAAGATAATCTCTTGCGTTATTTTCATGCATGTCGCAGGGGTTTGGGTGGTGGTGGTAGTTTGTTTTGTTGTTTTTTGGATTGGGTTTTTGTTTGGTTTTGAAGGTGAAGCTTAAAATTGTATGCTGGACTTCTGTAAAACAAACTGAAACTATTGCATTCTAGAAAATATTTTCATTGTTGGAAGTATCTTCTTTGGAACAAGGCTAAGTTCTGGTCAGGCTAAACTAATGCAGTTTCTTGAAGTAGAAAAGCCTTCAGGCTAATGTTCTTGTTAAGAATTTTCTCAACTGTATATTTGAAAGGTTTCATGTAAGAATGAGGTGACGAGGCTGGTGAAGTTCTGTTTTGAATTTTTCAAGAGCAGGGAGCCCTTTGAAATACTTTCAAACGTGTGAATTTACATTCACTACGTGGGTTTTTCAAGTAAGGTGGTAATGTTTAAAGTTCCTTTTCACCTACCGTGTCCTAAGAACTAATAGAACTAAGGAAACTTTATCCCAAAGTGTGGATGGTTTTCTGGTTTGAAACAATATATGTATTAAGATAAAAGCTTGGGTAAATGATGTAGGTAAAACCAGAAGGAATTCTGTTAGTGGTTTTGAGCCAAGAAGTCCTTGACTATTTTACATGTTATTTTGTACAGGGAGATTGGATTGTGGATAGAAAAGACCACTGATGAGTGGTGAATGTTTTTGATCGTGCACCAGTATTGGTGAAAGATTCTTGAGCATGTGCCTCCAAATGTGTACTTTTTTATGCATCATATGCATGTGCCACTTTACTAGTATGCATGTTGTCAAGCACACACAACATAGAGTAGAACAGAATGGACTGTTTCACTTGGGAGGGACCTACAAAGATCATCTAGTTGTTGGACTAGAGTAGACCAACTGGCCTTGGCCTGACCCAATTCAGGGCTGACCAAAAGTTAAAGCATATTACTAAAGGCATTGTCCAAATGCCTCTTAAACGCTGACAAGCTTGGGGCATTGACCACCTCACTAGGAAGACTGTTCCAGTGTTTGAAGAAAAAATAGAAAAAAGAATGAGGTAAAGCTGAAATAAACACATTTTTAAATTTTTACTTTATTTTGTTCATTAGTGCTACAAAAAATATTTTCTTCTTTCATCCCAATGGATTGTATTAAATGCATCCCACGTTGGAGAACGCTGTTCCAAATATTTTTCTTACATCAGAAGAAATTTTTGGCTTGGGTACCTCAAAAGATTCTGTGACACCAAGAGCCAATGAAACTGTTTTCATTGACAGCTTTGGAAGGCTTGTCACTGTTTTCATTTCATAATGTTAAGTACTTGGATGCTTGAAATGAGAAATTTAAATTAGCATTTCAAAGTTTCTTTAATGAAAATGAGGTAACTGATGTTTAGTAAATTGACTGGGGAACTGTAGGTGAGTTATCATGAGGCAGCCGTGCAGTCTTGAGTGTCATGATCTTTCCTGCTTGCACGTGTATTCTAGTGGCTCTTATTGTGAACTGGGGATGGCTTTTACAGGGTTGTTTGGCTTGCTATTTTTCAGGCTGGTTTTTTTTCAGCTAATGAAGGAATCAAAGGAGCAGTGTAGCTGGCTTGTTGAAAGTGTTACTCCTTTAACAGTAGTGGCATTTAATTTTAAATTGCTTTTGTTATTTCATGAAATAAGATCTTGAGGCAGTACAGGAAATTCTAGATACTCACTCACAGGGCTCTACATATTGAGGGAAGATGTATGCAACCAAGGAAGGAGGTGTGATAGATCAGTGGAGCTCCCCTGTAAGTGTTGAAGAGTGAATTATGTGCAACAAGAATAGTCTGATGATGTAGTTCTATGTGTAAATATAGTTCAGAATGTCCCTTCTTTAATAACAAACTTGTGGCAATGACAGGAATAAGTACTGGTGTTGAATATGTAATGAAAATTCCTGGAGGTTGTTGGACAGTCAGCTATGACTCTGCCAGTCAAAACCAGTTTTGTTAGCTCTTTGAAGCCAAGAGTAGCTTGCCCCAACTACTCATTTTGAGGAGCATTTCTTAGTCACCTAGGTGCTTATCAGTTTATGATTTATGTCTGCCCTTGTTTCTAAACTTTCCTGGGCTTTTTGTGATGATCCAATGTTTAATCGGGACACCCAAATGAACTGTAAGCTCATGGGAAAGCATGCATGTCAGAATCCTAGATTGTCAAATAATCTGTATTCATTTTAAATGCTGAGTAAGTCTGTATCCAGACAGCCCTCGTAACTCACACTCTTGGGTGCTTTTCAGTCTCTAGCTGTTGCAGTACTAGAGTTGAACTTGATGCATGCTTTAAATGTAAGCATACACATTTGTTACACAGGACAAAACAGGGGACTGTGCTTGTTAGAGAAGTGATCTCCATAACCTGGAATTTTGGCATGATACAAAAGGAGTTGCTTGTGACACCAGTCCTTATAGTTCATATGGTAGATGAATAAATATATTTTAAAAATATTTTGTTATTTTTGTTTTGTAATCTTTTTTTATTGCAGGTGGCCATTGAGATAAGAAAATAATTATGTTTTGACTGTGCTTTCAGGATTATGCTTTCATCTCAGAACTGTAAGCAGAATAATTTACTGAATTATTGTATGTGGCCTTTTCCTACATAAGATTAGATACAATCTCTGTAGCATTTTTATGTGGAATTTGATTGCAAAATGAACAACAGAAGTCTTGATAATGATGTAAGTGGTTGTGTATTGTTAGCAATATGACATGGCATCAGTGCAAACTAAGACATCTTGCCTCTTCTGCTGTATTTTTTTCCTTAGTAATTTAACCCCTGAGATGCTAACCTCTTACTGATACCCATCAGACATGTCTGAGAAGGCCATTTCTTCTTACACATCAGTAGCAGTTGTGCTGTTGCTTCTATTGCAAAGATATATTGTTGTTACGTAATTAAGGAAATGAGGATTAACCCGTTAGACTGATGGATTTGTAATGTGAAATGTAAAATTGTTATGTGGATATTCAGTAGGTCTTACCAAGTTTTCAGTGTCTTCTGTGTCAATGTAAAATAGGTGACCCCTGAAAGGCATCTCAGAATTACTTGCATGAAGAGAAAAGCTTCCTCAGTTACGAGTTTTGACTGTCCAACTAGTTTCACATAATAGAGTTGTTTGCCAATAGGAGATCAGAGATGAGGTTAGAGGGTCTGTTCTCTATCACACGCAATTCCATTTAATCCATATGTAAGCACTTGGAAATTAATGGGGCTGAGGAGCAGCAGCAAGTATCTTATCGAATATGGATGTCTTTTCTTATTTGCAGCACTTTTAAGCAGCAGATTAACTGAGGACTTTCACCTGGTAGAGTTAGTTGTTGACAGTTTTGATGCACTTTGGTTTTTTGAGCTCTTTCACAGTAGCTTGTGAAACACAGTGTTGGGAACTGTGTCTGCCATGTTTGTTGGATGGATACTCTGCTGATTCTAAGCTTTCCAGTTGCTTTTAAAACTGAATTAAAGGAGTTACATTTTTATAACTAACCGTGCTTTTAGAAATTCTTTTATCACCGTCTTGTATCTGTTACTAACAAAATGGCTTTTTTGTGGTCTTTTTTTTTTTCTTTTTTCTTTTTTTTCCTTCTGGTCCTTTCTAATGAATTGTCCTGTTCCTTATGCGTGCATGCATGCTTTCCTTTTTTCCATCTAACCTTTCTGGTTTGTTTGTTTCTAAACCTACAAAGCTTCAGCCTTTAAAGTGGAACATAGACCGTCTACTGATGAAATAAAGTGCAGTGTCACCAGCCTTTTGTTTGGTTTTCTCCAAGCCTTGTCTTTGTTGCTTAGATGGTAAACTCATCAGAACAACATGCTTTTTATTTTTGTCTTGGGCCTACAGCCTAATGAAGTGTTGTGGTTTTGAAAGGAATTGTGTGATTCTAAATGTGATTAATTTTTGGTGTCATGAGTACTAAATGTTAGGGGTTGAGAATATTAGGATTTTAACAATTGTCTATGGCCATGCAGGTTCTTGAATTGATGTTACATTAAAAAACCCAAACCCATATATAACACCATGTTGTCAGTTGCTAATACTGTTGCATGCTCTCAGCCAAGCTAAGAACTTTCTTCCTAGACATAACTGTTGTGAAAAGATTGCTATTCTTCCAGATACTCAGTGTCTGAAAGCTATAATTAAATGCAAAAAATTATTTGGTAATAGTGAGTTGGTGGCGTTAAAGATGAGTTGTTTAAAAGAGAGAAGGAAGTATTAAGGATTGTGAAATTTACTTGGTTTTAAAATTCAAGTTACTTTGGATTTATGGTTACAATAAAAAGAACAAAATAAAAAAAATGGAGTTCAGAGTTGAACACATCAGTTACGGATAGGCTAGGCAAAACATTCAGAACTTCTCAATGTTCTTGGGTATTATTTGGGTAGAAATAAATAAATTCTAAAGTGCAGCTTTATCAGTATTCTAAAAAAATCATTTAACCTCTTGTGGTATGTAAGAATTGGAGTATGACTGTATCCTGTGTGATGCAGCATTCTTAGAATTTAGGCAAGGGTATGATTTTGCTATTTATATTTCATACAGATATAGTAACTACTTCTTTGTTTTGCTTAAAAATTACAGAAGTGCTGGTGTCTCACACGAACATCCACAGGCCTGAGCAAGAGTATTACTTCGTATTTTCAGTAATTTTTTGTGTGACTATAAGTAGCAGCGTTCCTGTCTTGCTCTCCTCCCTTCTGGGTTTAAGTAAATTCGTGGTAAGAGAGCAACTAAAAATAAGGGAACACTAAAAAGTTTCATTGTCTGAATGCATACATGCTGTTAGGTGTTTACTTCTCAAACTTAGGCCAGTAGTTTTCCATTGTATTTGCTGACCTACTTAACTTGTTAAATCTACTATATACACAGTTCATCATTAACCTCCAGCAGTCAAACCACAGAATCCAAATTAAGGGAGACTCACTGTTTCATTATTTTATATACTGTCAAACAAACAGCGATTGTACTTCTCTCCAGTATAGTTTTCTTCAAAGCCTGTTAAACATCTCAGTTAGGATATACACTTGCTCATGAGGGCTGTTGCCCAAGTCTCTACTGCTTGTCCTCTTTAGACAGCCTGTTCAGAGCAATGTTCATGTCTTGGTTTAGTATTGAAATGTCTACTTGATTTGCATTTACATCAAATGTGATAGAATGTTTGTGTTTAGAGAAGTTAAGTGGTAATATCGCAAGTCTAAGCTCTCCGAATCTGCTGCAGAGTTTGTGTATCTTGATAGATTTCTTCCTAAAAACCGTAAGCAACTTACGTTGCTCATAGTTACTGCTTAAAAAAGAGAAATGGGAAAGATGTTGTATTTGGTCAGGTAGAATTAACTAAAATAGTAACAAAATTATTTCACCATGAGTTTGGTTTGTGTGGGTTTTTTTGTTTTGGATTTGGTTTGTTTTGGGGTTTTTTTTTTTTTTTTTTTTGTGGTTTTTTTTTTTTTTTTTTTTTTTTGGTGGTGTTTCTTTTTTAATTGTTTGCTTAGGTATTTTGTCCTGATGTTGATGCAGAGCTCATCTTTTTTAGTGGAAAGTCCAAAGAAATTCCTAATGTACAACAACAACTAATAATGAAACAAAAGTGAGTTTGAAAGTAGTTTAAGTGTCTGCTCATGAAGCTAGCTTGCTACCTTACTGTTTTATAAATAGTGCAATTCCTATATTTCAGTATTGGTCATCCAAAACACATTTGCTTTTGTCTGTCTCTTTTGAATTTTGTCATAATCTCACATCACTTAAAAAAAGGCACGTTTTATGCTAGAAAGGCATTGTTGAGACGTGTAAAGATTTTGAAGTAAGTGCTTCTGTGGAAAGTGCTCTTGTGAAAAGGTAGCCAAATGAATGATGTATAGGGAGGGAAGGAGATAAAGTATATTTAGCTGTCGGTACAAGAAGTTCTGTTTCTCTCTTTTCAGTAGCATTAACTAGAGCACTGGAGAATTTGTTTCCTCTTTGGTAATAAAACTGCTACATTCTTTTAAGGTTATCTTCCCCTCTTTTTTTTTTTTTTTTTTTTCTTCTTTTCACCATTTCTGTTACCCTGTGAGCATCCACCTCCACTGTTGTTTTGTGAGTGTCAGCTTCTCTTTTGTGTGATCTTACATTCATCCCAAGAGGCAAAATGTACTGTATCAAAATGCTAGATTTTCTCTGCAGCAGATTGTAACATGCCAGATATGCTTCTTATCTATTTTGGGAAGCTTTTGCTAGTTTTAGTTGCAATTTGAATGAAGAATTGCTTACTCAGTTCTTTCTTCCTGAAGAACTGAAGGTGTGTACTTCTGTTATGTAGACAGATTTTGTTGTTTGTTTTGTTTAAACAACCCTTTATTTGTTAGGTCACTTGCTGTGTTTCAGGAATCACTAGTTTCTCCAAAAGCTGTGGCTCTATGGTTAGTATTTCAGCAAGCATTATAAAGGAGGATTAATATCTTGGCTTACTTGAAATAGTATGTGTGTCTTATTAGTTCTACTTAACTAGGTTTCTTTATAATTTTAGTAGCTGCATGTAGAAGTGTAAAGAGGAAAAAAATATGGAGTTTTCATGAAGCTGATACAGACAGTTGGCTTTTCCAGCAGAGACAAATGTAAAAATTTAAGAAAATTTTGTGTAACAGAATCTGTTTCTGTACAGGCCATGAGTTAAATATCTAAAACTAATCAGAGAAAAGAATTGTACTAACTAGGCCCTTATTTTTGAGAGAATGTTTGTTTAATGGCTTGCTCTGTTCAGAGCAAGTAATTAAAATTAGGCTGATACACTTCTGTTTGTAGAACATACTCCTCTGCCATTATAAATCTTTGGTCACTTCAGATGTAATAAATTACTTTAGGTGTAGAATGACCATTTCTCCTTCTCTTGCATGAGCCGAACAGGATATTGAGCTATATTGAGCTGCCCTTCTGGTTTGTTAATGTAGCAGTTCATGCTTTTGAGGGAAGCTCATACACAGGAATAAAGTGTCTATGTTGGGGTTTTCCTCACATACAAAATTAGGCTTTTTAGTTGGGAAGTATGGGGAAATTGCATCAGTGAAGTATTTATGGTTTAACCATTAGCTAGGTAGCCTTTTTGACCTATTGAATTAGAAGTGGGTCTGCTTTCTAATACGAGAAGAAGCTACTTAAATTACAAAAAGGTAAAAATGATTGCTTGCCCTCTTAATGTTAACTCCTTTAGTCCTTGTCTGTAAGGCACAAAATAAAATCAGTCTAGAAATCAATTTGTATAAATTGTATAGCTGCTGCTTATGTGAACATTCTTCCAGATTTTAAGTTGTAATAGCAGCTTTCTTGTGAATAAATGTCTCAGGAACATTACAGTATAAGAGCTGTTGTTACATTCTGTAAAAGTAGCAGTGTAGAAGGAAAATTATTCAGTGTTAATGAGCTTCTAAAACTTTCTTTGCCTGCTGCTAAAATGCTTGAAACGCAACAGTGCTTTACAACAGGTCTCCAAATCTGCATTAATGGTGCACATTACCAAGATTGTACTTGTCCTCACAAGGCACTCTCTATCTGTACATCTACAACAGTTAAGGCGGGTCTCAGCCAAGCAGTGAAAGGCTGTGGTTCATGAGAGCAACTAATAAGAATCTGTTGAGAATAATTAGTTATCTGTTTAGTGTTAGAATAATTTGATCAGCTAATACATGCAAAAGAAGCCACATGAATTGAAAAAAGTGGTGTAAATAGGTTTGGGGTACAGATTAGTTTGTGTGTTATACTTTACAGTATAAATACTTAACTTTGTTTTTGATAATTCGGTTCTGTGTGGGTGTAAAATTTTAAGTAATAATGCTGTTTACAGGATGCAGAGTTACACTATGAATTTACCAACGCTAAGACTCTCTGTGTGACATTTAATTCAGCTCCTTTTTCGTATGTATGATGAAAGCATATGATTACTTATTCATATGATTTTTCATTTTAAATTGATTTGGTTTTAACTAGTTTTTTTTTTAAGGGAAACTGAAGCAACTGATTCCAAATATGATGGCAGTAGATATCCACTGAGTTCTCAGGTAGTTTCTGGGTAGGTTTAATGTTTTTAGACTTGCAACAGCTTCCACTGTTTGAGCAAGTAAGCTCACTAAGAACAATGGCAAGTTGCCATCACCTGTGGTTCTTGTGGTGGACGACAAGCTTTGCCAGGGGTTTTCATGATTAATCACTCTTTTTGCTGAAAGTACTCTTCAGCCTTTTAGTTTCCTTACAGGCGCTGGAGGAGAGTGCTGGTTTTGGTACAGAGTTTGCTGCTGCAACTATGAAGGAAAATTGGCACTGATAAGTTAGGGAGAACATCTGTTAGGAAGATGAGGGGGAACTTCTTTTACAGAAGGAAGTGTGGCTTGTTTAATTTAACTGAAGGCTGAGGAAGTACAGTTGTCATCTAATTAATATACGTGCACCTTTCACTGTTGCTACCTCCCAGTGGTGTAGGGTAGCAGAGAGGGGAATACCTTGTCTTGTCGCGAAGGGGGGATGACACAGTCACTCCATATGAGTGATCAGCAGACTTCGTTTATTGTCCCTTACAGTCACCTTTTATGCCTTGTTATAATTAGCTCATACATATTACAAAAGTTAAGCTCATTATTGGTTAGTTGCCTAAATACCAAGCCCGTCCCTAGTTTCTCTTCTGTAGTTACCTGTTCCCACCTGCAACATTCTTTTCCCACCAAAATCTTCCTGTTATTGTGTAACAAGAACAGCCAAAGACAGTGTATTTTGCTTTACTTCAGATAAGCTGAGAGCGATGTGCATTTTTGTCCAGCCAGCTGGACTATGTCTATGTGACCTTTTTCAGCTAGCCAGTTATCCACAATACCTGTCTAAGCTGAAAACTGTTACTGGTGCAAGAGCAAGAAGGTACAAACAAAAAGAGTGTTTCTAAGCACTGGAGCAAGGAAGGGTAACTTCCCATTAGGTTGTTCTGTCACTGCTCTCAACTGCTTTCGTGAAAGGGAATGAAGACTTAATGCCTATGGTAGCTTTGTGTGGGCTTCATGGCCCCAAAGCTCTTATTCATTCCCGGGAGGAAAGGTGTTCATGGGTACATCTCATCATATGCAAAATCTTTTCAGCAAACAGTAGGGATGGTTTTTCTGCACAATTTCTGGCAACCAGTTCTTGAAGTGGTGTGAAACAGATTACCTGACTATCATTCTCTTTAATACAGTGACCCATCCATTTAGTAGAAACTAAGCAAATGGATTGTACCAAATACTCTGTAGAATATTTCATCTTAGTTAATTTTGACAGTCCTTTTCATTGTAGGAGCCTCTTTGAGGTGGTTCTGTTCATCAGTCACCCTTTGTCTACCTTGAAACTACTTTTGTATTCTGTAATGACTCATTTCTGGGCAAATGAAGGTTTTTATTTAAATATACTGGGTTTGAAAGAGTGAGATTAGGAATGACAGTGTGGTAGGAGTTTTGCATAGATTTCTTTTAAAGGCACCATTCTGTAATGCATTGTCAAATACACACAGATTTTTTAACCTTCCCCTTCAAGGGAAATGTGTTCTTGCTGTTAAGAAAACATAGTTGTTTACAGTTATATCACAATATGACAAACATCCCATTCTTCTAGATATGACATGTAATAGTTTGGGTTTTTTTTCTTCCAGCCCAGTGTATTAATCGTAAGCTACAAGGAACTATCAAAAGCAGCTTCCCAGTTTGGACCTTATAAACAAGCAGAATGGCGTCCTGACAGCACCATGATAGCTGTTTCAGTAAGTAGAGTTTTTATTACTTCTGTGGTTAAACAATTGCAAAGACAGTTTTGTATTACCAGTTTCTGTGCTTATACAAATTTGCAGATTGTATGTACGTTTAGTGTATATATATTTTAATAATAGTACCAAGGTATTTTTGGATGGTAGAAGCTTCCTTTAGTAGCTTTCATTCATTTTTTTTCCCCTGAAGAATGAACTGCAATTCTTGGTATTAAAATAATGCTTAATGTATTGGTGAGGGGTGATACAGCATCTCATCAGTTTAGTAATCTGGTCACAGAGAATAAAGGAATTGGAAGATATGAAATAGTTGAGGAGTTAAGTGACATAAACATATGTCACTTCATAAGTAGGATTTACAGATGTTTCAGAAAGGTGGTTATAGGTGGATGAAACTAGTTTTATTATGGTGCAGTATCTTTTGGTGATTCAGAAAAAACGCAGGGCACTGAGAACATAGAAACATGGGCAGTGATAGGTGATACATAGACTCTTCTGTTCAGAGGCTTAAAGGTAAAGATGAGATCTTGCCTTACATGGAAATAAAATCTTGTTTTGTAGTTGATGCTGTGCTCATAGCAGTAAAGTGGACTATTTCAGCACCAGCATATATAAATTTGAGGTGCAAGGTAGACGCAAACAGAGGTGTGAGTAGAGTTTGTAGGAGTCAGAATATGGGATGGCACTCCTGGTGACTTTTGATCAGGTTTTACATTAGGACGAGGCCTTGAGTTGGGTAACTTTCTTTTTCTACATTTTCTTCTGAGAAGGTGCAGAAGAAAAGAATGAAATCATTAAACTTCCCCACCAGAAGTTCATTATGTGGAAACTGGGTAACAACTACCGTATTTATTGGTATACTGACTTTACCTCCTAATATAAACTCTCCTTCGTGCTTAAAATTATGCCTGTGATGCTTTGTAGTTTTTAAACCAATCAGATATTGTTATCTTAGTGGAAAATACAAGATGGTTTATGGAATAGTTCCTGTCTCTACTAATATCATCATTACTCTACATCAGCTAAACTTCCTGTGCTCCTGTTTTCTTGTGTGTAATGCAGGGCTAGACTTTTCTGAGTAGCTGGTTTGGAATGTTTAATTCACCTAAAAGAATCTCATGGAATCAATGCAATAAACTATTTCTGTTAGTGTCAGCTTACATTTTCAGTTAGCAAATGCTAATGATTACCAGCAAAGACAGAAGGGAGACTTCTGTAACATTTATTATGAATAAAAAATAATTCTACAGTTTTATAATACAGCATATAATCGCACATAAAATATCCAAATATATTTTAATTGTACTGTAATTTATGCAGTAGTTCAGAAGAGATTTAAATTCTTACATTGAATTACTTTGCATATTATGGTTTTTTTCTGTGATGTTGGGATCTGTTTGCTCAAGAAACCTCGTATGTCAGCTGACAGTCAGACTAGCTTTAGTTTCTGCCAGTTCAGTTACTGTACTTTCAAGTTTTTCTGCAACTAAATGTATAGTGTTCTTTCTGGCAGATGATGTCAGAATCTAAATGCCCATAAAGTCTGTTTGTAAACCTAGGTTTTACAAATTAAAGTTTAAAATGGTCAAACGGTTTATAAAATAATGAGTGTGATGAGATTCCTAATATTCTTCATGTTTCTCATGCTTACATTGGATCTCCTGAGTGTATATATACAAATAATATAGTCAAGCATATTTGTATCACCACTTCTGTTTTGCAGGTTTTTTTTAATATGCTTTTGGAATATATATATGAAGTTTAATTTGAAACAGTTAGTGAGTCCTACTGAAAGACAGATACTGGTATTTTTGTTACTGAGAGACAGGGTGGAAAGGCAATTCCGGGAGCTTAATGAAGAAGATGTTCCTGCTGATGCATGATATTTTTACCCCCAAAGTAAAACTGTGAACTTCTTTCCAAGAGAATAAACATTTTCTCCCTTCTTTGACTTCTTAAGAAGAAAATTAACAAATACAAATGAAGAAGCAATAGCAAAGCAAGTTCTTAATTAAAAAGAATAGCTTGTGCTACTAGTTTTGTTGGACTAAATTAACTTCAGTTTAATTACTGAAGTCCTGTACAATAGCTAAAAATACTAGTTTGAAAGCTGAGTTAGGTGATTTTGTTTCTCACCTGTTACTACCTGTGCTCTTGAGTTTCTTGAGTGTAATAGTTCTATGTAATAATAAAATTACGTTAAGAAGGTGAACAAAAGGCTTAGTATGGACTTGTAAGCTAAGTGGTACATTCACTTTTTTTTTGGATGACATAATGATGGGGAGTGTAGTCTGGATTTAATGACCACTACAGCAGTGATAATACAGCGTTTTATATTTCTGACTGCCAGAGTGTTCAGAGCATATCTATGAAAATAAATCACTTTGCAGCATGTGCTTTGAGGTAATTATTATTTGTACTGAAGGCAAACTTTGGTCTACTATATAAGGCTTTATAAAATACTTCCAGGTAGCTTTAATAGTATGCAGTGAAACTTAAGCAGTTCTCACACTGTCGTCATCCCCTAGCAATTCTAACTTCCTTTGCTACTAATACTTTCTACTACTAAACTGTTGGCACCCTTTCTAAACTGATCTTTCTTTCCTTGATATTTTGTAGTTTCTTCTCTCATATTGCTGCATTTGTAATTTTTCCTGTGTTACTGGGAAATACTTTGTTTCTTGTTTGGATTAGTACATACACCTAAGGTAGCTAATACTAGTGGTTAAACGTGATTTGGGTCAAGATGCTTCAACATGGAGAAATATACAAGGCATATCCTTCCCTTGCTACAGGAAGTGCTTTGGTATAAATAGACTGCTCTTCGGTGTGCATTCCCATAGCTAAGCCAGAGCTTTGCTAAAGATCATAGCATACAAGAAAGTATGTCGTGAAACTCCTTGCAACATACTGTATATTTATACTTTTGACTGTCAAAGATGAGAATGATCAGGCAACAGATGACAGTGATGGTTACTTCAGTAAGTTTCATTGCAGCACCGACATTTCTAAAGCAATGTAGAAACCTGTGTGAATGAATATGATCAATTTGCAGGACGTGTAGGTTGAATGTTTCTGCATTTCATCCAGCTCTTTGTGGAATTTGAGGTTCTGTTTAGAAATGAACCTGTAACAATAGCAACTCTGTGCTTTGAATAGTGTTCAGTAAGGCTCTTTGTACTTAATATCAGTATAAAGATACTTCACAGTATTGTTTTACTTTCCCTTCCAGCGTAAGATAACTTACAGGTTGAATATTTAATGATGTAATGGAAAGAACCTGTAAAGATGTTAGAAATGGGCACGTTTCTGTACCACATAATACCTGAACATGATATTACTGCACACAGAGAAGCTTCCATTTACTTTCAGCCTATCTCAAGCTCACCGCTGTGGTTCGATTTTATTCCTGCATATACTCACTTTGAATTAGGGTAATCGTGTTTCTTGGACTTGGAAGCCAAATTTCTTTCATGATAAAGCAAAATGACTGGGGAAAAACATGGCAATTGTGAACCGATAAACTAACCTAACAGGAGTGTTACTTCTGCCTTTATTCAAAGAAAAGGAATCCAGCCTTGCAAAGCAACTTGATAACCATTCATTCCAGTGCTTCTTGTCTCCTGTAATAGTTCTTTGGGTACATGCCCAGCCTATATTAAAACTATTCGATGGAAACCCTGTTTCACAACAATGCACTTGTCTGAAGGATAAATTTGTGCTTTAAACAAATCATACTTCTTGGAACAGCTAACCTTATTGGTCATCTGCCTCTCCTGTGCTTATAAAACACTGGATCAGCTTCTAGTCATGACTGGAACATCTGATAACTAAATGATTTATATTTGTTCTCTGCGTAGTGTTATAGTTTGAAGTCAGTCTTCCAGAATGGCAGAATATGCATTGGAATTGAATTGTAGAATTTTTTTTTAGACACCAGAAGGTTTTGAAAAGGTGTGTGGCATGAGGATTTTTTCAAAACTACCTGGATGACCAACATTGGGAGGCAGTGCCCAGCTTCTTTGAACTCTGTAGTGTCCATTTGTGTTCAAACACCTGGAGGTCTTGTTCTGAAGGATTGCTACCTTCTACTACATGCTTTCTGCGTTAATTGTCTTTGTTGGTGTCAATTAGATTATAAATCTAACACCAGATCAGGTACTACGTATTTGTATGAATCGGAGGAAAATTTCTGCTGGATTTTTCTATTTATCTACCTACTAAGTGATCTGTTCAGTGTGCTGTAAAGGCTAGTATCGATTTTACTTAGAATGAATTTCAATGCATGAGTTTTTAATATATCTGAAATTTGATACGTTCAATGTATGAGACATGTAGAAATTGCAAGAGTTTGTATGGATTTTACTCATGCAGATAGACTATTTATCTTATCAGTGTTTCTCTTTCAGACTGCAAATGGATACATCTTATTTTTTGAAATCCCTTCAGCAAGAGACAAGTATCTTTATGAGCCAGTGTATCCCAAGTAAGTGTGTTAAACTTTCTTTGCATCCCCACAGCGTGAAAAAAATATGGCTAGACAAATCCTAGGCAGATTTCATGATAAAAAATATTTCCTTCCAAAGTATGTTTTAAAACTTGAGTGTGAAGCATCATTCCAATGAGTCAGTTCAGAGAAGTTGGTCTAATTGGTTTGTGGTGCGCTAGTAAGATTCCTTAGGTCCATCTTACAAGCTGTCAACATCTTAAACAGCAGGGTTAAAATTGTCTAGTGTTACAATTTGAGGAAGTCTGTTGAATTCATGATCAATACAGGCTTTAATAATCTCTTTTGAGTAACTCAGCTGAGCAAGTCATGTTTCTTTGGAACTACTAGGGTGCAGTTTTTAATAGATTCCTCTCAGCTCTTCAACTCCATAATAACCTGGCTGCCATTCAGCAGGACCTGGACAGGCTAGAGAATTGGGCGGAGGGCAACGTAATGAAGTTCAGCAAAGGCAAGTGTAGGGTCCTGCACCTGGGGAGGAACAACCCCACGCACCAGCACAGGCTGGGGCTGACCTGCTGGAAGGCAGCGCTGCGGGGAAGGGCCTGGGAGTGCTGGTGGACAGCAAGCTGCCCATGAGCCAGCAGTGTGCCCTGGTGGCCAAGGCAGCCAGTGGGATCCTGGGGTGTGTTAGGAGTGTGGCCAGCAGGTTGAGGGAGGTCATCCTCTCCCTCTGCTCTGCCTTGGTGATGCTGCATCTGGAGTGTGGTGTCCAGTTCTGGGCTCCCCAGCTCAAGAGAGACAGGGAGCTGCTGGAGAGGGTCCAGTGGAGGGCTGCAAAGATGAGGGGACGGGAGCATCTCCCTTATGAGGAAAGGCTGGGAGAGCTGGGCCTGTTTAGCATGGAGAAGGGAAGACTGAGAGGGGATCTTACTGGTGTCCACAGTATCTTAAATGGAAGTGTCAAGAGCGTGGGGCTAGCTTTTGTCAGTAGTGCCCAGTGGCAGGGCAAAGGGCAGTGGGCACAAACTGCAACACAAGAAGTTCCATCTGAACATGAGCAAGAACTTGTTTACTTTGAGGCTGACAGAGCACTGGAACAGGCTGCCCAGAGAGGCTGTGGAGTCTCCTCCTGTGGAGACATTCAAAAGCTGCCTTGGTGCAATTCCTTGCAACCTGCTCCAACCCTGCAGCCAACCCTGGCCATTCCATGATTCTGTGGACTTCAGAGATTTTTGAAACAAATGGGAAATAAATTCGCAATATTATGGAAAGTACACAAATAATTTTTAGTAAGAATACACAAGTATTTTAGATGCAGTGTGTTGTCATTGTCTTATTTTCCTTATTGTGAATGACAGAGTATGTGTTAAGATGTGACTATATGTTGGACGTATTTGTGATTGACTTACTTGACTTTGGGTTTGGCAGAATTGGGAAGTATTTTGGATAAATTAAAACCTCAAGGGATGTGTTTGCTTGTGCGTTTAGATAGACAGAATCTGTAGTCATTGATGGATCAAATTTGTCCACAGAAATAATAAAACACTCTTGATTTCTTATTGGCTAGGAACTGATTTTTTTTGTTTATCTCTCTATATATGTTCATCATTATGATAATGCTAGATAAATTAAAATTAATTTTTTTTCATATTTGTAAAATGAATTAAAGTTGGTTGGTCATATAAGAGGAAAACATTTTGATTTTTTTAAAACCGTAACTGTTAAACTGTGAACATTAAGGAAAAATAGATCAGGTCCTCACGAGCATTTACATTTTAAATCTCTATTCTTTTACAAGCGCATATAGGAAGAAATAACTTGGCAGGTAGTAGATGATTTCAGAGTGAATTCTTGCTTCATTGAGTGGAAGATTTGGTGTGTTTTACTACTATAATGCATCTTTTGGCTCATCTACCTAGCCCTCAAAGCTCTGGAATTATGTGGATTTTACTGTTGCAACTTGTCTATTTTCCAAAAGCTTAAGACCAATGTGTACAAGTTATTACTTTACTTGCCTTTTTCTGAGATGCAAGTAGCATTTTTCAAACTGACTTTTCACGTCTGACTTACTGTCATCAGGAAAAAAGTAAGCAGAAAACCTGTTAGTGCACCCTGTTGAAATAGATAAAGGGATAGTATATCTTCAGCAATATGTGCATTGTACATAATGCAAAAGACTATAAACAGTAGTTTATTGTATGTTCTTCCTGTTCTATTTGGAACGTTGGGTTTTTTATTGGCAAAATCTGAAAATATATGGAAATACATATAAAATATGCAGTAAGAATTAAAAAAGAAGCTTTGGAAAGTTCATTTAGACGTGGCACATATAGGAAGGTTTGAAAATACCTGTTGAACAGTCAGTGACTAACCAGTCTGAATTTTCTATAAAACAATGGTAACTCATTTGTGTTGTCAACCTAAAAGCATGTGGTTTATGATTTTATTTTTTTTTTGTTAGCTGTGTGTTGAATGGTCAGGATTTAAAGGTATATTTGTATAGCCCAAAAGGATAGAATGCTGAAATCTGTGGATGAGTAAGATGAAGTGTTTGTCCCTAGAGTGTTTATGATGGGTCACTCACAATCTGCTAAGAGTAATGCATATGCTTAACTTTAAGAAGATGAATGATTACACTGAATTTACTGGGATTACTAGTCTGTCTCTATTTAACCCTTAATTTTGAAAACCTACAGAAAATTACTACTGTTCTGGTTATATTAGAGCAAAAGGAAAACAGAAGCATTTGTGTGTGAATTATGCCTGCTGTGATTAACATCAAATTATTCTGCAAGCTATTATAATGGGATAAACTTTTTTTGGTACAGATACAGCCTGTGTAGTTTCACTAATTTGCTTGGTAGATTAAATACTAAAAAAAAGCCAAAGAAAAAACACCTCAACCAAAAATGAATAAACAGGCAAACTAAAGGCCCAGAATTGAAACTTTTAACTTTCTTCTGACTTCTGGTCATTTTCCAAAGACATTTCTCTGAAGTGGCTGGATTTCATTGCAACTGGTCTGAAAAATGCCCAATTAATTTTGTTGATTCTGAAGCCATGAAAAATCAGTGAAAGGCCTTATATCTCACTGGCCTTGTTCTTGGAAAGGGGCATCTTACTGTGTTCTAGCACTGTGACACTGTGTTCCCTGGCTCCTTCCTCTGTGTTGGCAGCAGTGACTATGCAGGTGTGCCTTAAGTAAGGTTGGGTTGTTGACTCAATTGGGAAACTAAACCTGCCTGTCTACCTTCTTCACCTCTCCCTATCCCCTCCCCTGCATTCCAGTAGCTTAGCTTGCATGTTGGCATATAATAAAGGCTGGCGTTAGAAGATGGTAATCATGAAGTAGCACTGACTAGCAGCAGTGGGAAGCTCAAAAACACAGAGTGACTGCTCAGCGATATTCATATGATAGTTCATGATAAAGCAATTGGTTGCAATGTTTTAATTCTCATGCAAATGTTAATTACAGCTTGTCTAGCTCTGTCTTATGTGGTCATTTACCTATGACAGACAAAGTGAGTGGGAAGGTGATTATTTCTCATAGAGTCATAGAATCATTTAGGTTGGAAAAGACCTTTGAGATCATAGAGTCCAACCATTAACCCAGGACTGCCAAGTAATACCAAAACTGCTAAGTCATGGCCATAAGCACCACATTTATGTGGGGTTTTTTTTTAAACACCGTCAGGGATGGCGATTCCACAACCTCCCTGGGCAGCCTGTTCCAATGCTTGACCATCTTTTAGTGAAGAAATTCTTCCAAATATCTGATCTAAACTTTACCTGGCACAATTCGAGGCCATTTCTTCCTGTTGTATAGCTTGTAATCTGGGAGAAGAGGCCTACTCCCACCTGACTACAACCTCCTTTCAGGCAGTTGTAGACAGCAGTAAGGTCTCCCCTGAGCCTCCTCCTCTCCAGGCTAAACAACCCCAGTTCCCTCAGCTGCTCCTGCCCTTCCCCAGCCCCTTGCCCTTCCCTGGACACGCTGCAGCCCCTCTACGTCCCTCCTGCAGTGAGGGGCCCAAACCTGAACACAGGGTTCGAGGTGCAGCCTCACCAGTGCCCAGTGCAGGGGGACAGTCCCTTCCCTTGCCCTGCTGGCCACACTGCTTCTGACACCAGCCAGGGTGCTGCTGGCCTCCTTGGCCACCTGGGCACCCTGCTGGCTCATGCCCAGCCGGCTGCCGACCAGCACCCCCAGGCCCTTTCCCACCAGGCCCTTTCCAGCCGCTCTGCCCCAGCCTGTAGCGCTGTGTGGGGCTGGTGTGACCCAGCTGCAGGACCCGGCACGGAGCCTTCTTGAACCTCATCCAGCTGGCCTCGGCCCACCGGTCCGGCATGTCCAGATCCCTCTGCAGAGCCTTCCTACCCTACCATCAAGCAGATCAACACTCCCCCACAACTTGGTGTCATCTGCAAACTTACTGGGGTCACACTTAACCCCCTCATTTCAGATTGTCAATGAAGATACTAAACAGGACTGGCCCCAGCACTGAGCCCTGGGGAACACCACTTGTGACCAGCCACCAGCTGGATGTGACTCCATTCACCACCACTCTTGGGTCTCATCTGTCCAGCCAGCTTCTTACACAGCGCAGAGTGCATCCATCCAGGCCATGAGCAACCAGTTTCCCCAGGAGGATGCTGTGGGAGATGGTGTCAAAGGCTTTACTAAGGTCCAGGTAGACAACATCCACAGCCTTTCCCTCATCTGCTAGGTGGGTCATCTTGTCATAGAAGCAGATCAGGTTTGTCAAGCAGGACCTGCCTTTCCTAAACCCATGCTGGCTGGGCCCAATCCCCCAGTTGTGCTGCACATGCCACGTGATGGCACCCAGGATGATGTGCTCCCTAACCTTCCCTGGCACAAAGGTCAGGCTGACAGGCCTGTAGTTCCCTGGATCCTTCTTGCCTTTCTTGCAGATGGGTGTTACATTGGGTAACCTCCAGCCTTCTGGGACCTCTCCAGTTTTCCAGGACTGTTGATAAATGATGGAGAGTGGCTTGGTAAGCTCCTCTGCCCGTTCCCTCCGTATCCCTGGATAGATCCCATCTAGCCCCATATACTCTGTGTAAATGGAGCAACAAGTCACTGTTTCCTCCTGGACTGTGGGGACTTCATTTTGCTCCCCGTCCCTGTTTTCCAGCTCATGAGGGCTGAATACTCTGAGGGTAACTGGTCTTTACTATTAAAGGCTGAGGCAAAGAAAGCATTAAGTATCTCAGCCTTTTCCTCATCCTTTGTGGCCATGTTACCCACCACATCCAATAAAGGATGGAGATTATCCTTGGCCCTTCTTTTGCTTCTGATGTATATTTTTTGGCAGTGGCCAGCTTGAGTTCTAGCTGGGCTTTCACCTTTCTAATCTTTTCCCTGCATAACCTCACGACATCCTTATAGTCCTCCTGAGTTGCCTGCCCCTTCTTCCAAAGGTGGCAAACTCCTTTTTCCCCTGAGTTCCAGCCAAAGCTCTCTGTTCAGATCTCCTTTTTGAAGAATGTCCAGCCTTCCTGGACCCCTTGGCCCTTTTGCAGAGTACAAAGATGTAATGCTGTCCTTGCATTAGTTGTGTGATAGGACAGCTGCTGGAAACAAGTGAAATGGATGGACACCAGTTTCAAATGTAGGTCTCCACACTTTGCATATTTTGAGGTAAAGTTTTTTTTTTGTCTACTGTTCTTCTCTTTGGACACATCCACAACATGTCCGAAAGTTAAGAGGTCTTGTAGAACATCATCAGTTTCATCAGTTGTGTTATTTGGTTTGTGTGTGTGTGTAGGGTTTTTTTTTGTTTGGTTGGGTTTTTTTAGCTAATGAGCACACTTCTGTCAGTGCTTCTGAAAGTTTAGTCTTAATCTACTCTGTAAAATTATGACTTAGTTCTTAATCTTAAACTGTCCATATCTACTAACTTTTTATAAGAGGAGCAAAGCCTGTTCTCTGTATCCTGTCTTACATAATAATGACCAAATGTGACAGAAACATAAAATTTCAGTATAGTGACTACAAAATAAAGTAAAACTCTTAATACAACTTCAGCTTGAACAGAGTTCTTAGGCAGCATAAGTTAACATAATGAGGTGGTTGTGCACTGGAAGGACACACCAGTAACATCCTTAGCTGCACCAAAATCCTGGTGCAAGATTTTCTGGTTTAGTCAGTACCCTGAAGTTGCACTTGCTAGGTTTGATTCCATACAAGTGAGAAGATTAAGAAAGTTTGTGTTTAAATTCTCTTGTCAGCTCAGTTCTCATTTGAATGAAATTATATATTTTACCGTAAGTAAAAAAGGAACATCAGAAAAGCAGGTGATAAGGTATATGATAGACCGCCACTTTCTTGACTTTAGTTACTTTTGCAGTCTTCCAGATGGGGACACTGGTAGCTGCAGTGAAATTACAGTTTTATTTGGTATTGGCATTTTTTAAGTAACTTCTTTAAAATTTGCTTGATAGTGGTTTAGCCTTGATTTGAAGAAAAGGATCAAAAAAAGTTGCTGAAAATAAAAACCACTCCTCATTTGTCCATATGGGAGAGGTATGTTTGTGGAGAAAAAGTACAGTCCTTCCACTTCATAGCTGTTCATTACACGGAGTTGTTACTATATATGGCTGTTGAGCAAGATGATCCAGAAGAGCTTGCCTGTATTTGATCTGTTCACAGAACTATTCTAGCATAAAGTTATTGTGTAAACTGTAATTACACTTGCAAAATTTTTCTGCTGGTACAGCTTGAATGAAATGCACGAAGATAAAACAAAAACCAAACCTGCCTGGGGAATAGAAACATTTTTCCTGTTTATAGCGCAATACACGTAGAGTATATCTAATCGCAGTATGATTTTTGTGGTTTTTTTAAGGGTCAAGTCTCTTCTATAGCAATCTTTAGTTCTGGTAGAAGAATCAAAGTGTGAGTTGATGCTAATCTGTCATTGTGTTTGAATGCAAGAGTCTCTGCTTCCCTTATCTTCTAGTAGAATGAAATGACCAGATTTTGGAAAGTAAGGTTGAGTGAACTCTCCTTGCCCCATGCTATTGTTTGTTTAAAACTGGACAGAATCAAGAGTCTAGGAAAATTGGTTTCCTGTTTGAAAATGCCCTTTTGGCATGACTTCCTCCTTTTCATATCAGCCTATTGTAATGGTCTTTATATTCTGAAATTAAATGTTTTAGTGGAAGTGCTGGAATTCAAGGTTATCAGCATTTGTTCCTGGAGCCCACAAAACCTTTTTAAGTTTGTTCTATCAAAAATTGAGGGCATAGCTCTTACAAAATTGAGAATATATGAAGAACTTTAAGATGGTTGAGGGGGGAATGCTTTTTAAATGCTAGCTATTTTATACCTTCAGAGGTTTAATCAGTTAAATAAAGAACTGACCTGTTCAGCTTTATGCACATTTTATGTAAAATCTATTATTCGGTTAATGTGATAAAGCGAGTGCTGATGCCATAAGTGCAGCATTCTGTTACGAATTTTGAGTATTTATACTTATATTTAAAAAACAAGGAAGCTTTTTAAAACTTTTCCAGAGTTGATAGTTTTTTGTCAAATTGTAAGATTTTAGGAATGTTATGAAGTGTAGTTGTTCTATTGAAGGAAATATTTTTGGCTCTGTTGATATTTGGCTACGAATTCTAGTTTGTTCTTGGAGTGAACAGACATTCATACGCAATGAAAACCTAAAGTATCCTGCTTAACTTCTTAGACTAAAAACAGGGGAAAAGGCAGTAATTGTGTGGTTTTGTTTTGTTTTTAAATTGAGCCACAATAGTCTGCAGCTTCATTCCAGCTCTTAGAAGCTTTGCTGCAGTTCAGAGAAGACTTGGAAGAGAATCAGTATTGGCCATTAGCCCACATTCTGGGATACTTTCCTCCAGTGAGCACAAATACAAAGTCCTGCTTCAATTAGTTCAGTCTGATTTTACTACCATATTACCAAAGCCGTTACAAGAAGAAACATGAAGAAAACATATGTATGGCAAAGCAAATAAAATTAATCTCCATCTGTGATACACTTAAGAAAAGTGGCAGTGCATACAGGCTAATTTGTACCTTTGTAAGCTGTGGCAAGGTATGGTAATATCTTTTCATGGAGTTTCCAAAGGAATTTTACAGATATTCCTTTGTTTCACAGTGATGAGATGCAGCAGAGGCTTCCCTGTACTGAAGTGTTACTTATTTCTCCTTAGAAGTTTGGCAAGGAGAGTCACTTAAGATTTGCCACTTGAAGAGACAACATGTGGTGACATAACACTGAGGGTATTTTTGCTTTTAAAAAAGACAAAACCTAAAAAACTTTACATGGCTAATAAACTAAACATGGTAATTGGGAGATTCTTCTGCCTCAAGATTTCATCATATCCTCAAGTGGAGCCTGCATGTGGGGAATGGGGGGAAGTGATGTGAATGTCGTGTAAATTTAGAATGCAACCTCAGTGCTGTAGAGTTTTATGTACCTGAAAATGCTTTAAAAATAAGTTGCTTTCTGACCAATATGGGCAGGTGAACAAACCTAGTGTTAATATTCTAACCAATATGGGCATGTGAACAAGCTGGTGTTAATATCCTGGTTTACAATACAGCATTGTTGCTTATATGTCTGTAGTCGTGTCCTACTCTTTCTGGCACTTTTCAAAGCTTTTTCCTTTTCTGTAGTGAGATGTTTTATAGGTGCCATAAATTACCTAATCAGTGGGGATTTTTTTTCCTGGTTCAGGAGATTTAAGATTAGTGTGTACAAAGGTTTTGAACTTTAAACTCTACAAGGGTAACTGATGAGGTGTACAGTTAATTAACTTACTAAATAATTTTTATTTGGAATTAAGCTTGTGCTAAACCTTTAACAGTGTGGTTTTCCCCATAAGTTGTTTTTAGTATTGGTTGGAAAATTTATTTTTAAAACTAGATTACTTGTATAATTTTTGTTAACCATTATGGTACTTGCTAGACCTTGATGTGGTTCAGGAGGCTTAAAATGTCGTCAAGAAATCTTTACAACTGCAATAATGATTTGGTAAACCATTTAGCATTTTTACATGAATAGTTGATTAATATGCTAGCTAATTATTTCTCTTCTCAAGCCATGGAAACCTGTTACTACTGACTTGGGTTAAAAAGGCTGTACTAAGAATTACTTTTCTAAACCCTTATTCATTCTTTATAGTTCCTGTGGACTTTCTTTAAATCTTCCTTTGTCCCACTCTTGCCAATCTGTGTGCATATAGCTGTGGATCCAGCTGGGTAAATTTCACCTTCAGCTGGTGGCTGCCTACACTGGATGGTGAAGAGATGCAGGTTTATGGGTGAGAAGACTCTAGACATACAGAAATCAAAGCTCATAGTGTAACTTGTTTTACTTGTTTAAGAACCACTCCTAAAAAGAATGGTGGACAGTCAATTGTTAGTGAAGAATCACATGTTCAGAGATGATGATGCAAGCTTTTTGAATCAGGTATAAAAAAAATTAAGTCCTTAGCTCTACAGACAACTGGCTAACTGAAGTCTTCGCATGAACCAATTAAAAAACAGTTAATAAACATTGCATAGTTGTGCTAATGCAACAATAATGGCTGCTCTCAGTGTTTTGCTTTTTGTGCCATCAAGGAGAGCAACTCAGACTTTTTGGTAGTGTAGATTAATTTAGAAACATTTTGCCCTTTTTTTCTCACATGTATAATGCTCTTAATAGTTGAAATATCAAGGCATTGGATTCTTTTTCTCTTTTCCAAGAAGTACTACTGAAGAAACCATTTTAGCAGCAATGATTCAGAATATCATAGCCCTGAAGTAGTATAAAAATATTTGATACTGTTTATGTCAGTTATTTGTTCAAAAGATACTTAGTGAACAAGAGTTTTTTCAGTAAAATATCTCCATTACTTCCTAAGCAGCTGTGATTTGACTAGGGGCAAGGGATGCTACTGACTTGTTCATTGTTTCTTTGTTTTTTAATTAATGTAGTATCTGCCAATAGCCACACTCTTTTCTTTTTGGAAGCATAATATTTATTGACTGTAGGAGCATCTCTGAACTTTTCTAAACTATTATCCAGTCATAACATCTACATGTATTATTATGATTACCCCAGATAGTAAGGTCGAAACTTAAATCCTAATCTAATGCTATTTCTACCTCTGGAATAGAATTCTCCAGTAATAAGCAGAAAACAGTGAACATTATTTTGTAAAACTGAACATGATTTTGAAATACATAGAACAGACTAAAAAAGATAACATGTTATGTATCTTAATTGCAAATAAAGTCCTTAAGTACATCCTTTCAGATTTTGCTGTAATTAACTTCTTAAGTATTTCTTAGTTGCTTCTGCTAGCAGTGACTATGTCTGGTAATGATGTTTCTGAAGAAGTTTTGCCCATGGATCGTGGTGTATCACTTAACCACTGTGCATGTAGTGGAGGACAAAGTGCAGCACTGTGCTGCTAGAAAAATTTGCTGGCTGGTGTCCTGTTTCCTCCCTGAGCCTACCCCACACCAGATAACAAACTCAATGAAATTCTTCCTCACAGACCAGGGGAGGCTAGGTCACTATGCTTTTGCATGGTGCTGCCTCCTTCTTGAACTTAGGATGCTTAAGATTTCTTGTTGTGGGGTTTTGAAGAGGCTGGGGGGGAATTAAATACAATTCTCCATTTTCTCATTGTTGCATCTTGCATCATGATTTGAGCTTACAGGTTTTTCTTCTAACAGAATCAGTGCTACTTGCAGAGCCAGTTCTTCCCCTGTTAGGGGATCGAATGAATACAAAGGAATTATGACTCCATACTAGGAATTTTAGCAATTCACTTACTTATAGGCTCTTCTTTCATTTTGAGGAAGTCAGGTTAGAACTGAAGCAGGAGAAGGTTATTGTGGGGAAAGCTGAGAGAATTGGAGTTTGGACACAGGGCAAGCTATTAAGGTAGACTTATATTTACCATTCCTCTTTACCATTATTTAGAAGGTGATCCATGAGATACAGTTGTGTAGGCTTTCAACATCTGAAAGACATTTTGTTACACCAAATAGTGCTCAGTTTTCTGTGAACAAGCGTATCACTGATGACATGCTAAATTGTGAACAGACAATGAACCTGTTAGTTTAAAAAATACACCTTAGTCTTCAAGATGTGAAACTTCCCGATAAACCTTATATTCTATGTTTAAAAGAACAGACGGCATTCCTAATCTTTACATGTTTGGGGTTTTCTTGGATTGCAGATGTAGTGGGAGATTTTTCTTAGTTCTGAGTGTTAAGAGGTTTTATTCACAGGTTTAGTTACATTAACAGATGGCTGTGCAAACAGAAGTGAAGTTATATTTGTTTCGGCATGCTGCTGGTTGGTCACTGGAATGTGTTCCTCTCAATTCTTGTGCAAAAGTGAGTTACTTAAAAGTTTGGCTACAAGCAGGTGCTGATGTGGCAACCCAGAGCAAACATTCTTTCCTGCTTCCGTCAGCAGTGCACATTCTTCGTGTAAAGGTCAAAATAACTTAACTAGTATGGCTGACTCATGCAGATGTGGACTATATGAACGCAAGTGTGCTTGGATTTTGCCCCTTTGCACCCATAGTAAGGGTTTCTTTTGAATCGATGAATTTGACATAATCACAGGCAATGCATTAAAATACTGACAATTGGAGTGTCAGTCATGATGATAGTACTTCAATGGAAGAAGGTATGCTCTGCAGATGAAACTAGCTCATGAAACTGAAACTACTTAAATATTCTTGTAAACTATTTTTAATAGAGGTATTTAAAGAAAAAGAAGCTTGCCCACATGGAGATTTGAAATTTCTCTACTAGCAAAAGTTGTCTTTTAAACCTTATTTTTTCCATTCTGGCTTTGTATTTTGTGCTATGCAGAAACACTGTTTATATTTGGTTATGTACCTCAGTCAGTTACAACAGGCATATTGTATGGTGTTATGTACGTAATATGTACAACAAAATACCTGGGGTTTTGTTAAGAGTGTCTCCAACCCCCAGGATGTTGCATTGCAGATAGCGACTTAGAGATCTGAAGGAATTAATCCTCTGTTATATTTTTTCATCTGTGAAATCCCTGACTCTAAAAGACAGCAGGCCAGATTAGGGGGATTTTGCTTCATGAACTTCAAGAAATGCAGTCTCATTTACTGTTTAAAAGAACCCACAAGGCCATAATGCTAGTATTAACTAGCCACACTTTCTTTTTAACTTGTTTCAGACCTCCTGTCGGTCCAGGATAGCTACGTTACATGAAGGGCCGTTTTTTCCCCAAGTCAGCTGTATTTTTTTGAAATACAAACATTTTAGTAATGTAATGTTTGTACAAGTTACCATTTGTGGGTGGTAGATTAACTAACTAACCAACCTTACAGTAATTTTTCTCATTTTCTGCTATAATCCTTCATGGTCACCGTGGGTTTGTTCTGAAAAGATGTTACTACTTTGGTCTGCTAATTCCAGAATGTCAGAGGTTGCCTTGGCCTTACCTTAGCTAGCATGTATCTTTGTCCTTGCTGTGTAAGAAAAGGTGTAGTATCCATCAAACAATAACAGTAGGAATTTTGTGTTTAGCTCTAAAATGGTAACAGAATTAAGGCATTTGATATTGACTGTGATAACCAAGGCAGGAAAGAGATTGAGGCATCCCTGTGGTGTCAAGCTTACCTAAAACTGCAGCTGCTTGGGTTTTTGCCATGTCTTGGGCAGTTGCATTGGCTACCCTGGTATAAAATAGAAGAAGGCTTTTGTCAGTTAAAATCCAGGTAAAGATTAGTAGATTTGTGTATGTATCTCTTTGTTTCTAAGTTATACTAAACTCTTAACTTGTCTGCAATGCCTGTTTCATGCATAGTTTGCTTTGTTTACTAGCATAATGCTCATGACATGGATGAGCTGGATGGCATGTTACAATACTTAGGATTGTAGGTCAGTTTTCATTTTAAAAAAGAAAAGTTAATGAAATGTGTGGCACATCTGGTAACCCAGACAAATAAGGAATATTTTATTGATACTGTATTGAGCTTTAAAATAACTGCATTTAGAGAATGAAATGTGAAAATTAAAATGAAGAAAATAAAACCTGAAAGCTTTCAACATCTAGAAGTTGATACTGTGTAATGGTCTGTTTAAAGGAAGAGAATCAGTGCTTAGTTATCGCTTTGTAACAGGTCTTAGGTTTACTCTTAATTTGTTATAGGGAGGTATATTCTTAGGAATTGCTGTAATAAATGTCTACCTGTTGGGTTATGCATGCTGAGTTAGTAGTATAAATATTGATCTGGCAAAAGTAACTGAAGAAACATGAATGTTTTACAGTCTGTAGGGTCTGTAATGTAACTTGAAAAAGAATGAGTTGGAGATACATAAAAATTCAACACATTTAATTAATGGAAACTGTTGAATACCATTTTATTGATTCAGAATTTGCATTAATAGATATCACTTATTTTAGGATTATTAAGGTGGGCTACACAGTTATTTTAATGTTCATTCTGTATTCATTGTCTTATTTTGTTTACATAGTCTTTATAGGTGTGTAGGATGATAAGACAGACTAAAGTTTTTGCACTAAAATTATGTCTTAGATATTAAGTATTGCTTGTGGCAGGTTGCGCATGAGTGTCTGGTGTATATAGGGGGGGGGAAAAACCTGGCAATGTAAGTAACACTTAGCTCTTTAGAGGGTCATCTTGTTTCAGTTGTAGTATTTCTCTTTTATTTTAGAGGAGGCCCACATCTAAAAGGAACCCCACATTATAAGGAAGAACAGTGTGCTCCTTCATTAAACCTAGAAATGAAGAAAGTGCTGGACTTGCAAGCCTCTATCACAAGGTATGCTCACTAGTCATGTCTTAAGAATTTTTCTGCATATAGTGGTTACTAGTTGAAAAGTGAAGGGGAAACTGGATGGAAAAAAGCCTTTCTAATAAGTTTTTAGACTTATTAGTAGTAAGAACTAACAGTTACTAACAGTAAGTAAAGAGGTGAAAAAGTAAATTGCTGTTTGAGAATTCTTTCTTTCTGTGCTTGGCTATACTAACATTTTTGCCATATAGAGGTATATAGCACATGTACATTCAGTATTACGTTACGTTACTATAAATGTGTTTGTCCTTTGGCTCAAAGTATCGATTAGCGATTTCATGGAGACATAGGTGCATAAGAGCAAAACTGTACGCAACATTTCAGCATTTCTCCAGCTGCCTGCAGAGGGTCCCTATCTGTCCTGGAAAAACCTTTTGTTCACCTCTTCCTTTTTTTGTGGTGATTGCCTTCCCTATAAGTAAGCTTTGAACATGCTAAATAAGTGTGTGTGAAAAGTTGATGAAAATGTGTAGCATTGGGATGGGGTGGAAAAGTACAGTTTGGGAAGAGGCCCCACAGGAAAAAATGGATGTTGGAAGAAATACACTGTGTACGAAGAAAGCTTTCCTGGGAAACTGCAGGTTGTTATCGCATACAAATAGATTAACAATAGTTTTCAGAATTTTTGAGATGTTTGGGGAAGGATTTAGGAAAAGTCTAGTTTCTGCTTCATCAATGAACTTAGACCACATGTTACATAGTATTGTGGATTATTTGCAGCCTAGGCAATATTGGTTATTTTCTAGGATAGATGAATAACCTGACTGTTGGCAGCAATGTCTTATGTTTAGTCAAAAGTATTAAAATTATCTTCAGCAATTCATACACCAGTTGAACAGTTACTCACACAATATGGACCTTATTGCTGGAGAAAAATAAAGATACACCATATTTTGTCAGTTTGATACCTTCTAGAGGATTTAGGGACTTAGTTCATAACTTATTTGATGTAACTTCTCAACATGGTTGCTGATATAAGAGGTGGTAGTATGGTGTTTGTTACAGTAATTGATCCTTTTGTGAGTTTGATTTGAGATGCCATTTTTTAGAGAATGACGAATACATTTGTTAGTTTGCAGTCCACGATAGAGGATCTACTTGTGGCTACTGCTGATGGATTTCTCCATCTCATTCACTGGGATGGTATGACCAATGGAAGGAAAGCCATCAACCTGTGTACAGTTCCATTTTCTGTGGACCTCCAGTCTTCTCGAGGTAGGTTTTGGGGGTTTTGTATTGCTTATGATAGTTAACTATTGGCAAAATACTGCCTAATATAAAATGTTATTTCTGTTCTGAAGCAAAGATGAGAAAAATGTGCCTTTTGTAAATGTGAACAAAATAGCCTGTTTAAATTGGGTTTCTCTGTGAAGCAATAAGTAAACAGATGACTGCTGGCTTGCAGTATCACTGTGTTCACATATTTTAAGTTGGTGATATTTCTCAGCAGGTTCACTTTTGGGCTTTGAAGATGTTTATGTCAGAGATATGGAATACTGTGCCACGCTTGATGGTTTTGCTGTTGTTTTCAATGATGGCAGAGTTGGTTTCATAACACCAATGTCAAGCAAATTCACTGCTGAGGTATATTTCCTTTAGTATTTCTAGCATGCACCCTAAAATAAATGTGTTTCCCTTGGTCTCTGCATTTCAGTTAGCTTTCTACTTCAAATAACATTCAGCTGCAAAAAAATTTAAAAGTTTGCAACTGCTTAAGAGATAACTTTCATACCATAATTTAAACTAGATTGGTTTAGGGCTAGTACCTGCTTATGGGAGACCATAGTTGATAGTATATTTAATATTTGCTTTTTGCTACAAAATATCATTATACATCTGCGGTCTTCTTACTGTCTCTGTGACAGACTTCCTGTTATATGTGGGGTGATAAGAATTGGTTTCTCCTATGGCAAAGTATCATAGGTGCTATTTCTAGCTTTTAGCCATAATCAAGTCTAACTCTTCTCATAGTGACAAGCATACTTCACAATCTGTTTTAAAGGAATTGTTTCCTAGTTCAGTCTTTTCTTACCTGTAATTCACCCTACAAACTCAAATATATTTTGTGATTAAATATCCTTATTTTGATTATAGAAAACCCGGAAGAATTTGTGTAGTCTGTCCCTAACTTCACACATTTAGGATATTTGTGATTTCAGCTGTTGCAGATGGGGATTTGTTTTCTTGTTTTGTGTTTTCTGTTCGTCCTTAGTACCATCTGCTGCTGGTGTTTTTTTTTTAAAATGGAGTATCAGGTGTATCTTTGCCTTATAGGTGTTGACTTGCTTTGATTATTCAAAGCTCTGATAAACAGTTTCCTTACATACTGGCATCTTTCTGTAATTTCTGTTAAGAACAATGAAACCAGTTTTACATATACTGGATTTTGTTTATCTGTGCCATGTCAGTTAATCTTGACATTTGCAATAGAAATTTCTTGAGGTGATGAAGGTCAGCTGGCAGATCTGTAATCGGCATACATGGGTAGCACGTGGGTAGAAGCTGACTGTCATGAATAAAAGCACTGTTTAGCTAAAACCTCTGTGAATTCCTTTCTTTACAGCAGCTCCACGGTGTCTGGGCACAAGATGTGATTGATGGAACTTGTGTGGCAGTAAATAACAAATACAGGCTAATGGCATTTGGATGTGCCAAGTAAGTTTTGTAAGGCTGGTTCAATGCAGGGGACAACCACGGGAGGCGGGGGATGAGAGTGGTTTAATTACAAAGCTTAAGTACTAGTTTCTTCTTACAAGTTGTGCTGCCAGAGCTATAAAGATGAAAGTGATCAGTCTTCCTAGAGATTATATAATCTACTGTCAAGAAGTTGGGAGCAATGACGAAAGAAACGATTGCCTGCTTGAACTGCTGTTGAAATTGATGCTGGCTGGACCAGTAGCAAGGATTGGAAAGTGTAGCTGTCCCGGTTAATTTCAAAGCAGGACTATAAAGTCAGTTCTAAGCAGTTAGTTGTAATAATATTGGACAAGAATCAGCACTTCATCCCCAACTGAGAAAATGCTCTGTGAAGCATTGATTTGGTCAGGAAAAATGTTGCCTGTTTGCGTAATTGGGTATTCATAAACTAAATGTTACAAAAGTACTTTAGTTCTGGTGTTTTGCTTACTGCTCCTTCAAGAAGTTCTGTATAAAACTACTTCAGCTGGTCTAGAGTGCAGCTGCTTGTTTTGTTGTTTTTTTTTTTTTTTAAATTGCATTTTATGTATTTCTTTTTTATAGCATTTCAGAAGATCTGGGTAGTTTAGTCTTGAACTGTCTTCCTAAGAAAAAGTACTCTCAGTAGTAGCAACAATGCAGTGTGTTGGTGTTTGCCTCTGAAATAGGAATAGTGACTATAATTCATTGATCTTGGTATGCATTAGTACACTTCTGATCAGCACTGAGTGAATACTGACTTCCCTCTTGGATTGTCTTGCGGTTGGAAGCCATAGATATTTGTGGTTGTGTGTGTACACATGTGTTTATCAGAGAATGAAATAGTCTTAGTGCATTGGTTTTGCAAGGGCCAGTGTTTTGGGTCCTCCACTACCTTCTGGAAAGTATCTTACAAATTTGTTTCCTAAAGTTCTTTGAGTGTTACTTGACACAATGTTTCTGTTCTAGATAAATTTGGTATTGGTGAGAAAAAAGCAGATTATATTGACCGCTTGAAATTGATGAGAAATCCAAATGGTCTATAGTCTTAAAGCATGTGTAATCTCTTCCAGCGGCTCTGTGCAGGTTTATACAATAGATACCACCACTGGCGCCATGCAGTTTTCTCATAAATTGGAGCTGACACCAAAACAGTATCCTGGTGAGCTACTTTTATTACTAGAATTTTCCAGGTATTTTTAGGGTATTAAAGAATATTTTTATCCTTGGCTAGTTAACAACTATTTGTTGTTTGCTTTATCACTGATGGGATTAGTATTTACTCTTGCATGTTTGTAGTAATTTACTTTTGCGCATTTGTTCTTTAAGCTGTTTGCTTTTAACTGGCTTTTGGATGTGTTTCATATGTGCAGGTGTAGGGTTGTTTTGGGTTTTTTTTGTTTGTGGTTTGTGGGTTGTTTTGGGTTTTTTTTTGTTTGTGGTTTGTGGGTTGTTTTGGGGTTTTTTTGTTTGTGTTTTTTTTTTTTTGTTTTTTACTAAAACTGAATCTGAGTTAGCAGTTTACAGACTTGCTGCTTCTGGTTGTTCCTTTTTAAATGATGCAGATTTTAGTAGTTCCCACAAGTAGTCTTGAGACCACTTTACTGTTACTCACCTGAGAAAATGAGAGATTATTGTCAAACTGTTAATGAAATAATAGAGGTATGAATTAACTTGAAACAACTGACATGTAGGTTGATTATTATTATCAAAAAAAATGAGTAATCCAGGACCCTGCCTGAGCTGCAGTGAACAGAAGCTCAGTGGAATTTTTCATGTAGTAATGATGAGTATTGTGGACCTGAGAGTGAGGAACATACAAAGCGGGCGAATTGTGTCCTGAACTGAAAATCTGTGTGCCTACTAGGTTTCAACAAAAAAATCCAATCTGTGAACAACAGAGTTTTACAGTTGTGCTAAGTGCCAAAGGAAGAGGTTTCAAGGATGGATATAAAGTCTTCTTTTGTCTAAAAATTGTGTTACCAGAATTGCAGTTCTATGGTTGTTTATATATGCGCAGTATATTTCTCGCCTTTCTTGTATATACTTAGTTTCATATGAAACCAAACATGTATTGGAAAGAAAACATGCATTCATTTGCTTGTTCATGTTGCCAATGTCAGTTTGATGAATGTAGCAAAAGAGTTAATTGAAAAATCAAATGTTTATTTCCATGTATTTTTGTTTCTACTCTTATGGTGAAAGCAGTTGGAGGACATTTAATGTTTTTTACATGGTATGTTATTGTCTGTTTTTAAACAGATATCTGGAATAAAACAGGACCTGTTAAACTAATGCGATGGTCACCTGATAGCTGTGTTGTGATGGTGACCTGGGAATGTGGAGGCTTGTCATTGTGGAGTGTTTTTGGTGCTCAGCTTATCTGTACTTTAGGAGGTGATTTTGCGTGAGTATCTTTAATGAAATTGTGAAATGCTTTATTGGAAACCTTTATTTTTCTAGTTAAAATCATGTAATTGAAAACTAATTCACCAAATTAGCTTTTTTTACATCTTTTAAATTATAATTCCTTAGATATTGGAATCATTGAATAATATTTGGGAGGGGAACTTTTGAATATAAATGAAAATGTATTATTTTCTTTTTGTATTGGTCTTTTTGGCTGTAAAAGCAAAGCACCCTAAAAGCAGGCAAATATTAAAATTTCCTCAGTGCCAGTATATATTTGCTGAAAAAGTGCTAACATCCAGAAAGCACAATTCAAACAGTTTATTCTAGACATCTGACAATTCTATGGCCTTTTATGCAGCGTCATGGATCAAACAGGCTTTATAGTTTCAATATAGAGCCCTATGACAGTACAAAGATAAGAAGATGATTTCTTATTTTGATGAAGTTATTTCCACACTCAAATTTTTCTGTTCTGTTTTTAAGGTATCAGTCTGATGGTTCCAAAAAGGACCCTCTAAAGATCAGTTCTATGGTAAATACGAATGTAAAAATACTGTAATAGGATGGCTGTTAATATTTTTAATTAGTCTTAGTAAAACAGATTTTCAGTTTTCTGAAAAGTTTTCTTTAGCTTAATTTTAAACAGTAAGATGCCTTACTTACTTAAGAGTAAGATTCAATACACCAATGTTGTATTGAAGGAAGAGGTAAAAGGGACAACTGATGATTTTTTAAATACTCTTTTTTTGTGTATATGCCTGATCATGTAGTGTGCATGACATGCCTTTTCTTGGACTTGATTTTAATATTAAGAATGAATGGTTTTCCTTAATCTTTTGGGTTTTTTTAGTCTGATGGTGTATTTCAGAGTACAATGAGGCACAGAACAACACTAATTGTAAATGTATTTGTTTCCCTAAAATGGCTAGCTTACCTTTGGCTGTTAAGTATCTCAACTCAAAATATGAATTCAAGAGAGTCTTAACTGCTGTTGTTTTAATACAGGCTAACTAAGATGAAATCCTGCTAGTACATGAAAAAACCCACATTTTTAAAGGCCTCTTTTACAAACCATGATGAATTTTGTACAATACTTCTAAAACATTAGATTTTATTTATGTGTAGCTTAGGTGCTATGAAGATAGACAATTTTAAACATGCAGCATATATTTGCAAGGACAGTACAATGTACCTTTTAAAAAAACCCAAAGATTGAAATTCTGATACCATTAAATTTAATGAACAACCAATGTAATTCTGGGGATCGGGCATTTTTTCATACCGGATTCTGTTTGTGGATTTTTTGTTATTTGCTTTCAGCTGCAAGCTAAACAGTCTTCATTACTTATGTGGATGTCTTACATAGTTACTTTTCATTTAATCAACATATTTTATGTAAAAAAAGAAAAGAATTTAATCTAGGTTCTTACCACTCCTTGTGGACTTTACTGCTGTGGGTTACTTACGATTCCTACAATGATTTTTTTTTTTAAGAATACCAAACTGTGTGTTTTTTTGCCAGGTTCATGTCTATCATAAAATTAGTTACAGTAAGTTTCTGTAGTTCTTGTTTTCTCAAAAACTATAGTGTTTGGGTTTGGGTTTTCATTATTGTTATTCTTTTACATTCAGACCTGGGGATCAGAAGGGTATCATCTGTGGGTTATTGATGGGAGTTCTTCAAACGTGAAGCCTGAAAGAGATGCAAATAATGAAGCTCACCAGTTTGGTATTCTGCAGTTTCATTTCATCAAGAGTGCACTCACTGTTAATCCTTGCATGGTAAGATTTTTGTTTGATAAATATATCCTTATTTTAAAGCATATTTTCAGTTTTCAGGTGACCTTGAGTTACTCTCTTAACAGGTTTTAAAGTCTGCTTTGCAGCCATTAGGCTGGTCTTCCTTTTTTATCATAGAGCCTTTAATATAGTACTTTGAATATATTGCTATGCAATATTGTAACATAAAACCTACGAGTACGTAGTGATAAAAAACCTGAGAACTGCCTTAACACTTACTGTTCATGTTGTTTACATAGAACCTGTTAATATATTGATTGTGTGTTTTCCTTTGTTTTCTGTACATGGAGTTCAAGGTTGCTTTTGGGTTTTTTTGTTGTTTTGTTTTGTTTTTAATGTAGAGTAACCAGGAACAAGTCCTCCTTCAAGGAGAAGATCGCTTATATTTGAACTGTGGAGATGCAACCCAGGCTCAGAGTCCCAGAAATGCTTCAGCACACTCTGAACATAAGCCTACCAGGGAGAGAGGCCCATTTTCAGATGGCAGTTTAGATTCTCAGGGTTTAAGCACTTTACTAGGACACAGGCATTGGCATGTTGTACAGGTAATCGTTGATGGTTGCCCATATGTGCTTTGTGCTTGCAAGAGTTTATAGGGCTGGAATTAGCAGCTGATCTCTTCACTGTATGCCATACCCTTTTCCTCTAGTATGAGATCATTGCCTTTTAATTGGCGATTGGATTTCCTCTGGTACAGCTTTTTCTTACTGTGAAATGGTAAAAGAATGTTGGCTATCTCAGCCTTGTGGCTAATGGGTTTGCATTCTGGCCAATAAAAAAAAATACAATGTCTTTTTGACTTCAGGAAGGAGTAGTTAAATTACTGTCCTGGGCTTTGAAAGGGAGAATAAATGCAAAATGCAAGAAATCCTTTAGGGATTTGTTCTGTTATTTATGCAAATTGCTTTAAGCATATTCAGCTCATGAATGTATTCTTCAGACTTTGGCTATATTTTCAAGCAGTCTTAGATGGCATCTATTTAATCATGTAATTAAAACTTCACAATATCAAGCTTGCAAAGAAGAATTTCCAGAGGTAGTAATGGGGCAGATTCTATTTTCTCTGTAATATGGAGAAAAAATTAAATAACATTTAATCTGTAATGTTATTGTATGCTCTTCCGTGCTTGAATTGGTAGATACTTTTGTAAATAAAAGTTTTTAAGAAGTCCCCCCAATTTGGTTTTTCACATCGTACATGAATCTCTATTATTAAACAGCATTTGACTTGAGGCATGTATGTCAGGTTCTAGACACTGTTGAATCTTCCCTTAGCTGGCCAGGTAGCTCTTCCGTCTTCTGAAACTGGCACAGGAGGGGAAAGTCATGATTCTGTGTAGGAGTAAAACTAACACAATTGGAATTACTAGAGTGAGCAACACACCCATGAGAACAGTCAGTGGCTGGTTAATGAAAGCACCTACATGCCTTGTATCAAACCAAGGACTGGAGTTTGAACCTGGATTTGTATCATTCCATGTGACATGAAGAAACCATGTGACATCCAGGATCAAGATTTAATTTGTCATATCCCAGTCAAGTGCTCTCATAACAAGGCTTTTGGATGTGCTGATGTGTATCTCTGATAGGATTAGAAATTTCATCCCAGCACTGGAAGTCTCTCCTGAATGCTGTGTTTTATCAAAACTTGTATGTTCCCTTGAAAGGTTCTAATGGGGGAGAAGTACCTAGCAGGGGAGAAGAGCAAAAATTGACTAATAATCTGTAATATAGTATTGGCTGTTGGATGTTGTTAAGGTATTTCTATGTGTCTTACGTTAAAAACAGGCTAACATTTAGGCTTCAGTAACTTCTGGGGTGAGGGGTGGGAGAAGTAATTGTATTTAAAAAAGAAATCCCACCATTAAAAACCTTTAAACCAGTGTTTTGGAAAAACATGGGCATTGTGTACATTCCTTCAGAACATTGTAATTAATCATTACTTCAATGGTGCTTGGTATAGTTACGTGGGTTTGGGTTTTCTCTTTGTTTTCTTTTAGATTCATAGTACGTATCTAGAGAGCAACTGGCCTATAAGGGTGAGTATTTTAAGAATACATCCTTGTTCTTTAAAAGTACTGTTTTTTTATAACTGTCCCTTACGGTTGGATGACTCTGGAGGATGAAGTCAGTGTTTTAAATTACAAAAAGAAGAGTAAAGTAGAAAACATGAAGATACTTTACAGGTTTTGACTCTTGATATTATATTGCCTTGTGCTGCTGCGCTTGGATAGGATATATAATTTAAATAAGCTCCTTCCTGAAGTTTTGGGGTTTTTTCTCTTTGAACAGTTTTCAGCCATTGACAAGCTTGGACAGAATGTAGCTGTTGTTGGCAAGTTTGGTTTTGCACATTATTCTTTACTTACCAAAAAATGGAAGCTATTTGGAAACATTACCCAGGTGAGAGGTTGTAGTACTTTATTCAGGTATATTGGGGAGGTTGTACTTGTTGGAATGTGACTCTTGAAGAAAATTAAAAAATACCTTTTTCAAATAAACAACAGCCTGTAGACACACTTGGGATTAGAGATGATGGTTTTGCATGTGTTTTTCATAAAATGGCTGAAATGTTTATCCTGTGGCTTTGGCATAATAATTTGTGTCTGATTATTAAAAGGCTTCCAAATCTGAGTGTGTATAGTCAGACACTGCCATATGTCTTATCTGAGAGTTTGTGTGAAGTACAGCTTTAGATGCTAAGCTTGTAAATTCTGGCCAAAAGCAGAAAGTTAATTTGAGAGAGTTCAGTGATGTCAGTAGAATAAGGAACTGTGGAGCTGTGTTTTGTAAGACAATGTTTGTCCTTCACATATTTTTCTTAGCATTTTAAGAGTTTTTTAAACAATAAAAACTTCACATACATAGATTGTCTTGCCTCTATCAGTAAGGCTTATAGACATAATGTATGGCTTTCAGAAATTACCCATAAAGTGTACATGTGTGTTTATGTGTGTATAAGTATATAAAAATACATGCATAAATAAAATTTACTTGCTTTTTTCTTTTTAGGAGCAAAATATGATGGTAACAGGTGGCTTAGCGTGGTGGAATGACTTCATTGTTCTTGCATGTTATAATTTAAATGATCATCAGGAAGAGGTGAGCTATGAGTGAATTATGTTTAGAATATCTTTTCTACAGTGTAAAAAGCTTGATACATAGGTGGCTTTTGGTCATGTTCTGTATTAATATGTAGGTAATTCTTTTAGAAAAGTTTATTATTGCTATTAAAAATTATTTTCTGCTGACTGCCATGGCCTTACTATTCTGAAAATTTTGTGACATTTTCGCATGTTAGCATGAAGCCTGTTTCATGAAGCCTGTTTTGATATATCTAGTTACAGTATTTTGAAACACTTTTGTAAGGTTTTAAATTAGATGGGCAGAAGAGCTTTACTTACTCTTTGCTTTTTAAAACTAATGGATAAAACTCCTTCCTTATGATTGTTTTTCAGTATTTAAGATTTGACTGTACTGTTCTTTAACCATTTTGGATGCAATAATATAATGCAATGGATAAAACATTTGATGAAACAAGAACCCGGTAATGTGTCTCACTAGAAATCCTCGACAGCCATTTCACAAAAAAGAAAGCAAGTAAACATGGAATGACTATTAGTTTGTTGGTAAAACTGTGTTCAAGCTACTCCTTTTCTTGTAGCTGAGAGTCTACCTGCGAACATCTAATCTTGACAATGCATTTGCACACATCACCAAACTGCAAGCAGACACGTTACTACTGAGCATCTTCCGGGACATTGTAATATTGTTCAGAGCAGATTGTTCCATTTGCCTTTACAGTATTGAGAGAAGGCCTGAAGGGTGAGTGTCAGTATTTAAATGCTTTTGCAGTAATGTGCTTGTAAATCTGTTCTTAGTCTGGGTAAATTTTTACAATGCTATAAAGGTGTTGGATAACTTGCGGAGTCAGATTTTTAAAATACAGAGAGGTGTTATCTGTATGCACAAGTGGTAGTTCGTGAGTGTCACTTGCATGTATACAGATACGCACATTAGGTGTGGGAGTAGTGATTGAGATATGCATGTTTCCAGCTGTCTGTACCAGCATCTTCTAGTTGTTAGAAACTTGAAAACTGAGTGTAAATAGAAGATAAAGGTACTAAAAGACAACCACATATTTGAATATTTTTAATAAAAAAATGTTTCTAATGTTAGAAGTAGGAATTGGTGAGAGTGGTGGCAGAGTAGCAAAGATGATGACAGAAAATTTTGGTCAGCAGTAAGGTTGTGGGGAGCTATTTTGGTGCAAAAGAAGTAGCAATGTAATCAGGAAGTTAAGAATAGTGAACCTAAGGAGGTGATAAAGATTCCCTGATAGTTTTTTGAAGTACCTAAGCAGGTGGTTTTTCTTACAGTTATGGTATCTTGGCTGCAGCAAGAAGGGACCTTTTTTTGATTTTAGCAGAAAGCAAGCTGTTGATCTGCTTTAAAGGAAAATATTTTCATTGCTTTTGAAATGCAAAGAACACTCCCAACAAAATCCAAACCCTGAAATTGTCTTACTGAAGAGTGAATAGAGTCTTATTCTGATGTAGCTGATACTGTCTTCTATCCACTCATACCTGTATTCCCCAAAACTCTCAAGATAAAGTAGCCTAGCTTAGGTTTATTTGGTATCTTTAAATAGATACGTGGGCCTATGGGATTCATGGTTAAAGGATAGTTAGTTATGTTGTTCTGTAGAGTAAACTGGTTGCTTATTTTCATTAGGTTTATGTCAAGATAGTTTTACGTTAAATACTGTTTTAAAATTGCTAAATGTAGTCATCTTTCCTTTCAGTCTTAACCCTACTGCCAGTATCCAAGTTCTTCAAGAAGTGTCCATGTCTCGGTACATTCCTCATCCTTTTCTTGTAGTGTCTGTTACATTGACATCAGTGAGGACAGAGACTGGCATCACCTTGAAGATGCCTCAGCAGGTAACAGATCTATAGCACTCAAAATTCAAAAGAATCTGCCTGGATTTGTTAGCTTAGTCCTCAAAGCTTACCTGGCTGATAAATGATTCATAAATCAGTGGTTCTTTTATGTGATAAAATGCAGAACATGCTTTTTGTGATGCTTGTTACATGGACATTGTGTGTGTGAACTGGGGACAGGTGGGTGGAAATAAAATCCAAACTGTCCTATTTCATATCTTCTTGTGTCATCTTGTAAAGTTTGGGGCCAAATCTTGGAGGACAAGTTAAACTTAACTGTGTCAATGGCATGTTTCTCTGTTGTGTATTAAAAGTTGAACACCAGAGCAATCCATTGCATTAGGAGATGCCTTTCTGGCAGCAACAGGTCCATTACTCAAAGAATAAACAAAAAAGAGGAAAAGATAATGACCCTATAAGGTTACTTCTAGTCAATTTCCTACTACAGTAAAATAAAGTGAGATAATCTCTCCCACTGGTTACATCAGGAGATAGGCCAACAGCCAAACAATGACTAAGGTGTGAAAGTGAAGCCCTGTTTAATGTCTTAACTCCAGAAATTATTTAGTGCACTGAAAGCACAGTGCAAGGAGAACTTGGATTTTTGTTGTCTGTGCTTTAAACAAATTAAGCTTAACTATTGGGATAGCTGCAGTATGAATCATACTTTTTCATCAGAGCAGCTACCTTAAGATCATTTAGAAGTTGTGTCATCTGTGAGGCAGGCCTGTAGACATGTGAATGTACATATTTTTCCACATACCAAAGCCACTGGCAGATATGAAAGCAGTGGCATGGATGTAAAATCAGGTTTCTGCTTGCTTCCTTCAGTTCATTCTAATTTAGTGTCCCATAAAATTGAACATCTGAACTGAGACTTTGATATGATCTTAGGCAAGGGCATGAAAAACAATATACTTGTGGTTTTCTAGTCCATCTTGCCTTATTCCTGAACTATGGTGTTTCCTAGTGTTAAGAAAAAGCTACTGGAACTTTTTAGAACACTAGTACTATTTTAAATTTAGTTTCAGACTGAACAAATATTACCCCTTTTCTTTCTAAGAGCCCATATCTTCAAACTTTGTCAATCTTCCTGATCAAAAGAAAAGTATTGATGTTAGCACTGAGTATGACACTGCACTGTAGGCAGAGCAATGTGTCTGACTTAGCAGAGTGTCTTGTTAGTGTCCTTAACCCCTGATGCTGCCAATTTACCATACAGGCCCTCTACCCATGTATTTTAAAACTAAACTTCATGCACAGTGTGATATTAGCTCCAGTGGCTTGGTTTGAAGTTAACATGTAACAGTTCTGAAATAAATCTTTAGAAACAATACTTTGCTTCCTTGATATATCTAATTAGAAAAAATTTTCTGTAACTGCAGCTTTTAAAAATTCAAGATGCTGTACAAGTGTGGCTAGACCCTTTTTGGCTTGTCTGCCAGTGTTAGTCTTTGCAGTCAGATACTGGCTGCCGTGTAGTGGTGATACTGATAAGAATCCAGAGCTTTATTTTTCTTCAAATACTGGTGGCTTGGCATAGCTGGAAAAAGCCTATATCAAATAAACACATGGAATGAGTCTGGTGAACAAGAAACCTTGCAGTATTTACTCTTTTGCATGAGAACTGCTTAAGTGAATCTATCTGTAGGTATTTAGTTCTACGTGATTTTCCCGAGTCCTTCTGCATTGTATTTGGTTGCTAGTCATCTCTGTACGACAGTGCAGTTAATTTACTCTTATTATTCTGGGTTTGTATTGTGGTTATGAGTAAAATGATGCATTCAAAAGGCTTAAAATACTTTGCATAATACTCTTATCTAATCCTTAGGCTTGCGAGGCTGAAAGTATTATGCTAAATTTAGCAGGACAACTCATCATGTTGCAAAGGGATCGATCTGGACCCCAGATACGAGATAAGGATAATAACCCTAATCAAAGGAAGCATGTGAGTAAATATCTGTGGAATATTGTATGGCTTCAAAGATGTTGTCAGTGACTGCAGAAGTTGTGGAAGGGAGTGGTCCAGGCATAAAGAAAAGATGTCTATAATGCAAGGCAGTGTTTATACACTTACAGGCTGAATTGTGAGCTGGAAGTAACTCATTACTCCCATTATATTTTTTTTTCCTCTAAGAATCTGTGAAATGTTACTACTTAATTGTATAAATATCTAACTGAAATATTTAATACTGGTGTTTACTACTTGTATTGCATTGAAAAATATGAATTTTAAGAATAACATTCCTGTGCAAAATCTGGTATGCACTAATGACAGAAAATCTCCAGTCTGTCTAAAACTATTATCTGTGTTTATGGAACATCATCATCTGTTCAGAGTATCTTTTTACAAAGTTCCTAAAAACAACAGTAAGAGAAATCAATGACTGAACTTTTCAGTTTTTTCTGTGCTGACAAAAACCATTTCTACATGAAACAAGCACTTTGGAAGAGTGAAATCTGTAAAGTTTAGATGAATAATTGTTTGCAGCTCAGTAAAACACTAGCAAATACGGTGTTTGTAGTAATTTTGTCAGTTCTAGATTAGACTCGTGGGCTAACTGAAGAAGCAGAGAGCAGGTTTTATTTTTCTCCCTTATTCTCACACCTCTGGCTTCTTGACTAAGTATAAGGAGGTTAAATAAATAAAAGAAATGTCTTTTGAGTTAATGTAAGTAAAAAGTAGTGTTTTCCCAGGTGCTAGGGTGTAGTTAAGCAGATTTGTTTCTTCTCTGTTAGAAGAATTAACTTGTTTGAAAAGAGTAGTTCATAGCTGAAAAAAGAGTTCTTGTGGAGAGGGTAAAAGAAAAAAAAAGGAATAATGAAGAATTCTGATTTTTCTTTTTTTCTTTCTTTTAAAATAGCTGCCTTTTTGTGCTCCAGTTGTCCTAGCCCAGTCTGTTGAAAATGTATGGACTACTTGCAGGATCAACAAACAGAAACGCCACTTACTGGAGGCTCTGTGGCTCAGCTGTGGTGGGGCAGGTATGAAAGTCTGGCTTCCCCTGTTTCCCAGAGATCATCGAAAACCGCATTCCTTTCTGTCAAGACGGATCATGCTGCCTTTCCACATCAACATATACCCATTGGCTGTTTTGTTTGAAGATGCCTTGGTTCTTGGTGCTGTTAATGACACTGTGCTCTATGACTGTTTATACACTCAAACCAGTGCTAGAGAACACTTAGAGGTTCTCTTTCCTTTCTCCATTGTTGAGAGAACCTCTCAGATCTACCTCCATCACATTTTACGCCAGCTCTTGGTTAGGAACCTCGGTGAACAAGCCTTGCTTTTGGCCCACTCCTGTGCCACGTTACCATACTTTTCTCATGTACTAGAACTGATGCTTCATGAAGTGCTGGAAGAAGAAGCTACCTCGCGGGAACCCATTCCCGACCCACTGCTTCCCACTGTGGCGAAGTTCATTACAGAGTTCCCCCTCTTCCTGCAGACAGTTGTTCATTGTGCTAGGAAGACAGAATATGCCCTGTGGAATTACCTGTTTGCTGCTGTTGGAAACCCAAAGGACTTATTTGAGGAGTGCTTAATGGCCCAGGATTTGGACACAGCTGCCTCTTATCTTATTATCCTACAGGTAATGGTACTTACATATTGCAAGAGAAGTGATATTTTCTAGTGTAGTATTTTAAAAATATTGTCATACCGAAGTTAAGACATGTTAAAACAAATCACTTTTAATTTAACAGTTTTCTGTTGAGCTTATGTCCAGTTGTGAAGGGGGGGAATATCATGCAATGTAAGTAGTTAGTTTACTGTTACAAAAAGGAATATAATAGCTTGAAATATGCTGCTTCTAATCTCTGGTATATTTGACTGTGACATGGTGTGGTTTGACTTAATAGGATTTTTGTTGCTTGATAGCAAAAGCAAGTAACTTAATTATGTTTTGTTACTTGCAGAATATGGAAGTTCCAGCAGTTAGCAGACAACATGCTACTCTCCTATTTAATACTGCCTTAGAGCAGGGAAAGTGGGATCTTTGTCGTCATATGATCAGATTTCTTAAAGCCATTGGTTCTGGAGAAACAGAGACACCTCCAGCTACACCAACAACTCAGGTTTGTAATGAGAACAGCAAATACTATGCATCAAACCTTTTATGATTAATCTTGCTACTATATAGCATGTTTGCTCCTTTGACTGTATGTTTTGGTTTTCTTGGCTTTAGGAACCTAGTTCAAGTAGTGGCTTTGAGTTCTTCAGACATCGCAGCATTAGTTTATCCCAATCAGCAGAGAATCTTCATGGCAAGTTTAACTTGACAAAGACACTGAGTATGCCCTCTGGCCCATCTGGAAAAAGGTAATTGGTAGTAATACCTTCTTCCTGGCTTTGTTAGGTACTAACTTTCTCACCAACTTAAGTTATAGGAGAACATTATATGAGAGTTAGGTTTGTCATAGTCTCCCTCCACATCCCTCTGCATGTGTCTCTTCCCGACTGTCAAAATGTCTGTGCCTCTCTCTTACGTTCTTGGGAGGATATTTTCTCACACATGTAAATACACATGTGTGTGTTTGTATGTACACATACACAGGCACACCTAGGTAGATACTGCTGACCAAAAACCTCTGAATCCACTGGATGTGTATGTAGTAGTTTAAATAGCTAGCAAGACCATGCCTTATATTGGAACGATCTGTTTTGCTAAAAGGTAAGTCTTGAACAGCTCACAGTACTGCAGCGTCATAGCATACATTGCACCGTGATACTGTGCACATCTTGATCTATAATAATAATATATATATAATATAATATAATATAATAATATATATTATATATATAAAACAATATATGTATAATAATGTATATAATAATATATATTATATTATATATATAATATATATATAAATAATAATTTAAAAAAAGCCATAAATAGAGCCCTTACCCCTTGGGGTGAATCCCGCTTAAACTGCTGTGTACAGAATACATATTGATCTGTATTAGTGTTCAGAAGCAGCACTGAGCTGGGATTCGTTGTTATCTTGGTTTCACTTTTTTGCCCATGTAAGACTTTCAGAACAATCTCAGTAGAAATTCAGATGCTTCTATTTAGTGATTTTTCCATAGAGAGTACAATCTTAAGAGTTTTGATAAGCATTAGTCTAGGACCTTTCCTGACTTGTTCTCTAAACCTGTTTTCTCAGAAGTCACTTTGGAATGGCATCTGCCTTTTACCTCTCCTTTACTTTTTTCTGCGTTGCTGAGAGTTTAATATTCTATGGACACTGCTGCTGTTGTAATGTCCTGCCCTTATTTCGCTTGCCTGTTGAGGCAGTGGGATCTTTCAGAGAACATAAATAGCAAGGAACAGTGGAAACTGCTTTTATTGGTGTATAGAAAGCTCCCACTACCTAATGTACTGTTGTTGTGGTGAACAGCCATTATGACTCAGTTTTACCAGTCTTAATGTCCCTGTTCTCTGCTCTGTCTGTAGGTGGAGTAAAGACAGTGACTGTGCTGAGAACATGTACATCGACATGATGCTCTGGCGGCATGCTCGGCATCTGCTAGAAGAAATCAAGCTGAAAGACCTGGGCTGCTTTGCTGCACAGTTAGGCTTTGAGCTGATCGGGTGGCTGTGCAAGGAGCGAGCCAGAGCTGCCCGCGTGGAGGATTTTGTGTTTGCTTTGAAAAAGCTGCACAAGGATTTCCTCTGGCCATTTCCAGTCATACCGGCTTCCTCCATTAATTCACCTTTCAAGAATGGAAAGTACAAGACAGGTGCTGTAACGTCTTGAGTTGATTTGGAATAAGTTTTCCTGCTGCAGTCCTGTACCCATCGGTCTGAGTATGTCCTTCACATCAGTTCAACCAAGCAAAGAACAGGCTGAGGCTTTTTGGACAGGTTGAGGCTTGTCACCTTCACAGCTTTCTCACACAGAGTGTGGTTTTTGAAGGGATTCTGTTTAGCACGAACAGCATCTCTTGTGTAGTCTGATTACACTACTGTTTCTGTTGAGGTTTCTTGCTTTCTCAGGTGCACTGAACTGGGTATCACTTGTGCAGATGTTGAGTTGAATGTGGATATTGCTCTGTGATGGAAATTCTGCTACAGAAATTTACTAAAATCAACATTCTTACATAGTTTTTAGATTAGGTTTTGATGAACTTTTTAAAATTTTAAAAAATAATGTTTCTAATATTTGAAATTTGCTTTATGTTGAAAGGGTAGGAATTTTGACTACTTGCTGTAACCCTCTGTTGTATTATTAATCTCTTAGCTCACTGGTTTACCTTCTTATGGCAAAGTTGACACTAGCTGCCAAGTCTTCCTCTTTTTGGTAGCAGCAGCACTGTTATTTAGTTCTATTGATGCTAACCCTTTACCAACTGATATTTCTTTTATGCCAGTGCATAAAAAGTTGATCAGAAATTTTTGAAGGACCTAAACTTGGTGCATTCCCTTGCTTTTGGTGATCCCTCAGCAAACTAATTGAATATTGACTTAGATACGAGTTTTAGCTTCCTGGAATGCCTGGAGAGAGGTTTCCAAATTTCATGATTACATGACTTGTTTTTGATGGGTTCTTGGGGTTTTTTTTTCAGCTGTGGGGGAGCAGCTGCTAAAATCTCAGTCTGCAGACACCTTCGTAAACATGGAAATGGACACAGGGGTTTCAAACACACCTCGGAGTCGCAGCTGGCTTGGCACTATCGGCTCCTCTCAGAGGGAGATTGACAACGTTTCATCCCATGGACCACACATGCAAGATGCATTCCTTTCTCCTTTGCTAAGCAAAGGTTAGTCACTCTTCCTTCTGTCTGCTCATTGCAAAAATGCACCTGGAAGTACACACACTTTGGTATTTGCATGCCACTGCTGTATTGTTGCTTCTCAACTGCTGATAACCGTAATGGGGGTGGGGGTGGGTCGCAGGAAGAGGACTTGTTGAAAAGTGAACAGAAATTTTTACAACAGAAAGATAATGCCCATGTCATACATCTTTATGTACTTGTAAGTAGAGTATGAAATTGATACTTGCTGAAGTTCCTGTCTATGGTGGTAACTCAAAATTTAGTACTTTTACAGTCTGGCTGAGAAGAGTGTTCTAAGTTTTTTCTATCTTTGTCTCTTGCTCAGGTCAGCCTTTTCCACAAGTTCATGCACTGTTCTAATGCATGAACTTTTTGCTTTTGGATTTCTTTAGGAAGTTATGAGATAAATTCTTCATTGAGGAAGTTGAGAAAACGACAGTCCCATATAGTTTTCTTTTTCCCTATGGCTTTGCTTAAATCACTTTTCTAAAAGCTCAAATGATTAACAGTTTATGAAAATACAAAGGGGAATATTAATCTGTATGCATCTTTTCTGACCACAGAGGAACACTTTCAGCAGTGTCTAGATCATCTAATTTCCACTTTATTAGGCGAACGGCTTAAGTACCTAAGTGTGAAGTACAATTTCCCTGAGATGCTTGTGCCTCCTGTGACAGTCAGAGCTGCTATTAAAAAGTGAAGGAAGAGTGAGGTTCTGTCCCTGTGCTTGGGCACTGCCTTGTTCTATTTTCACTCCTGTTTCTCATGTTTGTTACTTCTGGAGACTGCAGGAATGCATTAGGTTTAAATAAATTTGTTACAGAACTCTCCAAAAAAATGGAGAAAATTTATTTCTCTTTTCGTTGCACTATTTTGTCCTGCCACTACTGCTGTTCCTATAAGCAAGTATCTCATGGTTTTTTCTAAGATGGATGAAGACCTTTGAGTTCAGTGGACATTTTGAAGCAGTTTATCCTAAAGTTAAAACTAAATTAATAGTCTTTAAAATGTTACAATCTGATTTCTAATAATAATAACTTCGTAAATAAATAAGCCAGCAGTGGCATTCATGGGCAAGAAGCTAATAAAATTACTTTCTGGCTTTGTAAACATGTTCCACAGAAAAGTTGCATCTACTTTAATATGGCAGCTGTTCTGGAGGGTAGGTGCCCTCATGACTTCACCATGACTTCATAACTCACCACTGTAATGGTTTTCACTTTGCTGTTACTGTTCTTGTGAAAATTCTGTGGCTGCATCTACTCTTCACGTTTTTAGTAGAAACACCTCTTCTTGAAATTAGTGCAGGTAAATATTTACATTACCAAGCATTCAGAATGCTCAGAGTTTTGTATGAAGAAAAGAAGTTGCTATTCCACCTTTGTTTTTTAAAAAAGTTAAAGGTTAAGAAGGTGGTATCTTTAGACAGACTGCAACCCCTCCTGCAGACATAAGACTATAGTATGTAAGAGGCTGTCGCTGTGCCCTGACAGTGGTTGCCAACATATCTGTAGGATCCCTTATTGATACTATTCTGCAGAATTATTTTTATTTGATGGAAAAAATACTGCATTCCTGCAGTAATAGTTCTACCATATAGTGTGACAAGAAGAATGCTGAAGTGGGATGGACAGTGTATGCCCGTAGTACCTTATGAGCACTGTGAGCAAAGCAGTACTGTGTAATTTGTTTATTTCTGTAGGAAGTGGTAGTTCTGAAATTCTGAGTCTCATGGAAGTAAGCAGTTTCTTTTTCCCTTATGTTTCTGAGTGTTTTTGATAGGTGATGAATGCAGCATTGGTTCAGCAACAGACCTGACGGAAACAAGTTCTGTGGTGGATGGTGACTGGACCATGGTGGATGAAAACTTCTCCAGTTTGAGTTTAACTCAGTCAGAGCTTGAACATCTCTCTTTGGAACTGGCTAGTAAAGGGCCGCACAAGTCACAGGTCCAGCTGCGGTAGGTAACATAATCTTTGTATTTGAAACTAAAAATTACTAGTATGCAGCATTAGGAGAAAGAAACAGTCTACAGAATCACACTGGGATTTATTTTGTCTTCTGAGTGCAAAAAGTAGTAAGTAGACTGTTTCTCTCTCTAGGTACTTGCTACATATCTTCATGGAAGCAGGATGTCTGGATTGGTGTATTATCATAGGCCTTATCCTCAGAGAATCTTCAGTGATCAACCAGGTTTTCAGCATAATGCAGTCCTCTGATATTGATGGAGAAATCTGTCAGAATATCAAGACTGGCCTACATGCTGTTGACAAATGGGCTTCTACAGATTGGTAAGTGTTATTTTCCATGTCATTTTCATTCCAGTTGTAGATAATCAGTTGCCTGAAAAATAACTTTGAGTTATCTCGGCTCTAGCTGAAACAGTTACTTAAAAGCACTTTTACGGGAAATTTCAGGACAGTCACTTAATACAGTTGTGAACAAACTGGAGGGAGTGGGGGTGCTGGGGGGGTGGGGGTGGAACAAACAACAAATTAAACGCCAAACAACAGCGTCCCCAACTTTGTTTGATTTCCCCAACATAATTTGTTTGATTATAGTTGCCTTTTTCCCTCTATTTAAAAGAAAAAAAATTGTACAGGAAGGATTATAGAAGATAATTATTTATAGCAAACATCTCCCAGGAAAAGCTGCTTTTCGGGCATATGACAGAAGTACGCTTTTTGTAATTCACTCATGGTGTTCTATACCATTATTTTCCTAGCCCTGGGTACAAGCCATTTCTGAATAGCATCAAACCACAGATCCAGAAACTAAGTGAAATAGTAGAAGAGCAAGTACAGCCTGAAGCTTTTCAGCCAGTGAATCTTTCTAAGGTTACTGAACAAGCAAACCCCAGAGCTGAGGAAAGCAGGACGTCTTCTAGCCATGGCACTAATCCTCAGAGTGATGCTGGGAACGGCAATGCAAGCAGGCATGAAGAGGACAAATCTAAGACAGAGGATGAGGATTCATTCCAAGAAGGCAGTTATGACTGTATTGTGTCTTAAGTGGAAGATTAATTACTTCCCAAGCATCAGGTGTGAAAGGAAGCAAACCAGCTCTTAGACATGCTTCCATGTTTTAGATTTGAACTCTTTATTTTTTTAATATTTCAATCTTTGAAATCTTTAGTGGGGATAACTAAGCAGCAGTTTCATCTAATAATTTCAAAAAGAGGCAAGATTTTTTTTTATGCAATCTTCAGACTAGCTTGCAGCTGTTAATACTTTAATAGAGTTGAGAGACAGCGAATACATATGGAGACAGGTTCAACTAATATTCATCAGTACCTTTACATCACCAACACATGTTCTGACGAAACTACTTATCTCTTGCTTGAGTTTAAAAGGCAAAGAGGGGATTAAATTTAAGAACTGTTATCCTTCGCAGCTTGCCTGCCTAAAAAAATGTCTGATCAATGCAGTTCAGATTGGTTTGATATCAATATTTTGTATTAAAGGACTGTAAAATATATTGTATGTTTTTGTGAATACTCTTGTACAAATACTCGAGGTTGTACCATATTTGAAGGTACTTAGATGTATTGTGCATGTTTCTAGATGACTAGTAAAGCAGAGTTGCACTTCTTACTGGATGAGGCATATTTTACTGACCTAACATTGACACAAGGTGGCTTGACTGTTTTTTACTGCCACTTACAGATCTTGTAGTTGGGTTTAAGGGATTGCTGAAGGTTATTTATTTCATTGTAAATTCTTTTCTGAAAAATGAATTTTTAAAATGTAAATATCATCATATACTCTTGCTATGGAAAATTAGTTTAACAGCTCATACTTAAACATTTTTCAAACATTTTATAATATGCATACTTGTAACTAAGACATATTTAACTTTCATACAATGTTATGGAAAGATGGCTGCAGAAGTCTGTTGCTTTGAGGTACTTATTTTTTCTAGCTGCTGTCCCTATGTAATAACTACCTGTAACAGTATTAATTTAGATATTAGCTTGTTTGTACTGTGCAATCTGAAAAATGCAACATTACTCATTTTATACAAAATAAACTAGTTTATTTTTTATAACATCACTTGATTACTGACATGGACCAAACTAGTCATCATAGGGTAGTTACAGCATTTGTTGCTTTTCTAGTGTAGTTACTAATTGCACATCCATTTAAACTCTGAAAATTAAGAATATTCACAATTAAGTTGAAATAAATGGTGGTATAATCATGTTTATTTTCTTTGTAGATAAGATCAAGTGCTTTAAAATGTACAAATATTAAACTGTTGCTTTAGAACGGCTTTACTAAGCCAATACAACCAGTACAAGTGCAATAATTGCGAGTATTACTTTGAAAGCTGGGGATTTTAGTGAATGCAGCTTGAATTTCCATTTAAGAGTTGAAATTAATATTGAAGTTACAGTAAAGAAGTCTGGTTCAAGAGTCCCAGCATTAAGCTTAGTCTGCATTGTAGCTACTGGTTACAGATAATGTCTATCATACCTACATGCCTGTTGTGATCTGTCGTCAAAATCCATTATTGTTATAAGGGGATACTTAAAGCTTTTTTATGATAAAAAACCTGCTTAATCTATGTTAAAAGAAATAAAAACTGTGCTTCAAGTTAATATTTTTCTGTGGTTCTGTGGTAACAATGTAAGTCAAGCCCATCATCAGCTTTCTGCTGATCAGGTTTGGGTCTGTACAAGTAAAAACATGTATTAACTGATATACTAACATTCTTAATATTAGTATCTTACTATTGTGCTACTGTTGTTTAGCAGTAAAATCTTTCTAGTTGTGAAATTTTAGAAGTTTGTACTTAACTTCTTTAGTAGTGATTATCTCTATGCAAATCCTATGTGCTAATTTTGTATTTCAATTTCACTGCTGTTATACCTGTAATTAAAAGACAACTGTATTCAACTTTACTTGAAGTTACTCCTGTGGAAAATAGCTATTTCTGACTTCAACCCATTGACAGTAAGTTACCAAAATTCAAGCAAGTAGTCTCAGAGAAAGAAAGCTGTCAAAGAAACTACCTGATGAAGATTTTTTAATTTTTTTTACATCAGACGCCTATGGCCTGTTTTACAGGATGAAGGCATTGAATTTCCAAGTTAAAATTACCTTATTAGTACATCTTTGAAGTTACAAGCAGCTGCTTTGAAAAGAGGTGTATTGGGTTTAGGTGGCAAGGGTGTGGTAGCAAGGGTGCTGCAGGGGTGGCCTTGGTGAGTAGAGCTGCCCATGGCAGCCACAGCCGGTCCCAACAGACCCACCGTGGGCACAGCTGAGCCTGTCAGCCAAGCTGGCGCTGCCTCTCTGTAGTATCTTTAACAAGGGGTAAAAGTATTGCATTTGGTAGCAATAGTACTATCATTTGACAAAATCACTGTGTCTTGGTCCGTTTAGACGTCTCTTCATGCAATATCATTCCTTCCAAGGGCTCTCCACAAGGTCACTCCTGGTGAAAACGTCAGGTTAACTACCTGACAAGGTTTATTCACATCGCAGGTATTGTTGCCTTGTGTTCATAAGTGGGTACTATTTCTCCACCACCCGCTTGTGGTCATTGTATTAATCATTCCTAGATAGCTTCCTGGGGTAATGGTGTTGCCCAAATGGACCGTAAGACATAGGACAAGATTCATGATTCAAAACAGGTAGTTCTGTAAAAGATGGAGCTAAAAGGTCATGACCCTGTTCCTAAAGAAAACATCTGTTAGCAGGGACATAATTCCCATTCAAATTCCTATGTCTTCCAGGTCATTTCATACAAAGGAGCAAGAATTTGCCCTAAACATGGAGTATGCTGTCTCCAAAATCCAAATAATCCAATAAATCTTTGTGCATTGGTTTTATTTTATGGTGTTGCAAAATCCAAATTTTTCTGCCCGGCTTCTGGCAGTATTTCTTTGTGTCGACGATGCCACTGTATCCCTAAAAACTTCACTGTATGAGCTGGTCCCTGATTTTGCTTGGATTAATCTGCCATCCTTTGTTTTTCATATGCTGAATTAACAATTCTAATTGATCTTGCACCTCTTTGCTTACTTTCTCCCTGAATCATACTGTCAGTACAGCATACTGTCTGTACGGTGGCTGGCGGAGTCAACAAATGCAGACACTCAGCCACTGTCCGGTGACAAACGGTAGGGCTGTGTACCCACCCTTGAGGCAGACGGGTAAAAGTACACTGTCTGCCTTGCCCAGTACAGGCGAGTTGCTCCCAGTGCTCCTCAGCACTGGGTATTGTAAAGAAAGCATTAGCCACATGAATTGCTGCATGCCAGGTTCCTGGATGTTGTTGCACCTTTTCAATCAAAGTGACAGTGTCTGGCACTGTGGCTGTTAACAGCGGAGTGTATTTAGCTGTCTGTAACCCACGGTCATTCACCAGGTCTCATCGCTTTTCTTCACCGGCCACACTGGATTATTCCAGGCAGTAGTGGTAGGTTTTAAAATGCCTGTCTCTAACAGATCCTTTATTGATGAAATTTCCTCATGTCCTCTGGGATTCTGTATTGTTTTGTTGTAACAACTTTCATTGCAGAAGGAATCTGTGTCTGGGACATTTTTACTTTTCCTACAAGTACAGGTGTAGCCGTAATACATAGCTTTACTCCAAACTGATACTGTCGGTCTTGTAAATGCAATGTTAACTCTTTTTAAATACCAATTCCAATAATATATTTGGGGATTAGGACAATTGTAACCAGACAGGTTCTTTTTGGAAAATTTCCTATTTTCATTTCAATTTTAGTTTGAACAGCTTCGGACCTTTAAATCACTCTGCATTTCTGTAAATTAAAGAGGCCTCTGCTCCTGAATCTACAAGGACTCTGACTTGTTGGGGGAATTGAGTCTTCCAATAAATTCGCAGCTCCACATCTGGGCGACTGTCTTTCTTAACCTACCTTTGTATTGGAGCTTGGCCCTCTTTTCATTCCATCTTTTAACTCTTCAAATTACTGAAGGAAGGTTTTGACATCGCGCCAGGGATGTGGCTCGTCAAACTGTCCCCAGTCCTCCCTGTGCCCTGGAAAGTGTGACTCTCCAGGGGGAGCCCTCTGCTGGGGCGTGGGGATCCCCTCCAGGTTCACAGGGTGGGGCAGAAGGCTGAGCTGCATCCTTGGGTGATTCTGCAAACCTCTGCTGGCTATGACTATTTACTTACTTGATTTATTTCCTCCTCTGTTTAAATAACCTCCACATCTCATTCGTAGGAATTCCATCAATCTTATCTTGACATCTTTTAACAAAGCAGCGAACATTTCTTTCTGTGAGATTCTATTATTTTCAGCTTTATTATTTTCATTTCTATTGCCATGCCCTGTGTTTTGCATCAGACCCCATTCCCCTAAATCTCCCAATTGTTGTACCTTCCCAATTACTTCTTCTATGGGGCTCCCTGTCTCATTTATTAAAAAGTGTCATGATGACATCGTTACATGCAGGCAGAGCAATTTTAATGCTATTATTCCTAATAGGTGCAGTTAACCCAGCCTGTATCATCGTGCCAAAGTCTCCTATGAAGGCAGCAATTTTCATCCCTTCCTCTTTGAGACACTGTATGCACTCTTTTAATCTCCTCCTGGCCAGTCCCCTTCCGTTGGGGTATTTGCAGTTGCAACCTGCAGCTGCAAAGGCGAACAAATAAATATCTCCCTCATCATGATTTTGAAAAACATCTTGCACAAAAGAATCAGAACTTGATGTTACAAACTTCTTGCTATCTACAGCATCCAATGCAATTCCTGATGCTCCTAAATCATACAGCTGCACCATCCAAGTGAGCAAAGATTCCCTTGATTTCTGCCAGAATCACTGTCATATCATTAATTTCATGCTGAGTATAATCCTCAATTACATCATGTCTCACTTGCCATCCATCTGGCCCTGATTCTAATTTTCTTCTGTAGTGATGAGTTTTATCTCTACAACCTCAGAAACAAATTCTCCCCCTACACTCACATCTGAATCAGTTGACTCCATGTATCACCGTCCCACTCGTCAGGATCCCACCGCGTTCCTGCCTCAGCAGTAACTGCGCATCTTTTCCCTTTTCACCCTACGCCGCCATTTACAATACTTACCACTGAGCAACCCGAACCCTTCTCAGCCACAGTCTGGTAAGCATCCAACTTGTATTCAACGAACAATTCTGGCACTGCAACAGGACCACCTTACTTTACAAATTACGTATTGCTCTAACTCCACTTTCTCTACACAAATCTGCTCCTGCTGCTGATGCTGTTTCCTCTAAGCTATTATCAAATTCCATCCACAACGCCCTAACGCAGCCACTCCCTTCCCTTTTCCAACAGGTATCTTTTGCACACGTTTTACCACATCAAGGGGTTCTGCTTCTCCCAAGCATGCATCCCAACTTTCACAAAGTCCAGCACAACAAGACCACTTGGTGGCTAAAATACCAGTAAGGCATGTGTTCCTACCTGGGAATATCAATCGTCACACTAGTGACAGTTGAACTTGCCTCTTTTTTATTAAATACAGACATTTTAACTTTGTATCCTGTCTGTGAGCCTGGCTTGTGTTTCGCTGACTGAGTGGGTACCAAGAAAAAATGGACTCCAAATAAAATACAACAATAAATCTTGTTTATTATATTACAATATAATAAAGTAAAATAGCATGCAATATGATAAAAGGAAACAGTACTGGTTATTACGCACAATATGATAGAAGAGCAATAGGAGCAATGCACCAAATTGTGACTGTAAAACATTAAGTGATTAAGTGATTAAGAAAAGGATACATCACCAATTACCACCTTAATAACATCATCCAAGCCCACGCTTCAGCTGGGAAACCCCACTGCCACTGGTGCCCGGAGTATCTCAGTAACTGGGAAGTTCCTACACGGTGCATCCACCCATAGGTGAGGCTTCTGGCCCAGTCCCAGAGCTTGCCTACCTTTATACTTTGTGAAAACAAAACCAGCTTACATACCTAGTGTATGCAAGGTTTTAAAGTTTGTGCCACATGCAGATCTCATGGTCCATAAGGTCCACACGCACCAATGATGCTGGCCAGATGTCCCAGCATGGTTGAGTTACTGTCACAACACAGCTGCACACTGTATTTATTGTCTGGGTGGTCCCGCGTGCATCCTGCCTGCGCAGGGGGGCTGGGACAAGCACCACCTGTCTGACTCACTAAATGTGATTTGTAGTTGTCCTTGAGCTCACTGCCCGAGTTAAACAATCCTGATTACATGCGTGATCAAAGACTTCTTCATAAGCAGTTATCAATCATTATTTAATAAACTTTCACCACACCAGTCCACAAAGGAGAAGCAGGAGTCTCTGCTCCAGGCACTGGATCCCCTGCAGCCTATGTCTCCATACAAGCGAACACGTACGTTAACTGATACACTAATGCTCTCAGTATTAGTATCCTCCTACTGTGGTTTAGCAGTTACATCTTTTTAGACCATGGTGAAGCAGGTTGTTCCCCTGCATCCCACTGCGGAGCACACCGGAGCAGACGACCACACCGCAGCCTGTGCAGGACCACACGACAGAGGGGTGGATGAGCCCTGCAGGAAGCTGCAGCCCAGGGGGAGTTCGTGCAGGAGCCGGTTTTCTGGCGGGAGCTGTGGCTGACGGGGGTTGCATGCTGCAACAGTCCGTTCCTGAAGGACTGCCCCATCAAGAGGAAGATCCTCTTGAACTGCAGCAGCAGTTCATGACAGACTCTATCCCGTGGGAGGGACACCATGCTGGAGCCAGGGAATAGTGTGAGGAGGAAGGAGCAGCGGAGAGGAGCTGCTACAGACACCATGACCTGACCCTCAGCTGGCCATCCCTGATCCCTCCGCACCGTTGTGGTAGAGGAGGCAGAAGAGTAAAGTTGAGTCTGGGTAGAAAAGGGATGCTGGGGGAAGGTGGGTTTTTTTTTTTTTCTTTGTTGCTATCCCACTTTAATTGGCAATAAATTAATCTTCCTCAAGGCCAGTTTGTTGTGCCTGTTACGCTAACTGTCTCAACTCAGAAGCTTTTTCATCTTATTTTCTCCTCCAGCCCTGGTGAGGAGAGGGCATGAATGGCGCAGTTTGGTGGGCAACTGACAGCCAGCCAAGGTTAACCCATCACAGAAGGTTTATTCATCATGCGCTATTATTTCAATCTAATCATAGCAGAAATGGGCCATTCAGAGGGTCAGCATTTTCTATGGAATTCCAGCTCACTGTCTCTCCTCTCGTTTTGCTTATCCAGTTTACATAAAACTGGCTGTCCTGGTTCTTGCCCCTCCGCCCTACTTAAGCATTTAGCAGCACAGAAAGAGGCCCGACTTCCTCTTTCACCAGCATTTGCATATCACCAAGTTTTCTTGATCTGCTTCTCAACCTGTGTAAAATTAAAGGCCTTTGAGAAACAGCAACAATGCTGGGTTCCGTGCTACCCCTTTTAAAAAATTCTCTCATTCAGGGTATACTTGTAAAACTGCTTGAGTCAAGTCACGTTTCTGACGATGATTTTCACCATCACTTTTGTCAACCAAAGCAAGCTAGTTTTTCACTAGTATGTTTTAGTCCAAGGCAACTAATTTAGATGGTTTTAGAGCGGGAGTACCTGCAAGCTACAGGCTGAGATCCACTACTACTTAAACAAATGAATGCATCATCTAGCCAGAACCTGTACAGAACAGGCCCCTTTTCATTATAAAGGGAAGGAGTTGTCTACAACTACCATGATATTACAAGAGATGATGGGTAACTTGCTGAGGGCGGTAAGCTCACTTTAGCTGAAGGACAGTCTCCAAGAAAAAAAAAAAATTCCACAGCCCCAACTTACTGTCTCATCTTCGTCTCCTATCCTAGAGCAGAAGGCTGTTGAGATACTCAACAGGGCCGTGGAATGAATGCCATCTTACGGCGAGCGGCCGTACTCCCAGGTGCTCAAACACAGAAAAGGGAGGAGCTTTCCCATACCGCTTTGAGTGCAAGACACAACTTGTTTTCTATTGATCACGTACACGACATGTACGGGCCTCCTTTGCAACCACATGCTTAAATTGATTAAATGCTGATCTCTGAAGCTCTTTTACCTATACATAGTAACAGTACTTGTGCGTTAACAAAGAGCATAACAGATTCTCAAAGCCATCAAAAGTCAGGGAAGAACTCAAGCATTAAGGAAGAGTAAAGCAATTTAGAAAAGGCTGTGCATGTGAACCCTTTCAGATGAACACTGAAGAATTCCAATGCTTACCGCTCCCATTAAGAATGCTTTTTCTACTCCCATGCCCTTCTATCCTTAAAATTACCAGCTGCTTGCTTTTTGTATATTTCAAGAGTAAGACACACACTACTTCTTATGAGAAATAATAAACCACAGTAGAAGACTAATCTGTTTGTACTGAATGGTGAAGCAGATGGACACTGAAACAGCAGAATCTTCCATCCTGTTTTTTGACCTGCACTCAACAGTAAGTCTGCCCTTGCCTGTCAGTTTTGCAAAGAAGCTTTGCTGCCAGTGAGTCTTCCACACCACATCCTGTTTCAAGAAGAAACACTTCTCCAGGCAGCCAGGCAGGGCCCTCAATTTAACACTTCTCAGCTTAGTTAATTTATACATATTTTGCCCATGTGTATCTTCCACGCAGCTCTAACTCTAGTTGTCTAATGGCAGCATCACTTAGCAGTATTTCTACCCCAAGCTTAAATAGAACATTGGTGCAATGGAAGAACTCCAATTATGCCTTTAATCATGCTGAAAATCTAATTTTACTGATTAAGTTTTGCTTTTATTTACAAAAACAAGTATTTACAACAAACTAGACATCCCTCAATTTATTTAATAAGGGTTAAATCCTGAGTTAGCACAATTATTGCTTCACTGACATTTCAGAAACTGCTAACAGACATTTTTATATTTTTCGTTCCCAGTAGGAATTCCCACACAGCACTTTTCCAAAGCTTTAAATCAGAAGCAAAACACAAAATAAAAATCAAAACAGGAAGTCAGTAAATATCAGTGCAGCTTTAGTTAACTAGCTGTGCATCGAGTGCAGTACAAAATATTTGTTGAGATTCAAAACAAGTCTTATGAACAAAAACTGGTTTTCAAATCATTAACAGCACTTTTTAAAAATTATAAATGCAGAATATAGGGATTGTAGTTTCAAATCAGATACAATCAACTGAGTGATGATTACACACATGTTAATGTAAAAAGACTCACTGGTTTTAAGATATTGATGGCCAGCTCATTATGATTACAGTAATCAAACCTCTTAAGTCCATGAGTCACAGTTGGTAATTTTGAGGAATGCACCTTGCAACACACGAAACTGGCTCTTGCCACTATTGTATACAACTACAGAACAATTTGAAGGAAAAGTACCTTATCAGGGAGCTGCCACGCATCACAATTCACACAAAGCATCACAAAATGTTCTTTCACATGCCCTGCAGACTTCCAGTTCTAGCATGTTTTTACTTGAAATGATGATGCACGCACAAAATCTGTTTTACATGCTTTGGCAATACACATGAGATGAACAAAATACTAGTTACACAATTTGTAGCATGGTACTGATGTCACAGAATGTTTATATATAGTTCAGAAAAAAGCATGAAGTCGTTTCTTCAGGTACACAAAGTTCTTTGCATTTCAGAAACTAACATTAACTGCTAACACTGCACTGAAAAAAACGTGAGAGTATAAAAAAAAACCCCAAAGAGGTCAGTGGCTTCCGAACTTGTAGATTAAAACTGGAAGATATTCTAAATCACTCACAGTCATTTATAAAACCCATCCTGTGGAAATAAAACAAGAGCAATCCAGAGATATTAGACCTCACTTAAAGACGACTCTTCTAGGTATCTTTCCTTACGGAAAGCAAATGGTATTTTAAGAAACAAGTTCAGTGTATTAACAAAGTGCAATGCTGTCACATTACCAAGTCTCTCCAGAGGAGATACCAAAATTAGCCAATTCTAATAAATTAGAAGATAAGTTGAAATTTAGAGTAGATTAATTATAAGACATCCGCATAAAGGAGTGGGGATTTAGCACTCTTATATACAAGAGACCAAGTTACATGGATATATGCTTATACTGAAAGATCCCAATAGGAACAGAAAGATAGTTAGGTCAAACCTGCCCACTCAAGTTGTAAGACTGAAGAGACAGGCAAAAAGGTAGGATTTAGGTTTTTAGCAGAAACATATTATTTGGAAAAGATAATTCAGATAAATAATTACCACATTCTGTCATAGTATCTATTTTTCTGCATTATGCATTTGTCGACGACTGGGAATGCAAACTACATACGTATCGTAGCTTTTACGGACTTCATCCAGTGACATCCAGTCACTGGCCTTGCAGTAACTAAAGGGGGCTTACAAGAAAGATGGGGATATACTTTTTAGTAGGGCCTGTAGCAATAGGACATGAGGTAATGGCTTTAAATTAAAGGACGGCAGACTTAGATCAGATACTAGGAAGAAATTCTTTACTGTGTGTGTGGTGAGGCAGTGGAACAGGCTGCCCAGAGAAGCTCTGGCTGCCCCATCCCTGGAAGGGCTCAAGGCCAGGCTGGATGGGGCTTTGAGCAACCTGGGCTAGTGGAAGGTGTCCCTGCCCATGGCAGGGGGGTTGGAACTAGATGGTCTTTAAGGTCCCTTCCAACCCAAACCATTCTGTGGTTCTATGACAAAAGTAATGTTTAGGACTTTGCCACCTCTGCCACCCTGTCATGTAAACAAGCATCTTTTAGCTGAAGGTCTTACTTTAATGGGATGGGTAGATTTGATAGGTGATAGTTCCCATGCATGAAAAGTATGGTTATATTTTACATAACATCAAAACAACTTCATGAGACCCTTTCAGTACAGTTGTCATTACATTATGCTAACCTTACAAGGTCAAATGCAGTTTTCATTTTAAGAAACCCAGTAGTCAAACTAGCACTCCAGTGGAAGAACCAAGGTGAACCGTATTCATGTTGACATGAAGTGTCACTATATCCCCGAAACAGCAGTAGTCTTTAAATAGTCAAACTGCTAAAGAAATACCATTTGTGCCAAAGTACTTTAAATTCTTGTGAAAGTCTCCAGCATCTTGTTAGGAAGTGTTTGCCACACCAGCATTCTCTGCCACAGAGATTACCCTATTAGTGCTGCATTACTGTCAACATTAAAAGACAAAAAGGTCATAGGTGCAGGACCAACCAGAAGAAAACGTCCAGTTTGGAAACCTCTCCAGTAAGGCATAGAGTTGAGGTGACTTTTGATCTTCCCCAAAAAAGTAATGTGCTGCTATGGCAAGAGACACTATTCCATCAGAATGCTCTCCTGGGGCCTGAAAGTGAGAAAAGGGCAACAGAGTCTTTAGGAGTGTTTATGGCTTTTAAATATGAGATCAGTCCAGATGTACTTTTCCACAGACTTAGTATGTATCAGTTTGCTCTTGCCTGTACATCAAGAGGCTATGGAAAAGGTCCCAGGCGAGGCAGGATATCAAGACACGCCCCGCCTCTGAAATGGACATCATGACCATGCCGGCACTAATGAAAGTACAGGGACTTTCTGAGGGTATGTCCCTGGAAAACCCCTGACCTCTTATATGGGGACAGGTGGAGATGGTCAGGAATAAAGGCCTGGACGACCATTGCCAGAGACAGTACGGGTACACTACTTGAGGGTTATTAGATAGAATTCATTAGATTAGGTTCTGAGCAACCTGATCTAAAGACGCCCCTGCTTATTGCAGGGGAGTTGGACTAGATGACCTTTCCAAGTCCCCTCCAACCTAGACTACTCTATGATCCTATGCAATAAACTTCATCCTGCAGGTCTTTGTCCTACATGTTAAAACACTTTCCATCTTGAAACGTACCAATTTCATTACATGACGAGTTAGGTTTTCATTGAACTTGCAACTAGGTATTTAAATCACAGTGCCTCTGACATGTTACATAGCTTGCACACGCTCTAACTTCAATGTTTGTATCGGGCAGTTTTGCTGACAAATCAAGACAGACTCCAACAGAGTATTTATGCTGATCCTTCTGTTGTGATTCCTTAGCATGAAAAGCCTTTTCTCCCTAGCTCTGCCACTATCAGTCTTGCAAAGCTTATCACACTGCAGATTCCTGTCTGCCTTTATTAAGTACCCTCAGAAGATTAGTTGGTTAAGTGTTTAGACTGCATGATCCAGGAGGAACAAGGGACTTTCCAAACTTTCAAAGGTTCTTGTACTATTTACTCAAAGAAAAAGACACTGTTAAAACTTTTTAAAAACATGCAGCTCTGCAAAAAGTTTTCCACTGGCAAGTTTGTCTGCAGGGGTGGGGGTTGCGGGGTGGCGGATCATAAATCCCACTGGAACAGCAATACTGGAAGCCTTGCTTTCAACTGAAAATAACGTAAAAGAAAATTTAGTAAACAAAGCTTTTACAACTCTCTTCAGCTTCAAGACAGGTAAGTTTCCCACCTTGCACTCCCTGTAATTTCCCAACACCAAGCAAACAAGACACATGAAAAGAAAACTACTCACAATGGGAAAAAGAACTCTGAAATAAAAGTTAATGAAGATAAAACTTCAAGAACTATGAGATCCAAACATACAACTAAGACCATGGAGAGAAGTAAAAAATTCTCCTTTTGGCTGTTTAGCAAGTTAGTGAACTAAGCATCAAAACCACATTTGAGCTGATATATAAAGTTGAAGGGCAAATTAAAAGAGGGAAGCTGCAATTAGGATCTATCAACAAAAGCAAAGCTTAAGGAAGTTGTTATGACATTTTTGACATAAGAATGCAGCAATGGGGGCAACAGGGCAGACCACAGGATCATCAGGTTTCCAGCAGCATACTCACCGTCAGTTCTACCCAGAAGTGCCAGGGCATAGCCTGCAGCCCATGAGAGTAAAACACAAAGTAGTCTCCTCCTATGCTAGCAACCGGTGTACCATTCCCAAGAGACCAGGCAGACAGAGACGACCCTTCATGTGGCCGAACATACAACGACATGTGACTTGGACCTGCAGAGACAGGGATATATATCTATATGTACCAGCAAGCGGACGTACGGAATAGCCATCTGTTTTCCTATATGGTAGCATGTTACCTGTGCATTACTATTTGTGTCTTCCAAAACATGATGCAACTGTCTTCTGTATAGCAGAAACTGCAATTATTTCTAAGCGGTGAAATAAATGAGATTATGTAGGAGAAGGACAGAGCTATAAATTGGACTTCACGAAAGGACTTGCTATAAAAAGATCAAGGCTTACTCAAAATAGACAAGGTTATCAGTCCCCCAAATAACAACTGCAATACAACACCCACAGACTCTAGAGTTATGAAACTGAATTAATTCATGCTAATCCCACAAAGCTCACCATATTGGGAATGGCACTAGAACCTGCAGTACTATAGTAAAAATCTGACTTATTATGGATATAAAAATAAACACAAATCACAAACCAGAAGCTTCAGTCACTCACCAGATACTTCAAAGCTTAACCTCACAGAATTCCAGGGCATCAGCTCCTTGGACAGAACTTTAAACTGAATGGGGCTTCTCGGGAAAATTTCTGGAGCAGGAAGATACCAGTTTTTCCTGTAACAAAAACAAACAAACATTAACTACTTGTCAGTGCAACACTCAGGGGTACTAAATATGAGAATCCCAGAAGTTTTTGTACAGCACACCTGACTGTGCTGTTACTAAATGAAATATTCAAGAGCTACTGATTCTAGCAGAAGGCAGGTAAAATTATCAGCTTATGGCCAGACAAATATTTCAAGGGTTCGTTAATAGAAAAATAGTCATCAGTGTGTTCACTCATTACTTCCATCTGCTTTAATGTACAAAACAATAAAATAAGTAAGAGTAACTGCATCTTCAAACTGGTACACTTCTGCTCACACAGTTCCTTGGGTATGAGAAACAGTCACAACAGCTAGTTTTCTCCTGTGGAGACCAGCTACTCTAGACTTCCTCTGCTGCGGTGAGGCAGGGGGAAGGAAAAGAAGAGACATACATACTCCTCCTCTGAACTTCCCTTTAGAAGGCCCCCTGTTCACCTTATTTTCCAGGGGTGCTGACATCAATTTTCCACACATCAGCTTCTACAGCTCCTGCAACAGACCCAGCAATTTCTTGCACAGATTCTGGCAGAAGACACTCCACCTACGCAGAAGTTTAAGTGTCTTCTGAAGTGGTAGGATTATTTACCTTTAGACCAAGATTAGCCTTGTGTTTTCTTCCCTTACATAAGCCAGATTGCATAAACAACCAATATACTCTGGCCAGTTAAGTGCTCCAGTGAAGCAGTGTTCACACTAACCGGAACATGAAATGCACTGGCAGAATCCAGGGAAGGCCACAGAAAGGAGCTTTCTCCTCGCATGGAGTTCTGATGGTGTCATTGATTTCAGGTACATGGGGAGTTATGTGAAATATTCCATTATAATCAAACCCATTAATCCATATAGCAGAGTCACTTTTAACTATATTTCCATCTAGATCATGAAATCGTCTGCTCGTGTGCTAGAAGGAAGAAAAAAAAAAAGATACACAGAAAGATGATGGAGCCTAAGCAGTTCACAAGAGTCAGAAGTGATTCTGAAATACCCTCCCACGTCAATCTTTAAGGTCAACTGTATTTTGAGTATGCATTGAACATGCATCTGAGTATTTATGGTATTTACGAATTGTATAGAGAGAATTACTCAGATAAGAGAAACATATCATAAAAAGCCTACATTCAGAACATGACTGTGCCTGTATTTGTTCATCTCTCATCACGTTCGCTTTTTGAACTACCATTGCTTACTCAACTCTCTGACCTAAAACCCCCTAAAAAACCCTGCTCCTCTGACACAGATAAACTGCACAGAGATTGAACAAGAGAAACACTAGCAATTCTTTCAAATCCAGGAAATATCATTAGAGCTTTTAAAGCAACCAAGAAAGGGAAGCTTACGTTTTGGGGGGCAGGGGTCTTTCCAAAAAACACACCCTCTTGCAACCAGAGACAATATGATATGCAAGGCTTTTCTTACCTGTAGAAAGACTCGCTTAGGCTTTGGATTGGCCACATCGGAACTATAAGGGAAGAAGATTCCACTACAAACGAGAATCAGAGTGACTACACACACAGTAGTTAGAGTTATTAGTGTTGTTTTTGTACTTTTGACAAGGTAAATGAAGTTAATCTAGGGAATAAAAAGACAGCCTAGTTATAAAACTGCAACACTTCAGAAATAAGACACTATTTGTGTAACTCTAAGATCCAATTATGGAACTAAAAGTACACTTAAAAGATTCCATTGTAAGTACTACCTTTTACATGACACTTTGCAATCTCAGTATTTAAAACCAAAAGGAATTAAGTATACTTACAGAGCTTTTAAAAATTTCCCATTTTTTAAACACATCTGCCAACAAAAACCTAGAACCTTTGTAGCAAGGGCAGCAGAAAAAAAAAGAAGCCCTGAGAATATTTTTGAAGTGTAGTGTATGTATTGTTCAGCCACATATTATACTTCACCTAAAGTGAAAGCCTGTTCAAATTCCAGCATTAAACTGCTTATTTTACACCAATCTTTACTAGTTCAACATAAAGCAGATATATTTTTGTAACCCCTGCTTCAATGACTTTTCTTTGACAATACAAAGCATGGAATCTTTGACATGTTTCCTAGAAATTTCCTGTAACATTTATAATAATATCATTAACTTCAAGAATTAATTTAGAAAAACACTGATTCTGAACTCTACAGAAAGTTTAAAAGTTTCAAACAACATTTACAAATCTACTTACAAAGTAAGATGACAAAATCATAGTGATGACCACAATAAGTCCTGCCAATACCATATCTGGTAGAATTTCTGAACCACTTCGTCCCATAATAGGTGTAAACATTTCAAATACAGTCCAACTAAGATACATCATATACAGATAGGGAACAAACATTCCCAGCATATACATCATGACAAACTTCATTGTGGTGCCTATAGGGGACAGAAAGAACCAAAAGACAAAAAAAGTAAAAGCTTAAAAGGACATGGACAGCTTCACTAACATATGGATCTGTATACTGCTGCAAGGCCAAATACACAATACAGGTCCTAATCCCTGACATGGACACGGAAAAGGGATCTCATTTTACATAGCCAATGCCAATATAACCCTTAAACACAACACAAATTATTAGTGTATTAAAAAAAAAATAAATTAAACAGGCGCTCTGTCCCAAACACTGTTTAAATATGACAGTATTTTTTACCAACCTTTACTGTTTATCCAAGTATCTAATTGCTTATTAATAACCCTACATAGTATTGTTCTTTTTAGACTGAGACACAGTATGTCAGTATTTCTTTTTTAAGAGCTTCAAGAACACTTTTTCTTGTTACAGAAATGCCACATGGTTACTTTGATTATTCAAGTTCACGGTTTGGGATTTCTTTTGCTTAAATAACAGAGTTGGGGCAGAGGTTTCAAAATACAACCTCCTCCCCTCAGAACTCTTACCTTTTTGGCTGAATTCTTTATGGATCATCAGCCTAGTGAGTAAAGGAAATGCTACCCATAACGTACAAATGAATGCTGAACAAAGGCCCATCTGAGTAATCACAGCCAATGCTATAGACCAGATCATCAATGAGGCATCAAAAAAAGTATCTCCCAGGTACTGCTCATTCATATTCTGTAATAAAAAAGCAAATACACTCATTACTGAGCATATTCCACATATCACATCTCATGAGAACACACAGAAAAATCCTTATTTCTTGTGTATAATTGTTTTCCTTGGACAAAATCTTGACAAGCAGCATCTCACCATTCCCTTACCATTTAGTTACCCATGATGTATACTTTTTTTCTTAAATTTTTTAAATCTGCTCTGACAGATTAAAAAAGAGATTACGTGGGCTGGGGCGGAGGGAGGATGGGAATGCACAAATGACAATACTAAGAAGTTGGAAGACTGATGTTTCAGGTACACAGGCATAAAGGGCCTTTCTATAAAAAGCATTCGTATTTGCACTACATAGCTTTTTTATATGCTTCACTTACGCATGAACAAGTTATCTGTATCTCCTTGAGATTCTAAACCTGGTTTTGCACAGCAGCTGTTAATACTCTTATACAAGCACTGTTACTAGTGTACAAATACTATATGGGTGCCTTTATGTGTCATGCCATAGCTGTCACTTTAGAAGTCTGCCTTTTTAAATATATTACTTGTTTTGAAGAAGAGACATGCATGAGTCACATAATACCAGATACACTTTCAAAAAAGAGGGAAGTTTAACTATCAAAAATGTGGCTTGGTTTTGTGAGTTTTTTTAAAAATTGTATGAGCAATGCTGCAGTGTTTGTAGTGCAAGATTCTTGACCGTGACTCCTGCTAGTAGCAAGAAGGACTGCTTGCGTGAACAACGGCTATCAGAAAGTGCCTAGTTCAGTTTTGGGCTGACAAGAAACAAAAAGAAAAGGAGGGGGGGGGAGAAACAAAACCTATTTCAAAACAAAAAGCTTAGTAATTCACAAGTTCTTGTGCCACTAACAGAAAACACCGAGGCATTGCCTGAGATTGTGAAGTAAGAGATTAGCTTCCAAAATTATTATGCAATGCTAAGTACAACATTAGTTACAGAGGCAGCTACTGAGGCAGCATAAAATGTATGGTGTACTGCAAGCTACAGCACGCAAGACAATTAAGAGACTCATGATATCAAGTTCGTTGATCTGCTGATAAAGACAACCAACAGGACAGAAGTAGATCCGGAGCCTGGAATAGCTGAACAGTTAGTGAAAGTACAAGAGTAGAAAATTGTAACATCAGATCTGTTTTATGAATGGCTCATCTCTTCCACAAATGGACACCACCACATAGATGTATTTGTTTACATATATCAGTTAACACTCCCCTTGCCTAAACAATTAAAAAAACCACTTGCAGATAATGGAACCTTCCATACAATCACATTTCAGTAAATTCTTAAAACTTCTTCAAATACTTGGATGAAGCTGGATTTGGCTGACAACTTTAGATTCCCTGAATTCTCTTGCCAAAAGCTTGTACAAATGGCTGAGAAGGTAAGTAAAAGCAAGCTGAGTGACTAAATATTACTGCACCTAAAACCTAAACCTAGTAGCAGACTTCTGCCCTGGAAGTGTCAGATACCTCAAGGCCTTAATTGTTTTTAATACAAAACCATTAAACTACCATCTAAACATATGTGATTGTTATAAACTGTAATTGTGACATAATAATGCAAGTTAAATCATGTTGGTTAGTCCGTAAGAAACAATTTAAGCAAAAAAAAAGGTAGACAGACAGTAATTGTGACAAATGACAGCAATGGAATGGTAACACACCAAATCCTCATCAAGCCTATTGCAGAAAAGAACATGGGACTAACAAGAGCTCTGTTCCATCTCCAGCTGTGATCAAAACAACTATCAATCAGAATAATCACAGAGAGAAAGTGGCAACTCCAATTTTTACAACAGCTTCATTTAGAAAGTGCTGTACAGCAGATTACTATATTGGAAGAGGGCATGGCAGAATTATAGGTTCTGACAGATGTAAGAAAAAAGCTTTCATATGAACCATATGAAAAAAAATTGTATTATTTGCTTAAAAGGTTGTGAATACAAATGACATTACCAAAAGAACATGCATAATAGGACAGAATAAAACAGAGAACTGGAATTCCAAGTTACATAACAAAATGTAAATGACAAATTAGATTAAATAAAGATTAAAAATATTAAGAGATATAGAAGAGGCACCATACCAAAATAAATTACTAAATTTAGGGAACCTGTTATACAAGTACATTCAGAGGCAAGAATCTGGCAAGATTTAAAGAACATTTGAGTATATATGTAGATTCTGCAAGTATCAACAGAACATTGAAACATATCAAAAACCCTAAGTTCTCCAGCTGTTGCTCTGCTCTCTTATTACTGAAGTGATGGCAGGAAGAGAAGTATTGGACACTGTATTCTACTAGGCTTTTTGCCTTGTTTTCTGAAGCAGCTCCTAAAGGTCATAAGCAAGGAGGAAGCTTTAAACCATGAAGCTTTTAACTCTCTGAATTTAGTAGAGCAAACCCTGTGCTTAGATGAAGCAGTTTTTACAGCGACAATTTCAATACTTCTGTCCAACACAGTAAACTTATTTTGTCTTTTTAATCAACTCAAAAATCCTATCTCCCACAGATCAAACACTACATTGCCCTTCAACATTAGCAACAAAGTCAAGTTTACCTTGTAGAAGAACTTCTTGGCTAGCGTGTGCACAAGAATGAGCTTAGCTGCAGCTGCCGTGCCATACAGAAACACAGAAACATAGAAATGGGTATACCAAGAAAGAGACCGTCCAATAACAGAGACAAATCCTGCCACTGTAAGGACTGTCACCAGTGTGCAGACCCAACTTATCAGTGTTAAGCTGAATGCAGTGAAGAATTTCTTCAGGTTAGGAATAGCTATGAAGGAGAAAAAAACAGAAGTTTCATTCAATGGTCATATATTGAACTGCAGGCTATCAAGACTGTAACTGCCCCACTGCACAATCGCTTTAATGACCAAAACAGAACTGCACAAGGAAAGAAGAAAGCGTGCCCTGGGCACTTGGTCTCTTCTCCCAAGTAACAAGTGACAGGGTAAGAGGAAACAGCCTCAAGTTACGCCAGGGGAGGTTTAGATGGGGTATAGGAAAAATTTCTTCACCAAAAGGGTGGTCAAGCATTGGAACAGGCTGCCCAGGGAGGTGGTTGAGTCACCGTCCCTGGAGGTATTTAAAAGATGTGTAGACATGATTCTTAGGGACACGGTTTAGTGGTGGACTTGGCAGTGCCAGGTTAGCAGCTGGATTCTGTCATCTTAAAGGACTTTTCCAACCTAAACAATTCTATGATTTCTTAACAGCATGGTCTAAATCACTTAGCCTATTTCTTTGCAAATCTTTTTGCAGTCTTCCCCACTGCAAGATTTATTCCCAGAGTACTAGCATATTCTGTAGATTACCATGATCCTAATAGTAAAAATTTCCCTAGGGAACCAGCAGAGCCCCTCTATCACCTATAAAGTCTTAAAAAAAAAAAAAAAAAAAAAAAAAAAAAAAAAAAAAAAAAGAGAAAAGAAAAAGGAGTTGTTTTTCCTAAATTTTCTTTTACTCCAGAAATGATTGCTGGATTTTGGGGGTTCAGGGACCATGTTTTGTTTTTTTTTTTTAAACATGCATGTTCTTACACATACATGGAAAGGTCTAACTAGAAAATTTAAGTTGTTTTACACCCTTTATTAAGCTTTGTTTCCCCATCTGTTGTTTTCTTATTTGCTCTTGCCTATGAACGGGTGCTAAAGAAACATGATTCCAAAGCCTGACCAGTGTTAACAGAACAAAGTTTATACAGATACTACGCAATTTTTTTTTCATTTTCAGACCTTTAAAAGATTTAATTCTAATCTTCATGAAAGGATAAGAGACACTATCATGATTCACAAATGCTAGACATCTAGGCCTATCATAGCCCTTCTTCATCATAATTATTCACAGTTGAGAGATTTAAACACAAAGCAACTCCTATGGCATGCTGCACAACTAAATTTTATTTCTGAGGTTTATCTTAACAGAGGCCTTAATTGCCTGAACACTTCCTTCATCTACTGATTGCTATTCACTAAAGAGTAAGGTGATATAATTTTTTTTTATGTATATATATATATATTTTTTAAGACCTAGACTTACCTCTGGTTTTGGGTTGTAATACTTTTTTGCTTAAATAAAGAAAAGCAATTGCTGCTGTAATATTGTTCATGATGGTGCCAACACGAGCAGGATAAGCCAGGACAAATAAACCAAGTACATCAAAGAACACAACATTCCCATGTCGATAGTCAAAAGATTTCGCCAACTTATCTGATGTTGCTAGGTATTTTAGGACAGCTAGAATATTGTCACCTATTGAAAAAGCAGATAAAGAACATAACTGTATCAGGGTTCACGAATTAGTACACAGCATTCTTTTAAATATAAACATTCTTAAAAATAAAACTGTATTGAAATATCCTCAAAGACATGAATATACAACCGATTATTCCAAAATAGCCATAGGATGGTACACACAGCATAGTATTTTCTATACAGCTGTCACTAAAATAAGTATACTTGATAAGCTTCATGTATTTAAATACTGTTCAATGAAGGCAGTAGCCATGCTTTCAGCCCATAAGCCCTTCATGTCTGACACTGAAGCACTGGACTTCAAGGCTTACCCACAGAGGAGTTTATAATTTCCTAATCTTCACTCCTCTTCTCCTTGCCACTAGCAACCCCTCTATGTTTCAATGACTGTTAACTACCTGCCTTTCTTTCCCTAGATGACTGTAAGGCAGGAGACAAGAAGGCTGTTTTCCTCTGTAGCCTAGGAGTACCAACCACCATCTCCTTTCCCACAGTACAGCCAAAACACATGTAATCAAATGAGAACAACTGTTCTCAATTTCATTTTGCTTTTACTTTACCTGTAAAAGTGCTAATTGGCTGAAAAGTTTCTCTCTTTTTTTCCCCTGCTGTTATATGTTATAGCAAAAGATGTTCCACATAACCACCATGACCAGTAAAACCATCTTTCCGACAGGAATTTGGAAGTGTTATTTTCCATCTTGCCACTGCATCGGCACAAAAAGTGTTTAAAACTCTTATTCATGGTGGTCATCTAAGCTGGCTTCTGTATAAGCTTGAAGAGGAAAATGGTCAAAATCCTGGAGGCATTTAGGATTATGTTAGGTTTTCCTGGGAAACTAGAAGTCTTAATCCAATTTTCTTTACTGCAGTCTGTCAAATACTCTGCTTTGAGCACAACCTGTCAGTAGAAAATAAATCCTGTTTATCTGTAGTCTGTGTGCTATGTTTCTAAGTTTGACAGATTCATTCTAAAGAAAAACCTCTGCTGGCAGATCAGTCTCTCTGCTACCAACTTAACCATAAGCTTCCCATGAACATTAATCAATAAGGCGACTTACTGAGAGAAAAGGAATGCAGAACACTGAACAATGAGGTATCAGTGGCTAGATTATAACTGTAACTAGATTCCACCATTACCTTCAAATCAACTTCATTGGATGCTAATGAAGTTTATCCTCCCAAGTTGACCAAACATATTTCCTTCATATTTTAAAGACATGCATTCAGTTCATGCTTTGTTCTTTAAAACACATAATAAAATTTATTAATTTATTGTGATAGTAGTCTTACAGCAGAATGAAAAAGCAGCTACAACACAACTCTCTAGTAAATTACCATATACTTGAAATACAAACCTGCCCTCTGAATGGAATCAGTTACAATTCTGTCTGATGTGTCATATTCTGTGTGATAAATGTAGCCATTTTCAATAAAAGCCAAATCTATTCCTACAGAGAAAGAAAAAACATATTTGAAATTACGTAAATGTAAAGCCTCAAAACAAACGTGAAAGTTTTCACGCAAAACATTGCTCTACTTTGTACTCACTGTTTTTAAAGATTATGATAATAGTCTGCCTTGTAGAAGGAAGACTAAGTGAGATTGCACGTGTATTTAAAGAAAGGACACTTTTAAAATTTTTAAATATCTATCCTTTCCAGTGTATCGATTTGCTTGACATCTGTAAACAAACTGATCTCTACTGGAGCAACATGGAAATTCCTAATCAACCCAGCTTCAGAAAAGATGAACAAGGTGCTTTCTGAACATTTACTAGTAAAACATCAATAGAGATCCATGATGAAAAGCAGCACTGTGGAACTATAGAAACACCCTCTTAAAATACCTGGTGTGTTCTCTTTACTTCTAATTTGTAAACAGCTTTTCAAACAGCCAGTCCAAAAACTCTTAATTAAAGTCCAAATAATTTGTAAAAAATAAACAAAGCATTATAGAAAATGAAGTTTTCTGCAAGATTAATTATACATCCATTGTATCCTAAACACAGACCCCTCAGCTGCATATCCAAAATGCTGCTGTCTGCAATCTGAATCCTCCAATTTTCCAGGCATTTTACAAATCAGGCCTAAATTCTACCAGCAAACAAAGAGGAACAGACAAGTTCTTTAGCTCAACTATTCTATTTCTGTTTGCTTAGCAAAAACTGAGGTCTGTGAGAATTCATTTACCATTTATGATCCAGGTGAGATTCTCAACAAATAATGAACACATTTTACAACATCAGCTACTTTATTTTTCATGCTAGAAGCTTACTTTGGAACAGTTCTGTTCTAAGAATCAATTCAGAAATATCACTTCTCTTGAAAGTGAGTCCAGTGACAACCTGTGCCAGACAGCAAGGATTTTACAGAAGTTTACATTTCTTTGAATTGTGTTTTCATTGTGTGTTCCATGGTTTTATCCCACTGGTCATTCTCCACAGAATGGATACCAAACTCTACAAACAGATTAGCAAAACCAAAACCTGCTGTCCTGTGCTTGATTGTGATGAAAGAAAAAATAAAAGGTAATGAAAAAGCATTGATTACTAAGTCACTATCTTTAAAAAGGATTATTTTGGTTTATCCATTAAGTACAGACATTTAATTCCTGCAATTTATTAGCAACATTACCAAAATGTTTCAGACCAGAGTATTTAATATTGTACTGTTAATTCCTTGAGTGTTTTCATGGCTTTCAGGAAACTTTCTACCATGTTTTTTCCTTCTGGAAAACAGCAGTCTCCAAAAAACATCTATAACAACCTACAGGACAAGCCAAGTCTAAAGGTTCTTGCCTTAGAAAAAAAAGCGGGCAAATCTGCTCTCAAACTGAAAGCCAAATAAAACATGAGTACCTTCACATAGTGAACCGCAAAATAGTCTCCTCGTTATAAACTTAAAATAAATGGTTGCATGATGCACATTGACATGTCTTCTGATAATATACCTGGAACATTGCCAAAGTCCCTGTAGATACGGAAGTCTGTGTCTGCCGGAATAATACCGCTCTGAAATATTTCCTGTGCCACCACAGAGGCAAAGGGATGTTTGGCTGCAACTACATATGCTTGTACCAGCCAAGGATTCTCAGGTCCTAATAAAGATGAGCAGAAAGTTCACAATTACTTTTTGAACTTCAGTTAAGACACGTATCTTTACGGTAACAAATAACGCAAAGGAACTCAATAGAGTTTTAATGCTGTTGCCCCACAGGGTATATTCTAAGTGCATCTGTGTTGGTTGCATGACTCATACTTGAGAGAAAGAATTAGCTGCACTTGGGGGGGGGAAAAAAACACTGATGTGTTGAGAGTTCAGCGAAGAGTAGGTAAGTCATTTCCCAAAACAAGATCCAGCACTAATGAAGAAGTCACAACCTTTAGTAAAGTTTCCAATTCATCATCTACATATCATACCTCCAAACTGCTGTTTACAAAAAAAAGTCTCTCCATTAAAGCATTCAATTAAGCACTTCCAGCAGAAGGAAGTCCGCAGTCAGCTAGAATGGAGCAGAACTATAACTGTATCCTACAAAACACACAAGTTTTCCTGCTTCCTGAGCAGCAGCTGGAGTTTTAATGCCAACATCTCCCTGCAGACATTTTGCAAGAACTACTGTGAAAATTAAATAAAGCACATGACAGTATCGGTATGCAAGACATAAAAGAGACCCAAATCTGGTTTCCTCCTTATTACCTTGATGTAAAAGGTAAATACAACATCTGTAATTCTGTTCTACATAGGCTTCCCCCTATGAGGCAACTTCTGTGGCAGTGCTTTAGCCTACGTGTATCTAAAGATGGAGGGGAACTTTTATGCACAGAGTTGGGAAAAAGGCACAGAGGTTCTCCTGTCTTTTGCTTATGTGTCACTTTCAACACTCCTGCAAGTCTACATTGTTTATTATCAAATTATCATAGTGTAGAAACTGGACACAATGCAAGCTCATACCTGTTTGAAAAACAAGTTCTTTTCCTCCTACACCTGCTGCCTCCAGGTTAATAAAAGCTCTAATTGACTTGGCCCACTCATGTTGTGTAATGAAGCCATGACTAGCCTTGAGGGGAAAACAAAAACAAACAAAAAAACCCAGGTCAAATATCTTCCAGACCAGCCTAAACATTATTTTCCATCATGTATGACCGTAAATGAAGACTGGACAAGGCAGCCAGATCACTTACAACACTAACAGATGTAGAAAACCCAAGTCTTCTAATTAAACTAATATGAACACCATTCTTAATCTATGTATATTTTTCCCTTTGAAATCAAATACATTTTCCTCAGAATGTTAAAGACTGGCATTTAACTAGTATTTCAACAGATTAAATACTAGAGCAATATCTAGAGTTACTCCTCTGTCAGTTTTGATACACAGCTTTGATGGGTATTTTATAATTCTGGCATATTCTTACCTGCAAAATGTTTTCTTCTGCACCATTAAATAAGAATATGACAGCATGCTGCAAGGACTCTGATGATTTTGAAAGCGTGTTAAGTATTTCAAGCATCACTGCGCAGCTAACAGCATCATCACTGGCACCTTAAAATAATCAGCAGAATGGCACGGCTTACAACAAACATGCAGAATTGCAATAAAGACCAGAAAAGTAAAAAGCTTTATGCTATCTCAGTCACCTAATCTAACCGAGGTACAATTATGTCAAGCTGTAGTGCATTTTTTACTACTGCTTGTACCCTGCGTCTACACTAGTTAAAAGCAACAGCAGAAAGAAAAATAATGTTCCAAAGTTGAGCAAGTGAAATAATAGATACCAGATCCAATACTGCTGTTCAAGAAAAGTACACTAACCAGGTTACTAAGCAAGTAAAGTAATCATTATCTATTTTTCTAATAACAATACAAATAAACAAGGACATAATTTTTACTTCTGGCATACTCAAATTTTTAAAAATAAACATTCTCACACAAGTCATCCTAAAGCATGCTACACTTGTAACATATTCAGTTAAGTGGACAAAATTTCAAAGTAACATAAAGCCAAGATTGCAAAATAAAGCAAAGGAAACACCAGAATTCACACCTTGAAAACATTTTTTAAATGACAGTACACATTATAATACATATTTTCATGACAAGATGCTTTCCATCACCCTTCTTTCTGTGCAGAAAACCTGTGCCGAGAGCTCAGTAGCCTGTTCTCTTTGAGTTCCTCATCCAACACTATTCTGCTGGTGCTCTGAGTTCCTCACACCCCCTCCCACACATTGCCATTTTTTTAGCTTGATTAAGTGCCTATCTTTTAGCCAAGCTCTACCATTGCCTCATTTCTCTCACTTTGGTGCCAGCCATAGCATGTCCCTACCCCACTCTCATCTATAAAACAGGAGCAAACGGAGATTTAACTCGTTCTTTCAAGCCTGCATTGCATATATGATGCCCCCACGCACTGACATGCACACACATGTCAGTGTGGTCAGGCGTCAACATGCTGTTAGGGCAGACTCATTAGCTGCTAAACTGTTTAATTTACACATTCAAAAATAAAAGAGAAAAAACCAAAGCAGCTCTTCCAAAGCTTGTTACTTGGCAAAATTTAGATATATCTGCCCCTTTCATTTAAAGGGCATGTTCCTGATCCAAACATGTCTCAGTCTAAATTTCAGCCTTAGCTTATTGTATGGAAGTATTTTAGAATAAATAAATAAAACCAAAATGTTTCCAATCCACTGTTCTCTAACCTGTTTCTCACAAATGAATGCCTTGTTCTGCCAAAAGCTTTCCAAAACCCTCCCCCCAAATACCCGATTTAAAGCCCTGATTATATTGCTATCTGAATTTATCAGTAGTTTACTCTTAGCCACACGAGTTCTTTTATCTAACTTACGCTGTGTTGAAAACTCGGCAGAGAAGTGATCATAATTTTCAGTGAGATTAATCACTTATCTGCCTTGCTGTAAAGCTAAGAAATTGAAAGTTATTCAACAGACAGACAGATTTACATCTGACTAAAGCAGCCGTGAAACCATATACTATGACAGAAGCTCACAGTGAAAGTACCATCCTCAAACACTTCATATACAGCAAAACTGACAGGAGGTTAAAACAGATTTTATGGCAAGTATCAGTAACGTAAGGGAATGACATCATCAGCTGCATCTGCAATGGTAATTTCAAGGATGTTTCTGCTTCAAGTTTATTGGAGAAGAATCAAATAGGCCATACAAACTGGAAATTAGTACCATTAGAACAAGAGACATGTTTTAGGAACGTAGTTTATGTTCTTTCTTCACAAGGAACTCGAGCTTTCTAACTAAGCATTGATGTTCTAATGGCTCAGTGAGTTTTGCTTTACTCATTTTGTATACATAAGCATCAACAGCAGGTCATGTTTTATCATCTGACTTTCAAATACATTACTTATTGAGCACTGAGTTCCTGCCGATTCCAGTTAAATAACAGTTTTTGGAATGAAAAAAAGCTGTAAGCAAGTACCTTACAGAAATACAAGAGAACAGAAAACAAAAGGTTCTTCTTTAGCTGATGTGCAAGTTTCACACTAAGAAAATGAAAGACAGCAGCTCCTGACTGTTGTGGTAAAGGGCTAGGCTGCTTTGTGATTACGGGCAAGCATACAGGCTGATTTCTAGCTCCTCCATAGATTTCTGTATAATTCTATACAAATCACTAATATTCCTGGCACCACTGTGCAAGGCGGGTGAAGTATTTTGCTGTCTGAATGAGTGTAAAGAAAGTAATCGTTGCAGATGTAACGGACCCACAATTTACACAGGGCATCAATCTAAAGACAGTTTTCAATAATGATTGTATTATGCTTGCAAACTATTCTGAGTCTAGGCAGCCATATTTAGACTATACATACAGTAATTAGCATCTCTGCACTTCCTAAATAACAGATCATGTGTAATAATCATGCAGTTATTAAGCTTAATTTGGAAACACAATCTTGCATAAATATGATTGAGAAATTCTGCATCCTATTTGTTCCCAGAAAAAAGGCACAAGGAGTACCGCAAGTGCTTTGTTTCTCTAGCTAATACTCAACTGTTTTCTCAATAATAAAAGACTATTTGCATGTGCTAAAGAACAGAATGTTTACCTTCAGAAATAAAATACCGTGTGGGGTGTAAATGAAGAAAATTCGGTAAAAGCTGTGCTGTTGGTGAGTGAAACCTGTAGTTATTTTTCAATAGCAGTAACAGGCACACACCTGTGGCTGAGTGTTGTAACAAATGTTTTCGTGTGGTTTTCAGTTCCCTACCTTCCCTGCACTGCTAAAACCATGTATTTACAGAGCTGTTTACACCATTGCTGCAATTATTATTTAACATGATCAGACTTATAAAAATGCAGAGGGACAAGAGTAAAAGGATACGCAACAGTGACAGTGAAAGTAGCAGTGAGAGAATGTACATGCTACCAAGGCAACAGTACCCCTTAATCTTTGATCGGAAGAGTTTCTTAAGAGAGCTTTGAATGCAGAAAGAAAACAAAGATTTGGCATAGCTTAAGGATTTCACACTAGAAACATAAAGCAGGACACCAGAAGAAAAACACAGGCTAGTTAGTGAGGGTGGGAACAGTTTCTGGCACAAAGCATCTTGTGAAAGGAAAACCAGAATTAAATCAGTACAAGAGTATGGAAAGACCTGAATGACAGGTGGAAGCAGCACATGAACTACGTGCGTAGAGCAATGAATTATAAGAAAGGAAGACATAACCAAGCTTTCTAGAATTCTAAATGTAGTATCCGTAATTTGTTGCCTACCAGAAAGTGAGGGCGAAATCCTGACTTTTGGAGGAGCAACTTGTCACTCTAAACACTGGATCTTACTGAAATCAAGCAGATTAGCTGGCACATGCAGTATTCTAGCATGTGGGTATAAGGCTACTTGGTATAACAAGACAGCAAGCCAAGTTCTGTGGCTTACCTAATACATAGAAACGCAGAACGAACATGTGGACCTACCCGGGGTATTTGGTACGGAATCAAAGTGACAATTGGATAACACTGCATGCTCGGCTCCGTTTCGGGGTTCCAGCTTCACTACAACATTGGTTATGTTTGCATAGTAACTAGTAAAGCCTCCTAAAAAGTCAATGCTGAAAGAGCCTGTAGGCCTCTGTATGTCTACAGATATCTTGTGAGCATCTGTGCTTTCTCTTTCTATGGCCCTAATTTGTTCTAAGAGGTAGTTAACTGTAAGAACTTCATTTTCTGGACTTCCAACTGTTCTGGGCCCAATTGCTGTTATGTTGTCAAGATATCCCCTGTAAGAGATAAATTACACATTCAGCATCAACACATTCAACATTTAGTATGCAACTTAACTACAACTATAATACTGTTGTACATTGTTCTGTTTCAAAACTCGTACTAAGTGGAAGAGACTAAAGCCAATTAGACAGTAACTGCAGTCAAGATGGCAAGGACCACCATGGTAATGGGCATACAGTACTGATCCTCACTCCGTGCTCCTCAGGCTATCCATCACAACATTAAACCAAACCACTGGTTTTCTGGTTCGAGCACACCATCCCAAAAAATAAACAAAAGGCTGAATGGAGAAGCTGAAGATTTCCTCTTCAGCAACGTTCTGCATAAGCATACGTGCTCCTCCCTGAACGAGCGCACCGTCAATAAGATCTACACCGCTGAAAATCTGCAAAGAAAACCCTCTTCCAGGCACTAAGACCTTTGTAAGACTACGAGAATTACTACGGAGGATGTGCTGTTTGACCAGCCCAAAGCAGCGCCTTTACGGGGCGGCCGGCAGGAGCGCGGGGGCCCTTACACACTGTCACCCCATTTCTGGGAGCCCGAGAGAGCCCCGAGCTCCTGCCGGGGCACGGCGCGACTCGCGCTCCGCCAGCGACCGCGACCCAGCGACCGCCCGACGGCAGAGGGCCCCGACGGCCGCCAGCCGGGGCTGCCGGGGCTGCCCGGGCGTCTGCCGAGCGGGTGTCGCCCCGAGCGGGGCCCCCGCGCCAAGCGCAGGGCAGCGGCAGCCACCGCCGCCCGCGGGGTGATGCCGGGCGGACTCTGCCCCGCGGCCGGCCTGACACGGGAAGGCTCCGCGGCCCCGCCCGCTCGCCGTACCTGGCGCGGAGGGCGCTGAAGTCGCGGGGCCCAGCGGCGGGCGGCTGGCTCAGCAGCTGCCGGTGCGAGACGTGCGCCAGCGCCCGCAGCCCCAGCAGGAACAGCAGCACCAGCGGCGCCCCCCGTCCCTCGGGCAGCGGCCGCGGCGGTGGCCCGCCGCGCTTCTTCCTGCCCACATAGTCGTCGCCGTCCTCCCGCGGCGGCGGGTGGCGGCGGTCGCGGTGGCCGCCGGTGGCGCGGAGCCGCCACACCGTCGCCGCCGCGCTCCGCTCCATGAGCCCCTCGCCTCGCCTCGCTGCCGGCGCCGGCTCCGCCGCGCAGACGCGCGATACGGGCACCGACGAGGGTCAAAAAGCGCCCGCCCCTCTGCGCCGCCGGGCTCGGCGCGCGGCGTGGGGGCGGGGCCAGGCCTGTCACGGGGCGGGGTCTCGTCGCCGCCCGCTCGCCCGCGCCTCGTGCTGGCCCGAGAGGGGTGGGCAGCGCGCGTCGCCCGCAAAGGCGGACCGGCTGGGTGTCGCCGCGGCTTTTTTGGGTTTTTTTAATGCCGAAACGCAAAGGAAAGCGCGCAGGAATAACCGCGGGGGCGGGGGGGGCGGGGGGCGGCGGTGTAGAGTGCCACAAAGCCACCACACCAGCGACAACGGGGGGTGACGCCCCGTACACACGCAGTCCCGGCACTAGCGGAGCTCTGCGCCCCCGGGCCCGTCCGTGCCCCCCACCCGCACTGCATCTTTGCCATTGCGCAGCCGCCGCGCCGGCCTGGCGGAGCCGGGACAGCCCGCGGTGGCGCGGCACCTCTCGGGGGTGCTGGCAGCTGCCGGTGAAGCCGTGCCCGGGCGAGCACCCGCCGCGGGGTGGCCCGAGAGGTGGCACGGGCCGTCGCCCTCGCAGCACTCCGCTTGCTCCTGGCCGGGAGCCAAGCCTTTGCGGTGCCTTTGAGTGGTGGCCCAGGCCGCTCCGTGGCCATCTCGCTGCCTTCCTCACGCCGCGGCCCGCCAGGTTTTGCAGAGACGGGTGCGAGGCGGCTGCACCGCAGAGCTAGTGTGCCTCAGCACGGGCTGAAACACGGTACAGGCTTCGAGCAAGTAGTTTACGGTCAGGTTTAGTCGCGCTGGAGTCTCACAGGTTCTCACCAGCCTCGTCCCCACTGAAAGGCACAGGGTTCCTCCCTTCCACGGGGCACGTGCTGCGGGGTGGGGGCTTTGTTAGCAGGGGGCTCTCTTTGCTCGGGGGTGGACCTTTTGGCATGCTCACTGGGGTACTCCACACGCGGTTCAAGTAATCTTCTCTTTGGTCTCATGAACCGTTTGGTTCTCCTTGCACTTGCTGTTTCTTAGCTTCCCCTATTTCTGGTGTCTATTCCCTCTCCCAAGGCCGTGTCATGGTAACTGTTTGTAAGGGCTGACTAACACCCTCTTGTTTTTTGTTATAGATCTTTACATATTTTGTCTAAATTTCAAGTTGAAGAACAGACTAACCTTCAGTTAAACCACCTGCCTGCGTATGTTTGATGTAATACTGAGCCGGTCGACTGCGGTACTGCTCCGCAACGTACCTGGCTACTCCCAAAGCTATCGTAAGAGGTGCTTGTTTCTTGTGCTCTGTGACATAATCTGGAAACAGATTATGTAATGGTGTCATCCAGAGAACTGGCGGTTCCAATATATCCAGTGTTTGCAGAGGAACACTGAATGTTGCTGCTTTCTACCCTGCCTCTGTGCTGCCCCGTGGAATTGCAATGCCCTTTGGGATGAACAGGTCTGAAGGAGTGGTGCACTGATGTCCATGGTCTCTGCACACCTCGTGCTCTAGTAAATTTCCATATTCTGGCCTAGTGAGTTTCCTCATTTGCTTCACTGCACCCTCAGAACAGACAAAATTATTGCTTACAATTTATGATTTACACTCCAGACTCTACTACACTTAAGACCCAGTAACATAGTTGTAACCTGAGAGGTTTGTTTAGTTCTTCTTCTTCCTGCTTTTGTTTTACTTACCTGTGTTACCTCCTGCTTCACAGGCAGACAAATATACCCCCAGACTCGGCACTCAAAAGAAGATTTTACATTAGAAGCAGCTCTACTATGAAAAATTCCAATGTAAATGTTTTCTTAAAAATACAAGTGCATAAGAAGTTCAGTGAAATGCCTGCAACACAAATAACCAAAGCTAATTAAATGTAAGCCCCCACAAATGCAATAGAATGGAAGCTGCTTTTTGAAATTGTCGTATTAATAATCTGCATGATAGTAAGGCTGCATTACTGAAATACATAAGAAAACGTGATTTTAAAGAAAGATGCAGCCAGATATTCAGTATTAATCTGCATTTCTTCTTTGAAATTCCTAAGTGGGTCTTAAAGATGTATAGAGAAGTCAAACAAGGAATCAAATATGCACTTTCATCTTTTATTTTGATTTCATGTATAATATCATCAGTGCTGAAGTACTGGGGTCCACCGCTCCTGAAAACCTCAACTCAGCAGCTTTATACAGGGGCAGTTCCTCTCCAGCAACACATTTTGCTGCATTTCAGTTTGACTGTGTCAGAAGAGGCCCTACACTATTGCTCTGGAGGGTAACACAATCTGAGAAAACAGGAGCTACACATTGTTCATTTATTTTGGATTTACACTTACCTGAGGATTAGAACTCTAAAAGAATTTCATCCTTTTCTTAATAGTCTTTTTCCTTTCATTCTTTGGGCAACATTTGAACATTAAAAAGCCCCCAGTTAAGAAAAAGACTTGACCACGCTGATTTTGGTGATGGTCACACTCTACAGGTCAAAATTATTTTTAATATTCTGTCAATTCAAAATTCAGAAGTAATTTTCTGCTTTGGACCAGAAAGGCTTCTGATGTTTGGAATACCAACAGCCCTTTTATTATCTGTTCTGAGCACAGTATTTGGAAGGGCACTGTGCAATGTGAATTAAACTGGAAGTATAGTGCATACACGTTTTGACATGACTGGAACATCAGGGTCAAATACGTCAACAAATACAGTGCCCTTTATTGCTCTGTTAGTCTGGAATGACCGATTTAAGATAATTGGATCTAATTTCCAAACAAATGATTCAGCATAGATTTGATTTGACTTTATGTCAAGAAGGCTGATGATTAACCTAGTGTCTTGTAATTCACGCTGCTTCATTTTGCCAGCTCACAACAGAGGGAAATCCCTTGCTCACTGAGCATGAATTATACTTGTAAGCTATGTTTTAGGCAGAAAAAGTAAAAATCCAGCCTTTCATTCACAGGGACTATGGGCCTGGTTTGTTCTCCAACTTAGTAGCAAAACCAAGTTAAATGATAGCAGGATAACATTCTTGCTTAACCAATAAATAGAAATATGAACTTTTCATAGGTTAAGGCCACCATCAGCTATTTACAGTAAGGATCTAGAACACTGTCTTCAGAAAAGCATTTAGTTTTGATCAAAAATAAAAAATTATGAAGCATCCATCAAATAATGGGAAAATTGTTCCCATAGTCACCTTTCTCATTCAAATGTGATTTGTGCTACTAGTTTCTTCACCTTCACTTCTTTTCCATCCATTGGATCCTCTTATATCATTGACTGATAAATTGAAAATCCCTTTGTTACAGGATTTCTGGTCCATTGTAGGTATTAACACATCATGATCAAGACTCCCTCTTACATTCATCTTTGAGCTTGAGCCTTATAAGCTGTTACTTTTCTAGTCCTTTCATCCTTTTTCTAACTGTTCTCTGATGATTTCCAGTTTTTCAGTAACTTTCCGGCACTGCTGAAGCAAAAGGAGAGGTGGTATCTCAGTGCTGACACCAATGCCAGATACAAAGGTAAAATACTCGCTACCCTGCAGGGAGGCAGAGCTGTTTGTTTAAGCATGCTGCCACAGTTTTGAAGTGTCAGGGCATCTGTTTCTGTCATTACAACATGTTCCCTCCATCTACTCTGTGTCCCGTAGCGTCTCTGACAGGCAGGATCTTCCAGACCAGCTTTCGGTGAAACTGGAGCTTCGCAGGAAGCAGGAAACCCTGTGAGGAGGAGAAACCAGATTTTACATCCTGAGTATCCAGGGCCTGTTGTGTCAGCCTTTCCTAGTGACACCTGTGGGTCTGGAACAATCTTACTTTCCTGCACTACAGCCAGTGCTAGACCACCAAGCATCTGAGCCCTCCTGCTGCAATACAGCTAGATATTCACTCCTCCCTCAGGCCTTGGAGCTATCCTCTCTTCAGTCACATCGAATGATCTATCATCTTCGTAAGTCACGTCACTTTTATAGCCACAGTGTTGTAACTGGAAGCTTAGATTGAGTCAGTTTTCTACCCTGTCTTCAAGGGGTTTTTTTGGTCACTACTACCCACAGGCTAGTCCCCATCTCTTAGCTATGGCCAGCCTCTGATTCCGTGTGCTGCAAGCCTGAAAATGTTTGCCTTGCACACTTGATAAGCATTCAGTATTGCTCTGAATCAACAGGTGCTCTTTATTATCTGTAGCTATCCTAGTCTTAAACATGGAACCAGAAAGAATATTGTAAGAACTCAGTGCAAGCATCCACCCTTGTACAAACACAGTGTAGTCTTGTGTAGCCTGGATTCAGTTCAGATATAAGCAGCTGTTCACTTTGAAAACTGTTCCACACAGGCACACTTCATGCTGTCTGGGGAGTTTGCATTTCTTCTTGGTCATTATTGCCTCACTTTATGACATAACTCCACACTACAGTATCTAGCCATTAATTGATGCCAAAACAGCACAGAGTAACTGCTCAGAGGCCAATTTTGTCTTTAAACAGCAAAGGTATTTATTTATTTCGTGCAACATTGGGGAGCTAGCCAATTTGCACCAGACAAACTAGCTCCAAAGTTTTCAGTGAAAAGTTAGGTATTTTATACAGTTTTCCTGAGAGGTTACACAACATCTTAACATACATGCTCATTTGATTTTGACACCTAATCATTCCGTTCACAATAGGTGGGATCTAGGTGGAGTAGACTTTCAATTTTCTTTGTTCAGTGATTTCCTGACTTGACGGTCTCCTTACCTCCTTCAGGTGCCCACCTTATCTTTTCTAATTATTCAGAGTACATCCCTTTCTCAACACAAACAGAGCATCACCCAGAGCATTGTACCAAACTCATACTGACTAATCTTTTTTTTAAGACCTTGTTCTGTTTCAGTATGTAGCCATTGATGGCATTACCTATGGTAGACTAGTTTAAGAAAATGGCACAGGGAATCTAATGAGCTTACACTAATGAGTACAGTGTCAGTACTCTCAGCTGAATCCTTGTGAAAATCTTTCCCAGACATCAACCAGAGGGTATTAAGGGCTCATTTAGCTAAACACATCCATCTTTTTTCCCAAGATACAAGGACAGCAAATGCCTCATCAACACTCCAGACGTACCCAAGAATTGGGTGTTTCCACTACTATCCCATGATTAAACCAGATTGATGAAACCCTGGTCACTCATTCTGGAACAGGAGGTGGAAGAACCACTCACAGATTCTAGATTGATAGGGCACAGACAGACTGTTATCTGCATTTTGTTTTGGTAAGCTTAAGAAGTTTTTACCTCTCTTCCCTGTTTGGCAGTACTTATTTTCTGTGGTCCCTCTCTTTCTTACCCTGTTATTTTGTAATGGGAGCTGTAATCATAACCAATAATTACATAGTAAAAATGAGCTGGTTGTTGCTTATTGAAAAACAAAACAAACCCCAACAATTCCATACAAAAAATGAACTGTTTATTGCTTCTTGAAAAACAAAACAAACAACCTTTCTTCAGACAGATATACCCTTCCGTTTGAGCCAATACAGGCTTTATGTCACCCTCTTCCCTGTGGATACACAGCTCCCTTTCCCATGCAGACTCAGCATTCCCTTTGTTATTAAAGGGGGGCAGGCCTTGATGTTACCCTGGAGAAAGGGGAGGGTGGCTATCAGCACCCCCGCTGGGATTTCAGGATAGAGGTCTTTTTCTTCATTTGCTCCCAGCTTGGAAAGGGTCAGTCAGTCTTAAACTAATAATAATTTCTTAAGCTGACAATAGGATAAATGGAACCCAGTCCAAATATAAGCCATTTATTCTTCCTTTAACTATTAAATATGTCACTTTGTGCAGTCTGACAACTTCTGTGAAACCCTGCCAGCTATCCTGTCTCCACAAAACACAAGCACAGAAATCACCTCCTTCACCAGCCTAACGTTTTGCAACCAAATCATTTCCCTGCTTCTCCTTCTCTAATCACATTGAGCAGATCTCAATCTCGTTTTTCTTTCAGGACCTCAAGTCTCTCCACACTCACCTACATTTCTTTTCTTATCCAGTTTGGTTTAGCAACCCATGTCAGCTGTTTTGGCAGCAATGTCAGTCTGTTTATTTATTCGATAATCATTTCCCAATACTTTCCCATGCTAGCATCTCTCCTACACACAGTCCTCAGACAATTCATGTTCAGGCTACCCATATTACATCAGCAGTCATTTAACACCACAGACTAAAGAGACAGTCATTTTGGTAAATATTCTGTTGGTTGAGAAATCATATGACCTGGCAATATTTTATCTTGGCTTACTATCTGTTTATATAATGTTCTCAGAAAGCTTTGGTCAGTAAAAAAAGGGTGTGTATGTGATAAGAGCTGGTAGGTCCAGGTTGAAGGTCAAGTGTGATCCCCACCAAGGACTGCTGAGTGCAGGAAGCATGGTTTCATAAGCTATCCTTATGTCCTTCCACCAGAGCACAGCTGACTGCTAGGAGACTTTGCCAGGCTCTGTGTGTATTTATGGCAGGCTGGCCTTTTACGTTTATGTAGTCTATTTGAATAAGAACTACCCTCCAGAGACTTGTTTTCCACATCTTATACATACTACAATAATAGACAGCCAAAAGACATACATATTGTGTCTTCTTCAAAAGCAGCCCTGTTCCAACTGAGAAATCAGTGAAGAATTTCCCTGGTTGGTGAAAGGAGTGAAATAACTCTGAAATCAATGGAGCTGAAACCATTTGCAGCAACCGAAAACATAGTCACAATTTTTAATTTTGAGACTATTGAGGAAAAGGCATTTTGAAAAGCATCTATAGCCAGGCTCTGCTTAAGCCATTGCCAATTTTGTGCTACAAGCCTAATAGTAAAAGCCAAGACACAGCTAACTCCTGAATGGTTCAATAATTCTTTATGACTTAATTGGACTGAATTGAAGCATAATCTCTTCCTAATAATAAGTCACTATTATTTTCTGAAGGGCGGGTGTTCCGGGCAGATTCTTATTTCACTTCACAGCAGATATTTCATGTAGCAGTTTACCTATGAATGTATTTTGTGCTTACCCGAGCACTTAAAGTGGAAGCTAGCCCTTGGACTTAGTGAAAGCTGAGCTGATGAACTAGATCTAAACAGAAATGACTCTTCTTGCCACCTGAAATAAACTATTTTCTCCAATGTATGAATGGAAACCTGAAAGCTCTCTTAAGAGTGTTCTGAAATGCTTAAATGCTAAACAAGAAATAATGTAAGTAGCATTTATAGAAGTTCAGTCTACAGCTTTTTCTTATTTCTTAAGGAGAAATGGGAGAGGCTTGGGCTTAATTTTCAAGTGTAAAATGTGGAGAAAAAACAGTGGATGAATAGGGAGAAGTACTGTACAAAGCTGCAGGTATAGCATAAAGATCTCATATGTTGACAGAAAATTATGAAAATGATAATTTAGGCTGATAAGCTGAGCAAAAGCTACTGTGGTAGTAATTTATAATAGTAGTTCTGGATAACCCAAACTGAATGATATAACTAAAGATGTGTGCAGTAGGAAGAACTGTAGAAAGTGAACATTCAGTGTACTATCAGTAAGACCATCTGTTTTTAAGCCACAGTCATGACAGACCATGACAATACTCCTTTGCACGTAATCTCCAATAATTTCAGTGAATATAATATTAAAAAATGATCCAATGGACTGATGAACTGTTCCGAAATCATTATTTTCTCTATCGACTTAAACCTCCATGACTAAAAAATAACACAGTACTGAAATAATGAAAAATTCTTGATGAATAACAAACTCAAAATAGCAAGGAAATCTTTCCAAGTGTCTTTACTACAAAGAATCCTGCTCTTTTCCCATATGTGTTACCAGATAGAAAAAAAATCTTTGAGGTTTTTAATCTTTAAAGGCTTTTTCTCATCTGACTGCTGACTTAATGTCTGATTCCTAAGTGCTAACACATCTTAAGCATTTTAAATGGATTAAAAAAAAAAAAAAAAAAGGGGAGGGGATACAAACTATTAAGGGAAATCTAATTTTGTTTACATGGTATATCCTTATTTACTAGTTCCTAGGCTTGGCAATTTCAAGCAGCTATTCTTCCTCATCCACTAGGCTATCCTCCTTTTCTACATTGTACCTCCTTTTCTACATTGGTGTATTTTCTAATGGACTGCACAGAAGTTCAGTGCAACTGGCAAAAAAGACTTCAAAACCCTCTGTAGGCCTGCAGTGATCATACGAAGAATTGCCTTTTGCTTTCAGTTGAGTAGCACAGGAAAAGGACAAAAGGCCAAAGCCATAAGCTACAGCGAGGAAAGTTCAAACTAGGCATTAGGAGGAAAATACCATGATGACAGTGGTACAACATTGGCACAGGTTGTCCAGAAAGGCTTCATCTCTGCTGTCATCAACAAAATCCATTTGGATTGCTGTTTGTCTTCATCTGGTTTACAGCTCTAACTATGTTAGAAATGTAGTCTTATTTATCACGGTCACTGTGATATGTGTATCTGTCTGGACAATACAGCTTGGTGTCATCCATCTACACACATTCAATTTCTACACCGTTCGTTTTTTTCATGGTGAGGCTCTGGAAGGCAACGTAGGCCTGCAGAGTAAGGAGTGGAAATAAGCCTGTGAAAGAACCAGACCTACTGATCCAGTTTATATATATCAGGGTGTAAAGAAAATATGGCTTAAAGACATTTTTCAGCTCACAGCCTTTCAGGTTTCTCAAACAGAAGCCATGCAGCAACGTAGCACATAACTGTCTAGCGTGGGGGGGAAGGAGGAAGGCAGATGGGAGCAGTGTCACTGCTGACAAGTTACTCTGAAACTTTGCCTTAAAGTTAAGTCCACAATTCAGTTATTGCGCCTTATTGGCACCACTGGAGCCACCAGCTTCCCTTGTCTATATGGCAGAGCTTCTAGGCTCACAGCTTCGTGGGGGCTATGAACATACTGTGCTATAATTGCCATGCGAGTGTCTCCTCTGGATTAAGCAGCCCCATCTACAAAGTTTCATTCCTAGCTACTTTTTTTCTGCCGTCTGCGTTCTGAAGGCACACAATGAATTTCTCCAAATTGAGGAATTGCTCCAGCATAGGTTTTTCCCAGCAGGATCGGTTCACCAGTCTGGTTCACTGCGTGAAAGCCCACATAGCAGCAGGAAGATGAAGAAAGGCTGGCAGCAACTTTTCAGTCAGCAGTACAAACTTAAATACACTTCAAAAACTACCCCATAATTTTTCTTTGCCATACTTTTGACTTCTCCAGCCCTACAAAACGGTCCTAGAGAATTCTCCCAGCAAAAGAAAATTTGAACATTACCACATGAACTTGATTTCCCACTTGAAAAATGCCAAAAATATGAAATAGATCTGTTTCTTAGTTATACAAGTCCACTGACCAACCTGTATGTTTGTACTTCCTCTTAGCACACACCAACTACACAGATTACTGACCAAGCCATAAGGTAAGCACACAAGCATTTAAATAAAAACATTTCAAAAAGCAAGAAGCTACTGCAACAACCCACCCTCCTCTCCAGGTATCACAACACAGGCTATAGCCACCAGATCTTATTGCAAGGCAAATTACTAGGAAACACAGAATCAGTTACAATAAACCAGCAGCGAAAGCCAGGAGTTGAAAGCTTTACAAGGTCCAGCAGTATATAAAGAATTGGAGGCCCTTAAAAAAACAAGCATATAACAGAGGGACTTCTCTGATATGGTGAAAGGTTCTGACTGTCCATGTTGAGGCTCAGGACCTGGAGAACATACTCGAGCTTCCCACTATTTCTGTAGTTGCTACAGATGATGTGATGCTCAGCTTTCTCCAGCGTCTGCCCAACAGCCACGAATGAGTTTCGTATTTGAGCGAATATTGGCAGTAACCGCCCTAGAACTCCAGGGAGTCTGAGGCTGGCTGACACATCTGAACATTCTCGTTGGCCTAATAGCTGAGTTCACTAAAAACTGTGGACAGCAGTCCAAGTGTAGTACAAGTGCAGTGCAGATGCAGTATAAAATTTGCCTTCTTTCTTTCATTCCCTCCACCCATCTCTGATTTTGCTTTCTTTGATCTCTAGTCTGGACAGAACTTTGTTTTTTTGAGTGTAGGTGGAGTCAAATGACTTTGGGGGAGGGGAAGAAGGAATTCTTATAAAATCTGATGGCTTATCCATCCTGAATGAGACAGATTGGCTTGTTCAGATAGACTGTGCCTACAAGGAGCAATGAGTAAGATGACCTGGTGGTTTGCAGCACAACTCAAGAACTTACATGCAACTGGAAGGTGAGGAGAGATCTTCATATCCCATACAAGCCTGGGTTACCTGAATAAGGTAATTTCTCTGTGCTGTACTTCTTGTAACTTCAAACTGGCTGCTTAGAGCATTCAGTCCTTCTTTTCCATTCTGATATGCTTTGTCAGTAAATTGTGTTGTAGACCATATTAATTGCACGGACTTTTACTAAAATGATGTTAATGAAGTGAGAAAGGAGAATTTTATTAAGAGGTCCTCTTGAATTTGTGTCTGAAGAGCAGTAACTAGCATGACTCTATTGTATTTGAAGCTGTGGCAGTGTGAGAGCACCAGCAGAACTGGTTTGAGTGTTACATGAATACCAGATATATTGGAGTGTGACAAACATAGTGGGTACCTATTCCCTGGCTGTGTGCAAAGGCACGTGTGTGAAGGAAGTTTCAGCATAAATAACAATTTATTTCAGTGCTTCTTTCAAACCTTCTTCTAATACAACCATTAAAACAAGACTCTATTAGTTACTGTGTTTCCAAACTACTTTGTATTTAGTTTTATGTAGTTGATTTTGCTGAATATTTCCTACTTCCAAGGTAATCTAGCTGGTGGTCCTGTCCCAGTATCAGCCTTTGGTAAAAGTAGTTTGCCATAGCGTACGTCAAGTGTATTTTCTTATTATTTATTTTTCTTTTTATTTGGTAAATCTGAATCCAAGGTAAAGTAGCATGCTTGTACTGGAAACCTAAACCAAATCCCCACTGACAAGTCATCTTTCTTAATCTAAGCATGGAAAAACTTAATATTGCCTTTTTTGTCATCAGGCAACCTGTTTCTGCAAAGTGCTAAATATCACCATCTCACAAAGAGTCTACGCAGCCTCTGAGAGAGAATGAGCATAGTTATTTGGGGTGTTTTATGTATGAGTTGCATGGAAACAAGATTCATGGCAACAACAGTCTTTTCTTGATTCCACCGCCAAGTTCTCCAACATGCAGCAAATATGTTAAACTCATTTACTTTTCTGTAAAAAACAAATTAGAACATGCAACACAAGATAACCAAGTAACACAAGTATCAGTCTTCACAAGTTTATATGGCACCCCAAAATGCAAGCAGACAGACAAGCTTTATATAATTTTATTGTCTGATAAACCTTCTGAATCACTGACAGAAATAAAAGCAGAAATAGCTTGGAGAACTTGCAAAGCAAGAATAAAGGAACACCCCCAGTGCCACAGAAAGCCTCTGTAGCTATCCAGCTGCAAAGATAAAGCTTGCACTTTTGCCTGTATGTTGTTGCTGGCAAATTTCACCATGAAGGGGATAATACTATTGACAGAGCTGTCTGCTCTTGCTGATGCACACACCAAGCACAGATGACAGCATTGTGGCTTTCCTAATTGAAGCCCCTGTGTCTCTTGGGGCACCCATTCCAGCTGCCAGGGGAAAACCTGGAGGTAGAAGTTAGTGGGATGCTAGGTAGAATGCTGATGCTTCCGGGCATGGCTTTACATTCTTGAGGGACATTGTGTGTGGCCAAGCAGAAGAGAAAGGACAGTTTCCTCACAGGTTTTTCCTTTCTTTTAAAAGGTTAGTTTCAAGGGCAAAAGGAGAAAGTGAAGATACTAAAACTTTACCATTTACTATTACTCGATAGCTAAGAGCAAAAAGAAATCCTGGGTGTGTTTTTGCAGCTTAGTTTTTTCTCAGTTACATTCTTGTAGTAAACTTTCACTTGCAAGTGAAGGAGAGAAGGAAGCAGAGCATGGTGTCAGAAACAACATACCCAGCCGTTGCAACATCTACGCTTTCTTCTGCTCTGTTCAGGCATTCCAGCAGTTCCCTACAGCATGTAGGGCTCCTGGCAGATATCTACCTCATTCATTAATCACGCAACTGAAATAGTAATTTCATTTTGGAGTTTCATGTAACACTGTGATCATTAAAAGAGACTGGAGGATGAATTCTGAGCTGTGACATAAGAGAGGTATTTGTGGTCGTGAAAAAGACTGTTCATTTAAGTCTTGTGAGAAGTAGGGCCTGATTTATGCTCCTCCTAGGGCAGAGTTTGCCTAATGAGGGTGAAGTGAGCTGGGTGGTGCCAGGAAGTATTAGATTGTATCATACCGTTTTAGTCTGCGTGCTGCCTGATAAGTAGCGTGATTTCTTCTGTCTGTCTTGTGGCAGAAACCATAATCCCTTGCCCAGGCATGTCCATGCAGAGTGCAGTAATATCAGCATCACTCTGCCTAGGCAGGCTCGTTTAGCCTGAATGTTGCATGCTTTTTTTATGTTCTTCAGTGCCGCAAATCAAATTATGACCATGCCACTTGAACTCGGCAATATCAGAACACATGACTACAACTTGATCTAGTTTCTGTATTTTCTTATAGTATTTGAGGACTAATGCAAGTATTAATTTTTCATCCTCACAAAATTCATGACCCTTGAAAGTATTAGCTGTATTTGACAATGGGAGAAACAGACACAGCATAATCAAACAACTTGCCCAAGGTCACCCAGAAGCTTGGGGATGAAAGCCAGATTCTCTCATATAGACCTCAACCACAAGGCATTCCTCCTGCTCTTGTGGCTGAGTTTTAAGAATTTCAGGATGTTGTCTGAGACCCTGTGCAACTGATGAATCTGTCTGGCTATGTCCATCGTGCGGATGCATCCAGTGCCGCATGTTAGTCTGAAGTTTGAGCCAGACACATGGCAGCAGAATGATTTTGCTTCTGATCCCTACAAGGCTCTGACACTTCTTTCCCCTACCCTGCTGCAGTGGTTTAGGTCCTCCTGAGATCATGTACCTCAGTGGGTGGCTTCTAGTGGTATGGACTCTCTTAACCCTCACCTTTTCCAGCTGCACACAAGGATGATAAATGTAAGTATAGTACATCTTCAGCTATCTTTAGCTCACATTCTCCTTCTTAGGACAAACCTGCTTTCTGTGCCATGTCTTTTTTGGTCCCCTGCATTCTGTACAACATGCCTGCTCAGAATTTAATGTCCATGAAGAAACAAGAAAAATGTAGGAATGTTTTCCTCCCTCAGCCAGATCCTGTGCCCTCTGTGCACTGCATTATTACTCCAAGTTTGTCACAAAACTTCTAAGGGGAAATACACTTTTTCAGTTATGCATTAATAAGATGTGCTTCCCTATTAAGATGCCTTTAAAAGGAAGCATGTTCCCCATTTTGGCAAAAACGCCTTGCAGTGCTGGAGCCATGAATGTTTATAAATGCTTAAAGGTTGAGGGCCCTAAAATTCTTGTGCAGTGTTCGTTGCAAGTTGCTTACACTGTAAAAATGGCTATATTGGTTCAGTACGTGCTGCTTTTTTCTGCCCTCCTTACCTAAATATTTTTCCTTTTTCAAGTTTTTTACTTTCTTTTGTTTACTTTCTACCCTGCTTTTTGTCTCCTGGGGCATGTTCCAAGGTAATATTTTCAATCAAACCACTGAAATGCATATTGTATTTTCACTTGGTGATTAATTCTGTAAGCCATTCCTAGAAACTTTAACTGATTTCTTTAATGCTGGGCCTTCTACTAATTTGCAGATCTGTTAAGAATCCTCACCACCATCGCTAGTGCCCCAGCAAAAAACGCCTGAGAGGAGATCTGAGAATTAGAAAAGATGCAGGCCAAAGACAGCAGTCCACCAGATGGTGGCTATGGATGGGTTGTGGTAGTGTCAGCCTTCATCGTGATGGGCCTCACTGTTGCTGTCCTCAAGACTTTTGGTCTGTTCTTTGTTGAAATCCAGGAGCACTTTGATGAACTTGCAAGCACCACTTCCTGGATCACATCAGTAACTATTGCCATCTTCCATTTAGGAGGTAGGTAGAAGCACTCCTCTAGCACCTTATTTTAATGTCTTAACTAATCAAGAGATTTTGAAGACCTCCTTTATAAAAACCCACAAAATGAAAACATGTAAGGACAATACTTCCTTCTTCTGTCTTTACAGAAAATTGGCATTTGTTTCCTCTCATAAAAATGTGTCCATGCCTCAGACATGGAATGGGTTAATGAGGACGCTACATATACACAGGAATCTGATTGTCATAAAGAACTTCACGTACCTAGACTTATGATTCAATTTTCCTACAGGCTTTGAATCAAACTCATTTGAGATAATCAGAACTGCAGAGCTTGTTGGATCAAGCTCTTAAACTGGTTTGTACAAGTTCACTGATCTTACAGTGACTGCCACTTTTTCAAAGTACTTTTAGACACAAGGACTGTGACCCTGCCTAGCAGATAAGCAATCAAATACCAAAATGGTGACTCTCAGTCCTGCTTTCTGCCACATCTTTATCATATCAAGGTCCCCCTTCCTTCTGTGTATTGCCAGTTCTGGCTCTCCTTTTTCCCCTCTGAATGATTCCAAGTTATTGATCTAACAGAAAAATCACTGAGTTAAAAAGAAAAAAACCACCCCACTTCACTCATAGAGAGCATAAGGAAGACAAGACCATGCAAACAGAGAGTAAGGGAAGAGAAGTGAACTTTCCCAGTCAAAGGTAATGAACTATGCAATCAGGTCAAATACCGTATCTCACCAAACAAAGGAGGGAAAAATACCAAATATGCTGCATTTGACTCTTAATTTAATTGTTTACAGAGTCCTTTGCACCTTTGTAAACTTGATGATCCTTCACCATTATGGTGAGGATTCCAAACATGTGCAGGCACAAACTGTACCAAATTTGCAAAGTCCACTCTACTTATTCCCGTACAGCTAAATAGTTGCAATAGGTAAGTATCCTTATGTAATAAATTCCTTACATAATAAATGCTGTCATAATTTTGTTTGTGGAGACATTTCATTGCACAGACACTATATAATTATATGCATCCTACTCAGTCCACACCTATCAATATTATTGCTTGTAACTGCAGTACTTCCTAAGATCACGAGCAACTGATCTTTCTTTGAAAAATTTATTCAGAAGAACAAAACAATAATTCAAAAGTCAAAGTAAAAAGATAAAGCAAGCCATGAGTTAAAAAGATTTTGTGAGTTTCATAAACTGTTATCATTGCTGCTTGCTTTATTCTGACAGAAATAATTAATTGACAAATAAGTGAAAAAAACTGCTTTTCCGCCTACTTCACAGACTACAGAAATTAATAAAGGGGAATCTATCAAATTTGGTTTACAAATTAGACTTATCATGACCTATTGTCATACTATTTTGTCATTCAGGCATATGAACTTAACAAGAAAAAAAAGCCAACATAGGAGGATAAAAGAACTCAAAGTCCTTTTTAAGTCTGTTTTGGGGTTTTGTTTTGTTTGTTTGTTGTTTTGGTTTGTTTTTTTATATATATATATATTTACATTATATAGGAATGTATCAAGGATAGAGTATATTAAATAATAATATAAAGTATAAACCAGCAAAACTGTATTTGCCTAGCTAGGTGTGAGGCTGGCCAACTTCAAAGAAGGCAGCTGTAATTTTCAGCAGAAATTGTTTTTCATCCTTCGAAATCCAATGAAAAGAGTCCTCTTTCAGTGAATACAGCTTGATGGCCAAAAGTTCCAACCCCCTTCTGTATAGAAGCTCATAATGTCTTGGGTCACTAGGTAATTTTCCTTATCTTGTCCTGCCTTTGCTTCATTTATAGGGACCAGAAGACTTTCTGCTGAAGATCATCTGAGCCTCCAGTTCTTTGAGCATCTTTCCTGGCCTGGCTTAGTCTTTCTTAATATGTTCCTCTGGGAAACCTTCAGTGTCATTTGACTCAGTATGAAGGATGATCAGTGGATTATTATTTTTTCCCATTTGGATCCTTTCAAAAGCAGCTCTGTGTCTTGTGTGGAAGGAGAGCACATGCTTCTACTTCTGGAGTTTGCATCTGCAACAGGCTGTTCAATTTACCACAGCAAGGATTCTCCCCATCACACACATAGGCCCTCTCCTGGTAGTGATGTACATCTCCCATCTCCTTTCTTTTTAAACTGTGATTATCATCCCTTTCCATTTTTTCTAAGTTTTCTGTGTATTGCCCTGTATCCTTTCAGACTTTGGACCCTAGCTATCTTCTCCATCTCCAGTTATGTGGCTAGCTTCTTTCTTCCTCCTGTTAATCCATATTCAATTTCTGCCTATTTCTTCTCATTTTCTGTTTAAAATACTGCTTTTTGGCAGTATTTGTGCCCCAACTGCAGATGTTTCAAAAACTGCTTTTGGGCAGTATTTCTGCCCCAACTGCAGATGTTTCTCTTGTGTTTAAGCACTTCTATGGATCTCTCTCTTGTTATCCTTAGTCTACTTTTCTCTTCTTTTGTTCATCATATATGTACAATCCTCTAACTGTATATGCTTTATCCTGTCTCATCCGTTCCACTACATCTTACAGACCATGACTGAATTCCAGTATCATTTTTACATGCTTATCAAATCATTGTATTTTTGCTGTAAATGCTGATGAGACATTTGGGATTTGTATAACTTCTGCCAGCTACCTGCTGGTGTAGTAGCAGATATTGAATGTCCTGCAGATTTTGCAGCCATTAATATCTCTCTCCCAGGTTTATTTCAGTTGTTCTAGCTACCAAATTCTCTTAACTTACTTAACACAGGTGAACGTACAATAACCTTCCCCTACAAACGACTATAAAAGCTTCCTTGCTGACTGCTCTCTTTTCATTGTCTTCCCATTTATTTCAGTTTATAAGCATGGTCCTCATTAACTGAATTTCATTTTATTCCTGAACTCCAGTTTCCAGAATGTTAGTAGATCGTAGGGAGCTGACTCCCTGTTTGCACTATTAAACCCCACCGAGAACGGGTAGTGTCAGGTGCTGCCTGGGATCCCTCTACAGTCCACAGGTATTTAAAAATAATCCTCAACTTGGGGTGTTAAAACATCCCCACAGAACAGAGAGTCACTTTCCATGATAGGCATGGCCTTGATCGTAACTCTGTGACACTGATGGAAAAACAGCCAGGCAGTATAACTGATCCTTAATGAAGCAAAAATAGCCCTAGCATTTCAGGTGCTTCCAGACCAGTGCTTTGACGGTTGGAACTGCTGCACCAGCTCAGATCTGTACTTGGTGCAACTTTGCCCTCATGTGTTGAAGTGTTCCTGTAGTCTGCTGACAGGAACCATACTGCTGAAATAAATTTAAGAAATTAACTGCAAATTTACTGGAGAAGTTTTACCTCGACATAAACCTCGATTTTTGGTCCTTTATAAAGCATTTGCAATTCCATGAACAGATAATTTTGCAAAGCTCTAAAAGATGAAGATTAGTATTCTCCAGAAAGTTTTCATGCCGGCCGTATCGATAATACATTCTAATACTATTTTTATAGGTTAACCTGGAGGTTGTATGACTGGGGTTTCGTGTTCTGCTGAAATGCTACACAAATTTCTGTCATGTCATTAGTTGTGTCCTTACATGAAACTCCATAGAACTATTCTGCAATGAAGGCACTGGAATACTTTCCCTTGAAAAAAGTCCCGCTATTTTGAATATGTTTTAAAATCTGCGTCCCAGTGACAGTCATTTCCCTATCAGCAAGAATCCAGTTTTAAAATCTCAATTGATCCCCCCCATCCAGCAGAATTCTGGCTGTTTAAGACAAGCATTATAACAGTGTTTCTCCTCCAATGCTTTATTTGATTGTTTGGTGCTGTCAATCAGCTTAATGTTCCTAATGTATTTATCTTTCTCGTGTTCTGCTGCTGATCCAGCCCCTGTTGCCAGCTCACTGTGTGTACGGTACACCCATCGGGCAGTTGTGATCACTGGAGGACTCCTGGCTTTTTCAGGAATGGCACTGGGATGTCTTGGACTCAACATGATCTGGATGTATGCAACAACTGGCTTCCTACAGGGTATGAACTTTATGACTTTGTGGATTTCATTCACCAGCAGCTCAGAGCCCTTATGTGAGGGTGCTAATTGTAGGAGTTTAAAAATATGGTTTCCATTTTGATTTCATGAGCAACTGGAACCAGCAGCCCTCTTTAAAGGTCATTTCCCTCAGGTCCCACTCTGGAAGTAAGAATTTGTGCTAGAAACCTGCAGCAATGAAGAAAGTGAATAATTAGATGCTAGTAATTTTCACCTGCAAATTACATGCAACCAGAAAGTGAAAAGTGTTTCCTTTTTTACTTGGAGCCAAAGACTCTGTGAAGGTTTAAATGATATGGAGTGCTGAAGTACAAGGACATAGAGATCCCAAATTTTGTGCTTTCTATCAAATAACCTTATGTTTTGAACACAGGCCCAGGCTTTCAGTTGATTTCAATCCTTTCCTTTACTCCAGGTGAAAACAGGCCAGAAAGCTGTCTCCTACAGCCAGCACATTTTCCTGGAACAGGAAGTGGAGTTGGCAGGGAAAAAAATAAAACATTCCCAGTTCCACGCTGGATGCCTGAGAAAACGTCGGGAATTTGAGCTCTTTGGCAGCCCTGGGCTGCCAGATAGTTTCTAGGGAGCCATTAAAATCGCTGTGACGTACAGCAGGTTGAGGCCTGCTCAGAGCGGTGGGGCAGGAACACCAGGCGCAAAGCGCAGCAGCTGCTTTCACGTCCTCCTGCCCCCTGCTCTGAGCACGGCTCAGATTAACCCAGCGGCCTGGTCTGCTGCCAGCCCTCGCTCGGACAGCAGGGACACCGACATCCCTCCGGTTCCAACCACACCGCCATGTAATTTCTCACCCACTGGAAAACTTGTCAAACCAACCTTTTTTTTTTTTTTTTTTTTCTTCACAGTGAGCGTATAGTACTGTATAGTTCATACTCCTGCTTTTTTTCTTGAACGTACAGCTTGCTCTTACAGAATATACACCATAAATAAACTCTTACACATGGTACAGCTGAGCTCATGCTTCTGCTAGGAACAAAAATTATTTTCTTTTACCAGTTTTTAACTTCGCAAATGTAGGAGCACAGACTGCTTTGATTTCCACCTTCACAAAATGCCTCAATAGTGTCTAACTGGTGCTATTTGTATTGGTGTTTTTCAGGACTTGGGATTTCCTTTTCATGGACGCCAGCCATTAGCATTGTTAGCCATTATTTTTCCAAGAAAAGAGCTTTGGCCAATGCTATTGCCAGTGCTGGAGAATCTGCCTTTGCATTCACGTTTGGGCCATTTTTCCAGTGGTTGATCAGTCAATATGGATGGAAAGGTGCCCTCTTGATCATAGGTGGCATCCAACTCAACATTTGTGTCTGTGGAGCACTGATGCGACCCCTGGCAAGCAGCTGCCTGCTTGAGGCTAGCCATTCTGAAACTGAGACACCGCCTGGCGATGGTGAATCTAGGACAGACAAAGATCAGTCTCCCATCACACACAAAACCTTCAACTGGATGCTTGTGAGGCAACCAGAGTTTGTACTTTATGCCATTTTTGGCCTATTAGCTGCTATGAGTTTTTTTGTTCCTCCATTATTTTTAGTTCCACTTAGCTACAGCCTGGGAATAGATGAATCGTGGACTGCATCCCTCCTATCCATTTTGGCTACAGTGGACTTTGCAGGCAGACTGCTATGTGGCTGGTATGCCAATCTCCACATTACCAGAACTGTTCATTTGCTGACAATGACAATTGCACTGATCAGTACTTCCCTGATGCTGTTGCCACTGGCTAACAATTACCTGTCCTTGGCAATATTCACTGGCTTCTATGGATTCTTCTTTGGTACGACAGTTGCCGTTCACATTACAGTGCTAGCAGATGTTGCGGGCATGCCAGATTTTGACAGTGCTCTAGGACTTTTCATGCTCATTCGAAGTGCTGGAGGTTTTGTGGGGCCTCCTCTTGCTGGTAAGTTAAGATGATGCTCTGCCAAATACAGTTTACAAGAAGAAAGAGGAACGGTAACCCAAACTGAAAAAAACATGAATCTGGACCGAAATTTTCCCCTTTTTTAGCTCAGGGGTATCTGAACCAAGAACCGTATATAAAAAAAAATTAATTCCTCTCCACAATATCTTGCTCCTATCTTCTATGTGGATTTAGATACCTATTCATCATGGAAGCAGGTAAGAATGGCAGGGTTTGCATAGTGGTGTTGCTGCTTCCTAAATCCCACAGAATTCCACTGAGTGGACTCCCACCCTCTTGCTATGAAAGTGTACCTTTGAGACAAGCAGCAGATCCACACTTTCAGAGAAGAAACTGAAATCTGAGACTAGCGATGTTGCATAAATGCTGGTATTGCTGGGAGGGTTTCTACAGAAGGTCAGCTTGAACAGCTTGAAACATTAGGCTATGTAAACCTCAAGGAAATATTCACAGAGAAGCCTGCTGTTTTCAGACAGCTTTTGAGCTAATCAATATAATAAATGGGGGAGGCAGCACATAACAGTGGGAAGAAAAAGCAGACAATAAGACAGCACATGGATTTATGGGCTGGCAATGAGACAAAGTTGTCCTGGAAAAATGCAAGACACAAAAACTGCAAGCTGTAGGGACTTTACAAAGTGATATGGCAGAAAAAAGACCACTGTGGCTTGTAAAATGTGGATCTGAGTGCTCGTCCAAAGACCACTGCTCACGTGGTACAGCGACTTTTGTGGTAATGACACCACTAAGAGGTTACAAATGGGTCAGACTGAATACCGGAATATTTTCATTCACTTTTGAAAATACAGGAACCAGAAAGATTTGTAGAGAATTTGAGATAGAACAGTATCAAAAGTATGTTAGGAAGATCTGAACAAAATACAAAGTTAACGACATTTATATAGTGGCTGGTCACTAGCACTGATTACCTGGGGATCAGTGTAACCTCTTTGTGTATATATAGTAAGCTAGAATGTATGGAAGAGAAGAGAATCCTAAGTGCTTCCCGAGCTCTTCTCTCCTGCTTTAAGGATAAAATCTAAAAGATTTAGATTCAGAGTTCCTTTGCCTAACAGGACTGATGTTAGTTCGGAGTGAGGGCTAGGGAGTACACTAAATGCAGACAGACTTTCCAATGGGAGACCAAGCCAGCAACCTTCGTCAGCCCACAAATGAACCTGCCATTGTACCCGCAGGGCTGATACTACCACACATACTGCTTCAATGCCACTACTAAAAACTACTGTTTTTACAGTACAGTACACAATGGCATTAAGTATTTCGTTTGGCTTAAAGCTACCTAAAACCTAGGGTCTTTTTGTTAATATCCATGACTCTTTGTAAAATGAAAGGGAAATCCCACTACACTTCAGGTGACCTCTCCAACATTGTCTCCAGCAGATGCCTCTCATTTCCTTCCTTAAACTCTCTTGTGCTGTACAGTGACAGCCCAAATTACAGCAGCTGGTGATAGCTACGCCACCGAACATGGAGCTACTCGGATACAAGGCTGCATGATATGGGGTTTTTTTTCTGTCATTACCTTCATTTTTGGCTGTGCTTTAGGCTGAAAGTGCTTCAAACTGTAAAGCGTTTTGTATTACTAGCAATTCACATACACGAAGTAAATGAGACGTGAATCGTGTTTCAAATCTTAAAATGCTATAATGGGGTGATGTTCCATGCACTCATGATGTAGAAAGCTGCAAGACAGGCGTAGCCAGGGTACTCCCTTCAGAGGGTATGTTCACACTACCGAACTAATTCACATTACCCTGTTTTCTATCATTCACATTGCTGCCATTTGTTTCTTTCCAGGTCTGATTGTGGACATGGCTGGAGATTACAGAGCAGGTTTCTACATGGCAGGAGCCACTCTTGTTCTATCAGCTGGATTTTTAGTTACTTTAGACCAGCTTCAACAGAAAAAAGAAAGAAGAAGCCAGCCTAATACTAAACCAAAGAAGCCAACATTACTCTACCCTTCCCTCCACTTCCTGAAACTTCAAAACAGAAGGTATCAAGAACATAGTGTAGTGGTGTGACTACATCAGATACCTTAACAGCATTTCAGGATGTATGGAAGTGCTTTATTTTCTCAAAGCTCAATATTAGTAGGTTTTATAAAATGATGGGAGTTTTGGGTAGGAATGTTTGAAACTGAGGAAGAAAGTCATTAGTTTACAAGCAAACCACACCAGTAACTTTTATCATACTATTTTGATGTTGAAGTTGCATTTTTGGCTATAGAAGTCCCACAGGAACATGATAAGCAAAGTAGGGAAACTATAGTCTAAATCAAATTATCATGAATATACAGCATATATACCTATGTATACAGCAGATAGAAAACATCCCCCCAAATGCAGACTGCAGTGATCACCATAAAACAGAAAAAGGCATCAGCTCACAGATGTTTAGCATGGGGAATTAGTGTTCAGTGTCTTCAGTACACAAGCTGGATGTGAAAGCAAGAGTACATGAATATATTTTTGAGCTAAAGGGTTTGCAGCTACTCTGCAGAGCAGAGCTCGAATCTGATAAATAAATAAACTTCGTATATGGGGAAAGTTATGTAAGTAAAGAGAAATAAATATTAGTCCTAAATATTAGAAGTAAAAAGCAAAATACACACACATAAAATGGAGAAGGATTGATGAAGAACAGAGGAAAACCTAAGGCTACAGTGGACTTCAAGTGAGAATCCAAATGCAATCCTATACTAAAAATAGTAAATGTTTTTCCATGCTATGATAAGATAGAGGAGATAATGATGCTTGCAAGGCTTTAAGTGGAAGAGGCATGTAAGCTGCAAAGAATTACGTGGAACAAGAATGAGAAAGGTTAAGAAAACACAGCCTAAAGAAAAAGTGTAAGAAATAAAGTTTGTCTGGTTTAGAAGAAAAAAGGTTGTACAGAGCATGAGAACAGCCTTCAAATCCATAGTAGCTTGAGATAAAGAAGACACCCTTAATTCATTTTCTTATTAAGGCAATTTGTAACTAATATAATTTGCAGCAAGGCAGAGTTATGTAATGGGGAAAAACTTTACTGTAGCCTGTGAAGCGTAGAAACAGACTATAGGGAGAATATGAAAACACAGACATGTCAGATAATAGATAAGACATGAGAGAGAATCTGAATATATTCAATTGTCCTTCAGAAAGGTGGGATGGACTAGGTGACTGCTTATACCTACATTTCAACTACCTTGAGGCTCTTTGAGTGAATATTCAGTTTATGAGAATAAAGTCTATAACCAAATAACATTTTTTTGTCGTTTTATTTTATCAGGGGAAAAGGGAATGTAAAAGAAGTGAGGAGGGGCTGGATCACATTTAAAAAGAAAGACTAAAAGGAAAAAACATACTACTTAAAAGCTCTCAAGCTATCACAAATATAACTGCCCTACTTATGAACTTCAGAAACTTCTACCATTGAAACAATTTATCTGTGAAGCCAAGTTTAACATAAATCACTCACGTAAATTAATTATTTATTGTTTCATAAGAATAACAATTATTTAAGAAAATTAATTTAACTTACAGGAAATTAGCTAACCACTAATAACTCAAGTATCAGCTTGATTGCAGAACACACGTTGAAAGGGACACAACTGGGTGGGCAAAGTCTTGTAGCAAGGCCCTGAAATTTCTGAGAAAACATTTTTCAATCCTGTCAATTGAAAAACTTAGATTTTTCTAGAAAGTATTCGTCTTTAGTCTGCTGCAGTGCTCCGATATTTAAAATAACTTTTCATTTTATAAAATAAAAGGAAGGGAAATTGCTGGAGGTGGTGAGGGAGAGATGTTTACCAGATGCAGTGTCCACCTCTGACTTTGTTAAAATTCTATATTTACAAGCCCCGTCACTGATTTCTGTATTTTGGTATGTCCTGACATCTGATACAGGCAGTGAAGAAGGCTAGTGGTTTCCTGGGCTGTGTGAACAAGGGCAGAGACAGTAGTAGGTCAAGGGAGGTCATTATTCCCCCCTGTTCTGCAGTTGTGCATCCATTTTGGGACACCAAGTACAGGAAAGAAGTTGATAACCATGACTGAGTTCAGCAGAGGACCACCGAGAGACTGTGGGATCAGGGCTGGTCCAGCCATGAGGAGAGGCAGCTTTGGGGGTATGCAACAGCATCCCCAGACCGACAGGAGGGAAGAAGGAAATGCAGCTGGGCTTTTCAAAGCGGCAGGTGGCAGAAGGACCAGAGGCAGCCGCACAAGCTGAAAGATGAGATGCTCAGGCTGGAGCTATGAGGACAAACTAGTGGTGGAGCTGGGGCCCGGGGAGGTTGGGCCATGTCCATCCTTGGGGGTTTTGTGCCCTGCTGTGTGATGCCCTGAGCAGCCCGGTCTGAATCCACGGCTAGCTCTGGGCTGGGGCTGCGGCTGGAGAGCCCCCCAGGTCCCCACCAGTCTGAACAGGATCCTGTGAGCCTGTGAAGGGAGAAATGAAGAGTCATTCTTTTATCTTTTTCTGCTAAATGCGCTGAATAGCATTAGTTGTCTGGACACTCTGTCAGCTGAAGACTATATCTGTTTAATAGCACAGAGGAAGTAGCAAGTGCTTGTAGTCATTTTGGGACTGCTTTTACTTTAGGTGTAGCAGCAATATTCCAAGTCAAGTTTCACTGGACTGCTACTGCAGGGATTGCTTGCAAAGGGCTGTTTTGTTCCAAGCTGCTGGTGAATATATAGTGAATATAGGCAACGTAGTCAGTGTTGCCTATATTCACTTTCTTCAAACAAAGTTTCTGAGATGGCCTCAGAAACCTAAATCAGCAGCTCACCTGCAAAGAGTTTCTCACTCCAAACCACTTAGCCACTCACTGGTGGAAGCGGAACTGTGAGGCTTTAGAAAGCAACACCATTCTCTTGAACCCAGATATGGCCTCCTGAAATTACATGCAAGGGAAGTCATAACTCTGCCTCATCCAGATAGAGCCTGAGTGCATCCAAAAGGTTTTCACCCATGGTTGGTCATCCTGCATCTCATGGAGAAAGTCCCATAAATCTGAACAATCCTCCAGTCAACCACAGATAAAGTAGCAGCAAAGAAAAACACACCAGAAAGCTATCCAGTCTTTTTTCTTTGGAAAAACAAGGTTCAGGACCACAAACACCACTGCATTCAGGGCATCCTCTTGGCATAGCTACTACAGGATTAAGACTACCACTCCTTTACTGTACATTGTTCAGAGATGGAGCAGAGGAAGATGGGTCTGACACTAAGGACCACAGTTTCACTTGGTAATTACTTGAGGAGGAACTTACTTTCATGAACCAGGCTTTCAGGATGGCAGCATATTAATGGTATCTGTGCAAGGCAGTCACCAGGACAACATGTTGCTTCCTGGAGGTGCCTGCAGTTGAGGCAGTGCAGCGAATGAAGAGACGGGACGCAGCTTGATGCAAGCAAATGTCAATTTATTGTACGGAAGCACGAGTTTATATACACTTTCAGAAGGTGCACGTTTTAAACAGATTGGTTGTTGAAGGTAAGCATTGCAGGCTAGGCAATCCCCGATTGGTGGTTAACTACCAGCAATTAACAGCAAGGTGTTACCTTTCCTTGGCGCCATCCGTCCCCCACTCCCCTGTGCTCTGCAAACATGCCTCATCATGTTAATTGTTGTCTAGACAAGCTCGAGCACATTCCCCTCAGCTAACTGATTGCCACGCATGGTCCTAGTTTCCAGCCCGCTCCTGCAAGGCAGCAGCAATTTGAGGAATAACTTCTTTTAAAAAAACTCCAAATCAGGCCTATAGTAAAACTGTTCTGCCCTGGAAGCCTGATAATACCTACTTCAAAGTAAATCCCAAATCATGGAGAGATGAGGATCTCTCACCAGCTGAAAGGGGTATAATCTCCTTATTCACTCTTACTGCACTGTTTTATTGCTAATGTAGATTTAGCACTGAAACACTCGACAGTTTCCACTGAAATTTCCGGAAGACTCAAAACTAAAGCTGTTAATCAGCTGTCAAGGTACTTTGCTCTGTCTGCTCAGAAGCCAGAGAAAAATAAAAATTGTCAATTAAGAGAAACAAATAGATTAATAAGAATCCCAGAATCTTGTCCTAGAAAGATGGACTCATACTGTCAACAGCATAAAACCAACTGCTATTCTTGTAAAAAGTCAGCATGTTATTTTCATTTACACTTGAAGCATTAATTTCATACCTGTCATCAAGATTCATGAGAGTGTCCTAGGCTTGCCACTGCTTGCTGGCTATCACAAAAGGCCTGAGTTGATCTGGGGTTTCTCATAAGTACTCTTCTTCTGAAATGTTATCTTTAAAAAGGTAACACCCATGGAATCCATACATCAGTTCCAGTGACTTTACAAGCCATGGAGTTAGCAGTGCCCTCAGAGAAGTAAGATTTTGTAAAAAACCCTGAGATCAGAACCAGGACATGGCATTTCACCTTCTCATCCATCCAATTCCTCAATAGCAGCAATGTGCATTTACATACCAGATGGCACCGCAGATCCATGACAAAGTTGTTCTTTTTATTCCCCTTCCGTGTTATACTATTAACAAGAGATACATTCAGAACACAGAATATTCAAACAGTTGACATTTTGCTCCCCCTGCCCCCCATGAGGCAAGGATGGGGCAGAGAATGGTTTTGACATCACATGGATTTTCTGTAGGTCTCAGTTCTGATTCTGACAAGAACAAACAGGACCCTTTAGTTATCACAGTCCCCCAGAAGTGGAGCTTTTCTTCAAGAAAACACGTGATCTGACAATGAGCCCCACGACATTTTCAGAGTACTGCACAAGGGCTGACATTTTGCTTGGGAATGTGATTGACTGTGATAGCGTAACTTACTGTTTTACACACACGGGTATCTACAAAAACGTCCCCTGCATCTCTTTCACCTTTGAAACTCCCATGGAGTTAATCTGGGATAATATAGGAGAAACGCTGAGACATTTGGCCAAATAAGTGAATTTATGCTTCTCACTAATGTTCATTCTTTCTCCTTCCTTTATTTTTCCCTCCAAAAAAGGTGGTGTTTCAAACTTTAGTGGGTCTAGCAAAAACAATTAGACCCTTGTGGTGTTAATCACAGAATGGCTGAGGCTGGAACTCTGCAGGTCATCTCATTTAACACCCTTGCTCCAGCAGGGCCCCCAGTTGCTCAGGACTGTGTGCAGACAGCTTTTGAATATCTCCAAGGATGGAGACTCTGCAGCCTCTCTGGACAACCTGTGCCTGGGCTCAGTCACCCTCATGGCAAGAAAGTGTTTCCTGGTGTTCAGCTGGAGCGTCCCATGTTTCAGTCCATGTCCATTGCCTCTGGTCCTGTCACGGGGCACCACCATGGGAAAACGTCCAAACAAAGATTAGATTTTTACCATAATTAGACAAAACACATAAGCAGAAAAATGGTTTGGCCCTTCCCAGCCCTGCACTAGCTAAGAATATTGATGTAAGGACTTTTAATCTGATTTCCTAAGGAAATGGATATTGATCTATCACACTGTCTGTTCTTTCCTATTCACTTTTGAGTCTATCAAGTCATTTTCAATCACATTTAGAGCCAGCTTCAAAGATAAGTGAAAACTTCAAAGTTTGGAGCCCTTCAAACTTAAAAAATCAGTGGCAGGACAAAGGCACCCAAATTAACAATTCATTGGGACAAATGACAAGCAGAACATAGTTATTTTATCTTCTTTTTTACTTTCGGCAGTAACTAACACTGCTAGCCGATCATAGTAACCAGACCCCCAAATTAATCCCAGACTGCCATTTCTCGCCTGCTGTTGTAAATGGAATTTCTGTAGCGTGAGGACAGGCAGTTCACACAAATCCGTAGGAAACCAGGCTTCGTTAGTCCTGCACAGAACTAAACTGTATTTTCCCTAATCTAAGACACTTCTATCATGGTACAACAACATCCACCGATGAGCTCTGTTCCAACTGTGTAACCAGTGTTACAATGGTGCAAAAAGTGTGCATAAACAAAGCTATAGCTGAACACATAGAAAACCACCAACCCTCTGTCACAACATAATTAGCCCTAAATAGAAACATGTTTGAATTTAGAAGCAGTGTGCCCACTCTAGGAGCTTGTACTAATTAGGCAGGTAAAATGGTGTTAAGCCATTTCTCAGAGGGCATGTAATAAATGAAAAAAATAATTTTTTGAGCTGCTTATTAGGAGGGAAGGATGCAGACTGTAAGAAGAATATGAAAAGTTGTCTCCTTGCCTCTTTCATGCCAATTAATGCATTCAGAAGCTGTACTGAAAGGAATTTAAACTCGTGATAGTCATAAGAGAACAGATCAAAGAAGAAAAAAACAGACCAAGTGAAGGGAAAGAAAGCTGCACATGCCATTCTGTTAACAGACAGGATACAGGTCTGAAGGAGGTAAGAGGCTTTTTATTCTACCCAAGATTTTCTGTGTTGTTTCAAAATTATGCTTCAGAAGAGGCTTGACCGTCTCTAAGCAAACTCTGTAAATGTTTTGTATCCTTGGCTAGAATTCTCTTCAGTGAAGTAATTGGGTTTTGTACTTTACCTGTGTAAGGCTGGTACATTAGCTGGAAACTATCAAGTAGGATCCGTTGCTGTGCTGTTTAAATGACAGCACTATGAGTACTTGTGCATTTCTTCTTTGCTATATTTGATCAATTAGATTTTTAACTATTCACACTGCTTTTAGCTGGATGATTATTCCTTTAAGAATGCAAATTAAGATTATAATATAAAATTCCCTGCACATCTAAGTATAGATTGTCAGCAGACGTAAATTAGTATAACCATCTGAAAATCAATCAGTCTCTGAGAGTTTAGGCTGATTGAAAACTTGAGCATTTACAGGAAGTAACAGAAATAAAGAACAACTACTTTTAAGGACAATATTAGTTTTTCTTCTGCAGTTTTTCTTGTGCAGGTAAATTGCCCTTCTTTCCATATTCCTAAGAGATTTTGCTTCAGAAGTCTGCTGTCACTTAGTACCTAAAGAGACCATGTTGAATTCTTCTCTGTTGCACTCAGGTATAAATATCTTGATGTCAGTGGAGCTATTCAAAAGTAGGCTATAGTTATGGTTTTGAGTTTTGCCTTAAAATTGGGCAGGTGCATATGTATATGGATCTACTCGATTCTGAAGATATCAGATTGCCCTGACTCCACCAAATGCTCATGTAAAAAAAATTTTAAAAAATATATATTAAAGATAACAAATTATTTATTCCACTGAGGCATTGTATTCCTATCCTGTAGGTTTGAGCAGGACCAAGGTCACAAAATGCCCAGGAGAAACCACCACGCAGATGACAACTTTTTCAGAGGGAAAGGACACAGCTATATTGCAGCAGAAGAGTAAGCATAAAGCAAAACCTATATTAGTATGTAAGCTGGTGAATAAAATTTATGGTGAAAGAAATGTACAAAATAGTATCAGAAAGTCGCCATTGTATATAGATGGAGTGCATTTTAGCTATCCTGTAGTTGTCTCTGATGTTTGTCACTGCAGAATCATAAAGAGCCCTCAACAGTTAAGAAAAATTGCAGAATTCAAGAATCTAGACTGTGATCATATGATCACAAGTAATTAGTCGTTCTAATAAAATTACCAGGTTTACTGAGGCTTATTTAGAATTTTGAGGCTGTTTGCAAGGTGGTCTTTACACTGTTTTATCTCCAGATTCACAAACCACTCTTCAGAACCTCAAGGGATTGTCTCACCCTAAAGAATAATACAAGCCAAAATCCCAGAGAAATGGTAAAATGCCATCAAAAAGCAGACAGAGACATCAATGCCATACTAATGTGACTGTCAGTAAATTGTTTCTGTGTGAGACTCCACTTAAGCAGAACTAATTCAAGTTAATTGTTTTGGCTTACAATACATTATGTTTGGTCTTGGATTACTAGTGACATTATCCCACTGGTGATATGTTACTACTTTAAACAAATATTTCCAATATGTTTGGGATATCTGTAGTGGAATGTGCTTCTGATACTGGTTTACTGGCTGCCAAACTCGGTGGCTTGTGTGTGTCCCCCTCCCCCTACTGCAAGATATTTGTTTCTCCATTTATCCTGGGCAGACAGAATAAAGAAAAGGGGAGGCTCACTCTCTCATAGTCCTTCCAAAGCAGTTCAGTTCTCTAAAATAAAAAGCTGGCTAGTCATGTCTCAGCACTTGAAACTAAGCATGCTCACCTCTAACTGCCATGAGTTCTAGTGGCTGCAGCTGTAAGCAGCTCTTCTAGATAGACAAGCGAAAAAGTGACTCTCTCTCCTTCCAGTACCAGAAGGAGCATTTAAGATACAAGCACAGATTCCTAACAGCACAGCTGTAGCTATAGCTGGAATTGCAAGAAATTGCATACACGCTTTTCATACTAGCCTCTGAACAGGTAGGGAAGGAGCTGACATGGCAAACATGCAGTTAAAATCACCAACTCCAGAAATTATATTCTGTGAGGGATACAGGCTAATGGATGGCTAAACCCACAGAGCACAAGAAAAGCAAAAAGCAGTTTCAAAAGGCAGAAAAGGCAGCAGTCGCTTGGAGAAGTAGTCTGTCCAAGTTTTAACTGTGCTGGGGACTGTGACAAAACCAGCGGAGCTATCTTGTGACTTTGAAGATCAGCTGCAACATGGCTGCACCAGGAAAAAAAGTGAATGCCATGAGCTGTGTTCTTGGGTTAAACAGGTCTCCAGCCAACACCCAGTCTTGAAGGGCAGGAGTAACTTGCAAGATTCAGGTACCTGTGAAAAAGAAAATCTCTTCGGCTACGAGAGGCTTCACACTTCAAACTGCACACAGGCAGTTCAGACAAAAAGACAGTGTGTTCTGCCACACAAAACCTGCTGGCATCTTCTTTCAGGCTTCTTAGGTCACAAGGAAACACTCCTTCACAAGACTCTGAGTCAGTGAAAATGACAGCGAGTAGATACAAAAGGTCTCTGATAAATCACATACTGCACTACTCAGTCCCAATGGAAGTATGTTAGAATGGGTTTACCCTGACTCATGTGGTCACTGTTTTCCTGTCCTCTTTTTCCTTTAAGCATTTTGCAGACTTTTCGGTTCCTGAACAGACAAAGAACAAAAAAAGTGGGGCGTGAATTCTGTATGTCTTAATGGGGAGTATATTAGCATAGGAGGAAGGGGTTTGTGACTAGGAAACTTGCAATTACTTTGTCAGCTTGCTTTCTGACAAGATAGTGGAACCGCACTACCTCTTCCAAGCCCTCAGTGAGCTGTGGAAAGGATGTCTTACAGCACAGTTTGCAAATCCTAGGCTCCCTAAAATGACCCAGTGACACCAATTCTGTGCCTCGTATGTCACAGAACAATAACTAAAGAATTATAGAGCTCTTTATGAAGAATTCAGTTTCTTACTCAGGTTTTGAGGTTGTTTGGTGTTCTATGTATCAAAAAAAAAAAAAAGCTTCTGTCACCAGCAGCTGTTGCAATATGACTCAGTTAATGCAGTCAGGACCCATTTCTCAACACTTGCTGCCTAGAGAAATTTGACAAATAAACATGAGCTGTGTCTCTGCAGATTTACTGGCAGGGATTTTTCTAGATGCAGTAGTCACTGGTAGATCATTATCTTTGAAGCAATATATTCCTCATTTTTAAAATGCTTAAGAACTTGGCAGAGAATTTAGCCAACTGACTAATTGACAGAGAGTGGCTGAAGTTATTGATACTTTGTCTATTTTCTGAGTTAAATTCTGCTCCATGCTTTCCTCTGATAAAAGGATACCGACACAAAGTTTTGCTCTAATCATTCTTAGTCCTGGGAGAATGCATGTAGCTCTGGTATTAATTATTTTATTTTGCTTTCCCAACAGAGCTCTGGGTGTTGGACTCTTCATTTTGGTCCTGGCAATTTTACTTATCTTTGGCTGCTGGTATTACAAAAGACGTAGTGGCTATAAAGGTCTGCGGGTAAGCATGGCTGCTCACTTTCTAGCATGCTATTATTTTAATGACACATTATGATTACTTGCGTTACATTAATGCAGAGAACATCAAATCTGTAACAGGACATCATTACCTCAGGCAATATATACACTGACCTATACACAGGTAAAATCACACAATAGGAAACACACCTTGCCCTGAAGAACTTGCAAGTCAGGCAAAGGGGTAAGACGAAGCAGAAGCATAGGGCGATGAAGCCTGTCGCTCAACTCTGCACATCAGTGGAAAAACTGATCTCTAGGAAGCATTATGATATTTACAGATAACCAAGATGTGTTCTATGTAATCTCATTTAAATAAAAATAATGTATTTATTATTCATAAAACTTGCCCCTAAGTAAGGACAGATATGATTAGAGTTAATCTAGGAAGCAGAGAAGAATAACTTACAAGTAGGTAAGTAAGTATTACGTATGGGTGATGCATGATTTATTTGTGTAAAAGTTTACTTGCAGTTTTAAGATTTACAAAAAAAACAACCCAACAGTGCAGGTTTGAGGTTTACTTTCTAAACACTGCTTCTAAAAAATTCTACTTTGTGTCTTCTTAAAAGATATTAAAAACAAAGGTACAATCCTCCTCATAACATGTTATTAGAAGTCCCAAAGCTTTATCTCTGAAGTTCTGCTTTCTCTCCTATAAAAGAGAGGCCACTCTTAATTATTTAAAGTGAAAGCCTTATTGAATTTTTTTACATTGTATGTTTTATATTATACATATAATTATTTTTATATGTTTAATATATAAAATATATATTACATTCATTATATATTTACTGGAAATATTATTTACAGTAAATATCTTCTAGTCATCCTAGTGTTTCAAAGAAGATGTAACCATTTGGAATTAAAAACCATCTGTCATCTAAGTTAGCAAATCCACTTCCTTGCCAATTCCTATAACTTTGTCCCGTTACCTTTCCAGTGATCTATCCAATACATATATCAATTGGCATAGTACATAAAACCTGAACTTTCATAGTGAAATGTTGCAAAAAGGAAGGTAGTACTCAAAAAGCCTTGAAAAAGCAAACCAGAATTCCTTTATGCCTGCTTTGTACATCATGTCAAAAAGCACAATCTCTTTCATTCACTCTCATTGCATATTGCTACTTTCTGGTTTTGAAAATCAGATTTTTATTAGCTTTTTGGCTAGCCTGGTACAGAATGTATATAAAAGAAAGGTGGAAAAATGGAAAAGAGTTGGAGATTAGAGAAAGAAATGGGTGGGATAAAGAGGTGGCATTTGGGTATGTGAGAAAGTGTCAATTCCTGCAGCAGTCCTGGACCTAAAAAATGTGATTCTCATTTTTCTGGTAAATGCCATTCTCATTTTCTGATAATTTCATAATTTCTGGTAATCCCATATTACTGGATAATATAGGGGAGAGGGTATGTCTCAGCAGAGACAGCAAAAAGTGACAGGTAGATGATCTCTCTTACTTGCTGGCATTGTGCCTGACCCTAATCCCAGATTCTAATACATGCTGTACATACGCTGTCAAATATGAAATGATGCATAGTTTGCTCCAACTTCACATTCCCTTCTTCCTTTAATCTTCCCCATATTTCTTCATAAACTGCCACAGAAAAGCTCTAGCGTGGGTACAATACGAACCGTCGTAGGTGAAGGAACAATACTGGACTGCAAAATGGCTCTGCAGGAGTACAGAAGCTTTAATTCTGTGGTAAGTTGCAACTCAGGGTTTCGTTTGCTTACAACATAGTATGACATGGCCAGACAATCCTGGTAAACAGCCACTCAATGACTCCTTTCTTGGGGTGTGCTCTCTAGATTAGGTTTTCAATGCCTCTACATTAACTTAAAAAGTAGGATTTTGCACAATTTTTTGTTAAACGCTTTTCACAGTAAATCTACTGTTAAGAATTCTTCTTTTAAAAAATTCTCTTCCTTCACTTACCTTTATTCTTAAGTTGTATGACCATTATACGTATATTAGAATGATGTAACACCTGAATGCTGAAATATACTGAATATACAAATATCTCCCTAATACAGGGGTCCTCAAACTACGGCCCGCGGGCCGGATACGCCCCCCCCCCCCCCCCAGGGTCCTCAACCCGGCCCCCGGTATTTACAGACCCCCCCGCCCCCCCCTGCCGGGGGTTGGGGGGGGAACCAAGCAGCCGCAGATGGCTGCCTGCCACTGCATCCGCGCGCCGGCCCCCTGGTTAAACAGTTTGAGGACCCCTGCCCTAATACAACAAATGGACCATGCCTGGTATACTATAACCTGACAAGGACTGTCAGGGAACTTTGTAAAACTTCAAGGTTTTAGCTCCTCTAATCATTGCAGAAAGATGGACTATTCAAACCTATAATTATAAAAAAGTTAAAATAACGTAATTGATAAATATGTATGTCAAGTTATGGGTGTGTTTAAATAGTTTTAAAATAGGGAAAAATCTAATTTACAAATAATTTAAAATAAGCTGCCCATATTGTTAACATTGGAAATAAGACAATATACCCGCATCAAGACTTTTAGAGAAAAGTTTCAGTATTAGTGTGAATTCTCAGGATAAAAAAAAAAGATAAAATCTTGTCCTTATAACACTAAAAATTCCCTCTTTGGACAATTGATAAAACAAAATTAATTAAATCTGATGCAAAGCCAAAAAACATATTAGCAAAAACTAACCTTAAAAAAAATAAAGACATAATGAATGAGCTCAGCTATTTTAAGAGGTAATGCCATATGTGATATAATAGTAAATAGCTCATTACATCTTTAATGCAATTTTCTTGTAACTCAATTGTTTTTTTCCCTCTTTCACACCCATTTTCTTTACTAAAGGTACCTGATGCTCCACCAGCTTATGAAAAAATTGCTGCAGATCTGTCACCACCACCTTATTCACCATAACACGAAATCTTAAACTCTGAACATACTGACTGGATTTCTTCATACTCCCTCTTAATTTCCTGTACATGCTTAACTTTCTCAAAGCTTCAATAATTTAACAAAATCACATGCTTTCACTAGTAGTTGCTGAAAATTATTACTGCTTAGTTTACCGAACTGCTTCTTGAAATGCCTCAATAAATTTGAATGTGCTTTTGGTTTAAGTTTTCATTTCCTGTAGTCAGATTAATACACTATATTTAAGTCTGGGCATCTGGCATCCTTCATAGCTCTACCAAAAGTAAGTACATACCATTGAGTATCAACCAGAGTAGAAAGTGTTGGCACCTTTGTTTTCATCTTCCCTTTCTGTAAAAAAGTAATAAACTATTCCCTAGAATGTAATGTACACGGAATCTGTCATAAAATGGACAAAACCATTTGATGACATGTCCTGTTGCAATGACTAACCATTGCCCCTACCAGCAGTTCTAAAATTAACCTGCAAAAAGTGACTATATTTTACAACAGGCTTTTACCTCTCATCACTTGTTTACGTACCTGCAATGAAATAATGCCTCATAAAACACGATCGAGGCCACCTAGGAATTCCTGCTTAGAGTCCGTATTATTTCACACTGGTCAGTCAATGGGCATAATGATGATCACCTTTAGTTTCCTATGGGCAGTCTTGTGAGAAAATAAAAGAGCTTGGTAGACACAGACTTTACATATCATCTGTTTCTAATATGATGAAGCAATATAAGAATATGTATGAAGCCCACATTCCTTGAAGAATACAGAAGACAGCAGACTCCAAGGTGTTTATTTTTCCTGGTTGTCAGAATGCTAGCAGTAACAGAAAACGAAGAATTGTGATACACATAACTTAGGCTACATACATTGGCAGTTGTTTACTTAGCCAATGTTACTGTTCACCTGACAGACTGTTATGTAGGATTATATGCAGATCAACAAATTTATACACAAGGACAGGTACCTTCAAGCAGGAGGCAGCTAAAACCGTACAACAATCATTAAAATGAAAAGCAGTTACAGAAGAAAACTGTTTTCATAAAGCAATTAACTGCTATTAGTAATTAATCTAGTTCTTTATCATCAAATATGCAAACATGAACACCTTAAAACAAAAAAAAAGTTTTAAACAAAAGGTAGATTTACTTGCCTAATGCAAACTTCATATACGGTGATAATTAGACATAAGTTTTCAGAAAATCTAGAAATTTAGAGAGGTGCTTTAACCTAAAAAGCTGTCTTACACGTGTCGTTTCCAATATACAACTTCAAGGAAAAATAATCTGTGGACTTGTTTAGTGACAGGAAGAAGAATACACTGGCAAATATATAAAATGCCAGCTTATAGCTAATAAGTGCCAGAGCGGAGAACACATGGCCCATTCATTTTTTTGCAGAACTGGAAAACTTAGCTTAAGGCGAATAATCTTGAGCAATTTTGTATTCTGCAACTCTCTGCCGTGGGGCAACATCCTTTCAAAAGACTGTGAAGCGTTACGGTTGGATGGAACATTCATGGCTAAGAGAGAAAGTAATTTCTATAAAGATTAATTACTATAAAGAAGTGAAATGCTTAGAGTTCAAACTGCTTTACTTGATCCCACATACTTTTCAGTAGCTTTGTTACCCCACACCTGAGCCCTGAGCCCGGTGCGCGGGAGCGGACCCACCGGCGGGGCCGGGACACCTGCCCACGGCACGGCTGCGCAGGGGGGGTGAGGCGGTGGGTCCGCACAGCCCGCACCTCCCAGCGCGTGCCGGGACACCCCGCACAGCTGTCCTCGGGCAGGTTCAGGCACAGCTGTCACCGGGTCTTCCCTGCGTGTCCCAGTTCGGAGGGACCACGCTCTTCACTGCCACACACGTGCTGTGGGGAGGGGGCTTTGTTAGCAGGGGGCTCTCTTTGCTCGGGGGCGGACCTTTTAGCATGCTCGCTGGGGTACTCCACACGCGGTTCAAGTAATTTTCTCTTTGGTCTCATGAACCGTTTAGCTCTCCTTGACCTTACATTGTTATTTCTTAGCTTCATCTACTTCTGGTGTCTATTCCTTCTCCCAAGGCTGTGTCATGGTAACTGTTTGTAAGGGCTGACTAACACCCTCTTGTTATAGATCTTTACATATTTTGTCTAAATTTCAAGTTGAAGAACAGACTGACCTTCTGTTAACCACCTGCCTGGGTATGTTTGCTATTTGCTCTAATACTGAACCAGCCAGCTACAAGACATTCTTAGCAACATCTCTACAGCTATGCGAGCAACCTTTATGTAGATCTACAACGAACAACCTGAAACCTGGCTCTTTATTAATATAGTGTGTTTGGGTCAGATTGGTAAATTATAATGGCAATAGCAGTTGCATTGTCTGTGTTTAGAATCCTGGTAAGATCTTGCTCGATCATCTACTTCATAATGAGGTTACAAGACTCAGGGTAGTCTTAAAAGATTCCAGAATATCAGTCAGCCATTGCACAAAGGTAAAATGCAGCAGGTCCTGATGACTGTAATATTGCTGGCATACTGAACCATGTAGCAAACCACTTACTGAGCAATAATAACTGTATTAGTATTAACTATGTTGCTTGTAATTTTTCATTTAAATAAAACATTGCCACCATCTTTTGATTCATGTTTATGTCTAATACTGCTAAAGCATCCACTATTCTGTTGGTGTATGTCCATGTATTTACATGGCATGAATACATTTTCTTGCCTTGAAAACAAGTTTGCTTTTAACTTCTTACACAAAGGAAAAGGTTAATGAGTTCCTCTGTGCTTTGGAGAAGCAGCATTTATTCATTTGTACTTTTCTGCATATTAAACTCTGCAACAAAACTGACACATTGTTGCATGTTCATGCCATTTCATTAAACATATTTTGTTGCCCATTAAATCTGAAAAGTGCTTGAAAGCTTCCAGTGTTGTCTTTTGGCCACATACCTGCACTGAACTTCATATATAGTAATAAAGGTAAACTAACAGCGGTACAAAGTTAAAAAAAGCTATCTACAGCTACTATCTGCACATCTCATACAAGCTGACAGCTAAAAACCAGCCCTTGAGCACTTTTTGGAATTGACCCTCTGTATTCTACATCCTTACCATTTTCACTTCCTTTCCCCAGAAAATCCTTGGCACAAAGGCAGCTTGGTTTCTAATAAAGAGAATGAACTATTATTTCCCTTGCTGCAAAAATCTAGCTCTCCAAGACCTTCTGTCCACAAAGATTCTACTCTGAGGCCAATGAAAAGACCACATTTTTGTAGGTAGCAGCATCCCTAAATGCCTTGTGCTCATGGGAATATAAAGTTCAGACCCTTGTTCATATCCTCCTCATCCACTCTGAACTGTCTCTCAAATTTACTCATCAAAAGAGTACCAGAGACTACTGGGCCGAATCTTACCTGGAAAAAAAGGGCAGAATGTATAATCCACTGTGACACTATTGACACCTAAGCTACAATGTTATTGCCTTCTCTAGTTCCCCCAGAAAACTCTTGCCATGTGATAGCGGTAAACTCCACTCTGGCTGGGCTCATATGGGCCAAGCCCAGAACGACGCCTGAGCAGCAGGTGTGCCTTCACATTTCCAAACTATTTTAGAATAGCCGCAATTACGTGTTTCAACCACATGCTTTATTTGTTCCTTCCCTGAGAGGCACATCACGAGTCAAGCACAAACCAGTATGAGACAGACTGATGGCCTAATATGTAAATACTTCAGTCTTTCAATACTGGTTTTGTAAAGTCTTTTCAATTCTGCTAGCTTCCATTTCTGGATGGGAGAAACAGACTGCTCTGCTGCACATTCACTATGTTCTCTGCTTATGCAGAAAAGCAGCCTTCCTTCTTCCCTCTTCTTTTTTTGGATTTACCTTATCATTAGCTGCATTCTTACAGCTGTCACGGAAAAAAAATTCTTGTTGAAGAGTATTTTCTAAGGAAAAGGTCTAAGCTTTCAATTTCTATCAGTTTTTCCTTTCCCATTTATCTCGGCAAAAGTAACTGCTGTTTCTGCATACAATCACTTACACCCCAAGTAAGTCTTTACTGACACTCGGGAGCAAGACAGAGCTGCTTTTAGACTCTGTTCAGTGCTAAGTTTGCTGCCTGCAGTTGGTTGCAGGAGGAACTCCAGGCTTGTTATCTGGTAACCATATTTGGAAAAAATCTTGGAACCACTTCAGAATTTGCAGTAAAACAACAAAATCTTACAGCATGTGTGTATATTCCCTGATCATTAATCTCCTGTAAAGGCATCCTTACAAGAATTAAAAGGTATCAGGTGCCTAACTTACAATAAATTACTCCTATTTCTGTATCTCCAGAAATCTCATCCTGAACATTTTTGGTATCGGCATAGATTTAAGAAGCCTGTGTTTCTTACATTTGTAAGTAATCCCCAGGATATGCAGTCCACATACTCTATACCTCTTGGGTTTTGGCCTTACCAACAGGAAGGCCAACTATGATATTTCAGTCAATTCCTCATTCAAAACTTCTGCTTTTTAGGATTTACGCACCCCCTCCTACCACTTCTTAAACTGAAGAAGTGATTTTTAATGCTTTTATGTCCATCATTTTTTCTGCTTTTGTTTCTCTGAACTACTGCTCACCTTGTTCCAGTACCTGATTCTCTGGCTGCAAAATCTGTTCTTTCACGTCACAGACAAGTCCAGGCTGAATTCACACAATTCTGGAATTACTGTTGGAGCCTGTGTATACATACTAGGGAAAATTAACTCATACTTGACCTATTTCATTCTTTCCACTAAGCACTCTCTACTGGGCACTACAGAGAGACAAATACCCAGTCCAAGGTGCAGCTCATACAAGGACTGCTATACCAGACGTATCACTCATACTCCATGTGCCAAAGCAAGAAACCACAAAACTCGCTTTCAAATGTGGGGTCTTTTTGTGTTTTTTTTGTTTTGTTTTGTTTTTTGTTTTTTGTTTGTTTGTTTTTTTTAACAAAAGGTTACGTTTTTCCATCAATCTCTTAGGCCAAGGAAGGAGGAAAATACGACAGGCCCCCCGACTTTTTGTGTTTGTCTATCAAATGTTCTTCTAATATCACCTTGCAGAAAAGCACTCTATAGGAAGCAGTATTTTGAAGGCATAACATGTAGTGAATAGTAGACTACTAGCCAGACAAGCCTTAAAGAAACTATTGTAATTTTAGTATTGACATGTTACTAATATGAATTTATAAGTTTATTTAATAAACAGATGTAAGCAATTCCTCATCCTCCCCAGTAGCGAAAGTTGAACATAATGCTAAAAATACCTGCTTCATATATTTCATATGTTGATTCCATCATAATTCCACTCATACCTTTTTGTAACCCTGTCACTAATCCTTCTTTGATATTCTATTTTACTGCTGCAGATAATTTAAAAAAAGTGAGGAATGATTTTACAAATACTAGCGTGTTATGTGGACAGGATCTCAGTGTATATGCTGGTACTAGGCACCCATGACCTATAGACAGCCAAAACAGTCTGATCTTACACTTGTACATTTACTGGAAGGAATCAATATGAACAACTAATTGAAGAAGTATATTGTCTTGTTTTTATGACATCAATATTGACAAGCAAAGTTCTAAACCTGGAGACAATCATAAAAATCACAGTTATAGTGGTTTCTTTCCTATCTTGTTTTCTTGTGCTATTAAACTTGTATAAATGCTATCTGTAGTGCCACTCACATCCTTAAACAATTTATTTTTTTAATTAATTTATCTTCTTTGTAAAAAGCAAGGCTAGTTGTCTAACCTTTAGTTACAGATGGGATGCTGGAAGAGGAGTCGGGGCCAAGGATCCTGTTCCCAGTTTTTCCATGTTACTATCAGAACTCTGTACTTCACTGTCTTCATCTGCAAAAGGTGGAAAATCACGCACATTTTAATACACTTCTTGTGTAATAAAGTTAATTTCAAGGAATATTATAAGAAATTCATTACATTTCCTTTGCTTTTACATACCATTTCCATTTAACGTGTTTAGTTCAGCCAAGATTGAAATAAAAGATAATTGTAAGAACACCAACTTCCTGCAGAACTTCCGGACCAAGCGTACATGAAACAACAATGCATCCTGGTTTCCAAGTTTACTCCAGACATCCAGGTATAAATATTGATCAGCAAATTCAATATTTTGAGAAAAGAAGACATGTTTATCAAGATTTGGTTTATGCAACTGTAGTTTCAAGAAAAATATTTAAAATAGAACATACCGTGTCACATTTACAAAAGTGGCTCTTCGACAACTCAATTTTTTTTTATTTAGGTGCCTATGTATGTAAAATGATCATGCACCTAATATACAGAATTAGCTATGCAAAAAAATAATGAGATAAAAAATAATCATGTTCAAAATAATTACAGCAGTTTGTCCTTCTATATTTTCAAGAGAGCTAAACCAAACAGAAGTAGGAACTGTACAGAGAGGAGAGCACCAGACTTGCACTGGTTTCAATAATCTGGCTTAAAGACCATGCCTTTACAGCCATGACATTCTGCAAGTGGTATATCCTTACAGGACAAACTGAATTTATTTTGACAGTGCTGTGTATTTGGTTTAAACTGATATTTCTACCAAAAAAAGTTGGTACAGGGTTAAATAACGGAAACCCACTCCAAAAAATTGAAGTAATTATTACGAGAAAAATCATCATCACAGTGCCGAATAGATTCATACTGCTTTAGAACATGCACTATTCTGATCCCAAATCTGAAGGATACAGTAAAACTGAAAAAGGTACACACAGCAACGACAGTAACTGGTTACTTCCATATAAGAAATAGTTGACTATGTCTCTTTATTCTAGAGGAGACAGTCAACATGGCAAATGTCTACACAGGCCACATGGAAAAACGTATGAAGAACAAAGGCTTATTGTATCTTACAATATAAATATCATTTGCATCAAACGAAACTAGCAGGTGTCAGGTTCAGAAACAAACAGAAGAGTTATCTACACACTGTAAAAACCTCTTTATCACAAAAGCCTACGGATGGTAGTAGTTTACATGTGCTCAAGAGGAATCCTAGAAAGGACTGGTCCATTTAATAAAGAAAAATACACTGAGGCCTACTACATTGAAAAAAATCACAGCTTCCTGAGCAAGACTCTTTCTTAGGGATTAGGGGACACCAGAAGAGTATTCAGGGCTGTTATTACACTCTTTTGAACTGCTTCTGTTGACTGCTCCAAGAGACATGATACTAGGATAGATGGACCTTTAACATTACTAATCTTATTTTGAGTCAGTAAACTCACTTCAGGTGCAGCTTACCGAGAACAGGCTACATGAATTTAAGTCTTTGTGAGCACCTCCTACTGTTCTGAAGGAAACAGCCTCATCATAACAAACATTCGTGCCTTAATGAAAATTATTAATCTACTTTAAATTCAGTTTGGGCTACTAAAATTCCGCACTACCACAAAATATAAGCAAGACCAGCTGAGACAACATCTGCGATGAAGCTACTGACTCCCTTCAAATGCCAGCTTTTAGTAATTTTCTGACCTACTTACGTGAGACAAGTAAGTTTCTCTTCACTTACGAGAATTTTTGCTTCACTTTTGACATTGTACTTACTCTTTGCTATGTCACACAATGAAATCAGAGTGGGTTTGAATGACTTGACAATAACACACATAATTTGAACAGGTACTTCCATGACTCTTAATACTTATCAAATGTAATTGCTTCTAGTATGGTAGAGGCAGAGTCCCTAGAAGAAAACGGTAGTGCACACACACAGGTTTGAACAGTGAGGCAAAATGAATGTAATTTTTTACTCAAAGCGAAGTAAAATCATTGTGCAGAATATGTCTATTTAGGTAAATATCAAATATATCATCCAAAATGTTGTAAGTCATTAATATCTCAAAGTTTTGTATATAATATAGTTCTGAATATCTGTATGTATCTGAAGGGGTCTAAAAGCATTTTACAAGCTCTGAAAAGTTGAATGTGTTTTCTTCAAAGATAGATTTATATACTTATTTGTTTATGTGTGTAATAAAATGTCTTTTTAACTTCAAGTAAAGATGCAGGTAGTTCTGCTTTTTCATTGTATCTGTGAATATAATCTACTTTTTTACAGTTCTTGTGCACTAAACATTTGGTACAGAGAACAAAAGATAAGCAAACTGTCAATGGCTGTTTACTTCAATTGAAAGAAAATTTTACTCTGACTGACATGTATATTATCAAAGAAGAGTGATGGCAAGAGGAATTTTATTCACACAAATAACTAAAACATGTTTTTACAAAATAATGAATCATGCAAACCCATTACATAGCAATCTCAAGCCTTTCTCCAATAGGATTTGGAATCTGAACATGGGTCCAGCAGAGAATAGAAGTCCATGAAAATTCTAATACAACTTCGCATGTGGCAAAGTTTATCCTGCCAAAATGATAAAATATTTATAAACCGATTCTAAAATATTATTTTACTAATTCAGAAAACTTCAAAGAAATCATTCAGGTAGGGAGCTTCAGTTGTGAGTTCCTCATTTAAGCTCTCCTCACTTTTTATTAGAATTAATTGTAACATAAATCTTCCTACTACATAAGCACGTAGAAAAATATCATGCAAGATTCTTTTCTCCATCCAGGCCACCTGCTATAGCAGAATCTAGTCTTAAGCTTTCCAAAAAATGTAGCTATTCAGTCTACAACAAACATATAAAATTTAAAAAGTAAAACCAGCCATTGTAAGAGAAGAGAAAAATCCAAGAAAGTCAGTTCCAAGGTTCCACCAGTGAAATGGAAATAAAATGTGTTGCTGGTATATATGGTTTTAGAGTACTTAAAATGTCCATAAAGAAATTACCATTCTCTGCTGTCTTCCCTGCTGGAAAGAATCACCTGCAGCATTCAGCTGCAAAATGCAGCCAGATTTAAAAAGCCTTAATATTGGAGGCAGTCATTAGTTACTACTAGGTGTCTTCAAAACCAATTATATAACACCTTTAACAAGAAATACCAAGTGTACCAGGTAGTTTATTCTAAAATAAAACCAAACCTTCCGTCACCACAAAAACTGACAGCTCAATCTTTCCCAGCCCTGAGATAATATGGAGATTGCTGACCTAAAATGAGGCCACTTCCTAACTCAAATTTTTTAGCTAGTGCAGAAAAGGAAGGTACCTATGGAAGACACAAGCCTTTCTTCCCTACACTTTTCCTGAACTCTAGTTAACTAGTTACTTTTCAGAACAATATTAAGGGCAGCCAACACCAAGGGAATAAGCTTTAGTCTTATTCTTCAACCCAAGATCCAAACTGCCAAATTGTGTAGAGCAAATGGGTAAAGGAAGAAGAAAACTCTACAGGATGGGGAGCAAAAGCTTAAGCTTTGTCTTGATGAAAATCTGTCTAATGCTGCTGCCAAATACAGATATGTTAAGTTTTTATCCCTCTTTGAAGTCATAGGTATTAAGAAGGCAACTAACTTTCATGAGTTCTTCTGAAATCTTCCTTTCTAGATTCTAAAAAATAAAATCCAACAAAAAAATCCCACACATACAAAGATGTCCAGCCTAAGACTGGATCTTCCAAGCAACTGACAGAGACTATGACCTCAGATTTTAACACAGCATTTCTAAAATCATCACCTTCCATCAAATAAGAGGTGCTGGATAGGCACCCTTTCTTTATATGCCAAGACTCAAAAGATACCAAAAAACTTCTCTACTTCCATGAACACTGCAGCAGACACCTGTGAATTTAGCTGATACGCAGAAAATGACGCAGGGGTTTTATCAGATCAAAAGCTGAACCTAAGCCAAATACTGAATACACTGTATAAAAAAAGGAAGATTTACGTAATATGTGAATTATTCCCACTCAAAGCACCAATAAGGCCTCCTTTAATACTGTGTGAAGTTTTAGCACCATGCGTCCAGAGAGAACAATTAAAAGCTAAAGAAAAAAAATACAGATCTAGAAAGCATGACTGGTGAAAAAACTGGGTAGCTTGTTATAGCTAGACAGAAGAGTGAAGAGTGAACTTGTTACAGTCATCAGATATGTGGAAATACATACAAGGCTGTAAAAATGAGAACAATGAACTGTTCAACACACCTATGAGCTTTATAACAAAACACGGTAGTCCTGAACAGCAAGCAGCATGACTTAAGACTGCTGTCTGGGAAACCATTTCTAGCCTTACCACATCACTGGAGATTTTAGGCAATATAACCAAACATTATTAAGAATGGATGAAGTATGGGTTAACCCCACGCAGGATAACAGGAGTATCCATAAGACAACCTTCTTCCCAGCTCCTATGAAATCATGTGAAATGCAAACCACAAAGAGAAGATTAAACAATTTCATTCTACTATATTCCAAAAGCTGAGATGCATCTTAAAAAGGAGGATGTATATGTATGTATCCTGCCATGGTGTAACAGATATACAGATTTTTAAACTATTACCAACACAAAGCAGTACAGCAACTTGGTTTATTATATGCAGATTTTTCTGCTTTGCTGCTAAACAGTACACTGGTCCAAAGTTACTAAAATACTTAAAAAACTATACATTATGTAAACAAAACATAAATAAGACAGCATAGTTCTTTGTACAGATAGTTTAGTACAGATTGTTAGGAATTCATGAATATGTACAATTCTGTATCATAGATTGCATTTTTACAATGCATAATTTTTTTTACAGAAACAAATAAAAAATAAATTTGACAAATAAAAAGGAGATATATACTGTCATAAACACACTGGCAAACAGTCCATAGTGTAAGATGGAACATGTGCAAAAGGCTGGATTTCTCCAAACTACAATGTTTAATGAACTCATTGGTCATTTCTGACCTTTTTTACTAAAGAACTCTCTGGAAACTTCTCTCTGACAAACTAAATATTTCTTCCTCCTAAGCCTCACAGGTAAACAGGAAAGAACTATAACCTTTAGTAATTTTGAGTAAATCAACTATTTCAAACAATGTAAGAAATCATTCAAGTTATAACTTCAAAGTCAGAAGAACTCCCCAGAATTTCAAAGTGGCTCATTTGCAGTAAATTCAGGATGCAGCTTTGTCAGGTTTGTCAAGGCAGGATGACTGCGATGTTGGGAAGACAGCTGTAGGATTTCTGCTTGTGGACACAGCAACAGGAGACAGTAATGAAGACAGAGATGAAACTTCTGATGCTGGAGTATTTATAGCATTTAAAATGACTCCCTCTGGACTGACCAACAGTTTTTTGATAGAAGTGTCCAAGTGAAGCACTGAAGTGTTGCTTGGTAACTGAGAGTTTTGAGGATGAATGGCAGAAACCACAGAAGACGTAGCTGCAACATTAACAGGAGATTTTATCACTGAAGGCATAGAGAGTGCTGCTGCAGGGAGTGAAGTACATGAGCCAGCTGGAGTACTAAATACCTGGGGTGTTGCATGCACAATGGGTAAAGCATCCACAGACCCAAAAGAGTTCACAATTTTTGTAGAGCTTTTCAAAGGATGTTTTGATATTTGACAACTTAATGAATTACTTGGTGCTAGCATGATTTTTGAGGTTACTGGATTAACAGCTGGTACACCTTGAGCCTCCTGACTATGGTTAATAGTTAAAGAAGTCTGTTTTGTATTACAAGAAAGAAGAAGAACATGGCTGCCAGCTCCAAAGCCTTGTGGTGGAACAACAAAACAAGTACCATTAATCATTATCTGAGTTCCAGGTGCCAAAGGCATACAGGTGTTAATGACTATTTTCTGTTGAATACAAGGTTCATTCAACTGACCTCCTGCCTTGCTTGTTACAGTTGGTGAAGCTGCAGACATCTGAACAGTAGAAGCGTATGTGTAAGCATGACTTTGTTTCTCTATACTGGGAGGCACCTGCTGGCACTGTAGGGAGGAAAACGTAGTAACTTTACCTGTATTTGGTGATGGAGGGGGCAACACACTCTGAGGTTTGTGAATAACTGCACTACTTGGCAGAGCAGCTGAAACTCCTGAAGATTGGAACTGAAGCAGTGTGGGGAACTGGCTTTTTGGTACTGGAGAAAGAGCCGGAACTGCTGTCAACTGAGGAACTGTATGTAACACTTTGTGGGGGGTGGCTACAGATCCAGGCAAGCTAATGACTGGAAATTGCAAAGCAGATGCTAAGCTTTGAGGAGATACTGTTGGTTGCGTTGTTGAAATCAGCACAGATGAAGCAAGATGTCCTGTCTTTACAGTTGATATACCCACACTATTTCCAATATTTGATGTACACAGTCGATTACCCAGATTTTGCCTTATTTTTGAGGCATCATTTCCACCAATCAAGACAGTGGGCTGCATCCCAGAAGTCCCACTTGATGTTACTGAAACAGATTCTACGCATGCATTTACTGTTGTTACTGTAAAGGCATTTTCAGCTTTTTTTGCAACACATACAGATTCATCAACTGACACAGCACTTTGACTCACAAAATTTGGAACAGGAACCAAAGTACTACTACTTGTCAAAGACAGCGCCAAGCCCATGCACTTTTTGTCTTCTCCCTTAGAAATGGCAGAGTGCAATATATTAACTGGTGCAGCCTGTTGTGCATTGCCTTTAGTATTTACGATGGTTTGACCTATATTTAGTCCAATTTTCACATCTTTTACTTGAGCAACAGTTGGTGATGAATTTATTCTTACCCGTGCTCCTACTGTAGTTGGGATCAGAACCACCTGTGGTTGCTCTGTGGCACTAACAAAGGTTTTGCTTAGGGAAGAAGGAAGGTTATGTTTCAATGACTCTGCAACTAGATTGGTGGTTGATGGGACATTGGCAATTTGTGTGTTAATGAAAAGCAACTTCTGAGCATTAACAGCAGGTGCCAGAGATGGAATAATACTGACTCCTGATGCCGCACAGGGTGATAAAACAGGTGGATTTGTAACTAATGTAAGTTTCTGGACTGCAGTACCACTGATTAAGTCTCCATTTGCTGCTGAAATAGACTCAGATTGTATAACAGGATTTGGTTTAGTTTTAGTATCAGCTTGTTGCTGCATTGAAGAATTTGGAGTTATGACAGTGTTATTTTGTCCAATGCTAGTCACACTAATAGGACCGTTTGGAGCTGCTGACATCAAATTGGTAGCTAATGAAATGGAGGATAAAGGAGGAGAGGACACATAGCAGGAGTTTGCTGTTACTTGACCCAAAGTGCCCCCAGCAGCCGGCTGCTGTAACGTGAATTTGATATTTGCTTCCATTGTCTGGGTAAAATCAGCTGGGAAAGCTGGAATGTTAACAGAAGAAGCTGTGGAGGGGGAAAATCCTGAAAGAGATGATTGTCCAGTATGTGGGAGACCAGATGTGGCTGTTGCTACAGATGGAAGAGTAGAGCATGATAACGCTGTGGTTTTTGGCACAAGAAAGGCCTGAAGTTGAGGTGTGTAAGTGAAAACTGAACTAGAAGATAAACTACTAGGTGAAATCTGGTCTGGGTTTGCTCGCACTTTAACAATTCCTGTATTTCCACCTCGTGTTGTGACGAGAATAGATTGTGATTCTCTTACACACACAGTCTTCAGCTCTTGCCTAGTTTCAAAGGAGTCAGTTGTCTGCTGTGATGCGAGACTGTAACAGGTAGAAGCAGTGTTCGTAGACCCACTTAATGCTGTTGCTGGTATCAAAGACTGGCTAGCTGTAGAGAGATTAGATGAAGTCAAAGACACAGGGCATGTGGCAGTTGAAACTGTAGTCTTGATCTTCTCAGTTTCTGTTTGGCTCACCTTAGTTATTGATGATAGTAAGTTACCTGCTGAAGTTACAGCAGGCAATGGTTGCATAGTGTTCATAGGACCAGTCATTTGTGACAAATGGGTACTATTCTTGTTAAAAATTGTACTAGGTGACTGAGTGGTAGCATTTGCAGGGCCTGTTACCAGAACAGGTGTTAAAGAAACACTGGCATTTGATATTTCTGGTAAAGTTGTACGGTGCAGCTCAGATGATTTTTGTTGTAGTGACTGAGTGTCCTTGGACACCATTTTTTCTTCATTCTGCTGAATAAGAAAATTCTTAGGTAAAATAAGAACTTGTTGCATGACTTTTTCTCCTGTTTTAGAGTCAATCACAGGTTGCATTTGAATTTTTACAGAGCTGTTGTGAAGGTCTATTGGTACACAGTGGCCATTTGTCATTTTGTATACCATTTGTAAAGCAGTCTTTGAACTAGTCTGGCAGGGTAACGTTGGTTTTATCAGCGATGATTCCAAAGGTGACAGAAGTGGCTTTTCAGAAGTAGACACATTTATGCCTTGGGGAGGTGACAGTTGATTTGTTAAGGTCACTTTGTTCCCAGTACTCTTGGCAAGCAAGGCCTGGATGGGTTTGGTCCCTTTCAGAAAGTTTGATACTGATGTTGCAGCATCTGTCAAGGAAAATGATTCCAGAGTTGGCCCTTCAAATGGTTTCAGCTCAGTCACACAACTAACCGGCTGCAGGCTACTTTCTGAACTCTGAACCACAGTCTCATTAGTGCCCAGCTTAGCTTTCTTCCTTGGTGAAAAGTCATTAGTGCTTTGATCCAGACAACTATTTTGCTTGGACTGTCGTTTAACAAATTTGGGCAGTGTCTTCTGTATTTCTTTAGAAGTTGATTCTTTTTTCAGAATTCTGCTTTTTCCTGCAGGTAAATTCACCTCTAATAGTTTCATTTCATCTGCAAGGACATTAGAACAGAAACCATTTTACACATTTGCAACTGGTAACTCTAGATAACGATCTTACAATATCTAGCTAAAGACAAAATGCTAGCTTGCAAATGTAAGGATGTGTGGAAGGCGATTGTCTGCTTCTTTAAGGGCATTCAAGGACCTTTTTCAATGCAAAAAGGGGGTAATAAGGAAAGGAGGAAGTCATAAGCATGAACATACAGGGACACAAACCTGACCAGCATGGGAGACAATGTGGAAAACCAAACGTGGTCATTCACACTAATTGATGAGGGCATGTGAAAGTGTAAGAATGTTTTATTCCAGCAAGATTATCTTGAGGGGAAAAAAAGGGAGAAGCCATGCTGTGCAGAAGAGCATGACAGAGAGGAGTGAGGAAAAAAACATAGGAGAAACAACACTGTAGCCACCAAGGTCAGTGAAGGAAGGGAAAGAGGCGTGCCAGGCACTGGAATGGATCCCCCTACAACCCAGGAAAATCATGAAGCAGGCTGACCCCTTCCCACAGCGGACCATGGTGGAGCTGGTATCTACACTGCAGCCTGTTGAGGACCCCATTCCACAGTGGGTGACCTTAAGAAAGCTGCAGCCCATGGAGAGCCCATACTGGAACAGGCTCCTGGCAGGAACTGTGGCTTATGGAGGACCCACACTGGAGCAGTCATACCCTGAAGGACTCTAGACTGTGGAGAGGACTGAGTGAAAAACTGTATTCCATGGGAGGGACCTCAGGGCAGAGGTGTGTGGAAGGAGCAGCAGTGACAGTGTTATGAACTGACCTCAGCCCCCAGTCCCCATCCCCTCTGTGCCACCTGACAGGGGAGGAGGTGGAAGAATTGGCAATGGAGTTCAGCCTGGGAAGAAGGTGGAGAAGGGGAAGGTGAGGGAAGCTGTTTTGGGTTTTGTCTTTGTTTCTCACCATCCTACTCTATTTTTAATTGGCAATAAATCCAGTTCATTTTTCCCCAAGTAAGTCTGTCTTGCCTGTGACAGTAAGCGATGAGTGACCTCCCTGTCTTGACCCGTGAGCTTTCCCATCTTATTTTCTATCCCTGACCTGTTAAGGAAGGAGAGTGTAAGAGTGGCTGAATGGGTGTCTGGCAGCCAGCCAAGGTCAACCCACTATAAACAAATTCTGAGCAGGTCTATTATGTTATCCCAGAAACAGTTAGGCAAAACCATGCACTAATCAGAATTTTCATCTTGATCATGTCTGTCCTCTTCCAGTCTGCATCTGTCAGACGTGCATCACAACCTATTTCAATACTATCACAGTAGTAAAGGTAAAAAGTAGAACACAAGTTCACATAGGAAAATTAAGGTCCTGAATCAACTTGATTCAGCTCCTGAATCAAATTCAAGCTATAAAATGCCAGTAAATGCTTACCATTGTCTGGGTGATCTTTTCTGGGAACTTCCACATGTTCTGCAGACTCTGAAGATTTACCACATATTACTGCAAAAGAATCTTTGCCATATTCAACTTCACTTTCATCATTACTGCACAACTCTCTGGTAAATTTATCATGGTCTGGATGTCTTTTAAAGTCATCATAGTCCTTCTTCAGTCTAGACCTTGAAAATAACAAAAATAACTTTACTAAAGAATGAGACCCTTTTTAACATTCTTTTTTTCCTTTGTATTTGATGCCATACAAAAAGCTGGTGTAAAATTGCCTGTGCCCTTCAAAAAACTTCAGGGTAGCTCCATCTGCAAGTCTCTAAAACCCAGAAAAAGTGAAGTGATGGTAATGTCCCTGAGTCAAGTTATGTCCATCATTGTTTTACTGCATCCATCTTCTATTTCTTCCTTCATCTTGCACTGTGCCAACTGTACCTGTATGGGCTTGTGTATTAACTGTAACAAGTTTATTTTTTCCTCTGATGGTAACCCCAGCTAGAAAATTAACTAAATCTTGTTTTTCTCAAATGCATCATGCACTTGGCCTAGCTATGGGACTGTAAAGTAACTTCCTCCTTTAAGAAAACTTTATCTCTGGGCCATTAGAACAGCTGCCACTGTCATTTCCATAGGCTCACACTCCACTAAATGTGTATATGATGAACATACATAGCTGGTCTACTCATTTGAATGTTCAGAAACATATCCACTTACCTTGATACTCCTGAACTGCTACATATTTCCACTGTCCCTTCTTCTAAACCACTTTTTAGATGAGATCTAGGGGGCATTTTAGGGTATTTCAGTGTACAAATACAGTGAACTACAGGATTCAACTGGTAGTAACTAACACAATATCCATAAGGATTACTTAGCAAACAAGTACAGCAATTACAGCAATTAGCACCATGTGTGGAATAGAATCTAGGCTCTAGTCTGGATCTAACCCTTATGACAGTTAAGAACAAAATCTTAAGTTTACTCATTCTCACATGTTAAAATATCAGCTGTTTGCATTGAGTACAGCAATGGGCAGCTGCTCTCTAAAGGATGGAGAGGGAGAAGCCAAACATGATGTTAGAGCTGGTAGGGCATAAGCCTCACCAACCAGAATACTTGTGAATGAGGGTGCACATCAGGCCTAGCCGTGGTAACCGGGTTTAAGCAAGAGCTCAGATTAACAGGCATCCTCCTGGTGCTGAGGCAGGTGGTATGATGTCAAGGTGGGAAGTCAAGTCACAGGTTCAGATCAGAATCAGGTCCATGGTGATGATGCAGGTCCAAGGTCAACCTGAGAGTCAGTCCAGATCAGCGGGACTCATGGGCAGGCAGGGTAACTGCTGTAGTTGATCTGGAAACTGGCATTCCTACAGCAGAGACTGAAGGCTGCAGAATGACCTGAAGTGGGGATCCTGGGCCCATGGGCAGGTGATGTGGATGGAGGCCCAGGTGAGGCTGGTCAGGGTCAGTAAGACCTAACAGTTTACTCACAGCTTTGACACTCTCACTGAGAGAGGACAACCTTGAAGTCTGTATGAAGATCTAGTGTGGATGATACTTCAACTCTGTCATTAGGATTTTGAGCTTGGAAGTCTAGGTGTAGAAGAACTATAAGAAGACACCACGGAACTACAGAAGGACACTAGGGAACCACTACTGTACTAAACTTCTGTACTACTTCTAGATAGGAATTTGCTTTTTTCTTTTGGGGAACTACTGTGGGGCCAGTGAACAAATGTGATCAGTGGACACAAGCAGTTCACCTTAAGCTCAGTGCCTGGGAAGGTTATAGAGCAGATAGATGATCCTGAGCGCCATCATGTGGCACGTTTGGGTTTATGAAAGGCAGGTCCTGCCTGAGGAGTCCGACCTCCTACAAGATGACCCACACAGTGGATGAGGGAAAGGCTGTGGATGTTGTCTACCTGAACCTTAGCAAAGCCTTTGACACCATCTCCCACAGCATCCTCCTGGAGAAACTGGCTGCTCACGACTTGGACTGGTATACTTTATGCTGGGTAAAAAGCTGGTTGGATAGCTTTGAAAAGACCAGAGGACCATTCAGAAAGGGGAAAAAAATAAAATTTGGCTCATTAAGAGTGCTCCTATTAAAGACATCAAAAAAGGAAGGCAGAAAAACTCCAGACTCTTATTCCACACTGAGGTCTTGCCCAGAATCAAGCTCTGCCCAGCCCTCGATAATCTAGAAGGCAACACTGAGGTTAGTAGCTGGCTGAGACACCCTTTAGACACTGCAATTGCAGCTAGACCTGCAGTGCTGCTGTTTACACCAGCACAAGCAATCTTTACTCAGTTTTTTCCCTGCCACACGACACCTTTCTTCACCACTGTCACTGGCGCTACACATCTCCCTAGCAGCTACATAATGAACCAGACCAAGGCACTGGTACAGCTTCCTTGCACCACCATCCCCCCCGCCCCTCCCAAGCCCCTGCCGCTTTTGCCTCTCTTCCCCACAATTTGTAAAGATCGTTTTTCAGCTGGAGCTGTTCCCTGGTATACTATGTGTCTGTCCAAACATCGTGGAAATACTTAGCTAACATTGCTGAATAAACCAGGGTTACAGCCTTAAACAGACATCCTGAGAAATGAGTTAATCTCAGAAATTATTCTCTACTCTAAATGCATGCTTCTCTAGCTACCAGTGCACAGATGTGCAGGACCTCAGCTATTGTCTTGCCAATACAGTTTGTTACACAGTGCGCGGGAGCGGCCCCACCGGCGGGGCCGGGACCCCCGCCCACGGCACGGCTGCGCAGGGGGGGTGAGGCGGTGGGTCCGCACAGCCCGCACCTCCCAGCGCGTGCCGGGACACCCCGCACAGCTGTCCTCGGGCAGGTTCGGGCACAGGTGAGTCTCACTGGTTCTCACGAGCATCGTCCCCCTCGAAAGGCACAGCGTGCTTTCTTTTCACAGGCGACTGCTGTGAGGAGGGGGCTTTGTTAGCAGGGGGCTCTCTTTGCTCGGGGGCGGACCTTTTAGCATGCTCACTGGGGTACTCCACACGCGGTTCAAGTAATTTTCTCTTTGGTCTCATGAACCGTTTAGCTCTCCTTGACCTTACATTGTTATTTCTTAGCTTCGTCTATTTCTGGTGTCTGTTCCTTCTCCCAAGGCCATGTCTCTTAACTATTTGTAAGTATTAACTAACACCCTCTGTTTTTCAAATTCTTTCTTGTTTTTCATTGCAGATATTTATAATTTTTTTCTAAATTTCAAGTTTGATCTAATACTGAGCCAGTCAACCACACAATCACCCAGTTTCAGACTAGAATTCACTCATATTAGGCACAACTCATACATAGTACTTCTACACTTTTTACATAACAGTTCTGTAACCATATTTAGCAAACAAGGACTAACACTGGGCACCAAACCATTCCATGGCAGAATTTACATGAAGGATAGAACTGGAAATCCCATATACAGGAAAACTGAAATCCTTTCTAACAGTAATACTATCTGCCACATTTACAAAAGAGTCTGAATTCTATAAACAGGAAGAAATGAACTACTAAGGAAAATGAACAGAAACTTGAATAGAAAGGAATAGAAAAAAGTAAAGTCTGTACTTTGGTCCATTATCTAAAGCAAAATGTTCAACATCCTAAATTTCCAAACAAGGATTTTATTTCATGCATTATATCCATAATAAGCTACTAAGGAACAAAAACTTAGTAGTCCTATCCATTTACTGTTTTTAGCGCTATGTTGTTGGGCTTTTTTTAAACAGAATACCTTTTACACTTTTCAGCATTAGTTCTGCACAACCTGTGTAATCTGCTTCCTTCACACTTAACATTCAAGCAGCTGCCTAACTTGCTAAAGCACTTCCAGTGCCTCACTCCTCAAAGTATTTTCATTTCATTTATGTGAGAAGCCAACTTACTAACCTTTAGAAGGTGAATTTTGTTCTGTTTTCCATCCCATGCACTATTGTTAAAAAAACGAGCAGCTAATTACCTGTTTCTTTGAAATGCTTTCATTAGCTTTGGTTCCCATGGTAACAGTTCATTAAGCAGTCTCATCAATGTACCATGCAATTCCTTTACTGCTTGCTTCCGGTGGTACCATCTTCCCTGCAAACATAAGTACCATTTATTTATCATTGCATTAGACCTGAATCTTGCTATATTGTATTAGTAGTACAATAATCCTTGTAACTAACACAGCATATGAGGAAAACAAGTGGAAGACAATATTAAGTTTCACAGTAACATCCACCCTCAACCTGTATAAGACATCAATACTTTTCTTTTTTAATAATATAAAGAGATAATGTCCGAGTTAAAAATGCAAGGATGTTCACTTTTTACGGGTCAAACTTAAAACTGAAGCAGAAACTTACAAACACACCATGTGTTTAAAATTACTTAAATGAGTAACAGACATAAGCAGTAATCCATTCAGGTCAGGGAAACCAACCATGTATGTACATTTTTAAGATACAGATAAAATTTCACAGAAAATCTTACCATAACCTCATTTAATGTAAGTGATATCATTTATATCATTATTATTTACAAAAATAATTTGCTACAGTTTTCAGGGATAAAAGCCACACAGGTTTTGCATTACATTCTTGTATTTCTAGAATATGTTCTAGACAAAGGGTTTTTTAAAAAGTTTTGCAAATTGGTCGTTTATGGTCGTTAACAGGCTACACAGAAGAGACTAGTTTTCCAACATAAAAGCTTTAAGCTTTTAACTCAAATGTATATGATTTTCTTTGTATATAATCTTATGATCTTCTATGAAGAATTAGTAAGTCTGGAAAAGCTGAATGAGGATAAAAAGACACTGGGAAATAACTAGCATGTATATACATATATACAGTGTGACTGTGGTGGCCGTAATACAGCAGAACACATTTCCTAACTCTCTTAGATATCCCTTATAAATATTTCTTCTCAAAACTTTGTTCTGTAATTTATTACATAAAAGACTGAACAATGCATATATGTATAACAGCTACAAAAAGAGATCTGGTATACTCTAGTACTTCTGCCACTTTACTAATTCTGTGCATTTTACATAAATGAGCATTTTATCTCCTGCCTTGTCAGAGAGGATGTAAGGCAATAAAAAAATTGATTCTGCAAGAAAAAGAAGCTATATTCATTTGATTTCAACACCTAATAAATAATTCTATTCATAGTAGGTGGGATCTAGGTGGAGTAAACCTTTCAGCTTTCTTTGTTCAACAATTTCCTGACCCATGGTCTCCTTATCTCCTTCACGTGCCCACCTTATCTTTTCTAATTATTCAGAGTACATCCCTTTACTTTAACATCCTCAGTGGTGTATCCCTTTACATTAACATTGTCAGTGGAACCTTTTCTTATTATTCGTTCCTTTCTCAACACAAACAGCATCACCCAGAACACTGTACCAAACTCAGCCTGACTAATCTTTTTAAGACCTTGCTCTGTTTCAATAGCCACTTACATGTTACCTAGCAAAGCAAATAGCTACTCGTCATTCTTCAATTAAAATTACAAAAGCGAAGATTTTAAGCAAGAAATTATGCCACATTACCACATAATGGTTAGTGTTGAGCACACAGACAAGTCAGCAAACTGTATTCTGATATCCTTCATTTGTGGCCAATAAAATTTGCACATGTAATGCACTGCAGCATAAAACCTGCCATTGAACACTGCAACAGAAAACAGCCCCTGTGTATACTGTAGCCCATGAAGGCATTTGGTATCACCTCCTAATGTTAGCAGTCATCAGAATTAATTGCTAACATATAAAGAATATTACATGCACAGATTTATATCTATTTTAAGATATACAAAACATTTCATAGACAGTTTTAAAACAATTAGTTTATATACTACACAGTATTAGTGGATTGTATCAAAACAAAAATCAAAATGGCAAAAATAAACAATGGCACTGTTGGAAGAAGGGTTCGCCGGAGTCAAGAAGACGCTCAATATGAGTTATGCATCTTGCTCAACTTTATTAGTTTCTAACACTACTTACATAGAACCGATACACATGCATATTCGTAAAGCAGAAATATAATAATTGGTGAGTAGTCTCTAAACACGTGCGGTTCTCACACCCCTAATTATCATGACTAAAATAAGCATTCTGTCCATGTAGCTAATTGAGTCGCTGTGCTTCAGCCTTGTAGTTTGTTACTCCCTATATTGCCAGACCGCTCCCCATCTTTCTTGGCCCTGCACCTGCTTTCCCAGCAGCTGTAGCTTGTTACAGCCACGGCCTGTCACAATTACTTGGTCTCAGGACTCAAGAATAGCTCAAGGCCACCTTTCTTGTTAACTTCAGCACAGCAACTTCAGTACAATTCTAATTCTAACACCAGGCCTGGATTGTGCAGATCTTCAGAGATTCTAAGGCCATGCTTCTGCAGCCATTCTTCTACATGGCACTACTGTCAGGATACAGAAATGCTGTACATACATTTGATAGAGCAAAAAATGGAATGTGTGAAAACAGTCTTCAAAAGATATGAAAAAATACTACAGAGTAAACACAACAAGAAATTATTAATTTCTGAGAACTCATCTTTAAATAAGGCTAAAATCTTGGCTTAAGTAGGAAAAAAAGTAAGAAAAAGAGTAAGATGAGCCAGATAAATATCAGCTGACCACTGAGTAAACTTGAAGTGATAACTGTATTATGCATTGAATAGCCAGATGCAAGGAAAATGTCATCAATAGCAGACTTCAAGACTTTACTGCCTTCAAAGAAGAATACATACAAGTCACTATCCTTGCTTACAAAAATGAACAAAAAAAATAACCATAAAACCCCCACCCCTGCCCCCTGAATTCCAGAGCTAGTTTTTAATAAAAATCAGTGTCCTCTGGATATAATCTCTGGAAAAATCCACATTTGCTTCCAAATAATTTTAATGCAAATATTATAGTAACATGATTTTCTTAAGAAAATGTAAATTAATTATTTCTTTGTATCTCTATTACTGATTTTTCTTACTGGGGGGGCTTAGGAATTGACGATAAAGCTGTTAGTGGAAACACACAATTTTAAGCCACGACAAGAATTTTCTTCCCTCAGAAATAGTCAGGACACATAACAAACATGAGCCAAAAGACTGAAAAAAAATAATCCTAACTTTTAAAATTTATTTTGGTTCAGTTGGTTTTCTGTGCAAACCAGAATTCTGTGCAAAAAAGATTTCTGCAAAGCCCAGATGTTACACAAATTACATGCTGTTATTCTACGATTCCTTCAATATCACAACAATAAAAAAGGACATAAAGAAAGATTCTATAACCTTAAGATACATCACTACAAAATCCAGCATTTTATTTCCTATGTAATTTTATTCTCTAACACAGTCTTGCTTTTTTTCCAGCGGGGTGTGGTGGGGTGGTGGAAAGCAAATCAAGAATTGATAATGGTATGACTTAACTCCCTACTTCAGCATTACACAGCTGCCTACTAATTTCTACAGATAATAAACCTGCCTTTACAGATGTCTGCGTTGCAAGTTCTTTTCAGTAATACTGAATAACATAATAGAGGAGAAGAGCTACAAACTGAAGCCTAGGAGTTCAGGCTGGACCTTAAAAGTATATTTGCATCAGAAACACACGGCATTAGAACAGGTTGTGCAGAGAAGCTGTTGAATTGCCATTCTTTCCTTCTGGTTTTCAGAAGGTGGCTAATCGGGTTATGGATGCTTAATGAAGCACTGACAATAGCCCTGCTTCAAGGTGGGGAGATCTTCAAATGTCCCTTTCAAGTACTGCAGAATTCCTTACAATGAAAGACAAAAACCTCTGAGTATGACCTGATGTTATGGGTTAACTAACTAATCGAATGCAACATAATGGCAGCAGAGAAGGAACTGACCACAGAGTAGCCATGACTGTTCCACTCTAAGTAGTCAAAATACAGTTCAAAAAAAATCCCACCAGGAATGGTTTAGTGAAACAGCAGGGTTACTATACAGGAATAGCTATTACAGCCCTGTAGTTCAGTCCTCTTGTCAACAAGCATCTGGAGAAATGGAGATCTGTATGCACTGCCTTCTGGAATCCAGCAGGTTTTTGTTAGTAGACATGAACTAAAATTATGCAATTACATCAACCCAAGACAGTACTTTAGATATAAAAACAAGTCTTTCTCTACCACTGAAGAGCTTGGTCTTAACAGATGTGTGAAGAAACTGTTCTTCAATTTATTTGAGCAAATTCTAAGTTTGATGACAGCCTGCATTCCTAACTGATTATTTAAATAGAAATATCCAGTACCTAACTTGGGTGTGTACTCAGTTACGTTCTTATGTGATCTGTAATTCACATTCCCAGTACAACTGCTTCTATACCTTGGATCCGACTTCTAGAATCATAGAATTATTTAGATTGGAGAAAACCTTTAACATTATCAAGTCCAATCATTAGCCCAGCCCTGCCAAGTTCACCACTAAACCACACCCCTAAGTGCTGCATCTACATGTCTTTTAAATATCCCCAGGGATAGTGACTCCACCTGAATACCTCCCTCAGCATCCTGTTCCAACACTTGACCATGCTTTCGGTGAAGAAATGTTTCCTAATATCCAATATAAACCTCCCGTGGCACAACTCGAAGACATTTCCTCTTGTCCTTCCCTTGTTACCTGGGAGGAGAGACCCACTCCCACCTGCCTACAACCTCCTTTCAGGCAGTTGTAGACAGCAGTAAGGTCTCCCCTGAGCCTCCTCCTCTCCAGGCTAAACAACCCCAGTTCCCTCAGCTGCTCCTCACAAGCCTTGTGCTCCAGACACTTCCCCAGCCCCTTGCCCTTCCCTGGACACGCTGCAGCCCCTCTACGTCCCCCCTGCAGTGAGGGGCCCAAACCTGAACACAGGGTTCGAGGTGCAGCCTCACCAGTGCCCAGTGCAGGGGGACAGTCCCTTCCCTTGCCCTGCTGGCCACACTGCTTCTGACACCAGCCAGGGTGCTGCTGGCCTCCTTGGCCACCTGGGCACCCTGCTGGCTCATGCCCAGCCGGCTGCCGACCAGCACCCCCAGGCCCTTTCCCACCAGGCCCTTTCCAGCCGCTCTGCCCCAGCCTGTAGCGCTGTGTGGGGCTGGTGTGACCCAGCTGCAGGACCCGGCACGGAGCCTTCTTGAACCTCATCCAGCTGGCCTCGGCCCATTGGTCCGGCATGTCCAGATCCCTCTGCAGAGCCTTCCTGTCTTCCTGCAGATCAACACTCCCTACCAACTTGGTGGTGTCCGCAAACTTACTGAGAGCGCACTTGATCCCCCTCATCCAGATCACTGTTAAAGATGTTAAACAGAACTTAGTTACCGTCTTGTTCCAGGTAGTTACAAACAAAATGCTATCTTTGTCTGGAAACACAATGTAAGGAATTAACAACCGTACAAAAGAGAAAAAAGTCCTAGACAGAAAACAAGTATAAAATGAGACTTTCAGCTGTGTTAACTTACAAGTGTATTTTAAAAATGCAAACACAATAAAAATAGATTTTAGTAATATGTTGAATGTTTCCATATAAACACAGAGAGACATTCAACATTTATCACTGAAAACTTACCTTTTAAAATAAGGTTTCTGACATCCAGAGCAGCCAGGAAATGCTGACTCCACTCTCCGTGATGCCTCAACATACACTATTCTGGCATACTCATCATGGAACCCCAAAGCAGACTGGAGCCAGGATATGGATATATGGGGTAAGGACTGAACTTTTTAGGGGAGGGTTTTTTTTGTTTTTAAATAAACACACACACAACCACAATATTATGCAGTTTTATAAGATTTTCTTTCATCTTTACTTTATATCCCAGGGACATAAAATAAAGAAAATTACAAATCTTATAAAACCATGCAATATTGTTAAAAAGGGGTGGTGGTGGAGGGAGACAACTTACCTTACCCTTAATAGGCCTGCTCCATTCTGCAGCGGGGTTCTGTGGTATGTGTGACATCACCAGTCTAGCGTTTTCTAGTGATGTCACACAGAGAGGGAGCTGGTGATCTCCAGCTGCTTTGGACATCAGATACCTAAAGAAAAGAGATTGATAACTTTTTCAATTCTGATGTGGATTGATATTGAACATTCTTATTAACCAATTTGTGGGCCAAAGAGTAAGATTTCAGACACTTACTTCAATGGCAGTTTTGATTGATTAAGAATGTATGATGAGATTATGTATTCATACTATACAAACTCATGTATAATCGAAAGTGTTTTCATTTTCAAAATGCTCAGAGTTATCTTCTACTTTTCAGTAAAAGTTCCTGAAAGTCAGTATCTTGTATTTTACCTTCAGCAATGTCATTCTGAATATTATAAATATCTATCAACAGCTAACCTCTGATAAGGCAGTGGAACAGGCTGCCCAGAGGAGCTCTGGCTGCCCCATCCCTGGAAGTGCTCAAGGCCAGGCTGGACGGGGCTTTGAGCAACCTCGGCCACCGGAAGATGTCCCTCCCAATGGCTGTGGGGTTGGAACTAGATGGTCTTTAAGGTCCCTTCCAACCAAACTATTCTATGATTATATGTTATTTGAAGACTGGAACTGAATATAGTCAGGAAGAATTATTTGTAGTATAATATAAAAGAAATTCACTTATGACATCTTTAATAAATTTTATCTTTAAGCATTTATCAGCAATTAATGAAAAGATATAATCTTTTATCAGCCCTCAAACTTTTTTTTAAAGACTTGAGCTTGCAATTCCATGACCTAGATATCCCATCACACCATGCTATATCCTAAAATGGTATCCCATACTTTTATTAAGCATTGCAAACAAATGAAGTAAAAAACACCAATAAATTTCTTGCTACCAAGAGTGTCTTTATCTCATAACTCATTACGATGAAATGACTTTTCATTCAGCCATTTAGTCGCATGTTCTGTGTGTTTTCCTTACACAAAATTACTACATGATCATCGTGTTGATCAATCTACCACATTTATTTTGAAGATATAAAGCACAAAAACAGGAGAAAGTTTATTATCAGCATGATCTTACTATCTTTTTGAATCTAACTCAGAAAGGTGAAATTATCCATCACTGAACTGTCACATTTTAATCTTCCTTAAAAAAGCTTCAAGATATTAAATAACCTACACATCCAGTTTCTTCATGAGTCACAGAGGTATGTAGTATCCTAAACTATTTATAAAAAAAGTTATGGTTTTTAAATTGTTCTGGATCTTACTTAACTGCCTTCCACATAGCTGAATTTTGCATCTTCTTAACTCTGGATATACATTATTTCTCTATTCTTCAGCTGAACATCTTAAACAGCTGTTTTGTAGTAACTGTGTGGGGACAGAAATACCTTCAACAACTTTTTCAAAATAATATACTAACTGAACAAAATTCAAAGCACTGTGAAGTGTTTTGAATTTACAGTAGTATCTTTATGACAAAAAGGTCCCAGATTAAATATGAGTACACATTCATATCTTTGATGTAGAATCCACACTTTCACTTTTGGAACTGTAGGAAGGTACATGATAAAAGTGGGTTAAGGAAAGGTTCTTAGCAAACATTTATTGGAGGGCTAGCCTCACAAGAAAAGGCATGAAGGATCATGGGAAACTAAGATAAAATAGTTGTGAAAAAACTAGACAATAAAGACAGAAAAAGATGATACTGGAGGAGCTAAGAAAAGCTGAAGACTGGGACAAAAAATTGGAAGTTAGCTAAATAATCAGAAGGCAGAAATAACAGAAAATAAAATGTAATTATTGTGGAGAAGATTTCAAAATTTGAAGCCTAAAATCGGCTTTATTTATTCACATTATCCAACTAAATAGCTGGCTGACAACTAAAAAGCTGTTGGATTTCCAAAAGCTCCACATGCTCAATCTCTTCTCAGAAGACACTGCATGGATGTAAATTTGTAAATTTCAGACTCAAAACTCAATGTCTTGGGCTTATATCAGTGTTTTTAAAAGATGCAGGCAAGCCAGAGAGAAGCAACGACAGGAAGTGACTTCAGTACAAATCAAGTTCTTGGGACAAAGAATGGAAAAACAGAGTATGTTAGATACATTACAGACAAAAACGCACACTAACACAGAAACTAAGCTGAAATGAAAATGTTTCAGCTGAAAGACTTCAAGCAGGTCTATTAAATTCTGTTATCCTAATTATTTATTGGAATAAGAATCTCTTCATCTGCAGTTTAAATCTGTGAACGTGCATGCAAACACAGGTTTCTCAGACTATGTGGTGACAGGAATGCCTTAATTTTTTCAAAGTAATATACTAAGTGACCAAAATCCAAAGCACTGCGAAATGGTCTGAACATACAGTAGTACTTCTATGGCAAAACTGTCATAGAGACATCTAGTTGTTTACATGGACGTTTACATAAACAGTAATACAGATGAAAACAAGTATAACTAAAAACTTGTACATGCAAAAGCCTCAAGCATGGTACACATTTTTCTCAGGAGTGGGGGAAGAGGCCAGGAGAAGAGAAGAGAGGAATGAGAAGAAGGAAGTCTACCTCCTGCAAAAAAGTGAAGATGACTGAACCCAGTAATATTAAGGTTTCCACCAGGCCCAAATGAGAAGAGACAGTGATTTTTTTCCACTTCATTGTTTGTAAAGTTGAGGTCTGATTCACTAAAATATTAGTAAAAGTCCTAATCTATTTTTGATGGCTACATCAATTCTACTGAGCGTTCTTGGGAAGTCCCTGTAGAGACTTGTCTAAAACCAGTTTCACTACTGAATGTTTTCAAACATATGGCAATATTTTCCATTTCTTTAGTGTACACAGAAGAAATATTTTATAAACTGATTCAGTAAATGAGCCATTTTGCATTATTTTTTGCCATATATTAACATTTTTTTAAGTAAAGTGTAGCAAATTAACAAAAAACCCCCCAGAAAACAGTCTCTTCTCTTAGTTTAGATACTTCCACTTTCTATGAATACATTTAAAAGCTGCCTGTTTGGAACATGAAAAAAAAGGCAGACACAGAAAATACTATGTTCCATCCCGGCACAATGTAATCCTTTGGATAGCTCAATATCCTAAAAATTGATTTATGCCTAAGGTTTTAAATATTTTTTACTTAAACCTGTGGGTTTAATTGAATCTTTAAGTGCACTTGAAAGACATTTCCGCAGTAATATGGGCTTAGAACAGGAGAAAACCTGTTTGTTTTTAGACCTCCTGACTCATCTGCTTAAAAAATATATCTACTCCCAAACACAGACAGACATTCACCTGTCTTGACAAGTATGACTGTCTAATTAAAATGTTCAGGAACAACATTAGAAGATGGCAGAACCCAAAAGCTTTATAAAGGAGGTTTTTACATTTTTATGAAGAGTGTTTTTTACAACAGAGTGTAACAGACCTCTGCAAAAAAATAAAATCTTTGATGCATTTTCTCCAAACCCTAATTAGCCATGAACTTGGATGGTGTCCTTTGACTAAGTAATTCTCCTTCTTCTCACCTTTCTCTCACTTCTCTTCCTACAGGGAGCTACCTTCTCACTCCCCAGACAGCTACACACTTACCCATCAGACTTGCAGGGAATGACTCAAATCCAATGGCACTACCAAAATAAAGTCTTACATTTCAGTAAGCAAGGAAACTTCCAATGTTTACGTTCCCTACAAGACAATCTATGCTTTAACATAATCAGGACAGGGTCTAGAATTAATTGTCCTTGTCAAAAGCCAGTTCATTTTACAATGAACATGCTCACGACAAAGTCAGCTTGCAAAATGGCATTCTGCAAAAAAGCCCAAAGTTATTTGATACAAGTATCTGAAATCCTGTCAGTTTCATACTACAAAATGGCAAGAAAGGATTTTTTCTTTTAAAAAAATCAAGTTCTGCTATGATATGCAACAGTTAAATACGTACAACTTAAATAATAATTTAATTAACAGTTTCACAGAAAAAAGTGACTTCAGATCACAAGAGAAGCTGATTATCTAAAAGGCAGTAAAAAGATTTCCATTCACCCTGCAACTCCCACTGATTTTACCTGACACAGAAGACAACAAGAAAAATAGGATTCAAAACATTAGAAACTGATAGTTGTTACCTTGTGTACCAATCGGGACAGAAGGTGCTACTTCACCATCTCTTCTCATAAAATAGATTCCATATATTAGATAGAAAACTTAGATAAACACTTCACTATCACGGTTGTCAAAATTTGTTTTTCATTTGTATCATTGCAAGTAGATTTTCAAGTGGAATTAGGCTACTTTGCATGTCTTTATCAGTTTGCTAGTTATAGGAAATTTCTCAGAGTCACGTTCAACTGAACTGCCATGCTTATATATACAGTCTAAATTTTCAGCAAACAAGGTAAAAATGCAATAAAATCTCAATAGAGTTTTTAGCCAATATGTTCTACTTCAGATTTATAATTTTCTACTGACTGCTTGCGGCTTTCCCAACATTTTACCTATGTCAGTATTACCAACTAAACAGATGCAATTTGTACTAGAATCTGTTTATTACTGTAAATTCTTTGTTTTTTCTATTCATTCCATTTTTACTCTATTTTTTAGTCACATTGCTTTAAAATGAAAGGATATCACTTCAGATGTCCTAAGGAACGTACAGAAGCTAGAAGATATTCTAGCTTAGACATTCCTTAGGAAGTCACCGCCATCTTTTTGCCAGACAGTGCACAGAGCATTAGATTCAAGTCCTTCAAGTCCCATTTCTGTACCTCCCACTTTCTGATTTCCAGTCAGGCACTCAAATAGTAGATCTGACTAACTTATTCTCTCCTCTCCCTCTAGAAATGTAGTAGATGGTAAGGAGAAGAACTATTTAGTAGCTGAAGGGATAGACTTTTCAGAGCACTCCTGTTTTTAAAATAGCATACAATTTCACCTGCCAGAAAATGGCACTTTTCCTGTCAAAAGCAGTCCCACTGCCTTTTGCCCCCAGGTGTTCATTCCTGTTCTTAGAGTGACCCCTCAAACTGTGGCAGAACACAAGCACAGATATTTGTGCAACTGCATGATAAATTGCACTAGAAAACTGCTCTGGGTTACAAACACCTCAACAACAGTAAAAAAGTCGTCAGGTTTATCACAGACTAACTCTATCACCATGCAGCTGAGCACTTTGCTACCCTCTCTCATGGGGTAGCACAGAAAATACAAGCTGTGAGTACATCTATCTGTCTATCTATATATAAAAACAAGCGTGCCAGAGACACCGGGAGTAGGAACTATTTATTTGGCAGCAGTTTTGGCTTATTCAGTCGAAAGGCTATGTGAAATTGCAGCCTTGCTTCAGAACTGTGGCTACAGTTCAGGAGCAAAGCAGTCTAGTATGTGATAACACCAAGACTGAGTTGAACTTCTGTTTAAAAAAATATTGAAGAACTATGGTCATTTTCATTTTCCTTTCTAAACAATTATGGCAAACTGGCACAAGGGAAATCTCATAATTGTTACAACAAACTCACCAGTAATCAAGCAAAAGTGCAAGATGTTTTAAATGTAAAACTATTAGTCATAGCTAATTCAAAAGACAATACAGATGTACAAAAAATACAGAACCAAACAGTGAAAATCCTTTCCAACAGGTTTATTCTTTCATTTTTCAGAAGAAACAGGTAGTAATGCCTACACTTAAAATTGCCCATGGCTTTCCATTACATAACCTTGTGCTAATTTGCTTTTAACTTGCCAAACTAAATTCTTTGGGCTAAAAATCTCTCATGTCATTTGTTGGCTCAAGCTGATGTTCTGAACAGTGTCAAATACAAACTGTCCAACTACCTACAAAAAAATTAACAGTTTACTCAAGTTAAAAGAAGTCTTACAGCTCAGCTCTTTCATTACAGCCTCCAGTACTTCCAAGTTCTGGAGAAGGATTTCCTTTTACGTACTCTAGAATAGTCTCCTAGGAAACAAAGGGCAGTTAGGAGTAAGAGAAAGGTTATGCTTTAAAGTCTTAACATAAATCAGACAGGCCCTATTTCTAATATATGTTAGTATTTAGCATAAGCTTTAAAGCTTGCCTTGAGGTTTTCTCATTAGCATGTGCTAACACCTACTAAAACTAGAATTACCAAGGAAGTTAGTCAATCTTTCAAGAAGAAAGATTCCTGTGGCTTCATCTAGGTCACTATTGCAAACAGAAATCAATAAAGTTACCCAGAAGTAGTAAGACCACCACCATCTTCGGGTCAAAACAAGAAAGTAGTCCATGAACAGCACCAAAATGAATACCATCCTATTAATGTAAGCTATCATATTAGGTCAGATTTCCATCACTAAATTAGAACAGTGTTTTTGCTTGGTAGACTAGGTACTTGAGAAAAACTGAAACAAACTTATTCTGGATGCTTCTGAAACTGCCACTGTCATTTGTGTCAGAGCTAAAGAATGAAAATCTGCATTTCCTCCAGTTTTTAAGATATCTGAAGTAATTACACAGAACATTAGACATCAAAAATGAAGTTCTAATGACTTCCCTTGCAAAATAAAACCTCATTTTAGCAAGTCAAGTTTATTGACTATTCATCTAACATTTTTTATTTGTATTTCAAGTGAATATGAAATTTCCCTGATAATTACTGCTTAAAAATCAATAGTTTACTGTCTCCTTATAACAACTTTTTCAGCAATTAGTCCTAGCATTTCTTCTTTACATAAAATTTCTATTTGATAGATCTATACAGACACACAGAAAGATCGTTCTTACCTCACAGCTTTCTGAATGCTGAATAAGTTGTATTTTAACTCCGCTCTACTGAAGTGTTTGGGTTTTTTAAGACTGTGTGATTAGAACTAAACATAGTATTCCTGCTGAAGTCATGAAACTTATTTACATAATGACATTATCAGATTTCACTCCAAAGAGCAATTATGACATATTTAGCATTTGTCTACCCTTGAAGAAGTCTTGTTGGTGTGGTTTTACTAGTAGACTAAAAAGTCTCGCCTGTATTAAGATTATTGACACGTCGACATGTACTCTCAGTTTTGGCTTTTTCTTCTATTGTTGAGCTATTGTTCTGATAACCTCTTGACAGTCTTATAAAACCAATCTGCAATTTAGCAGCTACAAAATAATTTCAAGTTAAGTCTGTTTTTATGCCTTTGGATATTTTAACAGCTATTATGCTAAGTATCTGCACTGAAATTTGTCTGAATTTCAGAGTCCTAATTTGTATTGCCTCCTTACCTACCATATCTCTCTTCCCTATTTACATAATTTAAGAATGAATTGTTTCTGTATGAAACTAAAGACATTCACAGAAATCAGCAGCCTAATTTCTCAGGTATAGAAAAAGCAACATTTTTATCATAGAAGTGCCACAGAAATGCCTATCGAAGGTTTAATAAACAAAACTGCAATAAAGAGTAAGTAATAAGAAGAGTTGGCTGTAGAAAGCCATTTCAATGAGTACCATTTATGTATTTAAAATTAATCACCGTCTTTATGAGAATCATTGCCTCCTACAAAATCCCAAACATGTTGGATTCTCTTGTCTAAGCATTACTCTTTTGAGGTTTTCAGTTGCATAGATTGAGTGATCCAGTGTACATAGGTAGAATTTGTATCTCAATCTGGTATCAAAAAGCCAGATAGCATGCTTTCCTGTACAACCTATTTGAGTAAAAATTAAGCAAAGCCAATTTTAATAACTTACTTGCAAACAAAAGGAGTTAGGAATCCTAACAAGCAACATAAGAGTCTGCTCACAAGAAGATCTGATCAGCACTGCATAGGCAGATATAAGAACTCTGTCCTGTAACTGCTTGTTGGTTAAGAGTTTGTCTTCACAGAAGAATGCTCACATATTTAACAGAAATTAACTACTCCATCTAAGGTATTAGCACTATCCATATTTTATTTTGGCAGTGAAAAGTGTTAAAACAGTTACTGAATTTACTTATTGTAAAAACATTGTGAACAGAGAACTATATACAGAAAAGATTAAGCTTACAGTCTCCAGTTATTAACCTTATGAGGCTTCATGCAGTTACTGAATAGGCATAAAAACTTCAGTTGACAGGCCTCAGCAAACAACTGGCACCGTTTTATACCCATACAAGAGAAAGCTTTTAATGTCACATACCGATTTCTTTTTAATGTCCTCCAGATCTTTGAGTTCATTCTCAATCTTTGTGATTAATTCCCTGAGTTCATCAAGATTAGTGCAAATAAGCTAAAAAACAAATGAACACAAACACTTGGTAATATGGGACTTGGAAAACGTACAATGAAATTAAATAAAACCTAAAAGCATGTGTTATTACTTAGTGCCACCATTTCATTTTTTCCTTATAGCATTTTAAAATGTAACAAAATGTCTTTTTGAAAGTAAGAAAATCTAATAAATATTTAATTCTTCAGATATAAACCACATCTCTGCCTGTAAGCTTCCATTTCAAAATGTAGGTATTTTCTTAAAACTTCTGTGAATGACAGCTACCAAATCTGTCTCAACTGTAGTAATGAATTGGAAGAGGTTTGAGTATCAAACTAGTCCTTGGTGAATTAAAGTGTACTAGCCTTGGATTATGCTGCACTTGTAACGTAATTATACTTGTTACAGCCTTGGATTATGCTGCACTTGTAACAATTATACTTGTAACAACTTCTTCCTGAATGTAACTTTATATGCTTACACAGAGTTTTCCTGAAAGACAACCTAGTCATGTCTACAGAATGTACCTACCTGTCTATGTTTTGAAAAAGTATTTTTCTTATTCCTGTCTTTCAAAAACAGCTTTTTATGTTTTTCCTTTCAAAATATGGATGCTGTTTTCTTGAAAAACAACTGACAAACAAAAGTAATCTGTGTGTTTTGGCTTACCATCATTTAGGGCAATTAAAGACTTTAATAAACTGGAAATTACTAAGCTGTTAAGTTCTTCCATATCATATGTTAAGACTTGCTTCTTTCTGAACATCCTTAGGTGGAAATACTTTCATTAATTTAAGGAAATAAAATCCAAACAGGAAAAAATCCACAAAAATGTTATCATACAACTGCTGATTTTTAATTTTTTTTCCAAATCAGTAATTCGTGACTATATATTTTTACTTCAATTACACATGCAGTTTTAGATTTATAGTGAATGTGTATTAAAAAACCATTGTTTCACTATTAAAACACAGAACTGACACTTCAGCAAAACACGTAAATTTCAGAAACCTCTAACACATACATGCCATTATTTTCATAACACTTGTGTACATTTGAGAGCATTGAGAAACTGGAGTGACTTAAACTAAAGTTCACAGGGTTTACATTTATCAAGTTTAAAATAGCAAATGAATAGGAAATTAGCACTGTCTTGCTGTAGACAATGTTTGTAAAATTAAGTTGCTAAAGTTTCATCTCTTAACCCAGAAAACAGCATTACTATGTGTAACTACTAGGTTGAACTTGCATGTCTATTCTGCCCTTGAAGAAGTTCCAAATATGTAAGATGTAAACTGGAAGCCAAATATTGGATTTGCTTTTCCCATTTGGCCTGAAATCTGTAATACTGTAGTATTAAAAAGGTACAAGTTTGTCACATCAAACCCTTGAAATAAGTAAATAAAGGCATGGATAAAGATTTTCCCTGCACAGTTATAATCCACTCCTTTGACTATATACATGACAATTCAGTTTTTAAATTTTATGACTGCTTTTTATCTTCTCCTTTGAGACACATTTAGTCCAGTGTACCATGGATCGAAGATTAAGCAGAACTACGAATCAAAGAAAGATACTGTCTTCATTAGCTATAAGCAGGTGAATTTCTTTCAAGGACTCACTTCTAAGAAGGCAAAGAGTTTGTAAGGAGAAGGATGATTTCAATGTTGTTAGTTGAATGCTATCCTGGAAATACCAACTCTATCTTTGACTCTACCATAAAAACCTCCTACATGTCATCAGACAATTCATGTGGCCAAACTTTTCACAGGTCCCAGTCCCGTCTCTCCTTTTCAGAGGAGTCACTTGAAACATAAGGATCCAATTTACAAAATTGTTAGTGTATACTAATCAAAAGTACGTCAATGTGAAAAGCAATGCCAATATGTAAAGTTAAGTTGTCTTGGGGCTGGGGGTGACAGTGAAGAGTAATCGAATCTCTAAGTCCCAATTTTCATCAGGAGAGGTGTACATTTGAGGCCAATATGTGTTTTCCAACTGCCCACTGGTAAAACAAGGAAGGTAACAGCACCTCAGCTTAGAGGATTTACTGTAAAATTTAGTTTATTATTTGAAATACTCCAATACTGTACTAAAAACCGTTATAAAAAAGGTCAAGAAGAAATTTATATTTCTTCAACCACAGCAGGATTTGAGATGAGGTACTAGAGATGCACACTGATTGGGAAGAAGCTATTTCTGAAACTTCTCTTGCTTGGTTAACATTTCCCTTCTTACAGAACGAAGCCAGCATTTTGAAGGAAAGATAAAAAGAACAGTTATGAAGTGTAATCTATTTTGTATGAACATTTTAATATGGAATCTAGCTGCTATTTCTTACGATAAGCCTAATGTTTCAGTATTCTTTTCTCATGGTTGTTAATTTGCAGAAAATCGACTTGCTAAGTTCAGCTAACACCCCTGACTTTTAAAATTGTTTTGTATGTTTTAACAGGTAAGTTAATGTGAAGGCAAAAATGAAGGTATTAATGTTACAATCTAATCATTCTGTCACATTCCGATAGCTTTCTGGTAGTTTCACATACTGGTCATGAAGAACATGCCTTCCAATCATCCATCATAAGAAAAAATCTGAAGAGAAAAAATGTTTCCTTTATAATTGATCAAAGGTAGTGAAAGAGAAGCTAGACCCTATTCTCTAGAACACAGCGTGGTGGCTTAAAGATTGATTAATGTACAAGTCATGTAATTAATTACGTACATGCCAACTACAACAAAGACGTTTTCACATCAGGCACAGTACTTACTAAATATGGGCTTATTGAATATAATGGAGGCTTCAGGTATTCAGTATTCCAGTAATTTTTCAAATTCAGTGTTCAGCTCTCCTCTTAGGATACAATCTCAGATCTTAGTAATCTCTCTAAGAACCTCACTGACTCCTCAAGGAGGAAAGACAGGAAACATCCCCTGTTTTTTTTAAGGGAAGACAGAGGGGCCAAGCTCTATTCCAGCTGGGGGCTCTTCCATCATCCATTTCTCAGAATTTATAAATGAACTATTCATGATTATAAAAATAAATCTAATCTGAGGATTATTCATAAATACAAACCTAGTGCACTCCCCCAGATCACTGATGTTCCTTCCTCACCTCCCTTAACTTCAGCCAACCTTTTAGCACAACTTTTACTCACTTCAGTGGGGTTTCATGCTTAACTTCAGGTTATCTGTATAACTGCTGTAAGTTATACTTTTATTTCTGATGAACCTGTTCTTTTATTGCTGCCTTCTCCATGTGGAAAACATCCAGACAGTCCCTTTCAATATCTGTATTTAATATAGACCATAGCTGATAAAACTGAAACTGTTAAGACACACTTAAACAGTACAGCTGAAGTTAGTCCAGTTCCTTAAAATGCATGTGTTCCTTTTTTTTCCTTAGTTATAGTACATGTATGTCTATATAGCTACATGTGTATATATGTCAGGGGAAAGGAGGAAAGACTGAGACAAAGCACTTCTTACCAAACCTAAATGTACTTAAACTGGAAAAGAAATCCAAAAAATGCACATTTAGTGTCCCTTCTGTAATGCAATATAATTGCTGTAATGTCTTTAAAACATTAGTAAGCAAAGGTGGTAATAAGCTTGGAATTCAGAATTTCTTTTAAAAGGAACTATGCAACAGCCAAATAACTCTGCATCAGTGAAGCCGTAGACTCACTTCTCAATGTTCAAGATATTAAAACCAGGACATTTCGTGTGTCTTTTTCTTTGGTATAGAGAATTTAACATGCATCTGCTTTTGTTCTGGGTTTGTTTTTTGTTTTGTTGTTTGTGTTTTTTCTTTTAAAGCAGCCTTGAGCTATGAAATTAACATAAGGCCTGAAGTCACATACAAAGGAGTGACTTTGACTGACCTATGCTTTTACTGCTTTGTCCATGACATTCGAACTATGATAGAGAGCAGCAAATCTCTCCAGTGTGTGTGTGTATATATATATATCTAAAAATGGTAATATTCTTATGATTATACCCTCCCTGGCACACTCACAGGGCCTCTATACACTCAAGCTGTCTTACCAAATACTTAAAAAATATGCTCTCACCTTCAAACAGTTGTATAATTTCATTATGTGTCCATGTATGTGGAGAAGGGTATCTTGAAGAATACTTTACTAGGCTCTAAAAGTCTTAGCAGTATTCCAAATATCAATGTTCTAATATTTGCAAATACTCTTAACAGTTATACCAGTCCTGCCTGTCCTCTTGAAAAAGACAGGTTAAATTATTAAAAACTTCCCTAATAAGATTAAACTGCTCATACTTATCAGTCTTATCTTCGCCTAAAACAAATACAAAGACAAGCTTTGACCAAAAGAGCCAGAATTATTTTGTTAAGTTTTAATTAACATTTCACCTAGGTAATGTGATAATGTTTAGTTTTACACTTAGGTAAGAAGTTGGGCTAAGCATTAATGTTTTAGACTACTGAAATGCAATGGTTTAATGCTGTAAAAAAATATTTCTAACCTAACCATGTACTTTCATGGCATGCAGGTAATGTGCTGGGAAAAATTTTTAATGTTACCTGTTTTTTGGAGCCGCTAGGAAACATTTCAGTAACTACCATTAGAATACAAAAGTCAGTGTACACTCAAATATCTCTATATTGGCTGTTACTACCCAATTTTATCACCAGATATCCTACTAGCTCCACCTGAAACACATCATCATCATAGAATAAATTGATTCTATGTGAACGTTTTACAGAACAGTCATGCTTTAATGTGGGTCTACTGCTCAGGATAGCAGATTGCTTTCTGAAAAAGAATATTAATTTACAGCCAAATGAGAACTTCAAGCCAAGCAGTCATGCATAAATTGTGACTTAGAACTGAAGTACTGTAACTATTACAATATCATAAAACCACCTTACCACAATTAGTACTGTTTGCTTAGTGCTCCCTGGTCTAAAGGTCACATGCAGACAAGGGGTAAAAGCTGCAAGCAAGACGAACCCAGCAGTCTACAAATTTTTTGCAAGTCCTTCTATACATCAAGCTAGATTTCAATTCAAGGATCAGTGTCACACCACATACAAAACCCAAGTAATTTTATACAAGAATACTATATCTACCTGAAAAAAAATCCATTAACAACTTTAGTTTTTACAGGTTTTGTCCTGTAACAGATTTATCTGGGATCTTTAACAATACTGTGAAACAGTGTGTAAGAAGCACATAATAAAAAATGCTAGAACATTCTCTACCAAGAAAAGGTGAAATGCACTCCTAAAAGCACTATTAGATTAAACCTTGTGAACTAGACGAAGGAAATTCAACTTCGATTAGGATATCCAAGGTCTCTATCAGAAACTAAATGACTTATTTTATAGACATTCAGATTTCAAGTGTTTAAAGCAAAACTTAAAATAATTTACCTGAAACTCTGGTATGGTAGACTTTGTGACACCTTTCCTCTTCTTTGTGATTGCTTTTTTAGATACCGATTTTTTTCCTTGTAAGATTAAAAGAGAAAAGCTTTATAAGGCTGTTTGTTGTACTTCATTAATAAAACCAAATTACATATAGACTTGAAAGTTAAACTATAACTAACGGATTACAGTAAGTCACATAAACATGATGAATCAGAACTAGACTCAGCAAAAGCAAACATTAAACAATTCTCTGTGCAGGGCAATTGGGGAGGAAAGAAAGAAAAAAAAAAGAGAAAATAATAAACCCACTATGATGCCCATAATATACCACCTAAAAATGTAAGTCATAAAAGAAACATTGACGCCACCGTTCTGAAAGGAGTGAAATCCACAATCTGCCACAAACTTAAGAAAAATAGCATCTTACCTGCAAGATTTTTTTCTCTGACACTGTAAAGTGAACCACACATTATGGCCTGGGATCTCTGTATCTTGCAATAAAAAATACCCGCAAAGCATCACTAATATCTAGAAATCTCTAAGTTACCAATTAAATCAGATTGCTTTCTTCTAAAATGTTAGGCTTTGCTACAGCCAGGAAAAACAGATCAGCAAACACCTTCCTATGATGCCCCTCACAGTCAACTGTGCTATGTAAGAACATGGATGTAACTAAAAACCTCCTTGAAGCTAAGGCAAGTACTTTACTGCCTATAGTATCAGGGTTCAAAATCACATACATTTCTCAAATGAAGTAGCTGTATCACCAAGCCATATATGCAAGATAATGGTGTTTCTTATATAGTTATTTCTACATTCACATGGTAAAATGAAACAATCTCACCTTTGCCCTATTCAGGCAGACCAAAACCATCACTCTAAGATTATTGCCGTGCTCACATTTATGAGTCCTAAACAATAATTAAAAACCTTTAAAAAAAAAATCATACGAAAGTATGTGGCATTTGTTGTCAAATAGAATCATTACAGGCACTTGGCAATAACACAAACACAGGTAGATTTGGTATTTAAATTAATGAAACTATTCGCAGGAATTGCATTTAATTTTTCCTAATAGATGCTTGCTTGTGTGTGCAAATACATATGTACATATACATAAACCCACTCATAGGTGCCTAGGCACCTATGTTTTTAGTTTATTACACTACCTTATTTTCAATTTATTACACTGTGAGCTTCCTGAACATCTTACCTGAATCTGAAATAAAACACGCTTAAGAGACAGGGCACAGGGCTCAAAGGATCTAGATTTGAAACATCACATAAAACCAAATCATATAAAAATCAATAAATCAAGATAGATTCGAAAGTCCACATACTGAATAAATAACAGAATTTAAAGAGCCCTCAACTACCAAAACAAAACATAGATTTTACGCTACAGAACAAATGCTAAAACACAGAAGCAAGGTTATTAGAACAATAACTCAGTTTTGACAATGGGCAAAAATGTCAGCATTTGTTATGTATTTTATGAATCCAATTACACTGAAAACATAATTGCTACTACTGAGAACTGTGTTGTCCATTTAATGAACTAAAGCAGACAAGTAATGTAAGATTTCTTGACTAACTGACTCAAAAAGAAGTATGGTCATATGGTGGTTCCTTGTTATAATCCTGTAAAAGAACATTACCTGGCAAGAAATGAAGGGATAAACACATGGGGCAGCTAGACTTGTCTTGCTTCTTTACAAAAAGAAAGACTTGAATGTGATTAAGCTGAAAAATCTTCATTTTACTTGAATACTTTCAACACACTTTTCAGCAAATAATTACTTGAAAATTTTCAGCACCAGGTGCTGTATGATGTAGTATACTTCAAAAAAATAACAGTTAACAGAAATATACTCTTTTTTTTTCCACCAGTTATTTCCTATTGAAAAAAGCTGGGGGTGGGGGATTTGTTAGGAAGAATTACAGTTAATTACCAAAAAAATAAAGTTAATAGTTCTTCCTTCACTGCAGCATCTGAAAAGCATGCAATAGGGAAGATATGGGGTAACAGACAGAACAAGAATTAAAAAACCCACACTGACTAGGAGCACAAGACAAATGAGCCTTACCTTCTGTGTAACCAAATCAAGGGAAAACCATTTTTGAAAATAGAGTATGACATATGGGTTATCATAAAGCACACCTACTGGAATATATGTACCGTAAGACTTGCACAAGTCCCAGGCTGACATCGGCCATGAACTAAGAATGTATCTCTACAGAGCAGCACCACAGACTCTTTCCCACATTGTGACTACACACACTAGATATCCTTTGGTGCAGGCACATATCACATACCAAAAAAACCCAGAAAACACTATAGATATTTGCACAATGGGAGAGAATTAATATATACAGCAAGCCAACTTTGGCAAACTCATCTTTTACCTTAGAAATGTCATTATAAAATAATCACACTGAAATTCAAAAGAAGCTATAGGAATAATACTGATAAACTTTTTAAAAAAGTTATCTCTGGTTTTCCAAAAACCATCTTCTTGTTTGTCAAGTTTTAAAAGAAAAAAAATTATTCAATAATTTTTCAAGGAAAAACATCCCCAAAATGATAAAGGAAAACTTATTTATTATTCCTGAGACAATGTAGCTGCACCTGCGTCCAGTTTCCAAATTAGCTTTAGTACCTAAACATACTCCAATTCATTTACCTTTAAGCTGAAAAATCTTTGGATAAGATTAACCAAGGATCAGATTTCCACAATAAAAAAAAAAAAAATCAAGATCTCTTAGTTTAGATTCTCAGACCACAAACTGACACATTCAGCAAAACCAACAGCAATGGTAGGGGATGCCAGCCTCTACCACCTCCCTGCTACTGGCTCTGTCTTATGTAGCATAACCATGCAAACATGTCAGTCATGCCACCACAGAGCAGCCAGCTTCAACTGCCAGGCTGAGGTGGGCATAGATTCTGTATGGAGCATAAAAATCTCTAAGGGATTGAACAGGCATCAACTGTGAGTGGCAACTTCTCAAACCACTCCAACAGAGCTTCTCTGCCCATAAGCAAAGAGGCTATTTAAAATGGTTTAAATTACTTCAGCAGATAAAGTAACATCTCTGACAGTAGCTAGACACATTTTGAATCACAGCACACTGTACTTTTCAAAGCATTCTCAATATATAAATATATTTAATTCCTCACTAAAAGTAAACAGAAAAACACACTTTAATGAAGAAAAAAAATTTCTAACAAAGAAGCTCATATGATTATCTCTTCAGGTCACCTATTCCAATCCAACATACCCTTGCTTGCTTCCCACCTCTTGGTTCCCAGCTTCTACTAGCCATACTTCATAAAACACCTGATTAACAGCTCTACACTTAGACAAAATAACAATTTCAGTACAAAAATTTTCAAAGAGGGAAGGATGCACAGTGGCTCAATAGAAAGATTTCCATCTTTAGAGGTCTTCAAGTCGACCTGATCTGGTATTTGTGACGATCCTGGTACAAACAAGGATTCAGACTAGGTGACTTCCAGATGTTCCTTCCAACGAGCTTTTCTATGGCTCTGACTCTTGAGAAGACTGCCATGCACAGCATACATATATTAGTAACAGACACATAGGAAATCAGTAACTTTTGTCCAATCAATTTCTTTATGCTTCTCCCTAATCATGTAAGAAAGGAAGGAGAAAAACATTCCCCACCAAAACAAATTAAGTTTTCCAAACTAAAACAAGAAGTCCAAAGAAAATAATGACCTTGAAATAGCTGAAGAAGCCTTATCCTTCAATGGCTGCAACAACATAAAAACTGTTTTTAGCCCCATCTTGAGATGCTAACAGTAGCCCCCCTATTCTGCCACAGCTACAACACTAAATTGGTTTTTGCAGAGTAGAGAAATACTTGGACAAGTATTGATAAATGTTTTATAAATAAATATGGAATTATTCTTATTCCTGTTTCCACTATAGGGTAATACTTGTAATAAAGATTGAAATTATACTTCTTTTTGATATAAAGTTCAATTTCAGATATAGTCAATCCTTCTTTGGGAGAGAGAAAAAAAAAAAAAGAAAGAAGACCTTTATTCCTCCTTGCCAGAATTATAAAATAACATTACTGAATAGAAAACAAAGCTAGTTTGTATTCAAATATATACATATCAAATTTATATTTAAAAAAACCAAACAACCACAACAAAACCACAAACTCCAAAACCAAACTACTCTGCTGCAAATGGAACTGTTCCAAAGCTAGAAAATGTCAGCCTACATTATTCCTGTGTAACCTTACATTCACCCACTAATCTGACTTCACCGTGCCACAATTATTAATTATGTCTCCACACTGCATTTTCCAAGAGGCTCCATCCACATCTTGGGTTTCAGTTCAGAGGGAAAGAGAGTACAAGACATCTTCTGTTGGACAGAAGTCGTAACTATCAGCTCTTTTCCCCTCCCATGCTGCAGAAGAGGATCAGTTACACCACCTCCAGTATTGACAGAGAGCTAAGCCATTCCTGAGATTAGGCAGTGGACAACTACAGACACACAAGGCAAGAGCCCTTCCACGTTCAGTGGACAATACCAGGAGTGTGCAGCAAATAGAGTCCTTCTCATTCTGTACCAGAGAATAAAGGGGAAATATATAATCACTTTAATCTTCCCAAGAAATCTTATCCTAAATTAGACTACAGTTCAGTTATTTGTGGATATAGAACAAAGCTCTTTATTGATCTGAGGTAGGATTACTCTGCAATAGCATGTTACCAACCTATACCTACAGCTGGTAGCATTGGAGCCCAAAAGCTCAATTTGCCTGTTTCCTGACTTTACTTGCTGAAACAAAACACTTTAATATCAGATTGAAAAAAGAACACTGTCAAAATGCATACAATCTGCAGTAAAGGACAGTGCAGTTGTCTAACATTTTAGCCATCATTCCATTGTTTTTTCTGAATAAAAAACAAACTCCACCTTGCAGCAGGAATGGAGTAAAATACAGGTTTTCCACAGTAAACTTATTTGAGCAACACCTTACTTATCTGCCAAAAAAGCTGAAAACTGTGTTAGGCAGACACAAGTATCTTTAACCTGGATACTGCCCTGTCCACCCAGACAGCGTTTGGCTCTTAATGGATGATGAGGATAGAAACCTATATAGTGAGTATTAGCATAAGCCAGTAACAGGGGTTAATGAAAGCACTAATGTGAATATGAAACATGCCATTTGGACAACAGCTGATTTCAAAGTAAGTGAATGTCGTATTGGAAAGCGCTGAAATATCTGTACTATTTAAATAGTGTATGCCAGGTTTCATGTATGACTTAGTCTCAGAGTAAAGACTACTTTATGCAACAAACCTAAACTAAACCAAAATAAATGAGTAAAATAATTCAAAGATGAAAAATTTTTACATTACTGTGTTTTAATTTTTAGTTCTATAATAATGGTGATTACAATTTGTGGAGTGGAAGAAATAATGACTCCCTTGAATTAATACTGTTTTGATTTATCATCAGTTCAAATTTCAATTCCAAGAGATTGGATTATTTTATACCTTTGACTGGTAGTTAAGAGCAGGTTTTTATCTATTTTCCTTCTACATATTTTTAATTTGTTAAACAAACTCATTGCTGAAAGTAAAAACCAAATCCAGATCTACAGATCTTTCATGCTTGTTCCTTTGAAATCACACCACTGCTGAAACACTTCTGTTGTAAGATTCACTGGCAACCAACATTGTAATAGTCAACAGCCCCTTAGCCAGCTCTGAGAAAATTCTTAGATGTTATTTAAGTTCAGTAAGCCCAGAAGTTATCTGGCTGCCATAGGTTTTCTTTCAAGCAAAACCAAATTCCACAGATGTTATTACTGAATAGATGTGCAGGCAATTAACAAGGTAACATAAACTTGGACACAAGTTATGAGCATCCAAAAAACCCACTAGGGATATATGATGCAACTAAAACAGAAACCACCTCAAGCCATCTGAGGTGCAGTAGGGGGAATAAATAAATGATGTTTCAGATCTCTTCTAGTCCTATTTTAGAGGCATAGAAATGTAGACAAAATACTAAGCCATAGAAATGCTCCTGACATTTGTAAATTACCTCAGGAAGGACAATAAAACCCATTTATAAGTTATCATAATATAAATCATTTTGACTTGAGAACAGGAACATTTTTACAACATTTTATGGACTATGATATTTGAGTCCTTGTGGCTTCTGGAAGAACAAAAGTAATGTCAACCCATGCTTCAAATTATAAAGTGGCAACACAGACCAATTTAAATATAAAAATTTTAATAATTTTTATTAAAAATGCATTTTTACTGCATATGCAGCAGAGCCTTATTCCTCCAGATGGGGAAATGGATGTTTTTGACATCAAACACTAACTCAGTAATGTTTGCAGGGTAAGATAAAGTTAGCCCCCTCCAAGAATTCCTGTTTTCTTGTTACATTCTAGCAGCAACTCTGCTGTTCTCAAATAGAAAAACCGGCCCCATATTTTCTTGTTCACAGACTTGTAAGACATGTTTCATGCCTTTCAAAGATTTGGCAACTGCTGGGCATGTCCTGTTTTCTCTTTATTTTCCTAATCTACCTTGCTCCAAACAGCTCCCCTTTTAGAAAAATACAATGTGCAATAATCTGGAAAATGAAGCATTACTATAGACTTTGAAGCTTCCGCACTTACACTACTTCCACACATAGCATATGCTTTTATACAGTCAAAACAGCAAAGCAGATAATGCTGATGTACAGAACTACAGAACAATGCAACCTAAGCCAGTAAAACCTCAGTGGTACCTGTTACCAAAGATACTGACACTGCAGCGTATTGCATTGAGTACATTGTTACAACTTGGTAGAATACCTCATCTACTGTTTTCAGTGTGGTTAACAGGCCTGTTCCAGATCCAGAGGCTGGACAACAGTAGAAGGAAGTTTTTGCAAGTCTGAAGACAAAAGTGAAGACTAAACTCCCAAAGACAGTACACAAGACACTACAAATCTACACTGCCAGGCTGTTGAATTCAGTTCTTCACATTCAGGCAATGCTTGATGTCATACACAAAGTGTAGTGGTACTCTAAAGAAATAAAATATACCGTGAAATAGACTTCAAGCAGGTGCACTGCTATGAATCTTTCAGAGCACAAGTACAGGGTATAGAATTTACATTGAGGTTCTTCTAAAGGTGTGTGCTATGCTGGTGTTTTCTACACCAATTGGAATAAAAGAGATTCAACTTACAGTTACTTCAACCTCTGCTTCAGGCACATCAGAGGTACTTCAAGCAGCCTCTGGTCCCTCCTATTTTCTCAACCCTACAGATGTTCTGAATTTCATCCAATCCCCAACTGAAACAATTCTCATGCTTTTGTAGTGTGCCTTGCACTATAACCCTCATTGTACCCCACAATTCACTTCAGCACAGCCATCTATCTTAGTCCAGATCCAGACAAGCCTATCACTATTGTCACAGTCCAATTCAAGGATTTATAGCCTCATTTATTTAACTCCAGTCGTAAAAATATAACATTTTAAATGTACAGAACTACTGATTCTGTCTTTCCATTATATTTGGTACTACTCTGTCAATAACATTGACACAGAACACTCCCACAGTAATAACCATCACCTTGTTTCAAAAGACACAGATTCAATGAAGTGGTTACGTCATCCTTTTCATAACTTGCAAGAAAACCTTGTAACTACAGCAATGCTCATGACATCGCTGTGCTCTCCAGTAAGTTTTGCTCACAATACTTACTGGAAGTTTTCAGCTAAAAAAGCCCAGCACAACCAGTCTATAGTCATATGCAGTATCTTTTCAGTACCACAGCTACAGCAAACCAGGAACATGCAAATCACCAACAGAAATATGAACTATGACTCAGTTACATTTAGCTGCCTCAGAGAATCAACAGTGGTGGAAAAAAATCACCTTGTTAAAATATAAGGAAAGGTACTCACTTTTACATTCCTGATGCTCTCTTCTACCTCTTGTACTTTTAAAGAACTTTGTAAAGAGTGGTTATGGCTATGATCAGATTTAAATCAAGTGTTTTTGTGAATTCAGAACAAGTTTTACCAAATCTTTCTCTATTTTACACCGTAAGGGTATCTTTAAACACAAGATTTTGGAAGAACTTTGAGAAATACTACTTAGCCTTAAACATTACAAAACATCACAAAACCATAAAGCATTACCATGAATTCAACCCAATCCTATCCATCTCAGCCTAACAGCCACAGGACTACCAGACACTTGACAACCATAAGAAAAAGGATCTTGTAATAGGAAAGTTTTCTCCAGTGAGGTCAAAATCTGAAGTGATGAAGTTGTCAGAATAAGAAAGGAAATGCCTCAACATACTAAGAGGTAAAGTACAAGAGAGTATCAAAAGAAATAGGACCCTTCATACCATGTAGAGGACAATGAGATGAGATGCAGATAAGAAAATGTTTTATGCCCTCCACCTGAATGGCAACAAACACACCATCTGAGTGCAACTTCAAGTATCAGATCCAGCAGATCAGTTAGTCAGAAACACGGGAAAAGTAAAAGTGGAGAAGAGAAACTTCCATCATTTCTCATTGAATAGACACACAGGAAGTCTCTGCATGCACTCAGGGTTGCAAAACTGAGCAAATACCAGAGAAATGTGTGACATAAAACCTTTTGTTAATCTTTTCAGGATTCCCACCTGCACTGACACATTTCCTCCCTGTCTGAAACTGACAGGGAGTAATACTGTGTTCTCTGATTATGAAAATATGTATAATTAAAACCTAAGTTCAGATGATCAATGGCATCTGGTCAACAGTCACAGATACTCTTAACAAAACTGTATACTGATTATTTTCTGTATTAAATTACCTCTGGTAACGTTAAGCTCCTTACAACAATATGGAGTTGGAAAAACAGAGGTATATGGCATTCTATTGCTGAGTTTATTATTCAGTCAAGTAAAACCACATATTAAAACTGAAGAACTGTTTTAACTCCCACATTTTTAGTAGTATGGAACACTAGTTTGTTTTATAACAAGCTTCTGAAACATATTTGGGTCCTAAAACGCATTCTAATAAAGGATGATAATTGAATAAATAACCTCCATTATATTCCTGTATCTCATAATCAACATTAGATGAGCTTTGGTATTATGATGCTACAAAACCCAAACCTTTTTTAGAGTTTCACAAAACAAAAGAAACATTGCAAAAAATGGAGATCACATAATAGCTATACAGGTCAATATATGTAAGGTAACTGAGATAATGAAGAGCCAGGGATTGCTGTTTTCACTTAGCATCCATGCACATATGCGAGATACAAAGAGGAAACTGACTGAAGTAACATCCTCCCTTGATTCCAATTCTATTAATGAGCCTAATTTCCAATCTGTCAATTAAAAGACAGGAATTTTGAACAGAAAGAACTGCTTTTAGTTATTGCAATTAAGCATATTACAGTAAGCACTACAGTTTCCAGTAACAGTGCAGGATTTAGTCTGGATTCTACTCAAGACCACAAATTCTTCAACGTTACAGACTAAAAATTAGAAATTGAAAATGAGAATTTTCACTGAGATTATTTTCTGAGATATTCAGTGAGAATATCTATAATATCTATAATATGATAGAATATATTTTATTATAAATACAATCATTCTGTGATAGCTGTTCATGACTCATTTCTTTTTTAAATAAAAGTTTAAACTCACATGCCAGTATTTACAGTTCTTCCAACAGCACTTCTCTTTTTATCTTTAAACACTGGTGGTTCGATCTTGCCACACAAGCCCAACACAAAAACAAAACATAATTTTTAACTATTAAAAAGTCCTGCTAACACGCTATTAAGTATATCAAGTATCAAGATGGAGGCAAACAGGCAGCTTTTTTTAACTTTTGTTATTTTTCTGACACATATAAGAAAAGCAGTTACCACAGTAAACATCATCTCTATCAATTACCTTCAAAATCTACTTTCAAATATTGCCAGTCTGTTTCACTAACAGGGGTTGTCTTTCAAAACAATTACCTATTAAAAAATGACACATGCTGTTCCAGGAGCATTGATTAATTCATAGAAAGTGTATTTTTAAGCATGAGTTGTAAAATGAGGGTTACAATGAAGATGGGGACCTACGTTAAATACTTTCACAGAAAAATAAAGCACAGTTGGTCCCAAGTTTTCCCCCCCCGTTAGTTCTGTAACTTAAAGCCCTCTTATTTGTAATTTTGCTTAGTCATTTTGTTGTTGTTTGGTTTGTAAGAAGAATGAAAACAGTGATACATTTGAAGACCGAACAGTCACAAAAGTGAATGTAAAATACATCACTTTCTGAATACTACATATATGAACTTCAACTGTAACTCTTCAAATTTATGTTTAGATGTAGGCATTGAAATCTTTTTGGAGGGAGGGGTTTGTGAACTACATGGTAAGACAGTTCTTTGGGTATTCTGCACAAACATCTAGGATCTAAACATTGTTTACTTAGCTTTAAATTTCCACTAAACTTCTAGATAAAATGCATTGGCATCAGACCTCTGAATTTTCTTACCCTTTAGAAGCCATTTTGTTACATAGATCTCTGGGTTTGGTGCTCTGCTTTTCAGCTGAAATCAGTATTTACACTGTTCTGAAGATAAGCTTGTTACTTCAAAAAACATGTTTGAAGCAGTCTAACTAAAGCTAAAATCTAGCACTGATAGCTTAGCTCATGACTCAACAGGAGAGCAGATCAACCTTTATGGTGCTTCATAGGATATCAACAATACAACTACCTGACAATTTCAACTGATTTAAAGACATTGTAACTTTACTGTTTTAAATTTGTTTTAGAATTTTCCAGTGAGATAACTGCAACATGGACCATTACCTAAAATACTTAGCTAGATTCTGCCCACATCGGTAATAAAAATGCCATCTGCACAAATTCTGTGTCTCAATTGTTGGACTAAGCAGAAACATGGTAAGGCCTGCAGTCAAAGCAGTAAGGTTTGGTGACCTAAGACTGCATGGTTCCAGTAGGAATGATTTTAGATTCATGATCTCATAATTACTCTACATTTCTTTGAAATTTGGATAAGGTAATATTATCAGAAAGTGGAGAAATTTCCAGAATTGCTATGACATAAGGCAGCATAAAACAGCTTCAACCTATACTGATGCTAACCAGTCAGTCAGATTCATCCTCCTAAATATTTTTTGTAACAATTAATTAAGTTCTTTACAGGTACATCCTGCAAATGGATCATGGTTTAATCAGCTGATAAGCTTGTTCTAAATGTTTGTTATTGAATGGGAAACTTTCACACTAAAATTAACATCAGAAAAGTCTAATGCCATAAGGCTGTCTTGTTCCACAAAGCAAGATGTAGACTAGTCAGCTAAGAAAAGACTTAAAACCCAGAAATCAGTACCTTTGTAATTTTTACTGCAGGTTAAGAATGTCGACTTACCAGATTTGTGCTTCTTGTGTTTCGCTTTCTTTTTAATTATAAACAACTTGTTCTGGATCTCAGATTTATAAGATTTGAATGGATGAAGATGAATCTCACGCTTTCTTTGCAAGTCATCAAGTTTTCTGTGTAGATTTTCATGTAAAATATCCTTCAACTTTTTTTTCTTTTTCTTCTTCTTTGCCCGCAACTTATTTAATTCATTATTTCGCAGCGAGTTCTCTAGGATTGTTTCTTTAGCAGATTCATGGTAATTTATGCCTTGGTTGTCCCAGTGAGTGCCATTGACATGCATTTGGCAAGCTTTCAGTGTGTTCTCCCTGAATGGACTGATGTCTGCTTTTACTCTGGCCACTTCAGCACAACCTTGTCCATTCTCCACAGCTCTTACTTCTCCTGAAGTAGGGTGACCACCCATACCAACAACCTCTCCTGAACTAATCAAATTCCTCAAGTTCTCTTTACAGCAACCAGGTTTTTTAATGTTGCAGACTCTTGAGGTCTTGATTTCATATTTAATCTCCTCTGTAGTGGCTTTAAAGCTACTTGAATGTGTACTTTTTTCTGGACATGTAACAATGGAGTTCACACTTTTCTCTACTTCTGTCTTGGAAAGATGTAGCAGTTCTCCTCTACCACAAGAAATGACCTCCCCATTGGTTTTGTTTACATATTCATGTTTTACTTTCTCTAATTTCATACGCGACACTTTTTTAACTTTGATGGGAGGAGATGGGAATTCAGGAGCCTGAAAAGGTTTTTGTTTGTAAATCCGAACATCTGCACCACAGAACTGTGGAAAATGAACATATGCGTTCTCCAAGTAGTCATAACCAAGAATTACTTCTCTGCATTCGTGGATAGGCTGACCTAGCACTGCATCCTGAACATCCTTTTGTGTTTCATACACAAAATCACAGAGACCTTTTAGCAGCCACACTTTTTGATAGAATGGTAGCTCATGAAATGGTTTTTCCTCCAAGGGATTAACTTCTCCAAGGACTCTGAAAAACTGAGGACACAATCCAAGTTTTTCTGCAGCACTTTTAGGATTGTCAGTCTGCCCTACAACAGTATACCAGTGTTGCACCTTCTGTCTGAGTGCTGCTTCCCAAGTCCGGTAAGAAAGTGTAGGCCTGCGATGTAATGTAGATCTGCGATGAGGAGGACTTAACAAAGAAGTCATTATTTTAGATAAAAAGGCATTACACTGAGGCATCAGAAGACAACGTTCCAATTCATAGAATACTATTTCTGGTAAATTTAAAATCTGTTGTGCTAAACAAAGAAAATGACCAATAGCTGGAATTTCCCACATTGTCTCCATCCTTGTAGGTGCTGCTTGAGCTAAAAGTGCCTTTTCCCATTCTTCTATTTCTTTCTGACTAGCTTCTTCTGCTTCTTTTCTTTCTTGCTCTCTCAGCCTATTAAAACAAAGTTCATGAACATTCCGTTATCAGGTGAATGAAAAGAAACTATGAAGAAAAAAAACCAGAACTACAGCATGACAAACATACTTATCTTGAAGTAATAAAGAACACAGTACATAAACTTTTAATTCAGTTTGTCTTACTTTGGATTACACAACACATCACTGCACCAAAATGGGAAATTATAGTCTTATTTCTATTACTACTAGTTTAAAAAAGGAGGAAAGAAAAAAACCTGGCATATATCAGTAGTTTAGGTGGTTTAGATTTTTCTTTTTAAATATATTCCCTTCCCCAATCCATTTTTGGCAGCATTAAGTATTTCCAGCAAACTATCCATTTAAAAATCTCTGAAAACAAATTCCAGGTAAGTCTTACTTTCAAATGGTTGCCCTGTGACTTATGTGACCTACCTTGTAACTCCCTTCCTCAGTACACAAGTATACATGCCTAACTTACGTACTTCATTCACATACGAAAGCAATTTTCCCTCCCACCCATAGGCATGTTACTAGTTGGTTTGCAATGGTGGTCAAAAAGGAAACAAATATCAAGATGCATGAATAAATGATGGAAAATAACACCAGAAACAAAATGTTATTAATAAATGGTTTGCCCTCACCTGAAAAACTGTATTCAGTTCTGGTCCCCCTATCTAAAAAAAGGATAGAGCAGAAATAGTGGGTATTCAGAGAAAGAGGTTATCAGTAATTAGAGGCCTGCAAAAACTTCTGAAGAATCTGGGACTCTATGCAAAACACTAGCAAGAGGTAACATGACAACAATATACAAAACTAGTAAGATAGACTGGGAACGTCTATTTACTTTTATTTATAAATTCATCATGAAATTTACAGGCAACAATTTTAAGTGGAAGAAACGCTTCCACTCCAGATAATCAAGCACTCACAGCTTAACATCTAATTTAGTAGAACACACGGTACATTAATTTAGTTTCAAAGTGAAAAATAGGACAACTGTATGAATCACAAGAACGTAAAGGGTTACCAGTAACAGGCAGGATCTTTCTTTAATGTTGCAATGGTAAACTAGTGTTTTTGCCTTGAAGCATGACTAGATTCCAAAAGCTCCAATTAAGACACAGTTGTACTTAAAGGAAAATATTTCTAGAGCTCATCCAAACTTCTAACGTCTTTTCCTGTGAAGCTTCTACCACTGACCACTCAAGAAACCATCACCAGACTACATCATTGATGTGACCTGTTACTGGAATTTACATGTCCTTATTTCCAGATTGTTAACCTCCAGTTATTCCTCTGTAGACAAGTAGCAAATAAATGCCATGTATCCATTCAAAGTATCAATGTTTTCCAGATTCAGCCAAAGAGTAATGGTATGTTAAAATGTTTCCTTTGACAACATGAAGCTAATAGTGGCTTCTAGCCTGATGAACATGTAATTGAAGCATTAAGTATTGACTGGATATCTCAATAATTTACAAATGTGACAAACTAGCTTAGCCCCCATTTTAGTATCAATGCAAGAGAAATATGCCATAACCACAAACTTAAGATCTGCAACCTCTGTGTGTGCAAAACGACATATAACACAGTAAGATTCCACTAAATGCTTTATCTTATATAATTAAATTAAAATTCAAGTGACTTGCTACCATAATTTGAACAGCAATTTTTAATATTACATGCATGCATCGTTATTTATGTGCCTATCAAACACAGAAAGACAGATTCATGTAAAACAAAATTAAAATGTAAAAGCAAACAGGTCAGTAAATTCTCAACTTCACTCTCCCAATGCAGCATTAATGTAACCATTCAATGGATGCGATCTAAAGACAAAAATCTCAATCTGCAGCACTAATTTAAACATTTAATCAGTGTGGTTTAATGACAAAAATCCCATTTGCCATTCTAGGTGAATAAACCAGTAAATTCAACAACACTACTTGCATAGTTAAAGTGAGCTTTTTAAAAAATTATTTTTTTTCTATTTCCATGCATAAATATTGCATTAATATAATAAATAAAAATAAGCAACTTACAGGTGGGGTAGAGGAAGAAACTATAGTAAGTAGAAAGTGTTCTCAAAAATAAATTTCAAAGCATTCCTAAATCCCACTCCCTCCTAGCTGTAAAACATGCTTCCAAATAACCTGCTGCCTCCAAAAGGTGTGAATTGTGTTAAAATGGTATGAAAACAAGCTTAAATATGAATAGAGAGACAGTGAGATAGAACAAACTGTAGAAAAAATATCAGATTTCAGTATTATTTAATAAAAACACAGGCCATAGACTACCTAAAAATTCTGCCTTTGCAAGCAGTTTCAACTTATCAATTAGTAATTTAAATTAAAGTAGAATTCTCCAAACAAATACAATAACCTAGATTCACCTCTGTCCTGCATATCATAAAATGACCATCATTATACTATTTTAAATATCCTTTTAAAAAAGAAAAACATACATTTCACTTCCAAAAAGTCTGCCTTTTTTTTAAACTATCATTGTATCACAGTATCTGTAGTCATTCCATTCTCAGTAGACATTCAAGAGAAAATGTATATAATAGCACACTTTCATATCTTCATTATTGAGGTCTTCCTACTAGCTGGCCACCTTTTAGAGGGTATTGCTTTTTCCTGACGTTTGGGTGGGGGTTTTTTTATTTCTTGGTGTGGGGTGTTGTTTTTTTTTTTTGGGGGGGGGGGGGGGGGGGGGGGGGGGAAGCGGGTTGAAAGGAAGGAGCAGGATGAAGAGAAGAGAGGTGCTGGGGCAGAGGAGCAGGTATGGGGGGTAGGAGAGAGAAAAAATAATGATATTTAGCAGTATCCTTTACACTAAGAAATTCTCTGGACAAACGTATTTGGCTTTTATGCTGACAGCAACTGTAAAAACACTTGTTTCATACTTTTACTTACATTTATAGATAATATCTTTGCAGACGTGTATTGTGTTTACAACAACACAAAGCTATTCTAAGGTCAGACTAACAAAAGACAAACATACTCCTAGAACACATCTGCAGCAGTTGTTTCGCAGCTTTTGAGTGGATAAACCCATCACACTTGACACTAAAACTTAGCGGGCATGCTCCCCAAGTACAGATACCACCAAAATCAGAATCCAGACATAACCCCCTACTTATCACACAATTTTCTCCCTTAAGACAGCAGGCACATCTCACCAGCCAGATCCTTCTCACTTGCAACAAGAGATTTCACTTGTAAGGGACAGGAGGTAGAAACTACATTGTACTTTTTTCCCTGGGTTGAGTAATTTTTCACAGGTAAAAGGTAAGGCATTGGAACTCTAATGACAAGGTACAGAGAACTGTTATAATTCTACAATAACTTGCTTCTACAAACCTTTTAAAAATAAACTAAAAAGCTACACACAAAATAGCGATTTTACACATTAAACTAAATCAAATAAATATTTAATAGCCAGAAGAAATTAAATTTGCAGATGTCCATGTGACCTTAATTGTGTATCTGTAACGTCTTACATCACATTATGACATATTCCACATTTTTCATAGGACCCAGTTAATTCCATGCCGACATCCTCATAAAAGACAAAATTGACTGTACAAGCATACCTCATTCTACAATTTGCCAATTTAAATTACTAACTTGCAGCTGTAGAAATGCATCCCAGGATCACATTTTCAGAGATGTTAAAGACATAGAGCTGCCTAGCATAATTGTCAACAAATCAAAGCCATACAAACAATTCACATTGAAGTCCACCAGTTAATTACCTGTCACTCACTGGTGGTTTTAAAAATTTCAGCAGGAATCTAACTCTGTGTTTCCACAGCTAAATGCCTCTAAATAGGCAAGCATTTCCAATTATACAATAATTCCACAATTACTTATTGTTAACTAACATGTAAGTTAGTATGTATATTGATATGTTACTTAATCAGCATGTAACCAAGCAACTGAGTCAAACCTCATGGACATGTAACTAATAATCCAAAGAGGATATTCAATATTCTGGTAGTTAGAACAATTGAATAAAAGGAAAGTTAATAACCATACTGACAAGAAAAGTAAATCAGATGTTGTTACACACACACACACATATATATATACTCGGCAGAGGGGCAAAGTGCTTTCACTACTGTACAGAAACTTAATAGCTGCAAAATAGTGAAATCAGCTTCGCAAATACACCTCCATTTTTACATGTTGAGTCTTCCATGATGAATGTATCACCTGAGGGAGGCTATAGAGTAAATAAAGACAAAATGAAACAGATTGTGCAAGAAATGGATAAACTACACCAAAGAAGAAACAGAACTCTCTACCTATATAACAAAAATAAGGATTTGTTATATAAATCCTTATTTTTATATAAATATATTTTTTATGTATTTATAAATATATATCTATATATATAAATATATATTTATATAAATATATTAAAAAAGAGGATTTGGAGTAGTATTTCCATGAAGCTAACTACAGAAAAGAAGATAAAAACCACACTTCAGGATATTCTTGCAAAACATGCAATTGAAAAAAACTTGCAAAATCAATTTGAGGATTTTTTCAGAAAAAAATATTCAAAAACTATTTTGAAGTTTTCATTTACTGCAGTTCTTTGTACTCATCCTAAGACACCTGTATCTTACAAGAGTACCTAAATATCTAAAGCAAAGGATTAGATATTAACTTGGACTTCAACAGACAATTTCTTCAGGTATGAGGCTAAGTTTGTAGAAAGGCACTTGCATTTGCAACCTTACTTATCTGGGGCTGAAAGTATGTAACTCCTAGCGATGTGACTAAACAAGTTACAAAGTACACGTATGTAAAGTGGTCAGCTGGATGGCCAGAAAGTGAAAAGCAAGCACTGTTTATGGTCCTGATAACTCATCTGCAAGTTGGGTGAACAGAAGGTGCTGCCTATCCAGACACAACTGATTTGCCAGCACACGAGCAATTTACACTACCACACTGCTCACAGTGTTATGGGGAAAAACAGCAGCAGAGCTAGACTGAGAAGGAGGCAAAGTTCCATACAGTAGCAATTAAAATCCTAAATAGTTTACCCACTCATTTGAGTTGACCATCACAGTCACTCATAATCATATTCTGACACAGGATAGCCTATATTATAGCAACAGATTCAGATACTCTTTTACAACTGCGATAAAAGACTGAATTAAATAATCAATAATAACAATCAGTAAAATAATCTGTATCCACTAAGGTAGCACTTCAGTTCTAAGAATACATTAAACAGCAATTCTGCACTAACATTTTGTGGCCTCAAAAAGATGTGGATATTATTCAGTCATATATTTTTACTAGAATTTTCATAGCAGATTTAATATAAGCTTTGAACAGATTTAAATGCAATTTCAGTGCAGCAAAATTCATTTTTATTACAAAAAAAAGGAAGAGTAAGTGAAAGCCAAACTCAATAATGAACATGCATTTTGCCTATAGACCAAGACTATAGCTCTAAGCAATACTGCAATGGATTACCAGAAGGTCAGCACTGTGCACTCCAATTGAACTACTCAAGTCTGCAATTTTGCATATAGTTTTGGAAGTATCTATTCTGTGCCAACCTCACCATGTCATATTTCTAAAAAAACCAAAAACAACAAAAACCACCAAGAAAACCCCAAGCTAAATAACAATTTTCTCTTCCTAACATATAACTATGCATTCAACAAAATCTATATTTTAGCAATAAATCAAAGTAAGTTTAGGAAGTTGTAAAACATTTTTGAACAAAAAGTGTTCCATCTTACGTGTTGCAAGTATGTACATTTACATATAAAACTTCAGAAATTTGTATCACACAATCATCACTGGCAACATATTCCTAATTTTACAGGCCTTCCAGTTTCCAAGCCTTTTTAAGGAAACACTACTACTACGTACCTTTGGAACATTTTCACTTTGGTAAGTTGGGCAGTAATTGGTACAAAGAGGTCCAAGTTACTTTGAAAACATAGCCAATCCACGAGGAAATAAGGAAAGTTAGGAAGATACCAGAAGCATGATTATTGGAGGAGATCAACAGAGCCATTTTCAACCAGCTACCTGCTGATACATATTTTAGGGCATAAAGAGGCAAGCTGTGATCTTTTTCTGTATTGTAGAACATTCTGTTGAATTAATCACTGTGGAGTATCCTTTGCACAGAATCTGGGACTTGTGAGCATATCCCTATGTATGGATTTAGCTGTTAATAACTACAGTTCTGCAGGAACATGCTTAAAATAGGTGTATAAAAGCAAAATTTTTATTTCATCAGGTAGTATGTTCTACTGACTCTATGGATGAATTCAAGTCCAATCAAAACATCCTTTTTCATAAGTGTTACCAAATTCAGAGATCCAGAACACAGAGTTGAACACAAATCAAGAGAATTTTAACAGAGAAACAATAAACTTTGTGATCTTTGTTGTTTTGCAAAGTATGAGGTGGGTTAGAAAAACAAAGATTCACTCATTTCTAGGGAAAAGGTACTGGCTAAGACTTAAGTCAGCCAGAACTGTATGGTTTCAAATCTGTTGCAAATGAAGATTACCTGCGAAATGAGAGTGAACTGGTTATATACGGGAAAAATCTCCAAAACCGTAAACTTTGAAAAAACCCTGGAAATACTTCGTTTCCTAAACCTAATGCTGTCTTACCATGTGCAAGGTTTTGGTAGTGGCGGGGGGCTACACGGGTGGCTTCTGTGAGAAGCTGCTAGAAGTTTCCCCTATGTCTGATAAAGCCAATGCCAGATGGCTCCCAAGACACACCCCGCTGCTGGCCAAGGCTGAGCCCATCAGCAACAGTGGTGGTGCCTCTGTGTTAACATTTTTAAGAAATATCTGCACAACAAATTACAGCAGAAGAGAGGAGTGTGAATATGCGAGAGCAACAACTCTGCAACCACCATGATCAATGCAGACAAAGGGGCAGGGGCTGCTCCAGGCACCAGAGCAGAGATTCTCCTGCAGCCCATGGTGAAGGCCATGGTGAGGCAGGCTGTGCCCCTGCAGCCCATGAAGGACCCCACTCTGGAACAGGTGGATGTACCTGAAGGAAGCTGTGACCCTGTGGGAAGCCCACACAGAAGCAGGCTCCTGGCATGACCTACGGACCCATGCAGAGAAAAAAGCCCATGCTGTAACAGGTTTGCCGGCAAGATTTGTGACCCTGTGCGTAACCCACGCTGAAGCAGTGAGTGAATAACTGCAAACCATGGGAAGGACTCATGTTGGATAAACTAATGCAGAACTCTCTCCCATGGGAGGGACCTCACGCTGGAGCAGGGGAAGAGTGTGAGAAGGAAGCAGCAGCAGAGACAATGTGTGATAAATTGACCACAATCTCCCTTCCCCATCCCTCTGCACTGCTTGAGGGTAGGACATAAGAGTATTACAGGGTGAAGGTGAGCCAGAAAGAAGGACGAGATTGTGCCTTATGCTTTGAAGTCCTAGATTCATTCATGAACTTAAAGACAAAATGCACCACAACATTTATTTACCTAAAAAATCCTTAAGGAGCTAGCCCCTGTAGAGAACTAGGGAGGCATACTTATTTAAAACCAAACCAAAACAAGTTTTCCTATTACCTCTTTTCTTCTTTTGCTCTCAGCTGTTCCTCTTGTCTTAGAACGTGAACCATCACAGACTCAAACATGCCTGTTGACAAGCCTACTAAATTGCGAGGTGTGGAACGACGTCTTGTTGAAATGTATGCTGTTCCTTTCTCATCTTCCAGCCCATAGCATCCTCTAGATGTTACAGCTATCGATGTTTTCTCTCTTAAATGCCTAGAAGAAAAAAGCAAGCCAATTCACAATTACAATTTCCCTTGCCAACAGCACTTCAATACCTACACTACCAATCATAGATCAAGCATGTAACTCAAAAAAGCAGTTATTTTTCACCTGACATTTAGCTCCTTTATGGAATTCTAAACTTAAAACCAACATGCTAACATGAGCTATGTTTTCACATCTTCTGAAAATGGTCAATATTTATCTCAAGTAACCAAATATTATTTGTAGACTTGGAAAGAAAATACATCCACAATACCTGTGATAAAAAACTATCACCTCTAGGAGACACCTAAAAATACACATGCACTTGTTGATTTGGGTTGGGGGTGTGTGTGTGTGAAACAGCAGCTTAGTTAAAAACTAAAGAAAGATTAAAAGTGAAACACTGTATATTTGGTTGTAAATTTATGTTTCATCTTACACTGTTTCAAAGTACTCCAGCAGAACTGGTATGAGAAGTAACACTCTACCCACAACCTTTGAAAATATTTGAGGGGAGGGGGAAAAATCCAACTTCCCTTCAAAAGCAACATCCACTCTAAGGTAATTTTCTGTGGTTTGTAAATCTGAGAATCATACAACCAACACTGATTGCTTCCCTTGAGTCAATTGATGGGGATCATTGAGCTAAATACTGCTCTGTAATGAAGTAAGAATGATTATTCCAAGAATTGTCATTTGTGTGTGACATGTAAAAGAATGACAACAGAATCTGATTTTTTTTTTTACTAAATACATATGTTCCTATTTGATGACACAGTACATACATTGAGGTCACTTTCTTACAGAGTTTCTACTAAAAAAGCATTGAGCATTCTCAGGTCCTACAGAATCCAATTCAACAAAGTCTTAAAGAAAATGCCCTTCAATTCAGTACAGTTGAGACATTACATTCACAACACATACAGAAATTAACTTGGCACATATCTTCCAAGCTGGTTTGGTTAGCTATTTATTTTCTAGCAGTAAGTCTTTTAATGACAATTTCAGAATTATTTTTTTTTCTAAATCACCTTTACTCAAGCAAACTTGCAACATTCATGCCCCATTAGGCTCAGTTCCCTTCGCTTCTATCCCAAACTGTCCCAAAACAGCTGTTGCACAAAACCAGTTTCAAATACAGTGTTGCTACACCAACACAGAATACATTCACTCTGGCTTATAGTCAAGTTCTGTGCCATGCTCTTCAAGTGTTCCTACTACACACACTGCTGGCAGCTAACACTCTGTATCACCGGCAAGTTTAAGGTTGACAGACACGCACAGCTTTAAGCAGTTCCTAATACTGTTTCTTCTTCACCTTCACCCCTTGCCACAAAAATCCTCTTGGTTTTTACATGCACAACACCATGTCACTCAGAAGACTGGCAGACCTTTCAGTGTAAGCAGCCACCACGGTTTTCTGAGTATGACTAAACTAAGCCTATGTTAAACTCATGAGAAAGCATATATTCCAGTCACGATTTACACTGGGCTTTCTACACCACCATTTGACAGCTTTCTATGTTTCAGCTGCTTTGGCTGATAAACAAGTTCCTGCCAAGGGCTTATATTTAAACATACCAATTTCCATTTCACCATTTAAGACTGTAATATGCTAAGCATCATCTTTTATTTTATGACGATCAAAAAATAACCAATTTCAAAAGGTACTTTGGCTCAAAATTTTGTTCCTCCCTATTTTGAAGACAATAAAAATTTCACAGGCTAAAATTTACAATTTTAAAAAGCCAGATGTTCATACAAAGTTTAGGTAGTTTCACTTGCTTTTGACAGTATAAAATAAAGAAAGAAGCATTTCATATCTTGTCTAAACAAGTGTGCTTCCATGTTCATAAAGGGCACAATCTTAACCAGGAAATGCTGTGCCCTATTTTGCATTTTGGTATTTTCAAGTTTGGAATCTCTGAAGTATTTTGAATTACGATTTTTATAGTTCCCAGTAGGAAACGTCCCCCTCTCTGGCAGTACTGACAGCTAAAGTGTTTTATTGTGTTTTTTTTTAAAAAAAAACGCTAACAGTATTTTTCACATAAAGAAACACACCGCTTACATAAACAGAATCTGGCAAGGCCCCTATAGCATTTTCTACACCTACCGGGAGAGCAGCGCCAGCTTCTGTTCCAGCATCATCTCCAGCTTCTGGGCCTGTTTGGACAGCCAGTGGTCTACACCATGCAGCCGGTAACATGTCTCCAGCATGAGCCGGAAGTCACCCACAAAATCTGCTATCCCTGCATACTGCCCACTGGAAAACTTCTCTTCCATCTTCAATAGCCACATTCCAGCTGGCGACTGCTGAAGGCAGTCGCTGCTCTCAGGGCCCGAGAGGGAGCTAGATCCTTCTTCCTTGACAGACGCCTGATCCGCGAGGGGCTTCAAAAACGGTGCTGTCAGAGGTCGGTACTTCTCCAGGAGAAACTCGCGCAAGATGCGGTATCCCTGCTGCAGCTCGTGATTCAGGCTCCGCTCCCAGGCGCAGCCGTCGCTCTTCCCCGCCGCATCATCTGTCTCCATGTCCGGCTCCTCGTCCCCGCACGGAAGGCGGCTCGCCCCGGGCCGATCCGCTGACGAGTCTCCCCGCGCTGCGCCCGCGGGCTCTGCCGCGTCCATCTCCCACCCCGCGCACGCACAGCGCCTCGCCGGCTCCAGGGGCGCTGCCGGCCCCGGGCCGGCTCTTCAGCATCAGCTAGGGACCGCCGCGCTCCCCCTCGCCCTCGCCCAGCCGGCGAATCGACATCGGGCTCACCTACGCACAGAGACACGATTCAGTCCTCGCCACGCTCCCCCGCGATGGCCTCAGCCCTGCCCCCCGCCGCGGGGGACGGGCCACAGGTGCCGGGCACGAGGCAGCGGCCGGCCGCCGGCCTGGCCCGCCTCTCCCGGCACCCGCCTCCCCCGGCCTCCGGCTGGCGCCCGGGCCTGCGCGGGGCCCCGCCCGCCCGGGCACCGCGCCCTCGCCCGGCTGGGCCGCCCCCGGCGCGCCCCTCCTCCCACATCTCGCCGCCCGCGCCCCCTCGCCGTCACGGGGCCGCCCTCCTCCCCCCGCCCGACGCCCCCTCCTGAGGAGAGGGCGAGAGGGCGGGCGGCGGGCGCCGTCCCCGCGCGGGCCGCCCCCGCCAGCCCGTGCTCTGCGCGGCGAGCGCTTCCCCTCCTCGCCTCACAGCGCGGCGGGGCCGGCCCGGTGGCGGCGGGCAGCCGTGCCAGTTAACGGCCGGCGCGAGCGGGAGGGGGCGAGGAGGACGCGCGGCGGCCCAGCGGAAGGGCGAGAAAAAGAGCCTCAGCGACTCACCCAGCGCGCATGCGCTTGAGTGGCGGCGGCGGCGGCGCGCTGGTTGCTTTAGACGCCGGGCGCGGTGGCGTCATCAGAAGGCGCCCGGCCCGGGCGGAGGGAGGGGCGGGGGCTCTGCGGGCGCCTGCGCTGCCGGAGGCGGCGGCCGTTGGTGCGCGCGCTGAAGTGGGGCGGGGCGGACGGCAGCGGCCGGGAGGGTCCGTGGGCAGGGGGCGGGGGGGGGGGCGCGTCCTGCGGCGCGCTAGGGGGCGCTGCGGGCTGCTGCGTGCCGGGGTGGTGCCGCTGGCCGGTCGCGCTGGGGGCGCTCGGCAGGGCAGTCGCCGCTGCTGCATGGCGTCCGCCAGCCGTGGTCTTGTGCGGGGGATGTCCGAGATTTCCTCCTAAGGGCACCCGGATAACGGATTTTGGAATGTTAAAGGCGTGCCGTTAAAGACATTCAGCCGTTAAAGCGAGGAAGCCTGCAAGAGCAATGAGTTCTACCTGCTGAAGTACTGACTGGAGAAGTTGGTGTGTTGTGAATGGAACCTACTAGAAACCACGTTGATCCGTCCTGGGGGGTGCACCTGCAGTCCTTTCAGATTTGCCCTTCAGCCCTGCAGCCCTGCTCGCCTCACAGCGGGACGGAGGGACGCTGCCTGCGCGCCAGGGTGCCGCAGCAGCAGCAGTAAGCCCCTGGGAGACAGGTATTCATGTGCACAGCTTCGAGCTTGTCCCAACATCGTAAATGAAACGTTTAGTGTATCATGCTAACAAAAAGAATGAATGTAAGGGGCGGGGGGGTGGTGGTGGTGGTGGTGGTGTGTCAGGGTTTATTAGACCCATCATCTGCTCATATAGGGGCATTCTTTCTTGTACACTGCAAGTATCACACCAGAGACCTTGCTCATGACACCATGAGAATAAATCAGACTTTGCAATATAAAGAAATGTAGGAACACTCCCCTGTTGTTATTGCACTTACTCATTCTAAGGTCACTAGGAAATTTGTCCCCTCCATGCCCATTTGGTCACAGCAGCTTTCATAAATGCTTCTGTCAAGATGTTTTTGCAAAAGAAGCCTGAGCGGAGGCCACAGACGTGGTACCCAGCTCATGGTGCCATGCTTCCCCTGTAGGCTGTGCCTACAAGACAGAAGTCTGGGACCCACAAGGTTAGCAGAAGCGCCCTTTAGCCTCACCTTCCAACACCAGTCTACAAAGCCCTAGTACAGCCTATGTGCAAAGGCTGATCCTCGAGGTCCTGCCATCTCTCCTTATCACTTAATAATATTACAGCTACCTGATTTTATCCTCCAAAACCTCCTCTTGAATTGCAGGCTCCACAGAATGGAGGTCAGACTCCTCAGCATGCAGGGTGTGTTACTGGAGCAGGTGCTGCAGCATTGAAGGGAGGTGATCTTGCCTGAAGGATCATGGTAAGTTGAGACCTTAGTGATCCATGCAAACGTTAACCCAAGTGTAGCCATGTACGGCATGACCCTCAGGCCTGTGTTGTGCCATGCCAGTGCCATGGCCACAGGACAAACAGCCATCTCACGGGAGTGGGCAGCTCCAATGTTGTACTGGCAATTACAGCACCTCCATGATCTTACCTCTATCCAACAGTGCAGCAAGAATTTATCATGTGAATATCCCTTCTGTAGAAACAATGAATAAATTTGTTTTCTTGTGAGAAAATACTCTAATAGCTGGAATGACCACAATGGGGTAGCCCTTCCACAGACAAGGTCTTCACAGTGTGCCCTGATCAGAGGCCCATTTGATGCTGTGCTACTCATGGCATACAGCATCTGAAGTGCTGTAAGGTAACAGTTCTCTATTTCTTTATTTCAAATTGCATTTGAAATAATACTTTGCAGAGTCTGAGTGCCTTTCTTACTGGGACCATAATGGATCAGCACATCCTTGTACAAAACAAAGGGAATGATGTCTTGTGTTTTCTCTAATAACAACCCAGGAAGAGTGTTCAGCTTGTCTAATTCCCAGTCCAAGGTGAAAGTGGAGGGTCACCATCAGAGGGACAGAAGTGTTGGAGGGATTCCTGTAACATATGTGAAGATTAAATCAACTGTAGAAAAAGTATGACCGAAGATGATGGAAAGGAGCCATCCCAACCCACAAGAAAGTGGGAATTACTAGTATAAATAAGAGTAGGTTAGACTAGCAGCTCTTTTAGCAGCTTTTTGGCTTTGGGATGTTCAGCCAGCAATGCTCACTTTCTGGTACTGCTGGGTCAATCAGATGGGAAAATTCATCCAAGCAGGACTCTTGGCCCTCTTCCCGCATAACACTCAAGCAGCAGCTTCCCTCCTCCCTTCAGTCCTTGGCCTAACAACATGTAAGGCCACAAGCCTTCACAAGTCTTGAGATCAGGCCTGTCCTGGATTAGTGATGATCATCTCTCCAGTAATCTTCAAAATAAAGCTTTTCTTTCTTCAGGGCCGTGCACGTCCTTCTCCTGTATTTCAGTCCCATTGAAACATGTGTTGCTTGCATCCTTCCCACTGTAGAACATGCCTGCAGCCAGACACTTTGCAAGAAGTCTGTTAGCCACAGGAAGAGCAGAGTGAAAGAAAGCTTAGCAAGACTATAGACAGTCCAACTGTTTCAGCTGGACCAAACACATACTGTTGGAGGGGAGAGGGAATTGTAAGTCATATTCTTTTTGCTTGGGTACTTGGTACTGCAGCTCTTGTTAGTCAGCACTGTGCCTTGCATGCCTTACTGTGTCTCTCTGCTCCTGGCTAGCCTGCTCCCTGACACTTACATTATACCGACTACACCCGCTTATGATTGCCTGAAATGTGAGAGGTGTTCTCCAAAGCGCCTCTTCCTCTCTGAAATCCAGCTGCACAGAGACTGGAAATAGCAACAATAAAGTGGATTTGACTTTTGTCAGCCAATCAGTTACCATCTTCCCAGCTGCTTAAAAGCTCTTAGTGTACAGGTGCCTATTACGATTTCTTTGAGGTGGCTGTCTTCTTAATGAAAGAAAAAGAATTTGTAGTCTCTGGAATATGCAGTTTTGTGATGGGGAGAGAAGCTATCATGAACTACAAAGCCAGTATCTGTTTTCTACTTTTTTTTGCATTCCAAAAAGTTAGAATTTTTGTTCAATGCTTGTCTTTGAAAATGTTTTGTTAGTTCCTCAAGTCAGTACTGAGATAACATGGATGGTATATATCATATGCTGCTTATCTAAATAAATAAAAGCAGGTGGGTTTAATGTATGTTTACCTTTCAATTCCACTGTTTTTTAGGGTTTGTTGTTGGTGTTTTTTTTTTTCCTGAAGAAGGGCTTATTTGCCTGGAACTTCATTTATACTTTCTTCAACGCTACTAGGTAGCTTAATAAAATTTGCTACTTCTTGCTATACATCTGGCCTTGTCTTGAGGCTATGAGAAATTGTAGTCAGAATTCTGCATACATTCCATAGATTAGTACCTGAGAAGCCACAAAATGTGATGTCTGTAGATTTTGGTGTGATAACATCTCAGCTATATTCAGGTCTGCCTTAGAAGACAGATCTTTTCATCTATGGTGATGAAAGAAATACAAATATTAAGACTACACCCTGAAATTAAATCTACAGTGAAGAATGGGGCCACATATGACAAAGCAAGATAATAGCCTTTATTGGGAGCTGTGACATGTATCACCAAAATATTTGAAAAAGGATATTTTTTTTAAAGTATGCAATCAAAGTAGGATAAAAGAATAACAAACAAAAAAAGAGAAGGTACCTGAAATTAATTATACTGGCAAACGGATCATTGTATCTACCTACAACAACTTTTATGTGTCATTTTGTCTTCTGTAATGAAGAATTACATGGCATTTAACAGAGATGTACGTACTTTCTAAGTCTTGCCATGAGTGCACTGTTGAATAAACTGCAGTCACCCAGATATGAATGTCTGCTTCTGACTGGAAAGAGAACTTCTCCAAATGTGTTCAAATAATCAACAATTCTACAGTGTGCATTGTATGTCACTGTGGTTGGTTGCTGGTGTCAAACAAAAGATGCTGTGGCATTGCTTAGTCACCTTACACGCTGAACACACATACAAGACAGCACTTGTATCCTACTGTGTACCAGTCCATCAATGAAGAATAGTGGAAAGACTGGGCAATACTTGAAAATTATAAATAAAAGTGATGATCTGTATTTCTGGGTAACTACAAATACTGGTGCTTGTTCTGGAGTGTTTTCACAAAACTTGTAGGAAACCATCAGTAAATTTTGGTTAAATGTAACCGTCTTCAGTCCACCCAACCACATGTCCTCTGTACATCTGTTTTGACTCTACATTCAAAGAAAAAACACAGTTATTTCCAAACAGAAGATTTAGAAAAGTTGGAGTAAATAAATGAATGAATAAATAAAATAATTAATGTTTTTCTTAATATCATTTTCACAGAATCACAGGATAGTTGAGGTTGAAACAGACCTCTGGAGGTCTGTTGCCTCCATGCTTCCATGCTCAAAGCAGGAGCAACTAGAACAGCTTGCTCAGGGCTTTATTCAGTTGGATTTTGAGTATCTTCAAGGATGGAGGCTCCACAACCTGTCCAGACAACCTGTTCCATTTCTGCCAAGCTGCTTTCCAATCAATCAGCCCCAAGGCTGTGCTGGTGTGGGGTGTCATTCTTCCCCAGGTGCAGCAGGTTGCATTTCCCCTTGTTGAACTCCATGAAGTTCCTGTCAGCCCATTTTTCCAGCTTGTCAGGGTCCCTTTGAGTGACAGTTTGTGGTGTATCCATCTGGTGTATCAACCACTCTTCCCAATTCTGAGTTCTTTGCAAAGTTCCTGGGGGAGAACTTTGTCCCATCATCTAGATTGTTAATGAAGATATGAAACAGTACTAGTCTCTGTATCAACCTGGGGGTACACCATGACTGTCTGATCTCCAAGATGGACTTCATGCCGCTGATTACAGCCCTCTAAGCTTGGCACCAGTTGTGGAAAAATTGCTTGGAGGGGAGAAATTATAGAAAACTGGGACCTAATGGAAGTTGTAGTATTATAACCTGTTTAGGGTAAAATACAGTTGCCCCTTTCAGAATGGTTGGCATGCACGGAATCTACTCCAACATGGCTCCCTTGGCAACACAACTTGCTATCCTAGAGGAGCAGTGGAGGGTGGAGTGGGGTGGAGACACCTCGGCCAGGCTCTGCTGTACTCCCTGCAGGACTGGAAACGTGATAGTACCATACAGCTGATAAGCCACATAGCGGCTGTCAGGTGGAAAATGTAAGAGATGTCTGTTGCTGAGCCAACAACTGTGGAGAAATTATTCTCCTTAGATGAACCTTGCTCATTATAATCTCATTATAATCCTAATGCACACCTCCATCCCAATGTTACCTACCTCCAAGGCATGGCCACCCCTCCCTGAGCATGCGCTTTCTATTTCTTATAACTATGTCTTTAAATGAAAGTGAGAGAATCTTACACCAATCAATAATAAAAGTGTATGACTAGAGTCACTCAAATTCCACTTGAGAGCAAAGTATTAAAAGTGAATGAATGAGAGGAGGAGTTAGGGAAGACTCCATCGTAACTTTTGGGATCGGGTGATGGACTGAACCTGTCTTCTCCTCATAGGGACACCTGCGGGGTAAGAACTTTGTCTTATGCACGCTAAATAACTTGCACTAGCTGTTATTAGTGATTAATGTTTTGGCTGTATACAGTTTGGTTGTATGTAAGTTCAAGCTTGTTTTTGCAGATAGTCCCTACCTATTACAGGAAATCACAAATCTTAACTTGTCACGATTTCATAATAGTGTTATTCTGCAGAAAGTGTTAGCCCTTTGTGGGTGCCAGCTGTTGCTGGCAGCAGGTAACATTCAAATAAAGTGGGAAGACCTGCTGAGGCATCCACCTTATGCTTTTGGCATGTTTCCCTGAACAAGTCAGTCAAATTGCCCTCTGATCCAGCGGGACTGTTCAGTGAAGGGTCCCTGTAATGGTACGCTGACAGAGTGGTCAGGCACAAGGGTCTCGGCTTTCCTGGGGTGCTGATAGACAGATCAAAAACACAGGGTTGGGAAAATCTTCACCTCCCCCCTCCCCATCCTTTTTACGTGACACCAGTTTTAAACCCACATCACTTACCTAGCTCATATTTCATCAGTTTGTCAATAGGTATGCACTGGGTGACTGTCAAAAATCTTAACAAAGACAAGGTAAACAGCATCCACTGTTCTCCCATGATCCACCACACCAGTCATCTCATCACAGAACACTGTCAGGTTGGGTTGGTAACACCCTGATAATTCACCCTCCATGAATCCATGCTGACTACTCCCAATCACCTTCATGTCCTTCTTATAGTGTAGAAATGTTTTCTAGTATTATTTGTTTCACCTTCTCTGGGATCAAGGTGAAATTAACTGGTCAGTACTTCCCTCAATCCTTCTTCCCATCCTGCTTGGAAATAGGAGTGGCATTTGCTGTTCTCCAGTCCTCAGAAACCTCTCCCTGTTGCTGTGACTTTTTAGAGATAACCAAGAGTGGCCTCACAATGGCATTGGCCAGCATGATCAGCACTTGCAGGGGCACTCTGTTAAGTACCGAGGGCTTGTTTACACTCAGCTTGTTTAAAAGTTGCATCCTTCTGTACTGAGGATAAGTCTTTGTTGTGCCTTATTGAAAATCCCTATTGAAATCAAAACAACTAAAAAAAAATTTAAAAATAGAAGAACTTACCTCATTTTAAAGATACAGTATGGCCTCCTTTTGTGTAACTTTTAATGTGAAAATGTAAACTTCTGAAATGCCCCTTTATATTGTGTTACTCCCATTCTCTTCTAAAATTAACCCTACTCTCCTTTGGCATAGAAAAGCTAAAGCCAAAGTTAATGTGACTCAATTTTGCATGTAAGAAAAGAAGCTACTGTATGAGAAGGAGATATCCTGACAGCCTGCAGGTTTTCCCCTGTACGCAGTGAAAGCACATGGCTTATAACATGGCTGGGTGTTGCAGCATAGTACTATGCAGTGGGCTACTTCTGCTGAACCGTTTCTGTGGACCTCTGCCGTCCAGCAAGTGAAGAGAGAACATCTTTTGTGAACTCAAGTTCAAGAAGACATCATCCTGTTGTTCCTGGAATCACCAAAGATGACGTAACCGATAGTGAAAAACAACTGCAGTAACATTTGTCCCAAGAACTCTAGACTGAGAAATGTTAAAAAACAGTGAAAAGGAGCAGAAATAGCTTCCATGTATACAGTGCCATTTTTCACTTTTGTGTGCGTGTTTTTAAGAACAGAAGTTTCTCAAAAAAGACTTTGCAGCAGTGGTCAGCATAGGCATTACTAAATCATTAGTCTTCTGTTGTATGCAAAAACACATGGAAATTTAGATAAGTCCTGCTGTTTTGAGTAGTAGAAAGCTTCACCGTACAGTAGAATAGAATTCTTTAATGACAGTTTGGAAATACTGGGAGCAATAGATAGGCTAAATAGACTTGGTTTAGTCCTATATACATCTGTGGCATGCCATGTAAACAGGATGTAAAGTAAGATAAAGTTGGCTGTTACATGCTCATGTTAAAATGTTCTTAGAATATTAAAAACCCCTATCGTGTCCAAGAAAAAAATGTATCAATAGATTGCACTGTCAGTTTGTTTTAGTAAGCTGCAAACTATATTACGTTCGATATCTTCACGCCTTTGGGGGAGAAAGACCTCAATGTGAAGAAAAAGAGGAACTTCTCACACAAATATCAATATATGTTCTGGTATAATGAAAATATAATCTGTATTCTCTAATAGTAAGTCACTGGATTTCAGACTAGAAAATTTGTATTCAAAACTAGAGCAAGTATTTTTGACCTGACATCTCCAAAATCTGAAAATCTTATCTTTCACATCTGATTTAATGTTTTAAGTTGCTTTCACTGAAAATGTTTTGCATTGACTTTCTTTAGAATATTACTATTTGTGATCAAACTTTTCCTCAGTGTTAATCTGGCAATACACTGGAGTCAGAATTAGAAATAAGTCTTTATATCTGATCTTTTTTTTGGTGCAGTCCATGGGCTGTTTCAGTTTTGTTCCACTTGAGAGACTTTGAGTGAGGTCTCCTGCAAATTGTTTGCAGATTAACTGGCTGATAAAATGTGGCTGCTGGTATTTACTGTATGTTCAATATTATTTGTGCAATAGTGTGTGGTACCAGGAAACTTCTTTCTTTCTCACTGCTGCAAATACTAACTTTTTGCAGGTAAATATCCTTTCACCTAAAAAACCCACAAAACCAAACCAGTTTTAGGCAGTTGTTTTTCTTGTTAATTTCCATGCTGATAATTGCACTAAAACTAATTTTATAGTAATTTTGTTGATGTTTTTCTCAATACAACTCTTTTCTAAAGGCTTTTGTCTTTCAGGGTAATTTGGTATGAGATACTAATTTGAACTAGAAGAAAATTTTGAAAGTATGTGCAGTGCTGGACTAGACCTAGTGTTGTAACTCTGGGGATATAGCTATTAGTGGGGTCCATGGCTGATGAATACATTGACTTTAATGGTGAAGCTAGGAAAAAAACAACAACCAACAAGAACCAAACAAGGAAGAAGAGTAAGAGACAGAGTGACAGAAAGGGAAGAGGAGATGCAGGAACCAAGAAGGGGGTTGGGAGGCTGGGGAGAGAAAGAGAGAGAATGGAAAACACTATTGTTGATGGGAGCACGTGCTGGTCAGGGAAGGTTCTGCACAGCTGGTTTATTGCTGAGTTTTCTGCCAACACTAAACTTTGAAATATAATAAAATAAAACCTCTATTTATTATTGAAGACCACTACTGATCTGGATTTAGAAAGACTCTTGAGATCCAGAAATGCTCAATGACATAGTCAATTACAGTCTAAACAACAATAAAGTTTAAAACAAACCACAAGGGCTAAGATGGAAGGTCAGCTGCAATAAGCATTTACGTGGCTTAATCCACCTAGACTGTATCAATTATTAGTTTGAGATAGGTCCTTTTTGTGGCTGCTGCTGGCTTATGTTATTATTTAGCTATTCTACAGTAGTGTTGGTGTAGTGCATGATAACATTCATACAGCTGGTCATTTAAAATAAAAAATTGTTCTGTGCTGGACAGACCACAAACTCTTCACTTAAGCCTGGAATGTTACCTCGTGGCCTAAGAACAGATAAGCCTGTAAGGATGGTAATGTGACACGCAGTCTACATGTTGCAACCTGGATCCATCTGCTCCTTACCAAAAAATACAGCTGCTGAAGTGTCATCAGATCTTTGCCCAGTATAGCCTCTGAACGACTGTATTTAAAAAAAAAAAGAAAAAAAGAAAAAAAAAAAAAAAAAAGCTTTTACTGCATCTGACATTTTTCATTGCATTTGTTCTTGTCATGTTCAGCCTGGCAAGGTAGTTAAACATCACACAGCAGCTTGCTCACTCCACCCCCACCCCCAGTGGGATTCAGGAGAGAACTGGGAAAAAATAAGTGAAATTCATGAGTTGAGATACAGACAGTTTAATAGGACAGAAAAGGAAGTGAAATAATAATAACGATAATGATGATGATGATGTTAAAATAATTAGAATATACAAAACAAATGATGCACAGTGCAATTGCTCACCACCCACTGACCAAGGGCCAGACAGTTTTCAAGCAGTGCCCCCAGCCAGCTTTCTCCCTAGTTTATATACTGAGCATGACGTCCCATGGTATGGAATATCCCTTTGGCCAGTTTGGGTCAGCTGTCCTGGCTGTGTCTCCTCCCAGTTTCTTGTGCCTCCCAGCCTATTCACTGGTGAGGTGGGGTGAGGAGCTGAAAAGTCCCTGACTCAGTGTAAACACTACTTGGCAACAACTAAAACGTCAGTGTGTTTTCCTATATCCAAAACACAGCACTATACGAGCTACTAGAAGGAAATGAACTATCCCAGCTCAGTCCTGTACTGAAGCAACAATTCTATGTCATTACATTTAGAATCTTTCCCACATTTTTGAGTCTGCTTGAGTAATAGCCAAAGACTTGAGATTTCAAAGTTTCATATTGCTTTGTCTTTAAACATATCTTTTTAAAAAGTCTTTCAACTGACCTCATATACTGCCAGTGTCCAGTGAGGGCTTAATGAACTAAAAGAGACTTTTCCTAAAACAAACACAGGTAAAATACTGAACTTTCTTGACACAGTACACAAATTATAGATAAAAGCAGTAGCTCCTTGATTTTAAGAAAACACAAAGTCATCATTGGTTTTAGTGGAGTTTAACTATTTCAATGATGTATACAAAAGTGTGATTCACTCCTTTAAAAATGCAACCTTGTGTATTGAAACAAATTTAGTGTGTATGACAGAGGACCAACAGGTGAGTGAAGGGTAAGGAATGTACTTAGGCAGATAGATAAAGCCAACTGAACATGCCAAATGTAATAAAGACAGACCTACTTCTTGTATGATGAAAACCATTATCTGGGCTTTATGGGCAAAGAAATACAGCACACCCACTGTAAACGAGTTCAGTCATGTCACAAGCAGTCCAACTACTGCCATTGGTGCAACGCCTGCAAAGCCCATTTAGTAGCTGGGTAAATGTTTAAGCAGTTACCTTGTTTCAAGCTCCCTGCTACACTCCTACTTTTAATGTGTCTATATTACTGTAAACCAGCATTTGTCCTTGAATCAGCCTTGGAAGAAATGACAGATAACAAGAACATTATCAGTGACGTAAAATATCAGAGCAGAATTTATAAGGATATTCAGGCATTTACGCAGAACTACCGGCTAAAAATCTGTGTGCAGCTTCAGGGAAGACAGCTTCTGTGGCATCTTAGAGAAACACTTTTAAAAGTTTGTTGTTACTGTTTCCAGCACTCCTGGAATTCCAGCAGCAGTTAAGAGTTGTGAGAATATTGATGCAAATGAGTGAATGTAGAAATCTAAAAGATTAGGTCCATGCCAGACTTTTCTTTTATTTAGCGGTTTGGCTTCCTGCCATGTGTGCAGGCAATAAATTGGCTGTAGCAGAGCTGCTGCTAGCATTCTGCTGAGTAGAAGTGTCCCAGCAGAGACAAAAGCAGGCAAAATAAGGTAAGCAAGAATGGAAAATACAGTAGGGGCTTCAAGCTAAGATTATTTTATCAGACTGCTTGTTTAGATTCTAACAAATAGTGATTTTTTCAGTTGACTTTAAAATCTTCTGAAAATTTTCTTCTTCCTCAGTCTAATTTATCCCTGTTTTCATATATTTCTGTATCTAGTTTAGAGTATAGATTTCATAAATCCTGTCTGATTTGAAAGAGATGAAAACTTCATTATTTAATAGCTATAGGATGCCAAAAGTTCTTTTTAATCCACTGTTAAATTTTAACAAACTTGGAGGACTTCCTTAATGTTCTTTGGAAGCAGGACTGGCAGCTGCAACCCAGTACACTCCACAAAAACAGCTCTGATCCTTTGATGGTCTTAGAGATACCTTGTTATGCATTTACCAATATAGCATGAGATAAGATTTGGATGGTACCACTGTGTGAATGAACCCCAAAATTTTAAATTCTGTTTTCATGTACTGAATTTGATTTATTTTTGTGCTCGGATGTGCCTAGGGGTTAAGTGGAAGAGAGAATGGTGGCTAAGAAAAAATGAGATCAATAAGGTGCCAAGAGAAGCTACGTAAAAGGCTTTCTTTGCTGCCTTCATATAAATGAAATGGTACTGTCTATGTAGCAGGAACAATTTTCAAAGTCCCTGTGCTTTGAGGGTGATCTTATCACCATTGGCCATAAATGTGCTCCAGTATACCTGATTTCTGCAGTTTAAAGAGCTACAGCTCAAGTTTTCTTTCTAGCTTAGCTGCAAACTAAAACAAAACATCCAAGTTTCCAAAACAAACCGTGGTCTGCAGCCAAGAACAGTATCCAGATCTTCCTAGACCTCTTCAGGCAGCATATGCCTTACAGAAGAGAGAAAAGAACTGAAGAAATAGGCATGAAGGACATTAAAACAAAGAAATAGACACAGGGAGAGACACACAACATTAAAAACTATGAGTGAGAATGAAAAAAGTGGGAGTAGGTGACATCTATGTAAGAAAATGGCATGAGAGGAAAGGCTTATTGAAATTGGAGTATTTATACGTCACTTAGTCTTCAGGGACATGTGAGGCAATTCAGACTATGGAAGCTTTTGTTATTTATTGTAGTGAGCTTTATTTGTTCTGGAGAGCTTACAGAAGTGAAATTCTATTACTGACTTCCATTTTCTACTTGTTCATACAAGCCAAAATAATTAAGTACAGTGCTTCAGAACGTCAAGATTACCTGTCTATCTTTCTGTGTATATAATGTCAATGCAAGACTCTGAATCTAAATGGTTTGCCTGGTATCACACTGGTTCTCAAAAAAAAAAGAAAAAAAAAAGGAAAAAAAAAAGAAGAAAAAAAAAAGAAAAAAGGACTAATCTACATACCTTGGCATTAGTAACCACAATATATGAAGGGCAAATCCAGGAGAACACAATTCCGGGCTGCTTCACAGGGCATAAAAATCAGGAATTGGGATCTTCAGAACTTCTGATCAAATGCAACCAAAATAGAATTGCACTTACATTTTCAGCAGGAGTGTTCTGTAAAGGATTAAATGTGTGTTTTCAAGCACCCTAGATCTAACAGAGTTACGATGCTTTGTTAATGTTGAGCACCTAGCACACTAACATCTCTCAAGACCCACAAGCTGGTATTACTGCCCACATACTCTGCAGAGCCTGGTTCAGTTAGATGTTTGCAGAGGTCTGGTCCCAGTCAGGATTTAGTGGAAGACCACGAAGGGTCTTCTGTTTTGTTTAGCATGCTTAGTGATAAAGCGATTTCAGCAAGATAAAGAAGACCAGCTTTTACTTTCTACCTCTGACTACAAGTTATGAGACATATGAAAAATGAGACATCTTTAATAGGAAGAAGAAATTAATTCTTTCTAATAGATGTTTCAATTTTCAATGCCCTAACTGAATAGTTACAAATAAAGAGACAGAGAGAGAAAAAAAGCCTTAGTTAGCCTTTGTAGTCTAGTAACAAGAGAATTGCAAGGGACAGAGGTCTTTAATTTCTAACATTTCATGTAAATATTTAATGCAAAATTCTGCATCAATGAACTGAACCAAATCAGAACACTGCACTCTCCTCCTCTGGGTGAATTAACAAATCATTACAACTGCATCAGAGCCATGATCTCTCTGGCCTAACTGATATTTAGTTATTCTGTACAAAGCTGCATGGGGCTGAAATTACACCCATCTTTGCTTGGTTCTTTTGCCAGGATACCAGACAAAATTGCAGTTCACTGTTTTCTTTGGTCCGTACTTGCCATAAACAGTTGTCATAAGCAGTTGACTTCAGGAGAGTTTGTAGACTTAAGAATTCCAGTTTCCCTTTCTTCAGACCAAATCAAAGTTAGTAGCTTTTTTGGAATGCAGTAATTCAGGCTGCACCCACAGAATATTTTACTAGCTGCCTAGGTGGTTCCTCAGTCAATAGGCACCACCCTCTCCTTAGGATATCTGGCCTAGGTAATGCTTAGATCCTTTTACTCACCTAGCCTTTAAAAACTGAAAAGTGTTATTTTTTGTAAATATAGTCACAAATACAACATCATTGGAAAAATGCAGAGCACATTGAAGTCAGATTATTGAACTGTAAAGAGAACATTAATTATTTGAAAATATGGATCGCAGAGAATGGTAGGAGATCGATACTCTTTTCCTGATCACTTGTGATAGTCATTAACAATTCTAATATACTCCTCAAATTTCCAAACTCCAGTCCTCGTTCCTGAGGTAATTGTTTCCTGAACCTTAAGATTGTAATATGGCTGCATGTCTTTATTGAAAGATTATGCTGTGTTGAAGTTAGTATCATTTTCAATTACTTACAAATACTCTGAAAATTATCTTAGTTTTCTGAAAGAATATGATTTTTCAATCCAGCTAGCAAAGCGTAGCTAGCTTCCTATGACTAGAGAAGCACAAATAAATTAAGCTGAAGTCACTTAAACTGCTTATATTTTATCTAAGGGAAGTTTTTAAAAATATATTCCTTCAACACAAAGATATCTGTGATAACCTGCATCTTAGTGGGGGTGTAGATAGATAACTGATTTGCTGTCACTGGAAACACACCATTACAGGACACAGGCTTGAGTCATGCAAGCAGTCAAATATTACTGAGTTTATCCTGCCTTTAACTGTTATTTACCAAAATTAATACTCTTTGCAAACTGTTTTCTTATCTGAAACATAAAGTATTGTGAAAAATCCTAACTCCTGCTTTAGGACTGGAAAAGAGGGACATCTCAGTTTTTCAGGATTTCTTGAGTGCTGCTGCAATGCTGCTCCGCTCAGGCTGCAAAAAGCCGTGTGAAGTGTCTCTCCACAGAAGGCAGCGTGTTAAGAGGCAATGTCTGCTGAACACTGTGAGAACAGCTCCTGAAAAGTCAGGTAACTCTTTCCTGAGTGACAGGTATGTTTGTAATCTTGGAAACATGGTTCCAATCCAAGGCAGAATCCAAACCAATTAGGCATCTGGAACAGCTTATCTATAATAAGGTCAAGAATGGAGGAACAAATAAAAGCTGGCTTTAAAACAACCCATACAGAACGACTCCTGAAAATACAACATTAGTTTTTTCACACCATGAAATTCAGACCAGTACTTCCTAAAGTACATCTACACCTCCCTGGAAAAGAGTGAACGACATAGCAGGCCTGCCAACCATTTTATTTTGGGCACTGTACTAGTTCTTGTAATTCTAGTTAAAAGTAGAACTCTTACACTACAAAGATTTAAACAATTTTTAAAATGTTTGCTTTGTTGTTGTTGATTATTGTAATTGTTGTCTTGTTGCTTTTTTGGAACAACCCATCTTTTTTTCTGGAAGCCTGGCAGCCTTAATTGCCAGGTCTTTGAAGAGAAGGTCTTTGCCCATGCATAGATCAGCTGCGCAAGGATGTGATGCCAGTTGTTGGTGTGTATCATCTCTTTTGTTGAATGTACATGCAGAGTTTCAGCTCACCCTGAACAGGGCAGGAAGAAAGCTTCTTGGAAACAATTCTACTGTTTTCAAAATGTCTGCTTAAATGCAGGTATTTCAGAGGAGGTACTTCAATATAAAATGAGTAACAAAGCTTTTGGTGAAGTCAAGCATTCCCAGAAAGAACATTATGTCATGCTGGTGCATTTTGAGGATCCTGTTGTTTTTCCTAATTGTTCTGGTGAAAAAGGACTCTTTATCTTATACCATACCCTGGAGTGTGGTCTTAGAAGTGTCTTAACTGAATTTGAAGATAGCAAACATATTCCAGTAAAACAATGTTCAGCCTAACATAATCAAAATTGTGTGCCTTATAGTGTTGTTCTGTAGGTGTGTGACATGCAGGTGGCTGGGCCTACATCTTCTTACATCCAGAACAGCACAGTTGTGTTCAATAGTGATAGGGAACAATTTCCCTCCTGACTGCTTTTAGCTACAAATATCTGATGTGGGGTTTTGTTTGGGTTTTTTTTCAGTAAGAGATGTCAGGTCCTCAAAATAAATGCTGCTCTTTTAGGTAGACATTTGCACTGTAACCTAAAACTCTTGTCTGTACACAGATCGAATTTTCAAAGTGCAAAACTAGGAAACAGGCAACTACTTATCTATGAAATAAAGGAAACTAGTATAGAAATAGTATGCTGCAGTGACACTTTCCCTACTTCACCTCTTCTTCAGAATGAAAACGTAACTCCATTTTTCACATTTCTCTCCATGCGCAGGCTCCTGTGCACAACTTTGCTCTGGCCTCAGCTCCCCACAGAGCTCTCTTCCCCACTGAAAGCCTACTCATTCACCAGCCAACTGCTAATTTATGCCCTCTCTCTTGTGTTTAAATTCCTCCCACCCCCATTAATATCTTTCAACACAGCTATCTGAAGGTTGTCCACAATCCCCCTTCTTACACTATCCATCAGGCTCTTGGGTCGGAAGCCATTTTTCCAAGCTCAAGTTTTTCATAATAACTCTTCAAAAGGTACAGCATACATCTCTTCTTCTCATTGAGATAACCTTCAAAGCAAATAAACCTTTGCTTTCCTTCTTCACACCGACACCGAACCCCAAAAACATCTGCTTAAGCCCACTGTGTGATTTGTATTGTACGTTTGCTATACTGTTCATAGTTCAAATGTACATAGATGATCAAGCTAGATTGCTATAAAAGTACAGTCGATCTTTTTATTAAGAAATTTTACTGTTTTTCTGTTGCTAATAAAATTAATTGCAATTCATTTTTGATTAGCATTCAGTCTGCGAGAAACACTGAAATGCTATATACTGACTGAAGATTCAAAAACGGTACATTTTGACATAGATGAAGATGGTCACCATGAAATATCAACCAAGGACTCGCAATCTCATGAAGGTAGCGTGCTTTTTTATATCAAACCTCACCAACAATATTTGTTAATGTACTATTAGGTGTATTGTGTTCAGTTTTGGGCCCCTCACTTCAGGAGGGACATAGAGGGGCTGGAGCGTGTCCAGGGAAGGGCAGCAAAGCTGGTGAAGGGTCTGGAGCACAAGTCTTACAAGGAGCAGCTGAGAGATCTGAGGTTTAGTCTGGAGAAAAGGAGGCTCAGGGGAGACTTTATTGCTCTCTACAACCACTTGAAATAAGGTTGTATTGAGGTGGGGGTCGGTCTGTTCCCAGAACAAGTGGTAGGATGAGAGGAAATGGCCTCAAATTGTGCCAGGGAGGTTTAGTTTGGATATTAAGAAAAATTTATTTGCTGAAAGGCTTGTCAAGAATTGGAACAGACTGCCTGGGGAAGGGGTTGAGTCACTGTCTGGGGGATATTTAAAAGATGTGTAGATGTGGTGCTTAGGGACATGATTCAGTGGTGAACTTGGCAGTTTATGGTTGGACTTGATGAACTTAAAGGTCTTTTCCAACCTAAATGATTCTATGATTTTATATTTTCTGTAGATGTAACACTGTATTGCATATTAATATTTATAGTGATATAAGAAAACTTTTATTCCAGTTTACAGTAGGTACATAATATATTTAAATAATAAGACTATTTTGTTCACTCCCATTTGAGTTAATGGAAAGTGTAGATGCTTAGCTATTAAGAGAGTGAAAGCAAAGATAAACCTTGGAGACAAGGGCAAAATGTAGAAAAATAGAGAAGATTTTGGAATTTGTGGGATTATTTTATTTTTCATGGAACTCTTCTTTTATCTCAAATAGGGCTTCTCTAATTGTCACCAAAAATGATATCACAACTAACATCACAGAAGTAGTTGTTAGAGGGTACAGAAAGGCAAATAACAACAAATAGAACTATTGTAGATTTCTACATTTTCCAGAGATGTGAAAATTGGAAGAAAAAGCAATAAACCATATTTCTAACTGAAATACAGGAAAAAGTTGAAATCTGTGAGATAGCTATCAACTTACTGAAACATTGTTTCTTACAAACCCCCAGCTTTTACGGGAATTTGAAAACCATTACATATGCTTCAGATAAAGACATAGAAATACTTGTTTGATATATTTATAACTAAATTAATGTTATTTTTATCCTATTAAATTGTAAATAATGACAGCTACACTAATAAGGTATTTAAGTATGCTTTGTATCCTTTGGAGTATCTTTTACTTGATAACTTCATAGAATTTTGAAGTAACTCATACAACTAGTATTGCTAATTTATGAACAGGACCAAAATCTGTATAGGTATATAATAGAAGCTGTTTGTGAATAAATTCGTAGTGTGACAGTTGTGATGTAGAAGGTACTGATGTTCTAGAAGAAAAAGGAAAAAAAAGGACATTATATGTGATATTTTTGTATATGTAAACACAAACACCACAAACATATATTAATAATCATATAGTTAAGACAACATCATGTTAGGAACCAGCCGTAACCTGGATGTTTGTGACTTTGACCTGAAGTGGGTGATACCTTCCCCACATAGCTGGCTGATTCAGGGTGATGTTAGAAAAGCCAGAAACCTCCCTGCTGTAGCTGCTTGTTTCTTTCCAGTCTTGTACATTCCATAGTAGTGTCCTCACTTCTGCTACCAAAGACTTGTAGGCTTCTCTTTGATAGCATTTTAGGCCTTACATCTCATTACTGACCCCTCTTTTCTCAGGTACATTCTCTTTTGTAAAAGATAGTTAATGAGTCAATACATGTATTAGAGTTCAGACTTCAGGGTACCTGTTCACAGGTGTAACTGCACTGTCTTCCAGGGTTATATGAATTCAGAGACCTCCAAGAAATGAAGCCTGATGCCTATTGCTATTACAAGCTCTTTCTCAGATTATGTTTTAGAGCAATTATTTGTTTGTGACATTTTTAAATTTGAAGAATGTAACTATCTAATTCCACATATTTGTTAAATATCTTCTGTTTCAGATATTGCATGGTTAAGCGTATTCACAAGGAATGAACCAGCAGTTACTGGTAAGACTCCTATGGGAATAAAAGGTATCATTCCCTTTGTTAGGGTCTGATTTTGAAGAGATTTGAGAGTTAGAAAATAAATCAGTAATGTTTTATACATAGACTCGACATTAGAAGTAACATTTTATACCAGTTTTTCATTCAGGTCAGGTTGCTGGACCGTTCTGAAAACAAGAGCCTTTTTGTGTTCCATAAGAAGAAATCTTCCAAGTCACAAAGTTTGTGGTAGCAAGTTATGAGTAATGGCTTGGACTGAAGACAAATGTATTTGAGGAAATAGAATGTGTGTAAGCTAGAAAATCCAATTATTTTTTTTTTTAAGAAAAGTGAGTGTGTTCTATTGCTGGCATACGGGTCTTAGCTAGTAACAGGAGAGGAAAAGCAAAGAGAAATGGATATGAAGAAAGAGGAGACAAACTTTCATATTTAAGTATAAGAAGTGATTGGGAAAATCGAAGATATACTAGTTCCAGGTATTCCACTAGAAAAGAAACATATTCCAGTTTCAATCATAAAAGGCTTCTGTAACAGATGAGAGAAAGTATCTATCTGGTCCAACACTGTATCTTGAACAATGGCCAAATGAGGTTTTCTAGGTAACTATAAAATATTGATACCTTCCCAAATCCCAGTGCTTTGCATTTCAGGGACACCCCAAACAAGTAGTTTCTTGTATTTAGTTAATTTCAAAGCATTTCCTTAGCATGAATTTGTAAAATTGCCCCTTAGACTCTGGTAGGATTTTAGTAACCAGAGAGGCTAGGTAATTAATCTGAAGTCCATCAGAGAGTGCAAGTATCACATATAAAATCATGGAAAGGTTCTGTACTTCCCCTGCCATTCACTGTCTGCCTGATACCACTTGTCAAGTTTTTCAGAAGTGATAGGGAAAGCTAGACTCCTTTGGATTTACTCAAACTAAACAATGTATAAGCGAGTCACAATAAAATCTACAGATGGAGACAGCCAAAGATTGTTAGGATGTAATTCATTTTGACATATTGTCAACTGGCTGGACACCTGCATTCCTCTTTTTGTTGTCATTCTTACATCTAAGTTAGAACATTCTTGACTTGGGTATGAAATCTCTCTTGCCTGCTGATGTGCCTCTTACATGCTACAGCTGGCTGGACAGTTGCAGCTGAGGAAATCTAAACTGATGTCACAAAAAGTAATAAAAATGGCAAAATTTTAGACCTTCTACATTCCACTACATTAATCTGAATACACTTGTAAACTGAGTAAAATACATTTGGCTGGAGTGTGTCTCAACTGGCTCAGACAAAATTCCTCCACAAGACTTTCACAAAAGCATTACAGTTAGGGTAAGTTAGGGCAACTAAAATCAGGGCCAGGATTAGAGCAGGTAAAATCAGTCAGGTGGGTTGAACATGTTCTGCTGATTCCAAATACACTTCAAAGGCTAAAAAATACCATTGCTAATATGAAAAAAAAAAAAAAAATTCTCCTTAACTGCAGCTGCGACTGTTGGTGCATAATTACCTAATCTCTGTAACATTTGCATCAGTTGCTTCAGGGACAGACATATAGATCAACTGGTACTTTATTTTCTCTCTTGAACAGTACACCTCTGTACTGCACAAGTGGTATTATTTGAAGTAAATCTGCAAGGCAGACAGATAATTACAGCATCACTGGATAGTTATTACTGTCATGGGTTTTGCTAGGTCATAGCCTTGTGTGCTGTATCAGTTGACAAAGGGTACCTTAATTTATTTACTTTTTGCTGAGGCCTTGAAGTACCAGAAGGTACGAATATTGTCAGTTTATGAGGCTGAGGAGTGTCCTGTATTATTGATACACTTATTTCCTGCAGCTGAAAAAACTGTTATCTCAAAAGGGGCTAAATCCAATGCACCCATGGTATTGGAAATTATGGTAGTGGAAAGCTTTATGGTAATTATGGTAGCTTGTCCTAGAAAGCATGCAGAAAGTAAAAAGGATTTTCCTTAGTGATGTGTAGATAGTAAAGTGTATTATGTAAATTAAGTACTACTATAGATGCCTTTGTAGTTCATATTATATATATCAATGTATAACTGATATTCCATACATTAACTATAAATATAGAGAAATAAAGTATATATGTGGCAAATTTTAAACACCATAAAGACTTTGTTTAAACTAGACTGAGCTTTTTAAATAAAAAAGTCTTTAAATACCTTACAGAAGAGAATGGTGTCAAAAGTGATTATATTTGTTTCTATTCCTATGCCTATCGGTGTAAAGTGAACCTGAATCTCTTTACAAAGTATTTTCAGCTATGCTTCATTTTACAAAGTGATATACGTTTTATTGCAATATTCTTCTTTATGTAAAGCAGATTCTAAAAATTTGGTGATCCTCATGCAGAGATCAAAGCTTAATGAATTTGTCCTGTTGTGCAAGGGTAAGAAGCAGCTCTCTCTGAAGGTAAGAAGTAGTTTATTTCTTTTGTAATTTGTGGTTGCTTTTACTTACTATAGGACAGTTTCCCCCCGAGACCTTTTCATTTTCTTTTACCTACCACCTGCCACATTTCACAATTTCTACCTCCCTCTCTGTATTCTGTCTGGGGAAATATTTGAAACTGTTTATTGCAAAAAATTTGGGGTTATGTAGTTAACTACTGTTACTAGAAGAAGTCAGGGATGTTGTGTTCCAGTCTTTGTGGAGGGAGAGGGGGTTTCTTAACCAGGAAACATGCAGGAAATAGACGGGGAGGAAGAAGGAGGAATGCTGCCTTGGAAAGAGATGAGTTTCAGAGGGGAATTATTTTTTCCTAGTGAATCTAATTTGCAACATAAGGAATGTGATGAAAAGAAAATGCAGCTGAATATAGTATCCTGTTTTAAACATTTACCACCAGTTGTTAAAATATTCTCATTTTCTTTTGTCTTGTGAAGGTTTATTTATGGGAGGAAGAGCAGGCAAGGCTACTTTTGCCTATTGAAGGGTTATAACCTTTACTAAAATTCATCTAAAGAAGAACATTATGTTGGAATTTACCCTCTAAAACAGGGCAAAGGTCTAAGAAGCTCAGTTTACACTGGTTATGTTGAGATAAAAAATGACCCTTCATCTAACACTGGCCATGCATGATGGTATAAATTAATAAATGCTTCCTCAAATTAAGTCTTTGAAGTTTTTTGATTGTTTTTAATTCAGAGATAACTTCCCATATAATCTGTTTCCTGAAATGATCTGGGAAAATGTATGTTTTAAGATATATTCATTATATTTATAGCCTATTAACCTGCTGGGATTTTCCTTTCTGTCCTTGAAAAAGTAGCAATTTTAAAAGGATTTTTCTGGTTCAGAGATTATCTTTTCATAAATTATTTGTTTGAAAGGTGTTCCACCGAATCAGGGAAAGAACTGAGTGTTGAACCCTAATGGATTTTACTATCCCAATCACTTATTTTGAGTACCATGTTATACCAGATTACTTTTCTTGACATGAATAAAATCGGTTCTTATCTGAAAATTAGTTAAGACATATTTAGTGTCTCGCAAATATGTAAAAACCTTGGAAAGAGCATGGACCTTCCTTTTTCCAGTAGAATACAAATAATTCTCTTAATCTCAACAGGAATTCTAATGTGGAAGATGACAAGGCTCCTTGTCTGTGATAAAGTTTTGGTTTTCCATTACAATGTGGTTCAGCCTTCACTGCATTGCAAAATAGAATCTGGACATTAAACACTTTGAAGGACTGTCTTCAGTATTTACTTTCAACCCGATTCATTTTGCGTTGCAAATGGTGAAAGAGGAATATATGTATCATGGAAGTGTTTTGAGAACTTAACATTTTATTAATCTTGGATAATTTAAATGTAATAATTAATAGACTTCATTAAAAAAGTGAGGGTTTTTTAGAATTAGTATTATATTCAGTGGACTAAAAGAGCAAAATATGAAGACAAAATTACCGATTATGTGGTTGTAAACACAGGTCTTGAAAGCATCCTGTTCAGAACCAAATTATCCTTCATTGGACAGATGCAACATGAAAACATGCAACCATGAAGGTCCTGACTTCAAACAGGTATGTAATAATGATCAAACAAATAAAACCATGTGTTTGAGTGTATATACAAATCTAGGTATAAAAAAATGTAGCTAAATGCATCCTGCTGTTATTCATTAAGTGACTAATTATTTACTTTCCTACTTCAGCTGATTTTTAGTATTTTCCTCAGAGAAGGAATATAAGAACTTCCATACTTTTTACTTGACTTGTATGTATGAGTACATCCTTCAATCTACAGGCAAAATACCTGACTTTCAGTTAAAACAGGAAAGATGGAGATGTTTCCCATATTATTCTGCTTATATAAAATCCAGGGAGATACAAAATGGTTTTCACTTGGTACAACTTCTTATACAAGTTCTAGAAAATCTGGATGAGTGTATCTAGAAGGGTCAGATTACAAGACTAATAATGTTTTCAAGAAATAGTGAATCCATCAGTCGAAAATTTCTGGGAAATAATTAAAACATTATATATATATATATAAAATACATTTTTTTAATATATAATCTAATATAATTAAGAAATTAAAAGTAAGCAGTCGTGGAAATACTTTCAGAGTTGATTCAGTATCAGCAGATGATTATAAATCAGGAATAATGCATTGTGTATAGAAATACAGTTAGCTAGGTGGTTTCTTAACATGTTTTTGTGACCAAAGCTTGATTTTTGTTGGCTCTTCTCTAGATAGAAAAGACAAAACATTGTGAACACAGGAACAAAACTACTTTAGTTGATTTATAAGAGATCTTAGACAGACATTCTGGCCTAAAGAATATGAAAAACCAATCATATGTAGCTAATTGGAATATTTGTTAGGGATGTAGTCCAGTGTATGACTATTGAGGACAATTGAAAAGACAATCTTTCCAATTTCAGAGAGCAAAATTAAAGCTATCTGGGATCAGATAGCTTTCAGAACTTCGTAATAGCACATGTGAAATGCTGAAAACCTAAAATTCCCAACCTAATATTTCTAACATTGCTAACATTTCTCCTAGAAAAGAAAGGAATTCTGCTAATTTGAAATTACAAATTTCTTGTTTAAAGTCATTCTGAAATGGTCTTTCAAAAGTATGAACTACAGTGCTATTCCTTTTTTTACCTAATAATTATTGAACAAAACTCCTGTGTACTGGGCCTGGACGATTCAAGTGGGTCCTTCACTTTAAGTTCCTGTTGAGGTACTTACTTGCCACAAATATTTCTTGGCTCTATATAGAAGGAGAAAGCTACAAAGCTTAGGAAATTCATAATGCAACTTCTAACCCCCTCTTTTTATAATGTAAACTATCACAGTCATACTGCATTCTTCTAAAATTTACTTCATATGCTTTTCTGTAGAAAAAACACATTTTTCTGTGGAGCTGTTCATAGGGAAAGAATTAATGTCTTGATGACTGCAAGTTTTGGGGGACAGCTGGAAAGAAGAGCTGTAACAGTTGCCTGTAGAGACCTATTCATCACTCTGGGTTTCTAAACAGATAATAAAAAAGAAAAATCCGTTCTGAGAATGCATTCATTGCCTAACAAGACAGACAGTGATCTACTTACTCATCAGGGTTTACTGCTGATAACTTCAAATAAAAGAAAAAGAATCTTAGTCATTTGTGTGAGAGGCAAAATCATAGTCATGAGATTCTTAAGCCTTCTAGAATGAGTGCACTGACCAGGAAATAAATTCTGGTGTGATGAATTAAGCCTCCACTGTCCTTAGGCTGAAAAACTGTGGGAGTAGTCGACTAAGATGGAGAAATACTTCTCATCACCAATGACAAAGCTATGTGATGCTGCAATGTGATATTTAGTCTGCTAGCTTCTAACAGTAAATCTTAAAGACAGGCATTTTTCTTTCTTTATTGGAAGACTTCCAGAAGAATTACCAGAAATATGAGAATCTGTAGAGCTTGCTGTTACACCAGCAGAAAGAGTTGCCTATAGTGTTGTAAATTTCCATTTCTGTAGCCAAGGTTTATGGAGACACAGTTCACAACCAATATTTATTACAGCATCTTTTATTAATCAGGCTGTTATCACAATAAAATAATAACAGCTTGTAACAGCAAGTAATTGTTTATAATAACGTCCTATTCTGGTAGAGGATTAAGTCAGGAAGGTAATAAAGATCAGAACCAGTATTTATTGCAACACTATGTTGGCAAGAGTGGAAAACTGCATCGTACATGCAGTTACTACCTCACACAGTGCGCACACTTTCAGTCACCTGGATGAAGCAGCAGTGGAGAAACCAACCCCAGTGGTTGACTCAGGAGCAGCAGTGAAGAAACCAACCCTCAGAAGTAGGCTTGCATTTGCTTATTACCATAATTATTTTAACTCTATGATAGAGCATGCTTATCATAATTAGTAATATACTACAAGCAAATGCAGTTAACCACGTAGCAGGATGAATTAAGAGATACAGAACAGTATTTACTTTTAGCTCCACCACAGAAAAGGTTTTCCCTGCTATGTCCCTACAACATGTTGGCAATGATGGGATGTTTCTCACCTCTCATATATAATTCTCCCACAGTCTCTTCTAGCGTAAATAAGAGTACATTTACAGACTTTTTTCATTTGATGTAGCCCATGCACAGGGAAGTGTTAATCCCAGTCATTTCTGAAAAAAAACAGCATATGGTTGTGATTTTGAAATGAGTTTTATTTAGCATTCACTGTTCACACTAATGACTTGATTTGACCTGGAGTTCTCAACTGGACTGCTACTGTTTCATGTCCTTCTTATCTTCTTGCAGGTTGTCTCATAAATTAGCAGTTTCCTTAGAAGTCTGGACCCAAATTATGCAGCCATGTAGTATCGGAGAGGAGTGCAGGGGGACACATAGTAGAGGGGAGAATTACTTAGGAGAGTTGTTAATATTCTCTGTGTTACATGTATTTCTAGATTTTAATGTTCTCATTTTACCATTCTCATTAATTATGTATAAATTTTTACTATTTTTTTTACTCTTCCAGAAGTGCAGTGTTTAGTAATTATATACCAGTTATCAGAGAAGTACACACTTCCTTCAGTACATATCTGTACTGTCTCCCTTCAGTGTTATTTCTGTTCTAGTTCAGCTGTAATATTTTACTGTTCATGACACATTACCACCCTTAGACCTTTGCATATGTATAATGAACCTCTTAGCTCTTACTAAGTACTAGTAGCATTCAGTTCTCTGTCAGTTTCATTCTTTTCTCCTTCCTTTCTCAGTTGATACCCCACCTAAATTCCTTCTTGACTTAAGACATTTGCTTAAAAGATTACTGAAGCCAACAATTCTGTAACTGGATCTGGATGTTCCTCTTCAAGTTGTTGTCCCTTGGCAGATAATTCAAGGTTGTTAGTATATTATAACTGGACAGCATTTTCCCAAAACTTTGAATTTGGGAATTCCCCAAAATTTGGAATTCCTCAGCCTGGGTGGACTGATATCTGAAGGACTGCAACTTTCAAAGCTCCGTGAAGAGCTGTAACAGTTTTTATTCTATATATACTTTACCGAGTAGTTAGATTAAGCTAAACAAGACAGACAGATTAAGTCAGATGTTAGCTGTGCAGTCATGAAAGATCTGGTTGTAGGACTTCCTCCTTACTCCAGTGAAATAGGCCAAAATAAAGAAAATGAACCTCCAAACAGGCAAAATCTGGCATGTGAAGTCCACAGAATTACCTGGTTCAGAACTGTTGACCTTGTCAGTAATGACAATGCCACGCTTACTGTGCTTGGCTGCTGGCTGAGTCAACCTATTACAGTCCTGTTTGGCACCCATCATGCAGTTGGAGGGTTTTTTTGGCTTCATAGATTGATTCTTCTGTTGGAGAGCCAAGGAGTGATAGGTAAGGTTCACCCACCCTTCAGTGGTCCCATATGGCAAGTGTGGAAGCTTGATGGAGGGTGGAAGTTAACAGTGGACCACTGTGGCTTGAATAAAGTCATGCCACCAATGAATGTTGCTGTATCAGATGTTGTAGAGCTCCAGTGTGAATGGGAGTTGAACAAGACAGAGTGTATGCTACAATTGATGTTGCCAAAGCATTTTTCATGCTCCCTTTTGGCAGCAGAGTGGAGGCCACACTTTGCTTTCATGTGGAGGGTATCCAATACACCTGGAATCAACTGCCCCAGGGCTGGAAGCACAGTCCTACCATTTGTCAGGACAGTACCAGCTGTGAGATTAAAAGCACTGAGGTGTGCTGGCCCCAGCAGGCAGCCATGTCCCCACACATCCACTCAATACCACTTCCCACCAACAGGACAGGGGAGAGAATAGCAAGAGCAAGAGTGAGCAAACTTGTGAGCCAAGATAAAGATATGCAAATATCAGAAAAAAACCCAAGTGATGCAAAAACACTTACTCAGGTCTTCCCATAAACAGATTAATGCCCAGCCAGTCTCTGAGCCATAGCCACCTTGGAAGCAAAAGAACCCCCACCTTCTTCTTCCTCTGCACCAGTCTATGGCTGACCATGACATTATATGGCATGGAGTATCCCTTTGGCTAGTCTGGGATGTCCCCTTCCAGCCTTTTGCCCACCCCAGCCTACTCACTGCTGCAGAGTCAGAAAAAGAGGTCTTGATGCTGTGCATGCACTGCTCAGCAATACCCAAAACACTGGTGTGTCATCAACCCTGTTTTAGTCAAAATCCAAAGCACCATATAATTTATTTGTAGTGCTTTCCAAGATACATAGCTTCTTCGATGCAAATAAGGTGGCAGCTCAGTTCCACTAGTTTGCTTATCATCATAGAATCATAGAATTATTTAAGTTGGAAAAAACCTTTAAGATCATCAAGTCCAACTGTTAACCCAAGACTGCCAAGTCCATCACTGAACTATGTCCCTAAGCACCATATCTAAGCATGTTTTTAAATACCTCCAGGGATGGTGATTCCACCACCTCCCTGGGCAGCCTGTTCAAGTGCTTGACCACCCTTTCAGTGAAGAAATTTTTCCTAATATCCAATATAAACCTCCTCTGGCACAACTTCAGGCTGTTTCCTCTTGTTCTCTCCCTTGTCACCTGGGAGAAGAGACTCACTCCCACCTGCTACAACCTCCTTTCAGGCAGTTGTAGACAGCAGTAAGGTCTCCCCTGAGCCTCCTCCTCTCCAGGCTAAACGACCCCAGTTCCCTCAGCTGCTCCTCCCCTTCCCCAGCCCCTTGCCCTTCCCTGGACACGCTGCAGCCCCTCTACGTCCCTCCTGCAGTGAGGGGCCCAAACCTGAACACAGGGTTCGAGGTGCAGCCTCACCAGTGCCCAGTGCAGGGGGACAGTCCCTTCCCTTGCCCTGCTGGCCACACTGCTTCTGACACCAGCCAGGGTGCTGCTGGCCTCCTTGGCCACCTGGGCACCCTGCTGGCTCATGCCCAGCCGGCTGCCGACCAGCACCCCCAGGCCCTTTCCCACCAGGCCCTTTCCAGCCGCTCTGCCCCAGCCTGTAGCGCTGTGTGGGGCTGCTGTGACCCAGCTGCAGGACCCGCCACGGAGCCTTCTTGAACCTCATCCAGCTGGCCTCGGCCCATCGGTCCGGCATGTCCAGATCCCTCTGCAGAGCCTTCCTACCATCAAGCAGATCAACACTTCAACCCAACTTGGTGTCATCTGCAAACTTACTGAGGGTGCACTCGATCCCCTCATCCAGATCGTTGATAAAGATATTAAACAGGACTGGCCCCAGCACTGAGCCCTGGGGAACACCACTTGTGACCAGCCACCAGCTGGATGTGACTCCATTCACCACCACTCTTGGGTCTCATCTGTCCAGCCAGCTTCTTACACAGCACAGAGTGCATCCATCCAGGCCATGAGCAGCCAGTTTCCCCAGGAGGATGCTGTGGGAGATGGTGTCAAAGGCTTTACTAAGGTCCAGGTAGACAACATCCACAGCCTTTCCCTCATCTGCTAGGTGGGTCATCTTGTCATAGCAGCAGATCAGGTTTGTCAAGCAGGACCTGCCTTTCCTAAACCCATGCTGGCTGGGCTTACTAGGTTGTCCTGAATATGCCATGTGATGGTGCTCAGTTTGATCTGCTCTATAACCTCCCCCAGCACCAAGGTCAGGCTGACTGGCCTGTAGTTCCCTGGATCCTCCTTCCTCTCCTTCTTGTAGATGGGTGTGTCCTGGTTTCAGCTAAGACAGAGATAATTTTTTCTGAGTAGTTGGAACAGTGCTGTGTTTTGGGTTTAGTATGAGAATAATGTTCATAAGACACAGATCTTTTTAGTTGTTGCTAAGGAATGTTTACACCAAGTCAAGGACCTTTCAGTTGTTTAGGCCCTGCAGCAAGAAGGCTGGAGGGACATAAGAATACGGAGGGGACACAGCCAGGACAGCTGACCTGAACTAGGCCAAAGGGATATTCCACACCATAGAATGACATGCCTAGTATATAAACGGGGGGGTTGGTTGGGCAGGGATCACTGCTTGGGGACTGGCTGCGCATCCATCAGCAGGTTGTAAGTGGTTACATTGCACATTACTTGGGTTTTTTTGGGGTTTTTTCTCCTTTTGGATTTTATTCCTCTTTCTGTCTCTCTCCGTTTCATTACAATTGTTATTATTATAATATTTCATTATATTTGAATTATTAAATTGTTATCTCAACTCGTAAGTTCTACCTTTTTCCCAGTTCTCCTCATCAACCCACGAGGAGGGGTGGGAGGGGTGGTGGAGTGGGTGAGCAGCAGTGTGGTGCTTAGTTGCCAGCTGGGATTTAACCATGACAGGGCGTCACACTGGCTAACCTCCAGTCTTCTGGGACCTTTCTGGTTAGCCAGGACTGCTGGTAAATGATGGAGAGTGGCTTGGTGTGTTCCTCTGCCAGCTCCCTCAGTACCTTGGGGTGGGTCCCATCCAGCCCCATAGACTGTGTGTGCCCAAGTGGAGCAGCAGGTCACTAACCGTTTCCTCCTGGACTGCGGGAACCTCATTCTGCTCCTCATCCTTGTCTTCCAGCTCAGAGGGCTGGGTACCCTGAGGGTAACTGATCTTGGTATTAAAGACAGTACCAAAGAAAGCATTAAGTACCTCAGCCTCTTCCTCATCCTTTGTGGCAAAATTCCTCCCTGTGTCCAGTAGAGGGTGGAGATTATCCTTGGCCTTCCTTTTGTTTCTAAAGTATTTGTAAAAAGCACTTTTTGTTATCTTTTATGGCAGTGGCCAGCCTGAGTCATTGTACAACTCATGCAGTTTTTGATCATGTGTTTATTTCCTTGCTTCATCTGAGGAAAAATGTAGATTGTAGTGTGCCCTATACTCCTTTGTGTAACATGTCATGGCAGCGTAAGATGATTTGTTCTGTTTCAGCTGCCCTTCATACCCATTCCTTTTCCAAACCTTCTTCCTGGCTTAGAGTGCAGCAGTTGAGCTTAGCCTGGGGTTATGCTCCTTGTGCCTTATTCAGACTGACTTTAAATAATTTTGAGTCTATTTATTTTAAAACTTGGATACTACTTTCTTACATCATTCTCTGTAGCTTCCATCACTGACATATTATTCCATAAAACAATGTTTCTTTCTTGAACCTGTGTAGACAACATTTGTAGCATTTTTCTAATGTGAGCATACATATGCCATCACAAGTGCATTGTCACCTGTGGGACGTGAGTAAAGGTGTATTTTTTTTTTTGTTACTAAATGTGAAATGTAACCTCCAAATTGGTTCTTCATCTAATGCAATGGCAAAGAAACACTCAGATCTAGAACTGAAAACCAGTTGGTTTTTTCTTGGAACTTGCAAATGGTCACTCAGACATGCTTGCTGCCGTAGGTGCTGCCCTCATGATGAACTTTATCTTCAGTAGTCCACCATATTCTCCAAGTCTCCTTGTCAGCCTTCTTAACAGACCATAACAGAAAATGATCTGTGTCACGATTTCTTGCAAAACACCTTGTCCTTCAATGACCTGCTGCAACTCCTAGTGTTTGGATATGCTTCTGCTCCCACCTCCTTGTTCTTCTCCCAGTCACACAATATCATTCCCCAAATCATCTTCCTTTGATGGCTCTCCATCTAATTTTCCATCATTTCATGCAGATACAGAAGTTATTTGTAATTTTTGCATCTTGATTTGGTTTTGCAAGCACATAATTTTGACTCACACTTGCCATATCCCATTGAGGTCTCCCTTGCTCTAGGGTGAATTTCTGCATTATACACGTTAATACCTCTCCTGCTTCTGCAGGTCTTCCTTTTTCTTTCTTTCTTTCATTCTTTTTTTCCCCCTCTTTTTCCTGAACTCACCAGATTCTTTTATTCTGTTTATATTTCCTTATTGCATTTTTGAGTTCCTAGAAGGTATTTCTTTCCTAAAGACGAATTGTCTACAACCTTCTTAATAGTATATTTTAAAACAGAATTTTTGGATTGAGGCTGCAGGTATTCTGGTGCTACAGTGGCTTGATCAGGACAATGTTTTAGCTGCTTCCCATTATAGCTTTGCCAATATAGGAGGCATATCCTCATGTTTCTTTCATGGACTCTGCAATAACTGCAGGACATTTTCTTTCTATCCCTTGTCATATGAGGACACATTTCTCCTTCCATGGAAAGGTGGTTATTGCCAATGCTGTAATCTCCAGCATAGCTGGGACCCTTTAATATACTCCTGCTTTTCCCCAACCATTCAGTTTCATTTCAGAGGTCCTCTTAAGCATTATGCACAAAGATAGTACACCAAACGGGTCAGGTTTATAGAACTGTCTTCTGGGCATTCAAACAGATCAGTCAAAAGGGAAGATAAAATAATTTGATTGTGATGCATTCATTTACCATCCCTGTCTTCCCCCAAAGATACTATAAGCTCCCTGATAAGTGGTTCAGATGGAAGGAACACAAATCTCAACCTTTTATTAATTAAGCTATTGCTATTAGCAGCAGATAACTATTCACACCGTCTTCTCAGTTAACTCCCTGGCACAGTGCACACACTCAGGAGCCGGGCCTCGTACCCACACTCCAGGGGTTTGCAGCCAGCTGTGCACAGTCACACACAGGGTCCCTTCTTTCAGCAGGTGTGCTTATATACGCTGCTCCGTGGTCTTTGTCCACCTGCAGCAGCTGCTGCCTTCTTGCATGTGGTGTGGGTTACATGACCCATCATGTGTGTTACATGACCAGTGTGTACCAGAGGCCTTGGGCAGTTTCAGAGCTCCTTGGTACCCTAAGTTTGTCAGGTTTTGCAGATTTAACAGAGCTACCAGTCTCCAGGACCTATGGTTTCAGAGGCAACCTCTTAGCACATCTTCTTCCTTTCTCTGGCACTCTATTTCCTGGTAGCTATTTCTCCACCCTCACTCTGAGGTGCCTAGAGAACCCAAACATATCCACACACACAGAGGGGCTGTTTTGACAATAGCCATTCCTCTGAAGACAGATCTTAAAAAAAGCATATTAGAACCTGGAGATGTACAGAAAAATCAAAGGTAGTAGAACAATTGTTTAACAGTAATTGGTACTGTAACATTCTAATTTTACTTCAAAAGAGGTAAGAAAAACTGTGGATTGGCATTTCGTTGCTAGTGGAAGTTGATAGGGTAAGTCTGTGGTAAGAGAATAACCAGGTGGAAATCCTAAATTATCCCAATAACAGATATACTACAGAGGAATACTGTGCTGGTGTTTTTGTGAAGCAAAGGAATGCAGCTATGGGTCTGGAAAAACTCAGTCCTTTGAGAGAGACAGGTATTATTTTATTCATAGTTATCACAGAATCTGTCCCACAATGATTAAGTGTTGCCAAAGATTTATCTAAAAGTTGCTAAATATGTGTTACTGGAGAAAAGCATTCAAAATATAACAAGACAGCAATATACATGAATTTTTGTCACATGAAAACCTATAGAAAGGCTTTAGAAATATAACATGTTCTTTACTTTATGTATTTTCATAGCTGAGTGAAGATAATAACTTTTTCATCATGCATTACCAAGGAGATTCAGTGCAGTTCCAATGCTATGAAGACAAAAGTTACTACCTGTATGTGAATGATGACTCACTTGATATACGCAAGCTGGAAAACAAAGCACCTGACGAGGAAAAAAATTTTTACTTCAGGGTGTCATATTTACAGGAAAAGTAACTTGTCTACCTTTCAGTGGCCTAAGTGTCCATACAATTCCTATAATAAGATAAGATATAATAAGATAAGCTAGAGAAGGAAGGTTGACATCAACTAATTTCTGTTTTGGCTTAATTTTTACTTAAAAATTTATTGTGTCACCATTTTGCATGAGTAACATCCTGTATTCTCACTAGGAAAAGAGAAAGGCTAAGTTGAAAAACACACTACCTGATCAGTCTCTCTGTGTCTTACCTGCACAATTATGGTTTTAAGGAGCTGTATTCTTCTGGAAGGGGAAAAATACATAGGGGATATTTCAAAGACAGGAAAAAGAAGAACCATATATGGATATGAAGTACAAAGCACAGTTATTACTCCATGTAGTAAAAATTTTACTTTTTAAAAAAATGTCTCTTATGAGCTCACCTGAACTTGAGAAGAAAACATTTAGAAGTTACTAAGTGCATATGTGCATGTCCTGACTGACTGACTTTGGAAAAGGAGTGGAAAATGCACCTCAGGTCTAACGGACAACAAAGGGAAGGCTGAAGAGTAGACAGGTCTCTTGGCCCCTGTAGCTCCAAGTTAGTCCACATACTCTATCATGCAACTTCAGCATCTATCCAGCATGGCAGCACTCTTAGAAAATGTACACAGAGCATCAGACTTGCCACATGCAGGCAGAGGGAGGGAGGCACACTGAACCAATGGGCTGTAACCAATGTCTTGGAACACCGACAGAAAATTGCTCGGACGTATTGGCTTCCATCCCTGAATCACAGAGGGAAATGCAGTCATGTCTTCAGCTGCAAAGCAGAGTGCAGAACAATATCTGAAAAATAATTAAATGTTCAAAACGACTGAATAAATAAACACTGGGTGCTTATGTGGGGTACACTGGAGGAGCAGTAAGAGTACCTGCCTTTCAGCCACAGGGTCTGCCAGTGCGAACTGGAAGATGCTGACACTTAAATATCCATAGACTATACCCTGCAAGGCACAAAACATCTGAAACACAAGAGAAAACAAACCATAAGTGATCAGGATCACTAGGTGTTAAAGATCTGTTTCCTTGCTGCTATGCATGGAGTTCCACTGTGATTTAGTGGCAATTTTCTTTGATGCAAGTCATCTGGGAATGTATGTGTATCAATGATAGACATCACACACCTATGCCAAAAGGTTGTCACTTAGTTGCAGTGGAACAACCCATAAGCTACACAGCACTTGCAGGAATTGTTCTATATAAATATAACAATGCATACCTGAAATAGGAATCCTAATGTCAGTCAATCACACCAATGCACATTACAATATGGCAATTACTTGTAGTAGACCAAACTCCAACCACCTGTGAGAGCTTAGAAGATTTTTTATTTCCCCGCCCCTACTAGCACTGTGGGGTTTCACTGCTGAGCTTGTTGTATTCTTCAAATAGTGAAAATCAGTCTGTTGTTTCCTATGCTGACTGAGCAGAAGACAGCTTTTGAGTGTTCCCTAAATAATACTTAGAACTTCTGAATCTGTTAAGAATTCAGTGAAATCAGCAGGAAGAAAAAAACCCCAAACTCTAGATACTGATTTCAGCATACATTACACTAGAATTAAATTATTTTAGCCCTTTCTATTATGTTGTGCAATAAATAAATTCAATTATATATCAGGTACAATAATTTTGCTGATACACTATAACTTCATAGTCATACATTTATTATTGGTAATAACAATTTATTATTATGTGATTATAATGTGATTACTACATTACAGAACACAGTCTCTAGATGGTAAGTTGGTGAAATGATCACAACTCATCATAAAGCTCATACAAAGCATATGAATGAAATCAGCATTGCTGATGCCAGCAAAAAAGTAATGTTGACCTCAGTGAATTTTGAATCTATTTTATATTTAAAACTTAAATTATGGTTATTTGCAGAATTTTATACTTCTACCACCTACCTTAAAAAGATTTTTTAAATGGTTTAAGGAACAAAAGTCCTTATGGGAAGCAGCAGTGAAATTTCGTAAAGTTTCAGATTTGAGATACAAGATAGTAATGTCATTTGAGAGTTTTTCTCAGAAAACACAATAAATCCAGCCAGCTTTTTAACTACAAATGTACAGAGAGAAACAAGTTAAAAAATTCTTATGTTTTTTTGGATTCTTATTTTCCTCATATAAACCTTCAAACTGACATTTTCAAATTCCCACTAATCTGAGCATCTCATGAGTGGCAGATAAGTTTTTGTTTTGTGAGGTGGAAAGCATGTAGAAATTCTATTTAAAAATAGAAAATGAATGCCAGTATGTCTTTTAGAAAAATATAGCCTTTAACACTTTAAAATACAAAAAAACATTTATTCAGTGTGTCTAACAGTTGAATGTGAAATATAATTAATATTTTGCAGTTTATTTTCAAAACAGTACTGATACTAACTTCTACTTAGCTAATGTGATAATTATTAAAGTAATATCACAAATATTTTGCTCTTATTTTTCTTTTCTTCAGAAACTGTTCCTTAAAGAAAATACTGCATTCTGTTTGCTGTAGAATAAATTAATGCAAGTATTCTTCATATATAACTTCTAGTACTTTGACCATATTTGTGACTTGTTAAAATAAAACCTGTGAGAAGAACATCAATAACTATGAAGAATGTGATTTTTATGCTAGTTAATCTGACAAAAGCTAAGATAATGTATGTGAAAGAAGGGACCATATTTTCTTAGGATCTATGTGCTAATTTTTCAGGAAACCAGAGTTCTTTCAATCATGGAGAAGGGAATGGTCATTTACAGTAAACCCCCCCCCCCCCACACATTTACATTAAAAAACACTCAAGACTAGTAAAATAATGACTGCATTAAAGTGTGAGTTTAGGAACAACTGTCATGTTGTAGCAAGAGACTGGCAGCCAGCCTTGCTTGCCCTGAAATACGTGCCTAGTATACACTGTGTTATATACCACCTTCCTTATAGGCAGCCAAAGAAGTAGAAATTAGAATTAGAAATTGTTAGTCTAATGAATGCTTTTACAGTCTAAACAATTACAATCTAGCATTAAGGCAATTGCAACAGTACTAAAACTTGTAAGTAATCCAAATCACGCAGTTTCTACTAAGGTTCTTTAGTAACACAGCACATCAATGGACAGAGGCTCGTTTGTGCCTCTTCCCTGGTGCAGCGTTCTCACCCTTCCAGCCACCCAGCCTGAAGCCAAGGGCCCTTTCTTCTTGGACAGGATGATGGGATGGTGTTGCCGTTACAATAGATACAATAATATGTATGTATCTCACAGTTCCCTGCTGATTTAGGCAGAAGAGTATTCTGTCTTGAGTGTTGCTGCTTTTAGATACACACGGCATGAATGTTGGAGTATGTGTGTATGAACAGAGATTTTTTTGAAATGTCACTTTGGTTTTGTTTCTATTTGTCTGTAATTTGCCTGATCAAAGAAACCACAAGCAGGCTAAATTCCTCTGACGTTCGTGTGTTTTAAATCCACTGCTCCTGTTCCCTGCGCGTACGAGCGGCTGCAAAGCAGCAGGTCCCCGCCAGCCCCCTGCCGGTGGCCGCCGCTGGCTCCTCGGATCCCTGCTCAGCATCACCTCCCAGGATTCCCGTGAACGGTAGCCACTTCGCATCCAGGTGTTATCACATCAGCAAGCTACAAAAAGAGTTCTCAGCAGCTGAAAACAAAAGAATTATTTATTTTTGCGAACCCTGATACTTATTTCCAACTGACGCAGGGCCCAGATGTGCTGCGCCTGCAATGACTGCAGGGCGCAGCCAAGCCGTTCAAGTCCTCCTCTGTGTGGCATTGCAAGGCCACACCTGCAGCACTGTGTGCGGGTTTGGGCTTCCCAGCGCTACTGCGGCAAGGCTGAGCAGTGGCGTGAGGCTTCTGAGAAGGATGGAGGTGAGGCTAGGGCAGCAGGGTTTGTTTAGCCTGGAGATAAGAAGGGTGACTCTTCGCCTAGCTGGAGGGGGATTGCCGAGAGGTGGCATGGTGGTTCATCTCACCCCCTCCCCTTGGGCTCAGGAATCCCCATTAGGCACTAGCCTCTGTGCAATGAGCTGGGTGGTTAAGTGTCCCTTGGCTGTACTAGCAACTTGCGCATGGCTGAGGTGGGAAATGGTGCTGACCTTACCACAAACACTCTTCATCTGAATTGTAACATCCCCTGACAGCCTTGGAGCATTCCTTACCTGAATCATAACATCCCCCAACAAGCCCTGGAACATTCCCTATCCAAATCCAAATGGCACAGTACCACCGTCAGTGGAATTTTGAAAATTTCCGGTAATTACTGACTCAGGTGACCAGGATGGAAAATTGCTGTTTACTAAAGCTGATCATCTCCAACCCTAAAAACAGTGGTCCTAAGAAAGGCCCTTTTGAGCTCTCCTGGACCGCAGTGGGCTGCAAAGAGCATCTCCTCCTGAGTGGGACATCTCTCGGACATTGCGAACTCCCAAGTTTGTGAATTTAGGGGGACTGTCACCAAAAGCTGATGATGGAGCCTGGGCTGATACCACCACTCTTTGAGGCTTAATCCCTTGCCTGTTAAGAACTGCAAAAGTGTTCAACATAAGTATTTCCCTGAACTCGAAGGAAACTTTTAGAAGATATAAACCTTTGTACATTAGTACATATACCTCTACAAATCTATCTCTTCTGTGCTTTTCCTTAGAGGTGCACAGCAGAAGGACAATAGTCAGAAGTCACAAGCTGTAGCAAGGGAAATCTTGACTGCCTGTAAAGAAGAAAAAAAAAAAGGATAAGGATATGTAGGAATTGGAACAGGTTTTGTGATTATAAAATGTCCATCTTTGGAGTTTTTCAAAATTCAACTGGACAAGGCCCTGTGCAACCTCATCTACCACTGAAAGTAAGCCTGTTTTGAGCAGGCAGTTTGACAAAATGACTTCCAGGAGTTCCTTCCAATGTAAATTATATATTGTGATTTTACGATTCAAAGGCAGCTTCGGTGCCTCAGAATTTACAGTGTATTCAATCCAAAGAGCAAAAGTATTCAATACAACCTACACAAACATACAGAAGAATCACATAAAAGCAAACAAAATAAATCCTACTGACTCACCTCAGTGCACAATGTTTTCACAACTACATGCAGGCTTGAACCTGAGGGGAAATACATTCAGTGTCAGAAAAAATGTCATAACAAGTGAAAGATTCCCTCTTGATCTTCAGAAAACTCAGATCGAAACACATGGGTTATTTCAAAGCAGAAAATTGTATAAGGAGAACAAGGCCTCATTTGGAAAATAAAAAGTAATTGCACTATGATTATCAGGTGAATTCGAAAGCTACTGTCATTTTACCTGATTGTTTCTGGTGTCGTTTTTCTTGCAGTAATAGTCTTCTCAATATTTGAACAATCTCAAGAAATACAGTAAGGACATCTCAGTGTACTGAAGTCTGTTTAATTCTGTAAGAATCCCACCACCACAGCACTAAAAGTAATGAATAAACTACAATTTTATTGAAGAAATCAGAACGTACATCAGGTATTCTAACAACATTAAAAACTAAAAGATCTAATACATGTAGATAGAAGTGTTACCTAAATTCCACAAGTTATGCAAATTACTACCAGTAAATAGATTTTTCTCTCATAAATATTGAAGTTGCAGCTGACAGGCATGCTATTTTCAGTAACATTAAGACTGTCCTGTTAGGCACTACACCAGCAAAACTGACATTTGCACTACTTCCTTATAAAAATATTTACAAAGAAAAAGCAACTAGATTTCCAGTATTCTAGTCAAGTTGTTGGTGTAGCAGGCTTCAAGCCTTACTGTTGTCAGAGCAAGTAACTGAAGTGATTAGTAGACACTGATAAGAAAAACTTAAATGTTGTTTAATGTACCTTTGCTACCAGTTTGTTGGCAAAGGGATTCTAAGGTGTTTTACAGAGACTGAACATACGAAGTTCCTGAAAAAGGGGGTGAGAAAGTCCAGAAAAGGGATTGAAATTAGGGAGAAAAATAGAAAGAACAGATGAGAACAGAAAGACACAGTATGGAGAGCAGAAACATACACAAGGAGAAAAAAAAACAACCAATCTGAAAGGTATAAAATGGAGAGAGATTAAGAAAAAGTTTGGAAATGAAGTAAAGAAAGAATAGCCCGATGCTATTCCTTCCTCCCTCTAGAAAACTAACAAATAGAAGAGTTAAGTACACTAGCCCCAGATAAAAACCTGCATTTCTTACATAGCTGCGCAGACGACAGTGCCTTGAATATCGGTCCCAAAGCCCTTTTATCATAATTTCCCAGGTAAGTGCAAATCACTCTCAAAGAAAAGAAGTCATAAAGGTATATTTAAACAAAATCTTTTACCCCTGTGCTCGCCTCTGGCCCCAGGTTATTCTGCAGTTGCACAGAGAGCTGCAAATAAGATAGACTAACTGAAATGGTGCCCTGGGGTGTATTTGTAAGATAATAAGTATGTGCTCATACACAACAGAAATTAGATCTATTGCCTGTTGTTTGAAGCTTCAGCTCCTCAGTAGACATCCCATCTAAGTGGCATATTGAATAACATTCTTTTCCTGTATGAGAAGAAATGCAGAAAAAAAAAAAAAGGAATTAAATATAGCTCTACATGCATGTGGGGTACTTAAATTTTTACTGTTTAGAAAGTCATATGTTCTTCGTTATTTCCTGCAGCTTTACTATGAAATTTGCAGGATCTCTCAACCTGGTTTCAGCTTCATTTTTCTGATAGCTTAGAAAGACAGAAAGTAGTTAATCACAATTAATTATGAGTTTGCTTTGTTTTCCATCTGAGCTTCTATATATAAAGCAGTTATTTAGAAATAGGGGATCTATAATTCAAGGTAGTTTTAGAAGATCCATACATTCTGACCTTTGCTGCTTCCTTTACTGGCATTTGCACATTTTCTGTCTGAAATTAATTTACTATTTTCTTCATAATTATGCAATTATTTTGAATAAGGTCGTACTAAATACTAACACATTAGTATTAAAACTAATATTAACCACTATCATATGTTGACTGCTAACATTATAAACAAATGTGTTCTGTATTTACAAAGTTAGGCAATCTTTGCTGACAATTAAGCTTCACTCTTAAGATAAGCCTTACAACTGCTTTATGGATTTGACTCAAGAGTAAAGAAATTAATATTTCATCATGTCACACTGAGGTGCCTTTGCTATAACTTTTTTTTCCCAAAACCATGTTATTGAGATGGTAACAACTAGCTATGCTTTTAAAGACCATCTGACAAGTATTGAAAAGTTATTCAATACCTAGAAAGTACTCATTATTCTCAATTATCTACCATTTAAATGAGTCTAATAATTAACAGGGATAATTGTTCAATATTTTTGAAAGTGGACTTTACTAAATGTAACCTGGATGCAGCACAAAACCCAGTTCTTGCAGTAGATGAAAAGAAGAACTTTAAGATTTGCTCCTGATGATCAGATGGATCTCAAGAACAGCCATGAATTAGACAAAAAGTGATGATGTGCATGACAAGTGATGAGTAGCACATTTGAGTTCACCCTGCTTTCAGCAGCAGAGCTGACTACATGATATCTGGAGATTTCTTCTAACCTCACTCTATAACAACTGCTGGTGATTCTATTGGATAAGAATAATTTATGCCAGAAAAATTGCTTCTGAGAGGAGCATCAGGAACATGTAAATGGGATAAAAATACCTTGAGTGAGAATAAAATATTTGTATGAAATTTTCTGCTCAGAAAGACACTGCACTGAATCCTCAAATATGAACCCTAAGTTATCTCTGTTGTTCTACAACGTGTTCTTAATTCTGTGTCCAGTGTTTTCAGTATTGCATTATCTACTTTTTTTAGAGGTAACTGAAAAAATCATTCTGACAACAGCAGCTGTACCATCTGCATGTAATAGAGCTATAAATTTAGGCCCCAAACTCTCATTGTATTCATACACCTTCCCAAGGTACTATTGGATATGTATCATGCTCCAGATGTACTGATTTGGTGGAAATCCACTGTGGTTTTTTGCACTTATTCTACACCTTAGAACTGTAAGTAAGCAAAATGGATGAAGTTGTCATATTGTCTGCACCAGTACAGCCTGCAGTAACACTTCACAATCCCATAGTACTTTGTTAGTCAAGATTTTGTAAAAAGCGAACATGCAATAAAGGTTTTTTATTAATTTTATTGTGTACAGTTTTTACAAATTTTATTGTGTACATCTTAAATAGAGGAAACTAGAGACAGAAAAATGACTTAGCTGAGACCAGGAAATAGCAAACGGCAAAGTCAGAATTCTAACTCATGATTCCCAGTCCTACACACATTCCTCTGGTATTTTTCTAGTGCAGAATTGCAGCTTTGTGGTATGACTGACATCCACACACATTCTCATAGCTAAGTAATAAGATTCTAATGGATTTTCCATAAGTAACAAGAGTATGAACACTTTAGAGTATGAAATACCAAAATGTCTCACAAATGTATCAATCAATCAGGATTGATATTGACCTTTTAGTAGTCAATTGCTTTTTTCAAAATAGAAATTAAAGTAATTTTATATGGTTTCGATTCTAATAAAATGTAACAAGTTACTGGCAGAAAGCTGTAAAGGACCTCATCCTTAATATTCTTCGGAACTTAGTTTGAACAGACGAAATGATCTACAGTCTTTAGCTATATGTGTACTATATAAATCTCAAGAAATTTAACAAGTCTTAACTGTGAACACAGACTTGCCAGCATTGTGTTATAGTCTCATATATGATTCTAATTGTCAGAAATTGCTTAAAAATAGAAACATTATCTGTCTTTAATGCAGAACTTCATATATATAGGAATTCAGACACCATAGAATTGGCAAGTTTAACAGAAGATTCATAAATACTTTTTAGAAGGCAAAAGAAATTTGCTATCAAAATAGTAGTGTCAGCATTCTAATTATAATCTAGTTTGGCAAACCCTATTGAAGTAAACCTGGTATCTCCTTCCAAATACAGCTTTTTCTTTTTTTCCCGCCCGAGAGATAGAGGAGAATAATTTATTGCAAACTTTTATCGTGGGTCTTTATTAATCTCCTGCATCAAAAAGATTTTCATCAGTTAAGTTAGGTTAACTTGACTGTAAGATCTACAAAATAACTTTCTGGAATTCATTTATTTTTATTAAAAAATGGAGACACAATTTTAAGGCACTAATATCAGGCATTTGGAGGAAGAAACAGCAGATAACCTGCCAGGAAGCAGCAGGGGTTGGCCTCTCTGCAAGGGAAAGTAAACTGACCTTAAATAAAAGCATTGAAGCACTCAGTGTGGGGAAGAGATTGCAGAGGGGGGGGTTGCAGTGAAAGAGGCTTAAAGGTTTCTCATGGCAATTAGAGCCTGTTGATGTGTTCAAGGCCCTGCCACAATCTTCCTTACAGAGATATAAACAAATTTATTATAAAAAAAGTTAGCTGATTAAATCAAAGAATTTTTAATATGCTTTCTCTTATTACTATATTTCTATTTCTTTGATTTCTTTGTGCTTTAATTTTAGCCATAAAATTTAACGTAATTTGTTATTTGTTGCAGTGTTCTTCTCAATAGGTGACAAAGATCATGAAAACCGAGCTAACTTTATGCAGCTTTCCTCTTGATTACTCAAAACACATTTAAGGCTTTGATAGCTTTGAACTGACAGTTTAGAAATACAGATACACCATATCTTCATTATAAGCCATCTGCAAACCTAAGTGACAGTATATTTGGCTTCACACTGAAATGAGTATATCTTGGGCTTCGGTCCTGTAGTCTTTATGGCAGGACTGGGTCCAGTATTTTTATGGGAAAACAGATGATATGGCAATGTTCTCTTTTGTCTTTTAGTCATCTGTTCAGTTTCCAAAAGCATTACTTCAAATCACGATGATGAACTGATCTTTTTATTTACAACCTAAGATTAATCTCAATTTATTTGTCACAATTTTTCAGGTTCCATCTGGTAATACCCTAAACCTAGTAATATGACTTAAAGTTGACTTCGAGAATTAATTTTACAGGACCAGGAACGTACCATGGATTGCTCAAAGTTATGAACTATCAGTGTAAATAGAGAACAACTATGGAAATGGAAGGGATCAGCTGAGTCATAAAGTCTGGTTGTAGAATTAGAGGCATAATAGACATTTAGTGTCTAGTCATTTAGCCCAGACTTCTACCGCCTATGCTTGCCCTTATGTCACAAGAAGCTTTAAAATCCACAAAAAGTATACAGGAGAGAGTGGGTCAGAAATATACTATAACCCTTATCCTTTCCTGCTTGTAGTCCTATTCTCTCTACCATTTGTTATACTATCTTATCATGTCATAATTTAAATAGAAATCTAAACAAACTGTCTTTGCATAACATCTTAGCAAGGTCCCAGTTCTGACTATGGACCCTTAATGGCAAATAAATATAACCAATACATTTAAAATTTTAACTCTAGTCCTATTTTTCTAACAAGGATGAAAGTAGGCTATTGACAAGCAATTCTTCTACTCCCAGCACGGAGCTACTTTGTGGGCAATTCTGCAGTATTAGTGCTAATGAACAGAACTACTACTGTTTATTTAATAAGTTGCTGATAAGAGAATCCACAGACATACTAGTGTAATTCCATTGTTAAACCCTATTACACACCTTATCACAGTGGGATATGCATTTGGCAAACAGAGATATTATTGGCTGTACAATGAGGTGCTAATTTATAAATGGTTAATATTAAAATTATTTTATTACATAATCTTATTCTGTGCATTACTTGACCGTTGATGAAGGCAGAAGGCATTTGATGAAGGCATTATTTGGGGTGAAGTCAGACAGACTGCAATGCGAACTACAATCTGAGATGTAACAATGGTACTTGTGATGCTTTTTAGCCAGTCCCTGCCTCCCTGGGTACAACAGAATAATCTTTTTCTGTGTTTATGATGCCCACCTTGTTGCTGGCATTTGGACGGCTTCGGTCTGTGTTCAGCACAAAGTAAATAAAGATACTGCCAAGGCGATTCGTGGTAAAGATGTGATGGTAATGAAGTCCATTGCCCCTAACAGAAGAGTTGTCCCTGAGTTCTCAACGTTCCACTGCTGAACTGTGAAGTTCAGCTACATTTAAAGATGCAAAGTACAGCTGTACTGCTGAATGTAGTGGTACTGCCACCACCAACTTCCTTGGCTTTGAATGTTCTGCTTCATCTTGCTTTAGAGCACCAGTGCTTTTCCCTCTGCTCTTACTTTGGCCTAAAATAGGCCAAATAATCAATTACTTCCAAAGAAGTGGTGCTCACTGGTAATGCACAAGTGCCTGATGTAATTAAAACAGGAGCATATTAGTTTCTGGGCCAGATTAACCATGGTGGGGTGGCAGAGCTGAGGAGCTGGCATTTAGAGAACAGTGCCTAGGAGGTTTAGTGTTGGCAGAAGCAGGATCTAGAAAGGCTTTAGGGCTACTGTGAATTACGGTTTCTCAGATCTCCTAGTAACAATCCTTTTTCTTGAACACTTGCTGGTTCAGCTGCACAATGAAGACTGTATTTCAATCCTCTTCTGTTTGAATGGGTCTTTAACAGAACAGCAAGAGATTAACATTGCTTAAAAATGAAAATATGGTACTAAAGCTTCATATTTGGCAGAAGAAAGTCAGAGGCAGATGTAAAGCCTGAGAGTTATTTTAACTTATGTTTTGAAATCAATTTACTTTGAAAATAGGTCCCTAATTGGAATATGATTTCATGGGCTCAAAATTTAATCTCAGAAATAAAGTGCCCCTTTCTCAGAGTGCGCTATGAAAATGCTTTGTATTCTCCAGTAACTGGAAGTTCAGCAAACAGATCAAATACAGAAAGGTGCTGTCCCATAATCGAAGTCCATGTCAGCTATTCCACATCATTGTTAACAACTGTATTGGGAAGATGATAAAAAACATGAAACCCCAGATGGAAAGATACGTCCCTTTTTGCTTTAGATGCTGAAAGAGATGATAAGAAGGACTGTTTTACATTCTCATCTAGCAGTTTAGTTTCTATAAAGGAGTTGCTCATATAGTAGCTACGAATCCTATAACATACTGATACATTTCTAACAGTGAAAATAAGCCAATGGAAATATTCTGTAAAATAACAGTCATTTTACTTTGGGTATTATTTATCAGCTCCACCATTGAAGATGATTACATGTTCTTAAATTACCATTTTTTTAAAACCTGTTCACTACATTTTAATGTCAGACTTCTTCACCACCCCCAGACCTTTGCATACAGATGCAAGACAGACATGCTTTGGATTACTTCCTCTCAGTTCTGCTGGAAATCAATACAGAAGGTCTATTTTGTTGATCTTCCCTCCCCCAGCATACAAAAAAGACGAGCACTGGCAAGAAACTGTGTTCTTCTAGCCAATACTACCCCCAAAAATTGAATAGAGACAGAAAAACAAGAAGCAAGGAGGCCAAGGAATAAAATTACCATGAGAAAAGAGAAAGCACCATTTTCTGTCTGGTTTGAGTTAGCAGGAGATGTGGCATGCAATGTACACTATACCAAGTCTAAAAGTTTTGTATCTCGTACCAGCGTGAATTGTTTTGCCAGCATTTATTAAATTATCAAATCGTTCATTTTAACTAAGTACATTTTACAATTCCTTAATGTTTGCTTTTAATAGCAGCTATTTTGCAGAAAATACATTTTAAAACAGCCTAAACTGCATTTTATTGGAGTGACAGAAAGAAAGGACAAATTAAAATGGCACTGTTTTATTCAAAATACAGAACTGGACTTCCTGTGAGATAACTATATGAAAAAAGGTCACTTTGCGCTGCATTTCAAGATGTTCTGGAGTTACAGTATAGCTGGATAACTATGGGAGACTGTCCCTGGTACAGAGGATCCTGATACATGACTTTTTACTTCATTTAGTTTAAATGAAAGAATTCAGCACAGGATTGCATTGTGCACCTTTGAACCAACACATGCACAACTCCGTCAAAATGCGATCCATACCTATTGCAACAACTATCATGAAGCAACTACCATTGCTGTTCCTGATCAAAGGGATCACCCTACATACTGTGGATTTCTTACAGAAAGGCAGTTTCCAGTTTGGACTTGTGGAATACCAGCAAACCACCTGAGTTAGACAGGGAATTCATTTGGTGGTGATGTAAAGATTAGGGGCCAAACTACATCAGTTCTCTGCTACCAGCCAACCATCCCCAAACTACAGGGCAGTAAAAAGCTGAAAAAGGGGGAGTGTTTCTCCTGCAATATATGATTTTCAAGTACTTTAGTTTCTTAGTGAAAACAAAGTATTAATATTAGCATAACTATAAAAAGGGATATCCAATTCAGTCTTTCTTCCTCTCTAAAATATAAAATAACTGTATTTTGACTGCAACAGCAGCCTACACATTCTCATAAATTAAAAGACTGTTCCCAAAGTAGTCTAAGAATCCACTGGAAGAGCAGAAAAATGTGATTGCGACAATTTAACACAATCCTGAGCGCAGCTTTCAGCCAACATAGACAAAGATAAATTGTAGCCAGAGTTTTATTTCTTTTATTTCCCTAATAGACCAGTTTGCATAGGCATGTATGACAAAATTCACAGGAGGAAAATGCTGACATAAGGCTTTGCAATGCTATGTCAGCCAGAACTACAGGTCATATACTACAGCATTAAGAAATTATACCCTGAACTATTGCATATGAAGTTCTCAACTTTGTATGTGCATTTGGTCTAGACCCATAAGAGACTTATGGGTTTCCAGATTCTGTAGTAAAATAAATAAACAAGTTCAAGAGTGATTAAACCATCCTTAAAGCACTCAAATTTTTATATAAAAAAGACAGTGAAGCAACAAATAATATTACCTACATTTCTTATTGTGTTCATAATGCAAGAAAATTAAATTTTATGAACATGATCTTGATGCATTTCTGTTCATTATAGAACTCCATCAATTATTTGATATTGTAACCTGGTTGAAGTCAGTTTTTTCACATACTTACCCAGACTACACATGCAGATTATCCAAAATTTGCTTTGCTTACCTTTTAGTAAAAGGTAAATAAAAAACCCCAAACCAGTACTTCAAGTTACTGGAGATAAAAAGGTTAAGGATAGGCTTACTTCATGAACTTACTTACTGTTATGTCAGATGAGCTTCAGGAAAAGATTCTGTTTTCTACTGCCAGTTTTTGCCCGTGATCAGAAGACAAACATACCTCAGATGAACATACCATACAGGAAGGAATAAAAATCTGAAAGCCATCTCTGGTATTGTGCTGAATTCTTCTTACCTTTTCAGTTAACTGTTGCTCAGTTGCATGTTTATATGTAACATAACTACTTAAGCCATTCTTTGCCAAGAAACAAAGTCAAGTGTTTTTACTGCAGATCAGTCCCTGATCAAGATTTGATCAGTAAGGATGATAGGAAAAGTCTACTATGTGCTGGATTATTTGGAATAAAGATAAATGTTAATTTTCTTTTCAATTAATATTTTCTCCAAGGTTAGGAAAGACTGGTAAATTCTCTCTTTGAGCTAAAATAAATCATCCATAAATTATCAATAAGAATCTTTAAAAAGAATCTAAATAAATCTCTAATAAGAATTTGGAAATGCTTTAAGTTCAGTGAAAATACCACAAACGTAAAACTAAAAACTTTAGGATTAAATTGTATTTCAGCACATAAATCAAAAAGATGAATGAATATCTTCCAATCTCATTTCTTTTTGTACTGTATGTTTCCCTTTCCATTATATAAACTGGAAAAAAAATGGAACTTCATGTTCACAGTTTAGCTGAATGGGTATTCTAGAAAATGCAGCTCTGTATCCTGATCTTAAAAAACTTTCATGTTTGGGGGAAAATTAGTTCTTTACAATGAACACAAAAAGTAAAGAAATTTGGCATTTAATAGTAAAAGCAAGTTCTGGACAAAAGCACAACACCCAACATCTTGCAGTCAAAAAGGCAGAAAAAACTCTGATTATTTAGTTTTAATTTGTCTTGGCTGTGTGTTTCACCACAGTCCAGTGGATGGCTCCCTTACCACACTCTGGTTTTGCATTTCCTCGAGCACCTTATTACCGTGTTGTAACTGCCTAAGGCAGTTCCACTGCCTCAGCAAACTTTGTTCAGAACAAATGGAAAAGCATCTCCATTTCTGTTCCACAGGTTTGCAAGTGCAAGGTTTCCTCTCAAAACAATGCACTTCAATTTCTTGTACAAAAGAGCAGTTGATAATCCACGAGTGTAAAACATGGTAGAACAGCTATATATAAAACCACAACAAAAAAAACCCAAATCCACAGAGTATACCAGCAAAAAAAATTTAAAATTAATTAGTTTAAAATGGATTTGGTTATATTCTGGCCCTTACATCCTCTTACCATGCATTACAGCAAGTGATAGACGTAGCCATCCTAAGGCTAAGCAATCCATTGTCCTTAGAAATCTTGCAAAGGCAGCGTGGAAAAGAAAAATCAGGAACATGTCATTCTGGGAGTGGCTCCCACGGCTTGTGGGAGTCAAGAATGATAAAACGGAAAGGTGCTGGTCAGTGCACACTTTGGTCCTTGCAGGAGTTTGAGTTTGTAGTAGTGGATTCACATCATATTTAACAGCAAGTTAACTCTAAACCAGACAGACCTACTCACTCCTTTCTTTTGTAAGATCTAGCAATAATGTTACTGCAGAATATGTCATATCAGACAGCTGATTACATGGAATTTTCTGATATATTAGTTTTAGATCAGGTGGTAAAATCTCTGATCGTATGATCTCCACAATTTAACACAAGGCAGGGTCTTCAGTTATCGTGCGTAAAGTGTAATGCAAATATGTGTCCTGTGTTGAAAAGCTAAAGCCTTTTTTGTTTCTCTTTTTTCATTTGGTTGCATGTTTAGCAGTATCCCTAAAGAGATTTTTATTGCAAAGTCTACTACCTGATAAAATCACCTACGTGGGTTACAAAATTCCTGAATGTCTCCAAAAAATTTCTTAAGATTTCTTAGATTTCTAGTCTATATCCCATGGAACTATAAAATTACTTAATTCTTCCTTTTTGTCCCAGCTAATTCCTTTAAATACCAGGCAACTAAACAACATTTTAAAATAAAAGCATCACAATAATAACGTGGATAATAGGCTGATTCTGTCCCCAGTCACAACTTCATTCTCTTGGGAAACCATATTACATCCCTTACTCATAAAACTCCACCCACGTCCAAGAACTATTTTACTGAACATTGTAATGTCACTATAGCATTCAACGTTCACTCTATTTTTTCAGTCTTGTTTTAATAGCTTATAGTTACTAGCTGATATGTTGATTGTGTCACTCTGTGTATGTTGAATGCAACTAAAGGCTGGGTCAGCTGTGGGTGAAATGCTAGATCAGGCTGGAAGCTGACTCCCATATAAACTTATCTCACATGTCTTGGCAAGCTACAGATGTTAAAAAACCATATAGAATACTACTGCTGTATGATGATCTAAAAATAACTACCTCCCTTTAGCCCTCAACTTCTGCTCATTGGAAACCAAGTTTTAGCTGCCAACCTCATGAGTCAAAATTTTCTGAAGCTTCAGTTTGTTCTTGTTGAACACTGCACCTGAGGTCACATGGTTATTCTCATTTTGTTCATCTGTTGTGTTTAGCTTTGAGCAAGTCAACCCTCCTAGTCTTCTAAGACAGGTTCTCTATTCTGTAGATTATCCTAGAAGCAGTTTTATGTACTTACTCCTAGTTAAACTAAGCTGTCCTGACAATGCTAAACAGTATGTTAGATAAAGTTTCATATGAGGTTTGTACAAATGGTGTAGAGGAATGAAGCTGGGTTAATTAATATTGATAATTTACAGCTGTGGGTTGGCTTCAGGGGCGGTGAGTTGGCTGACGTAGACAAGGTACAGGTGTGGCTGGTTCTGTTAAGAGGTTGGGCAGCCAATGAAGAGAGAGCAGCTGAGGAAGAGAGAGGAGGAAGAAGCACAGAGAGGAGAGAGAGTGCACACCCTGGATGAGGAGAGACTAGCAGAAGGACTGGCATGAAGTGTGTGTTGGTATGTGGTGGTAAAAGACCTTGTTGCTTCCGGCTAGTTTGGAGAGTGCTGTGACAAAATGGGGTCTCAATTTGGGTCCTTTTGCATGTATGGAAAAATAGCTCTAGTAGAAAAAATATGATTTATGTGGTAAAAAATTGCCTTCCCAAATTTTGAAAACTTGTCTTGAGGGATGTGAGTGACAAAGGCTTCCACGCATCCTTTTTGGTTAATATAACCACTGAAAAGGTTACTTTCCAATTTCTTTAAAAGTTACCTGCAAAACTGGTGAAGTACAGTTTTCTCTGCATTACTGTGAGTGGAGAAGAATGCAAGAGGTCCCTTGTTACATGGATAAAACAGTAATCATGCAAGAAGTCTACAATGGCTTACACCAAACAAATTCTTAGACTTTATTAAAAAATAACATTAGCGCTGGATATCACAACACCCAGATAATTACATTTACTTTGATGTTTCTACTATTAGTCTGGGTTTGTAGGTTTATTATTTTTGTAGTAAAAATTCTCACTGCAATTATTTTTCACATACTCCCAAATCAGAGATACATTTTCACATTTCAGCCAGCTCACTAACTAAAATGCAGTTCATTACAGAGTGTGGAAGGTGAGACGAGGGTTATTTTTTTGACTATACAAGAGTTGAATGGCATACCTAGAGATTTCAGAAACACACAGGAGACCGTAAAAGGTTTTAGAGTGCTCAGTTACATTTAATTTTGCAGGATGTAGTTCTTTAACCTAAAGATTTGGAATGATCTTTGAAAACAATTGGGAAGCTGAAGCTGAAACTCCTGCTATTCTACTTATCCCATATATAATAAACCTAGCTGTAAAGTTCTTCTACTTCATGAACCTAAACTTACTGAAATGAAAGTAGATGAACTATAGATTTGCCATTTCTGAAAATTCCATATGAATGCTCCACTGGTTTTCAAGGAGTAATTTTATCAAATTATAAGTCATGAGTGCTTTATAAATGCCCTACTGATTTTAAATAAGCTTTTCTACAAAGTTTGGCCCAGATGCAATAGAAATTTTCCTTTGAAATTAATGGAAATGTCTATCTCAATAGCCTAATTTGTTTCCCTGGAAAATTTCAAGTAAAACCAACAGAAGACTTGATTCACTATACTTTTAAGAACTTTTCATGAGCTGCTTCCAGTTGCTAACGCTCCAGATTCAGTTATGAGATCAAAACAGTGTCTCTTCTACTTGTGCAATGCCAACAACAGTAGCATGTACACTGCTGGTGACACAGGATGCTCACCTGAAGCAAAAAATACATTAGAGCAATAAGAATCAATTATGTGAATCACACAGTTTCAGATGGAAATAGAAAGATTGGATCATAAAGAAAATTAATGTTCTTTATAAATTATGCAATTGAACAGTAGCTTACAGTAAAGTTCAAGTTTTAGTCACATCAAGATGTTATCAATTGCTATCATACTTACCAATTTATTTTGCTAGCCTGAGCTATCTCATAAGATTGCCAGCTAAAAGTTCATATAGCTTTAATTCTCACCAACAACAGTGACATTATTTGGAAACACATCTATAATGGGCAACCTATCTATCCTAACACCAGGCCTACCACAATAAATTCTACAGCTTCAGAAAAGGTTTCTGATATTTCCTTTGAAAATTATTATACCTTTGGAAAGTATTCTGTCACACTGAGAAAAAATTAAGAAAATATCAAGAAATGTAAGAAAAGAATCTCACAAATCTAAAACCATGGCGAAAAAACACATAGACTTCTAAAAAAAGCCAAGGCTTTGGTGCTTTTCCTCCTAATTAGCCCAAGTTTTGAAGACTGGATACTACTCTAGGATAAGACCGTGTCTACACCACTCTGGTTTTTAAAGAGGAAATACCCACATAAAAGATAATGGTACTGTGGAAAGTATTAAATGGCCCTGTATATGTCATCCTTTCATATCTTCTCTAAAATAATAGAGGCTCAAACTTAAAGGGACTTCCACTTCTGAGCCAGAGAAAGAACAGAGAACAGGACATAAACTAGACAAGCCTCTCTCCTTCTACATAACAAAATGTGGGTATTTTTGACCAGGTCTGCTCTTCATTTTCTAACTTCTGTGCTTACATGATGAGTTTTGAGATTACCCTTCATTCCTAAAAAATCCCACCTAACCAACTAAGCATTAGTAGTGTTACCTGGCATTTAAATTTCTTAAGCAGTTATTAAATGATTTATTATTTATCTGCCTTGCTATAGAAAACTGGTTTTATCATACATATCAAATCTTTCTCTATTCCTATCATAATCAATTAAAGTTATGTTATGAACTCTTAGTGTCACAACTTTCCTGTATTTCAAAACTCCCCTTACACGATGAAAAGAACAGTCATCTCTACATATAGGTTACCATTCTTACATATGCTTGCTACGTTATCAGCAACAACTATACTGCATTTGCTTTTGCTCTCTTTATCAAGTTTAAATAAAATTAATTAAGTCAGCCAGTCTGGTTTGCTCTCCCAACATGTTTGTGCTGGAATGAAGTCACATTGACTTCACGGGAGTTCTACTAAGTTCCCATTTCCTTCTTCTCTTCCTCTTCCCTGGAAGGCACATCAGCACATCTCAGCAAAACAGTAATGAAACACTCACACAGTTTATTACATTGCCTACAAGTTTTTAGAAGGCTCCAGGTCTAAAGCTCACAAGAAAAATAAATCTGTAAAAAGATTTTCTGTCTTCTCCTTCCTGGCTTCCTGCTCCTCTTGCATAGGTCATCCTGAAATCTCAGTGGCATATGTTTCCCTCTTCTGGGGGCTTCTTTCTGCTTCCTTTGCTCTGTATTACGCTTCCATTCTTTCATGCCCCCCCCCCCCCCCCCCACGTGTCATACGCATTTGTCTCTTTGTCAAGCTCATCTCTGGCTTCTTCTGCCCATCCCCATGACTTTATCCACATCAAGGCCATTCCATCAAGAGGTCTCCTACTGACAAACATAAAATTTTTAAGATTTCAGACAGAATTTCAAGTACCAGAACCAATATAATCTCAAGCAAGTAATTATCTTTATTTACATGCTAAAGCAAACTACCCATGGAAAATTATGAAAATGTCTACACATGCAAAGGCTCCATTCTAATAGCCCCCATATTTCATCCCATAATTTTAAACTGTTAACTAGTTTATCTCACAAAAAAACCCCAACCAATTTACATCATGGTTTGCTTTTGAACATTTAATCATTAAAAAATTCCTTAAATTCAAAACAAACTCATGCCTACTGTTATGTCATTCTCAATTTACTTAGTTTTCACTTAATTTCTCATTCTTGTTTTATAGTTTTCCTCTAAGAAAACTAGCATTGTCTTATTTCCTAAAATCTCATTTCAATTTTTCCTTTTCTATGCATTTATACTTTTTTGTCACTGTTTTCTGGTTTTGTTTCCAATTACATCTTTGCACTTTCCTCACCAGTCCCATGTTTTACTTTCACACTCTTGACTCCTTTTCTCTGTGTCCTGTTCATTCTGATGTCTAGCTATGCATTTTATCCCCATTATCTTACTGTTGTCAACATGAAATTAATCTCTTCTTCTAGTGAAGTTAGGTTAGTCACATCTCTGTAGCTCTGTATTGATGGCTGTGCCCTGGAAGGAGAACTACAAGCCTGGTACAGGGAACATTCTGCCCCAGGAGGTGCCAACAGCCAGCCAGCTGCAACAAGGACAAGAAGTTGGCAGAATGAAACTGTAACTAGGGGAAAGGCAAAGGTGGCGGGGGGAGACTGTGACCACTGACTCAATTCAGGACTACAAGACCCACCCCCTCACCTCCCTCGGATGGGTAGTGAATTAAAAATACACTGTAACTTTAAACTGAAGTGTGAGATATACAGACCCATAGAAAGCTACAGTGAAAAACTAATTACCAATAAATAGTATCTTTTAGGTAGAGGTTTGAAAACATGTATGTATAACTAGACTGTATAAATGTTCTTCTCAGTTTTGGGCTTGCTTTGTGGAATACCACCTAGCTCCCAGCTTTGCGCAAATCTGTAATAAAGAAATACCTTGACTCTGTATGTCAACTGGCTCTTGCACACCAGGTGAATGATTCCACTTTTTTTGACAATTCTAGTAATTCTTCTGCTACCATCACCCCAGTCCATCATGTGTACTATGCTACTCAGTTTCTCCTTTACCAATACCTAACTTCATCAGCATAACCATATCCCAAAGAGGATGTTATTGCTTTCTAAATATCAAGTTTTCTTTTTCTCTAACCTCTGCAATAACTGTCCACTTTCACACTTGCTTTCAGAGTCCTTGTTGAGAATTTTTATACAATTTTTTTGCTTTATATTATAGTTTCCAGCACATACTGCATCTTATGAAACAAACCACCTATAATTACTCCACAGCTAACTGCTCCTTCTAACCGGTCACTTGTGTGCCAGCAACCTGATCTCCTTTACAATCCCAGCTAGACAAAATATTTCCAGGTATAGTGGTGTAACAATGTGATGCTTTTTTATTTTCTTTCCTCGTATCAAAGAATGTCTTCTCTTCTAGGAAGTCTATCCTATAAATTCTCCCTAGCACAAACTGATGCTATTCTCCCTAAGGTGGTAAAACATACCCCATGTCCGAATTATTTCAGATCTTTCTTCCCCGTTGCAAGACACATTCTACTGCTCGCTTCAACAGAAAGGCTGTATTCTGGAAATGGGCTTATAGTGAGACTATGCTCCTTTTACTGTAGAGGTGGAGTGTAACAAAGGTAAAGCTGAAGACAGCTTCATTTATCCTTTTTTTCAGATAGGACAATTAAACCACATGCTTACTGTACACCTCTGTGTTAAATAATCACTGAATGTTTCAGTGAAGCCAAGAAGGCTGTGGCCAACAGATCACAAAAGGTCATGTGTAGTAGAGTCTTTGCGTTTGAGACTGTGTTACTACTGACAAAATGAAAACTAAACTCTGAATTTGTGCAAATGGCCATTTGGTGAAATGCTGTAACAGTGGCAGTAAAGAAAGCCGTGTGCTACCACAAAAGCAGAGATAGATTTGCAAGGATGAAGAGAAAAGGAACAGATTAACAGAATAATTAAGAAATTTTGAATTGTTCAGCTGCCTTTGCACATGCTCAATATCCCAAAATTAAGCCTTAAGTAACTCACTCAAAACTGCAGTGTGATTTCTCAGCCCTGAAAGGAAAATACAGGAAACTTTGCTACCGTACTGTGTCTTAAAAGCCGTGTTTGTGCAAATGGGCTTTATAGGTGCCTCTGTGTGTGATTGGAAAAATAGTTACCAGACAACATCAGGATGAAAAGGGGAAAAATACATGCTGGGAGACAGCATCTGAAAGCCTCCCAAGAACTCACAGTGGTCTTGGATCAAAAACTGGTAAGACGGGGGTACCAAGGAGCTGCTGAACCTGTCTCCAGCACACATGGCACCCATGATGGGTCATGTAACCCGTACCACATGCAAGAAGGCAGCAGCTGCTGCAGGTGGACAAAGACCACGGAGCAGTGTATATAAGCACACCTGCTGAAAGAAGGGACCCTGTGTGTGACTGTGCACAGCTGGCTGCAAACCCCTGGAGTGTGGGTACGAGGCCTGGCTCCTGAGTGAGCTACTGGGGTTGCCCTCTCCACTGCTGCTTCAGTTGGGTGACCACAAGTGTGTGCACTGTGTGAGGCAGCACCTGCATGTACAATGCAAATAGTTATCTCCAGTTAATAGTAAGTCTAATTAATAAACAGAGTTCTAGTAACTGTTGGTTGTGGTCTGTTTCTTCCCCTGACACAACACCCTGCCAGTGGTATTTACAAAACCTGGTACAAAAAGGCTAAAACAGATGTCATCTGGATCTTGTAATCTGTGTTTTAATCCAGCTGCCAAAGTCTTAGACAATAAAGCTGCTCAGAATTCCTCCCAAAGCCATCCATTATTGCATCTCCTTGTTTCTAGCAAGCCCTATATCAGACACATTTCTATAGCATTTTACCAGTATTCATGTGTACTGGTTTTGGCTGGGATGGAGTGAATTTTCTTCAGAGCAGTTGCTATGGTGCTGATCAAGGACGTTTTGTTTTTTGACACTGCCCCACCAGCGAGCAGGCTGGGGGCATGCAAGAAGCTAGGAAGGGACCCATCTGGGACAGCTGACCCCAAATCATACCATAGCATGCTCAGCAATAAAACCTGGGGGAAGGAGGAAGGGTGGGACGTTAGGGGTTACGACACTTTGTCTTCCTACGTAACCTTCAGATGCGGCAAAGCTCCGGTTTCCTAGAAATGGCTGAACATCTGCCTGCTGAAGTGAAGTACTGCATTGGTTCCTTATTTTGCTTTGCTTGTGTGCACAGGTTTTGCTTTACTTGTTGAACCGTCTTTTATCCTGACCAGCGTTTTCTCACTTTTGCCCTCCTGACTCCCACCTGGCTGCGAGGGAGTGACAGAGTGGCCGAGTGGGGCCCGGCTGCCTGCCAGGGCTTGCCCACAACAGCATGGTGAATCCAGATTTTTCTGACGTTAATTTGCAGAATTACCCGATTTACAGAAATACAGAAAGTCAAGCCCGTACCAGATTCGAAGCACAAACGAGGCTCGCCTTTCGCAGTCTGCCCCGTGTTTTCATTTCTAACGGGAGGGGCGCAGCCCGGCCCACTCCCAGCTTTTCCGGCAGAGCTACACCGCGCCGCGCGGACGTTTGACGCCCGTGGAAGCGCCGGGGCGCGGGTGTCAGGGAGCGGGCACCGTTCCGCCGGCAGCTCGCGGGCGGCGTTAGGCCGCAGGCCTGCAGCAGGCTCCCGCCCCGAGAGGCGGCCGGCCGCACCGCGCCCCCGCCGCAGCCATGGCGACGCCTGCTCCCGCTCCCCCCCCCGCGCGCCAGCCCCTCCCCCCGCCGCAGACCTGGCGCCCGCCGCCGGCCCGCGACCGCGCGGCGTGCGGGCAGCGCGCGGGGGGCGGGGCCCGGGGCGGGGCTCGCGGGCGGGGCTGCGCGCCGCGCCGAATGCGGCGAGAGGGCGGCCGGCGCGAGCGCGGGGGAGGGGGCGTGGTGCCGGCCGCTCGCCGCGCTCTCTCCGCCCCGGTGTTGTTGTCTCTTTACGGCCGAGGCCGGGGGCTCTCGCGAGATCAGCGTTGGCGCCGTGACCTCCATGTGAGAGCGGCGGCGCCTGGTAAACACTCCCCGGAGTCGGGAGATGGCTCCCGGCGGCGCCCGTTAGACCGGGCTGCGGCGGTTCCCGCCAGACTCCGCCTCGCCTTGTGCCGCCTCGGGGGGCGTGCAGCGCGGGCCATCGGGAAGCGGCGGGGATCGGCCCGGGTCTCCTTCCCCCTCCGCACCCCTCCGAGCGAGGACGGCGGCCCGGCGGGCGGGGAGGCTCGTGTCTGTTCCGCGGCATTTGAAAATCCTGCCCCACCGAGCCAGACAAAGAGCGGGGGAAGCGCCCGGCCCCCTCTTCTTCTCCCTCGCACGCCGCAGAGGCGCTCCCGGGGAGCGGAGCCCTTTGCCACCCGTGCCCCAGGCTTCCCTCCCTTCCCCGCGGCCGGCCGAGCGAGTGGCAGGGAGCGCACCATGTGGATCCAGGTCCGCACTATAGACGGCACCGAGACCCAGACCATCGACGACCTGAGCCGCCTTACCAAGATCGAGTGCCTGCGGGAGAAGATCCAGGAGACCTTCCGCGTGAGCCCCGACCGCCAGCGCCTCTTCTACCGGGGCAAGCAGGTGAGGCGGGAACGCCCTTAGCCGGGCGGCGGGGGTGCGGGCGGTTGGGGGCTTCCCCCCTGCTCCACGCGTCCCCTCCCGGCCTCGGCCCTTTGTTGCGGGCCGGCGCGGATGTCCCCGTCTCCACCCATGTGTCGTCCTCTGGCTCCGGCTTTTGTTTACTCCCGTCCCGTCGGGCCTAGAGGGAAGTTAGGGGGCAGGGGGGGGAGCCCGGGCGTCCGGAGGCTCTGGGACCCCGCGCTGGCTTTCCCCGCGCCCTCCTGCCCGCCTTTTTCCCCGAGGGCGAGCGGGTGCCGGCGAGGCCCCTTTGTGTGTTTGTTTTCCCACCTGAACCGCGGGAGGCTCCTCCCCCGGCCCCTGCCTTTATCGTACCTAAGTGACAGGCGGCCGGGGGGCTGCGGGCAAGCCCCTCCGCTCGCCTTTCCCCGCCCCGACCGCGGGAGCGGAGCGTCCGTTCCCCTCCGCCCGCGCTGCCACCGCCTCGGCGGGGCGGGCGGGAAGCGTGTGGCGCGGCTGCCCCGCGGGCGGTTTCCACGGCGGAGCGCCGCCGCCGGGCCCACACGTGGCGGGGAGGGGCGGTGCGGTGCGATGCGCCGGCGGTGCCCGCTGCGGGCTCGGTGCGTCGCGCCCGTGCCCCCGGCGCGGCGGAGTAACGGTTTTCGGGTCCCGCCGGCTGTGGTCCTCTCCCACCGCCTCGCCGCAGGGGGGCCGGGGTCGAGCCCGTGGCGGCCGGGCCGGGGGGCGGCGGCGTGGGGTTAGTTTGCGCGGGCACAACTTGTGCGCGGGGGGCGGGCGGGCTGGGGGCGGCTGCTGGCCGTGTGGAGGGGCGCTTCACCCCGACCGGGCATCGTCGTCACCGGGGTGGCTGGCTGAAAGCCCGCTGCGAGCTGATACCCTCCCTCCGGTGCCAAGTATGTTCTGCTCCGAGTATATTGCCTCGGGTCGTATTTTTGTTGCTGAGGGGTGTAACCTTTCAAGCTGCCTTACGTAAATGAGGCGCTTGAGTCGTTGAGAGGCACAGCTGTGACCTGACAAGAAAGATGCTGGATGTGTGGAGTGTTTCAGGGAGAGTGTCTCTTAAGGTGCACCTTCTTACCACAGATGTGTGTTGCAGTGTTCGCCTAAACGGAGCAACGCAAGGCAGTGAGATTTCTGCCTCAAGAGAGACCCAAGTGTGTGTCTTTACAAACAAGGGTGGAAAAAAAAAGTAAAAAATAGAAATTTAACTATGACTAGGAGGTAAGCATTAGTGGCTAGATGCTAAGCCCAGGTTGTGAACCCAATAGCAAATTAGTAGATTTTTGTGTTTTATAGATGCGTGAGAGTGAGCATTTGTTAGGAGGAGTCCATCAAGACCGTTACGAACAACCTCATGTTTTGCTGAAAGGACCAAATCAAGGAACATTGGTCTTGAGGTTGTGTAACCTCTTTAGCTTTGTGCTGCTGTGCCAGCACACCACCTGTTTCAGTGCAGTGTGGGACACAAGGTTTACCCAAGAAGCAGGGAAGACCGTGCCTGTAATGAGTTGTGCTTTTCTATGCAGTCTGTCAGTGGCCAGACCAATTAGCTTGACATTTTAGTTAACAGATGTCTTGCTTGAGAAAGCAGAATAGTGAAATACTATAGATGAAGTTGCCTACATGAGCAGCATTTGTGAACTTAGTACTTGGTTTATCCAGTTCAGGACGTAGTTGAGATTGTGTTCAGTGAAGAGTTAGGGAGTTCTTTTTTACAGCTTCAGTTGCCATTTATGTCTATTTTCTTGCAATTATCATAATTAATTCTGAAGTTTCCTTGATGGTTATGGATTGCCTTTCTGGTCCCTTAGTGCTAGTAAGTAGAAAAAAGGTCAGCAGGATTGGTCTTGCACAAGTACAACTGGATGTTGAGAGACATGAGCAAAGGAAACTGTAAACAACTTCAACTCTCTCAGGGCTATGATAAAAAAAGATTACAAAAGGGCATTTCAATTAAATGGGATGCCAATAGAAAGCAGCATAGTGTGATGGAAACATGGAAAAACGGAAGATTCCTGCTTGTGTTGGTAAAAAAATCTACTCCAAACTCTTTTCCTATTTTATCTGGTTAGTACTCAGTATGGTTAAATCTCTACAGTCTGCTGGTAGAACTGTGATCTTGCTGGAGAGTACTGCTTGCTGTAGTTTCTCTGAACTTCTAGAAATACTGGAACCTAGTACGTGGTGGTTGCCAGAAGACTGGGTAAATAACCTCCTAGAAATGGGAGGCATATGAGGTTGTAGGGATACAGAAACCTCAGCGAGTCACTGCTTATGGGCTGAATTTCAGCAATTTCAATAACTTAATGTTCTTAGCTTGCCATCGAGAACAGCTTCAACTAACATTTTGAGCTAGAGATGTTACTTAGCAGTTCTTTAGGGATGTCTGTGTCCAGTTCATGTAGTAGATGTGGTAAACTGTAAATTTCTGTTGTCTGATATTCAGGTGGAAATGCAGGACCTTAAGTGGGCACTACTTCACGCTCCTGTTCCTAAAGGGTTAAAATTACCTGAAAGTACTGATGAAAACCTAGTGCTGTGATTAATGTAGTACTTTGTATTACTGCTTTTTTGGGTTCTTTTTATTTCCTTGTAAAACCAGGAAGAGCACTACTTGGTTAAACAGACTGGTTTCCGGTTTTCAACTTTTGCAGCCAGGCACATGTGGCACTGAAGAGTGAGCAAGACAGTATTACTCTACCTTCATCTGGTCTGTGAGGACATCCTGGAGTCTGGGGATCCACACTTCTGCAGACAAAGAAGTCAAGTCATTCTGTAGATCAAAGTAGAACTTTCTGAGGAAAGGAAATAGTATTGTATGCATAGTTCTTTACTGTGCAATAGCCGAGTCTGCAGAGAGGTCTAACTGAACATAGAAACCTGCAGTGATGTCTCTTGCTTTCGTTGTTGAAGAAGTTCGATCATTGGCTGGAAGGAGTTTCTTGAAGGGACACAAGTATTTCCTTATGTTGGAATAAATTGTATCTTAACCTTCTCCACCATAGACTATTCTCATCTAATGGTTTGTGTTGTTAAGTATTAACTATGAGTAAACTTGTAAATTCAAATGCATTGTGTGGAGTTCTTCTAAAATACAGAAAAACAACACAGGACAGTCTGTCTTCTGAGAGCATACTCTCTCCCTGTCCTAATTGGACTACATAGCATTTCTTGATGAGAAAAGAAATTCTCAGTTTCATTCGTGAAAGTGAAGGAGACATAGTAAACAAGTTCTTGGCATCTTGACCTACTAAAGCAGATTTTCTGTAGGACCAAGCTATAGTCATTGTGAGATTTCTAGCTTTCAGTAACAGTGTTGGAAAAAAATGAGCAGTTGTTGTAGTTTAACCCAAGCTGGCAGCTAAGTACTAGGCAGCTGCTCACTTGCTCCCTGCCCTGTCCCCCCTGCAATGGGATGGGGAGGAGAATTGGGGGGAAAAGGGTAAAACTCAAGGGCTGAGATAAAACCAATTTAATAATATAAAATAAATATAATATATATTATATATAATAATAAAATAAAATGATGATGAAAAGGAGAAGTAAAAATCCAAAGGGAAGGGAAAAAACCCAAGTGATGCACAGTACAATTGCTCATTACCTGCTGGCTGATGCCCAGCCAGTCCTCAAGCAGTGATTGGTCCCCTCCAGCCATCTCCCACCAGTTTGAATGCTGAGCATGGTGTTTTATGGCATGGAATAATATCCTTTTGGCTAGTTTGGGTCAACTGTCCTGGCTGTGTCCCCTCACAATTTCTTGTGCTCCTCCAGGCTTTGTGCTTGCAGGGCCTGAAAAACTGAAAAGTCCTTGACTTAGTATAAACATTACTTAACATACTGATGTTTTTAGTTGTTGCTGTCAACATTATTCTCACACCAAATCCAAAACACAGCACCACACCAGCTACTAAGAAGATCAACTATCCCAACCGAAACCAGGATAGTATCCAGCTGTCATTCCGTACAATTTATGTCATGCTATGCTTTCCAATACGTTGTCACCTTTCCTGTCTTTTAATATAAACACACAGAAATCATTCCTTTAGTCTATGGACTCTCCCTCTAAAAAAATCTGTTGAGTTCATTTAGTCCATGATACTGGGCTACATGTGTTGTAACAGTTTTTCAGGGCAGGAAAGGTGGTGTGAGCTGTTGGGTTGTTGTATCTTGAAGCCATCAGTTACAGTTGTGCTGATCCAGTTTTGTTAAAAGTTCAAGTTAATTTTTCATTGATGTGGCAATCAGGAGAGAGTCAGGTTCAGATCTCTGCCATTCCTGATTCAGAGACCGGCACTGCAAGGTGCCCGGTGCAGTGGTGGACATATAGAAGTGTCAGTATACGATAGCGTCTAGCCATTAACATCATACATTGGCTGTTTTCATCCAAAACCAAATCCCCTTGAGGCACACATCCAATTTCCCCATCCTCACTCATTACCCACAAAGTGCACACAGGTCCTCGAGCAAAAGCAATCCCATGAATGGGTTTGAGTAGCTGTAGTGCTTGTTGTGGATGCTGGAATAGCTGCAGCTACTTGCTTAATTCACAGCAAGGTTTGAACCACATTCAGCATTCCCAGCAATAGGATCAGGGTCACCAGTGTGCTGGTCTCAACGTCCCAAGGATACTCAAATTGTTCAAAAGCCTTAAACACCTCTGTAATTGGACTAGAGGAGAAGGTGTAAGACACATGTTGAAGTTTAAGTTTGAAAACTTGCCAGAGAACTTAAGGTTGTCCAGAAGACTGTAGGGATATTAATACCAAGTTATGTTTCACATAGAACAAAACTTGCGCACTGTTGTATTTCAGCAAGATGTATGGTTTATAGAATATAGAAACCAATATAATCTTGTGTCGGCTTCTTCCATCATCCTCTCCCACCCTGCTGGAATTTGAACTCAGTGGAAACTTGTAAATGGCTGTTGCTGAAGAAACCATTATCTCAAGTGGCTTTACCGTAGTGCTTACCAGAGTCAGGGAAGAAGGATGTTGGAGTCCAAGTGTTTCTTGCCAGTATATGTAAAAAGGCAGTGACTGGAATTGCTTTTGAAGTCATTAATCTTGTTGGTGAGGGAGACACTCCAAACCTGTTTCATGGGAGACTCAAGTCAGCAGGTAGATGTGAAAGTATTTAAGCCATTTATTTACTTGATGTGAAAGTTGGAAGTCAGGCTTACTTCACTGGAAGAAACACAGTTCTGCTTTTATGCACAAAAATGTATGGTAGTATGCATCGTGTTACGTAGTTGTGCAGGTTGACTGTTTAGTTTGTAATGCCCGTGGATTTAATTTTTGTGGATTTACTGAGACAGTACATGTAGGAGGAGTGGAGGAGCTTTAGTTTTTCATGAGTGCATCCTTGTGATATAGCAGCCTCAGTGAAACACAGAGTTACAAATCTGGCAATAGGATATGCCTTGATTTACCTATAGCCTTTCCTATATGACACCTCTAACTTTTGCTGACTTGGACTGGCACGTGAGTAGTGGATAGAATCTTGTGTGAAGTTCAAGCTTTTAAGCTTTAGGTTTGTAAACTGTGTTTAATACCGCCTTAAATATTTCCAGCCTGGGTGAATTTCCTCTGGAAATAGAAAAGGATAGAAAAGGATTATTTGTGGTGTCTTTCCCGAAAAATGGGAGTGCTAAACCTAGTCATAAAAAAAAAAAAAGTTTCTTAACACAATCTTTTGTCAGCTTTATTTTATTTGGAAAATTGTAAACATTTTCAGCTGAAGCTGTCCAAACCCCATATGCTTCAGGCAGATTCTGGGTGTGAGAAATCTTCAACTGGAGCAGTTAAGTTTTACGTTTTGGAGAAACAGTTTGAAGAAGTCTTGGGAAGGAAGGGATAGCTATTCTTTGTTGAGGCTGGTAGCAAGTAACTGTGTAGCTTGACAAGAGAGAGTCTTCTGGAGTCTTCAGGGCAGATATGATCAGGCTGCATTCCAGAATGACCAAAACATTCATGAAGTATACTTTGAACTTACCTGGCAGTAGGTTTGGTAGCCCTGTTAGCAAGTTCTTTATATGATTGCAGAAGATTACTGAAATCAGCTTCTTTTTAAATTTTTACTGTCAAGCTACTAATGCAACCTATCAGTCCGTGGTACCATTGTCTTTGTTATTCAAAGCACCTAAACAAACTCAAGGAAAAGCTGAAATATATGTGAAAACAGAATACTTCATACTGTTTGGTATGCATGACTTCAGTATTAAGAAGCTGGAAAAACATAATATAACCTGAAAGAAATTGCAGCCAGCGTTAAGGCTATATTTTGTGGCATGTATATTTGTGCAATCTAGTTAAAATAATCTAGCAATTGTACTATTTTAATTAATCTGGAAGCTCTTGAAAACTGTTCTTTTTTATATTAAAAAACCCAACAACCACAAACCCTTAGATGCAGAACACACCTGATGCATGGCTGCTGTGGTTTAACCTCGGTCAGCAGCTAAGCCCCGCACAGCTGCTTGCTCACTCCCCTCCGGTGCGATGGGGGAGAGAATCAGGATGGTAAAAGTGGGGAAGCTCACGGATTTGTCCCAAATCTGAGTTCTTCACCTGGTGTGCAAGAGCAGATCCACACAGAGAGCTGAGGTACTTGTTTACTGCATGTTTGCGCAGAGATGGGTGCTGGGTGGTAGATCCATAAAGCTAGAGAACCTCCTAATGCATGCTAAAACATTTTACACACTTTGAACAATTGTTTACAATTAGATTTAGTCACACTTGGTTCTCGCTGGTTCTCACGAGCGTCTCCATTTAAAGGTACAGCGTTCTTTCTTTTTACTGGGCACATTCTGTGGGGAGGTGGCTTGGCTTGGTTAGCAGGGGTCTCTCTTTGCTCGAGGGTGGATCTTTTAATATACTAATCAGGGTGGTTCACATGTCGTTCCAAGTAATTTTCTGTTTGGTTTCGTGAACCATTTGGTTCTCCTTGAGTTTATTTGGTTATTTCTTAGCTTCATCTATTTCTGGTGTCTATTCCTTCTCCCAAGGCCATGTCATGGTAACTGTAAGGGCTGATTGACATCCTCTGTTTTTCAGGTTCTTTCCTGTTTTCTTTAAAGTAAACAATCCTTGTATCAGGTTGCAGTAAAGACAGTTTAACACGTAGAGCAAAACCTATGCATATGAGCAAAGCAAAACAAGGAGTTCATTTGCTGCATCCCATGAGCAGGCATCTCCAGGAAAGCTGGGCTCCATCATGCAAAAAGGTTTCTACACTGACAACTAGATGATGAGGATTTCCAGTGATGAAGTGTGATCAAATGTTTGTATAATTTATATTGATGGAAATTATGGCATGATTCTCTTCTTTAAAAGCTGTTAACTGGATCTCTATTCCTAATCATTTAACTGTTAAATCATGTAAAAATAGCTTCCTTGACATACTTGGCTATTGCATGTATTTCTCTTTTTAGACTTTTGTTGTTGATTATGGAAGGTTCAGATAATAACCAGTTCTTCATTACAGGTGTTCTTAAAAATCACAGTTAGTCATTTGCTCTCCTTGGCTCTGCTGTGGCTAAATTTATTACCGTGTGCTATAGAAGCCCATACCATCATACATGAGTTACTTGAGCACTCATCTGATCAGCACAGAGATGAACTGAGTGTTTCCATGCTTCTAAGAATGTCAGTGCAGCTTTACATTTTGGCATACTTTTTTTTTTTGTTGTTACCAAAGCATCAGTTAATCCTGAATATCAGCCAGAAGACACCATAAACTTCTATTTACTTAATTAGAAGACTCCTGAGAACTGCAGGAGAGAGAAACCTTACTGCTCTGACTTCATCTCCAACTAGAAGTCAATGAGCAATTGTTTCTTTAGCGGGATTTAGAATTGCATCCAAGAAGAAAATGTCATATCTAAATTAATAGGGTTTTTCTGTATCTCATCCATTGATAAAGGAAGAAATAATCTTTGAAGTCTGAACTTATTGTTAAAAAGTTTTAACTTGAAAGAGGTGCAGACTTGAAGCCTGTAGAAGTCATTGGTTGAGACTGCGAATGGCTGCCTTCACCTTGATCTGAATAAATCAAGAAGTCTTTTCTTAGAGCTCTTGACTTCCAGCTGTTTTTCTGTTGGCACTAGTGTTGTACATTGGAATCTTTTTTGCATTAGAATTTCAAAAGGTAAAATGTGTTAGTATCACTGGTAGAGTCTGCAAATAATTTTGTAGTAACAGTGTAAAAATGCTGTTTTATTGGAGAACATGGCTTTAAAATTGAGGCTTCTGTACTTAATTCCTGAACTTCAGGAAGAGTGTGAATTTCTTCTTAGGAAGGCTGGTCTCGTTGATTGAATATGCAGATGACTAATGTACATTTATCATGGTGTTTGTATTGAGATTAATGTAATTACAGACAGTGTCAACAACAAGGTTCTGTTATTTTTTTCTAGGTTCTGTGGCTTTGTGTAGCATGCCAAACTTGCTGTTGGTGTGGAGAGTTGAAGCAGCACATTTACCCTGTGCTTCAATCAAACTCATTGGTTGTCACTGTAACTGTAGAAGAACCTTTCTCAGATACTAGGCTGCTTTGAAATGTGAATTGCGTGAGGAGGACAGAACTGAGTCTTAATTTGGACCATATTCTCCACACACTTAAGAACTAGTTTGGTTACTGTTTTTTAAAATGTTGTGATCTGCCTATGTTCTGTTCTGGAGGGATATTGGTCTAGTCTAGAGTCTTGTCAGTGAACTTGCTTGTCTAGATGTTTCACCTACTTACGTGATCCATAATTCTAGAGTACTAAGAGGAGGGAGTGAATAAGACAGAGCAATGATTTTTATCTTTTTTTATCAATGAGCAAATTCTCCTTCTTGAAATGAGTCAATGATCTGCCATTTGCATCTGTGTTTATTTTTAACAGTAAGCTATGAAGTTCAAACTATTAAAAAATAAAAAGTTAATGTGAATCTCAGAGAACAGATTGTCATTCCTGGGACTTTTAATATGAAACTCTGGATTATGGTGCCTCTAGTGGCAAGCAAGAAACATGTTTGTAAAGTCTCAGTCTGTTTCTATTTGAGCTTTTCTTTCATTGAGGAGCCTGTTACAGAGCAAAGGACAAAAAGTACCAATACAGATGTCCTAGGGTTTCTTTGGTATTTCTCTCCAAGCAAGATTAAAGTTATTTTCAATTTAGGAAAGTAAACCTTTTATTATAGTTAGTTTTTATATGAGACTGATAGGTGTTGCTGTTTGGTGTCTATTAGGATCTTAAAAAAAAATGGCAGTGGCAGTAATGAAAGGAGAGAAAACATTGAGTGCCAGGATGGAAACCATATGAACAGGGTGTCTTTGTGACTGCACAATGTATATGCTGAAAATCTTATTTAAAATGTAGAGGTAGTATAATCAAGCCCGCTTTTCAGAAGTGGTCTTGTGTAGAAAAGTGAGAAGGAACTACTAAATTTGCTGAATAAGCAGTCTTGCTTAAACATGTTTGGGTGTGGTTACTTGCCTTTTTATTCTCTTGCTATAATGGATTGTCCAAGTGGAGTTTCATTGTGCAGGGTCAGGAATATCTTTGTGGCCCTGAACAGCTACTGCTACATCACTAAAAAAGTGTCACTGATAGCAGTGGAAGTGTTCCATGTGCAGGAAGAAGGTGGGTTGTCTTAGCAGGATGATCTCCAGGCAACATATTTTTTGACAGAGCAGCCTGTTACGGGAGCTGCAAGTACTGTTGAATCTAGTTGCTTGAGGAGGAAGTGAATCTCCTGGAGCTCCAAACACTTTTGAGGCGGCACATACTAGACATTCAAAATCATATAAAGACAGTGACTTTATGCAGGTGACTACTAAATTCTCTTTTAGTTAGCTTTTGTCTCTTGCAGTTGAGACAACTGTACTTCCTTGGGAAACAGTTCCAGTACACAGTTATTGTAAAAAAGTGACCATGTACCTACTACTCTGAATGTGGTTAATACGTGAACTTAAATATCACGGAATCCTGAAACATTCTTTTCAAATACCAGATAATCCAGGTGTAGGCTACAGTTTTCCTTTTGGAATAAAATTACATGTTCAGGTTCCCCTTCACCTTTGAAAGGGTAAGCAAACTGAGTATGCTTTGTGAGTGGTGGAAGTCCATGAGCTAAATGTCTAATGTCATATAGTAAAGATTATTGAAATTTTCTTGACTTGAGTTTGTCCCATTGGCCCAAAACTCACTGTTGTGTACTTGAAAGCTGATTTTGAATTTTCAGTTGGACTTTTCATTACTGGATACTGGTTGGATATATGTTTGAAAGGTTCTGTAAAAATACTAAGTGGAATTACAATTCCAGCAGCCTTCTTGCAGGCAGATGAAGTTAGGTTTGTACATCAGTCTTGAGATTGAGAATATGAGAAATTCTAAAGTCCACTTTGCTTGCTTTCAGTGAGTACCCAGCTGGAAGTTACAGGTTCTTGGTTTCTTCAGACTAACTTACACTCTGAGAGTTGTTTACAGGAGTTACGCAAAACAAGTTTTTCTGCTGAACCTGAGCCTCTTTACCCTTATGTGTTTCCTGTTAAAGAAATTTGTAGGGTGCATGTAGTACCTGTACAGAATAAAAGACTGATGTCACTTAACTTTTCATCATACTATGTTAATTAAAAGACCTCTTTTGCATTCATTATAGTTTCTTTCATCTTTATTGCTAGATGTAGGCACTGCTCTAATTCTTGGAAAAGGAAATAACAGAAGATGCTCAAAGGCATACTTCTATCAGCGATTAAAGAGCTTGATTGTCAAGTGTAATGGCTGGATTAAGGTAACCTATGAACTTACCCTTTTGGATCACACTTGAAGATGAAAACAGTGGGTTATGTGTCCTTACAGGAATGATTATGTGATTTTTGGGAGGTCTCTCTACATGTTATATAACCCATGACGAGCTGTGCTTCTGCTGGGACTTGTAGACAAGTTAATATGATAGTAATTGGTGAATTACTTGTCAAGCTTTTTTTTTTGTTTCCAAGTAATGTATCATACAGCACTCTGCATGATCATTCATGTTCATCTAAGTGCAGTTTCTACAGGATTTTAAAGTCATTAGTGGCTTGATGTTACAAGACAGTTCTAACAGTGATAATGGGTAGGTATCAATTCCAGTTATTGCATTGCTACAGCTTCTCTTGTGTAGTAGTGTAAGCACAGTGTTGTCTTACTTTTAAGTATTTATAACAACCTTGTCTAAAAGTATTTTGAAATTGATAGTGTCTATAACGTGATCTGTGAAAATACATTTGAAAGATGTAATCTGTTTCTGTACTTCAGGATATTTAGTATAGTGAAAGAGTGTTAGATACAGTAAATCTAGCTGCTCTTTAGTGTCACTTCATTCAGAATATGTTAATGAAGCATTAAGGGCTTTTGAAGCATGCCAGTCATTAAGAGAAAGAAAAACTGAAAGTGAAATGTAGTGCTAATGAAAAAAATGCATTTTTTTTTAATGACAGTGGGATTAGAAGAGCTAGCAAAATTTCATAAATAAAATTGCCTGTTCAGTTATTTTTGCTTGAGTATGTGTTCTAATCCCCAATTAAGAAATCATAACTGACTTGAATGGGATATGGCTTGGTTATCTGGTATTTGCCTGATAACTTTTGTTTCTGGCTTGCATGTATAAACTTAGGAGTGACAAGTGTCCTTGAATGTTTAGTGAATGATTAAGTAAACATGTAATATTTCTTTCTTTTCTTTTAATAACACTGTCCAGGCAAATATATTCTCAAGGAATCTTCTTAGTGTCTTTGTGCAGCAGAACGGGGTTAATTTGTTTATATATTTATATAAGTAACTATTGTTAGAAGTGAGTGTACCATAAAGCTGACGGGGAGGCTGGTCACCTAGTCCCACAAATTGCCAGACTGTTTTTGATGAAAATTTCTGGACTGAATATTTTAACTTGTCTGTGAGGTTATGTGGAACTCAATTTGGTAATGCTTCCCTGAATTTCGATGACATAGTAAGTCAGTGTTTGTTGGGAAATAAGAGGTATGGGTGGGGCTGTATGTGGGTTGTTTGTGGGTGGTTGCAGGGTTTTTTTGTGTAGTTCTTTTGGGAAAGAAATACTGTATTCCAGAATAGATTTTAAATGGTAGTTGTCTGTAGAAAGGAAGGTATTGTGCTTTTTTTCCTACTGCTTGCTAATATCCAGACATAGTGATAGGTCCTGAGTTTTCTGCATCTGATACTGCTTTATTAGTATAATTTGAAAAGTCATCTTACCAGTTCCTGGCCAGCTTGGGAAAGAGTAGGAAGATACTACTGCATCTGGAGGAACAGACACACTGTAAAGTGGTGTGCTGCATTACTGTTTCCTTACACTCATAGTCTGTGAGGTTATAGCCTTGCTGGCCAAGGTCCCGTTGTTATGTTAACGTCAGTATAGTCTCAGTAATTCAAGAAACAGCATCTTAGAATTCTTCTCTCAATCTGTGGTCAAATGGAGGTCTTTATACACTGATTGTTTTCCAACTTTGTTACTCCAGAGGTTACAGTTTTCAGTGATGCAATAATGGTGGGTATTGGTATATCTGCAGATACACACATTAGTTCATGTCGGTCAACTGACATGTGAACTTGATTGTACTAGTTGAGTTTTAGTGTTTCTCTGCTTTGTTCCCAGAGGCAGGCAGTGTTGCTGAGTCATTAGACTACATTTATATAGTTGCTGATATTCTGGGAATATATTTTTTGCTCATACTATAAACAGGTGCTCTTTTCCTATCACATTGCCAAACACTACGTCCTGCCTCATTTGAAGTGTGCTTATATTAATCTTATCTCTGTTACTGTGCTTTCAGATTTAAGTGTGACATCGCTAGTAGTAGTCTGTAGTCGTTAAATACTCCTGCAAAGAATACTGATTATAAAAACTAAGCACAAAAAAAACCACCATCAAAACCCCAACATACAACCACTTGAGCAGAGAACAGAATGCTAATTCATTATAAGTTAATACTGTAAAGTAGACAACTTTGCAGTCACCAGTTTATTCTGCTGACCATTTAGTTCATGTTCATGAAAGCTGGCTTCTTTGATTCCTGTGGAGGAATAGGTGTCTGTGCATGGTGGTGGGTGTGTGCATTGTTAGATAAGGTGCCTTCTTACTCACTGTCTAGCCTAGGTATGTCTTGCTTTCTGAACATATGAAATATAACTGTTCCTGGACAGATTACTATTTTTAAGTTGTCTTCTTCCTTTTTTAAAAAAAAATATTTTTTATTTGTGACTTTCTCATGCTAATAAGGAGGATTCAGCTGTGGATTGAAGATACAACTTATTCTGCAGACATAACTGATGAATAGATCGCAAAGACTAGACACAGGACATTTTTTAGTCGAGTGTTAACACTGGTTACCTAGTTATGCTAAATCATGCAGGCTGTTCAGATTTACATCTTCACTGAATTAACTTTATAAACTGTAGTACCTCAAAATATTTTTCTGTTAGGCTATACACTGAGTGTCCTGAAAGAAAGGGAGCAATGCTAATATTTCTTTGCTCTCACCTGTCTGTTGCCTGCGTAACTTCAGTCTACCATGAACAAGGTTATCCATTTCTCTTCCACTCCATTACCTTTCAGAAGACTTTGTCATAGCATAGGATTCTAGAAATTGCACACTGGAACCTCTGCCACAGCTTGTCCAGACCAATGGGAAATGAAAAAATGAAGTAGACATTATTGTCTCCAATAACATATAACATCCAATTTATTCATTATTTCAGAAGCGATCTATTTTGCATATGTACCACTGAATTTTTGTGAACATTTTGCAAAAAAAAAAATCACTCAGTAGGGGGTTGAATCTTCCAGGTGGGCCTGGAGTAGTGCTGAGAAGCAGTAGTAGCTCCAGAAATGTGGATCTTCACCCCACGTCCTGCCTTCATATTTATTGAAAGATGATTATCTTTGTTTTGGGTTTATTTGTACTTTGAATCTAAGAATAGCAGTTTTTAAACTTCTTCAGTAATATTAACAGTGAAAGTACAAACTTGTTGTGGCATGAAAAGCCCCCAAATCTGGATTGTCATAGGGCTGTAAGAACACTTCTGTCCCCTTTGTTGTCAAAAGCACAGCAATGTATGACAGGGTGGGACAGGAAAGGTTACTTAAACTTGCTTTAGTAGCTTGCTGCTTATTTGAAGCCCTAGCCTAAAGCTCGAGGTTATGAAGCAGTGTTAGTAGTCACCTGTAGAATAACAGTTGCTGCAAACTTCCATTTTAAGACTTTCGTTCATTTAATAGTTTACAGCATCAAAATCTTTGGCACAATTCTGTCTACTGTGTGTTGAACTGGTTTGAGAACAGCTGAACAAGGATCATTCCCATAGCTATTGATGAGGCAGCCGGGTCAGTTTCAGTTACATTGAAACAAACTATGAGTACTGTTTACACATCCCAGCTGTGGATTACAGTAGTTATCAGCAGTGCTGAGAGGTTGGTTTGTTGGGGTTTTTTCTTTCTTTTCTTTTACATAGATCTTAAATTAATGGAAGAAGAATTAATTGATTTTTTTAGTGTCAGTTTATGTCTGTAACTGTCCTCTGCAGTTTAGAGTTGTTTTGAAAAGCAGAGGAGGTGAAGAAATGGGCTTTCCACTTTTGTCTATCCTGAGATCATTTGAATGAATGAAGCTGAAAAATTCCTTCTTTATTTATTCTGTTCCTTCCTGTTCCCTACTTTTTCATGTTGTATTGATACTCCCCATAAGCTTATGAAAACAGATCTATTTGAAAAGATTCTTGAAACGGTGATGTTGAAAATAGCACCTATTCTGGAAAAAGGTCAGGTAATTTTTTGGTGCAAAAGTAGTTTGAAAACAGGTGGGGCTTTTTAGCCATGCACATTTTTCTCCCACTGAAACATGAATTAAAATGTAACAAAGTAAATTCAAGTTTTGATGTTCCAAAGCAATTAATTATACTTTTAGATAAATTAAATCTGTGCTTCAAAGATGCTGTAGGTCATTAAGAGTGCTTAACTGAGCAAAGCAGCAGTGGTCACTGCTCCCTTTGTTTATTTTCTGCTGGCACACAACTTGTTTTTAGGTGTGAGCTTCTTAGCTTAATTGTGGGAAGGTGAGATCATCCCTTAGAGATAATAACAGGTATCCTAAAACTGCAGAGCGGGGCCCAAAATAATGTTTAGTAACTGTGGGCTATATATGATTAAACAGTCTATTTCTATTTATATTCTGGTGTTCTGCAGGATCTAATTCCATCTGGAATATAGTGGGGCCTGAAGTACAATGTTATTTGAGGGAGTGCTACACAGTGCTTGTTTCTTCAGTTTTATAATAGCTTATAAACTGACCAGTTTAAAGATTCAATTTCAGTGAATAATCTTGTTTTGGTCTGGAGTTGTGGAACAGGAAACCTGGCTAAATCTGGAATAAAAATGTTTTTGAATGCTTTCAATGTAGGAGACTCCCTTTTTAAGGCCCAGTATGTAGTTTGGTGTTGTTTCCCTCTAAGTGTAGTTGCTTTTGCAGGGTACATACAGATCTTAAAGTTTTGAAAAGTAAATGGAGTTATATGTGTATGAGGTTCTTTTATATCTAGATGTTTTATTTAGGAAATAGTTTGCACAATATTAGCAAGTATCAGGTACTGCCTTGCTTGCTAGAAAAGATTGAGAAAGAGTGAATTGTGAAAGTGAGTGTTAATTTAAAAATTACCACATGTATTTACATTTATTGTGTATGTTGTGTAAGTGGTTACGTAGATCCTACCTGTTTTTTGATGAGAAAATCACTGCATTATTTTGGATGTTGATGCATAATCAAAAAGTCTGAAGTCTTTAAAGATGTCTGTTTCTCATTTTAAGCCTTTCACTGATTTTCGTTGGATAAAATCATGGCTGGAGGTAAATGATGAGAGTTTGCTTTTGCATATACTCAAGACATAAGTTTTTATTTACCAGAAATAGATGGCATGCCTCTTCTGCTCTGTACAACTGTTGTTGGTGAAAGGAACTTTTGGAAACTACTTAGGTGCCTCATGGTAGAATTTTACAAGTATACCTTTCTTTTGACAGCTAGAAGATGGACACACTTTATTTGACTACAATGTTGGACTAAATGACATAGTTCAGCTTTTGATACGATCTGAATCTGAAGCTCCTACCACTGCTTCTGTGACAGATCAGGATGGACAAGTCAATTCCTGCGCAGTTTCCAACTGCAAGAACAAAGTCAAGAAAACCAGTAGTGGATCACCCAGTCAGCCGTCTACATCATCTCGCTCATTTCTCATTGATCCTGGCATTGGATTGTACAAGGTATGTACAAACTTTAAAAGCTGTAAAAATGCCTCATGCTTCACTTGCGGGTTTATTTATTGTTTTATTATATGAAACTGTGTAGCCTCATTGCTTTTTTTTATGATTTGGCATGATTCCCCTATTTGACATAAACTAAATTGATGGCATTTGAACTGACGTAAAGCTGTCTCTGTACCAGGCTTACTGGGTGTTGCAGGTTTCAGGAGAGGTCATAAACTCTGATGTGTTTTGTTCTCCAAAACACGTTCTTCAGAAAGTTTAGAGTACCTGTGAAACAGAAATACTTCTTGTGGACAGAAGATGCTAATAAAAAAATGTGGAAAGATACATTTTTTTCCCCTACTTATTTTTTCAGGCTTGCCTATTATTTAATACTAACGTTTCAGTGCTGCACTAGACTAGGTAAACGATGGAAATAACAATTCCTTTAAATAGTGTGTGATGGAATGATTGCTGTTTTATTAGAGTTTTTTTTATGACATATATCATATTAATTGTTAGTTTTGTACTTCATTCAGGTTTTCTGTATTGTCATGTAGAATTATATCAGGGTACCGGAAGTTTAAATTAAACAGGAAATGGGCAGTTTCCAGTTTGCTCGCTGACTGGATATTCAGTGGGTGCGTATGTGTAGGGAATGGTAGCATTTTACATTCTGTTTGGTTTTTTGTCTTAGGTAAGAAATACCTATAACAGTAATTTTGCTGGAGAACATGCAGAATTACAGAAGGAAATGGAGCTTGAGGCTGCCACATGCATGCAAGTTAATTTCAGTTAGAGAAATGATGTTACGTAGACCTGTCATCCGCATAGGAAGCTGTCTTAGCTTCATGTAGACTATTAATGTTTCAGGTATTAAGGACAAGTGGTAAGTCACTTTCTGTTCCTGTAGCATTCTGTGCAGTTGAGTTTTATTCATTCTCTGAGGCATCAGAGTAAAAAAATCAGTAGCCTGAATATGGAGACATAAAGTTATGTGTGTGCTTCCTTTTTTTTCCTCTTCTTCTATCTCCATTTATTACAGTGGGAAAACCCCCAGTTCTTTGGTTCTGATGCTTTATAATTAATCAATGAATGTGATAGGTAGTATGACTGAGGACAGGGAGAATACTGAGGAGATGGGAGGCTGCAGAACATCAGTTGATCAAAGAGAAGGAGCATTAATGTGTATTTTCAAGAATGCTAAAAATTATATCAGGTAGTTCCTTAGCTGTTTTGGTTAGGATTAAAACAGAAAGTGTAAAAGGGAACGGTGATACTGGCAAACATACTCAAGGAAGCCTATTCTGTTGAGTCAGCTGGAATTTTTGCAGTCTTGAATACTAGGGACTTAACACTTTCTCCTTCATTACCTGTGAGTTGATTACTTTTTCAGTCAACCATATGTTTTTAATATCTATATAGAAAAATAAGGGTACAGTCATTGAATTTTTTGTTTCTTGTAGATGACAGTGGGAACATAGAGGGGACTTGCACTTAGAGAATCAAGAAACTTCCAAGAATAATTTTTTAGTCAGTAATGTAATTCAAAGGTAGTAAATTTTTTGAAATAAAAGTCAGTGCAGAAGGCCATAAACTAAGCTGTGTTAGCTGGCTGAATAGATGAATGTATTTAATTATTTTGCATTTATTTGTTTGTTGAACAGTAAGGAATTGTATGTTTATGGGAGGGAATAGTTTGTTACAATGTCTTCTGTCTGAGGAAAGTCCTGTGCCTCACTGGACCTGCATCCAGAGCTAGACACAACAAGACATTTGGTATTTGCCTCTATATTATGAATAGTCTCAGCCTTTGTGCCCACCTTCCTGACTTCAGCTGCCAAAAGGAAAAGTAGCATGGTAGCCAGTATGGAATCTGTAATTTAAAACACGAAAATGAAAAAAGAAAGAAAAGAAAAAAAAAAAAGAAAAAAAAATGTTAAGAATTGATATTGGAAAAAATAGTTAATAGTAATTGTTGTTAGATAGTTAAAATCGTGATTTGAACAGAGTTCCTCTGTGTGGCCATTCTATATTATGTAGATCACAATGATTTAGATGTTTTATGTTTCAGTTGTACCTGATCTCTGATATTTACATGGGCTCTTAAGGACTAGTAGTGGATGGAATTATGCTCAATTCCTGTTCCTTGTTACTAAGACACAATTGTTAGGGGTGTCTGGTTTAAGAATGGGGGGTCCATCCCAAGGTGGACTCGGCCTGTGTGAAGGGCACCACCTTGGCTAAGCCGGGTATCCATGTCTGATCTCCAGTGCCAAATGGAGGAATAGAAGACAGGTGACAAGAGAGGAGTTACAGTAACACTGGTTGGCACGCAGGAATGATGTTAGAAAAATGAAGGCTTGTTCAGAAGCCTGTGGTGTATTTCGCCTTCTGATTCTTGCACAGTCTTAGTAACTTTTCATCCAAAAATCTCTGGCTGTAGTGAAAACATTTTAGCTGAGAGCTCTTAACTAGCTTGTAACGAAAAAACACACAAACTGAATCTGTAATTAAAATCGGTATTTGTTTAATCCTGTCCACAAAAAGCTAATAACCCAGTTTTTAAACCGGACGCAAAACCTTACTCTTTGCAAGGGTGGGAAGTCTGTTAGGTAAGTATGCACATTATATTATGGAAGTATTCGTTGGAGAGAAACATAAGTGTAAGGGAGTTGGCACTGATTTTTTTTTTTTTTTTTTTAATTTTTTTGTTGTTCTGAATCAGACGATTTTTGACTTGGCCAGCATGGCTTCTCTGGCACTTCCATAACTGGTTGCAAGAAGTAGCAGCAGATGGAGTAGTCCTTAGTGGTGTGTGTTTGAGAGGAGGAAGTAAAAAAGGACTTTGAGCTACAAGTAATTCAAACATGTAAGGTTGTGTAGGGATGCCTTCATGAGGTTTCCTTCTAGAAGTGTACCAGAATCCACTGTTTAAAATAGATTTATAGATTTAAAATAAGGGTGGCCTTCTCTGATTTATTATGGGGTTGAAATTTTCATTCCGGTGAAAAGAAAGTACTTTGAATACTGTAGGTTTTAAGAATAAAAATTAAAAAAAAAAATACACGTTGGTGTTTTGCATGGGAGAAAAAATAAGTTTCCATTTAGGAGGTCATTGTAAAGAAGGTGAATGAAAAGAGTAGAATATGAAGTATTGCTTTCTTGGAACAAAATTTTTAGCTCAAACTGCTGTCAATTGTACTTTCAGATACCCAAGGACTCCTTCACTGTAAATACTGAAAGTTACTGAGCGTGTTTTTTGGCTTGCTCCTGTGAAAATAAGTTAAGATTGTTCAGTTTATAGAAACTAGCCTTTGGGGTTAGTAAGTGTAAGTATCTGTCTGCCACTGTGTTGGTACTTGGCAAAGGCTGTAGCTTAAAACTTATATAGATACATACATATATGTATATATGTATCTCATATTGTTTATTATAGGTGTTTTCTATGGTATGGCTGTGCAGTAGTTCTGTTGTAGTAATTTTTTTATACTTGATGTGCTGTTGATGAAGTGTTATTTAATTTTTTTTCCCCCAGTGTTCTTAGTATTATTAAGGGAACATCTGCTTAATTAGTTGGAGAGTTGAGAAAATGAAACACGATTCAGAATAGTAAAGTGGTTTGGTTGCTAAATACCAGTATTATTGTGAGTACAGAAGGGAGAAATTCTGGGATATAATTCTGTTTCTTACAGTGATAGGATTTTGGCTCACTGTGGCAACCTTGTTAGACTTATTTCCTCCCTCTCTCTGCTTGAGTCTTGAATGGTTAAAAAAATCTTGCAGGCCAGAAAGATAGAAGGTTAAATTATAATTTCACATTGAAGGCTCAGGGAAGTCTTTAAATCCATTGGTTGCAAGCTAGTATTTTAATGCTGTGTATGCTTACTTTAGCCATAAAGAACAACTAGTGAAGAGGAAAGGGTAATAAAAATGATTCAGATTGGAGGATGGGGGGAAAAAAAGCTTTTTAAAATTACATACAGATTGTATTCATACTAGATTTTAATGAGGGAAGAGTAATAAAATCCTGAAAACGCAACACATTCATGACTGCATGTTACTTGAACTTGCTCAGGCTCAGCTAGTGACTAGAGCCGATTGTTCTACTGGTGACAGAGTTAAGTAGTAGCATACTAAGTTTCCTTAATTATTTTTTCTTAATTAGGATTATATAAAATAAGCATTGATTAATTATTGATTTTTTTCCTTTTAGATAAATGAATTGGTAGATGCTCGTGATGTCAGCATTGGAGCCTGGTTTGAAGCACATATAGAAAATGTTACCCGAGCAACAAAGGGACATAAGAATGGTAAAGCTCAAGGAAAGAGTGGTAACACTTACAAAAGGACTAATGGAAACTTAAGTCAAGATCATTCTAGAGAAAATGCAAATAATTTGGACAGTACACCATCCACATCTTATTCAGACTGTATGGACACTGATGAAGAAGCTATTTATCATATCAAGTACGATGAGTAAGTGCTCCTGATACTATTTTGAGGACATCACATATTGTTACTTGGTTTGTATAAACCAAGAATTTCTTGAAGAAGCTTGGAATCAAAGAAAGCAAGTTCAATATTGCAACCAAGAAAAAAATTATTTAAAAAATTATGACACTTTTCAGTTGGATATAATTAATACATTGGGAGTAATGGTATTTTTCATGCCTAAATACTTGTCAAGAATTAATTTGTCTTTATGAAGCAAAATCCATCCTTACATAAGATAAAGGAAGCTATCTAACTGAATTTTTACTGTGGGTTTTTCTAAGTAAAGTATTGTTTTAATTTTTTTTAACTATTCCATGTGTATATTCAATTCCTCTTACTGGAGGTGAAGGAGAACTCTCATGAGAGCAAATTTTGTTACTTGATTTGGATCAATTTTATTCCAAATAGAAAAATTGTGCACAAAATTACAGGTCTGCACTTGCAGTAGAAGGTTTGTTACAAAGAACTTTGTGACTGAGGGCGTGAAATTGATTCTGAACTGGAGAGAGGGTGTTAAGGGTGGGTTGTGTTTTTTGTTTCTGTAGTAAAATCAAATTCCAGAGCCTGCAGTATGTGGGTAGAAAATGCAGAGTTTGGGGGGGAATTCTTACTTATGAGCAGGTTTTACACACTTCGTTTGCTTGAGAAATTGGTCCAGATATTTTAAAATACCTGTTAAAACATTTAAGTTAAAGCTTCTAAACAAATAAAACTTTGAATGAGTTGAGGATTTTTAATTTTTGGTACTGACATTAGAAACAATACTGTAGTTTGTGCAATGTAAGGTTAAGGTAGAAGGATGCTAAGTATCTTCAGTATTAACTAGATACAGATTTCCAAAATAATGTTTTTAGAACAGCTGTCTCAACTTCTGTTACTTTAATTTGTAACTGTGATTCTGCCTTACATAGAGAACTTCTTTGTTGCTCTTACTAGTAGCAGATACAACTTAATGCATTTTTAACTGAGTTCAGATTCTGTGTCTGCGACTGTATAAGTTATGTACTTCAAATGTTAAGAGAATTATTGAGGTGGAAGTAGAAATGTAAACACTTCATTGAATATTGCAAGAAATACATGAAAATAACTTGGCCAACCAGTATGATCAAAATGAAAATATTTTCTCTTAAGACTACATGTCTATTTTGGTATGATTTCAAAGACCTGACTTTAAGATTACCTAATTTTACAATAGTATGGATATACGTAAGTTAGCCATGGGGAAACATTTCTGAGACGGTAAGTGTAACTATTGCAGTGAAATTATGTCCCTTTTTTGTAGATACTGTTGCTTTTCATGAGTTACCAGTACAGAAGTAGAAAATTTTTCACAGCAGGTCTGATTTTTCTTTGGCATATTCATGCTAAAGAAAAAAAAGAAGGTTGACCTCTCTGTGTAGTTCAGAATCTAGCTGTTGCCTTTCATCAGGTGGAGACAGTCTTTTAACTCTTACTGTAAGATTACGTATAGCAGTTGTGTATTCTTAGCCCACAAAATGTTAGAAATGCAGTGTTGCAAAGTAGTCATTGACCTCACAGTTCTTTAACTGATCAAAAGTATTGGAAGTTTGAGCTTTTGGAGAGAAAAACTATTGGAAGGCTTTCTGAAAAGTGAGACTTGTACATTTATCAGTGATTTGGTTTTTGATGAATGTTACTGATAAAAGTCTTTCAATGTACCACTTTTTCCTTGTAGTGTTAACTAGCTACCATACGAATACACGTTATATGTGCACTCATACCACTTTGTTTTCATATACGAGTGTTTACCTCTTTGGTGTCTGTAGACCACGTGTGTATCCTGCTACCTGTATTCTTGATGTGGATCAATAGGGAGGTCATGGTGTGTTTTGCCATACAGTTCTCCGCTCCAGAAATTGTTTATCTCTTCACTCCTGTTCTTCAAGGTTCATATTTTACTGCATCTACTTTCTTCTTCTGCACAGTTATCTGTTCCTGGGTGTTTTCCTCTTTAGGTTTAGACACTGCATTTTGCTGCCAGGTGTACTTGGCATTCTCTAGTCCATCCTGGCTGTGTTGTTTTGGAGAAGGTGTTTTCCCTTTTATTTTCTAGAGGTCAGTATTTTCTAGGGTGACATAATTTCAGCTGTGCTTTGCCTACAACAGGTATATTCTTGCAAGACATGAAAACACGTGTGGTTATCTGAAACAGAACAAAAATGGTCTATGATATAAGCCTGGTGCCTGTGAAGCCATCAAAATTACTTGAATACATTGGAGGGACTATGTGTCAGATGTGCATACAGGCCCACAACTTCTCAAATCATCACTGATACTCAGTTTCCAGACTGGTTCTCCCTCTCTGCCTGTTATATCCTTCCAGTTTGGCAAAAAAATCACCAAAAAGAGGGTTACAGCTGAGAGTAGGTCACCTATAGTGCATTGAATTGGTCTGCTCCAGGCCCTTGACGCTGATGCACATCTTCATTGTGATGAATAATAAGTGTACTTTACTGTACCATGTGTTGTGGGAGACTTAGTCTGACAACCCCCACCCCTGCAACCCCCGCCACCTGAGAAAAACCCCCCAAAACCCCCAAAGCCCAAAACAAAAGACCAAACAAAAAAAAAATAAACCAAAACAAAAGTTCAAGAAACATCCTTCCTGCCACCGCTGTCTCTTGATGGCTGGAACCAGTGATGCTAATAGTGGTGTTTATGTTGGAGGTACTAGAAATCTGTGCAAACCCCCATCTCAGGACTAGGTCTTCCATCATCATAGGCCCAGTTTTTGCAGTGAAGTCCTCTAGGGCAGGCCTGTCTCACCTTGGTGTCTCCAGAATACACAGATCCATGTTTTGACTTGAATGAAGTCCTGAAACTGTTCTTTTTAGCAGTCCCATGGGTGTTGACACTGTATTCATAAATTCAGGACTGAGTTACCTGTTGTTCGACACCACCTATCTCAGAACTGTGTAGCTGGGAATTTTATCCAAAAGTGAAGCTTCACCTCAGTAATTTTCTCTTAGGCTGTGCGTGTCAGGAAAGTTCACCTTCACCTTAATTGCCTATTTATACTGGACCACACTTCTCTCTACTTAGAATTTTTTTGGGGGTGGAAGAAGATCTGTCAAAGAGCATGAAGAACTTATTAAGAATTTTCGTTCAAAATGTGTCCAGAAATTATGGTTGTGTTTATCCTCCCTCCGCCAGATTCAATGAGGGATAATGTTGCCGCAGCCAGGGGTTCTACATAGTCCTGCAACTGTGCATTGAGGAGTCTGGATCTGTATTGGCTTGCTTGTATGATCCACACCTGATTCTTTGGAAGCAGGTGGAACAGCATCAAGAAGTCTGACGGTCTTCTGGCCTTGCTTTTCTAGTTGGAAACATTTGATAGTCCCATGAAGTTAAGAATCCAATCAATCATTAATTCTTTCTCAGCAAAGTAACTTTGAGGTCACTTCTTAAGAGCAGCTGTTCATAAAGGATGAAGCAGTACTTGTCCTTCCTTTAAGTTAGAAAGCTGGTTTTAGCAGTGGTGCTGCTAGATTTACATGTCAGAAGTTCTGTGCAAAACTTACATATGTTGTTTTGCAGTTTTAGGTTTGCTAAAACACTTTTTTCTAATCCGTCTTTTCATAGGAGTGTACTTCCTCTGTGGGGCTGAGTTTTCATTTGGTCCTCTCTTCTTTCCACTTCTTGTTTAAATAGTGTAGTTACAGTGAATGTGAAGGGGAAAAACATGGCAGAGCTCTTCTAGCAAGCAGTATGATTAATAGAAATTAACCTTTCTGGGCAAGAGCTTATACTAGTTTCAAAGAGGTAACTGTCTTAGGGCTAAACAGAGCTCTCAGCCAGCTGTGACTGCTGCAGATAGGAGATGCTACTTGATTTTATAGGCAACAGGGTTAGTTGAGTTAGTTGGTGTTGTGGTTCCCTCTCCCTTTACAGCCCACCCCCCCAAGGCTGTATGCCTAGCTTTTAACTAAATTGCTGCAGTAGTTGTAAGGCCCACATGTTTCTGCAGAGAGATCATTCTGTTTGTAGACAACCTAGTGCCATTCAGAGGAAGAGAACTTCTCAGTTCCAGATTAAACTGGAGTCACAGCTCTTGATAGGCTCAAAGGTGTAAAAGGCTTGTGATGCTTAAGAACCCTATCTTCATCAGTGAGAAAGAGACCAAAGATCAGCTTTATCAATGCTGAGTGTCAGTAAGTACCAAGTCTCCTGGAATCCAGTTGTGGCTACGTAGCGTTTGCCTGATAGTCCTTCTTCTGCATTCAGTTTCTGAAGGCAGCATTGTTTACAGGTATGTTTCTGCTTCTAACAGTATTGTCTTCCTCCTCTTCTGGCACTTTGTTCACTGTATTTCCATTTCATCTTTGTATTTGTTAGTATCACAAAGAACCATTAAAGATTTTGAAGTCAAGGGTGTGCTGTGAAGTTTCATACGCTGCTATCATACATTGCTTTTGTCTGCTCCTAGTAACTGTCTTTTAATACAGAAGATGTGAACCTGTCTTGAACAGAATGAAGCCGAATCCTTATTTGAAAGGACTCAAGAGGAATCCAATACATGCTTAGATCCTGAAGTTAACTGAGATAACCGTAGGTAGTCTCTCCACCACAGCTTGTTTAAGAATCGCTTCTAAGTCAGGAGTGGGACACTTCAGCAGCTTAATGTGGCACCATAAGGACATTGCTGCTGTGTCATAAGAAAATTTGCCCTTTTCTTCAGTTTTATTTCATATTTGTTGCTTGTGCAGCACTGGATGTAGGCTACTGTTCCAGGGAGACAGTTCTGTCACTGAGTGTTAGCTCTTCCCTGAAGTATCAGTGGAGAGAATTACTGATTTACAAACACGCTGTCTTTTCCTTTTCCTGTTAAGAGTCATTTGTAATGAAGGCCTTCCATATTAGAAAGCTCTCACAGGATGGCTGTATATTTCTGCAGCCTGAGAAATGTCAGTGTGCTTACCTATATGCAAGTATAGATTCAGTATGGCTAAAGTGTAGATAACTTTTTTTTTCAGGGCTGCTGTGTTTGGCTGATGATAGCCCTCGTTTTTTTATCAATCAACAGAGAAGTTTAATTTAAACCTTGAGGTAATATCTGCATAATGTGTCACATAGTATGCTGTGGTTATTTATTCTAGGGAACCAGATACTTTAGCAAGAGGGATTATCTATTTACTTCATGCTTAATATGAGCTGAGGAGTAAGGCTCCCTGAACTCTTGCAGATCTGGAAATAGTCTGAGGTTTCTTTGTTTCTCACCTCAAGAGATTATAGTTAAGTCTGTGTCTGTCCTGTATAGGTTGTGTGTTGGATGTTTTTATGATCCATAAAATTTTACATGGATGTTTTGTCTTCGATGCGGAAAAAAGCCTTTCTGAGAAGCAGTATGAGGTAGGATGCACTGTATAGGTGAGTTACATGCCTAGCCTAATTCTGGCAATTTAGGTACCCAATGGCCGTTACTATTAGTGAGGTTTTCTAAAAGCTTTAACAAGTTCTTGGATCTGCAGGCAGAAGTTAGAGTATTTCTAACAGTAGATTCATTAAGAACAGATATTTTTCCCCCCAGTTCTTCATGTTGCATTTTACTAAAACAGACTTCAGTGAACAGGAAGACTTTAACCTGATGGGCGTAAGTTTCCAAGTACGCTAAGGTTCTTGTCCAGTAGTGTTCCTCTTCAAAGAGAAGCTCTTTGGTTGATTCTTCTGTTTGCCTGATGGATCTTGAGCATTATGATGTTAGTCCTTGCTTCCATATCAGTACACCATCTTTCAGTGGATTTCCTAGGCTTCTCTCTTTGCACTTTACTAAGGTTAGTGTTTCTTCTGGGTTTGGTGACAATACTGCAGTCTCAGATGCAGACAATGCTGAAGAGCCTCATCTTCAATGGAGTAGAAAACTGATAGTTGATGTTAACCTTTAGAGCCTGTGGCAACCAGCTTGCTACCTCTCTTCTTCAGCAAGTTGACTTCCATGATTTCTCTCACTTTTAAAGGAAGAATGACAGCCTGCGTGTGAGTCTCAGTGTTAGTTTGGTGGGTTTTGTTTTGTTAGTTTGTTTGTTTGTTTTTAATCAATATTGCAAGATTTCTTTTGGGACATAGTCTAGGTTTTGACTGAAACTGAGATTCAACCTCCTGAGTTTTGTTAGAAAACTGGCTTTCCTTTACTCTTATTAAACTGCATAACTTTTAGTAAGTTGGATAGAACAAGCATGATTCAGCGTGCTTGGGACAAATTACTTCAAATAGTCCCCGTGTCTCTTTGTGCTGCTAACTGGAAGATCAAAGGATACAGTGGTCTTAGAGATGGTCTCATTTGATGCTGGGAATTTGAAAATCTATTGCAAGACTGCTAAGGCAGATCTTAAGTTGCAGTGTACTTCTAACTGACATTACTAAAGAATGTTGCCATTCTGGATATCTGTAGAATATTAGTACTGCCTATTATATGTGTTTACAAACTGCTGTCCTTGGATGTGATCCTACAGTAATTACTGCGTAGTGAAGAAATCAGAAGCCCACTCAGTCTAAACTGTGGGTGTGGGGGGCTACTGACTTTGCCTATAGACCGTTGTGTAGTTAGTTAGGAGGGTACTTAAGAGCAACTAGTTCCTTTGAGGTATCATTTCCATGTGCATCATTTATCTGTCCTGGAGCCTGTATGTTGTTGAGGTTTTAAAGTAGAACCAACAGCTGTTTTCTGCAGACAAAACAGCTTTGAATGGGTGAACTTCGCCCATAGCTGGGCAAAGCATGCATAATCATCAATGTGCCTTTCCTAAAGTGACACTGTATTTGCACTCAGGCTATGCTGACCCTTGTTTCTTGTAGAGAACTCAGTTATGTAGTTGCTGCTAGTGACGCATCTGTGCGCAGTTCCTGTACCAAAAATACAGGGCAGGAGGAATGGGTAGAGAAGAACATGTGCATATCTGTGCCTGTTACAGAGGCAGTTTTGTTTACAGAGTAAATTTGAGTAATTTCTGAGAAATAAAATTACTGGTGAGTAGTCCATTTCAGCATGAAGAATTAAGAACAGTGTTGATTTTCCTCAGTATCTAGTTAAAGATGTCTGTTCTTACTGCTTCTGTCTTTTAAGTTGCTGATGCTGTTGCATCTAAACAAAGAGCTATTATAATTAGGACCTGTAGTCCTTAAGAATAAATTCACTTACTGTTGTGCTCAACTTCACAGACCATTTAACAAAAATACATTCCTTACCCCAAAGAGATGACAGCCTGCTTTGAAGGTAAAGGCAGGTACATATGCCTTTACTGTATGTATGTACAGTATTACATACGTGTTTGTGTGCATATTTATGTGTGTATATATATGTATATACAGTATGTATGCCGTTACTGTAGTTGCAAGCCTCGGTCAGTATGTCCCTCATTAGCCAGTTAGCTTTCCATAAGCTGTGTGAATTGTCATAAAAATAAAAATTATTGTGGAAAATACCACAGTAATCTTAGACCCTCAGATCATAAATGGAGTACAGGAAAAGTTTAGTGTATGTGGTCATTTGTACTAAAAGGGCACTGATCCCAGTGGTCTGGGATGCCTGTTAGACTCCTGTGTTCCTAAGTGTAAAGTGAATTGATCCTGTTCTATCAGTCTGTCAGTGGTGACTTGCATTCCGACATGGAAGGTTTGCTGTTAACCACTACTATAATGCATTGATCTGTCAACTCAGTACTCCTCTGTGTTTTCATTTTTGTTTCTGTGTCTTCTTGAGAACCATTTGTATGGTTGGCTGTCTTTTTTTACCATTTGAAGCTTATTTGCTTGTGCTTCTAAGCTGTTCGAGTCATGTTACAGGCATAGGTGCCTCATGCTAGCTGAAAGAGATACAAGAATAGGAGCTTGGGCAACAAACTATTTGAACAGATGGGGAACAGAGCAAGAAAAAAGGTTAGGAGGAGAAAAGTTGGGAGGGATCCTACTTGAAATACTTTCGGGTTTTCTTCTTGTTTTTCTTTTTAAATGTTTGTACGTTCCCCAGATCTCATCCTGCTCAAATGGAAAACATTTATTCCTATATTATTTCATGTTGTAGGAGCTTTGAAAAGTCTTAAGTGCCAGGAGAAGAAGGTCTTTTAAGTACAAGAGGAGTTCTTATTGTCAAGAAGATTACTTTTTTCATTTAAACCCTTTTCTTACACATCTATTCTGTTTATTCAGGAGTAATCAGGGTTGCAGACAGTAAGAGAAGTTCATCTTGAAAGTGGTGTGAGGAGAAACAGTTCCCAATGGAGGCTAAAGGTATTGCTGGTGTTCTGTTTTTATAAAGACAGGAGACAAAATTAGAAAAAATTATAAGGCATTTTGTTTGGAAGACTGTGATAGCCTGGCATTCTAAAATGCTCTGTCCTGCTGTAACCATTATCCTTACCAAAAGAGTCTTGCCTATTTCAGGTGAGTTTCGTTTGTTATTTGTAGTCCAGACTGTCAGTGACTTTTGAAAAATAATTTATTTATATACGGTTCTGCATTTTCTTTAAAAATGTGCATGTGTGTGTATGTATGTATGTATGTGTATATATACATACACACATATATTAAGAAAACTAAGATTTCGCTGTGTTGTCATAGAAGTCAAAAAGTTTAGTTATCCTGTGTGCTAAGTAACATGCAAGACACAGATAGATAGCTGGAGAGTACAGAATATTTTGAAGAAATGAGAATAAAAGTTATAATACTGCCTGCTCAAGAAAAATAATCTCTTTTTTCCTTGAAAGTGTCTCCTTAGCTGAAGAGATCGTCAAGAGGATAATAGTCTTAAACTTGCTATTCCTTTCTTAAGGAATGGTTTGAAGGTTAGACTTGCTTAACAGGTATGTTTTTCAGAATATTTTTAATGTGGAATGTTCAAATAAAGGTAGTAGGCTGGGATTTAATAGAATGTATCTGAGAATTCACACAGGGAGCACTTTTCGTGATAAGTTGATTTTGGAGACCAAAAGACACTATGGGCCACGGTCAGATGGGGTGGCCACTGCTGCTTCATCTTACCTTATTTCCTGACTACGTACATCAAAGTTGCATTGAATTTGATGGTTGTGTGGCTGTACAGTGAAGTGTTCTTGCTCCCTAATTTATCTAAAAAGTAGTGTTCACTAAATGAATATTACTATTTTTTTGTGTTACTGATCCAATCAAATGAAATTGCTCAGTGGCTGCACAATGGGGGCAGAACAAGGGAAACAATCACTACTTCTTTGAGAGGCAGCTGCCTTGAGCAGCATTAGTAAAAGTGTGTAATGCCAACAGTTCGATTTTGTCTTCTCTGAAGAAATGCCCAAATGCATTCCCTTGCACACAATATATTTCTCAAATATCCCTTCTAAACATGTTTAACTGAAGCACTTGACTTTATTTCCTATGCTTTATGTGTATAAAGAAAAAATGCTTATCAGGAAGGTGTACACTGTCAAATTCCTGTCACTATTAACAGTTGAAGTGGGGAGACTGGGGGGTGATTTCTTTGAAGCATACTGAGTTAATGGTTAGAAATACGAAGAAATGTTGGGTGCTACAGACCATAGCTTCATTATATGGCACCTGTGATCTTCAGTTCATGTTGGCCACTTTAGAATTTTAGAAGACAAAGAGGAATGAGAACCGTGTTATCTGCCTAGCAGAATCTTCTCTGAGGGCAAATGTTTCCTAAGGGGAAACACATGTTTTCTTTGACCTTCTGTCAGTAACAAACTTTTTGTCATTGATCGCAGTGACTGCTTGTAGTACCTCTAATTTTGTTTTTTAGTTTCTGATATCAGTGATTAGTTTGTTTACTCATTCAAAACTTTTTGTACAGATAATTAGACAATGCTAGAACAACAGGAGACCTGCTAGGTCATGTACGAGTCCTCATTCTTTATGTCCTTACTAGAAAAAAGAGTGCTACTACGATATGGCTGGCTAGGCATATTAGTTCAAAATTTTAAAGTATTTTGTGGGAGTAGCTGGCACAGCACTGGTCTTAATTTCAAGAATTTGATTCCTTCTAAGATTCCTTGTCCCATTTGCAGTGTGTTTCCTGGCTGCATAATCTCAGGGTGTTTGCATGTATTAGTCTTCAGGGTTTAGACAACTGGCATTAACTGTAAGGCTCAGATTTCTAAGGATGTAGACACTTTCCACAAACTGAAAAGGAAATAGTTTGAGGAGAAAGTTAAGGTGTTTCTTGTGCTTCTTTAGAAAGCATATGAAATGAAAAGAGGGAAACTTTGCTGTCCTAGTAGTTGTTTGAGAGAACAACTGAAATGTCAACAGCTAAACTTTTTTTCTCTATAAAACTGATACTTGGCTGAAAAAAATGGTGTGGTTTCTGAAAATGTGATTAAACTCTTTTTACTTCTTGTCTTTAGCTGTAAGTATTCTCCTTGCACAGTCACAGATTTGAACACCTGAGGAAAGGTTTTTCAAAAAAGTCTTTCAGTAATTGTGACTTGTCATCCTGTGTGCTAACTGGTAAAGTAAACCTGGTTCTCATTACATTAACAGTATTTAGACGCATTGTACAACAGTTTTGTATTAAGAATTCAACCTTATATGTATTTTTTACAGCTTCTGAAGTTCTCTTTTGATACTCTGTTTCCACTTTGCCTTCTTTCAGAATATCCATGTCCACACAGTGCAATGGTGTAAGTCTAGAAGTTATTTTTGCTTAATACTCAGAACTAAAATCATTAGGAAAGTAAGATGTTCTCTTCAGGCTATTAGTACAGTTTCTCAGTGTTTAAGCTGCTTAATTCTGTAATTGTTAGTTGTTAGGTAAGGTTTTCAAGAACTTGTTCATATTCCAAGTGACTGATTTTTATATTTATTGATATTTGTTATTTCTTCCAGTCTACTATTAGAAATAAATTACCTTTTTTTTTTTTTAATAACAAATTATCAGGCCTGCTGCTTGTCTTTTGGAAGTGCAAAACCACAGCTTTATCCTGGTGATTTCCTACCCCTTCCCTCCATAATTGTGGCTTAGATGCTTTTCCAGTATAGTGTTGTTCTCTTCTTCAAAACACTACAGCAAAATTATGCTCATTATTTCCTCTGGTAGCAAATTGTCCAGAGGTGGTGGTGGTGGTATGAATGCAGTTTTATTCAGGTTGACCTTCTTAATCAAATTTGCCTATTCTATGAGCACATTCCGTTTTCTTACTTACTTTATTTCTGCCCTTCTATTCCTTCATTTCTGGCTGTATGTTGAACTACTCTTTTCTTAGTTTGTTGCTTGGGAATATAAATTATGCTTTCATTCTGTTTATATTGGAAAGTAGTAACTTAAGAAATTGCAAATCTGCACTAACTTTCCCTACCATACTAGTATGGAGAGGGGATGGGGAAGTCTTGTTTTTTGTTTCCAGACTTTTATCTTTCCAGTTCCAGTTGTTCTGGTAACAGCTGGGAAAAGCGTTAAAGGGTATGTTGCAGCTTCTCAGTAAATTGAGCAGACTTGTGTATATTCTGACATTGAGCTAATGTTTAGTATTTGAGCATTTTAGGAATGAGCAGGTACTGGCCATAGCCAAGAGAAACTGGAATTTTTACTTCATGGATAATCCTTTGCTGTGGAGACTGTCAGCGCAGATAGGAAATCTTAAGAAATCCCTTACAGTTAGAAATATTACTGGGAAAAATTAAATTACAGAGAAATACAGCTTAATGATGAACATGAGACGTCTTATGGGTGGTGTTCATTAAACTGTTATGATTATGCTTACTGTTGTGATGTTTGCTTTTTTCAATATTAGGTGCCAGGTGTAATGAAAATTATGGAAAATCAAGAAAATGTCTACAATTGTTTTAAGGTTGAATTGCCATATAATCTTCCATTTCAACTGTACCAGACTTTTGCTAGTCTAATTAGAACACTGCTGTGAAAATGTTTCTGTTTTCTCTTGAGGGTCATCTTAGAATTTTAGAAGTTACTCAATAAATAAGAAAACACTTTCAGTAAACATTCACGTCTAACAGTAGTCCTTTATTATAGCTTGCCAGAATGGGTTTTTCACTTTATTTTTGAAGCTTGTTAAAAGATGCTATTTGTTCTCTTTATAATTTGGTTTATCTACCTAAGTCCACTTATTCCCATTTTGTGATACTGTATTTAAATATTACTCTTGCATATTTAAAAGATTTTTAAGTTAATGTGGGATTTTTTTAAACTTCGGGAAGACAAACATGGAGGGAGGTGGCAGCGTTTTCTAACCTGAATGTGTTTTTTCCATCCTCGGGTAAATTGTGGCATTAGATACATTTGAGGGCAAAAGTTTACTGTGGGAGTACTGTTTACTTGTTACTTTGTGCAACAAGGAATACTGGTACTGTACTCAACATATATAGCATGGTTCTGTGATTTTGAGCCCAAGTCAAAAGCTGTTTCTGCTGTTCTGCCTGAGGTGTCAGTTATGGACAAATGTGAATAGTTAAATATTGGCTGCCATTCACTGATACCCATAAAAGCATATTTCTATGTGTGAAGGCACAGCAGCAAAACATTCAATGGCTCAAACCTGATGCAAAAGAAGGGTGAGTTCTGACATGGGAAGTCTCACCTGTTTGTAAGCTATCTTTTTTTTTTTTTCCAAAGTTTATGAGCTTAAGTTTCTGACTAGTCAATGTGAGGAAAAATTCACTCAGTGAAGAGTCTGCTTTCTTCTTTCTTTGGAAAGCAGTTAGTCTCTTTCTGTTTGTAAAAGGGGACTTAGGGAGTGTCTTTTGGTGAGTGATCTTGTTCTAGTCATGCTGATAAGCAATCTTCTTTGGGTTTTTTCATTGGATACTTTCAAGAACAGAGGTGGAGTCATTAACGGTGACAATCTTAAAAGTTCCTCAGCAGTACAGTAGGAAAGATTCTGTTCTGAATTGTATAGGGATGGGAAAGATCACATATATCTGAATTCGGGGAAAAAAATATTTCGTAGTTGTTAAGTAAAAACTGCATTTGCCCAAAGGTCTCCCAGGAAAAAGAGAACCTGAAGTCATTTTATTTTTAGAAGAGAACAGATTTTTCAGAGCAAAGTTAAGTTTCTACAAATGTAAGATTTTGGAAATATTTTTTTTTATTTAATTTTTATAGTGACGCTGGAACTTTTTAAATGTATATTGGTTATTTTTGCAGTCCCACTGATCTCATGTGTACTTCTCACTTGATTATTTCACTGTATACATAAATGATGTCTATTTTTTATTTGTTGTCTTTAGTTTCTTGATGTTTAAGCCCTATTTTAATTTTGGAGTTCAGGTAAACTGGGTCTTCATTTACTGTGTGCTACTTGCTGCCATCTCCAAACTTTAGGAAGGGTTTATTGTAAGAAGATTGGAAGTGACAAGTAGTTCAAACATAGCTGTCTTTAAGATTTCAGTAGTCTGTTGTACTATAACACAATGTCATTATTCAGGCACTCAATAAAGTAGACATTATCTGTGTAGCTGCCTTTTGCTTTATTACCTGTAGATTAATCTCCCATATCTTTTTTGTGGATATTACAGTTAAAATGTTCATAATTATTATAGTAGAATTGTGTAATAGTTCTCATAGGAAAGGTGCATGATATAAAAGTAAAACTACAAATCTTACCTTTGCAGTACACACTCAAATTGGAAACAAAACCAAGTAAAAAAATTTAGGAACTGTGGAAAGTTGAATCATATGAGACTGTCATTTTGATAATGGCTTGATCTCAAGCACTTGCTTTTGTATGATACAATTCCTGTCATTAGGGCTTTATAATTAGGATCCAAAAATGTTGGGGAAAAAACAGTCTTTGGATTTAACATGTGTAAGTAGGTAAGGATATGGGCTTTTTTACTGGGCCATTTGTTTATTTAAAGGTACAGCCACTTTTAAACTATTGTGCTTCATGTTTCTTTAAACAAACAACAAAAAAGGTAATTTTAAGGTAATTTTTCCCACAGATTTAAGACAAAGTCTAGATACCTGCATGGTAGAGGTCAAAATAAATGCCTGGAGATAGAATGCCAGGTTCAGCTGCTGCCGCTGACACCGCCCCGCACACCCCACCCCACCCCACCCCCCCGTATCTGTATTAGCAAACTGTTGTGTTAGATTTACTAAAAGGTATAAAAGAAAGCAAACGTAACTTGTTTAAAATGTCTCCAATTACATCAGCGGGCTTTCAATCAGCTGTTCAGGACTTTCAGGCTATAGCCCTGGTTTCAGGCCGTAGTCATATAAGAGCCTCATGCTGTTCATGACAGTAGTTTTAGTATTTATGTAGTAATGTAGTAAGTTACAGTGTGTGATTTCCCCAGTGATCTTGTTCACTATGATGAGGGCATGCTGCAAAGTGACAGACATACTTTTATTAGTAAGAGTAGTATTTTGCCATTATGATTTAATAGTGCTGTTTGATAAAGGTATAATAACTGTAAAGCATGAGTGCTCTTGCTGAAGAGCAAGATAACTTCGCCAGATAAGCAAGTTATTTGCAAGAGCAAATAACTGCATGATGGAAGTCATTGGCAGTGTTTGTTAGGAAGTGTGAATACTTTTAATAGCACTTGCTTGTAGGCAGTAGAGTTATTTTCACTTTCTCTGTTAAATTTGTACTGTGATCTCATCTAGTACTAGTTAAATGATGGAAGAATCTTTATTTGAGTCCACATAGTACCAGAAAGTAACCTCACAGTTTTAATTCAGCATTTTATGTTTTGCAACAGGCCAGTTTTTTTCTGCAGGCAATGTTTTCATCATGTTCACACTGTGCTGTTTTTCCAGCACATGTGCAAACTACACAGGCTCTACTATAATTTGAATAATTGCCTTATACAGAGGATTTAAGAAAGCTGTGGTTTTAAACTGTTAACATCTCAAATCCTAAAAGATTATTTTTCTTGCATTGGGATTTTAGTTGTAGTGCTGTCAATATCACTATCTAACTTCTACTAAATGAGTCTTTATCAGCTTGGAAAGGAATTGGAGCTCTTCAGAAATTTTTCATTACTCTTTGATTTTTGCATGTGTGCTGTGGTGGCACACATCAATACAGGAGGAAGAAGGCAATCTCGTAAACCCTAGCAATTTGTAGGTAGTATTATATAAAGTACTGTGTAAAAAAGTCACCAAATTTCAGTGAAAAATAAATAAAATTTTCTTAATTTAGTGAACCATTAATTTCTTTTGATACTGCATTTCCTACTACATCTTGCCCAGAGAAGTGTGTTGTGAAGAAAAGATTCCTACATTTATCTCTTTAGATTTTTTGGTTTTGTAATTTCAAGGGAGAAACATTTTCAGTTTGTTAGCTCACATATCATATTGAGAGTGTTAGTTTTCTTTCTTACTACATTTTGTAGTTAGACTATTTTTTAAAACATGGTGCATGGAATGTTGGCTTGGACTATATTCACCACATGAATTTGATATGCTTTGTTTGTAGGGTCAAATTTTTAACAAGAACTTGTCCTAAATGTGTTGTTATTGAAGTTAGTGGAAATGAAACAAATGCATGAAAGCAAAGCTAAGTTAGAAATATGCTGCGTTGAAAAACCTAGTTTTAATCTTCACGACGTTTTCATTGTCACTTTAACTGCAATGTTAACTTTAATGTGAGCAAACTGGGGCCATGTGTGTGCCAAAACCTTGAATTTGATTGCATTCCAATCAAAAAGTCATCCACTGCTTACAGATTTGGTTAAATTTTTAATTATTTTTTTTTAAGAAAACTCAAGGAGGCTGTTTTCTCCACGTGAGCTTTGTCAAATTCCTGGTCTGTGTTTAGTTGAAAACTAAACTTTCAAAAGCATGTTAGTTCAGAATTTTATACTATGTTTCTTACATGCCCAAAGCACACTTAAAATTTAGACTTTTGAAAAATGTTGTCTGTGACTTTGTTCTTACTGTTACAGGAGTTGTAATCATTACTGTTGTTGGTTTTACTTTTCAAGGTACCCAGAGAATGGCATAATAGAAATGGACACCACTAATCTTCGACCTAGAGCAAGAACCATTCTGAAGTGGAGTGAACTAAAAGTGGGTGATGTGGTGATGGTTAACTACAATGTTGAGACTCCAGAAGAAAGAGGATTTTGGTTTGATGCAGAAATTACCTCTTTGAGAGAAATCTCAAGGACTAACAAAGAGGTTCATGCTAAAATTCTGCTGGGGTAAGATTTGCTTGACCAACTTGTAAAATCTGTACATATCATATAAAATGTTTGGGGTTTTTTTTTTTTTTTTTTTTCCTACTAGTCATCACTAGATTAAAATTAATGTCATACTTCAATTCCACAGCTGTCTGAGTCATGGAATTACAGTGCATGGTTTTGACGGTGTGCAGACTTAGCTGTGAGTCAGAGTTTTTACATTTCCTGAGATTGCTGGAGGCAACAATAAGGTTTCATGTATTTGTGGTTCAAATTGATCAGTGTGTTTTATTTATATTCCTTTATGTTAGATATTTATACATTTATATTTTTATATATGTTATATGTTCAATTCTATTGAAAGCTGAAAAATCTGTGTTCAGTAATTTTTGAGCTAATTGGGAACCCGTAGGTCTCGCTGAGTATTAGTCGTCTCTGACAATTTGAGTAAGTTTCTGAACCGGCTAATTGAATTTTTAAATAACAAAGTATTTATGTGGGTATTATAGCTTCTGATAAGTAGAATGTAGAACTATAGGATGTAGGAATTGCAAGTTTTCATGTGGCTGAACTTGCCTGGGTATCTTTGCTTTGTTTGCCTTTGTCATTAAAAACTTACAGTTCTTTAGGAGCAGTGTTTTCTGGAGAAATCCATATGGGTATTACTGTCAGTAAGTTGTGCGATTGTCTTCTTAGGGACAAACAAGATGACCAATCTTCATGGGCAGTCTACTTGAGGAATTCATTGTAACCTTCCTACTCATTAGCTTTCCTCATTCCTTTAATGCTACCCTTTTCTGTTATGGAAGGGGTTAAAGCATATGGATCCAACCTGCCACCTCCACCCTTGCAGAAGATGGGGATGTATGGGTACTTACATGGAGTGAAACTGATTTTAAAATTACACTGGAACTGAAGTGATTTTTTTTTTTACCTAAGAAATTATTCTTTTAATCTTGGCATGTATGACATTTGCTCAATGAGTAGTGTCATGATTCTGGGAGTATATTCCTCAAAATGAATTGGACTAGTTGCATCATAGTGTAGGTTTTTTCATGAGAAAGGAGAGTTGTTGTATCTGTAGGAAGACTTACAGTGTAGGACATGATTGATTGGAAAAGGCACACATAAGAGTTACGATCAAGTGCAATTCAGTATTTTGTGTTAAAAAAAAAAATTTGTACCTAGTACTGGGAAATAGGAAAGACGCTGACTTAGTAAACCATGCAAGTGGTAGAGCAGCCGTATGTACTTGCTCTGTAGGTAAAGCAGAAAAAAAGGAAACCTTTAAATGTGAAGCAAGGAGAAATTGAATACCTAGTTTGAATTATTAACTTGGAAGGGAAGAAAGATTAAGAAATGGAGGCCAATGTACAGACATGAAGATTTTCATTGTAATGCAGTATTTGTATGGCATTTGGTGAATCAGAAGTAGTATTCATGACCTTCTACAAACAGAACTGTCCAGATACCACTTTACATGAAGTTCAGATGTCCATTGGCAACATTATCTAAAACTGTTGTCTGCATGGATTCTTTCAGAGTTCTTCACATTTATTAAAATGTGATAATCAAAATATGTTAGCAAAAGCAAACACCTGTTGGCTGATAAAAAAGTTTGTTCATGATGGTTGGAACTCTATAGGATAGTCTTTTTTTATCTAAATAAGCTGGTAGTTATGCTTCAAATCTGAGTTTGGTAACCTTAAGTACCATGGCTGCTGTGACAAGTACCATGGGGTTCCCCGTAGTATTGGCATGTACTATCCTCTGAAAGCAGTTGGGGGGGAAAAAGGCATTCGACAAATATCTTGTTCTAGGATGGTGACTTTAAGTCCATTTTTCAAATGAAATCTTATTTCAGTGAATTTTCTTCCTGATTAAGCATTCAAGCTTCATTTACTTGTTGATAGATTGTATATGCATAATCAACTAGTCTTCAGAAAGTAGTTATCTGAGCCCTGCTGATACTTACCAAGGAGTAATTCTGTATCACCTGTGCTACCTAAGTCATTCGTCTGAATTAGCAGTAAAAGTAGAAAATAGTGTTTCAATGTTTATTAATATATATTAATATACTAATGTAATAGACATATTACAAAATATTTTAATATAAATTAGAGTCATAATATTATGTTATAATATTACTTTAGACTAAAATAATGTAATTAATATATGAATATTCTATAATATATTATTGATATGTTGTCATTAATTCTTAACATAATGATAGCATTAGTTAATTGTTTTAAATAAAGGTGAAATCTATTTTTAGTGCTTTATGAGTATATGTTAGTGATTGATTGATTGATTGTATATTAGTGACTAATTATTTGTGTACTACTTAAGAACAACCTTAGCAGGCAGTAAAGGGAGGCAGAGTTCTCAGGTTTGCTTCAGATACGTTCATGGCTTGGACTATTTCCCCTTTCTGGTGTTATGTCAAAGAGGCTTTGTATAAAACAGTTTTGTACCCAATAGCTGAATGTTTGGTTTATTGATCTTCATTGCTTTTGACAAAGATTTGTGAAGCCTTTGGCACAGTGACAGGAAATAACCAGAACACGTACTGTTTGTAGTTATGCTTTGGAGCTGGTATTGCAGGTACTTCTTTTTTACTCTGTGTGTTGACATGTGCGTTTGTTAGGTGTTACTTTTACTTATGTCTCAGTCATAACCTAAAGGAAATGTTCTCTGTGGTCTGTCATCAGAAGTTCATCTTTTGGGAAACTGATGTGGATTAGGGAATATTACCGAAGAGAGAAATGAGACTGAACAGAGGATAAAAAGTCATCATACAGAAGAGTTGACCACATATTAGTAATTCTCATTTGTACTCTATTTGCATTGCCACTGAAGTATGTAATGCAGGATGTCTAAAACCTATCCAAATGGGACTTCCTGTGTCTCAGGTACAAATACTAGGGAAACAGCAGTGCTTTTCACAATGGAATATACATGGCTCTAGGACCATAGGTCTCATGATTTTGCATATGGTTCAGAATGGTCTGTGTGTGTGTGGTACCTCTGAACTGATTAACTAAATTTGCAGGGTGTACCTGTATTTTTAAACATCCTCTGTTTCTTTTTTTTGGGAGTGTCTTCTGTTTCATGATGAAAGCAGTTATTTGTACTCCGGAGTATTGCGACTTGTTGTCTTTGCTCTTTAAAAGGCATCTATCAAATACTTGTTACTGATGGGTATTTGTGAGGCAAACTGTCACATTTTATTTTAACATTGGAGCTGGCTTACATCATCAAAGTCACTCCACCAGGTCAAACCAACTAGTTCGAATGGTGCTTTGCATTTTGTCGTTGCTAGATTTCAAGATAAATAAGAGACAAACCCATATCTTACTTTTCTTCAGTTAGCCTTTGAATGTTTCAGTTATCAAGGACTCTGCCAATACCAAGACTTGTATTTTGTTTAAGCCTTTGGAGTTAGACAAGAATGTCGGTAAAATCTGTTCACTTTGCAGATCTTACACCTCTTGGACTATGTATTTAATGAATTTGAGGTATTTACACAAGCAGCCTTAATGGAAAGTAACAGAAAGGGTCCCAGATTTTCTGATTTACATTTGTCATCTTGTAGTTTTGCAGGTTTTTGTGTGAGGCTTCCTGCTCCCAAAAAGGAAGGATTGTTTTGTTTTCAGATCATTCTGTCTGATTTTTCAATAGGCTTATTATGTTTTCTGTGTAACCTGCAAGATCTGGGGCTTATTAGAACACAATGTTTGCCGCTTTTTTTTTTTTTTTTTTTTTTTTTTAGGATATTTTTCTGTTTATCTTCTTTTAGACTCCTTTTATTCGTGTCTGATATGTTTTTGTTCTCAGAAGGCAGTATGATATTTTTTCTGTCTTTATGCTATCTGTACAGGTTTTACTTTTAGGTATTCCTATCATTTCTTTTGAACAAATTTTTCTGTTTATATTTAACTGCTCATTTTTTAAGTAATTTGTAATACTTGCTTTTATAGCTTTGCAAAGGTACAGAATTTAAACACATCACAGAATAGTGAACTAACGGTGAAACAAGCCTTGCATATTGTTCTAGAAGATTTGAAAAGTTCTTGTGCTTCTGTGGATTTCTGTCTAGATCTGGTCCAAAAAATAACATTTATTGGAAGGTGACCCTTGTTTTGACACTTGTTTTTCTAATAGGAGTACCATACGTCCTATCCCTCTCAGTATGTATTGTGATAATCAACACGTCACAGTTGTCATACTTTGTAGGTGCCCAGTAGCGTAGTTCACATACTATGTTTCTCCTTTAGGCCTAGAATTTCTGTCTATGTGGTTTATCCCTTCCTGATGCTCGTATAAGTTTGAGGTGTGATTTTCTACCTAAGATAACTTTACAGTTTATTTATTTTAATGTAGCATCTGTGACTGTTGCTGGTTGATCTGGGAAGGCATTATTTTACTGGTATGTGGAATATTAACAAAATTTAATTGGAGCCATTTAAAAAAAACCACTTTCCTGCTGTGTTAGCTGGTATCCTAATAATAAGAACTCTAATTGCTGAAGAACTTGCCTGCAGCTTTCTTGCACAGACATAAAAATGGCCTATTTCTTCTAGGCAACAAAACTTCTGCAAGGGTGAATTTGTGTCTTCCTCTTTCATCTTCTCCTTATGACTTCAGTGGAGCTGGTCACCTCCTTTGAAGAAGAGGCCTCCTTTTGAATCAACGCAGCTGGTTCAAACCAAGACAGATTCTGGTTGTCCAAGAAGCCTGCTGGGATTTTTCATGGTGGTTCTGTAGAGGTGATGCCTAGAACTTCCCAAGCACTTCTGTGAATGGCTTTTCCCTAGTCTCCACAGCAGAGATGGCTCTTTTTGTGATACACAGCCTTAGGTAATAATCTCACAATTCTTAACAGGAATAACTCTAACTACAGGAAGAGTATGTTGGATCCCACTTAATTATCCTGTTGACAAAAGAACTCATGTTTTTGGGGGTGGCGGTCTGTGTGTGTGTGAAAAGAATGATTGTTTGATCATAAGAAGTGAAGTTTACTGGAAATCAAAATGTTTCTTTTTAAAGTCCAGATTAAATTTTTGGTCTTGCTTCAATTGTGATTTCATTTTTGAGGAAAAACCCAAGAATTGAAAGATACAATGGACATGAAGACAGAAACAGAATATTATTAAAGAGACTTTTGAGTAGCATACAGTGCCTCCTCTTACATAAAAAAAAAGGAGTCTGGGGTGCAGAACAAACTGCCCGGAAGGTATTGGAATGCACTGTCACCTACTGGGACTGGAGAAAGGTTGGTGTCCAGGATGCGTTGCTTCCATCAAATGCGAGAGACAGAAGAACAGCTGACTAACAATAGTTCATGAAGAGCACATGAGCAGAGTGAATCCTTTAACCACTTGCTGTGGTTATTATCCTCTCCACAAAGGTCATAAATGAGATGTAGTACCTTGGTTCAGCACTTACGAAATGAAAACCAGCAAGTTTAGAAAGAACTGAAAGAGCACATTTTGAAGGGTATTTGGCTGATTATATGTATCTGTTGTTACAGATACTCTTTTCCTGTTTCTTCTTTCTCCTTTCCCTTCTTTCTCTTCAGAAAAAAAAAAATCCATTTTACAAACACTCTCTGAATAGCTATGATGGACAGGTACTACACAGATCATAGCTGTTCCTCCATGCACTTGATTCTCCTGCTGTCTTTGTTTTTGTGCTTTAAAGAGGACAGATCTTCAGGAGGTTCTGTTGTCCAGAGAGGAGCGGAAGGATTACAGTTTTAAGATTGCTCACCACTAATTATTTTTCTTACATAGAAGAGATATTTTGTCTCTTGATACTGCCCTCTTCCCCATTCATAAAGAAAGAGCATGAAAAGTAATTTATTTGTCCTTTGTGCTACTTCCCTGCACGTTGCCTGTTCCTAACTGGCAGTATGGAGAAACTGGTGTTTGTTTGAGTGTTTCAGTTTGCTTTCCCAAAATGGAGGGAAAGTAGACTAGGTGCTTTCAATTGATGTTGAGTCTTTTGGACTGTGAATATAGTGTTCCTTTATCTTGAAATTCAAAATCTGAGTTGCAAACCAAGTCTGCCTTACTAGAGATAGCGTTATCTCTCAAGCTAAGTAGCCCAGTTACGTGGGAGCTGCTCAGTCCTGCTGGTGAAAGGGTAAGATTTTGGAGGATAGATCCTGTCAAGGGAAAGGAGCAAGGAAGTACTGTGCATGAAAACGTGGTTAGTTGCACGCTTCACGTCAACCGGCATTTGACTTTTAACATCATGGGACCCATAATTGGGTTCCCATCTGTCCCTGAAGTCCCACTGGAGGATCAAGGACTAAGAACATTTATTCCAACAGGCTGGCCAACCTCCTGAGTAGAGGTTTGGGTGGTGAAGGAACATTACGACCCATGGTTAAGTGAGGTATTAGCATGTGCAGGGAAAGCAAAGGGTACAGTGCGATGGGAACAAGAGAGGCCTTGGGACTGATAGAAGAGGGATACTCATCTCAAGTGCATGTATGCAAATACATAACAGCCTGGGGAACCAGCAGGATGAATTAGTTCTGCATATAATTGTGGAACTATGATGCTGGTATAGTGGAGACACAATGGGACAGCTCACGTGACTGGAGTGAGAGATGGATGGATACAATCTTTTAAGGAAAGGCAAAGATAAAGAGGGTGGAGCTGCTATGATGTGAAGACGTTTGGATGTAAGGAGCTCTTCAGTGGCATGACAACAGCCTGATTGAGAGCTTGTGGATGTGCATGGGAGAGGCAAAAAATAATAACATCATGGTGGTAGTCCCACCTGAGGTGAGGAAGAAGACAAAGCCTTCTTCACAAGTCTCTGAATCACAGGCACTGATTTTCATGGACGACTCATTCCCTGATATCCACTGGCAGGATAACACTGGAACACAAGCAGTTAAAAAGTTCTCTGGAAGATGTCAGGAATAACTTCTTAATAGAGGTACCGGATAGATCAATAGGGTGATATGCAGCTGGATCTGATGTTTGTTATCAACAGCTGCTTGGGGATTATGTGATTAATGGTAGCCTTGGCTATACTAACTGAAATCCAAGGTCCTGATGGAGCTGAGGAAGGAGAGTAGCAGAGCATAGATTCTGGAATTCAGTAGAGCAGACTTCAGTTTCATTCAAGGAACGGGTTGATGAGATAACATAGGAGGTAACTATGAAGGGTAAAGGAGCTCAGCAGAGTTGACAGGTGTTTAACGACCACCTCCTCTGAATGCGAAGACAGTTCATCCTGGTACTCAAGAAACTAGTAGAGGTATTGGAAGACTGGCAAGGCTGAACAGGAAACTGATGACTTGGCTCCAGTGCAAGAAGTCAGTAGGTAGGAGTTGGGAACAGGGACAGTGTAAAAAGGAGGAATTTTAAACGTGTAAGGATTGGTGTTATGAGAACCAAAGCTTGTCTATAGTTGACACTTAGACATCAAGGGCAATGGCAGAGAGCTTTGCCTAGTGCTTTGGCAGTAGAAGGCTGAATAAGGAAAATATGGGTCTATTGATGAAACAGACAGATGATTCAGTTTCAACAGACACTGTCTTCATCGCCATAGTATTCACTGGCAGGGTCTCTTTGGTAGCTCTGCCTAGTGAAAGCATTTGAGGAGAGTCTTCTGCAGTGAATGAGGACTGAGTCAGGAAGTGCTTACAAGAACTTGACTAATGCAAGTCCTTGGAACCAGATGGGTTGCATCTAAGGTATGCTAAGGGTACTGGCTGATTCTGTAGTGATGCTCCTCTGTACCATATTCAAAATGTCATGGAGATCAGGGAGGTCCTTGAAAACTGCAGAAGGCAAATGTTGCATCTGCCTTCAAAGAGGGCCAGTCAGCCTTATTTCAGTCTAAGGAAAACGATGAGACAGCCCTGTTGAAAGTGCTGGCCATGTAAATAGGAGTTGGAATAGCCATGGTGATTTTTTTTCCAAGAGCAAATCATGCCTTACAAGACTGGCTGCCTTCTGTGATAAAATGATTAGCTCTGTGGCCAACGGGAGAGCAATAAGTGTTGTTTGCCTCAACTTGTAACAGGTCTTCTGTGTCCTGTAGTATCCTATCCTGATTAAGATGATGTGATCTGGGTGGATGGGCAGTGGCAATGCAGTGCGGAGTTCGCAGAGACACCAAATTGATGGAGACTCAAGGGCAGTACTGCCTGTCAGAGGGACTTGAACAGACAGGAGGAATGGGCTGACAGGAGACTCATGAAAGTCAACAAGGATAAAGCTTTTCTTGCTCCTAGGAAGGCTGAGCCGCTTGCAGCAGTACTGGCTTGGAAGCAACCCTGATGAGAACAACCTGTGGGTCTTGGTAGACAGCAAGCTGAACATGAGGCAGCAGTATGTAATGAAAGCTAACAGTATTGGGGCTGTTTGAAGAGAAGTATAATCAGGAGACTGGGGAAAGTGATTATTCCCCTTTACTAAGCACTAGACTACATCAAGAATACTAGATTCCATCCACCCCCAAACACATGCATCCCCTACTTCAGTGCTCAAAAGAGAGACACGTAAACTGAAGTGAATTCAGCTAAGGGCTGCTGAGATGGTTTGAGAAGCACAGTGGTATATGGCAGGCAGACCAGGGATGATGGACATAAATTGCAACAAGAGGGAAAGGAAATCGCTAGTTTGGATTGCATTCAGTAACTTAACTTTCAACTGCTTAATTGTCATGTGTTAAAGCATTAATTGCTTTAACAACAACAACAAAAGCATAAGTACCAAATGTTAAAATTTGGAATGTTTTGTTTCATAACCATTTCATAATTACCATAAGATAAAAGTATCTTTTGAAGATGAAGAATTGGTTGAGTTCAGTCTTGATACTTCTGTTTGTTTTCCCAGAAGATAATCTGTATCTTCAGCACTTTTAACACTATCCTTTCTCTAATAAACATCCATACTTGGAAACACAGTCTTTTGACTTTCTAGGGGGTGATTTTTAAAAGTGGTTTGAAACTTACTTTACTCACTGGGATCAAACTAATTCCAAACAGAAGAGGAAGAACAGAAGGAGACAAACTTCAGTGCAAAAAGGCAAAGACTGTGGGGAAAAAATGGTGGTGAGCACAATGTTAGGAAAATCATTATTAAAATGAATAAAAAGGAGTGGTGTTGAAATATATTAATATATTTATACATCTAAGAGTCATTGAGAATGGAAAGGAGCTCTTGAGGATGCTCAAGCAGGATCAGCTAGAACAGTTTGCCTTGGGACTGTGTCAGGTTTGGTTTTGAATATTGTTATGGGTGGAAACTCAGCAACCTCTCTGAACAGTCCCTGTAAAAAGGTGTTTTGTGTGGTCAGAGGGAATTTCACACATTCATGTTTGTGCCTGTTACCTCTTGTCCTGGCAGTAGGCGCTGGTGAAAATAGTCTGCCTCCCTGTTTCTACACGTGGATAAGAGCTCTCCATGCACAAGCCTTCTCTTTCTCGTATCAAAGATGTTGCTAGTCTGTTGATCATTTTCCTAGTCTTTTTCTAAGAACTACACTGGTAATCCCATGTCTTACTCTGGGGATCCCAGACCTGGCTTCATCAGTGCTGAGTAGTGAGGAAGGTTCACCTTCCCTCTACCTGCTGACAGTGCTCTTAGTGCAGTCTAGGAGGCATTTGACCTTGTTTGCTTAGAAAGGCACATTGCTGGTTTATGGTCAGCTGCTTGTGCATAAGTCCTCAAGACCTTTATTGAGGTTGGAGAAGGTGATCGTTCCAGCTCCACTGGATCCTTTTTCTCTCCAGGGTTGTATCTCATGGGATTTTTCCAAGCAGATTTCTGAAGATGTTGCAGTCTCCTCTCCTGAAATCCAGTATTGTCTTGCTTTTTACCTTGCTCCCTTCTCTAAGGATCCTGAACTCCATCATCTCATCATTATTGCAGCCAAACTGCCCGACTTTAATGTCCCATGACCAGTTCTTTCTAGTTTGTAAGTATTGAGTCTAGCAGTACACCTCTCCTTGATCACCTGTGTCAGGAAATGATCACTGCACTCCAGAAGTTTCTTAGTTGCTTGTGTTCTGTTCTGTGGTCCTTCCAGCAGATTGGAGGGTGCATCAAGTCCCTGTGAGAAACGGAGTCTGAAAACACGAAACTTGCAGTTTTCTGAGGAGAGCTTCATATACTTTCCCCTGATTAGGTCTGTAGCAGGCACTTATTTTGTTCTATCACCAATATTGTTCTCTCTGCTAATCTTCACATAAGGGGCGACTACCCCTCCTTACCTTTCTAGCCTGGCTTTCCTGAAAAGACCATATCCATTTGTCACAGCACTCCAGTCATGTGAGCTATGCCACCATGTCTCCATGATCCTGGTGAGGTCATGTACCTGCAGTAATTATGCAGACTTCTTTCTTTAATTCCTCTTGTTCGTTCCCCGTACTGTATGCATTGCTGTATAGGTGTCAGGGAGGCACCAAAATGTGCTGATTCCCCAGAATGGGCATGAGATCTTTCCCCATAAGGCTCTTCTGCTGGCATTTCTTTCCTTACATGCCTAAATTTCATGTGGTTGCACTTCTGCTTTTTTTAATGTTCCTTCTCTTCTGATCACTCCAGGCCCTGAGTTGCCTATCCCATCCACAGTTCTCTCACTTGTTTGTTGAGGAATCTCCAACGTTTATAACCAAAAGTCTATGAGCATTTTTATATATCTAAATAAAAATGAATAATAATGGAATCATCACAGATTCCAAACATAAGACCTAGAAAGGCTGTATTATCGTTATGCAATAGACATACACATTTAATATTGTGCACTAATGGAACTGGACATCATGGCATAGGTATTAGATGTAAGTTGTCTGAAGAGAATTGCACAATATAAGGAATGAAGACGTTCCAAAATAAGCAACTGCCCTCTGTAGAAGAATGGCTGCAGAAGCGTGGCCTTAGAATCTCTGAAGATCTGCACAATCCAGGCCTGGTATTAGGATAGGCCTGTAATCAGAATTGTGCTGAAGTTGCTGTGCTGAAGTTAACAAGAAAGGTGGCCTTGAGCTATTCTTGAGTCCTGAGACCAAGTAATTGTGTTGTGCCAACAGGCCGTGGCTGTAACAAGCTACAGCTGCTGGCAAAGCAGGTGCAGGGCCAAGAAAGATGGGGACTGGTCTGGCAGTATAGGGAGTAACAAACTACAAGGCTGCAGCACAGCAACACAATTAGCTACATGGATAGAATGCTTATTTTAGTCATGATAATTAGGGGTGTGAGAACCGCGCGCGTTTAGAGACTACTCACCAATTATTATATTTCTGCTTTACGAATATGCATGTATCGGTTCTATGTAAGTAGTGTTAGAAACTAATATAAAGTTGAGCAAGATGCATAACTCATATTGAGCGTCTTCCTGACTCCGGCGAACCCTTCTTCCAACAGCCCTCTAAATTCTAAACAGAACTTTTTCTCTCTGTAGCTCACAGTGTACTTTCTGACTTTCAGGAATTCTTAGTGAGATGGGGTTCATCCTGTTTTGAGCCTGGATGCCAGGCTTTTTCATTAAAGTAATGCCACCATGTGCGTAAAAGCCATGATAATCCATTAATTACTTCTAGACTATAAATGCGGTTTTGGCTTTGAAAGCAAGTCTCAGTTGCCTGCGGTTAGATATGAGGCATTCTGTGGGAAATGTCTTCCTGTGTTTGTATTTACTATTTTATGGTGGGCACCTTCAGATCTTCTTTCTTAGTTTCTTGGTTGGTTGTTTTAGGTTTTGGGTTGTGGTTTTTTGTTTTTTTGTTTGTTTTCAAGCACTTTATTTATTAACTCTAGGATTTACTATTCTAATTTTATTGTACAAAGTACTTACCATGTTTCTGTGTTTTCAAGACTCATCCTTTGCTGCTTGTTTTATGGAAAACCTTTCCATCCTGACAGCATCCCTGTGGGTTTTGTTTTGAAGGGAGGTGCTTTTTCTCACGTCTTTGTTTTTTGAACTTAGATTGTTACTTAATCCCGCTGGGTACACGGATTAGTCTCCTATAACTGTAAAAGTTCATGAAGAGTATTTGTGCAGCATCTGCTCACAGAATTGTAACGTGGTATAAAATCTGGATAGGAGCTTTTAACCTCTTCTAGTAAGTATCACCTGTTTGTAGCTCTGCCTCTTCCCAGTGCAGAAGAGTTTATTGGCTAGTCCAGACTGCTGTAACGATGCCTTGAGCAGCCTCTGCGTTGTTCTGAGTCTTGCAGTTCAGCCCACAAATGGCTAGAGAAGCCCGGTTGTGCCCTGCAGCGCCAGACACTTGGCCTGGCTTTGCATACATGAAGCCTTGGTTTTTCCGCCCTTGCGGGTCTAGCTGGCGGTATTTACCCATTTCTTTGTGGACGTTTGGCCAGGCAGGCATTCCCCGCTGCGTGCCGCAGCCGTGTGCGGGAGCCGTGCGTGCCAGCCTGCATTGGGTCCGACCTTCTGCTCTGTCTCCTCAGGGGGTGTCTGGGCACGGGGCAGAGCCTGCTGCGCTGCTGTGGTAAACAGACTGTTGGGATCCGACAGCGTGACTTGCTGTCCTGTCGGGCCAGTGCTTTCCCCTTCTCCCAGGGATTAGGCTTACGCTTGCTTCTTTAACGTTCGTTTCCTTTACAGATCCCATGCTAAGGAAGAAAGGAATAGTCCTGCATCCAAATCTGAGTCTGGCAGCATGAACTGTAATACATGGTTTTGTAAATGCACCAAGTGTTACACCTGCTACTGAGGTTGAAAAAAGTAATGTCCTGGCTAGCTTATGTGTGCATCCACAACGTGTATTCGTAGGTTTGGGAGTTGAGTGTGTACGTGGGTTTTTTTGTTTGGTTTTTTTTTTTAAAGACCTTAACAATTCATATTAGATTATGATATTTTTGGTAGTAAGGTCTTCCATGTATCCTGGCAAATAGCTTGGCTTTTTTTAATTTATTATCTTAGCACTATATATATATAGAGAGAGAGAGTAGTAAAATCTTTGTACAGTTGAAAACTTGTCTTGTGTCTTTGTCATTGTAGTGGCTTGTGTAATAAAAATAAATAAAGTTGAATTAAAAGCACAGCTGATACTATCCCATTTTGTAGCTGTGCATTTGTATTTTCATGATAAATCAAATGGGTATGGGATATTCTGAAAAATCCTTGAAAATATTGTTTGTGTTTCTCCTTGCATACAATACAAAATGAAACAACCTCCATTGTTTTCAGATCAACCTAGCAGAATTTGGTCAAATTATCTATGTAATATGCTGTCTTCATATGGGAACATTTTGTAGGCTAACTTCAAAGCAAGCTTGTTTAAAGTCAGATCTTCAGTCACGTTTGGTGAAGACTGTAGTTGTTTTATAGGCCTGTTTTAGCCTTTGTTTCATTCTGTGTAGATGATGTGCGTTTGCAGTTTCTTGAAACTACAGTTTAGCCTAAGTTATAGTTAATGTTTAAATATAAAGCAACTAGTAGTATTTTTCACATTCCAGTATTTTATATCAGATTGAGATATTTTCCATTTAACATCCTTTGAAATATGTGTGCTGTAACATGTATCCACTTTACTTTCAAAACATTATTTTGGCTGATAGTGACATAGAGTGAATATATTGAAGCGAACCTCAGAACATGGTTCTGATTTTTGAGAGTAGATTTCCTTAGAATTGTTTGTCACAATAGTACATACTTACTTCTCCAGCCTAATGATTTTAACGTGTTTGTAATTTAGTATATTTATAAAATTGATAAACAGTTGTTCACGAGCTCAGTTCAGGAACACAGTTTCTCTTCAGTCAAAGGCAAAGAAGAGTGCTTTTAAAAACAGTTCTCAGTTTAACAACTGTATATTTAGTAAGTTGGAATACAAGTTCATGCAGCTGTAAATGTGAAAGCACAAAGCATAAAGACGCAATGAAATGCTGCTGATACGTACAGTAGACGAACTCCAGCAGCTCAGCTGCTTCTGAGGGGATGATGGTAAAAGTTCTAACAAGCATTTTGAGTGGTAATATTGGAAAGATTGTTTGCATATTTCTGAAGAAGTTATCCAGCTGTGGTTTGATGATGGGTGAGAAAATAAAAGGGTTGCTGGCTGAAAGTTTTGCAGAAGCAGAGTATAGGTGAATTGGTCGTAAATGGGATGTAAACAAAGTAGTGCGTGTGAAAACATAGATACTGACAATGGTAGTAGATTTGGTGCTATTCTGATTTTTATATTGTTAACTGAATTCATAGATTTGGAAAGCATAGCCAACATTATGGTCTGTTAGATTTTACTCTGCTTGTGGCTGTTTCTCAGCTGACGTGGACAATCCACTTTGACAGTAACCGTAGAAGCTGACAAATTAATTGGTTGTCTGTGGTGAACATGACTTAGTGATGTAGTAAGATGTAGTAAGATGTAGTAAGATGACTTAGTAAGGTTTTGCTCTTAGAAGGCCTACAGATAAATAATCATTAGGCACTTTCCCTTATAATTCTTTGTGTGAATATAACCTCTGTGTGTATTTTTGAACAATAAATTTCCCCCTGTTTTTATTCAGCATTTCATTTTGACTCCTAGTGTGTGCTGAAATATTTTTCTTTTAGTTCCAATGTGGTAAAGTGATAAAAACAGAAAAGTAACTGAATCTCCTGGGCAATAAGAACCGATAAGAGTTTTTACCGTGTGGTAATTGTCATCTAACAGTTTTTATTTTCTTGAAGGTTGACCTTGAACTACCCAGGATAATGCCCAGTTATCATACTTGTAGTCAGTTGTAATTATGTATGTATGGAGATGTATGGAGTGTTGTGCAACCTGAAGGTTTTAAAAAAAAAAAAAAAAAAAAGGTAGCTAGAAGGAGGTTCAGTTGAAGATTTGTAACTAGCTATGGCTAACCTGTCTAAAAGGAAAGCTTGTTTTAGGAATTCTGTTGTATTGAGGGGTCTGGCTCTGTTTTGGGATTTAATTTCTTTAAAGGATTTAGTGTACTTGCATGAAATACAAATGTAGTTTCACTTACTGTGTGTAATGTATAACTCAAGATTTTCTTTTAAATCTCATTCTTCATATAATGAGGTGAAGAAGTATGTTTGACAGAATAATATAACCCCAATTTTAATAGATAACCATAATTTTTAAGACATGATATGTAGCCTGATCCTTATTAAAGCTATTGTATGTGTAACGTGGAAGAAGAATTAGTCTTTTAAGAACAACTAGCTGAGAAGAGATTTTTAGCTTTGGTTAAGGCTTAACCATTTATTATTAGCCATCATCTGTTACAATGGTAGTTGGTGTTCCTCTGTGGTTCCAGATATGCAGCTGTGGCATTTGTTGGAACATACCAGCTTTTTAAAGTTATTTGATAGTATATGCTTGCTCCTTATGTCACTAATGGCAGAAAATAAAATGTTTTCTGGAGTTCAGATGCTGGATATCTTTTAGGAAATACTGAGTCTGAAAGTTACTTTCTCAGTGCCTGTATCCTGAAGGAAGAATACCAGAAACAAAGAGGAGAAGTGTCTCCTGTGACCTAATAGGTGATACAGAAATGATGAAAACCATCTGTTATATCACTAGATAAAAATATCTAGATATGAAGATAGTGTTGCTTATGCTAGTAAGATTGCAATTCTATGAGAAAATTCTTTCACCAGTTGTTACCTCCATGCAACTGGTTATATTTTTGTTGTTGTTTTGAGAGTAGTGTGTTTTCTAGCATTAGTTAGAGGAGTTGTTTTATTTAACTATATAAAAAAATATGTTGCATTTCAGCACTCTAACGTTGAGATAATGTGCATGTGATTTTTTCTGATTAAAAGTTGATGATAAAAATCCATGCCTCTCCATACTTCACTTTTTGCTGTGATGCCTTTTGGAACACAGCATCATTGAACCAACTTGTAAGTCTGTTCATGATAACTTTCAAGAAAACAATGTGATATTCATTGTAGTTAAAAGTCAATTTAATAGTTTAAATTGGCAGCGGTGGAATTTACTCCTAACAAATATTCTGCTGAGCTCAGGTTTGGCTTTTTTCCCAAAGATAAGGCTAGCAGTAACACAAGTGTCAGTAGATTTGAGAATACAGTTTTATGATATCTTGCCACCTTCCTTCTTGTCTAAAGACTGTATGCAAAAAATGGATATTTTATAAATGTCACATTCTTAGTAAAATGTTAAACTTCATAATCTTAATAATTAAAGCTGTGGTATTCATGGTCTGTATGCATGATCTGTATTAATCTAGTTGCTTGTGTAGTTTCAGATTTTGAAGTGTTTTTCTAGAACTAAAAGGGACTGCAGCAGTGCAATAGAATTAGAATAACTTTTGAAGAGGAAAACAGTTCAACAAGTCCAAATCTCCTTCATATTTTTGCCACTCATTTTATTTCTTCAGGTTGATTGTCCAAGTCTTCCATGCTGTTAGAGATGTGTAATTCCCAGTCAATCTGTAAAAACTTAGACACTCCCTGTACTTTTTCTGCTGTAAAATGTGGTCCATTATCTGAAGAAGTTCCTTCTGGTATGCCAAACCTAGGTATTACTTCTTTTAACAAAACCTAAACTGCTTCTCTAGCCTTGTTGGCATGACAAGGGAAAGCCTCAGGCCAACCAGAAAAGGTATCTATTAATACCAATAAATATTTATACCAGTTGTATCTTGGTAGTTCTGTAAAGTGTATTTGCCAGTGTTCCAAAGGTGTATTTCAAGTCTGTACAAATGTCGACTCTTTTTGCTTGGATTAATGCCAGGGCTGGAGTGAGGGCTGTTAATCCAGCTTTCTGGGCAGAAGTGTTGCTAGGTAATGATTTGTTTTCCAGTACTTCTGTATTTTTTCATCATTAAAGTTTCTGCCGCAGATCATGGTTCATCTCGAAGATCCAGCCTGCTGGAGTGAACTTGTTCAATAGTTGTTAAACAATCATCCTGTAATTCTCCAGTTTCCAAGGTTGGCAGTGGTGTAGCTGGGTAAAGAATAGAGGTTTGAGAGAGCATCACATCAACTTGCTCCAGCAACACTGCCTGATACTGAGCTAATCAGCTTGGAGAAATCCAGTAATGTCCTTTATTTTCAAGGAGAGAGATCACAGTGTGGTGTACATACACAGTAAGGGGTTGGCCCAGTGTCACGTTTTTGAGACTCTTTGATCAGTTATGGTTGCAGCTGCTGCTCTCAAACAGGCAGACCACCTTTTGCTTACGTCACCCAGTTGTTTGGAGAAATATCCCACCATTCTCTTCCAGCTTCCTAACTGCTGTGTAAGCGCTCCCAATGCTACTTGTTGCATTTGATGCACAAACAATTGAAATGGCTTCTGCAAATTTGGGAGTCCCAATGCAGGGGCTTCTGTCAGCTTTCCCTTCATTTCATCAAAAGCCTTTCAGCATTCTGGAGTCCATTCTAACAGTTTCTTGTCCTTTTCTAGCAGCATATAAAGGTTTGGCTGTCAAGCCAAAATTTGGAATCCAGAGCTGACACCATCCAGCTGTTCTTAGAAGGCCTTCCTTGCAATTGTTTCTTTGAGGTGGGAACAGCAATTCTGCATATTGTCTCTACCCTGTCCAACACCCAGCTTTCTTGAAGCCCATATAGTGGACTTCCCTTTTTGCAGTCTGGCCCTTTTTTCTTGAGACTTGATATCCTGCATGGCCCAAGAAATTGAGTAAACTAATAGCCACCTCCCAGCACTGTTCCTGGGTATCTGACCCAATCAGTGTATCATCTACATATTGTAACAGTGAAATGGTTTCATACTCACCATCCCATTGCTCCAATTCTTATGCCAGTATATTACCATGTATTGTGGGGCTGTCCCTGGGGAATGACAGTTGCATCTTTGGTCCTGCGGTCGGATTCTCCCATGCAAAAACAAAAATAAGTTGACTCTGCTTGTTCACTGGTATACAAAAGAAGGTGTCTTTCAGATCCAATACCATAAAATACACATTAGTCTCTGGTATTGAGGTGAGGAGAGTATAGGGGTTTGAGACTACCAGGTGGACATCAACTGTCCGGGTATTGACTTCTTATAAACCTTATACCAACCTGTATTCCAAGGATTTGGGGTTTTTACTGAGAGAATTGGAACGTTAAATTCTGACTGACATTCTTTTAACAGTCCAAATTTAAAAAAAAATAGTCTATTAATGGTTCCAATCCTCATGGGGACTCCAACTTCATAGGATATTGTTTTTTTCTTACCGATTGGACCCCTGGTTTCAGTTCAGTTTTTACTGGATCCATGTTTCCCACTCATCCTGGAATTTCTGATGCACAAACTATTGGTATAACTGCATCCAAGACACCAGGAATCTCCTCCTCCATAGGTTTTTCTTTGGTGAGCAGACATATTTGTGACTTCGACACATTTTCTGGAGGAGTATTCAACTGGACAGAGTCCTCAGGAAAGGTTAATTGTGTATTTGACTTACAAAGCAGATCTCATCCAAGCAGTGGTAAGGGACATTCTGGTATATAGAGAAATCTCTGCATTAATTTCACATCTCCGATCAGTAATTCCATTCGCTGTAAAAATGGCCTGTAAAAAAAATCCTGACAGGGTTTCCCTCCCTGTCACACCAACAACATTTATTTGGGTTTCACTTAAAAGTCCCTTGCAACTAGTTACTACAGAATGAGCAGTCTACTCAAGTGTCTAGCAAGAAATTTATTGTTTCATTCCTCAGCTTAACTGGAACCAGAGGATTGGCTGGGGATATGGCAATAGATGCCTCTAGTCCCCTTCCATCTAGACCAATTTCTGCCGTAACTCCTGTTGCCCCTTCTGACTCCCTTTTCTGCCTGCATGCAGTTGGTGGACATTCCTTTTTCCAGTGCCCTTCCTGGCTGCAATAGGCACATTGGTTGCCTCAGAGGGGTAGTTCACCGCATCCTTGCCCTTAGACTTATCCTCTTAATCCTCCTTACCCTCAGACACTCATTCCTCATCCTCGTCCCTGTCCATTAGCTAAATCAGCTAACACTGAGGTTTGAATTTTGGCTTGCCTCTTTTTCTTTTTCCTCTGCTTCATCTCTGTTATTATACACCTTGTAGGCAACAGACATTAGCTGTGAAATCACCATTCCCTCTGCCTTTTCTGCCGTTTGGAGTTTTTTTTTTCTGATGTCTGGTGCAGATTGTTCAATGAAAAGCATATTAAATAGTATCCTGTTTCCTTCACTTTTAGGGTCTAGATCAGTCCACTTACGAGCCACTTCACACAGGCTCTCATAGAAGGCTGAAGGAGATTCCTTGTCTCCTTATTTTACCTTATATAATTTTGCAGGGTTCTTAGGTTTCTGTACTCCATTCTGAATTTCATACAAGATTAACCTCTGATATGGTTTCAGTCGGTCTAACCCCATGATCCTATTTGGGTCCCACTGGATCCTCTCTAGGGAGAAACTAATCAGGACTTGGAGTTCCCATAATTTTTAAATCCAGACCTTCAGTTTTTCTAATTACTCCTTCTTTGGCTTTTTCCAAAACCACACTCCTTTCCTCATATGTAAATAAATATTCTAATAGAGCTTGAATGTCTCCCTGATTAAGATTATGTGTTAATATCACCATTTTAACCACTCCTTTAGACCCTATTGCCTCTGTAAAAGGTGCCTGCAATGTCGGCTTTTCTTTCCTGCTAGTCCTGCTTGAAACCAGACCAGCATCAGAAATAACCTCCTCATTATTAGATTCATTCCCTGACCCTCCTTATTTTCTTTGTCTGGGCTGGGGTGGTTACTAGCAACTGAACTTCCTTGTCATCTCTATTCTGATCTCCTTTACATCGAGCATAATGAGATTTAGACTTCCCATTCTTTTACTTCCTTTCTTTAGACAATGAATATATCCCATTCTGATATTTTGAATCTACCAAATTACGCTTTTTTTCTAGTATCCCAATCATTTCTTAAAGCAAAGAACAAATCAACATCAGGAACTTCATCTCACTTCTCTTGTCATTTACAAAATAACGTCAATTGTAATATAATACTGTGTTTTAAGGGTCCATTTTCTGGCCATTTTTCCTGATGGTCCAAATTGTGGCCACCGTTGATTACAAAATTGTTTCGATTTATCTTTTGGCATAGAGTCCCCTCCAAACTTACCCTAATTCTTTAGCAAGCATCCGAGGGGAGACCAAAGGGGAATTTCTGCAGAAGCAGAAGAAGCCATTTTGGTACTAAGAATAATTTACCTGATGTTTCATACACTATAATTACAAATGCACACACCTCAAACCAAACATTTCACACACAGCCAAAATCCAAGTGTGAAAAAATGTATGCAATACCAAAATCCAAGGCACACATCACCAAAAGTGTAGAAATTAATATGCTTCTGCTGTGTATCACTTTGATGCATCCCAAACAGAGCCCAAACCAAACCAAATCTTTGTGCTTCTCTTTCAATTCCCAATCACCCCCCTTTCGCACAAGAAATACCTCTATGAAGTATTGCACCATTGAGTCGTTGGTCGTTGTGGCTTCAGGCCTGGTCGTATCAAGTCCATGATCACAATGTTGGTGCAAGCTGGAATTTGCCTGGCCAAGCCCTTTTCCCTGGAGAGGTCAGTTGATCCAGGCAAGGCACTAGGGCAGTCCAAACTTTGTCGCCAAAATGTTGTCCCGTAGGCAGGCTCGGTACCTGGTGCGCTGTGCCGATTCACACACCGAATCAAGGTATTTTTATTCCTTTATTCTAGGTTGCGTGAAGTAGGCAGCTGGGTGGTAAGCCCACAAATGCCTTGTTCCTCGGTTGTCAGAACTACACTTCTTACACAGTTTAGCATACAAAGACATCAGCCTTCATTGCTTACAAGGTACTTAATTCTTTCATTATTTAGTGTTCCGATTCCTATTTGTCAAATAATTCCCTCACTTCTCATGTTAATTGGTGTGCACTCATTCTCAACTTCTTTTTGGGTCTGGGGGATTTCTTGAGCCAGTGGTCAGTGTGGTCGGTAGTCATGATCTCCTCCTGCCGGAATTACTTTTTCCCTAGTTTTTGCTGAGCTCATTCCTCATGGTGAACTTCCAGTCAGCTCATCTATCTTGTGGGGGTGCTTCCATTTGAAGTTACTCTTTTGGACAAAGGATTTATTGGCGCTCAACAAGGCATTTAGCAGGATGTAAAAAAATACATCTTGAATTAACCATTAACAACTTGTTTGTTTCAATTGTTTTAAAGTCAAACTTCTAACAGCACATTTGACTTTATTAATCATTCTCTTAATCATTTGATGTCAGACTCATGGAGTGTTTGTTACTCATCACTGAGATACGGTGAACAGATAGTGCTGTGAAACCTGACATTAATGGCGATACTCACAGTACATGACAGTATTGTACATGGTTTTTGCAGGATTGGGTTTTAGGTTTCCAAAACATTGAGAAGTCATAGAAGGGCTTTTGAAGCTTTCAGTTGCTTTTCTTATTCTATGGGTTCTGAGTAGCATCTGTTATTGCGTCTTGTAATTCATGTTTCTGACACTATGCTTTTATAATGTTGCTTATGCTATATTGGAGGGGATATGATTTTGTCTGGTCTACGGTGTTCTGCCCAAAAGAAACATTCTGAGGTTTTAGAAGCAGAATAACAAAGTTATGGATGGCTGTCAATAAGGATGTACTCAGCTGCCAGATAGTCTGAGGGTGATGGGGTAGTCTTTATGTCAGTTTTAAGTCTTATGTTTTGGTTTTCTTGGAAGTTACAGTACTAGACTGAATTTTGTGTGTGAATTGAAATAAATTATCGTATCAGTGACAAATAAACAGTTGCTAGTTAGCTTTATCTCATTGCTTTAGGATTCATAAAGTACAGAATCTAGGTCTGAGGAACTAAGTTAAATGTAATTTTTATTCTTTGTTTTTCAGAGGCCCAGAAGACACAATAAATGATTGTAAAATCCTTTTTATAGAGGAAATGTACAAGATTGAAAAGCCAGGAGCCTATCCATTGACATTTGGTGATGGAGATTACAAAAGTATGCTTTATTATTATTATTTATAAATAATATAAATAAATATAAGTAAATATTGAATGATATTTCTTTTTTTTAAAAAAAGAAGGATCAGCATACAGAGGTAACTAATTTTTTTCTGTGTTCAGGAGCGTATTAGTATAGAATCCTTTTTAGATTTCTGTTCTAAAAGTATATTTGCTTAAGGCAGCTCCATTACTTGACGTATTGAGAGACCCATCACATCTTACTGCTATCAGTGGTAAGCAAGGAAAAAGGGGAACATCTGATAACATTCTAAATAAATGCAGAATTAATTTGTAGTGTCAGTTAAGTTCCTAGACAGGTGTCCAGGTCACCAGAATCGCTATTGCAATTGACATGTAATTTAAACTTTCAATAAATTAATGAATGACAAAGATGGAATCAGTCTGTAATGATGCACTTTAACCCTGTTGTTATGTCAGAATTAAGAAGAAGGTAAGGAACTTTGTGCCAGAGCTGTTTGTACCCTGAAAAAGAAGGATAATTAATGTTTGGATTATCATTTGGCCCTGCATGACCTTCTAAAAAACATAACTCCCCAGAACCACAGGAAGGAGTTAGTGGCAACTTATCTAAAAAGTGCCATTTTATCCTAAGTTTAAAAATATGTTGAAGTTAGGAGTTATAGGTGTTTGTGATGGCAACACAGGGGTAGGATGGCAGCTCTACTAATAGCTGTTAGATATTGTTTTATATTAGACTCCTGCCTCCAAGGCAGTTTTTCTGAACCTTTCTATGTAGCTGTCAGTGCACAAGAACTAGTCCGCTTAGTGTTCATTTGCTGTCATCAAAAAAATTACTGTTTTTTCAGAGGATCAAAAAAATATTTGCTGTGGTATTCTTAAAAGTAAAAATATGAATGTCTCTAAATGAACTTCTCATAATTAATTATTCATTATTTATGAGTTACTTTCCTCAGATTACTCAAAAAAATTAACTATCCATTCTGTTTATTTCTTCTTGGTCACATTAAAGGGGTTTTGTAATGTCTTAAAACATCTTTTATTTTAAAAAATTGCAGTATGAGAAAGTTACAGATCTACAGATACTGCTTTGCATTTATATACCTACTTATTTTGCAAGTCTAATTGTTTATGAAACTTTTTAAAGGGCATATAAAATTACTGCAGTTCATTTAGTTCTTCCCTGCAGCTACTGTGTAGTGAATTAATTTTTAAAATTATGTCTGTGTGAAGGAAATGGCTGATTAGTATATTGGTGATTTTATAAAATTATCTACAGTGGCACCATTTGATCTGACGTGAGTGTTTATTTATTGTAGAATCATAGAATTATTGAAGTTGGAAAAGACCCTTCAGTTCGTCGAGTCCAGCTGTTAACCTAGCACTGCCAAATCCAACACTAAACTGTGTCCCTAAGTGCCACATCTACACATCTTTTAAATACCCCCAGGGATGGTGACTCAACCACCTCTCTGGGCAGCCTGTTCCAATGCTTGACCACCCTTTTGGTGAAGAAATTTTTCCAAATATCCCATCTAAACCTCTCCAGGCACTACAGGAGGCTGTTTCCTGTTGCCCTGTTGCTTGTTACTTGGGAGAGGAGACCGACACCCACCTCGCCACAACCTCCTTTCCAGCAGCTCTGGAGGGTGTAAGGTCTGCCCTCAGCCTCCTTTTCTCCAGGCTGAAGAACCCCAGTTCCCTCAGCTGCTCATCATAGGACTCGCTCTGTAGACCCTTCCCCAGCCCCGTTGCCCTTCCCTGGACACGCTGCAGCCCCTCTGCGTCCCTCCTGAACACAAACCTGAACACAGGGTTCGAGGTGCAGCCTTCAATCTTGCAATGCTTGCCACATTATTGTTTCAAAGTCAAGCTCTTTATTTTCACTTACAGCTCTTTCCCTCCTGTGTTGAAAGCTATTTCCTTATTGGTAGTCTCTGTGCTTAAACTACTCACATATTGCCATCTGTGTAGAGATTTGCACCACTATGTATGTTTTATTTCATTCTGTTCCTAGTCCCATTCTTGTACACTTAAGGATACTGTTTACAAACCTTCATAAATAAATGTTACACAGAAATACAATCTTGAGAATGTAACACAGAAATACGATCTTTACAATTGTAACCCTGAAAACTTACTTGATCTGGGAATTTAGCCTTACTTCTTGTTTCAGACTGCTCTTTTTCCTGAGGCCAACCTTCTCACCACACTGCCCTTTTCACTTCTGTTCATCTGATTCTGATTTGTTCACTTACGCACAGTGTACATCGGTTGAGCTGTATGCCGTAAACTGTATACCCTTTACCTCTGGACGGTACTTCCATCCCTATTAGTACTTTGTATCTAAAATTTTAAAATATATAGTTATGTATCTGTAAACATACACATAGCTACCTGAGCTTATATGCTATGAAAAGCTGCAGATTTTTGTTACAACAATGGTGGATGAAATTCAAAGAACTAATTGGCCTTAAATACTCTATGACATTGTTGACACACAATCAGAAAACGCATTGACTGTATTTTTGTCTATATTAAGCTACTGTCCATGCCCTTACCAAAAGACAGAATCCCTACTTTGCAAATAATCTTCATCAGATAAACAACGTAGGCTACCTCTGCAGAAAAATTGTTATTCCTTGAGCATACGTTAGGTAGGTTTTGTATGTATAAATTAGATAAAATGTGTATGACATGTCAATGTATGATTAGCACTTACAGTTAAAAATAAAGTACTTATTTTCAGGTTATTTAATGGAAATATAAACTCTGCAGCCCAGGAAAAAAGTAGAGCTAAACCTATCAGAAAACCAGAAAACTGAGAAACAACATGCTTGTAAATACGTTTCAAATTTTTATATGCAAAATGGAAATAAGACTTCGATATCAACATATATTACTTCCATCAGAATCCAAATTTGTGTTACGAACATGAGATAACTGCTCCTGCAAAAGAAGGGAATATGAAATGATATATGCAACTAAACTGTACAGTGTTGGTAGGGGTGAACAGAGCTGCCTTCATGTGACCAACAGGGCAGATATAATCAGTGCATTTGACTGAGGTCATGGTTAAAGCAGAAATGGAAGAATTAAAGTTATGTCATGAAGATGACAGTTTGTACCTTGATTGTACGTTGGAGAAAGTTGAAGACTCCAGGTATTGTTTAAATGAACTAGAATATGTCGACCTTTTTGCTTTTTTCCTGGTTTTTTTTTTTTTATAAAAGTATTATTACTAAGCATTGGGCTAAGAAACTGGTTTTGCAACCAAACCCAGTAAAATTAATAGGCCTAAACAGTCTGTGGTAGTAAAGAGAGAAAAAAATAAGCAGTTTCTTTTTGGTTTTTATTTATCGGATGAGGTAAAGTAGTGAGTTTCTTTAAGGAATACTCAGTCATCACTTTTCCTATTTTTTTCACTATTTAATCACTATCCTATTAACGGATACCAGTTACCTGGGACTTCTTCAGTCTGACATGACTTGAATTGGTGTTGACACCTTGGACAGACCATGAGTTTTGCTTAGCTTTACTGGAAAAGCGGCAGATTTGTTGATCAGCATTCTTACAGTGTTTCCTTTCTCTTCAAAACAGCCCTGGGCAGATTACTTCTATCTGAATAGTATGCAGATAAGTCTTATAGGTTAGACAGGTAGAAGCAGTACAATGAGAGATTTTGTCTTTCTTTTTAAGTGTATCTGATCTTTGCCTTTGAGGCTTTGTAAAATAACCACTGCTGGTAGCCTTAACACATTTGCTCTTCATGTTTTCCAGTCAGTACATACCTCACTAGACCTTCTATCTGTAGCTCATAATTTTTGCTTTTTAGTGATTCTTCTTTTATGTTCTTCAGCTTTTATATTTTTTCTCTTAAAAAGACAAATCAAACTGCAGTGTTCTAGCACTTCTTATCATAGAATGGTTTGAGTTGGAAGGGACCTTTACAGTTCATCTAGCCCAACCTCCCCTGGCATGGGCAGGGTCATCTTTCACTGTATCAGGTTGCTCAAAGCCCCATCCAGCCTGGCCTTGAATGCTTCCAGGAGTGGAGCATCCACAGCTTCTCTGGGTAACCTGTTCCAGTGTCTCACCACCCTCATAAAAAATTTCTTCCTTATATCCAATTGAAATCTACCCTCTTTAAATTTAAAACTGTTGCTCCAGGCCCTGGTAAAAAGTCTTTCCCTGTCTTTCTTATAAGCCGCCTTTAAGTACCAAAAGGCCACAATGAAGTCTCCATGCAGCCTTCCCTTCTCTGGACTGAACAAACACAGCTCTTTCAGCCTGCCTTTGTAGGAGAGGCGTTTCATCCCTCTGACTGATTTTGTGGCCCTCTTCTGGACCTGCTCCAACAGGTCCATGTCTTTCTTGTGCTGGAGATGCCAGAGCTGGATGCAGTACTTGAGATGGGGTGTCACCAGCACATAGTAAAGGGGGAGAATACCCTTCCTTGACCTGCTGGTCTTGCTTCTCTTTATGCAGCCCAAGGTGTGATTTGCTATCTGAGCTGCTCATATACAATTTTTTGTTCTCCAGTATCCCGAAGTCCTTCTCTGCAGGACTGCTGTCAATCCATTTATCACCCAGCCTGTACTGATACTGGGAATTGTCCTGCACAGGACCTAGCATTCAGACTAAGTGAATTTCATGAGGTTCACATGGGCCTACTTCTCAAGCCTGTCAAGGTCTCTCTGGGTGACGTCCCTTCCCATTGCTGTATCAACTGGGCCATTCAGCTTTGTCATCCACAAACTTGTGAGGGCACACTCAATCAATTCCACTATCTATGTCATTGATGAAGGTATTGGTGTTTGTCTCAATATAGACCCTTGAGGGACACAACTGGTTTCCAGTTGGACATTGAGCCACTGAAAGCAGTCTGTCCACTCTTTGCTAAGAGTTCATCCATCAAACCCATCTCTCTCCAATTTAGCAGCAAGAATGTTGTGAGAGACTGTATCAAAAGCCTTACAGAAGTCTGGGTAGATTTCATCTGTAGTTCTTCCCCTGTCCAATGATGTAGTCAGTCCATTGTAGAAGGCCACTGGATCAGTCAGGCATAATTTGCCCTTGGTGAAGCCATGCTGTCTGTCTCCAGTCACCTCTCTGTGTTCCATATATTTTGACATGTCTTCTGGGAGTCTGTGTTCTGTGACATACTGGGCACTGAGGTGAGTCTGACTGGTCAGTAATTCCCAGGGTCTTCCTCTTCCTCCTTTTTAAAGAAGGGTGCAATATTCCCTTTCCTCCAGTCACTGGGGACGTTCCCTGTCTGCCATGACTTTTCAGATACTGTGGAGAGTGGCTTGGTACCTTCAGTCTATTCCCTCAGGACCCTGGGATGCATCTCATTGGGTCCCATGGCCTTATGTATATTCAGGTTCCTCAGGAGAGCTTGAACCTGGTTTTCTCTTACAGTGGGAGAGACTTCATTCCCCGGGTCCCTGCCTTGAAGTTCAAGGACTTGAGAGATGTGGGATGATTACCATTGGAAACTGAGGCAGAAAATCTGTTGAGTCCCTCAGCCTTCTCCGTATCGGTTGCCGCTGTACTTCTGTCTCGTTTGTGGGAGCAGAGAAAAGAAGGGGTGGGTGGGTGCATTTTTCTTTAATCTTCCTTTTCTGACCAACCTTCTGACCATTCTTATTATTCTTTGCATCCCGTGCCAGATTCAGCTCCGGCTGTGCCTTGGCTTTCCCAATCCTATCCCTACACATCCAGACAGTGCCCCTATATTCTTTCCAGGGTACGTGTCCCTAGATCCAGTGCCTGTGCATTTCCTTCCGATGCTTTAACTTGACCAGGAGGTCCTTACTCAGTCATGCTGGTCTCCTGCACTCCTTGCCTGATTGCTCAAGCATGGGAATTGAGAGCCCTTGGGCTGTAAGACAAATGTCCTTACGGAGCTGCCAGCTCTGTTCTGTTCCTTTATCCCTGGGGACAGTGTCCCGGGGGGTCCCATCCTGTAATTCCCTAAACAACTGAAAGTTCACTCTCCTAAAATTCAAGGTCTTGACTCTTCACCTGGCCCGTATCCCTCGAGGTTGTGAATTTTACCAGGGAATGGTCACTGCAGCCCAGGCTGCCACTGGTCTTGACTTCTGTAATTAGTTCATCTGGGTTGGTAAGCAACAGGTCCAGTAACACTTCTCCTATGTGGGGCTGTCTGTCACCTGGATTAAGAAATTATCTTCGATGCTCTCCAAGAGTTTTCTGGACTGCTTAGAGCTTGCTGTGCTGCTTTTCCAGCAGCTGTCAGGGTGACTGAAGTCCCCAAGCTGGATCAGAGGCTGTGAGTGTGGGGCTTCCTGCAGCTGAAGTAAGAAGTCTTCATCATCAGCGTCCTCGTGATTGGGTGGCCAGTAATAAGCACCAACCATGAAGTTCCTTTTGTTGGCTTGGCCTCTTATTTTCACCCACAAGCTCTTGACCTGTTCGTTGCTGTGTTTCACAGACAGGACTGTGCAATCAGGCCACAGAGGGCAGATCACCTGCTCCTCCTTCCTTGCCTGTCCTTTCTGATCATTTTGTAGCCCTTGTTTGCAGCGCTCCAGCCATGTGATTTGTCCCACCAAGTTCAGTGACAGCGATTAGATCATAGCTTTCCAGCTGCACAGTTGCTTCCAGCCCCTCCTGTTTGCTGCCCATGCTACATGCACCAGTGTAGAGACATTTCATTTGGGGTATTGACCATGTCAGTCACCTTTTCAGAGAAAAAAACCCTAATTCCTTTGAGGCATTTCACAGGTTTTCCCCTGTTGATTCCTAATACATCAGCAGCTCCTGACTTTTCTTTGTTACTCAAAACTTTGTCCCCTTCCCTTTCTAAGTCTAGTTGTTTCCACCTTTGAAGAGAAAAGTATTCTTGAAGGTCCTTCAGAAAGGCTGCAGATGTACCACAATGCTTGGCATTCCAGTCCCCCTTTCTTAGAAGACTTACAGTCTGGACTTTCTCTCCAGAGGCTTTACAGTGATATATCTATGTGAATCAAACTTTCTGTAGGGGTATTCAGTTGGGAAGGCAGATTTTTCTTCAGCAGGAAGGCGCTGGGATTTCTGCAAACCCTTAGTTAGTCCTTTCCTTCTCAGTATGCATAGGAAAAAATTAAAAATATACAGAACTCTAGATACGTCAGAGATCCATCTCATCTTTCTATTCAAGAATCAGCTCCTAGAAGGGATATTTACTTTGATTGCTTATGTTATCTAAGCAAACTAACTTACAAGGAACTGACAAGCTATACAGCTTCTCAAGGTGGCAACTTAGACCTGACTCCTGGTGAAGAAAATTATAAAATAAAGCTGAGAGGAGATGGAAACTTGAATATTGTTCTCTTGCACTAGTCAGAGAAACATGGGGTAGTTCTCCATATTTGAGGTTTGACAAATTCTAGTCTTCCCTTAAAATCAGAAAGGCATCAGTCCTTTAATATGAAAAAAAATCTCTGTTTTCCTAAGGGTTAAATCTTTCACGGGAACAGGCAGTGTTTTCTTAAATCATATGTTTTGTTGCTTGTGCCCTTCTCTTTTTGTCTTATATTCTTTCTGCATAGCATCTATGGAAGAACCTGATGTTCATGCTGCCTCCAAAGGGCTGTAGGGGGTGTGGGTTTGAGGGCATTGTTTGTTTTCATTTTTGTAGTGGGGCTACTCCTCAGATTCCTTATTAATGAACTTGCATGTGACATCATGGACACATTAAATAAGGTTTTGTTCCAGAGAATGAGAATTTTATTTTTTGTACAACTGATGACTTTTGGGTATTTTGGACAAAGATTATGATAGGAATAAGTTTATCTGTCCTTCTAGGTCAGTTGTCCTTTAGAGTAGACATTGACTAGACAGTTCAGAAGTTCCTCAGATAGGTTGCCTATGGACTTAGGAGAAAATTTATCCCAAGCATTGGTATTCCAGCTGTTTATGTTTCTGAGCTTCTGCACCCTGTGGGTTTTTTTTTCTTCCAGAATGGTACTCAGAACATTTTATGGCCCATTCTAAAATTTAAGAAAAGTTCTCTCTGGTGTCTCAAGTGTCTAGATTCTACAGCTTCCTACTTCCAGCTCCAGACTCTCAAGTGGTCTTTCTGGTCTTGTCTTCTGATTCAAAGCTAATTACTTCTTTCAGATAAAATACTATTTCCAGAGAAGTTTGGAAGTACTCTGTTAATTATTGTATTACACTAGTTTAAGGTCAGTTTCACTTCCGTGGCATTTCTAGATGACTTTTGCACAGAAAAAATAAATGAATTTGTTTTATTTTAATGTTGGAATTCTTTGGGCTGTAGTCAAGTTCACTTCTGAAGTCTTCTCTCATTTCTCTGGACCTTCTACTTGTTTCATACATTTCTGACTAGTCATTCTGACTAAAGACTGTAAGTGTTTAATTCTGCTAGAAGTATTCAGTGATTCTTCCCTCTCCTCTTGCATCTCTAATTTAGGCTACTACATGTTTTTCTCTTGTATAAAAGCATTTTTTTCCCTGATTGAGGAACCAATTGCAGTGATTTTCTTTCATAGTGGGGTTCATGGGTCCAAATTTCCAAGTGAGCTGAAGCAGAAAGTTAGTGTTTCTGTGTATATAAACTAAACTGTTGCTGTGAAACAACTGGTTATTTGTGGGGAAAAGAGCTGTTCCAAGTTGTACTTGTATCTTATTTGACTGTTACCAGTTGCCTAATTGGAATTTCTTCATGGCTGTATTTAACAAGACTCCAACTAGAGATTGTGCAAGGCTCCATCTGTAGGGAGAGTGTGCAGGTGGCGTGTTGGGAGTGGGAGGGGAGAAAACAAGAGAGGTTAGTAATTTTCTTCACTTCTTGCTTATACAGCAGAAGAAAACCCATTAGCCTGGGTAGTCAAATACCTCATTGTAAGAAAAAACATTTTTAAGAGGGCAATGTTCATCTGCAAAAGTAATTTTTTCCTGGTAGATAGAGTAATGCACTTCTCTAAGATACATGGTATTTGAATTTTTCTTTGTTTTTGACAGGAAAAAGTGGCCCTGAATGCAAGCACTGTAGGGCTGATCCAGATAAGGAGTGCCGGTTTTGTTCGTGTTATTTGTGTGGTGGAAAGCAGGATGCTCACATGCAGCTCCTATGTGATGAATGTAATATGGCTTATCATATATACTGCCTGAACCCTCCCTTAAGCAAGATACCAGAAGATGAGGACTGGTAAATATACAAGGATGATTTACTTACCTATATTGCCATTCTATACATGGTACCTTTTTGTTATTTGCACTTCATGAGAGATAATACTGAAGAATTCTTTTAATTCTGCCTTTTTTAATCCATCTACTTAATGTAAGTCTTATGTTTTCTGTCAAGGTAATTCTTTTAAATAATTCACAAAGGATTAGTAGTGAGCTTTAATGACCATTATGGATTTTCAGAACTGGTATGTTTATTTTATTCATTATGATCATTATGATCTTCTGTGGCATTATCTGATCTGATTGTGTTTATCAACAGTGGTGTTCTCTAGTCTTTTAATTTTGTTCAGGCTTCATGGCTTGAACAATTCTCTTACGCTTACCCTTCTTTTTCCCTTCATCCTCTGTCCCTGTTGCTGCCTCTGTGCCCCTTCTGTGTCTTCTGTTCCTCCATTCTCCATTGATTTCTGCTGTGGGAGGACCAGCACCTTGCTACTCTTCATTTCTACTGTCCCTGGTTCTGCCAGTAGGAAAACCAAGCTAACTGACATTGTTAAATCAATATAATTGTATTTTGAAGTGAATCTGCATGCACCCATTAGCTGCCCATTAAGTTATATTGGGCTCTGAACTGTTTTGTATCCTTATAGCTATCTACAATTTACATGGTGCGTATTTATCACCTGCCTGTGACTTACATGAGATGCTAATCCTTTATAAAAGACTAATAAGTAGAACTTTATTTTGATAAAGTTTTCCATTACATAGACATCAATAAATGTCTAAGATGGCTGTGAATACATTTTATGGAATGTCTTTGGACCTTGTGATTAAATTTTATATAAAAATCTGTGTAAGTGCTTTGGAAATTTTAACGTTCTGTGGAAGTAAATGACTGTATCTCCTGTATGTGGATGCCATGGTAGGTTTGCTTATTGGACAGTGCCTAATGATCTGCGTTTTTTCTGGGGCATTGTATTTTTTCTTAACTCCTTCTGTGTTCATGCCAGTGTGATTTAGTGATTGAGACCATTAACAGAGATAGGTGTTTCTAAGTGTGTACTTTTGGCCACAGGATACTGTTGTTGGAAGCTGGTCTTTTTCCCATAAAATTTCTGCCCTGAGAAGAGTTCTGTTCATTTTTGGAGGAACTGCTGTCTTGAAACACTATCTAAAAAATTTTCAGTACCTATTAGAAGTATGTATGGGTCATTTGAACTAAAAATAGCATTTATTTGAATATTGTCTATGTGCCTTCCACTTCTTGCATCTGCAAAATGATTACAGTGTTTATTCAGCAGTGTTTATTACACAGCATGTCACTCTGAAATATTCCAAAGTTTTCTGCTGTCAAGGCAGACTGTGTGTGACATCTTCTTGCTTCCCACTACTTGTTAATACAAGTGAGTTGATGTCGCTTGTTGGAAACCATTCCCAGCACACAAATGGTTTATTACTGACTGCAATACATAAGCAGTATTCTTACCTGATTGCACCTGACCTTTGGATAAAGCAGCTGGGAAGTTCTTTTTTTACTTCCTTCATTCAGAATATTCAATGAGAGCATCTATCTGGAAGTACACATCTGTTCGGTCCTTCCATTCTTCAGTTGCTCCTTACTCTAAGAATCAGTTCTAATCCGGTACTCCAGCAACAGTAAAGTCCATCTATTTTCCGGTACTAGTCACAGGAGAGTTTCTGATAAAGAAAATACATTGCCACAAAACCCACAAATCCTTTGTTCTACTGTGGAAACAATTGATTCGCTCTGGTTTCTTCTACACCCTCAAATACAGAGAAGGTTTGATAGGCACGTCAAGATACTGATACTGAAACCTCACCAGCCATCAGCATCTCTTTGGTTTAGCTAGTGTGCTAAAGTTGTCGTGGCCTGCTGAGTGCTTCAGATGTTTTTCAGATTAGGTATTAGTGTTCTAGTCTTCACCAGTACCCATTCTTTTTCAAAAGCTTCTTATGAAACATTCTTATGAGTTGTCCTACTTCTATTTCAGAGGGCTACGTGAAGAACAGAAATTTTTTCAAGATGTAGCCTTTACTGCTTAGTTCTCCCTACCCTCTTCCAATAGTACCACTGTAACTGCGCTGCATAGGTACCAGGACTGTTTTCCGCCATACAGAAGATTTGGTGCTTTGTAGACAGCCACTACCGACAACTTGGTCTTTATTGTCCCTCAGGCTGTATGTTAAGTGCACTTCTGGACCCTTCCACTTACATTTCTGGCCAAAAAATGGTGAATTTCCACAAGTAGTAGAAGTTTAATTCATATAACTAAAATGTCTGAAAAAATGGCTGCTGTGTAATTATATGATTCTTAATATTTGTTGAGGTAGGTAGATAGATGCATCTGTGGATGAAGTCACTGGATGGAGGAGATACTGTTAATGAAGCTGGCTTGTGACAGTTAATTTTGTGATACTTATTGATACCAGCCCTGTGCAGTCTTAATGCTTGGTCATATGTAGGAGTGCAGTTGCACTGGGCAAAGCATTATCTCCTACCAAGGATGAGGTCTATGTTCTCCCTTCTTCTTGAATACTAGCAAAGAGTCATGGCTGTCTGATCCTTAACTTCTTCAGAGGTTTTGTTTGTTTTAGAAGTGGAGAAATTTCCATTTAGTATTTTTATAGTATAAAATCTGGCAAACTATGCAGGGGCTGAGCCTGCAGGTCAGGAAAGAATGATGTTTCTCCTGCAGAGATTAAGCCACTTCACATGCAAACAGTATTTAATATTCCATACAAAACTCAATTTAAAAAATATAAAGCTAATATGGTTATCCTATCAAAAGGCAAGAAATGCCCTAATTAATTCACCTTGTGAGTCTGCATTATGTCATGTTCCTTTTTTTAATTGGTTATTGGGTACTCTTTTTTTAAAAAAAAAACAAAACAAAACAACTGTGATATCATTCAAATTCTTAGTGTTAGGCAGTTACAGCATCTTGTATTATTTTTATTTTCTCTTTATCTACAGAGCTTCATTGTCTTGATGGTTCAACACCTTTGTTGTCATAGTGATATCTGTCCCTGTGGACATTAATCATTAATTGTTCTATTCATGTACAAGAGTTAATTCTTATTTCCAAAACAGTCGTCGTAGTAGTAGTAATACTACTACTAGTGGTAATTATCCAAACTAGGTGATCAATGTTAATGTAGCTCAGGCTTCCTCTACTAGTGGCATATGGGCCAAACCCAGCCCATGGGAGCCAGAAACACGGGCAATTAATTGCCTTTGCATTGGCCTTCCTGGAGTGGAATAAAAGTGTGATTAGAAGCAGCAAAAGGACCAGTGTACTTCCTTTCTCTCTCTACTTGTAGTCACTGCATACTGCTGTCTCCTGCTTTCTCACCAGGGTGCCTGTGCTACCTGGAGTGAGTCTCAGCTCAGTATTTCAGGTGGCTTCAGTGTTGTCGAGTGAATGAATGAGTGTGTGCCTGCGTGTGTGTGTGTGTGCATATACACACCTTAACATGATAATCTTGGCTCTGTTTGACCTTCAGCTGTCTGCAGTGAAATATGTTGCACTAGCCACAAAAAATAAGGGTAGAGTGGGCAGGACATAGAAGCAGACCATGAGTACTGGTTAGCAGCATACACTGATCTTGGCTGTCTTCTTTATGTGATCTAAATGAAAGAGGACAGAATGAAAGAGCATACAGGAGATATGGGGGCCTCTCACAGATCATGTGAGGAAGAATAGTTAAATGTTTTGCCTCTAGCACTCTACCTTCAAAGATATTGAAATGCCCTTTTTTGAAGTTGACAGTATTTGTTCATGTTGGGTTTATTTTTTAAGCCATAGGCTTCAGCTGCTTAAGACTGGTATATGTTTGCTAGCTTGAAATACTCAGTCAAGATAAACAAATTGACACTATTTTGGCTACAAGAAATGTGTTGCCATTATTATGAAGTAATTGAGAATTTACTAAAACCTTTTTTTAGGTATTGTCCTTCCTGCAAAAATGATTCTAATGAAGTTGTAAAGGCTGGAGAAAAGCTCAAACAGAGTAAAAAGAAAGCAAAGATGCCATCTGCCAGTACTGAAAGCCAGAGAGACTGGGGCAAGGTAGAGTGTATTTTAGAAATAGCCGTTACTCTGATTGTTCATGTATGTGCTACATCTATAATTCTACTTATATATGCACTACACAAAATTCAGTACTGGGTTGCACAGACAATAAGACAATGTTTAATCCTGCCCACTATCTACTGGCAATTAAAGCAGTGGAAGAATTATTAAGGTGACTAGAGGTAAAAAAAACCACAACCAACCCCTAATCTCTCCCGCAAACCCATAAACATGTATTATTTACTTAACATTCCTTTTAACAACTGTTAATGTATTTTAAAGTATGTGTTTGTTATAACGATCAGATTTCTTGATATCTGCATTGAATGTGCAAATAGTCTTCCATAGTATAATACTAATTTTTTTTGTCTGATGTATTTTTAGGGCATGGCCTGTGTTGGTCGCACTAAGGAATGCACTATTGTTCCTTCAAATCATTATGGACCTATACCTGGCGTTCCTGTTGGGACAACCTGGAAATTCCGAGTTCAGGTGTGTTGTTTTAGTATTAGCTGTATTTGAAGTAAATAGAAATAATAATAAATAATAATAAATGGGTTGGGCAGTAAAATAAATTTAGATTGACAATTGTCATTTTCACCAGAACTAAATAAAGCAAATACATTATGATTCTAATATTGGAATGGATGACAATAGCAGTGAAGGCTGAAGTATACTGATTTACACTAGAATTTAATAAGAAGCATGTGGTCATTAGGATAAATAAATTTCACATGTTAAAATTCTAAGTGGGATACTTTAGTCAATAGAGTCAAGTATTTTTGGAAGTATACTTCACATGAACTGATTATCCCACTTAGGAGATGTAGACTGTATATTTTGAAGATGTTAGGTAATATAACTGTAAATTGAATCCCTCTTGGGTTTTTTGGTCGTACATAATATGTGTCCATATCTTCTATTAGGCTGATGAACAGCTTAAAGCAGTGTAAGCCTGTACTGCTAGCTGTCCATTCAGCCTTTTCTGTTTCTTGCACTGTCTTATTTTCTGATGCAGGTATTTCATAGACTATTGTAAACTGGGCTGTTAAAAAAACTGGCAGAAAAATATCCCGCCTGGTGTAGGAGTGGAGCTAATTTTCCCAGTCAGTTTTACATTTTGGTTATACAAGCACACTGCCAATACTCAGAGGGACAGGAAAAAACAAAGTAGGGTGGATAGGACAGCTTAATTTTGTGCCAGTACTGATTTTTGTGGTCTCAAAGTGTTGCACAAACTACAAATTTACATCCTTTTGCCCCAGCCTTATCTGATAGCGCTGATTTTTGGTTTATCTTGGATTTTTTGTTGTTGTTTTCAGTCAAGGAGATACATATTTATTTTCAAAATAAATTATTTATTTGTCTCTTGCATGTGTAAAGGATTGTAATTGAGTGTTTTTCATCATATTTGGAAGAACAGGATCAGGTTTTTTGAACTGCTTGAAGAGGGGCAAGTGAAGAATCAAAACCCACTTCTGATTTGTTTTCTGAACTTTTCATCACCTGCCTTCTCATGAGAAGAAAACAGATGTTTTATTATTCAGTTGGTACAAGATAACACTTAGCGGGCAATTTTCTTCTGATGGTGATGTCTTCCAGTCCTGTGTGAAGAATTCTGGATTTGGAAAGCCATGCAAGTTTTAAGGCTGATACGGTTAGCAGCAGACATTTTCCTTTTAGCAACAGTTTTTGGTTTCTCTCCTTGGTAGAAAGCACAGTGAAGCAGTTGTAACCTAAACGAGTTGTTTTGATCCTTTCTCACCTTGATGTCCATTGTTAGCTCTACCATCGATACAAGCCTTAGATGAAGCAAATTATATTTTTGATTTAAAATTATAATGTTCATCATACCAGTGATGTTACACAGAATAAGTTGCTGAAGAGGAATATTCAGTTTTGATTCTTTGGGATATTTCATGGTTTGAAGAGCTTTTTTGTGAAAGGAATTGAAATAAATAGTTACCTTTTGTTGGCTTCCAGATTGCTAATTAAAGTCTCATAAGTAAGAAGTTTCTAAAATCACTTATGCAGACTCAAAATCTCAAAACTATTTTCACTGCTTCAACAATAATTAAAATTTTTAGTTTATCTTTTTGTTAGGGATTCCATTGGTGACACAAAAGGTAATCATTTTCAAATAGAACTAGTGCTGGTAGGAAAAGGGAACAGAATTAGAGCGCTGCTTTTTTCAGAAGAAGAAAGCAGAGAATGCTACTTATATATATGTATCTGTGGACTAGACATCAAAAGACAATTACCCTTTCGACATAATTATTTAATTTAGGGTACAAATTAAAGAGTTTGTCCTTTTTTTTCCCTGAAGATTGGAATGTTTTCTACATAGGAAGTTAAATTACACTGTTGTTTCTCACATGACTAGTCTATTGTATGAGAAACGAGTTTGCTCAGCAAATCTGTAAGAATTTAGAGACTGTAGTTTCTTTATTTCTGATTTGCATAGTTTTTTATGACACAAACTCTCTTTTCCCTAGAAGGAAATTGACATAAGTATTGCTTCTGAAGAGAGCATCTGAAGAGCATCTTTGACATGAATTACTTATCAGAGTTCGTCTTTGGGGTGAATCACTACCAGAAACCTAAATTTAATTGATAAAACCTGGAAAAGAAAGAAGGGAGGGAGGAATGAATGAAAGGATGTATGATACAGCAGGAAAGAGGAGCTCAATAGTGGGGCCTTTTTATTCAGTATACTTATAAATGGTCTGGAAAAACTGGCAAATAGCTGATAAAGTTAAGTGAGAGTGCTAAGTCATTGTGGATAGTAAATGTGGGGTGGGGAACAGTTCTAACTACATAATTTGTAATGGGCTTTCAGTTACTTATTCTTGTTATTTAGCAAAGAGTTCTTCTAATAGCTAATTTTGAAAATAAGTCTTCTTAATACCCAATAGTGATAAAAAAAAATCAAGCATTAGATTATTGTGAAAGGAAGGGGTCAGGAAAATAAAACGTTATTATGAACAACAGTCAGGATAATTAAAGGAGTGGAATGTTTTTCATTCAACTGGAAAGACTTTCCTTTCTGAAAGAATGTTGAAACCTGGTGTAGTGTAGAGGACTATGAAAGGAGGTACAGTATGAAAAATGTAATTAGGGACCAATATACATGTACTGTTGTAATGCAAGAAGGGATCATCAAAAAAAAGGGCAGCTACCCCCTTCAAAATGAACAAAAGTAGTACTAGTTCATATGACAAGCCGTACTACTGTACATGGGTTTTTCTCTGGATTACTATGAATCCAAAAGTTTAAAGTAGTTCAGGAAGTCTGAGCCACAGACAGCTGGATTCTGAGAAGTTGTGCAATAAGTATCATTGTGTTCTTGCATAGTTTTCATACTGTTCACAGCTGTTGTCTGTTATTAGAGACAGCATTTTTGGCCAGCTGGACCTTTGATCTGATGTATTGTATTATGAAATTGCAAGACTATAGCAGAAAAATGTTAAACTTTCATGGAAGTTGCTTAGAAGTGTAGGCTGGGAAAAGGAGTTCAGGAGTGGGAGAGGCAGAATGAGAAAAACAGGAAAAATCAAGGTCTGAAGGAAGATAGGAAGGTAGGAAGAAGGATCATAATGGGTTTTCTGCTGGGAACCTTCGTTCTGTCGATAGTATTTTTGGCTTTGTGTACTGAGAAAATACGTAATTAATATGTCGCTTTTTTTTTTATTCATAAAGGTATTTTTTTAATATGCTTTGGTAGTTTGAAAGACATTAGATAATTCTTTGTGGGAGAGATGTTTCAGTAGACTTCAATGATGTTGCTGGTTTATGGTACTGCTGCAGCTCCCAAGCGGTCTGGTTGCAGCGTAGTTGCTCATTCATTACGGAAAGTTGTCCTGGTTGGGGAACTAGCATATGATCCATATGTTGTTGCAATGGCTTCTTCTGTTTCCGTAGGCAGAGTGGTAATACTCCTCTGTGCTGGCCACATTTACAGTGCAGTAGCTTAATAATACCTGACATGACGATCTTTACACAGGTCAGTGTAATCTTAGTTAAAAATTGTGAAATATTACCAAACTGGCAAATACCGTCTACTTTGGCTTGTCTGAATGACTGTGCAAGTGGAGTATGGCAGTGAGTACAGTCTTAAATACTGCTTATGGGAAGAATCATGCAGGTTTTTCCCAAAGAAGAAAGTGTACCTTTACATCTTCCTGTGTCACCACAATCCTACATTGTCCTTCCATTTATTTAATGTCCTTACTTTTGGGTTTTCTTCCTTAAAGACAAGTGGATTTCTCACTTTCACTGGCAGCCTTACATTAACTATTTACAGACACCACCTCTACAATTTTTTAAGCAGAAAGTAAAAGTGATTGTAAATAGCTGGTTGTTTGAAAAAAATGCTAGAAACTGGCTTTTTTCTGTTGCCAGGTGAGCGAAGCAGGTGTTCACAGACCACATGTGGGTGGAATCCATGGACGCAGTAATGATGGAGCTTATTCACTTGTATTAGCTGGAGGATTTGAAGATGAAGTGGTATGTCATCTATGCAAGCAATGGGTTTGCTGTTCTAATGCATCAGTGTTTGTGAAGATAGAGCTGTATAATCACAGAATCATAAATTTTTTTAGGTTGGAAAAGACCTTTAAGATCATTGAGTCCAACCGTTGCAAATACGACCATGAAAAAAATAACTGCTACTGATAGCAAACAATATTTTTTTTAGAATTCTGGGGAGAATTATGTAAGCAAATCTTTCTTAAAGAATGCTTATGCTTTTACTTATACTCAAGCAAAATAAGTCAATTACAGCTGGACTTCACATTGTTTAGGGTAGTTAAATTTCAGTATACTTTCAGAGTCTGAATTTGGTATTATTTAAAATTTGATTGTGTAATTACATGCAAATAGTATGTTTTATGTTCTGCTTTGTCATGGTTTTTATTACTTTCAAGACAGATAAATGCCTCTTCCTTTGGGTTTGTTGTGTTTCTAAATATGTGATACCTTTATTTTAATGAATCAAGAACAAAAGGTACATGTTACTTCATTCCATGAAGTTCTGAAGGTTCTTGAATCCTACTGATGAGCACTTTCAGAACTCTGCAGTTCAAGTCTCCCAAGTCTCAAAATCTTGTATTATGATCTCCAAAGGTGCTGGAAAAAAAAAGTATTTTGATGTTAGCGTTTAAGCAGAGCAATGAAAGCAATTACGCTGCTAAACAAGTCAGTAACTGCATCCTACTTTCATCTCATTATGTTGACCAACATTTATGAATAGATTACTGTTTTCTGCAATTAAATAATGTTTACACAGGGTACATCCCTTCCTGCCTTTCTGCTCCATCAGGTGGAATTTTGAGTCATGCATCAGGTGAAGGATAAAGCAGTAAGCAATCTGTTTTTTTAAAACATGCATATCTGTTAATCACAAGGGAAAAGACACTGGAAAAAGAAACAAGCATCTGAAATAGCATCCGAATGTGACTTACTCTTTGCCAACAGCACCTACCAGCTACTGCTTCTGCAGGGGATTGCCTCTGAAGGAGTTTGTGTCTGTTTTTGAACAAGTGAGGAGGTATTTGGTGTTGTGATACATTACTACTACATCCTTAGAGTGAAACCCAACTCAGTCTCCAGGACCTTTAGCCAGTGAGTCATAAGAATACTGTTGCTCAGGAGCTATACCTGCTATGCTAGAATGCTGCAGACTCCTTTTTCTTTTTTTTTCTTTCTAGTGGTGATACTGAGGTCCCCTTATTTCTGCTGCTGTAATTATTCAAATTATTTAATAAACTTAGTGGGATCCTTTGCATGTTTTTTCCAGTTCACCTAAGTGATGTTGTGAACATGTGTTTTTGTGGACACCTAAGTATTGTAGTCTAGATGGCATATATAATTTTGAAGAGGCATAGCTGGGGAGAAAGATTGGAGAACACCAGCTTTTTTTGTAGTTCTCTAAACTAAGAATGCAAGAGTTGTGGTTTTTTTCCCATGTACATTTTTTGAATTAGTTTTTCTTCGATTCTTTTTTCAGATACCAGATTTTATTTCCAAATTTGCTTCCATTTTCCCCACTTTTTGGAAAAAGTTGAAATTAAACTTCTGTAAGAGTTTCCACAGCAAAATCAAATTCTGTACTTAAAAGTATCCTAAGTACAGTATATCATTCAACAAATGAAACTTAAATAAAAATTCAGATAAAATCCTCTGGTCACATTTAGTCACTCTGTTGTATGAGAGCAAGAAAAGAGAGGTGACTTCTGCTTGAATTTCAGTAGTATGATATAGGTACTTGTGTACAAGTTTTTACAAAATTGAGAAATAAAAACATTTTAGAAGACTTTTACTGCATGTTTATAAATTTCATGCCGTATTTATGCACACTGCTGACATGCTAACTTAATGCTCTTCATGTGGCTTTAAATTAACAGTTTACTGTTGGGGTAAAGTAATTGCAAAAGTATATTGCAGGAAATGGAATACACTGTCTAGCTTTCAGATCATGCCATTTTTATGCCTTGCCTTTGGAAACTTAGTGTCCTGCAGACCCAGACTTGTCCACAACTTTGCTCAAGTTGGGGTGTTCTGGATGTACTGGAGTACACAGTTAACGATGAGTTCTGTCAGTACAGGATCTTCTCTCAAGATTAGAAGGGGGTACAGTCATAGTTTAAAAAATGAGCATTGGGTGAAACTATTTTGCATCTGAAGCTTAACCTCAATCTGAATTACATGCATACAAAATTTTTGCACATTCATCTGTCTCTTGTAAACGTTTAACCTTGAATTTTAGTGACCAAGGTACATGGTACCTATTTGAAATACAGTACTACAGTAGTTAGCTTTAGGGTCTGGTCTTGTTCTTGATAGTAACCGTAACAGGAACATTAGCTGAAGGAATTAGGAAGTCTTTCAGGAATTTTAAATCTAAGAATTATTTCAGAATAGACTATCATTCAAGAGTTAGATGTTGGTCATTAACAGTAATTGTGCAATCACAGTGTTCAGGATACAAATATTTTGACTTGTCTGTTCATCAAATCAAGTAGCTGAAGAAATTTCACTTTTGTGTTGAAAAATTGCCCTCCTATTTTGGTATCAAAGTTTTTATGTATCAGGGTTAAAACTGCTGTTTGTTTTCAAAAGTGTCAAGATCCATGTTTCTTCTGGCTTGTGGTAGTGTTGTAAAGATGATAAAGTAATTGTGCAGTGTGCCTAATTTAATCTGAACAAAGATTGTTTCTTCTGTAAGTGCTTTTGCATACAGGATCATATGGGAAATCTCTCTAAACCAAGATTCTGAATCTCTTGGCCAATAATACCTGCTGTGATCATTCACATCCTCTTGTGAAAGATTCTGAGAGTATAAAAGAGAATAGCGTCTCTAATGACTCAAAAGGGACCCCAAGCAAATATACCCATTGCTTAGGTGATATTTTATACCAAACCCATTCAGTGCCTGGAACCTAGCATTTACAAACCACTTCATGAAATGGCTAGCTGACCATTTTAAATGTTCTGTGTCTTTGCACTAATCTTGTGTACGGGTAATCAATTCCAAGGTGTCGTGATGCCACTTGTTTGAAATAGTCCAATTGAAAATAAAAATTATTTAGCTCACTAGATTTGCCCAAGCCCTGTGATAAGGTTATAACATTTCAGAACCTCTGCTTATTGTGCATTGCATGGTGAAAGCACTTGTTAAGTTCCATCAGTGCCAAAGGTGCAGTGCCAGTACTGCAGTGAATTGCATACTTAAATAGCTTTAAATCCAAATCAAGTGGCAATAGGAGCCTCCTGACTGAGTCAAAGTGGTTTATATCCAAAGACAAAAATTTGACTGTCTCACTATACGATAGCTACCAGATACCTTCCTTTTCACTCAGATACACTATTTGTCCACTCTCGTTACCTCCAATACTATGGACATACTTAACATAATAGGACAGCTCCTATTCTGCAGCAGTCTCCTCTCCATCTTTTCTTTTATTGCATATTGGTAGCTATCAGTCCATATAAAATCCTAATTAATAATAAAAAATACCTTTCTTGCATTATTTTCTGAATTTCATTGTCTCCTCTGTACCTGCATTATATTCAGAATTACTTTCCCATTCTGAGAATCCTTATTTTGTTACACAGATGCTTTTTGACATTTTGTACTGCTAGTACTACATCTGTCAAAGTAGTCTTATCTGCCTATTTGTCAGCTTCTCTCATAATGCATTATGGAATCTGTGTCTGTACTGCTCCCATCTGTGCTTTGCCAAAGTTAATTTACAGGACTTTGCATGTATGGTTGTTTCTAAAGCATAGAGGAACCCATTTGACAGAATGATAATGCAGATTAAGTAGAAATTAATGTTGCCAATGCTTAGCAAAGCACTGTTTAGTTCTTTTTTATATTTCATGCTTTCCAAGAAGTGTTCTTCCTGGAATAGTGCCTTAGGTCAAGAACGCAGGCCTTGGTTTCTGTTTGTGAATGCCTGATATACTGAAATACTTACTTTCTGAGATTCATGCATTTTCAAGAGGCATTAGTCATATTGGTGCAATATATGGAATATAGCTAATCTATTCCCTTCATAAATTCTGAAGGATCAGCATAACTCTACTAATCTTCGCTGTGTCAGACAATCACAGGAGGTTGTCTAGTCCAACACCCTGCTAAGGCAGGTTCACCTGCTTTAAACTGAGTCTAAACCATGCTTTTCTTGCTGCACTTCGTGGATTTTTCACTTAAACACTTATAAAAATGAATTCTTATGATACTAAGCATTTATTTAAATACAGGAAATAAAAGAAGGATCAAAGTAACTAAATCTAATTGTATATATAGAAATAAATGAACGTCAAATAGTAAGTGCATGTCTTTTAGACAGGCAAGATTTTCCTTGCCTTGCTGTAACTAGGATTGTAATAATGTAATGAAGTTACTCATACAGATTGGAGGATTTTTTTCCCTCAGTAGAACAATCAATGAGCAATCTCCAACAGATAGTCAAAGATAATTTTAATTTTAAAATGTTGTCTCAAAAACCTGTTTTATCTTCTAAGTAATCTCCCACTACAGAAAAGTGTCTTTGACCTGAAAAGGCATTTTGTGTGTTGTCCTTGGTGAACCTGGTTTGAGGTCGGAACTGATTTTGAACGGAGCAGAAGGATGAATCCAGATTGGGTAGCCTCAGTTGTTTACATACCAGTGTTTAGTGCAAAGGTCTGGTAATCCACTGTTTTGTCACTGAACATGGAAAGGAATAAGAAAAATCTCAGGAAGTGGTGCACATACAGTAGCTATCTATTACTGTCATTTGGGAACTATTTTGTAAAATGTAGACCTACTTCCATCACCCATTAGCCACCTTCTGCCGCTTCCTGCCTTGAAGCTGTCTTACTTACTGTTCCAAGGTCCAGACTGGGTAATGCTGGAGTGGTTCAGTGTTTTCATCGTGGTGGAATGTGCCGCACTACTGTCAGGTTCTTGCTTTCAAGGGTGGTTGTGGGGAAGACTCTGAAACACCAGTTATGATATATTCAAGCTCTGCGCTTAATGCAAGGGGTTTTTTATTGATTTATAAATGAAATATGTAATTTAGCCTTTCCTTTTTAATTGACACTTTTTACTGCAGTGCTAAACCATGAAATTATCAAAAATAAATCAGACAATTGGGCAGATAGACCAATTCTCTCAGCACTTACGTGCATACAGACTTGTGAGATTTTAATGGAGATAAATGATGACATGATTCAGTTTCAGGTGTCTCTACTATTAGGAAAAGAAAATCTTGTCAAATGTAATTGTCTGATAGTTAATATTTGTCTTGGATTTAATAACTTCATTTAAAAAGGCTTAGTGCTTTTTTATTTTGCTTTGTCATATTAACCAAAATCTTAGCCTTTATTCATCACGTTTTAGCGAGGTGTACTGATGAATTGCTGGGTTGATGAACTGATGAAATTTTGGGGTTTCTTGTATGAAGAAAGCCAGTAAGACTTTTTTGTTGTTGTTTAGACTGAAGGTTGAAGCTCATCTAGAAAATCTGTGTTGAGAATAGTGTATTTTACTAACAGATAAATACAGTTGTTGTGTATATGTTGGGACCAAACTTTGAAATCTAAGCCTGATACCAGAGGTGTTAATGGAAGGAGAAAATACTTGAGCTATCTTGAGGTAGCTGATATTCCAGCAGCTTGATGAAGTTAGTGCCCCTGTCAGCTGCTGCATAAGAGCAACCCATAGCAATAATGAGGTCAGACGCTTAGCTGGGATTTGCTTTCTTCATTCTCCATTATATCTCTGTTAAGACTTAAAACTGGTTATGTGACAGTGCTGGAATAGTGGAGTACAATTTAATACAACTCACAATCTGCTTGTGCTGTGTGTCTGAGGATGACTGGCTTATAATTCTAGAGCTTCAGGCTCATCTTCCACTCACATGCCTCAGTATGAGATACCAGGGTCAGTGCTACTGTGGCTGAAATTCATTTGCTCTATAACGTAATGAAACTTACAAACAGGACAGTTAAGAAATAACTTTATGGAGACAACATAAGAAAGAGAGACATACAGAAGGTAGTAAGAGAAGACAGAATAACAAAGGTCTTACTAGCTGTTGAAAGAATGTTTTGGTGCAAGGAAGTTGAACTAAGCTGTGAAAAGGAGGAGAGAAATGGCAGAATTACATATTTTGAGGTAAGAAAATGGGGGAAAGGTAGGAAGAAGAAAGAGAGGGGGAAAGCTGAGACTGTTTTAATAGTGCTTTACTTTGTTTCTTAAAGAAGAATATGCAGACATCAATAATTCCTTTTGCCAAATGTTTCTTTTAACTGTTGAATGCAGAATTTACAGCAGCATCAGTATCTTAAGCTTTGCTTTCTGATCTTCTTGAGAAAAAAATATCTTTCTGTGTTTATCGGTCACATAAAGGGTATGAGTTGAACATTGTTGTGAGTGATAGGAAGATCCCACATTGTCTATAATGAGTCACTACTCATCAAAAGATCCCAAATGATAAGCTGTGTGAATAGTCCTTGCATACTCCACTTCCAAAGTGAAATACTGTAACCCTGATGGAAGTGGGTTCTGTAGCTCTTCCATTAGGTCTCCAGTCCCGTTAGGACTACCAGTATCCCCATTTCACTTCTACTTGTCATGGACAAGGACATGGACAAGGACTCTGTGTCTGTGCATCACTTTTGCCATTCTAGATTTTATCTCTTTACAAGCACTTATGTCCTCCTGAATTTTTCTTTCTCTCCTTGTTTAGGAGTTGCTCTTGTATCAGAGGTTCAGATGTCCTCCCCATTTCTTTTAATCCAGTCCGGATCAGCGAGTGCCCTGTATGGCAGGATCTATGTTGTTTTCCTCCAGTTTTAGGGACTGTGTGTCTTAGTTCCTTGCAATCCCTTTTTTTTTAATTTTTTTTTTTATTATATCTTATGTGAAGAAGTATGTGTAGCTCTTCTGGGAAGTAAAGCAGAAATGAGCCTTCCTTACACTGGGGGGGTGTTAAAAGATGCAGTTTTCTTGTTATTTGATCTGTAACAATTATGCTCCATAATTGTTCCATTTCTCCTCCATTTTCATTCCCCTGGATTTCCAGCTCCCCACAAATCCATACAGTTTTGCCTGTTTATGCATAGAACACTTTGGATAATTAAAGAGAAGCAAATGTAAACTATCAAAAGTGTGGAATCCATTCAAGAGGTGAGCATGTATGCATAGGCCTTATACCCACACTCTTTCTTCAAGCATAAAGCCTTCTGGTTGCCTGTGGTTAGAGTACTACCCAGAGAACCACTCAGTCTTTCTCTGAAGACATTGGAAGTTTGGTGGGTTTAGACCTTTTACATTTAACCCATTTTCTATAGAAGTGTGTTCCAGCAGGTAATGATGAATACTGGTGCATTTATGCCTTCTCGCTTGAGCTTTTTTGGCTCAAGTCTGTAGTGGTTTGTCTTTGATTTATGTTCATCTTTTATGATAAAAAAGGCTATTCAGTACCTTTTATGATAAAAAAGACTATTCAGTACCTTCTTCTCATGAAGATTGTTCTACCTAGTTGTGATAAACAAAACAGTCTTGTGTTTTAAATAATTTTCTCCATCTTCCTCATGTATATATAGTGGAATTTGTCTTTCTTCTGTTTTTTTACGTTCTTACATAGATGTTATTTCAGTATTTGTCTCAACATTATGTTCTAAAAAGAGGAAAAAAATCACCTTCCAGTTTCAGTTTATTTCTGCTTGTGCATCAAAAAACTGCTGCAGCAGTTTCCCCACTCTGCCACACCATGAACATGTGTTCAGTTTCTTCTTTGCTATGAAACCCAAATCATTCTGGATTCTGACTTTCCAAGATACATCTTTCTGGTTTTCTGAGCTTGGCACAAGCTTCTTATCCAGTGTTGAAATGCAATTTGTTTGAATGGGCCTGATTCATCAAGCAAATCCATCCCTATTCATATTTTTATCACAATCATCTTTGTGTGATCTGCACATTTTCTTTCCTTGACAATCACTGAAAAATTAAACATATCTCAGTTCTGTGATACCTTATTTTATACAATTGATTTTATGTCCTTTCTTAGTAAATAGTTCTTACCTTGTCAGTCTTTCATTCGTTTGAAGTTGTTTCATATATTGTCCTTGTACAACATCATTCTATTTCTGTTATTTTTTAGAGATTCATTGAGCAGAGTAAGTAGGCTGTTTTAAGAAATTATATACCAGTGTTTGTACATGTCTTTGTTAGGTTTAGAGTATTTTTTTAACTTCATAGCACTTGTTTGTTACTGTATCTAGATAAATTTCAAACAAAAAATACTCTAATGTGGCAGCTGAATTTCTGTTAGGTTTTCCCTACATGGAATAAATTAAACATAATCTCTAAAGTTAATCTATGGCCTTGTTCAACCAGCATTTCTCTTTCTAACTTTCTCTTTTTCTGCTGTTGTCAGTCATGAAATAATCTGTAACAGTCTTGCACTGGATCCTTAATAATGTCAGACTTTTAATAGTGGTAAGAAATTGACTGAATTTTACTACTGCGTACATGTTCAGATTTTTGCTATAAAAATTCATATAAAAATTATTTTCCTATTAAGTATTTCTCTTCTACTATTGCTTCATGCTTTGTACAAAAAAGTTGCATCTCCAAAGAGATATAATATTAAATTTATTTTTAAAATATATATATGTATATAGAAATACTTGGATTTGTCAGGAGTAGCATGAACTTCTGTGACGTATTTCCTAAAGAAAACAGTAATACTCACTTTACTTACATGTATGTAGATTTTTACTTTTGTTGCAGTTCATGGTAAAAGATTTCATCAACCTTCCTTCAATTTAGAGAAAATTCTATGTAGGAAATACACTACAGTATTATATCAGCTTACAAAATGTGAATCTAAATGAGTTTAAGCTCTTAATACTTCAGAAGAGCTGCGATTATTATTGCATTAAAGCACCTGCCTTATACGTAAGGCAGAGCTGTTTGTACTTAATAGCACTGAGCCTCTTGCACGAGCTGAAGTGATCCCTCCAAGGTATTTGTTATGTATTCTACAGACATGATATTCTTGTAAACTAATTGAAAGCTCTAGAGCAAGTAAACACTTACTAGAATATGTTCCCTTCCTCAGAATATTCTTTTTGTTGTTCTCAAAAATGGCTTTCTAAAAGGTGCTGAAGTCCAATTTTTTAAGGCAGGCAATTTATTAATAAGATTTTTCTGGAGAATATGTTATGTCCAGACCAGTCCAGTAGCTTTGTGCTGGCACAAGTGCTGTAGAAGGACATGATGCTGAAATTGAAAACGCATCTTTCTGTGCCTTGGATTATAGTTTTTCTCTCTCTGACTAAATAGAACAAATGAAGTTCCATATTTTTTAAATTGAGTTGCTTTACTTTGATGTGTTAAAACAAAGTATAATCTTCTTGCACAGGATCGAGGAGATGAATTTACTTACACTGGGAGTGGAGGTAGAGATCTTTCTGGCAATAAAAGGATTGGAGAACATTCATTTGATCAGACGTTAACACACATGAATAGGTAAGTTTTGAAGATAAAAGTTAAAAAGCATTCTAAAGCAAAGAGATGAGTTATAGTGCTTTAATTTAAACCAGCATTTTGCTGTGTTCATTCACCCCTGTACATGCTGCTTTTATAAACAGTGGTGCCTCCTGCTGCTAAGAGGCTTTTTATCAAGCATTAGGTTTTGTTGATTTAAAGAAACACACACACAATAAAATATTTTGCTGTATTGCTGGTGCAGCTAGTACTCATGTCACCTGTTGAAATTGTGCTACAATTTCCTTCAGGGGACTCTGTTTCAATTTAATGAGAACTTTGTCAAAACTCTTGGGTGAAAGTTTTATATTGCAGGTGTTTCTTTTTAAATTTCTTCTTCAATGGTTAAATCAAAAAATGTAAGTAGGAAGCAAGCATGTTCATTTTCCCATGTTAAATCTTTTCCATTTTGCTACCCCTTTCTTCCATCATAGTTTTCTGTGAAAATCAAGGAATTAGGGTGTTGCTTTATATTGAGGTCATTTTACATTCTCTAAAAGCCTTCCTGAACAAGGAGTTCTCCATCCTTTTCTGTTTCTGAAAGCGTAATTTCTGCTAATGCAACTGACCACTTAACACCTGTGGGGTGTGGAGATAGGCCAAGACCTTTTCTTTGCCACGTTTGCTTTTAGGTAAGATCTGCTGCTGTGAAGCCAAGTGGAAAGGGAGTCTTCCAAGCTTTTTGTGGTGCTTAGGTGGGAGAGGGGAAAAGCTTGACATGGCTGCTGAAGAGGCAGGGAGGGAGACAGAGAGGGAATGTGATGTGAGCAAGGGGGGAAGGAAGATGAAGGTAGGTTTAGGCAATAGGTTACAAGCATATTTAGGGAGCAGAGTAAACTTGCTTTAGGAAGAGAATTAAAAGTTGGATTCCCTAGTGTCAGCATTTGTTTGCTCTTAGCAGATGAGAAATCCACTGGTGAAGCTTGCCTTGTAGCTTTGCAGGCACTGGTGCACATGGAGTGTAACAAGGGGCAGCTCTCAGTTACTGGTTTTGATACAAGTATTCAAGCATTTTGATACTGAAAGTTATGATTCGTGCAGTTGAATCAGTACTGCTTTTGCTTGTCCAGTTATTTTTCCTTTTTAAAGTTTTGGTTTTGTATTAGCAATTTCACTGTATGCCTGTCTCATACTGTTCTGTACCATGTGGGGTTTATACTCATAACACGGCTGTTTATAAACCCTACAATTTCTTCAGTTCTGAGATCCATGGTTGGTTTGGTTTGAGTCTGATTCTGAAGGGTTTTCAATCCCTGAACAAACTACGCTGTGGCAGTAGAAATACTGTTCATTACGGCAGCTTGGCGTAGTAGGTGTTCATGCTGTCTCGCTCCAGGTTTCTGGAAGAGGGTCTTGGTGGTAGCTAGTGGGTAAAGGGATCTGCTTGTCCTTGAGTTACCTACTATTACCTAACTCCTACTTTGAGGCCATTTATGTTTTATGTGAGCGGTTTCACTTAATTTTTAGAGGTTTTTTGAATGGTTACTATGTACTTTTTTTCTCTATTGTGTTTTTCATCATATTCATTGCTTTTGTGTACACACTTATAAAGCCTTAAAATCCGCAGTTAATGAGGAATAGTGATAGGGAAAGCTTGCCTTTTGTTATATTTTTCTTTTAATTCTCTCAGTGCTGTTTAGGAAGGGATTATTCTAAAAATGAATAATATTGAATCTAAAAGGATTGGTTTGTTTTATTTAGAAATATCAGCTGATTTTTCATCTGAAACCTTGACAGCAAGATTTTTTGTGTTCCCATTTTTTTTCTTACCATACCTGGTAGCATATATGCCATTGCATCCGTTGGTTCTGCCGTTTTTAAAGACTACACTGAAAAGTTCTGTGCTGCTTGATACAGCATAATTAGACAAGTGGAATAGATATGACTTAATTACATTAATTCTCAAAAATCTGTTGAGTGAAGTAGTCTGGTTTATGGAGACTTTAAATCTCTTTCTAGGGCATTGGCCCTTAACTGTGATGCCCCACTGGATGACAAAAATGGAGCAGAGTCTAAGAACTGGAGAGCTGGTAAGCCAGTCAGAGTAGTGCGCAGTTCAAAGGGACGGCGAATCAGCAAATATGCCCCAGAGGAAGGCAACAGATACGATGGCATTTACAAGGTACCCTGATTTCTTCTGAGTGCAACATAACATCTTTCTTCAGCTAGTTCAAAATATCTCATATGTGTTACATTGCAAATGCATCATTATTACTTAGAAATAGTTCTTTTTTTCTCCGTGATAGCTTTTTAGCCCTAGCTTATTCTGTGAAGAACCAAAATGAAACTATTCAGAGCAGTGATAATAGAACATAATCTGTAATAGGATATATAAAGTTGAATATGACAGCTACTTTCTGTGAGCTTACTGAGTCATATTCATCCCTGGAAATCAAATAATTTCCTCACTCCTTCCAACTACATCCTAGCTTTTTGTGTGTTTAATGACTTCTCAGCTTCTGAAATAAAGGCACGTGCCTTTTAAGAGCACTGTATTTATCAGAAATACAAAAATTTCTCACCTGAGGGAACAGCTGCTGTATGATATATAATGTAATGGATAACTTAGTCTTCTCATGTCTTCTTAAACAATTGAAGCATGACTATATGCATGTGTTTGGCTTGTGATAAAATAATGGCAGTAATTTTATATTGTTGTTTAGGTGGTGAAATATTGGCCAGAAATTGGAAAATGTGGATTTTTAGTTTGGCGCTATCTTCTGAGGAGAGATGATGTTGAGCCTGCACCTTGGACTTCAGAAGGAATGGAGCGGTCAAAGAAACTGGGTCTGAGCGTACAGGTTCGAATCAGGACTCGCTGAGTTGTTTTTATTCCTGGTTCCAGTAAACGAATTCCAGAAATAGAAATCAGTTAAATTGAAGGCCCGTTTTTTCCCCTGTACTTCACTGTGGCAGGATTTAATGCCAAAAACCACTACAGATTATCTGCAGACTGGAAGAATCCTGTAATAGTGGCACAGCAGAAGGAACGGTGGATGAAGCTTTCTGCCTTAGCAGTGAATTGTTTTGCATATATGGATTGGAAAATGCAGAGTTTGAATCCAGTTTTGTGATCCTTAAGCTGGAAAGAATTTCTACAAGCCACTGTTGTTATAGTTGAGTCTGTCTGAGAAATCTAAAAACCTGCACATTTTTATCTATTTTTCTCTATATATGACTGAGGAGTTTGTGTAATTAGTGTATTCAGAATTAAACTGACCTGGGAGGACTTGGGCATTGCAGAATCCATGTAAGATGTGAAGAATCAACATACAGTTTCTTTTCTTAGCAAGACAATGGTGTGTCTTGCAGCATACCATCATCTTCAACTTTGCCTGATTTGTATAGTCGATAGGGCATGGATATGGATATGGATATCAGGTTCCTTTTAATACAATCAGGTCTGGATTAGATTCTTTGACTTGACTACACTTTCTTAGTAATAGATACTGAAATGTTTTCTCCATCCTGTAGGGTTTTAAACATTATTTTGTAGTTGTTATTTAAATATGTACTCACAGGGTTTTAAAGTCTTTTAGAAATTAGTCTTGTTGGTACTTGGGAATTTCTGTATGCCAATGGATTTTGTTTTAAATCTGTACTGTTTTATTTTAGTATCCAGAAGGTTATTTGGAAGCCATGGCTAGTAGGGAGAAGAAAGATAAGGTTAAAAAGCAAGCTGTGAAACACGAGCCAACCAGCCAGAGTAATGGAAACCAGAAAAGGACAATTCATGATGGTATTGCTTTTTACCTTCTTAGCGTTCATCAGCAAAGCCTGTCATGTTACATTTATTAAGCCAGCAGCGTGAAAACTTTGCAGAAATATGAAGTTATGTGGAATGCTAATGTAAATTGATAAGCACATGCTCTGTAATGAAGTACTAGTGTAGGGACCTTACCCTATTTACTGTTCTTAGGGAGTTTTTTTCTCTTAAGCTCTGTAGAAAAATGAACAGCCTTCTGTGCAGCTGTGTGCTGCAGTTCAAAACAATGCTGATGAGTATGAGTTGGAATAGGGATTTGATTGCCGCAATCCATGAGTGTAATCCATGTTTTACCCTTCTAGAAACAATTTTCTCTTCCCCTTCTATTAGTTCAAACTAACATTCTGTTGTTACTGTGTCTGATGGTCATAATCTTAAGCAGGTATAGAGGAACCTACAAATACACCCAAAGCCATGAGGATGGGAGATGGAGGGAAAGGAGAGGCTTTCCAGCTGACCCAAGAGCAGCAGTGGCTGATTAGAGAAGACTGTATGAACCAGAAACTGTGGGATGAAGTACTTGCTTCTCTTAAGGAAGGACCAGTATGTTTGCTGCATGCATAATTTTTAATGTTTACCTTTTATTTGGACTGTTAGGAGAAATCTTGAGTGTCTCCTGAAACCTGATTTGCATGTTGAACTTTTGCTGAATATAGACTGTCTAGCATTATTTTTATTTCTAAGACTTTGATTCCAAGAAAACAATCCTCGCTTGTACAATTTGCTGTTGATGGCTTGGTTTACGCTAGCTTAATAGAGATATTTCCTTGCTCAAAACACATTTTGAAGTTAGAAGTGGCCTTTCTTTTTATTTTCATTTTTGAAGGGAGCATGTTTTCTCTGAAATTACAAATATGTTTTTGTGCTGTGCTGATGTGAGAAATCAGACAGGAAGATAATTTTAGTCACTACTTTTTGTTTAGAAAGAAACAGAAAATACAGCTTGCTAGCTTTGTTTAAACAGAGTATAGAAGTACTGTCATCTTCAGATTTAGATATGAAATGAAAATACTTTAATCCAAATCTAGATTATCCCATTTTGTCAAGAGGGAACCTTAAGTAAGAGAGAAAATACATTCCTTCCCCTAAATGTCAAGAAAATAGCAAGGGTAGCTCAAGATTGAAGAGACTATAGACGCTTGCATAAAAAAAAGTCCACAAAAGGAGTGTCTCCCAAAATATTATGTCTTACAGTGGTAATTAGTCTTATAGATGTCAAGGTCATGTTTATTTTAGCTGTTTTGTAGAAGAAATCAAGGCACTAAGAAGTTAAAAAAACTTAATAAAACTCAGCTCAGTGAAAACCAAAGCATTGGTTGCAAAGTGAATATCTAAAAATGGACATACATAATTAGTTTATTTGAGAGTTACCAGTAGCTATTTATGGTGTGTCTGTAACAGAAAAAGCACCTATAACTCCCTGTTCTTCTACTCATAGTACTAGTTTTTACTGTAATGCTCTTGCAGTTGTTACTGGGTAGGAACTGTGTAAAGTTACACACTGTTACCTGTCTTCTGTCCAGTGTCTGTAATGACTAGAAGGAATTCCAGCTCTTAAAATTGTGCAGGATGACAGGCAATAGAGATATGTGTCTGTAAAAAGGAGAAAACAATAATTTAAAATTAGCTGAGTTACTGAGAGGTCATTCTTCTACAGATTCTTACTGATAAGATTTCCATATGGTTCCAGAGGCAGAGATCTTTCAGGGACATGCAGATTTCTAGCAGCAGTTAACAAACGTAATTACTAAATTTTCTGACCTATGTTAAGAATCAGGCATGAGGAGCCCTCCAGTCTGTTTCATTTTGTTTATAACAATACTCATACAAACAAGTAAATAATCTTTAAAACATTAGTTCTCTGATTTGTGGAAGAGCAGGGAAATGAAGCAGTTATGGACCTGCTTTCTAATTACCTTTAGAAAGCTGCACTCATGGATATGGAGGACTTAACTTCTGGAAGTTCATTGTCTTTTATGTAAATAAGTGGCATTTATGAGAGCTGTAATAGTGCTTGTCTTTTTTATTCCTTTGCCCGACACTAGAATTTTCTGAAGAAACTGGAACAATCCTTTATGTGTGTCTGCTGCCAGGAGCTGGTTTACCAGCCAGTGACAACAGAGTGCCTCCACAACGTCTGTAAAGTAAGAATAAACTCAGTCTTGCTCTGGGCTGTTTTCTTGGATCTGAAACACCAGTCGCCAAAGCCGTATGTTTTGTAGGAAGACAATAATTGTTGCCTAACATTCTGAGCAAAAATATGCAACAAGTTTGCATTTGGTGATTGCTGTGTAACCGTATTTTTGTGTAATAAAGCATGGAAGTACATTTAGGATCGTTCCTGATAGACATATGAGTGAATGTTACCATTGCTGGCATTCCTTTGTGATCGGTAGAATTACAATAGGAATTGGTTTGGTCTAGGAGCTAGATGTTGGTACAGTAACAATAATTATTTTTTTTTACATAGTTAAGGAATAAAACCAGATTTTATAATTGTGTTGCACACTTATTATTAAAAGAGTGGTTGAAAGGATGCAGGGAGAATACAAGAAAATTATTTGGTCTTACTTGGAGTAAGTTACGTTATCTTGTTATTCCAAATTCTTGGTGGTATTTGTGGTAGGAGGGCCACAGAAGTCAGTTTATAACACATATCTTAAAATCTCAATTGCTTGGATATAATATAAGGAGTATGGAATCCAATTTGTACTAGAGTTAATTTTTGTAGTACTAGTGTGTACAGAATCATGTGCTGAATTGTGCCTGTCCGAACTGTGCCTGCCATACCTGGTGTTTCTGCCTGAGAGCCTGAAAGGATTCAAACTATTACCATCCTAGTACAGTATCTGGTAGTGCAGGCTTGCTGTTCAAGAAGGTATGTATCACTCCAGTAAAAATCACTGTGTTGTTATGGATGGCCTGCAGACATAGAATGATTATGGCTCCTTAAAAACATAAAAACTGTTGTGAAAGGGTTAATAATTAGAATTACGGAAATTGGAAGACCATGGAGAAGAGAAAGCTTTATTTGTGAATACAAAATAGCATCCAGTTAAAGATGTAAGGAACAGTTTGGTAGGAAGATGCTGTCGCTGTTTGGGTACAGATCTGCCCTGATAAATTTCTGATACTCAGCTGAGATGCTTGGTCTCTCTGCAGCCTGTAGTAACCTAGTAAGGAGGGCAGCACTGATGATAATGTGTTAGAGACCGTATGATTCTGCGTACGCCTTTAAAGCTTACAGAATCTCATCTGATGAGGTAGATGTAGATGATTATTACATAAACTGTATACCTGGTATACTCACCTTCCGCTTGAAATGAAAGTCTGGAAGACTGTAGCAATCTAACCGTGAAGCTAGAAGGAAGCTACAGACGTTGCTTTGGTTCACAGGAAGGCACTTGTGGGAATTAAGGGGAAATCTCAGTAGTGATTTAGTTTAATTCCTCCCAAGCTCAATGTTTCGTACCCCAGCAGGAAGCAGTTCACTTGTCAGGACATTTTAGTCGTAGAGGCAGAGGCAGGCGCCACAGGGCTTGGTAATGAGTTCCTGTTTTCTGGCGGTACAGCAGATTGCATCTTTGGTTTATAGTGATTCTTCAGTTTTTGCTGGTTGAGGAGTCAAACAAAGTTCTCACAGTTGACTTCTCTGTCTTTGTGTGTCCTAGAGTTGTTTACAGCGCTCCTTCAGAGCTGAAGTCTTCACCTGCCCTGCCTGCCGCTATGACCTGGGAAAGGGCTACACCATGGTTCCCAACAAGATACTGCAGACACTACTGGACCAGTTCTTCCCTGGTTACAGTAAAGGACGATGATGTGCTCAGATCCTTCCGTACTTCTCCCAGTGACTTTATAGACAGTAAAGGAGAATAAACATGGGAAATTCAACAGTGGACCAGCCAGCTTGATGGGACTCAATATCTTGTCACATTTTGAAGCAGCTAACCCTCTTCCCCTCATAGCCATCTTTTTGGTGTAGTGAGAACTCCAACTCTTAGCTGTCTTTTAACATCAAGGGTAGTTTTGGCCAGTTATCAAATAGTTTTTAAAGGAAAAAAAAAAAAAAAAAAAAGCCTCAGCTCTTACTGGCCTAGCTGATGCTTAATTTATGATTTGTTTTTTTTGTAACTACCTCAGGACAGAGGAAAATAAATTGTGGGGATGACAAAAAGTTAGTTAAGTTTTAGCTACACACTGCCTCCTGAATATTAGTTGTGCCTGGTCCATGTGGTTTGATTTACAAAAAAAAAAAACCCCAAACCAAAACAAAAAACAGCAAAAAAACCAGAAACAGCACTTAAACCAGCTGGATTAAAGAACAGCAAATTCTGTGGTGTGCATAATCCTTTTTTGTCTTTTTCTTCTGTTATGCTGTATTTTTTTGCAAGAACAGGCTGATTTTTAGTCTATTTTTGTGAGCTTCATTGTGCTTTTCTTGTATCTTATGCAAGTTGACTACTAATGACTAATGAGAACAATATGAATGCATTGTTGCTGCATTAGTGTGAAGTGATCTGTGTTTTTTGCACTTAAAGAGGGTATTCAAGACACTCTAGTTGTGTAAAAAATATTTCATATTAAAAAGCCACTTCTGTATTAGTTAAACTGTATGCTTTTAGTAGGTCTTGTATCAGTGGCAATACATCTACACAGCATTGAAGGCAGTGCTAGCTTGGAGAGGGTTCAAATCGCTTCATATTGTGATCTGAAATTTTATATACAATATATCCCCCCCCAAATATACCTTATTAAATATTTTATGATTCAGAAAAGTTGCTAATGTTGTTTTTACTGTTATCCACTTATTTAAATTATAACATTTTTATAGGATTTTTTTTCCAGATTATTAAATGCTTTCTTTTGGGTGGGCTTCTTATTTTTCAGACATGAGGCTTTATATTCCTTAGCTCATTTCACAATGAAAAAAACATTGTTAATTAAGAAAAAAAAACCAGCCTGACATCAATGTCCATGGCCTCACACTTACTGTAGGGCAGCAGCTGTCACGTAGCTGCTCTGGTCTCTGCTGAGCGTTTGAAGAAGCTTGTTAGTGCTCAGTCCATGTACCAGAGTGAGAGGCAGCCCTTCGTGCCCTGCTGGTGTTGGCAGTGTTGCTGCCAGAGCCGGCTCGATGCAGCTGGGAGCTCTGGGTGCCCCACACAGCCATTAGGCAGATTCCCACAGTGGGATGGGACTGCACTGACAGCCTGTAACCTGCAAAGTAGGCATATATAGGAGTATATATGGAAGTACATGGGTCATTCTCAGTAACTTAAGGTCTTGCCCATACCCGTGGTGTGGTGATGAATCAGTCATTGAGATGTACGTGGCAGCGCTGTTTCTTGTGGCTGAAAGTTAGCTTTGTGGCTTGTTCACCTCATTGGAAGTACGTAACTTCTCTCCCTCCCCCCAGTCTCCCTCACATTCTACTTAGGTTTTCAGTTGCATCCAAAATACCTAATGCTGGTACTACCCCTCATATATCAAAAAAAGGTGCTGCTGAACAGATTTGAAAGATGTAATTACTCAGCTTTTTCTGTGCTTACTGGAATGAGGGTTCAGCCTTTGTCCGGTAGGTGAATTGGCATTAGTGTTAAGCATACGGTTTAAAAGAGCTGTAGACAGATTCTTATATCCTGTTGAACTTGTTTTGCAAAACAGTAGCTCAGTATTTTATGGGGAAAGCAGATGTAATTTTACCTTCATAACAATCATTGCATCTGTGCAGTAAGCATATAGGATTTGTGGCTTTTTACTTTGTAGTTGAGTGCTGTAAAATATTTTATAGCTTTTAATGCTTTTTTCCATTTGATAGCTTTTACCAGTTAATTGATATGAATTTGCCAGTTTGAGGTCAACAATGCTAAGTTCTCTTCTTAATACAAGAATACGTAAACCGATTTTTTAATATGTCTTTTAACTGACAGACACAATCCAGCAACATGTAGCTGCCTTTAACAAACAAAGTAGCTTGACATGACAAGGCTGTGTGGAGTTAGATTGGCACCATAGAAAGACTGTCCCTTCCTCACATACAAGTTTGCAGTGTTTTTTCACAATTCTTTACACCCTTACTGCTATTATCAGTAGGTAATAAAAGATGCTCTTTTCAATAGTAAATTCTAGAGTATAAAATTCTGATTTTCTTCACTATATATTTAGACGTTTTAGGACCTGGGTGCAGCTGTTCATGTCAAAACTGTATCTGGCCTAACCTTCCTTTAATGAAATCCATTCCGGTCTCCTGTCATCTGCAATCTCTTTGTGTAATTAAAGCCTCCACTGAAGTTGTAAGGTAGGTAATGAAAAAGCTGCAGTCCCAAAACTTTCATTATAAAGGACACAAAATTACAGTACTTAAAATAGTGCACCTCATCTGTGTTACTTCAGAGAAAGCTCCCAGGCATGTGTGCATGTAGACCTTAAAAAAGTGGTCGAGTGGTTGCTGGTTGTAAAGTCCAGAACTGCGCAGCCTTCCCACACTGTTGAGTGTTGCCCCAGTACCTACTTCCCCATTCACCAAAAGCCTGCTTCTTGTGCCTGACTGAGTTTGTCTCTACAGGGGCGCTCACTTCCATCAAACACTAATTAATCTGCACAGACCCACTCTCAGCTTCCTTTCAAATGCAGTTGCAACATGCATGGTTTGCCAGTGTAACTGGTGAGAGGACTGGGATTATATAAATTTGACTCAGAACAGGTAAGAAGAGGTTCCTGTTCAAGGTCTTGCGTGCTGGCGACTGAGTGATCGGATGTGGCATTGTGTGTAGCAGTAGGGCTCTGGTCTTGGCGTGCTGTTAGTATTCTTGGAGGGCCAGGGATAAAGCTGTGAATCGGTTTTTACACAAGCTGTAGACTTGCATGACAAAGCAAGGCAAGCTGTGTGCACTGTACAAACCAAAGCCAGTATCCGAAATGAGAAACTGTGGAAGGGGAATACTTTGTTAGACAAGCTCTAACTTGTACTAAGCAGCCCGTTAGAAAAGGTGCCTCTGTGCCTTATCTGGAACAAGAGAATTAGGTGGAACCACAAGAAAAAACTGATGTGCTACAGAGAAAAAGTTGTGTTTGTTAATGCTCAGCAAAACATCATTCTAGCTCATTAAAAAAAATCAGATTTATTTAACTATTAATCTCTGCCCGTATTTGCCTTGTTACTGCTCTGGCAGTTCTGACAAATCAGAACTTAAGCTTCATAATTTCATACTGCTCTGTGCAACAAATCTAGCTGAAGTGTTAAAATCCAGAACATGACAACACTTAGAATTCTGACCAATTTTATTAGAGTACTAACACTGGTAGGTAAAAAAAAACAGTAAGAAATATTAACACTAACAATGCTAGTGGGCATACATGAAGAAAATTAAACAATTACATCTTTTTTTTTACAAAATATAAACAATTACTCCTGCAGTTAATATTCATTACTATTGCCTTATGCATCTGCATCTTTTCTACTTTTTTTAATCTTATCTTCCATGCCACTTTGCAAATTGGGTGTTAATTTTTAGAACTAGCACAAAACAGACAAAATGCTGAATCAAGGCAACTTTAACATCAACTGCTGCAGAACAATCACATTTTGTTTACACCTAACATACTGCCTGTATTTACATTTTAACTGAGCAGTGATTCAATTAACAAACACAGTGATTATCCAAAATATACATAGTATATAAATCCCCTATCAGGTCTGGGAGGAAAAGGCCATCCTGATGGACTCCGAAATCCAGGCAGCTGGAAGCAGTCTTACGAAGATGCTCTCTTCTGTTCAGAAAAGGGAGATTCGTAGGCTTCCATTGGTGGGCAGGTACAAACCAGATGTTGATCTCCATATATGTCATCGATGCGAGCAATTGTGGGCCAAAACTTGCTTTCAGGCTTCACAAATGGCTAAGTACCAAAGAAAAAAACAGCTATTTTGATTTTTGTACAAAGCAAATCTACATAATAGCAATAGACTTTAGAAGTTTTAAAAATTATGAATGCTGCAGAAGTGGATTTTTTGAAGTGAAATCATACTTCAATTCTTTTTGCAGTCCCTGAAAGTTAACAGGGATGTATAACAGAGTTGGCAAAAGAGTATTTACATTTTCAAAAAAGTGTAACCATGTTCTCTTAACAAATGCTTGCAAAGAAGCAGTTGTCATGGGATAAAAGAAAACGGACCCTTTGAATAACTGGCTTACAGACAGGAACCAAGGGAAAGTGGAGGAGACTACCAAGTCCTGTGCTGTTCAATACAGTTGTTAGAGAACATATAAAACAAGGTGGCAAACTTCCCAGGTGCCATTAAATTCTTCCTCTTTGAAACAGTACATAGCAATAAAATGGATGCAGTTCAGTTTTAGGTAAACAAAGTTAGTTTCACATATATTTAGCTGTTAAGATTGTGGAAGCAGTTTTATGCAGTGCTCTGAAAAAATCTGATGCACCCAGCTCCAATCTGACCTTTATTTGCAGCAGGCTTACATAGGTGTGGCTTGCCCCATCCTGACAATGCATCTTGTCAAACCCTTATCCGAGTTCTTTGGAGGAGAGCTTTGAATGTCAGGATGTGGGACTCTGTTTTGGGAGCCGCTGGTGCAGTGTGTCAGAACAGGATGGGCTGCTTCCAATAGGTATATCCAACACTGAAGTGCTGAGATTTAGAAATCCAAGTTTGCACTTCATGTGTATACACTTTTAAGATTTTTTTCCTTGTCTTGAAAAACAAAACTAATGGAACTACTCTAGAGCTCACACACATAAAAATTGAGCAACAGTAGAAATGGCTCTGTGTTGGAAGAAGGGTTCGCCGGAGTCAGGAAGACGCTCAATATGAGTTATGCATCTTGCTCAACTTTATTAGTTTCTAACACTACTTACATAGAACCGATACATGCATATTTGTAAAGCAGAAATACAATAATTGGTGAGTAGTCTCTAAACACGTGCGGTTCTCACACCCCTAATTATCATGACTAAAATAAGCATTCTATCCATGTAGCTAATTGAGTCGCTGTGCTGCAGCCTTGTAGTTTGTTACTCCCTATATTGCCAGACCGGTCCCCATCTTTCTTGGCCCTGCACCTGCTTTCCCAGCAGCTGTAGCTTGTTACAGCCACGGCCTGTTGGCACAACACAATTACTTGGTCTCAGGACTCAAGAATAGCTCAAGGCCACCTTTCTTGTTAACTTCAGCACAGCAACTTCAGTACAATTCTGATTACAGGCCTATTCTAATACCAGGCCTGGATTGTGCAGATCTTCAGAGATTCTAAGGCCACGCTTCTGCAGCCATTCTTCTACAGCTCTGAAGTTGTTTTTCTTACCAGATTACATCACCTTCAACTGACCAAAAAAGCACAGAGCAGAAAGTACATTTATGTATTACCACACCACTGGGATCCATTATTTACTCACCAGTGGAAATGCTGCCACTTCTCTGGAATAAGGACGATCCCACTTGGAAGAAGTGACACAGTTCAGAGTATGTGGTGACATCTAGAAGCAAAAAGACTTGTTTAGGACATGAAATTACTGAACTCAGTTGAATGTAGTATCCCTGTGAACCCTCTTCACATTACTACATATAAATAATCACTGTCTAGAGCTGCTAGTGAAAATACCATTATCTGGGGGGGAAAAAGGCAGATTTAAAACAGGAAGCAAGTCAGTATCTGGATATTTTTCAGTTTGCCTGAAGATACTGCCCGAGGTTTGAATATCCTTCCAGCTTTTCACTGAATACCCTAGGCATTTGAAGTCAACACAGCATTACAACAGTTGAACAGAACTTGAGCCTATAGCAATTTTGTGCTGCAGTTGCTAAAATAATAAATTCAAACTTTATTTTACTGTTAGTTTTAAGGTCATTCCACTTCCCTTCTTAAACCAGATAAATAAGCATCTCTCCTTCATGACTTTGAGATGGCCTTGAAAATTACAGTTCATGTGCTTGTGTAAATAACTTTCTTTGCTCTGTCAGCAAAGGGGCCAGGCTTCTGACTTGAAAAAGTAAAAATTCAAATTTTTGTTTTTTAAGTTTCTAAAAAAAGTCAAATTTCAAGAAGTTTATGTGTTCGCTGTTGCACATAGTTATTTTTGAGTGTACTGAAAGGCCAGGAAGCAGGCTCACATAGTCTCAAGGGTTAAGTTGGTGCTGGTAACTTGTTCTACACGGCATCTTACCTTTAGTGGGTTAATTTGGGGGTCCATCCTGCCCTCCTCTATGTCAGCAATTTCCTGCCGAATACTGATCATTGCATCACAAAATCTGTCCAGCTCTGCCTTATCTTCAGACTCTGTTGGTTCAATCATAAGCGTCCCTGCCACTGGCCAGGACATGGTTGGAGCATGAAAACCTGTTAAAGAAAAAATCAATCACTGACAATAGGTTATGAGTTAATACATGCATTAGCTAGCAACTGATTCACAAATTCAGCCTTTTCTATAATCTTTACAGGACTGGGCTCATTGGTACTGTTGGCATTATACTGCAGAGGTAAGACAGACTTTCCAAGTATCTTAGTTTTTAACACTGAAGGGTAATGCCTTTGTATTATTTGCAATAAAAGTTACACACTTATTTAAGGAAAAGCTCCTAAAACTTGCTCTCTTTGGTTCATTACTTTTCAGCCCAAAGCGTATTGCTTCTTTCCTGCTTTATTTCTGTTCCTGCTGCTGACTTCAGTAGAAGTTTTCTGTCACTTTATTTTCTTGACAGGCTGAATGGCAAAGGAAGATGAGTGTAGATTTCTGCACTGGTAAACAACGTAAAAAGAAAAGGTGGTCTCTCATGACTCCCTTCCTGCACTGCTGCCTGTTACAGCCTCATGACACTTCTTTTGTGGCTGCAGAGGATGGAACCCATGGAACTCGCCTCCACACTTACTGAAAAGTCTGTTCAGTAGTGCATGCTATTTAAGGCCACAGCAGCCAAAGAGCAGGAAGGGTGCTCGGTTTTGTATCACAACTGGGCTTTGGATTGTTTCTCTGATGAGCATTACTGGTTAGGGTTTAAATGGCTTTTACGTATGTTCATTAGAAGCACAGCTGCATAGGATCAAGCAGTTCAATGGGTCATCTTATCCAGCAGCCGAAGAGTAGCCACGATCAGATTCTTCAGAGCATGTGTACAAAACTGCCTAAACTGTAACAGGATGGAAGTGTTTAAAATCCTATTATCCTACTTCAAAAGTATTACTTTCTTTTTCCTTTTTTTGGAATCTTATTGAGCTCTTGGCTCCAAACCACTTGCTGCAATGGTTGACCCATGTAATTGCAAATTGTAAGAGGCAGTTTACAAAACTGGGGAGGTAGCAGCAGATTTGTAAGTAGCTACTGCAGCTCTATGCAAATATCTCTCTAAGCCCTTAATGAAATGATGTGCCAGATTCACCATCCGTAAGCACAGGACAAGAATGTTTCTGGCTCCCTTTAGAAATGATTTAGGAAATTCTCATTTATGTTGCTATTTTTTAAAAAAATACATTTGAATTACCATAGTCCTGAAGTCTCTTAGCAAGATCTACAGCTTCAATGTTTGCTGTTTTTTTGAAAGGTCTTGTATCCAAAATGAATTCATGGGCTACATAACCTGTAAATGAAAAAGTGTACACATGTTTACTTACTAGGAGAATAATGCAATCTACCAGGCAGTCTATTCCGATGGGGTTGCAGAGAATATGTCAAAAAAAACAAATAAAAAATATTAATTTGGGCAAAAACTCAAACCTGAGAAATTATCAGGTGAGAGATCCGACAGCTCAGGATTTGAAGACTGGCCCTCTGAGTCCCATGTCACATTAAGAAGCGGCCTCATCTCCAAGATCAGAACTAGGAAAGGGCAGTCAAAGTAGCTACTATAATTTACAAGTACTTGGGGAAATAATTGGATTTATCAGTGCCCTAACACCATTTGCATCTTAGGCTATCTTGAATGAGCCAGGTACAAGATAATAAGTTTCACGTTATGCCAGAGTAAAGCTGAAATCTGGTCTTACAGAGGCTAAAGACAAACAAATTATCTAAATTTATATCCTTGATCCTGGAGAACCTTGTTCCATTTCATTGCTGAATCCTTCAAAATCTGCAACTTCCATTCACTTCTGTGAGGAAATAATATATTCTCTTAATATGCAACCTGCAGGTTTAGCCAAGGTGTAGTCCATTAAATTTAAGGCATATATTTTGAAGAGCATATATATTGTACTCAAAGGTTCTTTGGTGCTATTCAGTTTACAGAAGCAAAACAGCATTCTCTGATTGTTACTCTACTGTAACAGATAATTCTTTCATCTGTTATTCACTACTTCTGTCCTGCTGAATATGGGACACCCATAGCAGGGAACAAGAATGTAGCTTAAGTATTCTGCATTGCCAAGGGGATTCTTCCCTGTTCCACAAAGGAGAATAAGGACTGGAAATGAGAGAAATTTAGGTTGGTTTTTTGTTTTGTTTTCCGAGAAAGTGTGCAAGGGAAAGTACAGGTCCAAAAATTCCTTCCAATTCTTAAAACTGTTGTGCTATTGGTTACGAGACCTTTGGAGGTGTTTCAACTTTGTTGCTTCTTTTCCTACTGTTCATTGATCTGGTACTAGACTTCAAGAAGAACAATCTGATGCCAAGGTTTACTTCTCCATCTTTTGTCATCATTTCATCTAATTACAAACAGGCATTTTTTCTTCTACTTCCAAGTATCTCAGTTCCATTGCAACACCTCCACAGAAGCAGTGTGGCAGGTTATTGCTCTTCTTGTGAAGAAGAGAAGTTTGAGATGCAGCTGGCGATGTAGCATTAAAAAAGAACATATTGCAAGCCAACACCTACACTAGGAAAAATAGTAGCTTTGTAGAAGTTGTCTTTATTTGTCCAATTGTCAACAAATGGTTGATATTTTTGTTGATATTGATATATCCAAATATGTTGACATTGATATATCCAAAACAACAAATTTTCCAATACTTGCCTCTTGCTCCTCTGAAAAGGATTTTGTAGTGCTTCTCTAACCTCTTTGCCATGTAGTTTGCATTTAGTATAGCAATCTCAGAAGCATGTTTCAGACCCTTGGCTCCCATTGTCTGAAAGAGGAATAACATAAGAAACAGATCTAAAAACACTCTCAAGCAAGCTAAATGTGTTCTTGTACTGGCAAGCATGATAGACAACAGCATCTTAATGCATCTGGGTAGTTTTAAGGCACTCACACTGCTATTATACTTTTCCACACTACGCTCACAGAAGAGCAGGGGTTATTACTTGACAGTAGCTTTGGTATACATAGCTTATGAGACTGCTTACTGTGTAAGAGTTTTTGCTTAAAGTCAACAAGTGAACAACCCAAACTTTTCCTCAGAATAGGAAAAAGCGAGCAGAACTCAAGAATGTCATAAGCACACTTACAAGAACTACACATGCTCCCTGTCACCATCCCAGACAAAAAGCGTCCAGAAAGCTGCCCAAAAAACTGTGTGTGCTATCTGTACAGATTATCTCAGCAACTCAGACTCTTGCTTGCTGGTGTCATTATCACAGACGAAACTGTGCATTAACAAAGAACAGAGCCAAATGAACGCAGATGTGCTTATTTCTCTATTAAAGCACTGTAAAAGGACAGTGCTGGAATTGAACTGTCACTGAATTTCCTAACACTGCATTTAGAAGCTAAGCTGGCAAAGGAGAAAGCCAAAACAGCATTCAAGGTAGCCCCTTTAGAAGGGACAGTGTAAACAGATGGCACTTTGCATTGTGAAGAAACAGCCCCCCTTAAAAATTTACTACAGTTTAAATGTTCTGTAATAGGAACCAGCTTACAGTCACAAGTGATTTTCACCCACAGCTGAAAAGCCACCACGGAAGTTGTACCAACTCACATTTGCTTATTTCAAAATCCACAAGTGCTGGTTTCCCTCAGAGTGGAAGTTTCCAGGGTTAGAGTATCAAACTGGCTACAGGGTACTCTGAATGACACTGCCCTTGTGTTCACCATTCCAATTCTTCTCTCTCACTGAAAGCTTTAAATGTTGCTTGGAGTCCCAGACCACCCTTTTCTCAAACAGAATTTGAATCTACACTCATTTCTGTTGACTGACTACTTCCAGATATGTAAGCAAGTATTTGCAAGGCTTATCACTAAATCGCAAGGAATTAAAAAATTACATAGAACATGATCAAGCAGTCGCATATCCAAAGCCAAAACTAAGTTCACTTTTCAAATTCAATAAAATTGCCTGAAATTGAAGTTCCAATTAGACAGACTTTGGCAAGTTAAATGTTAACGTACAAGTCAACTATAACAAAGCTGCAGCATAAAACCAAAAATATTCTTGGAAGAACAGTAATTACTAAGCAGCTTTTAAACACGAATACTTCAATGTCAGATACAGTGGAGGGGCAAGCCTGATTGCAGCTTTCTGCCTTGTGTCCACTTGTCACAAGAGAAAGAAGACAAGAGAAAGAAGAATTAAGCAGGCTCCATAGATGCAGCCATTGTCCTGCCATCCTTTCCTACTGCAATTGATGGGAACAGGCTGCTCCACTGTCCTACTGAAACAAACAAGGAGCTTCAAAAGATGAAAATAACCTATGACTGTTGTGTAGTCATATGCATTTCAGTCTGTGCAAACATCTTATGATGTGTTGTTCTTAAACCTGCTCGTGTAGTTCAAGTGGTCCTCAGACTTGCTGAAACAGGAACAGACCCTCAGCTAATACTTCTTATAAAAGTCTACACACCTTGATATACACCCAGGAAATTGGCAGTATAGCACTGGAACCCCAAGGTGCAGCACTGACAGTACCCAAAGGACATGCATCCTTATCCGGCTGTATTTTGATGACAGGGTGGGTAGGCAAGTAGGGAGCCAAATGTTTCTTCCTAAAACAAAAACATTTATTTTAGAACTTCAGTGTGTGTGCCTGTGTTACCATTTCTGGACAGTTTCAGCAGTAGATTATCTTCACACTCCTTCCAAACATGGTCCTGCAGGAATTCTGGGCTATGTCTTCTTCAACAGAAAGTTTATTAACATAACTATGGACAATGAGGATGGCACTAAGTTTTCAACCTATCACAGATATTCATGCAGCTATGCAAATCAAAATTATTTTTTTAAAAGAGTAAGATTACTTTTAAAGGAATATGATTGCCCTGTAGGATAGATTCATGTAATTCATGTACCATTTCTGTGTTCTGGACTACACGCAGAATCAGTCATCGAAGTCCACAGATCATCTCTGCATTTACTCACAAAACAGACTGCTGACCAAGGTCTACCATGCACACTAAAGGGCCAACGTGAAAGTCAGGGTTTGGGAGCATAGGTGAACCTCAGCATTCATGAGCTCAGCACATGATTATCCTGGAGAAGGACAAAAGTTTACAAATAACAGTACACCTCTCCCATTCATGGTGCTGTACTTCAGTGAACTGCCAACGAAGAATCACTAAGGAACTTTTTTTTTAAAGAAAAGCCTAATAAAGAGATACTCACACTCCAATTGGTCCCATTCCAGGTCCTCCTCCTCCATGGGGAATGCAAAAGGTTTTGTGAAGGTTTAAGTGCGAGACATCAGAGCCGTAATCTCCAGGACGACACAGACCCACCTGTGAAGGGAATACTCTGTTTTAAATGCTCTTTACATGCTATTTTAAGACCTATTACCTCACCAAGATTGAAAAGCATGTTACATGTTTTTCTGTTTTTCTTTAATGTGATGCATCATAAACAAGAATTGATGTAAACAATTTTTTGTTCTAGGAATTCTTATTCATGACTGTGAAGAATGTCTTTGACAAAGATTGGGCAGACTAAGCCAATTTCAATGAACAACTCATATATCTTACAACACCTTTCAGGGCACAATCAGATAAAAGAGTACTATTCTTACCATCTAACTTCTATTACTGTTCCTGGAAACCCCATCTCCTCCCCCAAACACTTCTCCCATCTTGTGAAGAAGCTGTGTTATGGTCTGAAATTAGTACTGCTGTGCTATTTCTATTCTAAGGAAATGTACACTCCCAGGTATAATAAATCTACCTAGGAGATTTTGTACCTGGGCATTCATATTTGCTCCATCTAAGTAAACCTGGCCTCCATGTTTGTGTATCAGGTCACACACATCTCCAATCTCCTCTTCAAACACACCGTTGGTGGAAGGGTATGTGATCATGATGGCTGCCAAGTTCTCTTTGTGCTTGTCCACCTGGTAGCAGGGAGAGAGAAGAGGCCGTTGAGACTCCTAAAGCTTCTTAAGGAAAAATTGAAAAAGACCCATGTAAATATGGTCATCCAGTGTTTTACAGGTGAGAAGCAAGTCCATCAGCAGGTAGTCTTGAGTCATTTACAGTCAGCAAAAGATACTGAGCTCTTTCCTGCAGCAATACCCATGCAAAAAGAATGTTTTCTCAACAATCAGAACTTTAAATCAGGGAAGAAGGCATGGTATTGAAAGATTTATGTATAATAGTAATTTCTGGTACCTTGAGACAAGCCTAGTGAAACATCTGGCCTTCAAGGTAACGGGATCTAATGACCATCCGCTGCTTTCAGCAGTACAGTTCTATGACTATCATAAAAGCCTGCTCAAGTATGTATTTTTGGAAATGTGTCCTCTAATCCCTTGGACTCCTAAGTGTCACCTGCAGACAATCTACTCCAAAAAAGTGAAAAAAGTTGCCTAGCAACTCCATCCCCAGCAGAGGTGGTCTCTGACCTTTGCTAAGTGAAGGCTAAAGTGCAGTTTGAAATGCTTCACACTCATGAACATGTGTCATTCATTTCAAATACTAGATATAGACCAAAAAGGTCTACTATGAAAGAGCCTACTGTGTAGAAAGACTCTCTGAGCCACTCCTGCACCAAAGATCCACAAATTAAAGGAAATCTTGCAAGTGTCACAAGGCTAGTGTCTGAGTGAGCAAAAAAGGGAAAGAATTACTTATTCTTTTCAAGTATATATTCACTATTAGTGCCCTACTTTCTCTCAAAGAAAAATCTGATTCAGCTGCCAGCACTATTACCTGTAAAGGAGAAGGAGTGTTCCTGCTATGAAAAAGTTAATTAAATACTCACCATTGCTTTTAAATGGGCGATATCAATGCTCCCATTTTTATCCACTTCAATTGGCTGAATCTTCATCCCCGCCATTTGTGCACTTGCTGGATTTGTACCATGAGCAGATTTAGGAATCAGGCAAACCTTAGAAGAGAAAAAGAAGCAGGGGTCAAAGTATAACTAGTTAAAAACACTTAAGGCATTATGTTCTATAGGCAGCTACAACGCATTATCGAAGTTTCCAAAAAAGGATCCTGAAGGAATGCTTACTGGCAAATTGCCACTTGCACTGAAGGTTGCAATTCAATTTTCTTTGAAGAAAATCCATTCAAGTATAAGCATCTAAATACTCATTAAGAAAGTAGCTTCATTTGCTGCATAAATCATATTTAGGGTTGCAGTTTCCAGAACATTATCTCAGATACTCAAATTTCAAACCCTTTTCTCTCACCCCCTCTTTTTTTAAAGACTTAATTTTTTTTATAGTAATCAGCCTCCATATGTACAATGACCAGAAATAAAAAACTATCTAATTCCAACTTTCCACTACCTCTTCAGCTGATCTCCAAAGCATTTCATTCTGTGTTCTATTACAAAAAAAAAAGAATTTAGTCTGAAGTATTTTGGCTATAGCTAAGAAGTTTCAGGCAGCTACTCACATGCTCTATATAGTTCATTTAAAAAGAAAGAGGTACTTCTTACTTAAATAAATGTAGGTTCTAGTTAGTGATACTTAGGAAAATGAAGCTCAAGATATTTCCAGACATTTGCTAGGCTCTCTACTCCTTCTAAAGACAACAGAAATTCCTTCTAAAAAAAAAAAAATCCTCTGCATCTGTTCAATGAGGATATTGAAACATTTGCCTATTATGATTCTCTTGGAAGGATTAATTTAAGGAAGTTACTCAAACTTAGGTGCATTAAGTAAGTGACAATAAGGCACTCTTTTTTCACAGTCAACTAAACTGCACGATGGTCCCTACCTCATGTTCCATAGAGATTCTGAGATGAATGTTAATTACTTTAAAAGCTACTCCAAGGAACTGACCCATCTGTCTCAGCACCTGGATATTTGTTCTTCTTGCAGTGTGTTATTGTACAGCTGTGCTGAAAGGAAACACAGGGAACCCAGCCCCAGTGCTGGGAAGCACTGTAGCACATTTACAGTCATTTCAGCTGCATAGCAGAAATGTAAAGTGAGTCTATATTGCCACCCAGTCCTGCTGGGTTGCATCTGCAGGTGCTGGTACAGAAGGCAGCAAAGCAGGCAGGTGTCAGTCAGTTAACATCAGTACTTTTTTCCCAGGAGAGGGCACCAAACCCAAGTGAGGCCAACTGTCGGAAGCCTGATCTGCTGGTTTTCTTTCTCCAGCTCAGGAGAAAACGCCACTTCAGTTGGAAGGTCAACATTTTGTGGGCTTTCTTATTTTCTACCCGCGCCCACCCCCCCACCCCCACCCCCCGATTTTGATTTTACTATGACATTTGAAATATGTCAAGTGTGAGTAACTTCACGCAGCCTGCAGGCTGTGCAATTAACCTCTGGATGTTTCTGAGCATAGAACGACCACAGGCACTCACAGAAGCCCAAGGATCTTGCACAGAGAGAAACAGCAAAGCATACATGGACAGTCAGATGACAACTTTCCAAGGAATAAAATTTCAACCTAAATTCACTTCCCACTGAATAACACTACTCACAAAGCAAAGCTTGTAATTGTAAAGAGTGGCTAAAAACCCAAGGAGTTTGAGGTTTGTATGTATGTATGTATGCAACAAATAAAGACAGAACAGGACAACACTCACTATTCAATTTTAGGTATTTTCCTCACACAGAGGTTACAGTTACCAGGAGATCAGGACAACGACCCTTCCATTTTGAGAAGGCAAATGCGTTCCAAAGCCAAGTATAACATCAGGTTCAGAAAATACGGATATTACTGCACTAATGACTTTTTTCCCTAATGTCTAAGGCCAACACATTGTGAGTGTGTGAAAGAAGATCTAACCTCAGATTTCCACGAAGTTTTTGATGCATTCAAAAAATGTTCCTAAACTAATTTCTAGTAGGGTAAGTGAGAGGGTCACATGGATAAATATTTCACGAAAACACAGGAAATAAATTAAAAAATAGTCAGTTTTCACTGTGGAGAATGGTCATCCTAACAAAAAATTATAAATACCTGTGCTAGTTCCCAAGCATTTCAACTTACTCATAATTGATTTATAATTGAAACATACAGTGAAATGCCAAATATCCTGTTAATACAAAATTGCCCAGGTCACTAAAAGAACTGATTGTGTAGTTCAGAAAAGAACCCACAGTACTGAGTAACAGCATTCCAAACAGAATATGCTGGAGCCAGGCAGATCTAGATTATTACACAAGAAAACAAATCTTAACAATACACAACTGGGTTCATAGTTTTGAACCTATCGCAACTCAAAAGATCTTGCAGTGATTTGGGGGGAAAAAAGGAACTGCATTAAAAACTAGAAAGGAAACAGAAAACAAAAAAGAAACACAGAAGTTCTGAGGATAACCAAAGTTATGAGATCGCTTTTTTCAGATGGATGGACAAGTAACTGGAATACAATTAGGAAGACAGAAATGAGGATGGATAAAGATGTAATAAAAATCTCAGAGTTAACAGATAATATGCCAACTGTGAACAGTTGTGAACAGGGAAGAACTGTTCATCTTTCAAGAATGAGAGGGTACGAGATGAAACTGTAAGATGTCAAGTTCAAAACAATAACAGGAAGCATTGCTTATGAAGAAATAAGATTATGACAACGGGTGATGAAGACACAGAACGTTTTCTCCAAGATACTGTAAATATCAGAAGCTTCCTCATAAGAGGTCAAGTGATCAGATTTATTGTAGAAAAATGCATAAGCAGTGCCTTTGGATTCCTTTGGATCGGGAAGTCCCCAAAGCACAGGTACGTAGAAGCTGGGGCCGTGCGCTGTGAAAGTATTGTTGTATGGTTGTTTTGTCCTTGTACTTCTCGTAAGAGGAGTCTGAGTCTGCTACTGACCACTGTAAGACTGGATGCTGGGACTGACAGACTTTTGGTCTGGGCTAATATTGTGGTTTCAGCTAGGACAGAGTTAATTTTCTTCTTAGTAGCTGTTACAGTGCTGTGTTCTAGATTTAGTATGAGAATAACACTGATAACACACTGGTGGGTTTAATGGTTGCTTAGTGTTGCTTATATTAAATCAAGGACTTTTCAGTTTCTCAGGCCCTGCCAGCAAGAGGGATGGAGAGGCACAAGAAATTGGGAAGGGACACAGCCAGGGCAGGTGACCCAAACCAGCCAAAGGGATATTCCATACCACAGAACATCACGCTTGGTATACAAACTTGGGGGATTTGGCTGGGGCTGCCGACCGCTGCTCAGGGACTGGCTGGGTATCGGTCAGTGGGTGGTGACCAGCTGTATTGTGCATCACTACTTAGTTTGTTGTTTGGGGTTTTTTTTCATTGTGTATTTTATTCCTCTCTCTTTCTCCTTTTCATTATAATTATTGTTGTTGTTGTTATTATTATTATTGTATTTTATTTCAATTATGACATTGTTCTTAACTCAACTCATGAGTTTTACGTTTTTGCCCAATTCTCCTCCCCATCCCACTGAGGGGGGGAGTGAATGAGTGGCTGGCTGTGTGGTTCTTAGTTGCCAGTTGGCATTAAACCACGACAGCTAATCTGTCTGGTTTTATATCACCAACATGCAATCATCTCTCCAAAATGAAACTTGCTACCACTAACTTCTTACATTTACCTATTTCAACCTATTTCACTGCCAATTAAACTTACACCTAAAATGATTAACATAGCCTTTCCTCCAGGCATCACAGATTGTTCAGAAAGCACCTAAAGGAGCACTATTACTTTCAGATTTTTCAGCTATAACTGCCTACCCTTAAACGTAAATAAAGAATTGTCTTTTAAAGAAAATCGGAATTAAAAATTCCATCAAACTTGAGTAAGGTTTGATTCCTCTTTGGAGTTAACTACAGTTGTATCACGTCTCAGGTTTACAAGAACTCTCTTTTGTCAGGTTACAAGGGTATAGCTGAGAAGTGACTCCATAATGTTAAAGTTTCAGGTAGTTAGTATAGAACAGAATACAAACCAAGCCTTTAGGCTCTAGCATTACCAATTTATGATGATCTTCAGTGAATCAAAACTGATTTGCATTATTCATCTACCTTTTTTTGTGGCCCTTGTGAAGCAAGGTTACCTCCATATGTCCTACAGGGATTTATTTCAAATAGTCTGCATGGAAAAAAACTGGATGAACCTAGACTTCTATGAGTAGAGCTACCAAGGCATACCAGAGGCTTGTCTGCTTCTTACGTCACGAGTGGTCATACTGGGAACCAACAAATGTTATAAGCAGTGTAAGTTTTAGATCATCAGTTCCAGTTCCCTTTGTATTTGAAAACACTGGAGAGGGAGTGTCATACCACCTTGAAAAAGCAAAAAACTGTCATTGTCCATTTTCTTTCAAGGCACAGACATCTGGGCCTACACCCATCTCACTCAAAATCTGAATCGTTGTTTCATGTTCATGACTAGCCTGTGTGACAGCTTCAATGTAACGGTTTGTCCCTTGATCGCAAGTCCACCTGTAGGTTTTAGGTCTCTCCCTGAACGTCCTGATGTTTCATGGGCCCACTGAGCTATGAATAATTACACATTCTTAAGTTCCCAGTCCAAATCCACCTGAGCTGCTTCAATTCTAGCAGCCTGGTTTACCTGCTTGTTGTCTTGGTGTTCTTCAGTGGTGCTGCCCTTGGGCTTGTGAGCATCTGTATGACATGCACCTTTACGCTAGTGTTTTCTAGCTGGGCAGCAATGCCTTGCCAGAAGGCAGCAGCCTAGAAGGCTTTACCTCTGCACTGCCCGTTGGTCTGTTTCCAGTGATGCAGCCACCCTCACAGGTCATTTGCCACAATCTATGGCATACAGTACTGGCTGCTTTTCTCATTCAGCTATCTATAGGGCCAGTTTCTGCAAACTGGCTCAACTTGCCGCCTCCTTTGATGGCTTTGACAACTTGTGTAGGACTTTAAACAGCAGCCTTCCACTTCTGATGGTTTCCTACAACACAGGACCCACTGGTAAACACGCCATAGTGCTTTTCACCTTCTGATAACTCATTATACGGTGGCACTTCTTGTGCATGAGTCACCTCCTTGAGTGATGCTTTGAAATTTATGCCTTCTGATGAGTCTATGAACCCTTCCAGGATTTCGGGGCAGCTGGAGTTCCCCATCCAAGACTGCTGCATGATCAACACTACCCACTTACTCTATGGGTATCCTTTGAACATTCAGAACAGCACAGACAATAGCAGTGCCAAGAGAAGCTATGCTTCTGTACCAGCAACTTCTGAGGCAGCTCATTCTCCCTGTACACTGCTAGCATACCTTTTTCAGAGTATGGTGGGCCTTGGATCCTCTGCAGTCCCAGCTCCAAAACCTTAAAGGCTAATCTTGTATTTCTCCAGGTGTTTTCTGTCAGAGGCTCCAGTTGAGGCTGTGCTCCCTGGCTGCAGTGTACATTTCTCACAGCTGATCCTATCTGGATGGGCCAAAGGGCTACCACAAGAACTGTCTCCTCTTTTGATCTGTTCAAAGACCTGTTCCTGTTCAGGGGCCCACTCAAAATAGTTCTCCTTTATGTTCATTCAATAAAAAGGGCTCACATGCTCATGTAGCCTACCATACACATGCTTTCTCCAGTAATCCACAATGCCTATACAAGCCTCTCTTCTCTATTTTTTAGCTGGTGCAGATATAGTTATTATCTTATTGACTGCAGCCCAGGGGTGCGACAACATCCATCTGGCTGGTTTAGTCCCAAGAACTGGATCTCTTGTGCAGGTCCTTTGACCTTGCTTTGGTTTTATGGGATAACCAGCCTTTCAAATGATCTGGATTATTCTTTTCCTCTTCTCAAATGCTTCCTCTGCTATGCTGCCCTGTACAAAGATGTCATCCATGTACTGCAGCTGTTCAGGGACTTCATCCCGGTCCAGTGCAGTCTGTATCAACCAAAAGACTGATAGGTATGTAGGGCTGTGCTTCCAGCCCTGAAGCAGTTGGTTCCAAGTGTACTGGATACCCTGCCACATGAAAGCAAACTGTAGCCTGCACTCTGCCAAAGGGATAAAGAGAAATGCTTCGGCAACATCCATTGAGGCATACTGCTTGGCCACCTTTGACTCCCATTCATACTGGAGTTCTAGCTTGTCTCTATGGTAGCACTCAATGGTGGCACTACTTTGTTCGGTCCACGATAGTCCACTGTTAACCTACATCCTCTGTCAGACTTCTGCACTGGCCTTATGGGACCATTAAAGGGTTATTAAGTCTTCCTTGGCTCTCCAATAGATGAATCAACTTACAGATGGTAACCAGGGAGTCTCAGTTGGTGCGATACTGCCACTGGTGCACCATCATGGTAGCAACTGCGTTTCTTTGTCACACAGCAACCCTACAATAGAGAGGCCAGGCAAGGCAGACAGTTGTTTAACCCTCTTTGGGTCCACTGTGGCTACACTAAAGGTCTACCAGTACCTTCCTGGGTCCTTGAAATCCCCTCTCCTGAGGCAGTCTATGCCAAGGACACATAGAGACTCCAGACCATCACAATACAATGCTTCTGCCATTTGCCTCCTGTTAGCCTTATCTCAGCCTCCAACATAGACAACAGTTGGCATACCCCTGTCACTCCACAAATCCAGATGGGTCCTGCCCGCTCCTGCCCTGGTGGCATTATGGTACACTATGTACCAGTATCCACCAGAACCTTATACACCTGTGGATCTGATGTGCCAGGCCGTTGAATCCATAGTCCATTAAATTTTGTTATACCCCTCCTCCACCTAGCCAGAGGCAGGGACCCTTTACTCCTGACTCCCATGGTGTCATGACCAGAAAGAAGTCCCTTCACCAGGTTCAGGAGAAGAGGCATTTTCAACCCTTATTCTGTGCCTGGGGGACTGCTGGCTGCTTTCCACTGTCTTGGCAGCAACTGGCGCAGCAGCCTTCTTGGTTGTCCCTTCTTCACTGCAGTCTTCCCCCGCCGTTGAGGTACATGGGCTTCTAGCTTCAAGGTGAGTGCACTGTCCCTGTTCCTTGTACCCTGTCTCAGGCACACAGGAAGAACCAGATGGTGCCATATAGTGTGCACCTGGGGCTCCCTTTCCCTCTGGCAGGGGAAGGCTGACTCCATAGGGCAGCCCTGACAGCCAAGACACTGCCTGTAGGGATGAGAAGTGGAGGGATTGTCTTTGAAACACCCTGGAACTGGCAAAACAGTCTCTCCATAGCTGGTACCTCAAGATGTGGTCAGTCCATCATCACCAGGGAGTTGACATATGATACTGATGCATTTAACACAGACTTCCTCTACACAGTCCATGTGTTCTGGGTGTCATGCAGATTAGTGGGGACCTGTTTGTTGTCCAGGTCAATGGAGACTGCCTCCACCACTGCTAATTCTCTTAGATACTGAACACCTTCCTCAGCAGGGGCTCAACCGCCTCAGTAATTGACAAGATCACCCTTGAGAGCACACCTCACATTCAACAGGAAATACATCCAGAGGCTGCAGATAAGTCAACTCTCTTCTGATTTCTTTGATGATTCCCTGGTCCCTAGTGAAGGATCCCAGCTGCTGGGATTTCCTGTCCTCGATTCCTGACTACCCTTTCCAGCATCCCAGCATCTGAGCAAGCAGGTAGCAATATGCTTGCCTGGCTGGCAGCCATAATTCTTCCACATATATTGGAGCTTGCTCAGGGTTAAGGATGGGGTGGTTTCTGCCTTTTGGATGACTTCTCTCACCTCTTCCTTCTGTTTTCTTGCCAAAGGACTGGCTTCCTGATCAGACTCTTCCTCCTCCTCCTCCTTTACTAACTGATGGTACAGCCCTGTTGACGTCCACTGCCAGTGGTTCCTTTTTACTACTGAGGCTATCACTGTGGTTGAGTTTTGGGTCCCTGTCTCAACCATTGTCTATCTCAGCCTTAGAGATAGAGAGCCACTTTGCCCTGCTGCTGTGACACTGCTAGACAGAGACCCAACAGGCACAGGCCAAGCCCCAGAACAGTGCTAGGAGCTGCTGGGTCTCACTGAGGTAGGCAAGGCACCCTTCCACCAAGTGGTGCACCAATTCAATGGCACTGCATGCCTGTTCAAGTGTAAAATCCCAGGTTACAGGAGGTGATAACAGCCCTAGGCACTTGCCCAAACCCTTCTACACACCCTGTCACCCAGAGATCAATTGCCTTGGGGCACATTTCTCTGTCACTTTAACAAGTTGTCTACTCCTACACCAGGACCAAACTAGGTCCCACCCAAGCAATAACAAGCCAACAATGTTAGATAAGAGGATCAAACATCTTACATAAGGATGAACCAAAAACTCAGGAGCCCACACAACAGATTTGGTCACATCAACCCCAGAGGAGAAGAAGGAGGTGTGATCCCTTGTTCTATGTGCCAGGTAGCTCATGCAACACAGGAGGAGCATCACAGCCAGGACTGTATGCCTGGACTGGCATATGGCCATTGCTTTTATAAAAATACATTGATAAGCAGCACAGCAAATAGCAAGAGTGAAAGTAGCCATTAAAACCCCCTAAACTCTAATACACAGTAAAGCAAGCAAGCTCTGTGACCCACACAGGAGCCTACCAATTAACAGTTTAACATGCTCAGATCAAAACTGTCATTACGGCAAACCCCGCACTGGGTGCTAAAAAGGACTGTGATGGTTCACCTGGCCAATGGCCAAACACCCACAAAGCTGCTAACTCCCTCCTGTCTCCCATGGGACAAGGAGAGAACAGAAGTAAGTTGAGAAGATTCATGGATTCAGAGAATGACCGTTTAATAGGGAAAACAAAAGCTGCATGCGCAAGCAAAGCAAGAAGAGGAATTCATTCACTACTTCCCATGGATAGGTAAATGTCCAGCCCCTTCCTGGAAAGCAGGGCCTCAGCACAGGTAACGGTTGCTTGGGAAGAAAAATGCCATAACCATGACCTTCCACACTCTGTCTTCCTTTCCCTGAGCTTTTATTGCTGAGCATGCCATTACACAGCATATACCATCCCTTTGGATATGGTCAGCTGTCCTGGCTGTGTCTCTCCCCAGCCTCTTGCCCACTGCCTGCCTACTCCCTGGGAGGCATCAAGGGGCAGGCCAGGGCAGAGTGGAAAAGAAAGCAAGCTTTGACACTGTGCAAGCACTGTTCAGCAATAGCCAAAACATCCCTGTGTTATCAGCATTGCTTTAGCCACAAATCCAAAAGCACAGCGCCATATGGGCTGTCATGGAGAAAGTTAACTCCATCCCAGCCAGACCCAGTACAATCACGCACTGAGGGAGTTCCCTTTCCTTATTCCCACTGTCTGTAAAGTAAAGAAAGATGGTACTTTATCCATGAGGGAAACAGGGAATAATGCAAGCTTGTCACAAATGAGGATACACAACCTAGTTTCTCTCTAGGTGAGTCCCAGCTGCTCAATCAATTCTCCTTTCTCCACTTCCCACCCAAAGCTCTTCCCTATATGAGTATTGACACTTACAGTTCTATGACGTTCTCCTTTTGCATTTAAATAAGCTTTGATTGCAGCCAAACCTGTGTACTCTCCTTGGGCTCCACTGCAAGAGGAACACAGACCCGGTTACACAAGCACACAAACCAGAAAGAGCCAACTGTCTACTGAAACTTCAAAACTGTCCAGCCCTAATCCTTCTCAATCACTTTAGGCAAGTGTCAGCAAATTAAAAGAAGTACATCCCATGGATTAAATCACAAATGAGTAAGCATTAATTAACAGCTCCTGCCTCTTTTATAAACAGTAGATGAAAAAAGTTATGCCATTTTATGTGCCTACGCTATAAGGTAGATCTTTTTGGAAACTTGAGTTGATCCCCATTTCTGCACTTAGCAGGGGACTACAGGCTTGACTACGGAGAGGCAAACTAATACTTAAGTGCATAGTAAAGTGTATGCAGTGAAACACAAGACTCTTTCAATGACAACCTAAGTGCAGAATAAGACCTTGCTGCTCATATGGTACCAAAACTACAAACAGATATAAACAGGCTGCAGCAGTTCTCATTCAGCTGTGCTTTATTTATTTCAGAGCATGTAGATCCTAGGCATTCTTCAGTCAAACCTCATACTACTGAGTGCATCAAGTACCAGTTTCAACAACTATATAGTTGCCAGCTCATACAGCTTATTCTTATTTCAGACCTTTAATTCTAGCTCATAGGAGAATATCAGTAACACCACCATTTTAGGCAAGAAACGGTGGAGAAACCAGTGTTTGTAAAGAGGAAAACATGGGAAAAAAGATCAAAAGAATAGAAAGCACCAAATCATTACATTTTTAGAAGAGACAAGAGAAAACAAGATTCTGCAGTTTTGAAAAAAACAAATCTTGTTTTCATAACTTTGCATTCAAGGCTTCTCTTTGTCAAATTCAGAAATTTCTTTCATTTTTGGCTTGCACATTTTCTTTAGAGGTAAGTTTTTGGAATCATGTTAAGGCGATTGTTCAGAATGTTCAGAAAAATTTTCCTACCTGTTTGGTTGGAAAGATATCTTGTCATAGCCAGTAATCTCACACAGGTCTTTCTCTAAATCACTGAAAAGCTGTTGATATCCCTGAGCTTGATCCAGGGGCACAAAAGGGTGGATGTTGGCAAATTCTTTCCATGAAATAGGCTATTAAAAAAAAAAAAAAAAGGGTAAAGTGCTGTAACACAAAATTCTGCAGACAACTCTGTTTTGTTGTTAAGTGCTCAAATAAAAATGGAACATTTCTTGTACAGCAAGACAAGTTCCCAACCTTGTTGTAAGATGCAGCCTGGCGGCACAGAGAGGTTTTGCTGGAATCCAGGAAAAAACAGGAGAGTTTATGACCTTTGGAAGAAGAGGCAGACAACTCAGGAGGACTACAAGGATGTCAAGAGGTTACGCATGGAGAAAATAAGAAAGGCCAAAGCCTCACTAGAACTTAATCTGGCTACTGCCAGAAAAAGACAATTAAAAATGCTTCTATAAATACATTAGCAAAAAAAGGAGGGCTAAGGGGAATCTCCCTCCTTCATTGATGTGGGAGGGAATATTGCCACAAAAACTGAAGAAAAGGTTGAGGTACTTAATGCTTTCTTTGCCTCAGTTTTTAATAGTAAGACCAGTTGTTCACTGGGTATCCAGGCTCCTGAGCTGGAAGACAGGGATGGGGAGCAGAATGAAGCTCCTATAGTCCAAGAGGAAATGGTCAGCAACCTGCTACACCACTTAAACATGCACAAGTCTATGGGGCCAGACATGGTCCAGCTGAGGGTACTGAGGGAGCTGGCAGAAGTGCTCACCAAACCACTTTCCATCACTTATCAGCAGTCCTGGCTAACTGGAGAGGTCCCACTTGACTGGGGGTTAGCCAATGTCATGCCCATCTAAAAGAAGGGCCAGAAGGAGGCTCTGGGTAACTACAGGCCTGTCAGTCTTGAGTTCTGTACCGGGGAAGGTTATGGAGCCTATCACCTTGAGTGCCATTACACAGCATGTGTGGGACAACCAGGGGACCAGGCCCAGCCAGCATGGGTTTAGGAAAGGCAGGTCCTGCTTGATGAACCTGATCTCCTTCTACAAGAAGACGACCTGCCTAGTGGATGAGGGAAAGGCTGTGGATGTTGTCTACCTAGACTTTAGTAAAGCCCTTGACGCCATTTCCCACAGGATTCCCCTGGAGAAGCTGGCTGCTCATGGCTTGGACGGGTGCGCTCTGCGCTGGGTTAAAAACTGGCTGGATGGCCAAGCCCAAATAAAAATAAAAGATGGAGTTACATCCAGCTGGTGGCTGGTCACAAGTGGTGTTCCCCAGGGCTCAGTGCTGGGGCCAGTCCTGTTTAATATCTTCATTGATGATCTGGATGAGGGGATCGAGTGCACCCTCAGTAAGTTTGCAGATGACACCAAGTTGGGTTGAAGTGTTGATCTGCTTGATGGTAGGAAGGCTCTGCAGAGGGATCTGGACATGCCGGACCGGTGGGCCAAGGCCAGCTGGATGAGGTTCAAGAAGGCTCCGTGGCGGGTCCTGCAGCTGGGTCACACCAGCCCCACACAGCGCTACAGGCTGGGGCAGAGCGGCTGGAAAGGGCCTGGTGGGAAAGGGCCTGGGGGTGCTGGTCGGCAGCCGGCTGGGCATGAGCCAGCAGGGTGCCCAGGTGGCCAAGGAGGCCAGCAGCACCCTGGCTGGTGTCAGAAGCAGTGTGGCCAGCAGGGCAAGGGAAGGGACTGTCCCCCTGCACTGGGCACTGGTGAGGCTGCACCTCGAACCCTGTGTTCAGGTTTGGGCCCCTCACTGCAGGAGGGACGTAGAGGGGCTGCAGCGTGTCCAGGGAAGGGCAAGGGGCTGGGGAAGGGTCCGGAGCACAAGGCTTAATAAGGAGTGGCTGAGAGAACTGGGGCTGTTTAGCCTGGAGAAAAGAAGGCTGAGGGGAGTCCTTGTTTCTCTCTACAACTACCTGAAAGGAGGTTGTGGCGAGGTGGGTGTTGGTGGGTGTTGGTCTCTTCTCCCAAATAAAAAACAACAGTACAACAGGAAATGGCTTCAAGTTGCATAGGGGATGTTTAGGTTGGATATTAGGAAAAAATTCTTCACTGAAAAGTTCTCACGCATTGGAACAGGCTGCCTGAGGAAGTGGTTGAGTCACCATCCCTGGAGGTATTTAAAAGATGTGTAGATGTGGCATTTGGGGACATGGTTTAGTGGTGGACTTGGCAGTGCTAGGTTAGCAGTTGGACTCTGTGATCTTAAAAGGTCTTTTTCAACTCTAAACAACTTTATGATTCTATGATTTCCAGGACATTTTTTTAACATTCAGAAGATGCCTAAAAATCCTTAGCTTCTCCTTCCAGGTGACCTATCTTCATGTAAAGCTGTGGGATCACAGGGCAAACAGAGAGGAGTCATGTGGAATAGTACATAAGACTGTTTCACACAGCTTTGTTGCTATCCATTTTAATTAGAAGGGAATAAACAAGACAGAAAAGAGTCAAAGGAGAAGACACAGAGAAGGCAGTGAGAGAAAGGGGACAAAGGAAACCTAGTGAAAGATCAAAGTGAGAAGCCAACAGAGAGAAAGCAGAGGAAGCTCATTTGGAGTTGAAAAATCATTTGGTACCCAAGCAGCCTGTCTAAGGCTCTGCTCCATTTACTACCAGCTACAAAAATGAAGATATATGGGGACTCCAGCTCATTACCTGTCAAAAAGGCTATCCTAAGAAATAGAAAACTGACAAAGAAGCATGAATTCCCAGTCCCACCTAACTCTTTCTGTATTTCTGAGGATTTGACTGTAAGATGTATAAAGCAGACAGAAGTTAGGTACTAAAGCACCACATCAGAGAACAGGACTGCGATACCTAATTCCAAATTTATTTTTCTTCCTTTTTTTCCCCTCAGAATGGAGTCTTCAAAGTCACTCACTCTCTGGCTGTTGTTGCACTCCTACTGTGTTTTTCAGAACTTTTTCCTAGCAGAAAAACAAGCTGATGGCTTTAGCTACTTCTGAAACTGCCTTCTCAGCTGAAGTACTAGATCAAAATTGTTCTTTACTGCTATATAGTGATGCTGGCTATATAGCTTACTCATGTGGATCTCTAGTAAGACAGTATTACTGCAACTTACTGTAAGTTCAGCTGAACTATTGAGCTTCATTGTGCAGGACCCCTAAAACAGAAGGACATTTGTCAGTATGTATCAAAATATACAAATACGTATGCAAGAACCTAATTTTTTCTCTTTTTGGTACCTACCAAAGGAATCATGCTGTGAACAAGGGAAATATCTTTGTTTTCTAATCTTTTCATGTACCGCACGATATTTGTCTCAGAGTGATAGCTGGAGAACATAAAATGTAGTGTTAAGGCAAGCACATTAGCTATACCAGCTGTATATCTGTCCTCTAACATAGGAAAAGCCATTGAAAAAGAATTGAACTGAAGATAATTTTTAATATATACTAGACACTTCTTTCCAAGTTGGTGCTTTATGCTTGCTAATAGCAACGTGAATGAAAAATGCCTATTACCATTCGCTCAGAAATGTTCTCAGTAAATATGGAACATAAGGGTTCTAGCAAGTCTGCTGATACTACGCCCTCAAATAACAGCTTGCACAATGTAGCAGATTAATAGAGAAACACATCCCACATGTGACCATGAGTATTGCTTTGCTCACTTAAAATGTGAAATGTATATAAAAATGCTACTAAATAGATCATTTCAGAGTAACAAGGGACTGTATGAATACATCTCTAACACTGCCTTCAACTTACTCTTGTACTGTTTTCAAAAGGAGATACTTTCAGATTCCATTAAAATATCAGATACACAGCAATTTCACAAACCTGTTGAAAACCTGATGTGTCAGGAATTTGGAAGTTCTCTTAAATGGGGTGCTAAGGATGCCTTTGGTTTCCTCGCCCATACCCTCAGCAATTAGCTCCTTTGACATAAAGAAACATGGAGTCAAATACTTTCAGGAAATCTCTTTTTTCACCGTCCAATTTCCATCACAATTAGCTTATACTGCCAGCTTACCTTACAATTTAACCAGCTTTTCAGGTAAAAAAAACCCAACTTTATTAACATACATACCTGTATATATCTAGCATGACAACAGTATTAGATTAAAACTGGGTACAGATGTCTCAGTAGTCCTCATCTTGGAAGTATTGCTGCTAATTACCAATGACATGCAACAAAAATTCCAGAGGGAGAGAAATAATTGACCACCATGTCCTAACCCTCCCAAACAAGTAACAGCCTAAATGCAAGGTGTCCAGCCTGACCAAAAGCACTAAGGGTCACAATCAGGAAATGACGTTACTTTGTTACATAAATCGTTGTTATCTCATACTGTGTCCTTCTTTAAGACAGCATCTGAAATTTTCAGTATTTAACAACTGGTCATCATACAGACACCCACTATCCCAAGAGCAGTTTTGCTTTTCACTGAAAATCTGAAGCATTCAGATAATTTAATCTATATATCTATTGTCTACTTACAGCTGAAGATTCACAACCAAAAATCCATAATATGTCATCTAGGTCTTTCTCACTTACAGTTTCATCCAGTGATACTCCAAGCTATGGATAAAAGCAACAGTGATTACTCAAAGGGTCTGGTCAAGAAAAAACATTCCAGAAACATAGAAGGAAAAACAAAAAGAAAAAAATCAACCTACTCAACAATCTGAAAATGCCATTTTATGTGATATATACAGAAATTTATTTTATTTACATAAAATTTCCCAGTTCCTACCTTTCCCCTGCTAAACCATCCAAGTGAGATGGCTCAGAGGCTTCAAGACTTGTGACCTCACTTGTAACTGTTTTCTATTTGATAGGAAAACTGCCCATTTTCTAGACCACCTCCCCCATCCTATTTTACAGAACATATCAGACTTTGCCAAAAGTCCTTAGTGCCTACTAAAATGTGGTTTAGATATCACTGTCTTTAAACACTCCCACAGGACCTGTGGAGGTCACCTTGCATTTCCTCATTAAGTTTCAGAGTCTCTCCACTCTAGTCTTTGGTGGCATATTTAACATGAAACAATTAGATAATATTTTTAAATAGGCATAAAATGAAAACACAATTATTATTTCTGGAAGTTCAGTACATCACTTCTGTCTTTACATTATCTTCATAAATGACTTATATAGCTGAGAAAATTACAAGAAGTCTCCAAATAATTTTGTTCTGTTTAGCATATGTAATGAAGAGAAGCAATGCAGAAAATGTCATGCTAGAAAAATTCTGAAAGGTTTAGGGAGGTGCTTACTCTGCCATCATTATAAATCCGAAAATTTATCTTTCTAAGAGCTGCCCTGTCCAGAACTTCTTTGACTGAGCATCCACAGGTGATCACCAAAGTATCAAAGAATAGATCATGATGTAGTTTATGACCAGCTCGCCTGAGACCTATAAAAAATAGGAATTTAATTATATTAGCTACATACTGTTATTGCTTGCTTACACAGTGCTTGCATAACAACACCATCAATCTCATCAGTAAATGCTTTTACATAATAAAGCAAAATATTCCCCTTGCGTACAGAGCAGCAAAATCACCAGCATTATAGTGAAATGTCACTGCACATGAAATGCACCTAAATATAAATAAATATACATTAAATATAAATAATGCAGATTGAGTCTAGGGAAAATCCTTCTGATACATCAAATTTGAAATATATACAGTAACAGAAGTGGTATATAAATGCAGTAAGGACAAAATCACAAGAATGGGAAGAAAAAAACTGATTATATAAATGGACATTAACCATCATGGAACTTGCCATAACAAACAAACAAAGTTTATTCTTAGTGCTTTCCACACCAACAAAAGGATTTCCAGCTAAGCTGGCAAATAAGGCATGGATAATTGTGGCAATCGTTCTTCAGTTCCTAGTATTCCAGTTCTGCATAGCTCCTTCCGTCAGCAATGACAGTCATACCAGTGAAAAAAACCTGCAGACCACATTGTCCAGCTGCAGTCATTATTTTCTCCTACAGATTCTGTGCTTTCAGTCAGCTGTTAAGCTTTGGAATTTCAGTGTTCACAGAAGGTAACATACTCCATCCAACTTAACTGAAATGTTCCTAGTTCTTTAGTCTCATTTATTACTTATTTTTTGCTATGTTATTACTACTCTATGCAGACTTCTGTGTGCAAACTAGGATGGTCCAATAAGTGAAGAAAAGAGCTTGCAGCTGGAAAACAACATTTGAATCTTACCATATAGAGTCTCGCTGTTTGACTTCTGTTAAGTTTCTGAAGCGAAAAGAAGCAATGCTTGCAAGCTCACATCACATAGATATCTAATTCTTACATGTCATCAGAAGTACACAAAAACATTAACTATTTATGTTGTATTAAAATGTTCTCTCTGGAGTTGAGAGAACACATATAAGCTGGCAAAAAAAAAACATAAAGGAGATATATTACTCTAGAATGTGTAAGGATTTAAGAACAGTTTCTGCAAACATTAAATGCTCACCTTCAGCCAAGATTAGAGTAGCATTATGTACCCGTCTTGCAATATGCCTTAATCCATCAGATCCATGATATACACCAAACATGGCTGCCATGTTAGCCAGAAGAGCCTAGGATCCAAACACAGTTTAGAACATGATTATTATTATTATCATCATCATCATCAAAGATTGTTGCATGTTAGTTTAGTGGAAAGCTTCTTCAGCACCATGGACAACCACGTATCCTCAGCTGATGTTATAATTACATGTTGTTTACAAAACAAAAGGTAAGAAAGGCAAAATACTTTTATGAAGCTGTAAGCACTGATTATGAATTCAATGTCCTTTGAAATGTAACCATGTCAGCAATTAACATGAACTTAAATTCAACTACCACAACAAAGAGGTTTGAAGACTCCCGAGTAAAGCTAGTCTCATAGGAAACTAATTGTTTACGATTGGTACAAAATATTTCTGGAATATCTCATTAATATCTTAATCTTAATATATTGTGCCCAAATCTGGCACAACATTAAGAACATGAGCAAAGCATTGATAGGAGCAGAAAATATTATGAACTTGTCTGGCTGAGGCATGCTGAAGATAACTGTTTTGGATGATTACTCACTTAATCATGATATTTTCCTGCAAAGATAGCTCTTTGCCAATGTAATATTTTTGCATCAAATTGTGTAGACAAAAATACAACTTCTGACAACTTGAACAAGTATTTTTAGAATTTAAAAATGGATTGTTTTTTCTTGAGTGGGCAATTTCAGATCACTAGAATTCCCTTTTGTTTTATTAAAAATTCTGTCTCATTCATAACAAACAGCACTATTCAGTGGCGATCACCCTACAAGACAGGGGGACTCAGGACACTGCACAAATTCAAGGCTAAAGTCTTTAGTAAAGAAAAGAGATACCAGTACACTCTTTTCAAGCAGGTTTCCATTTTTCAAAGGGCTCAAAACAAATGCACAAGTACCAAAATATTTTGATGCTCTTCATTTTTCTAATAAAAACTCTCAGAAGTAAAACTAACTCAAATACTCCTGTGATGTTAAGACTATAATCTTATGATATAATATGTTCCATTCTGTTGCTGAAAATAAAGCATGAACAAGTTACCTGTGCTGTGCAGATGTTGCTGGTAGCTTTATCCCTCCTGATATGCTGCTCTCGTGTTTGCAACGCGAGTCGGTACACTTCCTTTCCATTTGCATCTCTAGGTCACAAGTGAAAATGTTGCTTCTGTTACTTTAAAATTACAGTAATTTAAGACATAGGGCTCTGCGCATGCTAACCTAAGTCTAGTTATCTATCCTGAGAGACAGAAAAGTTCTGTACAGAATAAGGCATAAGCCAGGACAGCTGGGATATAAAACAGAGAGTGAGACTAAAGACTCTATATTTCTATTTACATCATGGCTGGCAAATGTGTTCAGTCAGGTAGAGCACAGTGTTCTTTAAGCATAGTACAGCAAAATTGGTATTTGCCTTAAAATGCCACAGATTATTGCAATTGTTTTCACTGAGTAGTCATCCAGAACTTAATTTGAACAATGAGAAGACAGCATCCTTTCTAATGATGTCAATTAACAGCACGTTGAATTTGTATATAAAAATAACCCAACAAAGTTGTATGAGATAAGTGAAAGGGCTCTGGCCAATCCATCCTTTAAGTGTCCTTTTGTGGAGTTCCCAACATGTTAAAAATGGACCGTTAAGAGCCAATCTAATGTCCTTTAGAACTATGAAAACTTTCAGAACCGCCACAAAAAGAAATGGACGAACTATGTACACATATATAAATATATATATATACACCTGCATGTATGTGGAGGTTTGAATAACTACACTACTTCCTCAAGTACTTGCACACCAGTTATATGACATCTAAGTAATTTTTACTGTACAGCTCAGTTTATCATCAGCCCACACAGAGGGACCTCGACAGGCTGGAGCAATGGGCTGACAGGAACCTCATGAAGCTCAGCAAGGGGAAGTGTAGGGTCCTGCGCCTGAGGAAGAACCCCGGGCATATGGGGTACGTGCTGGGGGCCGGCAGGCTGGAAAGCAGCTTTGCAGAGAAGGCCTTTGGGGGTCCTGGGGGACACCAAGTTGAACATGAGCCGGCAGTGTGCTCTAGTAAGAACAAAGAAGGCAAACGGTACCCTGGGCTGTGTTAAGCAAAGCTTCTCCAACAAGCTAAGGGAGGTGATCCCTGCCCTGTCCTTGCCCTGGTGAGGCCACACTTGGAGCTCTGTGTCCAGTTCTGGGCTCCACAGTACAAGAGAAACAAGGACCTACTGGAGAGAGTCCAATGAAGGGCCACAAACATACTGAAGGGACTGGAACACCTGTCCTGTGAGGTAAAGCTGAGAGAGCTGGGACAGTTCAGCCTGGAGAAGAGAAGGCTCAGGGAGAACACAGTATATATATAAATACCTGAAGGGAGGGTGCAAAGAGGATGGAGCCAGGCTTTTATCACCAGTGCCCAATGACAGGACAAGAGGCAACAGGTGCAGACTGAAAACACAGGAGGCTCCTCCTGAACATGAGGAAACACTTTTTCACTGTGAGGGTGACTGAGCACTATCACAGGTTGCCCAGAGAGACTGTGGAGTCTCCTTCCTTGGAGATCTTCAAGAGACATCTGGACACAGTCCTGGGTTCTAGGTCACCCTGCCTGAGCTGCAGGCTTGGACAGAATGACCTCCAGAGATCCCTTCCAAACTCAATCATTCTGTGATTCTGTGATCAAAAACTTAAAAAATTCCACAGCAGAAAGCTGCATTTTCTTTTCCAACTTTCTTAAGATGCAGAAAGATGAAAGTAAATTAAAAATATTAATTTAGGGGTAGTCACAGAGTAGCAGTAGCATGACCACAATAAATGCAATTACTGCTCTTTTCTAAAAGACTGTAACAGACTTCAGACCAAAATCTGAATTGGGGAACAGATTTTAGAATTATGAGTAAAGCCTAAAGATACGTTTAGGATAAGCAAGATGACTAAAACATATATTTGAAGGAGTATCACTACACAAATTAAATACTTCCAAGCTTATTTATAACTGTTAATGTCATTAGTTATTTTGGTTACTGAAGTACTTCTGACTAGCTTCTGTGCCAAAGGTATGCAGTCTTTCCAGTGACAATTACTTTGCATTTCTACTACTCCCAGTTAGACTTCTTATCAAAATTCAAAACATGTCACCCATAACAAGGATTAAAGCTAAGTTTTTGCACACTATTTCTCTGCTTTGTTTAAGCTTGATTACAGTGTGAACTAGATCGAGTTCCTTCTTGATTATCTGACAGGTTCATTGAATTTTCTTCTTCCCGTTTATGTTTTTAATGACTGGATGTCAGACAAAAAGGTACAAGAGTACAGAGTAAGCAGAGTAAGTTAGTTTGCAAAGCCTCATGCCATCGCAATTAACCCTTTCTGCTGTTTCAGTTATCTTTTCATCCCACATTGCATCAAGCACTACAGGCAGTTCACAGCTTCATTCCATACGCGTGCAGTATTTTAAGCTTGCTCCCTAAAAATTGAAGGCTGCTTTTTTTCTCCAGGTTTTCAAGGTGTTCAGTACAACACCATGGTCACCTGTTATTCATAAAGTCTGCACAAGACACACATGATGTGTTTTATTTCAATTTCCCTGAAGAAACTAAGGGGGAAGGGAGCCTTTACCTTGTAACGCCCACCATTCTGCCTGGCATCATTCTCACTAGATTTTCCTTGACAGCAAAGAATGCTGCATGGGGTCCCCCGTAGCAAAGCGGAACGCCAAATCTCTGGGAGTTACCAAGGACAACATCTACCCCAAACTCTCCAGGAGGCTTCAGAATACAGAGAGCCAGAAGATCAGTAGCGCAGCAGGCGAGAGCCTAGGAACAGAAGTGCACAGAGCAATCAGCCTCTTTTCTGAAGGAACGGTGTTAGCATGGGATCAAAGTTTGAAGAAGGTACAGCTTCAAACAGTTCTGTATTGCTTGCACAGAGCTGAGGCGCAACAGTTGTAATGGTTATCAATTGCATGGAGATGAAGAGTAATACTTCAGATAGAGTCTCATGTAACAGTTTTTGTGAATGTGGCTGTTTGATGCATCAGATTGAAATCTGTCAGACCAATAAAATTTACTTTACCCCGCTCTGATGAGCTCTTTCAACAAGTTCAGAGAAGTCTTCCACCTTCCCTTCAGTGTCTGGATACTGAAATAATACTCCACTGACATCCTTTCCACTGAAATCCATCTCATGGGGTAATCTGAGCTCCGTAATAACACCAGTATAACTGGAAAACAAAAACATGCAGAAGACAACATATTCAAACCAATTCTTGCCTTGGAGTGATGCTTAATACGACGTTTTCATTGACATATATATGTATCTTTTCTTTAACATCCAGAGAGGTGAGCCTGATTTGCAGTGCTAAACATTAGGAAAGATTCGTGTCATTGTATATAGTGCTAAAGAATATCTGCACTTTCTATCATCACCAGAAATGTGGATGAAAGCGGAGCAGGGGATGCATAAACTACCTGATATCGAGATTTTGCTGTTTTACCACGTTTAACTTCGAGAACCAAGTCATATTTTTAGAAGATGGTTACTTTAAACTCTAAAGTAAATGAATTTAGCTTTCATTAAAAGGTGTTTTCCTGTCAAGGGTAATTAACTTCCTAGTTAAAAAAAAAAGACCAGACTGAATTCAATATTTAAATGTACATATCTGTGCAAACAACTTAAGGAGAAAATTAAATATTTTCTTTTTATCAGGTATTTAGTCTCTTTTTAAACATCTTCAGTTACTCTGCAGTTGTATTTGAATGGAAAAGCAAAAGAAACACCAATCATTAACAGATTTCTACTTCTATTTTGCAAAGAAGGCATAACCCTATATTCCAGAAATGTTAGGTACATGATGAAGAGGCACAGATGAAAAATGATTCAATGTAAGTGAAAAGATATTGTAAAAAATGGAGAAGAACATTACTTTGCTCTAGTTTGAACCACTGCTATAGTCTGAGGGTGGCATCGAGCATCTACATAGAACTTCCTTCTTTTGTTGTGCCTGTAAAAAAGAAAACAAAAAACAGAAGGCTTAGATATCAAGAATATTGTTTTCCATGGAAATAAAATTAATTGGTTTTCTAAGTGTGAGTCTTCTTAACTTAAAAGGCAGTTGTAAATATTGGTTATTATAACCAAATTATGTGTAAGATTGAATGAAGTTTCTGGTCCATTTAAAATAAGAAAGCTAAAATCAGACATTTAATGGGATTCGTATGTGACAAAAATTAAAACAGACTATGAAACAGAACAAGGAGTCAACTTAAGAATTTGCAGGAAATGCCTCCATACACACATATTCTTTTAAAGGAATACAACTGTGGTCTTTTATATAGATTTTCAGTATTGCTGTAGCTAACCAAATATGAGCCATCAAAGTAATAAAATAAAGACTAAAAAAATTGCCTTGTTTTCTATGGTAAACACGATTTTATGTCCAACTGATGCTTTGAACAACTGAATAGTTACAACATAACTCTGCTGTGTAATCTTCCTGATACACAGTCCTACAGCAACCTTCAAACATCTCTCAGTTTTCATTTGATTTGCAGATCCCTTTCAAATGCCCCTACAATACAGATACATGAAAGTAAATTTGGAATCACCAGTAAGTTTCACTTTTAGCAGCTTAGGCTGATGTACTTCACTGGTTTTTAAAGCTCCTTTTAACCACTAGTGGGGAAAAAACAATTCACAACTTCAGTGTTCATGGACACAAGAGATTCAGGACACAGAATGTTAGGTTATGCAATAAAGCTCCTCTGCACCCCCACGGAGAGGCAATGGCGGGTGGGCGAGCCCAAATAACTTGCGGTCCCTGATGCTCACAAGGCCCGTGACAGGAGGTACCAGCCCATCAGAAAGCCATCTCCACAAGCACAGAGGAGCACAGAGGCCCCAGGGCAGGTGGGAACTCTAATTAATTCATGCAAACACACTATCTGGGCACCCCCCAGGAGGGAAACATTATGGGATGCAGGGGAAGAGCATTAGGGGATTTCAAGGGCTTATTATGGATATTTAGGGGGAAAGGGATACAGCTAAGTGATTCTGGAAGAAACAAGTGTAAGAAAATAGAAGGGTAAGGGGGTAAACAGAGCCAGCCATATATGTACACAGCTGCTGGATGATGTGCTTCCATCCCACTAGTGCAGTCTGTCCTCTGGTCTTGTTAATCCTTTCTGATTCCTTCCATGGCTGAAGGGACTTTGTATTCCAGGAGTGGGAGTGGATGTATATGGCTGCCTGGGTGCCAGGAACTGGATGTAGACCACAGAGGATCCACGTGTCCATTATGCAACAACTGGAGTGACCAGGGTAAGTGGATTTCAGTGCCAGCAATTGGAGCAGTGCCTCAGCCATAGGGGCCCATGTGTCTGTGGTGGTAGCAGCTGGAGCAGGTGTGTGTCTGGATGCCAGCAGCTGGGCTGGTACCACAGTCAGGGCGACCAGCCTCTCTCCAGTAGGTCCTTGTTTCTCTTGTACTGTGGAGCCCAGAACTGGACACAGAGCTCCAAGTGTGGCCTCACCAGGGCAAGGACAGGGCAGGGATCACCTCCCTTAGCTTGTTGGAGAAGCTTTGCTTAACACAGCCCAGGGTACCGTTTGCCTTCTTTGTTCTTACTAGAGCACACTGCCAGCTCATGTTCAACTTGGTGTCCCCCAGGACCCCCAAAGGCCTTCTCTGCAAAGCTGCTTTCCAGCCTGCCGGCCCCCAGCACGTACCCCATATGCCCGGGGTTCTTCCTCAGGCGCAGGACTTTGCACTTCCCCTTGCTGAGCTTCATGAGGTTCCTGTCAGCCCATTGCTCCAGCCTGTCGAGGTCCCTCTGCATGTCAGCACAACCCTCCGGTGTATCGGCTGATCCCCCTAGTTTTCTGTCATCGGTAAGCTTGCTGAGGATACACTCTGCCCCATCATCCACATCATTAATAGGAGCCAGTGTTGCCTTGCGTTATGCCATTAATAAGTGGCATCCCACTAGACTTCATGTCACAGACCACAACCCTCTGGGCCCAGCCATTCAGCCATTTTCAACCCACCTCATTCAGCCCACACTTTTTCAGCTTCTGTGTGATGATTTAAGGGAGACTCTCAAGGGCAACAGTACCCACTGCTCCTCCTTCATCTACCCAAGCCTTTAGTTTACATCTAACTGTATAAAGTTATCAGGTTGGTCAAGCATGACTTCCCCTGTGTGAATCCATGCTGGTCACTTCTGATCACCTTCTTGTCCTTCACATGCCTGGAAATGGTTTCCAGGACTAGCAGTTGGTTCCATCATCTTTCAGGGATCAAGGTGAAGCTAACCAGCTAGTAGTTCCCTGCATCCTTACTCCTGCCCTTCCTGAAGACAGGAGTGATATTTGCTTTTCTCCAGTGCTGAGGCACCTCTCTCAGTTGCCATGATTGTTCAGAGACTACCAAGGGTGGCCTTGCAATGACATCAGACAGCTCCCTCAGCACTCATAGATGCGTCACATCAGGGCCGATGACTAGGTTTGTTTAACTATTCTCTAACCTGACCCTCCTTCACCAAGGGTAAGTCTTTCTTGCTCTAGACTGTCCTCTGCTCTCTAGGTCCTTAGGTTTGTTAAGGGCATAGATGTCTGAGTTAACATTCACATCAACACTGGGAACTTCTCTGGGGGCTTAACAACATGGGCTATAGCTGGTCTGTCATCTGTTCACAGTGAAAAGACCACACTCAACTGCAACCCACTCACCTAACCATACCTACACAGTAAAGACACCCTTGAAACTCTAAAATTCCTTTCTGCTGTGATTTAACCATACATTTAAACACAGTACCTGTGACATAATTGCATGGCTTCTGCAGCAGCTGTCCCCTCATCCAGCAACGATGCGTTAGCCACATCCATTCCTGTGATATCGCACACCATAGTCTGGTAATTTAGCAGGCTCTCCAGCCTTCCCTGGGAGACCTCAGGCTGGTAAGGAGTATACTGGGTAACCCTGTAAGAAATTAATTCTGAGTTTGTGTCTAAGAAAATAAATGTGTAACAGAATTATGCCAATACGTAACTAAACTATGTCGTAGGAAAAATAAATTGTAAAGCATAATTCACTAGAATGAAAGTTTGTTAGAAAACAGTTATTTTTAGATAGCTGTGATTTATTACTGTTCTGAAAGCCTGAAAGTATTTTCTTTTCTGGTGTTGACTTGGCTTTTTACAGGACAATTCTATTTCTCCATTTTGAAAAGAGAAATTACTTCTAAAACAGAGGTGTGAGTGCATCTTGGGGAAGGGAGAGGGGAAGTAGGTGCTGTGTGGGAGAACTTAATCAAGTCACAGTATCTAAACCATACTGCTTAGTTCAGCCATGTCTAAGTATTGCCATTATCTTTGAATCCTGTTTCTGAAGCCCTTTACTTGCAAATCTTCTGCTCTCCTATGGGAGGAAAGGCACTTGGCATTTCACAGGATCAAGCTCAGCAATATGCAGCTCCTTCATATATATATATATATATATATATATCCTTCCATATATGTTATTGAAAGGAAAGGAGACTGATGGGAGTTCTATCTGTTGTCATTTGGAGAACAAAACAGCAGAGGCTATGGGAGTAACTCCTCAGAAAAGGCAACAATGTAAGTGAAACACTCCATTATACAGTCATGAAAAACAAAGCAGCACAGGTCCTGGGATGAAAGGCAAGAATAAAGATCAGATTGTCTTCTTATGGCTGGAAATTTGGGTACTGGATTCCACAGTGGTTCAGGACAGACTTTATGCCAGTTTGAATCCAGAGTAGTGGCCAAGAAACAAGTGATAAGTGGGAATCTTTGTGGCCTCTTTTTTCTGGTAGTGGAAGAAAACAACAGTTTGTTTCCTGAACGGGTGGTAGAAAGCCCCAGACTTTTGAAAAATGCTTATCGGTGAAGGTATAGCCTTTATGAAGAGAGACTGAAGTATGTGAAAGCTCCAGTCATCTAAAGTCAACAGAAGGCAAGCTACAAAGATTTTTAAAGAACAAGCTGCAGTATACAGGAAGATGAGAGGAGCAATAAAATAGTAATGCAAGACAGAAGGTAGGAAAAAAGTCGTGAAGAAGAGAACGGAAGAGCTAGAAAGAAGTATATACTCAATAAGTGAACTCAAAGTGTAATATATGATGCTAATGTATTTACTGTCTATTTAAATGATGTATCTGCTCAAATATTTCACATATACTATTCAGTGACAGAAAGCAATAGATATATATCAAATCAGATAAATATTGATAATTTTACCAAACACCGAGGTTTTTTAACTGCTTCTTAGCCAAGTCTAACACTAAACTGCTTATGAACATATACATATACATACACATGCATAGTTCATAAGTGAGAACATGTCCTGGGCTGTATGCAACATTGCTCATCTCAGGAGTAATTTTTCTCCATGGCTACTAAACCCAGTTTTCAGTTTGTCAAGTAAACCTTCTGTCTGGGAGTATAAAGATTTGTATCCTGAATGGTCGCCCTGCCCACTCAGTTCTCACCAATAAAAAGAGTCATTCCCAACTCCTTTGCATGAACAGTAAGTTTTCTTGCTTAATAAAAGAAACTCTTCTGTACTTGAAGTTAACAATCTTATTTCTCATTTTATTTCAGCTAAAGGTCTTTTTTTGCATTATAACTTGAAGGAGGAACAAAAAGTAGACCAGGAAGAATTAAAGCATTAAGATTAAATGAAATACATTAGAGAAATATTACTCAGTGCAAGAGAAGAAAAATAAAACGAAGAATCATTGGTTAGAGCTTGCCAGAATAGTAAGTTAACAGAACCGAGACTGTAATTAAAGTTGAGTATACTGGCTTTATTGTTCATTTCAACAAAAACATTGTTTCATTAAAGCACTGCTAATTAGGGACTAACACAAAACAAGAAAGGTAGAGAAGTAATACTCCACATTCAACTTTGCTGCAAATTTTGCCAAAGAACATTAAAGATTTAGCTGTTCATGTGGCCTTCTCTATTTTGTTTTCAAAGACAAAGCGTCTTTCTTGAGATGTGAGTAATGCTCACAACTCCCTACTTGATGGGAACCCCTTTTCCTAAGATTTTATCTTCTATAGACCTTGCAATGAATGCTTCAAAGCAGACAACTCAAATCAGCTACCCAGAAGTATTTCTACTCAGTTCACACTCAAATTATTTTTTAAATGAAGTTTTAATATTGAGTAAAATAAATAAATAAATTATGCTTAAACTTCCACTAAGTAGCTGCTAATTTGATAGTTGCCTTGAATAACCTCAATGCTACTCCACATAGCTGGGATAGTATGATATACTGCAGAACAGAATTAATGACGCTTTGTGATTCTGTGTTGCTATTGAGTGGTAAAAGCAGTTGAAGCAAAATCAACCGATTTTGGAAAAGATGAAAAAAATTCAACCAAAAAATCTTTAATTCCATTATCACCACAAATTAAAGTTTACAGTTTAACAGATGTACATGTGAAGACACCTTTTATAACATAAAAATGTTTAATTAAACACTTTTTTTTTGGGGGGGGAGGTTGTTTGGCACTGTCTAAGCATTTAGTCTTTAATACAATAATTCTACTTCTGCACAATTTCTTCAAATAAAATAGCTGGCTTTAATCTGCTTTAAACTCTGACTTCTGCTGAATCTATACTACACGTTATGTGACTTTTTAAAGTCATTAAGCAGTAAACTCTTTAAAAGTAAAAGTAATTTAAAAAAAAAAAAAGCACTCTAAACCATCTCCCATTCAAAACCCCCCTCTTCTGCTTAGGTTTGTCCAAATGGCTATTCTGCACATAATTAAAGTCCAGTACCAATGACTAAAATGAATAGGAAGAACTACCATCGTGGCAAGGAACACAACTACAAATTGCCTCTTGTTCAATCAAACTGGAGGAAAATACGATCTCCAGTCAGCATATGTTCTGACCAAAAGTACTTCTGCAGTACTTCTACTCCCAAGCTAATTCAGCCAGACAGTCATGATACGAAAGAAACCCCTTCCATGAGAAGTTTGTGGCATGTTTCTTGAGCCAGTACCTGACCTTCGAGAGTTTGGTTGTAAGTGGCATAACTCTTTGCTTCAGTTCAGTGCTTCACCTTTTGCCTCTCTCTGCTCTCAAAAATACTTGTATGTATACTGACTGCCGATGAAGGTTTTAAGAGAAAATCTGGCATCAAAGGAAGAAGTATGTAGGAAGCATGCTTTCAGCCAACAGCTAGGCCACTCATCAGAAGACCTGGCTAATGAAAGAGCAGAAACTTTTGTGCTTGGGTTGGGTTTGTTCTAGGTTTAGGAACAAACAGACTACATATTAACTGCAAGATTAACAGTTATATCTTCTTCATACTAAAGTTAGCTCTTGCTTGCACAGAACGATTCAGAAAACTCCATTATCAAGCAATATTCAATGAGCTAGTTCTTGGTTACTCTTTGTAGGTATAGTCAATAAGGTCTAATTCCTAAGCCTAATTTATCTCTTAATATACAGTAAGTTCTAGCAAAACAATTCTCCTTACATTTTCCTTAGTGATTTTTTCCGTACTTCGACTGAACGTCTGGGAAGTTAATGTACTCATAATCAACGTAATACTTTCACCTTGTTACAAATTATGTTCTTGCAGTTTTAAACATCTGCAAGACTAATCTCATGCAATGGCAGAGCTAGAATTGATTTGGATTTCCAGTTATACAGAGTATCCTTTTTGAGATCTGACAATTAGTAAGATGAAAAGAACTTAAAGTAAGGACACACCACTAGCAGAATTTAAAGCAACATGCATGACCCACAGAAAAAAGATAATTCATACATCTGACAGCAGTTATTCATTTACGTTCATGGCAGGGCACAGAATTAATTTGGTATGCTACTAGGGAAAGAGCTTAGCACAATGGGTGTAAAAAAATTTAATTAGTATCTTAATGTAGGGTACAGCAGTATAAGGACTATGCATCCGCACCGGCGGTCAGAATGACAACTGTTCTGCCTGCATTTTAGAGTTGAGGTGTTCTAAGGATAAAGTAAGATACATATTAGCATGGCATTTCTTCGGAAAAAACAGGCTACTATTTTTGCTAATATCAACTGATAAGTGATGGAAAATACTTCTAAGACTTCCACCCCATGTTAGTCACAGGTAGCTAGGATCAAGCAAGTCAGTAACCAGGGTCAAAAGGAAATAAAGTATCAAATATAAGGGATACTTTTCTTCTACCTTCTGCTACTAAGTCAAATACCTCACATAGGGGACTGGAATTTTAACTGCGACACTTCAGGTCCACAACAGAAATTTCTCTGCTTTTTCTCTAACTTTCAATGCAAGTGTTCTTTGGATAAAAAGTTATCTGAAAAACATCTACCCCAAGTGTTTTGAAATAACTTCTTCCATGAATACAGAAGTAGTTAAAATGGGATTCACACTTAAAAGAAAAGGACACCTATGCTTTTCTAAAGCTACAGGTACAAGAAATTCCTGAATGCTGACTTCCCAGGCATTTATTAGTGCGGTTTTGATCAGACAGTTTTATCTCATAGCAATTAAGTTATTAAGCTTTCATTGTGAAGAGAAATATTATAGACCATTGTCCAAATGCCTCAAAAATTTCCGAAACTCCAACAGTGTTGAGTACTTTCTTAACAGAATCTGAGATTTGGAAAGACTTCAGTGGCAATCTTCTAAGGAATGCAGTGTAGGTCAGTAGTCTCATTTTCAGCCAAGAATATATTTTGTTCTGAAGAGCTCCCTACTGAAATCTATCCCTTTGTTTCCTGCCTCCTCCTAGCAAGTCCCAGTATTCTAAATACTGCAAAGACCTTCACTTCCATGTTCACAGACTTCCATGAACAATCTTTCACAAACATACATTGCATATCAATGCATAGAGTCCATCTTGCTCTAATGAATGCCAAGCAATGAGAAACTACAGGTCATGTAAGAGACGCAGAATTGGTTAGAAGCAATAAGCCTGTGCTTACAGCATTTCCCTTGGTGCTGCAATGTGTTAGCATGGAAAGTGTTACACACTCAGTAGATGCAAGGAGATGTAAGGAGAGGTTTGATTTCTTAGACAGCTTCCATGAAGTCTGTACAATTGCTTTTCCACACAAACAAACACATATACACTCTCCAACAAACACTCTAGCCATCACTTTAGCCATCCAGAAGCGTAGCTTTTAGACATTTGGTTTGACCTTACTGGACACTCCAAGAACAGATTTCTGGATAGATCTCCCAGCTGTTTCATCAACAGCACAGTTTTTTAGGATTTAAAATATGTAGTTCATTTTGATCCACTTACTTTTTAACTTTTTATTTTTGCCTCTAGTGACTGATCATTTGCTTTGCAGCACTGTACTGGCATATTAAGACTGTGTATGTTGCAAATGAGTGGGGATAAGGACAAACAAAACTTTGTATACACGTACTGCATAGATGCCTTGAGTCCAAACAGTGCAAATTTTCCATCAGTTCAAAAGTTTGAGATGCAAACAGAGCAGACAAGTCTGAAAATACATAGTTTGGTGGTTCACAGATACACAGACCCATTTATGGCAACCCAAAGTACAAAAAATATAGCACAGAATCATAGAATCATTTAGGCTGGAAAAGGCCTTTGAGATCATCAAGCGCAACCATTAACCCAGGACTGCCAAGTACACCACTAAACCATGTCCCTAAGCACCGCACCTACAGGTTTTTAAAACATCTCCAGGAATGGTGATTTCCTTACTTCCCTGGGCCACCTGTTCCAACGCTTGACCACCCTTTCAATAAAGAAATTTCTCCTAATATCCAATATAAACCTCCCCTGGTGCAACTTCAGGCTGTTTCCTCTTGTCCTCTCCCTTGTCACCTGGGAGAAGAGACCTACCACTACCTGCCTACAGCTTCCACTCAGGTAGTTGTAGAGAGCAACGAGGTCGCCCCTGAGTCTCCTCCAGACTAAACAACCCCAGTTTCCTCAGCCCCTCTTCAGAAGACTTGTTCTCCAGACCCTTCCCCAGCCCCTTGCCCTTCCCTGGACACGCTGCAGCCCCTCTACGTCCCTCCTGCCGTGAGGGGCCCAAACCTGAACACAGGGTTCGAGGTGCAGCCTCACCAGTGCCCAGTGCAGGGGGACAGTCCCTTCCCTTGCCCTGCTGGCCACACTGCTTCTGACACCAGCCAGGGTGCTGCTGGCCTCCTTGGCCACCTGGGCACCCTGCTGGCTCATGCCCAGCCGGCTGCCGACCAGCACCCCCAGGCCCTTTCCCACCAGGCCCTTTCCAGCCATGGACTAATATGACTTTAGTTGGGGGGGGTGGGGGGTTCTTTATTTATATATATATATCTATAACCTTTAAATACTGCTTTTATTAAAATAAAAATTAGTTACTAATAAAGATGACAGTTATTATTTTAATACAGTACAAAAAGGAAAAGATGTCACCAACTAGACAGCAGAGAACTTCTAAACCAAATGAGACAATGCAGGGTATCAGTGGCATTTAGTCCATTGGAAAGTGAGACTCTGCATTAAATGTAGTTTTTCTGTTGCATCATTTCTAAGTTACAGTTCTTTAAGAGAAATGTCAATGCTAAATGAGTATTTATAATTAAATCTGAGTGCCTTTGTCAGGAAAAGTCCACCAAAGACAAAACCCGACTATTACTTAATGCTGTTCTTAAGTTATAAATCAATGCATTATTTGTCTTTTTACATTTAAGTGGAAAGAAAAAACAAAACAGATCGATAACATTCAGATTCATGTCTGTCAAGACAGACCATTCTTTTGCTTGTCCCAAACAACTGAAATGCCAGCTGGGTGATGAGAACAAAGTACGGTATTTTCAGCCTCTTCAAACATGAATTATCAGGTATTGCTGCCTAACTGTTTTCAGGCACCAGTGAATAATTTGTTCAGACAAGAGCCTACTTTATGGATATACTTTTAAACTCTTGAAGGTCTCTGTTTTAAAAAAGAAGCTCAAGAAAGGAATACCAAGAGAAAATCCTTTTACATTTTCTTCTTCCTTCCTTGTAAGGCTTCTTCCTTCCTTGTAAGAAAACCATAATCAGAGTATTGTATAGTATTCAACCACCTCTACCAAAAATTTCACACACCAGCGGAGGAGGGAGCAGGTTTAAATTTAGGCAGAAGTTAGGAAAGAACTGCTTTAGTTTAGGAGTCAATGTATACTTCCTGAAAGCAAACAAATATTCCTGTTTTATTTAATAATAAATACAAACTGTGAGTAGAAGTCAATCAATGAAATATTTCACAGAAAAGACATCTTCCAATGTCAAAAATATTCTTTTTCCTCTCTAGCTTCCGCATGAACAACACAGTTCCTCCACAGTAGGATACACATCAGTATCCAATATATGAAAGCCTATATGAAAGTTTTAGTCAAAAAAAACAGGTTTGCAGTGTATTTGTCTACACTGATCTGTAAGCAAACTTCAAACATATAGTTATACATATGCATTTAAAAAGAAAATGTGGTACATTACCATCCTGCATTCTCCAACAAATTCCGTGCAATGGGCTGAGGCACTGAGCAGTTGTAATAACCCATGCCTATATAAGACCTCCATATCTTGTTCTTGCTTGCAATATTGTATAGAGTTTCAAGGATTTCATTTTCACCTAATTGAAAAGAAATTATGTCAGAAAATTACAGCTGCATATAATGCCAACAGTTTTTAACTGAAATGCTTTGTACCTGTATAAAAAAAATGCAACATTGGTGGTGCAAGTATAAACAGTACCAGAATAAAGCACAAACCAAGAAGAGTAAAGATAAAATAATAAGCTGGTGAAATATTCTGGGAAAGTTTAAATTCTGCCAAAATTCTAGAAAATGCAAGAACTGAATAACAGTGTTTCAACCAATGTGGAAACGAGAGCATGAGAAACAGTTGTAGGCAAACAGCTTATGGCACTCCTTTTGTGCTAATGCACTGTACATTATGGGTCTCTTGCACGTGCATTAAAAAATACCTCAGAAGGCACCTCTTATTAGCTAAACCTTGCAGAATCAGCACTGGATGAAGCCACAGCCATTCATAACTATGATTTAGTGTTTCTAACAGAGCCATATGTGCACACCAAGCACCCAGGAGTAATTTCTCCATTTTTATTTTCTTGCCTTTTCCCTACGTAGCTGATAAAATGGAATTTCTTTTAATTCAATTTCAGTATGCTTCACCAGTTAATTAAAAAAAAAAAGTGTGAATACAGTATTTCTAGCTTATGAAATTCCATTTAAGATTAACTTTCAAGTGAGTCTGCCAATCTAGTCTAGGAAGACTACAACAGAATGCTTTTGAAGTGGTCAGATGGAAAGCATTTGCCCTCCCTCGCTCCCTCCCTCCCTCCCCCAACTATAGTTTGGTCTTTGGTCTTGCTTCTACACACTTCTCTGTGCAAAAATCACGATCAGTCAACTTGCTCCTACTGGACAATGAATAATGCCACCCAACATCTGCAAAGGTTAAGATTTACATAATATTTAGTACCTGAGGATGCAGAAGGACAGTCAGGAGGCTGTCTTAAAATCACACAGAGAGATAGGTCTGCCCAGCCCAGAAGACCTGGATGGAATTGGACACCAACTCTACTTGGTGAGGGGAGCAGATCTTTTTTGATTTTTTTCCCTCCAGTCTGATTTCAGAAACTGCACAACTGGGGCAGTTGCATCAAGTTCCGTTTATTCTTCATTGCAACTTGAAAAGCAGACTGGAATATAAGGCTACAAATCCCGAAAGCACAATAGCTTAGGCCCTGGATGTCTCAAAACCTATTACCACTCTGTAAATTTCACTCTGTACTCCAGCAAGAGAGATCAAGTCAAAACAGTTAATGCTCTGGAATTTGGTGGCAAATAATTTTCTAGGTTTCAAATTAATTTTTCCTGCAGCCATAAACAAGGATATTATAACTTTAGCTCTGGTTTCAGAACTCACCTCTCCTCTTCCTGTTACTCAAAGTGCTACTATTGCATTCCATGTAGAAATATTAATTTTTAAAAAAATCTGGTTTTCAATTAATTTCCTCCACAGTCACATTGTACCTTCCGCAAAGTTATTTTTTTACTGACGTTCAGTTCTCACTTCAAAGTTCATTTCTGCTCTGCCTTTTACTCAGTGCTTCTATTAGATCTAATGTATAAAGACTAATTTCTTTTTCTTCAGTAAACTGCATTTTTTTCCTGGAGACTCAAGAGTTGTGTTTATTATACTTGAAATCTGCAGTGCCCATGGCAGAGTATACTGAGCAGCTCCACTCCCAAATACTCCTTCCACAGTTTATTCCAGACAGGTGTACTCATTTTATGTGAGAGTTTTAACACTGTAGAGATCTTCCTCCACCACTTGCAAAACAAAAGTTTGATGACAGACAGTTAGGGTGCCATTTGAGAGGGAGGGCTGTATTCTTGCAGAATTCAACCACCAATGATTTTTTGAAAACTGTAATGAATTTGCTTAACTCCAAATGCAGTTGAAGGCTACCATTCAGCTTCCTAACTAGCCCTCTGTCACACACAAAACTGCATTGACTGTGATTTCTGTAGTAAACACATACCACAAATACTGCACTATGTGCCAAATAGCATCTCCTTTGTTTGCCTAACTAGAGGTTTCTTCTAGACAGTCATTTCTCAGCCAATATAGCTAACAATTAGCACATGAAGCCACTGAATTTGTGCTAGAGGCTCTGAAATAAACCAGTTTCCAGACTGATCCAAGGCACAAAGCAAAAAGCCTAGTGAGACTGTTAAGCAGTTTAGGGAGCAATTAAGCTTAAGAGTTGAACCACATCCCACCTAGAAGAGCTACACTGATAGATCCCAACACTGAATACCTTTCTAATTACTACATTTTTATGAGCTACCTGTGAAGACAGTTACACTACTACTTTTAATCAGGGTGGTGAGGTGCTGGAGAGCACACCCCCTCCACTCCTGTTTTACCCTTCCCTGCTCCTTTTGTCACTACGATGGCTACCACAGCAGTTCATCTCGAATATATATCATCTCCCACATTTGGTATGCCTCTCTGAAAAGAACTGGGATGAACACTCCTTCCCGTATGCCTTGAAGCAGTTCATCACAGCATGTCTTTAGGAAGACAGCCGATAAGGAGCTGCACTCCTGAGTAACGGAAGCCAACAGCCCCCGGTTTGTCTGTACAGCCTGGCTTACCTAAGATCAAACATAAATCCGTGTAGATTTACGATGAAGTAATTTTCACCAGTTCCGTGTTTGCTGTACACTGGTAGGGTTCTGAATTCAAGCAAAACTGACGTAGACAAGGGTGAGGGAAATTAACACATATGTTGGGGTCCAAAGACTGGAGAGCAAGGTAAACCATTCCTAACAGCATCCTCAGCACCAACAAGAGGGGTTGTGAGAGCCAGGCTCTCCACAGCAGTGCCTGGCAGGAGGGCAAGAGGAAGCAGCACAAGCTGAAACATGAGAGGCTCAGGCTGGAGACAGGGAGAAGCCTTTTCCCCCATGAGGACAGCCCAGCAGCAGGGCTGGGGCTCCATCCTTGGTGGTTTCGTGTTCCAACTGGGTGAGGTTCCCAGCAGCCAGGTCTGAGCCCATGGCTGAGCCTGCTCTGGGCAGGGGCTGGAGATCTCCACAGTCTCAACACGCTCCTGTGTCTCTGTCAGTAGCTGTATTTCCCAAACCATCAAGCCTACCTTTTAGAAGTATACTCCCATAATGTTATTTGTGAAAGGGGTCTAACACTTTATTGGTCATTCTGTAAATAACTAATGCTAGTATAAAGGCAGAAGAATGCTAACAACAAGTGTAATCTTATGTATGCTTAAAAATTCATTTTCCAATTCAAAATGCAATTGCTAAGTTTCCAGTTTGGTCAACAAGAGTGTCACCAAACCTAGAAGATTACACAGACATTTTGTGCTGTATAAAGGATATACCGTGGAGCATATGTAGTGGAAACAGTAGATTCTTGTAAATATTTATTTATTTAAAGCTAAAACATATAACAACTAGGATTCTGGCAAATGTCAATACATATAGTTGAAAAAACAGAGCCTGCAAGATGTTGTTACTGACTCTTGTTTTTGAAATTCTCCCCAACAACAGGTCAAATAAAGTTATATCCAAAATGGAGAAATAAAACAGAAAAAAATGACTATGTTTAAGAGATGTTTGGAAACTGCCCATCACATTCAGCTGTTTCCATTTTTCTAAGACTACATGGTCTTAGAAATGCCTGTATCTGCTCTTCATTTTATTGGGTGTATACTATAAATTCTTTAAGAACCTTGTTCAGCAAAAAATAAAATTGCCAGCTAAGTCACTGCAGTTGATCTTTATTCTCCTCATCAACTAATGAGATAATATGATAAAGACAGTACACAGCATAAAGTTCACTGATCTTGCAGTATTGTTATCTTAGACCTGTGGAGAAAATTCACTGAGGATCCCAGCAGTAGTTCTGTAAGAACACTTCATGACTGCTACACCCACAGGTAGAAAAGACAAAATAAATCACAAAAAAAAGTAAGAGGGAGTAAAATGTCAGATTATAAAATGGTAATACTGTTACTTCTGCTGCCGTTTCTGTAGTTAGGACAGTAGATTTGCCTTGAACTTGTGAGATACCTGCAAAATAATATGGCACCCAAAAAAGAGAGAGAGACAGACATTAAGACAGAAGGAACAGTTACACAGCTTAAAAGTTAGTCATACAACTTAAAACTTACACCACAAAAGGGATGAGACCATTTGATACAGTTTTGTTCACATTATGTCAGGTTCTAAAAGAAAATAATCTAGCTTCTGAAACCAAGGAAGCAAGATCTTCAGCTGATGTAAGAAAAAGGGGATTAATTTATTTCTCTTGCTTTAGCAATTAATTTGATCTCTGTTTGGAAAAAAATAATCACACTACATTGAAGCAAAACAGTTTCAAAGCACTGTCAGACATGTAATAACACTGCAGGAGACAGCCCAAGAAAACTGCCTGTTCAGGTACTTAGCGCAATCAGCAGCTTCCCAAGAGATGGGTGGAAAGCCAGCACCATCTGTTGCTCCTCCTTTCACTCAGGCCACCTGCACTCATCCAGCTTGCCTGGGCAACAGAGGCAACCAAAGGATGCCACAAGGAGCAGAAAATGTGCATGGGCCGAGCGCCAGCAACGTGCCTGCCTTTCTCTGCCCTAGCCCCAAGGCCTGCTGCCTTTGGAAAGAGGAGCAGCAGCCCTAAAGTGCTGTGAAGAGCCAAATGTGAGGAGCAAAGCACCAGTGATAGTAATGCAGATTGCTGCACTGCTTGTGGCAGTGCTCTGGAGGACCAGTTACCTCTACTATAGCCATCTAAACGATACAGCGTGAACTCCAGCAGCAGGGAATCTGAAACGACTACATCAGCCCTAAAAATCTGACTAACATTAGGAGGTGATTATAAACTCATCCAGAATTAATTTTTAAGCAGCATTTTAAATACAATATCATAGTTAAAGTAGATTTAACTGCATGAGCAGTTACATTTGAAGGCACAAATAGTCTGTCTTACAATATGACTACTTCTGAGCAGGATCACTTTTTAAAATTTTTAGACTAGAGATCCAATTAGTTTTTTGCACGGATTTTACAAACTAATATTCATAAATTCTAAACTTTGAGAATGTAACTGGGAATATTTTTGGGGAAAAAATTATGGATGAATTTTTAGGTTCATTTTTTTAAATAAAATTCTGAGCAAAAAAGAAATACATAAAACATGTACAAAGCCTATCCATTAAATAAAGATAGACATACAATAGCAGCATTGCAGGGATAACTATTACTGATACAGACAGTAGATTTGCAGGGACAAAAGAAAGATTACTCTTATATAAGATGATCTGATTTTTTACTTCAAATGGGTCAATCAATGACATACATACGTGCTAAAGCACCTTCAATACCTGGAGAAAAGCTGATTGTTCAAGTGGGAAAAAAGCTCTGTAATACCAGCTGATCACAATTAGGTATCAAACAGATATCTAGCCTTGTTGTAAATGTTGCCAGAACGCAAGTTACATGCCAAAAAGAAACATTTTCCCTTAACTACGCAAGCAGAAAAAGCTGACTAAAAAAGCCCCCCTTCCAGAACCAGCTGAGGTACCAGACTGCAACCTTCTGTTTACTGGACACCAGGCATTTTGCTGTTTCACCCTTATTGGCTTTCAGTGGCATACTCAGGTGGTTTTATGACACTGTCAGTGGGCTCATGGCAGCAGTCACTTTTTAAACGGCTTTTTTCTTGGTCAGAAAAGGGACACATACTTCTGTCATATTACATACCCAAGGAAGCCACTCATTTCAGAAACCTCTTAGCACAAACTACATTCCTTGTCTCCTCCACCACTGACTATGTCTGTACAAGACAAGACCAACCAATACAGGAGCACTAATAAATATTTGGAAAGCATTTCTACCATAGACACACTTGTGCCAGCAAAGCTTAGTGTTTACCAGAATGGATTTTTCATTCATACATAAGCAAAACAAATGCCCAGTTAAGGCTGGAGGCTTTCTTTCTCAAGATATCCTGTCTTTCATGGAAGTCATGAACCTTAACCCTTCCACTGAAGAGTAGGGCTGTGCTAAAATGTCTAGGAAAAGCAACATGTATACAAAAAGATTGTGCTTCTACTATATATCTGGGGGTTTATTTTTGAGCTCTTTAATATGAGCTGTGTCTGCAGGAGGATTTTTTTTTTTTTTACTTCTATTGCATACACACAGCTGATAGATTTTCTTTTAGACGACTTGTTACATTACCAAGGGAAGGGTCTGTAATGCAGAACAATCTTCCCTACTGCCATACCTAATCAGAAATTGAGACATTCATACCTGTCAAATGTCCATGCCTGAGATGAGACGCGAAGCTAGAGAAGTTAAAAAAAAAAACAAAAAACACAGCCACAAATACAACTGCAGAGAGCTATGATATTCACCTAGATGTATTGTTTATGGTGTGTGGATGGTTTTCTTGGAAAAAAAAATATCTAATTTCTATCTAAAAAAATTATCTAATTCTAGCTGTAAGCATTGATTACAATGAGACTTCATTGAGATTTCAATGAGACTCCAGTGCAAGCTCAGCTGCATTTCCTGATACAAAGGAGTAGCTCAAGTACAGCTGATTTGTTCAGCTGCACTCCAGCCTGTGGAGTCACTATGACTATGTTTTGTAATTTAAGTTATACAAGAAAGTGGGAGTGTATATTTAAACCACTAGGAACTGTTGTATTAGAAATGTTATAAATGCTAAAGCTGAACAACATGTTTTGAATTGCCTTGCCCTGTTCTCTCATTGTATGTATGAGTTTGGGGGATAGTGGGAGCAAAACTGTCTTCATACAAATAAAAAGAACATGTTTAGAACAGAATACAGTTCTCATGACACTTTCCCAATTTTGCTATTTCCCTTTAATACAAGGGGTATGATAGAGAAATATACCATACTCACATAAGAAACTCCACACTGGTGATTGGAAAGACAGTGTTCTTTCTAATTGTACATTAAGAAGGAAGCAAGTTTTACTCAGACTACAGTGTCCTAGGTACAAGATGTTCAATATGAAGTTGCACAGCTTTAAGCCAAGGCTTTTAACTTTCCTTTTATAAGCTGTAGAGTTTTCTGCCACCAATGCAGTGGAAAACTACAAAGATCTACACATTAAATTACAGAAGACAGTTTGTTCATCACACTGGCTGCAGAAGAAAAAGCAGTAGTGTGCAGCTGAGTTTCCTGTACCTCATGCAAGCATCTCTTTTGAAAACTCACTGCTGCACGCTGTGCAATGTGAAACTGCATCACAGTCACATTCTTTCAAAGTTTACTCTAAGAGAACAAGAACAGCATAGCAAGTGGAGCAAAATGCCAGTGAACTAAATACTCTTAGCTAGTGAGGTCCTGCTGCACAGTGAGAACTTGTATACAACAGAACATAAACTAATGCATAACAATGTAGGCAACATCCCCTTTAAAACTGTTACGCAAACCAGCACAAGAACACATATAACTGCACCAAGATTTTTACTTATGTTGACATCACTGGTTTAGTTTTCAATAATGTACAACGATTTTAATGCCCAGCTGTACTGTATCACTTTTATGTGTGTTTTATAATGTAAAACTTCATAAGGGTGTAATATACTAAATAAAAGAAAGAAGTTTTGAAGAAGTAGTTAGTAGTGACATTCTACATTTAACCCCTTCTACAGATCTAAAAATATAATAATCTAAAGTTATTTTACTTGCAGGTAAGTGAAAAATTACTCACCAGTCAGGGAGTACCTTGATCAAAATACATTAATTACAGGAAAATATGCCAAGCAATACTTTCAGCAGTTACACAGACAGGAGAAGGCAATCAAATTCCACTTCTCTACCCCCCTCCTCTTCCCCTTTCTAATACAATAGGAAGTTAAAAATAAATAATAAAATACCACTGCACTAATAAAACAGTTTAAAGTAGAAACTTTCAGTCAATATGGTATCTCTCTGTATTGCATCTTTTCAGGCTCTAGTTTTGCCAGCTGTTCATTGTGGCTGCCTCTCACGTGTGATGTCATCTTGGAGTAACCAGATTGAACTGGCCGGGAATCTCACCGGAGCTGCAGGCCTGAAGTTTACACTTAAATTACAGCGCATAGATGAGCAATAAAAAAAACCCAGTGAGAAGGATCACATATTCTACAAATCAGGCAACGCATCTTGACACAAATGTTAAGTTAATGCTGGTGTAACTGCCTCCACCAACTGAACGGCCCACCGAGCTTTGTTAGTTTCCGTGGAAGCACTGACCTAGGTGCATTTTCAGGCGTTTCTTTCACTCTGGGGATTTCCAGCATGGTGCTCATGGACATCTTATCAAGATCGCAGTTAGGCAGAAATTCTGTGCTGTGAGTGCTAACTTTTAAAAATTTTAATATCTAAAACCTCAAGCTTTCTACAGCAATTTGCGGAACTATCGTGGTGCCACAATTACTAGCTCAGAGGTTTTGTATTCCTGCAGTTTACCCACCTCCCGCAATCAGTTAAATTCTAAATGTGTAACCATTATACTGGAGGCACAGGTTTTGCAAATTAGAATATGCAGGTTATTACTGAGGGGAGGGACAGAAGACATCCTGCAGAAACCAAGAGCCAACAAAAGACAGCGTTCTGTCTGAACTACAGCTCACACTCCGGAGGACGATTTTTAGCCAAACTTTTCCCTCCCTATCAGACCCTCGGGATAAAGTGAAGGCACTGTTACCACGGTGTCGGGGCAGCCCCCGTCTGCCGGACACGTTTTCCTACCGACTTCCATCACGAGAGCAAGAAACGCAGCAGCCGGGACGAACTCCCTACCGAGTGAAGGTGCAAGTGCCGGTGCCGCTACGCTTATTCATTTACACCGCACTTCACTTCGGCGGGGCGCGCTACCGGCTCCGCGTTTCAGCGAGGAAACTCCGCGGGGGGGGCTGGGGGGGGAGGGGGGCGGGGCGCACCCCAAGGCCCCCACCGCGGGCGCCGGCGGCCGGAAGGAGCCACGGGAAGGGCAGGCGGGGCTGGACCGGAGGGAGCAGCGCGGAGCTGGGGAGGCGGGGTGTCCGGGAGCAGCCCGGGCCATGCGGTCACTTACAGACGTGGTCATCCATCCTCAGCGGCCTCCGCAGACGGATGCTGGCCGGGATGGTTTTATCCATCAGCTCCTCGACGCTCTGCAAAGAGGCGACGGCACGGCGCTGTTAGCTCCCCGCGGGCCGCCACAGCCCGCGCCGGGACGGGGACCGGCCGCACCGCCCCCTCCGTCCCGCACGGCGCGGCGCGCCGCGGGCACCCACCTGCACCCCGACGGCTCGCAGCATCTCCTGCTTCTCCCGCGGCCGCGGCCCGATGTGCCGCCGGGAGAAGTCATCGTGGCGCGGCAGGAGCTGCTCGATGCACCGCGCCGCCTCGCCGCCGCCCCAGCGCCGCTGACCCCCCCGCCGCCGCCCGCAGGTGCCGCCGCGTCCCGCAGGCCGCCAGCCGCCCCCACCAGCGCCCGCAGCTCTGCATGGCCCCGACGCCGCCGCCGCCGCCGGGCACCCACACTTTGTGTGCGGCGGGCGGTCCGGCGCGGCCCCGCCGGCGGCGCCAATGGGGCCCGGGGGCGGCGCCGCGCTCGCCCCGCCCCGCGGCCACCTGCCCGCCCGCCCCCCGGCCGTCCCGCCCGGCCCTGACCCCGCGCCGCCGAGCATCCCTGCGGCGGGGCGCGGGGCGGGGCTGGCCGAGCGGAGTCGTCCTAGGAAACGGGATTTTCCCCCGCAGAAGCCTGGCTCGGATGGAATAAAAGGTTTCTGTGTTTCTGCAGCAGAGCGTGGCTTGCTTTGTGGTTACTAGCTTTGGGGGGAGTAACACATGCCAGTTGCTGTAGCCGTTACCGGTGTCGGGGGTGCGGGGTGGGGTGGGGTGGTATAAATTGTTTTGTTTATAATTGTATCACAGATTTACTACCTGTTTCCTGAATTTAATGGGATAACTAATGACCGAATCTAAAAATAAGTTTACTTTGCACTAAAGATCACTGACTCGTGCAGGCTTTCTGTTTCTGTAGTAAACATGGCATTGCTCCTCTGATGCAATCTGAGTCATCTGAACTACTCCATTATGCTGGAATAGGCTCCCATGATTTACACCCGTGTGTATTTGCATTAATGACTTAAGTCCCTGGTTTCAGAATGAGAGGGCCCCAAACTAACTACCCGCTAGGTGAGAGAAAGCTCACTTAAAACGACAAAAGGTGTTTGTGGCAAGGGTCTGTGATATAAATTTAACAGAATGCTATTCAGGGAGAATTGTATTTCGCTTTTCTCCTTTTTAATTTGCTTCTTTATCAATTTGATAGTAACATGAAGGAAATTAAAGCTTTGCTATGACTTTTAACTTAAGATCAAGTAACAAGAGTAAATAGAGATATTCGAAAAATACATTAAAACCATGATAGTTACAAATTAATTCCTGCTAAGAATTTGTACCTAAAGCAATTTCTTTTTAAAGCACTTCCAAAGCTTTTCAAAACAATTTGCAGAATTTGTCCAAATAAGTATTCCTTAAAAAATGTATCCCTTTTCTCTAGCAGGTAATACTGGGACGACATTCCTCACAAAATAGGCTACTACAGTCAGCTCACCTGAAGTGATAAATTTGATAGAATTTTTTTCTTCAACGTGGAGCCAGAGTTTTATTGTTGGCTGTAGTGCTATGGGAAGTGAGGTCTAGAGGGAAGACAGAAGCATCCCAAACACCCCAAATGATGTATTTTCTATCCACTTTTCTGGCTTTTCCAGAACTAAACCCAGTTTTAGTTCAATTTGAAAACTATGCTTGGGAGGAGGAAGATGGGAGAGATGTGCCAGTGAACAAGGCAGTAGTGTCAAGGCATGCCCACTTCATCTGGAGAGCACCACATCTCGAGTGGTTTGTTAAGCCACTCCATGGCTAAAGGTTTCTTCTTTGGCACTCAGCACGGATTTTGTCTCAGCATGGGCTCTGTGCAATCACTGTGGCAGGGACACAAGCCTAGCTTATGGTCTTGATCAGTTACCCACCTCTCTCGCTGACTCCTGAAAATTCTTACTATGGCCTTAACAAGCAAAATATGAATCTTGAACAAGAAAACGAAGCTTTGATGTCAAATCAACAAAACCTATCTAATCCTGTAGCTTCAAACAAATCTATCACTTCAAAGTACATAGCCAACAAAACCAGCTGTTTTCTGCATGTACGTCAGCAGAAGGAAGGAGGTTTCCTGGAAAAGGGCAGGATTGCAAACCAGTGTCTTGCTGTTAAAGCTATTTGCACAAAGCTCAGCGATATGTATTTCTTGGCTTAATAAGCTGACAGCATGCAAGTTGCTATGTAGCTGCTAGGAATGTCGGTTTTGTTAGATAAAGCACAAAACTCTTAAGAGGAATGCCCTATTTAATTTAAAGTGCCACAGTATATGTACTCTTCTTAACAGTGGCATTTTTTAGCTTTATAGAAAGACAAAAATTCTGCAATCTGCCTTGACTCCAGTCATGCTTTAGTTAAAAACTCCATTGCCATTCTAATACTGCAAGGTTTATGGGTGGTGTCGGAACTACCATTCTTTAGTCCTTTTAAGTCATGAACTGTCACAATAAGAAAATTGTGCTGTATTCTTTTAAGATTCACTTCAGTCACCCAGAGCTGAAAGTCTATTCCAGCTGATATGCTTCTGCACCACTGTATTACATTAAGACTGGGTCAGACTACAGCTATCTCTAACAATAGCCTATTTAAGAACACTGGCTAATTACAGCTACCTAAGGCGGAATACAAGACTAGGACAAAAAGATGTACTGATGGCACTCTGCAGTATTTCTAGTCAGTTAGCATCCTGGGATTTCTGCATTTAGGAGTTCTCAAAGTGCTTTTTTTCCCAAATTTGTTCGGCTGCCAACTGAACCCATGTAAACTGTTAGAATAAATATAATAGCTTACTATTCAGGAGCAATCACTTTATAATCCTTTCTTTCTCAATCTACCATTCCTTACAGTCATGAAAAGTACTGTCCTGATGCAAGACTTTCTCTGTAGAAGTTCCTCAACAGAAAGAAAGATTTTAGCTGTTTAAATTGCCAATTCCACCATCTTTTCTAAGAAAATTAATAGCTGCCATTGGTGTTTTCAAGTCTCTAGCACATCAGGTGAGGGGTGCCTGCTAAAGTGTCTCTTAATGGCCAGGCTTATTTGAAGTGTCAATCCAGAGAGAGGCACCCTCATTAACACTTCACCTTTCTTATCATGAAATAATCTTACAATGCAGGGACACAAAAGGTGCAGAGTGTCTCTTTTGATTTGGCTGTATCTAATTCAATATGGACTGAATTTCTACTGATTATGGTTTGGAGGGTTTATGTATATGTGTGTGTGTGTGTATATGCACACACACACATATATATATACATTATATATATACATTTTTTATATATATTTTTTTTCCCACCACTGATCCTTAAATATGTAAAATAGATCAGATTGCAGGCATATTTTTATGCATATGTTATACATACGCTTATTATGAAATAAAATATTTGGGTCCTTAGAGAATAAATGATAAAATATGCAGTTGTTCCTGCTTTGGGGGTTGTACAGTAAATATTGCTACCTTTTAATCAGAGACATACTTATCACAATCTTTTTCTCTTCATGAAACATTTAATCTGTAACATGATTCTTTGCTTAAAATAAGATTTGAAAAGCACTATGGCTGTCATTACGTAAAGAACAATACAGATGTTTACCTAATATATTAAGCCAGGAATTACTTTATTTTATTCCTAAACTTACTATTTAGGTAAGGTTAGTGGGGAGAAAATTACTTTTCACCAGTTCATCTGCAAATGCCACCTGTTTTGAGTTTTTGATCCCTTTACACCAGTAAAAATTAAGCTCTCCATGAACTGCGTGCAGTATGTACCCAGGAAACAGTGTTCACATCCCTAAATTTAATAGTTTCATGACATGTTCTTCCAAGCATCAGAATATGCAGTGGGATAGGCAGTGCCATGTTGAGGGTTGATAGCCAGTCAACTATATATTCCTGAATCCGTAATAGCCCTCAGGAGCTTAATGCAGTCACTATTGCCGAAGGGCCAGGAGCCATTTTTGCAGGCGTTACCCACTACTATTTTTTCATTGACCACAGCTGGCTCATAAAATAAAATACACACTAGTACATAAGATAACACAGTTGATGTGGTGGGTTTCTCATGGATCATAACGGTTTGGGTTTAGGGCTGCCGTCCTCCACAAAAGGCTAGGTAACAACTGGTATCACACCAGATAACACACTATCATGTTGCTTCTTTAGGAGCCATAGTCAAGCTTCCTTAGTGAGATGTTTGCTATGTAAACATCTTAATGTTAGATTAATATATATTCAAGATTTTAAGCATATCTTCTTTAACTGACAGTCCCATATTTAACTGACTGTCCCTGAGTGATAGGGTCTTTTTATTTGTTCTGAACTTGAAACTATCCCTGTACCTTGATTAGAGCTGACACTTCACGTAATTTTAAATCTTATTTGTTTTCATTTATTTGATAAACTGGAACTTCAGTGACACTGAACTATGCTTACACATCCCTACCTTCAGCACCTTTGGGGTGCAGCTTTCATTTTGATTGTGGTATTGGCAATATAAACCTTAACAAATATGCTACATTACACACTTGCTAAGTCAATAGAGCAGACCTAGAATATTCTGCAACTCCATATAAAAAAAAAAGTATATTTAATATCTCAAAGTAATAATAATTAAATATTGGTACAACCATTTCCATGGAATCATATGCATTTCTTCAAAATACATGTAGCAAGCAAAACTATTTAGGCTTTGTATATATTTCTTGGATATACACATACAGATGAAGGTGGATATATAATCTACTACCCTTCCTACTGATGTTTTAATATTCAAATATAGGTTTCTTCTTATTGTCAAATAAATTGCTAGTATGATCTTTTTGACAAGGGAGAATGATGCAGAGCGGTCTGGTAAGAAAGTTACAGGACTGTGAAGAAAGGAAGGAAAGGAGAAGTAAAAAAATCCCCAAGACTTCAGAAGAGATATGTGGAAGACAGAAACATCTGAGATTCCTTGAATATTAACCTTGGAGCAAAGTCCTTCCAACTTCTTGTGTGGGCAAATGGCTGAAGAAGGCAAGTGTCTGGAGGTTTTTAAGGTGTTTTTAACAGTGTGGTTTCTCTGTTGCCTCTGTCAGGGAGCAGCAAGGGCCTGCTGTTCCTCAGGCTAGGTGCTCTGGGAATAAAGAGTGACTCCAGAGCAGGCAGGGCTGTCCCTGACAGACCATGGTCCCACAGAGCCTGTGGTCATAGCAGGGTGAGCCAGGTGCTGGTAGGGGGATCCATTGACAGTCCCAGGCAAGTGGTGAATCAGGTCCATCCCAGGGAGGAGCAAAAGGAAATGAGACCATAGAGAGAGACAAGGTTTCAGCTTGAATCTGAAGTCCATTCAGCAGGCAGGGCTGGAGACAGTGGACAGTGGACATCCAGGGGACCCATCCAGGAGACAAGCTAGCTACTGCATAGGTTTGATGTCCATCCAGACAGTAGGGCCCGAGTAGTCTGGAGACCAGCACTCTGGCAAGATAGCTGAGTGCCTGGGGCTGAGGTGGAGACCCTGGTTCCATGGGCAGTGTGTGGGTGCCCTGCATGAGGCTGGTCAGGGCCAGCAGGTCCTACAGGCACACCTGGGGCCCTGCCTTTCTCCTGTAACAACTGAAACAACTCTGTGGGTAGGCAGGGATGCCCCATAGGCTGGCTTTGCTCACAAGCCTTTAGATGATTTTAAAAACTCCTGAATGATTCCAGTTCTCTGGCCAAAAATGTCTCTTAGCCACTTAGCACAAGTTAAACCTTTTTCATACTCCACCTCCTTTTATGTTTGGTGTTGGGGATATCCACAGAGGCGGTAAAGGGGATCAATTCCAAACATCGCTGTTTTTTCCCCCCTCTGCCATCATGCTCCCTCATGCTGCAACTGAACTGCCAGACATCCCTGAGACACATGGCCAAGCACAGCAGCTGCTGCTGCAGCTCCATGGCAAACTCTTCTTCCTGAAAACGCAGGGTTACAATTGAATATGTGGTTGGTTTGGGTTTGGTTTTGGTTTTTTTTTTTTTTTCACTTCCTACCACTGCCATTTCTAACAGATGTATTTGTCAAAATCTACCATTGATCCTTACAAACACCTACCACTGTCCTCTGTAAACCTTCCAAAGGAGACGGCCAAGAGGCTGTATACTGGATTTCTTACAGTCAGAATTATTTGCTGCTGAGTGGGTGATTTTCTAGTCTTTCTTTTTGTCACTTGTTCTTTTTAACTTCGTTCAAAGGTAAGCTTGATAGACCTTGAATGGAAATCCAGTTACTTAATACTGGATACGTTAAACCTCTTATCATGTTATTTGTGTCCATTGGCTTTTAAATACTAAATATGGCTATACGATTAGAGCATTGCCTATGCAAATACTTTGTATCAGTAACTGTTATCTATTACGAATACCTATGTAATAGACATTGCATTGCAGGAATTTCTCTTGCCCAATCTAGTTTTATTAGGCAATAAAAAAGTTTCTCTTGACACAGAGAGAACTGTATACTGCTGACCCTAACAGGTGTATCATGACCACAAGGCACTGAGATATTCTTTGGGAAATAAACATCTGTTAAAGATATTATGCAACAGAGTATGCAGATTTTGAAAATTCAGGAAGTCTAAAAGGTTGTTTTTCAGAAGACTCACTTTGGCATATGTATGCGGGGGTTTTTTTTGCTATTTTTACATTAGAAGTGGAATGGTAACCTTTGTTTGTGCTTCAAATAGCACACCAATACAAACTTCAGAGGTTGACAGCTTCAGCAAAAAACTTGACTTTTCTTTCAAAAAAAAGATCTCAGATTCCAGATGTCTGTCTGGATTTTCAGTTCAACAGGTGTTAATGAAACCAAATATTAGCTTGAAAAACACTGAACAAAAATCCTCCCCCCTTTGCAAGATGAGGTCACAGCTCCTCATCTTTCAGTGTTTTTGACTTGTCCAGAATTTGAACAAGATCCCTTAGCAACAGCAAATCATTTACAATGCCAGTTTCCTCTGCTCTGTTTCAGGTAAAGCTTTATGGATTCCTCTTTATAAATAACAGAAGCTCCAATGAGCCATACCACTTTCCCCTTCGCAGCTCAAAGAGAAAGACTTGAGAAGAAGGAATCCTGCTGTTCCCTAAACTGCAAAGTTTCTAGGGGAGTTTCTGAGTCTGCATCTGCTTAAAGAGGGCTGCTGAGTCCAAAACTGTGATAATGTATGATTTGAAGATATTGCTTAAACCAGTTCTGCAAGTGAAATAAGCGATTCCATCAAAATATACTTTCTATCAGGTCTATAATCAGTTACACATTTTGTTTGATCGTAGTCTGACTATACCTACATATACACAGATGAAGTTTAATTTTCTGGTTGAATCAATCTAATATTTCATTATACCAAGCCCAGCGTAAAAAGGGGAATGCTTTTCTTGGCTGAATAAGTTTAACTGGCCTGCCAAAGGATCACAGAAGATGTATATCACAGTCAGTACAAAGTAGGAAGCAGGACTGCACAACCAGGATAGGCGTGAAAGAAATGGAACCAGCAGCTGCTAAGCCTGGTTCAGGTGTCTTTTTGAAGTACATTTGCAATGGATTAGAGTATCTGATATTTTCCAAACCTCTAATGAACACAGCCAGTCAGCTCTTAAACATAGACCAAGACTGAACCAGCACTGCAGAATCTGGCTCTGGAATGAAAACTGAATAAATACTTTTATGTTACATAATATCTTAGTTAACATATAACTCACAAAAAGCTTGAAATGTTGCAACGGCCTAGTTGTGGTATTAGAGATCTTTTTGCTGCTCCTGTTAAAAAAGACAGAAAGTAAACCTACCAAACATGGCTAAAATACAAGCTTTCAAAAGGATCAGTTCACATACACTGAGAGGCTTCTCAGGACTTGGCCATACCTCCTCTAAGCATTCCTGCTACAATAAGCATGATCTGACCAGTTATGCTCCCTGAATCCCTCAGGAATTGCACATAATTTGTACAGCCATGATTCTGCAGCTCTGGCTGAAGAGCTATGCAATAACATTGGTTCAGTGCACTGGACATACACATACTTTACCTCTTAACAGGACTCTCTAACATGATAATGAGCATCAACTAATTCAGAAATTTGTTATTTAGTGCAGTACGGTGAGGCAAAATCCTGACTTAGGTGGAGAAGGCACAATCTTCAGTCTTTGGGGAGCAAATGGAAAGGTAGACTGCAGCAAGAAGCTGAAAAATGCAGCTTGGGATATCTACCAAATCCTGGTCACTGTCAGTATGGTTTATGTGGAAGGACTGTGATGGAATAAGCAACTGGTGAGAGATCAAGACAGGACTGGCCAGTGGCAAAGAACAAGAGAAAAGAACTGAGTGGGAGTTAGGAATAATAGTAAATATAGTGCTAAGGAAAAAAAAAAACCAAAATAAAATAACTACCTATTTGCTAAATAAGGTATGTGTCCTAGGGAGACAACAGTGACTTCAAATATTCTACAAATATATTCTAATGCGTATGTATAAAGACTAGATTAAACCCGCAAAGGAAATCCTAAACCTTCATTTTATATGATTTTCAGTATTTCATTTTATTTGGATGTAAAATATAGCAGATAGGTCATAATCTATAATTAAAATAGCATGGCAGTATACAATGATGGGGGAAGCTGAGAAATCCCAGGTGCTACTAACAATTCCTTTGCTGTATTTTAACATAATGATGACATGCAGAGGACATGCTGTCTCATATAATTTTCTTATTACAGCCATTCTCTTGAAAAATGACATGGCAAAATGTTAACTAATAGATTAACAGAAGCAAGAGGGAGTTGGAATTTCCGTAGTCCTCGCATCTGAAAATTAGGAAGTTTCATATTATACCTGCTTTTATAGAACACTGTACCTATTACCCATGGATTAATCTGAGATGTGTTTCTTGCTTTTCCAGTGGACACTGAGTTGATTAAGAGCAGTCTGTTAATTTATTACTGTACTGATGAGAAAGTTATAGTTTACCATCTTCTAACAGTGCTAATATATTAGCCTGTCTAAGTGCAAATATTTAATATGTATCTTCTCTGTGCTGATGTTTACCAATTGCAAAATGTCATTATGCAACTCTGTCTTTGGCAATGTTTTAAAAAAGCTGAAATAAATAATGGGATCATCAAACCTTTACTTTTTACTTCATTAAAGTTAACACAAATCAGAAAGAGGGCCTCTGAAAATTTTGCAGAGGGCAAGAGCACAATTGAATTTCCTCATCTGAATGACAACTGCAGTTTAAACAGTGTGCCACCATAGTAACCTCTGCTATATGATCATAAGGAGTGTCCAGAAACAAAGTCCCATGATCCTCCTTACTGCTTCAATGGAACATTTGCCCTCTGTTGACCAACATCAACTCTAGGACATAATTAAAAGACAGAAATATGTATTTCCAAAGAAAAAGTCTTAGCTCATTTGTAGGGAAAACACTGGGCAAGGAACATGGACTAACACAGTCTGTACCTTCTTGCCTAAGCAATTTTTAATCAAGGTAAGCAATATACACTGTTAAATGGGACTTAGTACTCAGAAACTCTTAAAGTAATAAAATGCAATAGTGGCAATGAAATGCAAAAAATAGATTCTTTCTGTTTCCCTGCTCATATCTCATTGTATTAATTCCTTTAGTCATATATGAAATAACCAAATAATTAAACTCAGGTCACCCATTATTAAGAAGCGCATAGAAGGGCTTGAAAAATTACTACCTTCCATTTTAAATTTCTGACCAGTATCAAGTAATATGTGTCACATTTCTCTAAGAACTTTTGTTTATAAACTAGCCTGAACATTTCAGCAATTACTAAGCAGGAAATAATAGAAGAAATGAAACAGGCAATGGATGAAAAGACCTGAAATAACTTCATGGAGTTAAGAGACTTTAAAGCAATATAACATTAGCAAAGCAAGAAATACGAATAGTAAAATTTATTAACACAACAATTAAAAGTTAAATAAAATAGATTGTTGTCCAGTGAAGAATGGAGACTTTACAACAGTCTGTTTAACTAAAAAAATCTGAGAATCACAGTTTTAAGGATTCTGTTTCCTTCTAAAATAATTTTACTCATCTGAAGTTTTAGTTCCTTTCAAAAGTCAATGCAGATACATCCTCGATAAGAACATAAAAATTTCATGACTGTCCCTGTGAGTACCTTAACTATTTGCATAAATTTATTTGCTGCACTACAAAATAAAGTAAATTATTTACTAACAAATAATGTAAAACTAGTAATTCTTTTACCAGCTCTCTCATGAATAGAAATCTTCATAAGCTTTTCGCTTAAGAAAGACTCAATGCAGGCCAACATACTGTCAGTCATGTGATTGTACTTAACAGAGAACTTTCAAGAACTTTACACATAATGCTTAGCAAGAAGTAAAAAGTTAATGTAAAATCAAATACCCCTTGTGTCCCCTCATCCCTGTCCCCCCATGTCCATGTCTGTGTCGTCCCCCCCGCAATGATCCAATGATATTTCACTATACGCTTCTCTGCCCTGCAGAACTTGGTGAACTTGTTTTGATAGCAAAGTTAGGAACAGATACTGTTTGGTTGTGAACTACTTCCTGTACACTTGTTACGGGTTGAATAAACCCTAACCCTCTTCATGATCTTTGCCTTCTGATAAATCTCCGTACTCCTCTTTGCCAGTTTTAGAGGGTGTCAGGGAGCTAAAGGGCTGTAGAAAGGCCATTTTGGTGGGAGGGGATCTGCCAGCTTCCCTGGTAAGTAAATATTATCAGCAGGTGCTTGGGATTGTGAAAATAAAGAATGTTAAATTTGAGTGTCACTTATGATTGATTCAGAGATATACACAAATAGTTCACAGACCTGTGGCAGATACCCTGCCAGTTTAAAAAATAACAATAAACTGTGTGAGAAACATTTGTTCTATAGCTGTTTTCAGAAATAACAATGAAAAGCATAACAATAAACTGTGTGAGAAACATTTGTTCTATAGCTGTTTTCAGAAATAACAATGAAAAGCACTATTTTCATACTGATCATCTTTCAACTTGGTCAGTTTTATTCTGAAATATGGCACAATTTTTTGTACTTTTGTTTTAACCAGGACTGTTGAATGACATGAATTTTTAGATAAATAGATACAAAATTGGTATTTAGTAGTGGTACAAATATTTCTATTTATTAGCAAAGTGTCTTTCTTTTACTTCTCCACTGCACAAAAATCTCTGAAAATGAAATCATTACCATTCTATCTTCCATATCTCATATGCTTTTCCTAATAACTTATTCCCTAACAGTACAGTACACACTACTGCTGTTTTTTACTTTATATGGAATAGAATATTTTTCTCTTTGTAGATAGTTACTAACATTTCTTCCCCACTAAATAAAAAATAAGAAGCTGAGTATCTCCCTTCCCATGATGGTCTCACGTGACAAGTGCAACTTGTTTCCCATGCTTTTATACCTTTACATTCTGCTGTAATGGACATGGTTATGTTGTCCTACCTATCTTTAGCCCTCTAGATCATTTAAACAGTCCAAGACCTGGTGCTAGAGCCCAGTAAGACAAAAGCATTTCCAGTTTCTCACAGCTGAAGAGAGGTTGCTATCAGAGTGTCTAACTGCAAAATCGAACATTTTCAACTTTTTCTTAAGGGTGGAATTTTCTTCTACCAGTGATCATAACTTTTGGTAAAACATATGTACCTATGAAATGGACTTAATTATACTTTGAAGTCTGTTGAGCTTCAGATGACAAAAACTAAAAAGCCAGAAGTATTAAAAATCGCCATGAGTTATAAACAGATGATGGGAAGAGATGAAGAAATCAACTAGGCAAGAAAGAGATTTAATATTTGTACATTTCTATCCATGTTAACAGGAAGGATATTGAAAAAAAATCTTAAAATCCTTCTTCCTTCTGGCATGAACTCAGCCAAACAGGGAAGAAAGTTACTTGCTGTAATGTCAGTCTTTTCCTGTAACCCGTGCTTTTGTGCAGAAGTAGCAGATTGGTGCTCCATCCTCCAAACTCTGTTCAGGCTTGCAAGCAGCAGCTACAGCCCACAGCAGCAGAAAGGATCCTAGTAATCAGATGATTTCAAAGACTGGCTTTCCATGCCTGAGCTGGGAAAATTATCAGTGCATTTCAGAGTCTAGCTTCTACAGATCTTCATTATCTTTTTCTTTTTTTCCGCCTTATATACCTTTCCTTTTCCTTCTTTTGGTTTCTCAGTTCTGCTCTGCTTGTCCCCATTTCCCTTTTGTTCTCTTCAAAGTTTTTTAAAGCAGCTTTCATCTTGCTCTGTTATTTCCTTTGCTTAACCACATTTATCTTCTTTCCTCCTCGCAGGTAGGAGTCTGAGACCTGAATGAGCACAATCATGCACTCCTTATTTACATTTCATCTCCTGTGTTTATACATCTTTACATATAAACTACTTAATAGCTCCCATTTTTGTATTCTAATTTTGTGGATCAAAATAATGGCACTGATTAAGCCACCTTCTTTTGTTCAAAACCATAGATGTGAATTGAAATTCACATGGGTCTCTAAAGAAATAACTATAATGTCTGCTTTTAAAAAAACCTCATCTAATAACCAATACCTAGCAAGACTAGTTATGATTACTGCCTTCCTCTTATGCTACTTGTAGTATTAGATTTCACTACTACTTTGCTATTTGGGAAAGCTAGCTTTAGTGTCCTACTGTACATATTGCATTGGTACATACTATAATATTGTATTGGTACATAAGTCAGCATTACAGATTTTTTTGAAGCTAACTGTAAATTATTTGTTCATAAGACTTGAATAGTCTTATCTCTAGCACTACGGTTTCTCACAGTTGTCAAGAAAGAGGAAACTATCTCTCCTCTTTTTTCCATCTCTTCAGTTTCATTTGTGAATTTCCCCCTCCTTCCTTGGATGATGAACTATTTCATCTCGCTAATCTTACAGGAAACCATCTTTCTTTTTCTGGATTAGTTTTCTGCTTAGTTAATAAGTTTGATCGGCTAACAAAGTCATCTAGTAAGTGGTGGGAGTGTCTTGAAGTGAGAGAGGGAGGAACAGCAGCCACAAGGTGTTAGATCCACACATGTTATCTATTGAAATTCCAGCCAGTGTTAGGATTTCCATTTATGAAAAACTTTATATAGAGTAGTAACCTAAAATGCCTGAAGTGTCTTTCAATAGTTTTGGCTGGAGTTGAGAAAATGGACTTTATTGTGCAAGAGTTTTTGTTTTGCCAGAGTTAGGTTCAGTCACTTGAATTTCTTTTTTTGTGAACCCAGCTGTAAATTAACCCATCTGTTTGTAAGCTTGCCTTCCCCCCCTTTTTTTTTTTCTCCTCCTTTTTTTTTTTTCTTCCTGGCTTACCAGGTTCATTGTGTGGATGCAACTGCAGATAAGTAGCAGTGTTGCAGGGTACAGTAACTGCTGTTACATAGGAATGTTCACAGCAACGTGACAGGGAGGCAAAGAAAGCTGGGGTTGTAAGACATTAGGGAAGATGGGAAGCTCACAGCAGCTCATTTAATTTCTGTATGAATTCAAAGTGCATTCATGTGACATCTCTCTCAGCAAGAACACCAAAAAAGGAAGAGAAAAAAGGTATTTCTGTCTACAGCTGGATACTATTAGCAGTGCTTTTTCTAAAGAATGTAGGAATTCCCAGAATGCCTTTTAAATTGGAAAGCAGAGAAGCACAGGCTACAAGTATTACAGGACTTACCCCCCTTTTTATCCAGTTGTGGTTGCAGTGTGTGAGACGCTTCATTAATCAGATTTCTTAAGAGTATCTCACATATTGTTCATGCAGTTAACTCCTTTAACATGGAAGGAAATTATTCAGAAAAGTGCTATTTTAAAATTTATTTTTAAACTTCATAGAGATGAAGAGGCAAGCAAATGAAAAGTTGTACTAACAAAAGGATGCAGATGAGAACCAATGGGCAATGAGAACCACGTAACCAGCAATGGCTTGAACTGGTCACTAGTGAAAATGAAAGATCTCACATACTCTCTTCTGTTCACACCAGGTGCCTAGTGCTTTTGTGACATCTCTGTGCACTGAAAGGCACCTTCTATGAATAGATTCAGCATCCTAATTTATCAGGAATTTATCTTTTTTTTTAATCACTTGATTAATAAGCTGAGTCTGCTTAAATAGGGTGGGGGTCTAGTACGCTGCAGAGCTGATGTAAGTGATATAAGGTAAGTGATACAAGAAGTTGGGTGGTGGGGAGGGTGCAGGTGTGTGAAAGAAATGCATCCTCATCTCAGCAGGAGCAAGCTGTTGGACTGACCTAAGCCATGTTAGTGGAGATATCCTGTATTTGACACAAACACCACTCGCTGCCCACCACATTTAGGAGCAGATCACAAAAGATGACACTACACTGTGAGAAGCCTTAGCTTCTGTTTGGCTATACCTTTGAAATGCATAGACTGTCACGTTTCATTATCAAGCTACATTTTGGAAAGCACAGTATTTGGACACAGCCCAACATCAGTACTCAATTGTGTGTTTTAGTAATCTTACTGTTTTGTTCTAATCAGGTTCACCAGTTCTACAATTAACTTAGGCATGCAATTCCCTACTCATCTTCTTCCCCCAGGTTAATATTCTTCATACTGTTAAGTCTGGGGCCAAAAGAGTACTTTACAATGTTTACTGCAACACCATATACCATTTCCTGCACCTGTCACCCCTACTAACATTACTTGCTTCTCTGTCACTCACTGTTTCCTTCCCTTTGTTCTTTATACCAAAATATCACATCAAGTACCTTTGAGCATCTGTTTGGAGCCTGCACTCTTCTGTAGATGCTGTAGTAAGTTGTAAGGACTTTATCATTATGTAAAACGGTGAGTAAATTTTCCTTTCTGCTATTCTTTTTAGTATCACTGAAGCCAATTAATTGCATGGAAGTCTGTAGAAGAACAATTTGGCTCAATGCCTTTGACTTTTAGCTGTTAAAAGCCACTCTTTATTTCAGGCATAATGATTAAACCAGAAGAAAGTGATTGGACAGAACACATCAGAAACTGAAAAATGGGGATTAGCTGGCGCCACAGCTCACAAAAGAATTAACAGACAACACCGCATGACCCAAAGCATTTCACCATCTGTACTTTGCAACACATGGACAAGCACACTGAAGCGATAAAAGAGACACAAAGACAAAAGAGTAAAAGGCATGTTAGCTGTGGCTCAGCTGCAAAAGATTATTGCTTGTAGCAATAGGCTCCAAGATCAAATGAGGAATTTGCTTCTTTTAAAAAGTAAACAAAAGGTATGAGCACAGTAACACTAATGCAGCAGTGCGTGCTTTCAAAACCCTCCATAGTGAGCTGGTTCACTCATTTTAACTGAAGTTCTGTGTTGAGATTCTGGTCCTATTAAGTATTGCTATGACATCCTAAGATTTTGATCTGGTTAAAAAAGTCAGAAGCCATGCCAGCTGTGCAAGCCCAAATAAAATGGGTTTGTCCCAAACCTAAAAAAAAAAAAAAAATCTGCATTCTTGATTCTTGTTTGAATATTCACCTTCACCTTGTTGTCATCCTGGGATTGTCTTTTATGCATATAAAACTCTCAAAGCTCAGTGAAGTCACGTGAGTGCTGCACAGAAAATGGGCAGATATTGTGCTTACAACTTCCTCTTCTCAAAGTCTTGTCTGAGAAGGTAATTGCAGAAGCAATCCAACCCTTTGTCAGGACTCTTATTTATAAATATCCATGACCGAGGGGCTGTGTTCTGCTTTGAGTACATCTCACTGAGCAGCAAATGGGAATGTAGAGCTAAACTGGTACTCTGCTGTATTTTGTACATTTAGATGAAAAGGTGTAAGTGCAAGAGAATTAAACTGATGCAAGACACTCATTTTTGTGTAACTTCTGACACTTTCTTATCTTTCCTTAAATGACATCTGGACTGGAGCTGTCACTAATATCATTAAAGTTAAAAACCTTGGCTGTTAAAACCAGATATTTTCTGTTAAAATATCATCATTACCCTGGAGAGATGTTTGAAAGTCCTGTTATGTCTTCAAAAACAAGGCAGAAAAAAAAATCCAGAACTTGCTCTTTGGAATTGTTGTGTGTTGGTACATGTCAGGTCATCATCCAGCAGATTATATATTCCTACTATTGCACAGAGTATGGAAAAACAACAAAACCCCCCAAGCTTGGGCCCTCGGCCCAAGTTACTGTCATTACAGAAACCTGTCCTATTCAAGTACTAAATGGGGACATGAGGGTTCATAATCATTTATCAGGATTGGGAGTTCACATGGGAAGGAAATGTGATTGAAAATAAGATATGGAATGAGTATACACAAATAGACTAATACAAAGCAATCAACATAAGAAGCTGAATTTTTAAAATGCTATGACAGCAGAAAAAACAATTATTTTTTTTAAAAGGCCTTAATACAATTTTTTAGAAGTATTCACAATATACCCTCCTACTGGTTGTGTTTCCCTTCACAACTTGTAAATCCTATGTTTCAGCCTGCAACTAGTATTTATTCCATGACTCATTTTAGTCTTTTCCATTTAACGAAGTAACTTCGTGCATTTTTAATGAAGTCAAAATGTACCAAGATGAGAATGATACTCTGCACATACTGGAAACTTTACTCAAGGGTTCTGAATTCATGCTGCTTCTCAGAGCTATAACAGCATCAGTACTTTGGATTTAATTAAAATAAAAAAAAATAATCCTTGTAAAGAATTGTGTTCACTTGCAAACTGAAAATAAAGACAATCATGGAGTATCAAATTAGAAGCAAGTAAAAATTTATTTTGGTAGTTACATTACATTAACTCGCAAAATGATCAATCTTTAAAACTTCAAATGTAAGATTTACCCATTTCATGTTCGTTCTCTTATTTACTAAAGGATTCTGCACATGTAAGCTAAAGTTAAAGTTTTACTATTGAAACCAAATTATTTAATGTATGAAAGAAGGTCTCAAAAGCAAAAATGAGATTTCCAGCTTTGTGTTCCTTTCTTCTACAAATGCTAACCTTTTCTGTCTCCCTATAGGATACCACAAGTTAGAATTCGAGTGAATAGTTAGAATTGTGGCAACTCCTGGTTAATACGAATCACATTTAATTTCCAGTTTCTCAAGAATTTTAAACCCTGAGCAAATTATAGAAATCTGAATTGTGAGGCAATGCTTTGGGCTGTATACACTTTGTTAATTTTATCCTTTATACTTGTTCTGTACAGTGAACTGAAGGTAAAATTATTTCAGCTACTTCCTGTATTATCACATAAAGGGTTTTTACATAAAAAAGATGCTAGAATAAACTATGCAGGTGATGGATGCAATGCTTTTTTTTTTTTTTTTTTTTCAAGAAGCTTCCTTGATTTTCATTTAGGATCATGGGAGCACTAGACTTCCCTTCAGGTTGACTTTTCTTATTAGTCAACTTGTGGCAGAGTTCAGGCCCATCACATTTTGGGGCTTTCTCAAGTTGAAAAAGCTAAGTTTCATGACTGTTCCCTGCACAAGGCCAATAGACGTCTTCTTCTGATTGGAGAACTTTGCCAAACTGTTTGGGTTTGCACTGCTTTTGGAAAAAAATACAGTAGCTCATCCAAACTGATTTATCTTCAGGGTTTCAAATCACTTATATCAACCACACAGACTAGAACAGACTTTAGAGCTTTTTCATGGTATCCTGCGGTCAGTACTTGTCCATTTAAGTGTCTGGTGTTTCCTCTCAGCTCCTCTATTACATTTCTTGCACAGAGAAACACTCTTGAAGGGAACAGTGAAAAAACCTCTCTCATTCACCTGCTGAGGTAAAAAGAATAGAATGCATTTCTGGATCAGGGCTTTATGAAGTAACCCAGTTCATTTTTCTTAGTTCAGCCCTCAAATCAGCCCTGCAAAAAAGGACAGTGATGGTTAAATGTCATATGTTTGCAGGCTCATGTTTGCCAGAGTCTGGGTGGATCCAGTGGGCACTTTACAGAGGTTAAATTTATGGTTTAAATGCAAGCAGTTAGGTTACTGACAGAACCAAACCTTACTGTCTTTCTGTTGGTGCAGGCTAAGCAGATTAGTCATTCTCTGTGTAGGAGAAAATATCTGCTTGTGGATAAGAATTAGAAGATAAAGACTGCCACCTATTGTGTCCTGAAATAAAACACAAGTTTCTGCATACAGCAAAAGAACATGCTGGCAATCCAACGACAGGACAAAATAAAAACAGGGCTGAACTTTCTCTTCTAGGGGGCTGTTTAATGCACTGAAGTAGAGTTATTTTCTTCTGGCTGTCCTGAGTTTAGTGCTCTAGCTATCTCTGTCACTTTCCCAATAAAAAGATTTCAGTTCCCCTAACACATAACTTTTAAACTAAGCAGGGTATCTTGACTCTATGCCTAATTCATAAATTGAAGAACTTTCCTTTCCTGTATTTCAGTAGATATTGGCATCAACAAATTGAATTCATAGCAGGTATAAAGTCCCTGGGGGAGGTATTTAATTACAAGATCTATTTGCATCGTTTTTAGGGTAAGCTTACATACATTAATTCTTTTATTTATTTACAGCGGAGGGCAAGAAAAAAAATCTGCATTCTTTACCCTTACTTAATTCTCATTTTCACCTCGTCCTTATCCTGGGATTGTCTCTTATGCATATACAACTCACAAACCTCAGTGAACTCACATGGGTGCTGCAGAGAAAATGGACAGATATTGTGAAATTTTTAATTTAGAACACTATTATAAATAGGTCAGACAATGAACTGTACTGAAAGGAACACAACTTCACTGACACAGAGTGAAGACAAGCTTACCTGATTATATTGTTGTTAATTTTTCAACCCTTTAGCACTACAGTACAATTAAGATTCTTGACCATTCATCCAGTACTAGTGGAAATTAGCATTACATTTTTCATAAAACTGACAGCAAGAACACGACCAAAGTAAAATCTAGTGTCACCAAATTATGCAAAGTTTGCTCTTAGTAACGATTGACTGCTCTGCAGCTGAGCTGAACTGGCCGGAGACCAGAACTTGGGCTTCTGAGACTTGATGCCTGAGTAGACTTGCACTGCACTGTTTCAGCGCTACTGCCCTGCAGAGCCCATGGCCATCCTTTAAACAATATGGCATAGCCTCTCTGTTTTAGCCTGAGAATTTCTGAGGAACAAAGCTATTGGCTGGAAGGAACATTGTCTAAATAGGTAAGATTTTTCATGAAAGTGATCAATATTAAATGCAACAAGGTCTTCTCTATGTTTAATATAAAATGTAAATAATAAATATAATAAACATAAATACTTAATGCAAATCCTTATCTCAGAAGTGATTGTCTAGCATTGCGGTGCATGAGGCACGGTCTTCGCAAGGATTGTGAAACAAAGACGTTTATTGTTAGTTACAGCTTTTTTAAGACCATACTCTGTACGTGCACTGCTAAAAGCTTTACTATTGGTCAAACTCTACTGTCCATATGCCCAGCTGCTGTTCACTATAGGCTACTCTCTGCTGTTCACACTGTTTCCTTATCTTCTAGAGGTGAGATCACATTCCTCCTTTGTTTCTATCTCACGCGGGTTTCTTCTCACACTCCCTCAAAGTTATTTACCTCTTTGCTGCAGGATCACAGCTGCACATTATCAAAACGACCCACTGTCTCAGTTCCCTACATAGTATGGCCTTTGTAAAAGGTGCAGAGAGATTCTGGGAATTTTTATTTCAAACCGGTAAATTCTGTCTTGAGTCACAGCACTCAAAATATTGATCTGGATATAATGACATCAACATGCAGAGGTTACCTACTGACTATGTGCCTGGGTAAACTAACTCCTTTTCTGAACTGGTATTATTTTTACTGTACATCATTCCCAGTTAAAATATGCCTAACTTATCTTCATGTCACTGAAATTTTTAACAGCTACAAAGTTCTACAAGTGAATGAATTTCCAGAACACTAAGAAATACAATCTTACATGTTGCTATCAAAATTTTTATTATGAAGACATGACGACAAAGACGTAAAATTGGCAAATAAATATTGGAATAAAATGTTATTATGTTTCCTCTGTATTCTACACAACATAATTATGTAACATTGCTAAATTGCACACTATTCATTAAACATACAGGCTACAAAAAATTTTAGTCAGGATCAGATTTGAACAGCCCATGCTCATGTCCTGGTTTACAACTCAACTGCAACAACCTGCACAGTCTAGACAATATTATCAGGAAGATGGCAAAATCTGTCCCATTCTCCAGCTTGGGCTAGCAGTGCTTTCCTTCTGGTTTTTGCTGCCATCTCATGTGTTTTAAGCAGTATTGCAGTGGAATGCTACAAAACTTTTTCTGCCTTCAAAGTGACCTTACTTTAGATAGCTATGCTACTGTCATGTTAAGCAAACATCTTGCTCAAAATTCTGAGATTTCTTAGTATTACTACTACACAGTTCGGGAGTAACCTACATTTAAACCCAAAATTATATATTCTGCACCAATCTAGGTGAAATACCATGCTGTGTCCAGTTTTTGGTTTCCCAGTATATGAAAGACACTGACACACTCGAACAAGTCCAGTGGAAGGCCACAAGATTGTCAGGGGCTGGAAGACAGGACATACAAAGAGCGACTGAGGGAGCTGGGTTTGTTCAGCCTTAAGAGGACAAAGCTTTAGGGTGATCTTATTGCTGTCCACCATTATCTAGTGGGAGGCCATAGAGAAGACGGAGCCACCATGGAAACACACAGTGGTAGGTCAAGACAAACAAATAAACTGCAGTACAGAACACTCAGATTATATTAAGTACAAAAGTTTTTACTGTGGGTGGTACAACACTGAAACAGGGATGCAGAGGTGCAATGGAATCACACATAGACGACTCCAGTGTGAGTGGCTTCTGACCTCTGTGAAGTGGGGGATGGTACTTACACTATCATACAGCAGAAAGGCCATTTTTTGGTCAGAAGCTTGTGCTGCCTAGCTATTGCATCAGCAACTTAAAACAAAGTCAAGAGAACTTAGGGGTTACATCCTTTTTTCTTAGTGGCTGTGATCGTGTGACCAGGTTTTTTGTTACTAGCCAACACTAACCTAATGGCATAGCCCAAAACATGAAAGGGAGGAATGAAGTGCAGAAAAGCTTACTTAAACCTCCGTATGAAAAAAACCTCTTCATGCCAGCTAGAACATGTCAGCAAATTCACAGGTGCTTTGAGATGAACCCACTAAAGAAAGTGAACAGTGAGTACTGTAAGCACAGCAGTTTCATAAAGCTAAAATACTGATCTATTGACCATGCGTAGCTACATTAACTGTTCTGAAGATGCCAGTGTCCTCACTTCCATCTAGCAACACACACATGCTAAGCTACTAGCCCTGAAAAATTATGTCAAGGCATAGCTTTCCATAGCCACAACATGATGCAGAGTTACTGTTCTTGGACTACCCACCTGCACCTTCAGTCCATCACTTGGGAGTGCTGAGCCAGTGGCACTGAGAGGTGTATGCCTTGGCAATACTTTAACATACTCCAGGCACTTAATGACCTTACAGTATTATTGTATATTGTTGTATTGTATATTATTGTATATTGTATATTGTAACCTGAAAGAAGACCACATGGGGAGAGGTGCTGGCTCTATTACTTTCAAGAGTCACTCCTGTACTTTCTCTTCAGCAAGTACTCAGCATCAATTTTAGAGATCATGTTCGAAAACAATCCGAAGTCATCAGTCTTTTGTGTATAATTGAATCAATGAGCAGAGAACAAACTGAATGAGAAACTGCATTCAACTGCACTGTTTTCCCATAAGCACTGAATAAACATTTTCTGCATCCCCGCAAAGGCCTGAGGAGGATGAAGGCAAACAACTCCCTCTGTTTCTCCTACTTATATCCAGCGAAACAAAAGTCCTTTCCTTAGGCAGATGAGGATGACTTATTTTAGACATTGCTGGACATAGTGGCGCCATACAGTTTAAAGACAGTTGCATGAGTTTTCTTGGGACTGAAGATATGTACAGTACTACTACTATTTAATTTATAGTACCGTGTCCAAAAGACAAAACAACGTGCAAGTCTCTCAGCACAGCACAGTTACAGCATTGGATGTATTCCTTTGGAAAAAAACCCAAACCCCTGTATTTCCAGGTTCCATTAGTACTGAAAAAAAGTCTTTGGCATTTAAAAGATAAATTCAAGTGTGAAGTTAGGCTTGTTTTAACATAACAGGTATGCTTGAAGAAGTGTATCTGAAAAGGACTTGGCCTTTAATTATCTTTTGGTCATTTTTCATTACTTTCTTGAACACAGCAACCAGAAGCTAAATTGAAAGATAAACAGAGATTACTGAGTAATAAGAAAAATCAAAGCATATCACACACAAAAGGAGTAACTTATTTTAACAGCAACCTCAAGAGTCAAAATTACACTGTGCTGTGGCATTTTAGAAAGTGAATGCACGACATACAGTGCTGTGGGGCTTAGTTTCTAAAAGTAACATCAAAGTTTTGGAAACAGAATCGCTGTCATTAGCAGTACCTGACCCTGATGGGTCATGACGGTGTCGGCCGACCTAGCGGCTTGCTCTGACAGATCCACCATTCCTGCAGACCAGTTATTTAAAGAATCAGTCACCAATATTCGAGTGAGCGGAGGTTATCTTTATTTGGCAGCGCTGGGTGCATGGGGGGATTGCTCCACCAAAGTCATGCACACCCGAAGTGACAAACTATCTCATATTCATACAACAAAACAATGAATATTCAATTAACGCCTATACATATTCACTACCTAAACCCGCCTACTCTCGCTTTGTATGTCAATTAGCTTATCAGTCCTTCGGGCTTGCGCAAATTCTTCCAAGAATTGTGGGCAAGGGTCTCCTGGACGTGGGCAGTGGTCTTTGGGAGGAAGGCCGTAGGTCTTCCTCATGGTGTACTTTTCACCCTTTGCCTGGAATGTGATGGTCTTGCAAGTTTGCAGTACTCTTATCGGTCAGGGCTAATTTATGTCCTTGTCGACCATCTGTGTCTTATTCTTGTTTCTTTTAGTCACTCCCTCTAGGTAACTTATAAACAGGCCCCTTGTTAGAGAACGTTAGAGAAACAGACCCCTTCTTTCATTAGTTATTTCATTAATTATTTCTTTCAAACTATATGGTTACATGATCTAATTACTATACCAACATTCTTTGAGTAAATATATTTACACTTAAATTATTGTCCCTATTCCATACAATTTCTTCATATCATTAGGACCAGGTGTCTTTGTAAAGGTAACAGAAATCCGAAGCCCCGGTAATTAGTACATTCTTTACGTCACCAGTTCAAGAATTTAGTGCATCCTTAAAGTCAGTAATGAGGGTCTCCGAATGTTTATCAACTCATACCCAAACAAAAGCGTGGGCACTCTGTTCCTTAAATAAATTGTACATAGTTCATTATTCACCAGAAAGGTCGCGCCTCCCGTACCGCTCAGGTTAACAGACCGACTCTGTTCGTAAACCCCGGGCTTGTTTTCCTCACGTGTTTCGCGGCAGGGGCCGCGGCCGGGGGAAGCAAACGGGCGCGCAAGTCGCTCGGGGGCGGCTGAGACAAGAGGCAGGAGCGACGCAGAGGAGGCGCCCCCCGCGCTCCCCCCCGCCCCGCCCCGCCCTCCGGGGCCCGCTCCCCCGCCGCCCCTCCCCGCCCCGCGCGCCCTCCCGCCAGAGGGGCGGCCCGCCCGCACGCCCGTGCCCGGGCTGAGCCCCGCCTACCCGCCTGGCCCCGCCGCGCAGTCCGCGCCCCGCCGGCCCCTCCACGGGAACCCCCTCAGCGCACGAGCGCTCCCACGTGACCACCGCGCGACTCCCCACCCCTCACGCGTCCGCCACGCCTCGCGAAGTGGGGAACACGCCCGCCCCGCCCGGAAGCGCCCGCGGCACCGCCTGCCCTCGACACGTGACGCGGCGCCGCTCCTCCGTCACGTGCTCTGCCCCCCGCCCGCCAGGGCCTGCGCGCTTCCCCCCTACGTGTGAGGGCTGCGCGCATGCGCAGTCAGCAGCTGTCATCGGCGCGGGCGGCGGGGTGTCCCGCAGGCACTGGGAAGCGAAGCCCCGAGGGGACCGAGGAGACGGCGGGGAGTAGCCTCGGCCTGCGCTGCCGCCGCTCCCCTTCCCACTCGCCTTCCTCTGGCTGCAGCTGCCCGCTTAGCCCTCTCCCGGACAGGTGCGGAGCGAGCTTCGCGCCGGGGCCGGGCGGCGCGTCTGCGGGGAGGGGGCGTGGGGCGGCCGCCAGCGCGGAGGGAGGAGCGGGCTGTGCGTGGGCCGGGGGCGGGCGGGACGGTGGCGGCGGGGCCGGGGGAAGCGGGGTCGAGCTGGTGGGAGTGCGGGGCCGCGGCGGGTCCAGCCGGCGGGGTCGCGGGTGGCCGGGCTGGCGCGCCGGAGCAGGCCGTAGGGGCCAGGTGCGGGGCGGAGCGGCCGCCGTGCCGCCCGGCAGCCCCCCGCGGTGGGGTGCGTCAGGGGCCGGGACCCGCCGCGGCCGGGAGGGAAACGGTGTGGGGACTCCGCGCTGCGAGTGAGTGGATGGCGGCGGGGACCGAGCTGAGGAAACGAAACGGGCAGGTGTCGGGAAGATACGTCTCGTGTTCCCGTTTGCGGGCAGCGATTCTGGGTCAGGGCGGGCGGTGTAAGCTCCGCGAGGGATCAGCCGTTTCCCCGGGTGTCCGAAGTGGACGGGCAGAGTGAAGTACTCTTTCCGTGCCTTTCTGGACTTTGGTGAAATCCTGTGGATTTCTCAGACAACATCTTTTCCTTGCAAAGTACAGCCGCGTTGGCACCGTTAGTTTGTTTCTGCACGTCTTTGAGGCGTTCCTGGAAGTTAACAATTGTAAAGTGTTATAAAGAGACTTTTAAAGCAGTTCTCTGAGCACGATGCTCAGGTGCCACTGCTTCACGCTTTTGGAGCCAGGTTCGGGATCATGGCATGTCTTATATTACGAGCCATCTCTCTTTTGCGGTTGACTTTAATTGCCAGTCTGAAAGGAGAATTGCGTACAAAACATTTTTTTTTCTGCTAGGTTAACTGTGTTAGGAAAAACACTGCGTGTCTCTGTGTTTTTAAAAGATTTATTCTGCCTCAGAGCATAAACTGTTTATTTTTGATATTATTAAACTGCAGATTTGTGGTTCTTTGCACTTTTTCTTCTGAGACGTTAGCGACAGCAGTGAGGGAAGTTACCTTGTGACTACTAAACCAGCAGTTTTTAGGCTGAAACGTTGCCCACAAGAAACTAACTTGTAGCAGCCTAATGCAGGCTATTTGTTGTCACTCTGTAGTTTTTTGTTCACATTCTTAAGGAAACAGAATGTGAAAACGACTGTGGTATAAAATGGGTCTTGGGCTCACTTACCCTTATTTTTCCTTGAGCTGTGATAGCTAGCTGATGGTATTGCTTCACAGAAGTACCTTCCAAACAGAAGACAATGGAAAACACAACCGTGATTTCCTTTTTAGTTCCTGAAATGAGGGTAAACTGAACCACTGCCAGTCATACTTACCTTATTCATCTTCACTTTGGAGTGGTGCTGATGTTACTGATTGCTGGCAGCTGATGGTTTTCTTTAGGCAAAGTGCAGATACAGATGCATGTAAGAGCAATTTCCTTCCTAGAGACTGATCTGGGAAATGGTATGGTCTTATCCATATAGGTAGGCACGATTAAATATGTATATGATAGGAAAAACCTTTACTCAGTGTTTAAAAAATAATAATAAACTGATGTGGCCTCTGAGGATTCCTTGATCCATCTAAGGAGCCCTATGCTGAAGACTGAGATGGGATTCTAGAGAAGTATAATTACAAGCTACCCCTACACTTATGTTTTTCTAGGTATTTGCTGCTAGCCACTGTGGAAACTTGGTAGGTCTGACTTGCTATTGCTGAAAGTTGTCACATGCTGCTTCCAACTAAGACTACAGATTTTATGCCTGTGTTTTCATTAAGAAGAAAGCAAAACCTCATTGCACTAGAGGTTGAAAATAAGAATGAGGTGTTTGGCTTTTTTGTTTTCCTTCTTGCCCTTTGTCCCAGATCAATTATTTCAAGATGTTTTTGCATGCTGTGAAGCTGGTGTGGGAGAGGAATGCCTATGGAATAAATTCAGGTCATTTTTCAGTTCAGTATTTATGGGTTCAAAATACATCAGTTTTATGTTTTTGGAAATAATTGCTGCAAAGGTAGTATCAAACACAGAAACGTGAACTTGAAGTTTGTTAAACCACATCGAGCTTTATAGTCAAACTGAGATGGTTTTAGGAGCCTCAGAATATGGTTACCTATCCAGACTTACGGTTTCTTAAGTTTTTATAGTTGATTAAATGCTTTAATACTCCTAACGTTTTTAAGCTTAATTGATTCTTCTTGATGACTGCTGGATGTCTGATCAATATGTGCCTGACCATGGGATTTGGCTTACAAATGCTTCTTATCACAAATACAAAACACTGTGGCCTGTAAATTTATTTTAACATTTAATGCAGTCAAATAACCTAAAGAACAGATTTGGAATGCCTAATAAACAGTATCTTTTTCTAAGCCAGGTACTTAAACTAGGCAGACATAATTTACATGCACACTTAACTGTTATTAAAGGAACAATTCAAACATAAGTATGCAAAACCAAATTACATTGAGATTAGCTGTTTGCGTGCTCAGTAATAGTTGGACGTGCAGACGATGCTTTTATGTTTCCAATTACCTGAAAGTCATTCCTGTAGCTAGTCATGGACTGTGCACTATTGCAGTATCTTTCGTCTTTGAATTTGCTGTACCAAACAATATAAGGAGTTGGATGATACCTACTTACAGATTATGCTAAAAAGTTTTTAAAAATTATGCAGGAAAATGCAGAAGTGAATCTACCCATATATGTCATAAAAATAAATTCCTTGACGAGCTTATGGAGATTTTACTTATGTTGTAAATAAAGTTGCTGCTTAGACTATTACAGCTTAAGACCTGGTTTTCTACTTGTTTCCTTTTCAGCTCTTGTACTTTTTTTGCAAAACAAACTCTGCAAATAGGAGGTTGGTGGAAAAAAATGTAGTTTTCCTCAAGTTTTTTCAATAAAGTGTTTTTCCTGAATGATTTCTAAAAGATGGTGGCTAGTACTTTATAATGAATGCTTTGTAATTTTTTTTTAATTGAAAACTTCTGTATCTGATAACTGCTTTCACATGGATTGATTTGCATTTTCTTTCAGATCAGCCTCAATGCTGTGGCTTTTCGTGCATGCCTTTCTCTGGAAAAAATTGTTTTTGTGTCAGTTATGTGAAAAATTTTCCTCAAGATAAGTTCTTCCTCAAATGTTTGTTGTCCCATAGTTAGTGTGGGTGAAAATCTGCAAAAAGAGAAGGGAAAAATGTGTATTTTAACTACTTTATCTGTGAGAAGTGATAAGCCTCAAAGCTTTGTTCTTTTTTCTTCTTGTCTTCCTTCTTTTTCTCACTTACTGGAGCTTGCTTTATATAATTTGTTGAATTTGGGTTGTTGAGTAAAGGCTGTGGGCATTGATATTTTGTATATTGAACATAGAGATCATATTTTAGATCAACTTACCAACACACTTAGGTTATGATGCAGGCAAGACAAAAATGGCCCATAGTTATTTAGCAATTTTCCATATTAGCTAATCATTTTGTGTATTAGCAGAGCAGACTTAGCTGGCAGTGGTTTTTCTCCTTTCTTGTTCGGCAGTGCTTTCAGTACTGAGGCCAAAGGGGACACCGTTTGGCAAGTCAAGATGCCTCCCACAAAGCATCTTTGGAAGAACAATTGTGTCAAATCTTCTGTAGTTTAAAACCAGAAAGTTTTGGTTTCCTGCTGGTGAGGATTGGAACTCAAAGTACTGGTTCGTTTTACATTAGAAGCAAAAATAAGTGGATAGCCTTTGGAGGAGATCTGACAGTTTAGTATTATGGTGGAGGGAGAATACTATAATACTGAAAGTTGGTTTCATGTAAGTTTTTGTGCATTTTAACCAACTGGAAATTAACACATGCTGTTTTTCTGGTGTGCTTCATTCTGTCTTAATGGAGTATTTTCTAGTTGTGTAGATCAGTGCCTTGCTTGTATTTTAATTAAACATTAAATTTGTGATTTGCTTAAACACAATTGCTAGTTTAGATTTCTATATTAGGTGTCAATAAATGAAACTTGGAAGATGTTTCTCAATTGTGGGAGTAATATATTCTTTGTTCTTGCGAGGGTATGAAGGATTCTGCATGGAAGAATGGTGTTGAACAGCTAACTGTCACAATGTTAAACATATTTATTGGTGGAAACTAACACTATGGTAAGGTATAGGCATTACAAAAAGCAGTTTGGTGTTGACAGGGAAGGCTGGAAATTGTAGCTGCCTGGTACTAATTTGGATGCTTAAGATTCAGTTGACAGCAGTGGGGTGTAGAGATCCTTTTCTTTTCTTAGGATATGGAGGAAACAATCGTGTAGATTCTGCACTTGCAAGAGAATCATGCAGAATAAAGTGTGTGATATGGTACATGTAATATGGTACATTTCTCTTCTGTAGATTAGGTAATTAACTCTTCCCATATCCAGGTTTAGTTAGTAATGTCAAAGCATGCAGAAAGTTATTCTTTTCTTTTTTCCTCTTTGTCTGGTTCCCCCTTTTACTTTGACAGCCCCTGAAGTTTATTGCAGTCTTCTGTCACCTTGTTCTAGCAGCTGAGTAGTCGAATGTACACATTGAAGTATCGTGCGTTATGTTTGTACAAGCTATGCAGAAATATTACAGGAGTTGTCTAAAAAGCACTTCCCTTGTCACCATAACTGACCAGTAAAATGTGTTTGCATCTTGGATTATGTAAGTACTGGTAGCGTTAACAAGATTTTGTCTTGATGTGAGTATATGAGCTCTTCTGGTAGGCCTTGGCTGTCTCCAGGGACAGAGACTTCACAACTTCTCTGAGCTACCTCTTCCAGTGTTTGACCACCCTCCCAGTGAGGAAGTGTTTCCTGGTGTTCAGATGGAATTAATTTCCTGTGTTTTAGTTCGTGTCCGTTGCCATTTCTCTTGTCACTGGGCATCAGTTAAAAAAGCCTGTCTCCCTCTTCTTTCTCCATCCCGTTAGGTGTTTATACACACAGATAAGAACCTTCTCTTCTCTAGGCTGAACCACCCCAAATGCCTCAGCTTTCCTTCATGAAAGAGATGGTCCAGCCCCTTCATAATTGTAGTGGTCTTTTGCTGGACTCTCTTCTAGTAGTTTAGTATCTGTCTTGTACTGGGGAGCCCAGAACTGGGCACAGCACTCCAGGTGTGGCCTCAATAGCGCTGAATAAAAGGGAGGATCTTGACCTGCTAGCAGCATTCCTCTTAATGCAGTTCAGGACATTGTTAGCCACCTTTGCTGGATTGCTGGCTCATGTTCAACTTGGTGTCCCCCAGGACTCCCAAAGGCCTTCTCTGCAAAGCTGCTTTCCAGCCTGCCGGCCCCCAGCACATACCCCATATGCCCGGGGTTCTTCCTCAGGCGCAGGACTTTGCACTTCCCCTTGCTGAGCTTCATGAAGTTCCTGTCAGCCCATTGCTCCAGCCTGTCGAGGTCCCTCTGCATGTCAGCACAACCCTCTGGTGTATTGGCTGGGCCTCCCAGTTTTGTATGGTCTACAGATACCACATTGAATTAAGCAGAAATAATAGCTCTGATTTGACTTAGGTAAATTTTTGTGTCTGTAGTGGTTTAACCCCAGTTGGCAACTAAGAACCGCACAGCTGTTCGCTCACTGCCCCCCTCCATGGTGGGATGGGGAGGAGAATCTGGAAAAAGGTAAAACTCGTGGGTTGAGATAAGAACAATTTAATAATTGAAATAAAGTGAAATATTATAGTAACAACAACAGTTGTAATGAAAAGGAGAAAGAGAGAGGAATAAAATACACAATGAAAAAAACCCCCAAACAACAAACCAAGTAGTGATGCACAATACAGCTGGTCACCACCCACTGACCGATACCCAGCCAGTCCCTGAGCAGCGGTCGGCAGCCCCAGCCAAATCCCCCAAGTTTGTATACCAAGCGTGATGTTCTGTGGTATGGAATATCCCTTTGGCTGGTTTGGGTCACCTGCCCTGGCTGTGTCCCTTCCCAATTTCTTGTGCCTCTCCATCCCTCTTGCTGGCAGGGCCTGAGAAACTGAAAAGTCCTTGATTTAATATAAGCAACACTAAGCAACCATTAAACTCACCAGTGTGTTATCAGTGTTATTCTTATACTAAATCCAGAACACAGCACTGTAACAGCTACTGAAAAGAAAACTGACTTTATCCCAGCTAAAACCAGGACAATGTCTGAAAGATATTGAAGTAATGAAACAGCAGTTCAGTTATTGGTTAACTGAACATAATTCCAATTGCCAGTTGTTGCAATGTGCCTCCTTTCTCACCTCCCCCCGCCCCCCCCCCCCCCCCCCCCCCCCGCTCGCCCCAATTAATGCTTTAGGAATGCTCGACTTTGGGAGTGCTGGACTTGATAGGCAGGTAAGTGGATAAAATACACTTCTGAAATATCCACTGAAGGAATGAATATTAGTGATGTAAAAGAGAAATTCATAAGTGGATGCTGAAGTAATTTGCTTTAAAAACACAACAACAAACCACAACAAAAAAAACAAACACCAACAAAGAATGAAGCGGTTTTTTTGTTCACCCATGCAAACCCTCCAAAACTGCACTGACTATATTTGAGAATACTGGAAGAGTTGAGGGAAGGGTATTAATCTGTAGGGTTATGAGTTTAATCTAAGGGTGCTATGGTGAATTAACTGTTGACTGTTGGCTATCTTGAATATAATCAGTGGAAGCGATTGAAAGGCGCAAAATGATGATGAATGAAGGACTATTAACATTTTTTCCCTAGTGAAAAAATTGCAGTTTGTTTTCTAGAGGTGGGTTGTGTGTGTATGTATATATGTATTTCACTCATGTAGATGCTTAATAGATCTAAAGGTGAAAGCCTAAAAGCTGGTTTTATACAGAGAAATCAAATGTCTTGTTCAATGTATTTCTGGCATCACTTTACAGTCAGTGAAGCATTACAAATAGTAAATATTGTCTATTACACTTTCCAGTGAACAAAAGCGTAGCTTCATCTTTCGTTATAAATCCAAGTTTCATTTTCCTGGCACTGGTTATAGTAGCAAGATTGTATGTGGAACTTCAATAGATGGGAAAAAATGAAGGGTGTATTATGTACAAGTCAGCTGTTTGCTACTGGGGGAAGTTATCCTGCTTGTACATGTTGAGGTGTCTTGGCCTGTATGGACTTGATAATTTAAATGCAAAAATACCCCCAAATTAAAGTAGTACTGGTTTTCAGAATGGGAGAATTGCAGAAATCTAGTTATAGTTACAGCTCAAACAAGGATGGAAGATAGTGTGGGGAGGGGAACAGGATGTTACTGAACGTGGGAGTGTGGAAAAAGGAATTAAGTGCTAAGAATGGGGATTGGTGTGCTGGGTGTAAAGAGGAGGCAAAATGAGAGGAAAACTGAGGACACAAAAAGCGTGTTAGATGTTGGAATACCAGTAGGAGAGTGAAACATGGAAAGACATAAAAGTATCTCATATATAGAACTTTCTTGTGCAGTGATTCATACCAAGCTAGAAGGGACATGAAGCTAATGAAATTCGTGGCTAATACACTGACATAAAAGCAAAACTTATGGTGGCAGTGTGTGGCATAAAGAACATAGTTGCTAGCATTTTGCAAATGGAGAAAATGAGGAATGAGTTAAATTATATGCTCAGGAAAGCAAAATCACTAAAAAGCTAGCCACAGTTGAGTTATCTATATTCTGGGATGAGCATTTTGATAAGATTAAGGAAGAATTTTATGAACAATAGGTGGCACGTGGTGATGTATAGCTGGAAATTGCAGCACTTGCTGAAGCTAAAATATGTCTGTCAGTTGCCTAAAGATCAGTCCTTTCATGAGTACGATGTCATGGTATGAAACAGAAAATACGACTGTTTTTAGCCATCCTCAATGTAGAAATAGAAATAAGAGGAGACACTGATTGTCGTTATGTGTTTCACTTGCATGCTTTGTTTCTGTTGAAGTAGTTTCAGAGAATGAGAGCTAATATAGTCCTGCTGTTAAACTGCTGATGTAAGAGTTAGGAATCCAGGTGCTCTGTCTTTGTGTTTGCAGTGTGAGTGCAAAGTGAGTAATTGGTTTCCTCCATATACTAAATGGGAATAGCGGTATTTTATTAAACGTGTAGCTTTGTTACTCTAGGTTGTGCCTGTGGAGTATAAATCTGTAGAGAGTGAAATACAACAACCTGGAGATGGGTCAACGCAGCAAGGTGTTAACAAGATGTTAAAGGTTAACTTGAGAAAATGTGCCATAAAAAACAGAGGTTTTGTACTAGACTGTGTAAATGTCAGTGTTCATGCTGGGTATTCTTAAAGGAGTAAGGAGAAAAAGTAAACATTTGTTTTGTGCCTTTCATACTAGCATAGGCAGAAGACTTCAGAAGCTTTTTTCCTGTATGAGACGTGTATGTTGAATGTCGGAATTTCTTTTACAGATTATTCTTATCAGTGTACATTATTTTTATTTCTTTCTGTCTCTTTTTTTTTTTTTTAAAGCTGGATTGAATGTGAACCACAATGGCTGCTGTCATCTCAGATAGTCCTCCAAACCCAAGCTGCAAAATCATGACTTTTAGGCCTTCGATGGATGAATTCAGGGAGTTCAACAAATACTTGGCATACATGGAATCACAAGGTGCTCATAGGGCTGGAGTTGCAAAGGTAAATGTCTGTAATGTAGAAAGAAAATTGTTGCTGATACCTGTTTTCCCAGTATTTTTATTTTGACAATTGCAAAACTGACCTTTTTAGTGTTTCACAATTTTTTTCCAAATGCTTTTCAGTTAATAGGTATTGATCTACTACTCTTTTAAGAAAGAGCTTTGTGGTACCTCTTTTATGCAAACTAATGAAGGTGGTGTATACTGTTTTCTCTCTAGCTGTCAGTTGTTTCCATTTTTACAAAAGCAACAGAGTATGTCTTCTTAAGGCAGATTTAAACTAGTTTTTGGCAAATCAAAACAAAATAGGGTATTTATAGTATAAACTGGGAAGTCCTGATCTGCCAGATGTTGAACTCGGTCTTTTAGGCTGGTATATACTGGAGCAAATAATAACACTACAGTCAATGTGTGTATATGAAGATAGAGAGGTACTGTTTGAATGGAAATAGTTTTCTTTGTAGTGGTGATCATGTTATCCTTCTTTTTAATGAGAATTAGAAGTACATTAACTATCGTTGTATTGCCCTTTGAACAATGGTATATTCAGTATCTTACAGGAGATGTTCCTCCCCTAATGGAGAGTGATTGTCAGAGACTGTCTGATACAGTGTTATATCATGGAAGTATTTATGCCATATCTGTTCTGCCACTTTTCAAACCAGCAGGACACAGTACAGGTCAAGAAATCCTAGCTTAGTTATTTTAAATTGTCCATGGGAATAGTAGGCTTCATCACTGGATTTTTAAGCTAATGTTGCAAAGTCAAGACATTTAAAAATTGAGAGAAGAGGAACAAAACCTGCTGTTCTTGGTTTTCCCCTGCCTATTCCCTCCTTCCTGCTTCCTGTAAAACAAAACAAAACTGAACCCCTCACATTTTTGAAACCTTGTAGTGTATTTGCATTCTGATTTCTGAGGGTAGAGTACATGTAGGTCATATTTTCAAATTGTTCTCTGGAAACGGGAATAGAAATCTGATAAATAGACAACAGAGGAAAGCCTGATCTGAATTTTTCACATGTGCAGCTGTGTTATGGAACCTGTTTGTTTGTGTGGGGATTAACTACTGCAGTCCTCTCATCTTGAACAGTAAACTTAACAGCAAATTCGTCACCGTGAGATCTGATGCTTGACAGGTTTATATCATTAACACGTATGTATTTGAGCAGGAGATTCTAGCTATGTATCATTCTGTGGATTACGTGCATGGGTTCCACAAAAAAAAAGAAAAATCTTATTTTCATGTTGTTTATAGATATAGCATTATTTTAACTGTTACAGTTTCTAATCCTGTTTCCTGGGCATCTAGCAAAAGAATTAGAATGTGCCTTATGACCAGCCACTGAGATGAGACAGATTTTCTTCTGTATCAGTTTGTTTATTCATATGTAATGTGCTTGCTTTCTTTGGTATGTTGCTTAGAGAACAAAGACAGGTGTGCATAACCGCCATTTCAGTGGACTGAGGAGGCATGGTACTCCAGCAGACGTGCTGTGAAGTGGAGGATCATGTCAAGGGACCATGGGGAGCTTTCTGTGAAGCAAGCACAGAGAGGATGGGAGCGCCAGCACTCCCCACCCCCCCAGAGTGGGAAGCATTGAGACCTGACCGGTGGCAGCTCTGACTCAGCATGGGCAGGGCTGGGAGTGAACGTGCCAAAACCCACACATATACAATAGCAGCCCCCAGGGGGTGCAAGTGACATGGGGCAGTTGTTGCCAGGGAGGACGCATCACCCTAATTACTCAAAGAGGTGAGGTCATTGCCCTCCCAGAAGAATCCTAGCTGTGGTTTCCAGTTGGCCTGGAGTTAGTGCCAGAAGGCATGTGGTGACCCAGATGGAGCTCTCACATAAACATGCAGCTGTCCAGGTCATGGTCTGCAGCAGGTGCCTGAGCCAGTCACTGCTACTGGAGGGCAGCAGAGATAACAACTGTGTGAGGTGTGACTAGGTGGACCATCTGCTCAGCCTGGTGGCAGAGCTGGGAGAGGAAGTGGAATGGTTAAGAGTATCAGGGAGTATGAGAGGAAGATAGACCGGTGGAGCCACTCTCTACCATTGCTGAGATAAATGCACCAGATGGACACACCGCAGGAAGTGGAGGATTCCCAACTGGCTTGCCATCAGGCAGATGGAGGGGTCCTAAGAGGTGGGGAGGAATGGAAACAGGTCCCTGCTTGGGGCAGCAGGTGAATCACCTCCTGGCCTACTTCACCCTCTCAGGTGCCTTATATAATAGGTATGAGACTCTGCAACCCGAGGGCCAAGAAAATGATAATGTGGACAAAGGCCTGTCCAGGTTGGAGGAGTTGCCTAGTGAGAGTCACTCAACCCCACACATCACGACTGCCTCTGCTAAGAAAAAAAAAGGGTGGTTGTCCTTGGTGACTCCACTCTGAGGGGAACAGAGGGCCCAGTACGCTGACTGGACCCAATCCATAGGGAAGTCTGCTGCCTCCCTGGGGCCTGGGTAAGGGATGTTACTAGAAAAGTCTCTTGTCTGGTATGATCCTCTTGATTATTATCTATTACTGGATTTCCACGTGGGCAGTGATGGAGTCCAGACAACATGTCTGAGGGCAATTGAGAGAGACCTCAGGGTCTTGTTGTGACTGGTTGAAGTATCAGGAGCTGAAGCAGTGTTTTCTTGTATCCTGCCAGTTGCAGGGAATGGTGGTGTGTGTAGTTGGAAGTGCACCCAGATCAATACTTGGCTCCAGGCCTCATGTCACTGGCTGAATTTTGGTGGTATTTTTTGTTTATGGGTCAGTTTACACAGCACCAGACCTGCTGACAACAGATGAGGTACACCTGTCTCAAAGGGGGAAAAGGATCCTAGGCCAGGAGTTAGCAGGGCTCATTGAGAGAGCTTTGACCTAGACTTGAATGGGGAAGAGAATAAAACTGAGGTTGTTAGAGATGAGCCTGAGGGTGGGATGCCAAGCTTGCAGGTGAGATTGATAGCACAGCTGAAGTGCATCTGTGCCGCTGCCCAAAGAATGGGCAACAAACAGGAGAAGCTGGAAGCCATAGTGCAGCAGGAAGACTGCGACATAATTGCCATCATGGAAACATGGTGGGATTGCTGGCATGACTGGAGTGCTGCAGTGAATGGCTACAAACTCTTCAGAAAGGATAGGCAAGGAAGGAGAGGCAGTGGAGTAGCTCTGTATGTGGGGGAGCGTTCCTGCCTAGAGCTGGATGGTGGTAACAAGATCTAATGTTTGTGGTTAAGGATCAGGGGAAGGCTGCAGGAGGGGGCCTGGAAATCAGGACCATAAGTAACTATCAGTTAGCTGAAAGGACTGTGCTCGAGCTTGTAGGCCACAAACCCTGGGAGGACAAGGAACATGCATAGATAACAATCAAAAGGATGAGTCATGCCGGGAATGAGGCATGATGGCAAGGAGAGGTAACACCTTGCTGTTAATTGATGACTGTAAACACTTACTTAGTGTCCTTTGTTTATAGTTAACCACCAATCAGGGATTGCCTAGTCTGCAATGCTTAGCTTAAAGAACCAATCTGTTCAAAGCGCAGCTTCTGAAAACATATATAAACTCGTGATTGTTTACAATAAATCAACATGTCCCATCTCTTCATTCGCCGCAGAAGGCCAACAAGGTGGATATCCTGGTGGGAGCCTATTAGAGCCCACCCAACCAGGATGAAGTGGCAGGTGAAATATTCTACAAGCAGCTGAGAGAAGTCTCGTGATTGCAAGACCCTTGTTCTTATGTATCAGCTTACTGGATGCTTGCTGGCAATACAACACAGTGGAGAGGAAACAGTCCAGGAGGTTCCTGGAGTGTCACATGGAAGTGGGGGGTGGGGTGGGGTGGCGTGGCGGCGGAGAGGGGGAGATTTCCTTAGCCCTGGGTGTTTGATCTGTCTATCAGCACCTCAGGAAAGCCAAGACCCTTGTGCCTGACCACTCTGTCAGCGTACCATTACAGGGACCCTTCACTGAACAGTCCCGCTGGATTGAAGGGCAATTTGACTGACTTGTTCAGGGAAACATGCCAAAAGCATAAGGTGGATGCCTCAGCGGGTCTTCCCGCTTTGAATGTTACCTGCTGCTGGCAACTGGTAGTGCCCACAGAGGATTAATACTAACAATTTACAAAATAACACTCTTTAATGTGAAATCATGACAAATTAAGGCTTGTGATTGCCAGTGATAGTGTCTGCAAAATCAAGCATGAAATGATATACAACTGAACTACATACAACCAAACTATAATCACTAATAACAGCTAGCATGAGTTAGTTATTAAACATGCATAAGACAAAGCTCTTACCCAATAGGTGTGCCTATGTGGGGAGAAAACAAGTTCAGCCTGTCAAGTGATTCCACTGGCAATGGAGTCTTCCCCTGCTTCTCCCCTCATCTGTCCACTTTTTATATGTCATAGTATATTGCATATTCATTTATCATACACAGGATTAGTTACAATTTTCTTTCTTCTGATGCAAATTAGTGTGCATCCTCAGATAGCACTACTGAAGTTAAGTTCTCTACTAGCTATGTGTGCTCCTCAGTCAGGGTTTTGCCCTCTTTCAGGGAGGCTGTTTGAGTTGGAGGTCATGATCTCCCACTACCACAATTATCTGTCTTATTCTCAACTTCTGTTAATGTCAGTGGATAGCAATCCTGTTTCCTCTTACAGCCAGAACTTTCCTCACTCAAAGGCTTCTTTCTGCGTAACTTAGATGATGGTGTGCATTTCACTATCTGTTCTGTGTTACTTATGCTCCCCAAGGCTGACTACCTTGATTTGAAGTCCCTTCATTCATAACAACTTTAGAGTGAGTCGGATTGACCTAGCTCTGTGAATACTGAATGAGAGCAGGGTAATGCAGGAATTCAGAGAGCAATTTCCCCTGGTCTGGACTTATTTCAGTCCAGGACTAGTCCATTTCCATGACATTTAAGTGGAGCTTGAGTGACTGTAGTCATACGTATTGTTGTTACTGTTATCATGTGCCCAGTGAGTTGCAGTAGTACTTTGAGATGGAGGTGTACATTAGTATTATGATGAGATTATTTCATCTGTGGAAAGTAATTTCACCACAATGGTTGGCTCAGCTGCAGACATCTTACGGATTCTTCGCGTGACAACTGGTATGCAGCGTATCAGCCGTGTGGTGCCATCAAGTTCCCATTCCTGCAGAGAGCACAACCGAGCACAGCCGTAGTGTCTCCCATCTGCTCCATCCTCCTTCACTCCTATGAGCGTGTGCTGAGATGGCAGGGTGTATTGCTTAGGGAACTGTGGTGATGTAGATTCTGTGCATGGCAACCATCTTGAAGGTGATAGCTGTACTTTACCCTAAAAAAGCTTTCTGTAATACTACTCTTCTGTTAGGACGTGATTTTATTTAATCCCACCCCCACCCCCCCAGGTGATTTTCCTACACTGGAGCGTGTGGAAGATAACTTCCTGACAGAGCTGGTCAGTGACACAACCGTGGGAGGTGCCACGCTGGGCCTGCTGTTTACAAACAGGGAAGGACTGGTGGGTGATGTGGTGGTCAGAGGATGTCTTGGCCATAGCGATCATGAGGTGATAGTTTTTGATCCTTGGAGAAATAAGGACGGGGGTCAGCAGGACTGCTGCCATAGACTTCTAGAGGGCAGACTTTTGCTGGTTTAGGAGACTGATTGACAGAATCCCTTGGGAGACAGTCCTGAAGGGCCAGGGGGTCCAGGAAGGCTGGACATTCTTCAAGAAGGAGATCTTAAAGGCACAGGAGGAAACAGTGACCTGCTGCTCCACTTGGGCACACACAGTCTATGGGGCTGGATGGGACCCACCCCAGGGTACTGAGGGAGCTGGCAGAGGAGCTCACTAAGCCACTCTCCGCCAGTCATCAACAGTCCTGGGTAACCGGGGAAGTCCCAGAAGTGCCGGGTCCTGCACTTGAGTCACAGCAACCCCACACAGCGCTACAGGCTGGGGTGGAGCAGCTGGAAAGCTGCCTGGCAGAAAAGGCCCTTGGGGTGCTGCTTGACAACCAGCTGGGCATGAGCCAGCAGGGTGCCCAGGTGGCCAAGGAGGCCAGCAGCACCCTGGCTGGTGTCAGAAGCAGTGTGGCCAGCAGGACAAGGGCAGTGATTGTCCCCCCACACTTGGCACTGGTGAGGCTGCACCTCGAACCCTGTTCAGTTTTGTTCTCACACACTGCAAGAGGGACATGGGCTGCAGCGTGTCCAGAGAAGGGCAATGAAGCTGGTGAAGGGTCTGGAGCAAAGGTCTCCTGAAGAGCATCTGAGGGAACTGGGGTTGTTTAGTCTGAAGAAGAGGAGATTCAGGGAGGATCTTACTGTCCTCAGTTGCCTGAAAGGAGGTTGTAGCAGGTGGGAGTGAGTCTCTTCTCCCAGGTGACAAGGGAGAGGACAAGAGGAAACAGCCTCAAGTTCTGCCAGAGGAGGTTTATATTGGATATTAGGAAAAATTTCTTCACTGAAAGGGTGGTCAAGCACTGGAACAGGCTGCCCAGGGAGGTGGCTGAATCGCCATCCCTGGAGATGTTTAAAAAACCTGTAGATGCAGTGCTTAGGGACATAGTTCAGTGATGGACTTGGCAGTCCTGGATTAATGGTTGGACTTCATGATCTCAAAGATCTTTTCCAGCCTAAATGATTCTATGATTTTATAGATTGTACTGCATACTTTGTGTGCCTATATGAGCAAAAGTATTATATGAGACAGGATTAGTGTGTAATATGTTTGGGGAAAAAAACCAACAAACAAACCAAACCCAAGAAATGAACTGGTTTTGTTTAAAATGAAGAATATTTGTGATATGCTCTTTATAATGGCTGTATCTGTTGCAGACTGCGACTAATCTTTTCATTTGGTAGCTTTCAAAACCAGAAGCTTCTTAATTTGGAAAAAACCCAAGGAAAAGTACCTTATATCTAGTTTTCCTTCTTTGACAATTCTCAGGAGGTGTATCATCAACTATGATACGGTAATCCTTAAAAAGCCTATGCAAACATCTGTTCTTATTTCTAAGGCATTAATAATAAGAGTTTCAATTACTCTCAGTCTTTTTTTTTGTTTTTTTTCTCTCTGCTCTTCTGTTGGGGATTGAAGCAGGTGGGAACACTGGTCAGTGTTTTCCTGATACATTGTGCTAAGTGCTCCTCTGAGGCTGCTGGTTTACTTAACTGTGAGACTAAAATACATTGTGGTTTGAGCCCAATGCAGTAGTCATTTGTGTATGTGAACTTCAGGATATCTGGAAATAGAGGCTTTTCCATGTATTGACATGCCTGGTTGCAACGTTTCATCTGGTAGGAAATGTAAAAAGATAATGAATTTGTCTTATTGGAAGTGTTCCTCAAATTTTTTGGGGACATGAATATGGCTTCAATCATCATTCTGTTTTTGTTCCTTACCTTGATTCTGGTTCTGGATCCTTTCCTGCCATTCAGCAATTAAACTTCCATATGTAAACTTCCAGTGAGTGTAGGAGAAAAGGCCAGAGCCATTGAAGGTGTCCTGAGGAGAGCAATGGACATAGTAACGTAATGAAAGAAATTGAAAGAAAAGACCATGGAACAGTTTTGCCTTTATTGTATAATTTACTATTTCTGTAATATTACTGTCATCTTCATATCCTTACTCCTTGTGTTACTCCTCATGCCTTGTCCCTCCTCTCTCCCTTCCCCCTAGTAACCAAGCATGAGATTAGTTTTAGCGTATATGAAATCTGTATGATCAGAATATTCACTTGTTACTGAAAGGCAAAGGTGACATAGTATCAATAAAATACACTAATGCTGTAATTTTAAAAGGAGTGGCACTTTATATATAAACTTTATTTCCTGTAAACTTTGTTTTGAAGTTGCAACACCTTAAAGGAACATTGTAATGGGCGAAGGTAGTAGTTATCTCTTTCCGTTAAGTACATGAACGAGTATGTGAAACTGACTTCTAAAAAATACTACATGCAACAGTGACATCTTCCAGGTATTTCAGTCTTTTAATAATTACAGTGCGGATGTTTGCTGTGGAATGGATGAAGACATATGGTGTAATTAATTTACTTTAAAAGTAATTAGTCAAAAATCAATCTGTGATATGATGATCATTGCAACAGAAGAGCAGAGGTTAGGCTGTGAACTTCTTCACCATGGTGTGATGCTGTAAGATGTAGATTAGAAACCCGTAATTCAGATAGAAATGATTGGAGAGTCCATTCTTGTAATTTAATTGATGGTCAAAGTACATCAGAGGTATTGATATGAAGAAATAGTGTGAAATGGGGACAATGGACATCGATTGTGATTGTATATGTCTGCTCAAGGAATGTGGGTATGGTGACTAGTCATGGGTGCGGTGTCTGGTCACATAGGCACACAGCTCTGAGGAGATGCCTACAGTTTTGAGGAGATGCCTGCCCTTCTTCCTCTAACAAAGGGGCTATTTTAAAAAAGAATGAGATAAGGATGAGAGATATTCCAATGCTATCTAGAGGGAGGGAGTGCTAAGTCTCCTTGCTGGAGAAGATCGGATGGTCACAAGAACATGAATCACCTACAAACCTGCAAGACCACCACATTCCAGGCAAAGGACTGATAAGCTAATTAACATACGAAGCGCATTTAGGTAACGAATATGTATAGGCGTTAATTGAATATTCATTTGTTTTTATTGTATAAATGTGAGATGGTTCGTCACTTCGGGTATGCACGCTTGTGGTGGAGCGATCCCCCGTGCATCTGCGCGCAATAAACATACCTACTTTATAACTTTCGAGTTATAGAGTCTAATTCCGTACATCAGTATGACAGCTTTCAGGATTAGTATGAGAAGTGGGTAGTAAATTTTAGATGCATATTCCTAGTTAACACTGTGTAACCTATATTAATTCCTAATTTTTCAAGCATCTTTTTATTTTTTTAATGTAATTAAGTACAAATTGAAACCACTTTCTTTTCTGATGATATAATAAGCTACTTCCTTAAGGATGAATCTTTCAGTGTTGTTGCCATTATCAAACTGTAGCTATTTTGTAATTTCATCTGGACTATAAAATTTTTTTCAGAAAAGGAAATGATTTTTTTTTCTGTCTCTCATTTACATAATTTATCAATGAGATGATTATTACATCTATTATCAGGTAGTAGGGATGTAAAAATTTGGCTACAAATTACTGTTATCTCAAATTCTACACATACATGCAATTAAGAGAAACTGGAAATTAGCAGCGTCTTAAAAATAATTCCAAGATTTGATTTACAGAGGTTTTTCACTACTTTTTATAGCGCTGGGAGTTTCATACTGTTTCTGTTGAAGGTACTGAAACTGACCATATCCAATCAGGGCAGAATTTGGCCATCTAGTCAGGGTTTGAGATCTTTTGCAAAGTATAATTTGATATTTTTGAAGTTAATATCTCATATGATTGAAAATTTGTGTCTCCATTTTTTGACCATACAACTACAATTTAATTCCCATTCCATCTATCACATTTAAAAACCATTTGGGAAGCTCTTCTCCATGTACAGATTGTTAAAATGTGGTAGTTCCAGGAGCACAAAAAATATTTTTATGTAACTGTGTTTATATGCATGTGGGATATCTGCTGACCTGGGTTTACAGAATACCTGGAATAATGTCTATGATACAAGAAAGCATAAGAAGACCTTTTAAAAATGATGAGCTACTGCAGGAGACAGTCTCACCAAGACAGGTGAGCAGCCAAGAAACTTTAGAGGCTTTGAAAGAATGAAAGTGTGTACATAACAGCAGCCAATTGTATGATGCTGCCGTGGAGGGGAACTCCGTGTCGGGAATGCATTTAGCACCTTGGTGGCAAATTCTGACTACTCTTTGCCAAGTGTGGACTAATTCTACTAACGGTGCTAAACCAGAGGAAGCTGTAAATTCCACCGACAGCGCGACTCTTCTCAACACACTGTCAACGATAGCGATTCTGTCCACACCTCCTGTGCCCCCAGAGCTTCTGTCACTGATTGCAGCGACCCTCACAACACAGGAGCAAGCACGGGAACAGGACAACTCGGAAAATGATTCCATTGACACTGATAAACCTTTTGATCCAGGTCCTGTAGATCTGGAAAAGGAGCTAGACCTTTCCCCACCCCCTCGTCTCTCCCGATGCATTGATGGTATTTTTGTGGAGGGTGAAAGGGGGTCTGAGGGACTGGTGGCAGGAATGCGAGTGGGAAACACTTAAGTGAGGGGGTTTGGGAGTCGCTATGGCATGTTCAGTATTTTGTCAGACAAATCAACCTGCAGAGTGGCAGCCTGTGCAATACGAGGCTGTTAAAGAGTTATGCAGAGCAGTGCGGGAAGGGAGGATTCATAATGGGAGAACAACTAGGTATTGTGAAGGAGAATAGAAAAGATAAACGTGGTTATCTAGTGTTTAATAGGTGTCTGCATGCTTGTAGAGATATATAGCTATGTAAATACATGAATGATTTCTGCCCTGAGCCTGGTGGAGCATACAGCTGCGGTGTGTGTCCTGGCTCAGAGATGTAAACAGGGGCTTCCCTGTTATGGTAAAGTGTCTCTCTCTGCATAAAAAAAGAGGGAATGAAGGGAATGACCCCAGAGGTATGTTCAGAGAAGGCACGCTAGGTTTTGAACTTTTGGACGGAACCAGTTCTCGTTTGGTGTGCCCTTCCACCTACGTGTAATGTTAATCCAAAAGAAGATGATGTTGTTCACACTTTGAATGTCGATAATTGTCTTTCTGTAGATGCTAATGTAGGAGGCTATGATGGGAACATGTCGCAGCGGTTCTTCTCTTATCCGGAGTAACAGCAGGGAAAGCATTAAAGAGTTAAATCACCTTGTTTGGTAGGCAGTTAAGAATGTGAGTCAAAATTGCCGCTGCTTTTTGTTGTTGGTTCAAGGACATGGCTGTGAGGAATTTTGATGGTATGTGCTGCGTGGATTTTAGGTGCCCCATTGCAGCAACATGTTATCAAAATCTGAGAAAATGTCAGCCTTTTTGGCATCCATTCACTCAATTGGCAGTATTGTTTGTTTGCTATTACCTTGGTTGCTGTCATGTTTGCAAGGGCCCTGCAGAACATGGCAAACCTGGTACTAGCTGTTCAAAAACAAAAAGGGGAAATTGTAAAATTGTACGGAACAAAGACAGTGGGTTATTTTGACATTGATAATGTGCAGCTTTGGCCTTGTTTTGATGATGTGCAGCTGCTATCCTGCAGCAAAGAGTTAAATAACTTTGAGGGAGTATGAGAAGAAAAACTAGGATGAGACAGAAACAAAGGAGGAATGTGATCTCACCTCTAGAAGACAAGGAAACAGCATGAACAGTAGAGAGTAGCCTATAGTGAACAGCACTAAGGAAAGTTTTATGATTTTGACTGATCACTCTGACTCTATTCATAAGCAGCTCTCTGAGTTAAGAAAAAATGTACAGACCATAAGGATTGAGAACGGGTTAACAGACTGGCTTTCAAGCCTTGGGTTAGGGGGCTGGTTACAAAATATAATCAAAGGAGCATTGATGGTATTGACAGTATTGTTGGTTTTAGTATTATGTGTTCCTTGTTTGTTTCAATGCTTACAACGAGAACGCATGTTGGATTGCTCAAAAACAAGAAGGGGGAGATGCAGGAGGGGGCCTGCAAATCAGGACCATAAAGTGGCAATCCATTAGCTGAAAGGAATGTGCTGGAGCTTGTAGGCCACAAACCCTGGGAGGACGAGGAATGTGAATAGATAACAATCAACAGGGTGAGTCATGCTGAGAGAAGATAAGGGAATGAGGAGCGGGTATTTTTGCAAGAGTTGGGGCAGAAGTAGCTTCATAGAAATAGTAGCCAGTGCCATTCAGAATCAAATGTACAACAGGAAATCAACAGTATATGAAAGAAAATAATAATAAATTTGAAATGAGAAAGCTTTGCCTTAGGTTTTTGCTTGTTTATGTTTGAGCATTGGACAGCTTGGCTGATGAATTTGATCTAGGTTGCTTCTATGGAATAAACCTAACTTGTCTGACTTAGAAGAGATTATTTTTACCAAAGGGAATGTGAAGAGGTTGCAGTGAGGCAGGTCAGTGGTAAAAACTTGGACCTAGTCATTATTTCCAACTCTGATACTGACTAGCTGTATGTTGCTTCGGACATGGTATTTTAATGTCTCCAGTCTTTGCCCTGATCTTTGTTAGAAAATGCAGATTCTTTGGGACAGGAACTCTTATTTTCTTTTAAAATGATGCTTAGTGTATCAGTCCCCACAGAATTCACTTCTCTAACCAGTACTTTAATTTCAGCTGTAATAAACATGCTCCAGTTAGTTGGAAGAGGATATTTTGCACCTGTATTCACAAAATTTATTTTTACTGCTTAACACACACTGACCTTGAATTAAATAAGATAATGCAAGTTTTGCTTTTCAGTATTCATATATTTGAGCCAAACGTACAAGTCCATGATTAATAATCATGAAAATGGAAATCTCTGTGCACATATTTGATTTCTATGCATATATTCTGAATGCATGACTTCTCTGCTTCCAAACCAACATTTTGTATTTTGCTGATGTGCATATAATTTAAGATTTGTGTGAAAGAAGTAAGGACGAATCACAAGATGATTCTATTATTTTTTTTTCTTTAAAAGTTAAACACTGAAACTTGCTAAGTGGTCTCTGTAAAAGTGAAGTCAGAAAGCTGAGAAAGAAAAAAGGAAAAGAGGGAATTGCATCTGTGTAAAAACTGGATAAAAGTGCCTGTTTATGTTTAAAATAAAAATATTAGTTATGGAAGTATGTTACTATCTAATAACTCTTCTTCAGCTTGATGTTTCTGTTTTGGTATGTGTTTGCTAGTAGGAATGGTCATCACTGGCGTTTTTCCTTGAGGGAAGGACAATTTGAGTACATTAGCATTACAATTTGCCCATTTGTGATTGTTCTCCAAAAGTAGCAAATGATCTCAGGATCTATGTATTATTTTTTAGAATTTTTTGCTTTCTTGGAGTGATGTAATAGGAAAACCACTTACAGACAATATTATGTGGAATACTGAAATGCTTGTTTTGTAGAGGAATAGCCTAGCTAGCCTAGTGTAAAAGTTACCTCAAAGATGTGAATTAATTATTCAAATAACATAATTCATATATGGTAGATGCATGTTTATGAAAACCATCCTATTTTGTTGTATGTTACTTCAAAAGTTTCCAAGCGGATGCTTGTGAAAATTTGATTTGAGCACCATGGAAAAAAAAGAATGAATATGATGAATGGATCAAAGAACATATAAATGAGCCTTTGGGCAAGTAAAAGTTCAAAATCAAAGCAAAATATATATATTAAAAATGTCTGTTGCTGTTTTATGACTGTTGCAATTTCAAATCTGGAAAGTTTTCTGTTTTCAGATAAAATAATATGTGCAAGGAATATTAAAAATTACACAGACTGTTACAGAACACTGGTATGACTACAGGCTTCTTTGAAATTCATAATGTTGTTATTGGTAACACTTCCAGGGAATTTTCTTAGACTTTGGGCAGTTCTGTGATATTTGAAATAATCAATTGTAAAGTTAACACTTAATCTATATATGTCTAGGTTTAATCTTTAATTATGAAATTTAAATCACATTAATATAAAAAGTAGTAGACCTAAATTAGTGCAAACTCTTACTGTAGTACAGTTGTACCCTGCAATTTTATGGGGTGTAAGTTGAACAGACTCTAAAATCTAAGGCTCTCTAGCTGTATTTTTCTGTTTTTCAGTAAGAAATAAAATTATTCATACTGGATACATTAAATAACATTTGGACAGGGGACTGTCAATATTTTATATGAATCTTTTTTTTTTTTAAATTGAGGATAACAGGTTTATATCGTGGCATGTGAAGTGTTTGTGAATTTTAAGGCTTTCTGCTTATAAAGTATTTGTTCTGTTATACATGTGTATGTTTGCACAGTTGCACGTGATTGAATTTCTGTAGATTTGTTAATTGAAGTAATTGTATGCCCATGTTGAATTGGTTTCTGCATTATCTAGGAGCACTTACATGGTCACATAGTTTTTGTGAAACAGCTGGTAAGCAAGCATTCATTTGATTATGTAGGCATATTTGACTTGTTTTTTTTCCAAAATTGTTTTGAATTGGTATTGCAACTGTTGATGTCCTGTTTTTTATTTCTGAATTTAAAGGTTATCCCACCGAAGGAGTGGAAACCAAGAAAACATTATAATGATATTGAAGAATTGGTGATTCCGGCTCCAATTCAGCAAATTGTCACTGGCCAGGCAGGACTTTTCACACAGTACAACATTCAGAAAAAGCCAATGACAGTGAAGGAGTTCAGGCAGCTGGCCAACAGTGACAAGTATGTATATGGGGGATCTTGCTTAGAAAGACAAATATTTAATTGTTTCCATGTTGTGGTTTCTTTGAATTATGCTAGGCAGCTGGTGATATTTGTCACTTACTCAGAGTTTTTTCTGGGAGGTTTTATTGTCTCCTTAGTTGTGGAATGGTACCACAGTATGAATCTTGTTTGTATTTCTGTTATTGAAAGCATCTAGTACCATGGCAGCAAGAAAGCATCTGAAAAAGCTGAGGCACGATGCTTTCTGTCTAGCTTTTTTTCTTCCTTTTCTAACAAATAGTTACGTAGAAAGTAATGAAGATGATACAGACTTAAATCTGAGTTTTGTTTTGAGTACACCTGTTAATGTTCAATGTTTAGGTTTTTTGGCCTAGATATTGGAGTGGCCTATCATCATTTAAAAATCCAACGTATTTTTTAACTTGCCTAGAAGTTTTTGCATTAATCTAAGAGAACTCATCTAGCAAATGTCTTATGTTCTGGTTATGGCAAGATGAATATTAAGGGAGTGGGAAGAATGTCTGTGAAGGGCTAGGCACTATTCAAAAAAGTTTCAAATCAGTGGGCATTCCAAGAAGACGGAGTTGGTAGAAGGAATTCTTCCCCATTCCTTTTGGCTCCATAAAAAGAATAAATTCTACTTAAGTATTTCCTCAAAACTGACTGGAAATAGTTTCTGGAAAGGATCCTAGAGAAAAAGGGTATTTGAATATAACAAAGGAAGGTAACACTGCCCTAGTTTGAAGGAAAGTTTGTCTCCTAAGTTAATTTAAGAAATTAAGAGGTAAGAAGAGACGGTGTTATCAAGATCAGGAAAAACTAGGACATGAAAAGCTTTTAAAGAGGCTCCTCAGCAAATGTGCCATGATGTCCATGCCTCTGTAAAAGTGCAAAACTGATCTCCTTTTTTCAATTAAAAAGGATTGGTATTTTTATGCCCATATATTACTTATGAAAAATTGAGGTTATCACACTTACAATTCTCTTCCTCTGGGAAGTTGGAATGGGAACCTGTTTTGTAGTTCTTAAAATTGCTTGTTCAGTAACTGTTGGAGGGGAAAATAAAACATAAAACTTGTAAGGTATCTGATGCATTTTCTATGGTACCTGTTCATATATGTTCAAAGTTTACATTTGTTTAACCCAGGATAAAATGAGAAACACTAATTTCTTAAAATAGTTTGATAATGTGAAAATACTTTTGACAGTCTTAATATGTATCATGGTGTTAGTTAAATTTATTGTATTCTTTATCATTGAAGATATTTTGGAAGTGTTTCTGATTTCAGTTTTCATGTTTTTACTGAAATCAGTTTACAACTTCGTTTCATAGGTAAAGTTTAGAACAATTAGGAGGGCTTCTTATCTATTACTAGCTGTAGGTCTTTCTAAATGTTCATCACTGCTCTTGAGAAAATGTGTCATATAACCTCCTGTGACACTCTTAATGCAGTATCTATTTCTTAAACTGTTAAGTAGCTGAGAGCCCCTATTCTTCTGTAAAAATAATTCTGTTCATTCATGAAGAAGACTTCTCTGTTAAAGACAGTTTTCTTGAATATTGTGATGTTATCCATTTCCTATGGGAAAGAGAGAAGGGCCACGAACATCTAAATTAAATCATATTTGCCTTTAAAAGGATTGTGTGTGCTCAGTCTGATGCACTGCCTCTTTTATTCGTTTAGGCATTAACAATTCACCACTGAACCAAGGTGCTTCTCCACCTTGACCTCTGGGAAATATGGCTATACCAGCATCTCATAATGAAGATACTGGTGTTATTGAAACCGAGTTTATATATTGATAATCACTCAGTGCCAAGCAGAAATGCAATCTGATTTCTAGAGCCATATAATGAGAAATAATTGAAACAACTCCATTGCTGAGACAAGAATGCTTTCGTTAAGATGCATTTTGCTAACTTGCTTGTCTCTGTTTGGTGTTATTACATGATGTAAATGTACCTGGTCTGCTTAATTCTTGTATGTTTGGATTTTCTTTCCAGTAATTCAGGTGCAGTAAGTTGGCAGGGCTAATGTGAAACTTTACTTTGCAGTAATGGGGGAGCAGGTTTTCTTTTCTGAAGACCTGAGTGTGGGAGAACAGAGGCCTGGCAAAGGATCCTGAGGCAAAAGCTATTGATGGTTGTTTTCTATGGTAGTGTGCTTGTGTTGTGTTCCCACAGGATTTTACGTGAGGCTTGAGTAACCTTTGTAAAGTATATACATAAGTATATTTATACATGGTTCTCTGTGCTGCACTAAAGGAGTAAAAGAATTCTCTTCATTTTTTTGTTCACTGTGTGGTTGAATTTTTGGTATCAACTGTTTGAAACATTACACTTTTTCTCAAAAGGTTTTTCTGGGGAAGGAAAAAGAGAAGAAAATAACTGTTTTTGCCTGGCAGAGCTGTGGCTTGGCAGGATTAGTACATTTGAGTTATTCTGAGACAGGGTTGTGCAGGACCCACCTCTGCGTCTTTGCAGAGCTGGCAGTGAGGCAAGAGAGTAACAAATACTTGTCAATTAAGTGGCTCTTTGATGTGTGTCTTTTTATGGAAGAGAAACACAAGGGAGGGCCTCGGCCTAAGGACAGTCAGTAGATGTAGTGTTTAGCCACTGGAGACTGAAGAAAATATGTCAGTGGGTGTATGATGCCAGCTACTGTTGCTGTCAGGTAGGAGTTTATATGCAATGGTGAATCATGAAACTAAGAATTCAGGGAACTCATAATTCCTCTATTTCAGTGAATTTGAAATGAAGTGATCCCTTAGAATTCAGTTTGCAGGATCAGAACCATAGTCCATTTTGAAGGTGATTGTTGAAAGACTACGCTGAACCTTTGCCTGCCTCTTCCTCTGCAGATACTGCACCCCAAGATACATAGATTATGAAGATCTGGAGCGTAAATACTGGAAGAACTTGACTTTTGTGGCACCAATTTATGGAGCAGATATCAGTGGGAGCATTTATGATGAAGTATGCATAGCTTTTAATGAAGTTTATCTCTTCCACCCCTCTTTTAAAGGGTACTGTACTTAGAGGATACATGCTTGCTTTGTGACTAAGAATCTGTCTTTCTTTTTAAATTTTTGTTTTACTCACTTTAAAGACTCCAAGCAAGGTTGAAGTTAACTACATCTGCAAGAGTCAGACAGTTCTGTTCTTATACAGTAGGATATTGCTACTCTTCATGATCATAAGACTCTTCCCTTTCTTCACTTCGAACTGTCCAGAACATTGAGATTTCTTCTTATTTATTTGTTTATTAACATTTCAGTATGTGTTATCTGTGTACCTTTGTGTAAATTTAATGATATTTTAAATAACTTTTCCTTCAAAATTAAAAGATGAAATACTTTGTCTCATATCTTTCACTGAAGAAAATTCATAGCTGTACTTTATATGTGTTTGGAATGCCTGCAGTTTCCTGGATATATGCTTACAATTACTGTGTACCTGTGAATTAAAATAGACTAAATGGAAGCATTCTAAGGAAATGAATTTTGCTGATTACTTGCCGAGATCTCCACAGATAAAAAGGGACTCTTAACACAGATCTCATTATCCAAAGAATTACAGAATATCCACTGATATAGATTAAGCTATGTAAGTAGCTATGGGAACTAGATTTTGAAAGGATTATTTAAGTAATGAGACTAACAGAAGAAATGTTAGCATTAAAAAAAAAATATTGAGGATTTAGAAGACAGAGGACAAACTTTAGTCCAGAAGAATTTTTCATGTGTGGAGTTCTTGAGTTACTTCATGTTCTATGTAACTGCTTTCTCCAATCTTTCAAGCAAACAAACAAACAAGTAGAATTGCCCTGTGGCAGATGGTCTGAAGCTCTGCTAATGTTTCATATTTCTTCACAGAAGACAAATTACTTGAAGGCTCTGTCCAAAGATAAATATGGTTAGCCAAGATGGTTTAAGGCAATTCCATTTTTGCACTAGGTTATGTGATCTTTGAAAGATAGCTATAAATGTCCAATGGTCTATTGTTTAGAAAAAGCAGCAAGTCTGAATTCTATTGTGTGTCCAAATAGCTGTATAAAAATGATTTAGAAAATAACTGAAGGTTCTGATTTGGGCTCTTTTGGTGAAGAGACATTCTAGATGGCTGTTGTTTGTAGAGACCAAAATGGGGCAGAGGAAAGCAATTTCTTTCAAGAAATAGAGGCTCGCCCTTTTTCTTCCCTGATACTTTTTTCTCTTTAATGTTAGCAGATAATGCCTTCTGGCATAGCCTGTTACAAATGCATGCTTTGTTTTAATTGTTTTCTTTGGTCTTTAGTATCTTAAGGTTACTGTTTCTTGAGCAACATTTCCAAAGAAAAGGGACTGCAGTAATACCCAGTTCTGAAGTGCTGAGTGGTCAAAGTGAAGGTCAGAAATTTCCTTTTCATGGAATTGCACTGTCATTAGATTGGGAAGCTGAGGAAGGGAGGTCAATAAAGTGAAGGGTGAAGTGAGAAGAGCAGCATTCAGAAATCCTAACTCAGATGTTAGGTGCATAGGAAGAAGAGACAAAGGAAGCACTGAAAGTTGCAGGGAGCGGGGAAGAAAACAGTGATAGGTAGAATAAAAAAACCTTAATGGCTATGATTAAGCGGGTATTACTTTAAAATAAATAACAAAGGGAAACATGTTGTAGAAAGGAATAGATACAGGAAAGAGTGTGAACAGACTGAGTAGTTAATATGACAACCATGTCACTTGAAAACCCAAACCCAGTGGCTTTTAGAAGAAAAGAAGGAAAAACCCCTGGTACCAAACTGTTGGTGAGAAAGTTAGGGATGCCAGATTAAAACCTTTTCTTTTACAGTATTTTTGCCAAAGTTATTTTTTTGCCAGCAGATGGTGTACTTGCACAACTAATATTTTTTCATGTCTTGTGCTTGAAGTGCTAAGAAAGGATCTTTTTGATTCTGTTTAGAATTAGAGGTTGTTCTTATGTCTTCATTCAGTTTGTTTCAGGTTTGTCGCTGTTTGGGGAAAGGAGAGGAGTACAAGTAGCTGAGTTTTGAGCATCATAAAACAAAGGGGATGGTGGGATTAATTTGTCATTACAGCCTATTTGCGATAAACAAAACCGAATGCTTACTTTTTACAAAATGCACTTTGTAGCAACCTGTGTTATAGGTGTTGTATTTAATACAGAAAGGTAAATATCTGGCAGAATTCCAGGCAGAAAAACAGGAACTTAGTGAGTGTGATGTGTACATATACTTGGGCCATCAAAATTAGAAATGCTGCTGTGCTGCAGGTCCTTATTCTTTAGTTTAAAAGATTACTGATTACATTTCCTTTTCCACATGGTGATGTTCAGTTTTACACTGAGACAGCTGTATCTGAAGCCTTAATTTTTACTATTTAGATTATTTAAGAAACTTAAAATATTAAATTAAAAAAATATTAAGAAAAATATTGCTATCTGGGGTATTCAGCACTTTGCTGGCATTGTGCCAGCGAGATCATAGAACTTGTAGTATTTTTTGCTTTTCTTAGGTCAGAGGATGACAAATTCTGAGGGGTTTTGAAGATGGGGCAAAGTTACAAAGCTTGTGTTACATGGAACAGCAAACAAACAAACAGAAATCCAGGACCAAAGCTAAAGCTATAAATGTGTGCTTTGAAATTTGACAAATACTACCAGTGATTCAAAGTTTACCTTTGTGATATTTGGATTATTCCAGAATCTCTGTTGTGTATTTATAGTGTATTTAATGGTTATTTGACAGTTTTGAACACAGATTAAATCTTTATGAATAAGGAAAAAACCAATGAGAACAAGTGCTCTGTAGACTGTATAGGCCTTTATAGAAAATAAATTTAAGATATTTGAATGTTGGCTTGAAATATTATTTTGTGCTCTAGGCATTTTAACTGCTGTTACTTTAATTACAGTGCTTTGCAGGACAGTGACAATGTAGATGACTCAACAAAAAGCACTGCACTAAGGAACAGATTGTAAGGATCATTATTTATGTTAAGATTATAAATGTTATTAAAGAAATATTCAAGGTTCTGTCTTTTGCTATAAGGTCATCTGGACTTGAGTGAAAATTAATATTCCTGAAAGAGCTTATAATGTCAATAATAAAGCACTAGTCTCACTAGCTGCAGCTGTTAGACTGATCCATGAATTATTATGAACCATAACCTAAGAGTTATGATTGCTTAGGTAGTTTAATTGAGAAGTGATTATTTATTTTTTATTGTATTATTTCAAGAGAGCTGTCTTTTCCTTGTGAGTTACCATCAATGTAATGCCAGTGTGAGCCAGTTTAGACTGTGAATGACTAGCCTGTGAAACAGTTGCAAAAAGTTACTGTTCTTGTAGGAAGGGGAAAGAAGACAGTTTTTGTTTCTGATACCATATCTGGCAATTATACCTGTGTATAAATTAAAGAGTGTGATTCGTTTTTTCTCTGCAACTGCAGTTACAGTTCTGGTGAACTACCCTTAGGCCTTCCACTTACATTGCCACTCCCAGCTGTTGTTTAAATCAAACCAGCTATCACTGAGGGCAAAAATTGTTTCCTTGTTGTATGAGATACAAAAAGTAACTTTTTCCATTTCCTGGTGGGCTTGTTTGGTTTGTTTGTCTTTTTTTTTTTTTTTTTTTTTTTAATTGATTTGAAATTGTATTTGTATGGACAGATGGGGAAGACATATGAAACCCCTACGTGGACTGATCTAGCAACTAGAGGGGAAAAAAAATCTTCCTGGTTTCAAAAGAAGTTGCAAAGAAAAGTGACTGATTTGATGTTTTTAATGAGTCATAAAACACATCTAACTTCAGTGCTGTCAATGGCATCTGCTATTCAGTAAAGCCAAGGTTTAGAAGAAGTACATATAAATACTGTCTTGCCTGTCTCTCCACTTTTTTTCAGCTCATGACTTGAAGATGTCACTTCCCTTTTCCTTCTCTTAGTTTTATTTCTCCTGATAAGACAATTCTTAATGCCTGCATTCTCCCATGTCTAAGCAGTGAGGAGCATATTTGATTAATAGTACAAGAGTGATTGATTCAGTGGAGTTTGTATGCAGTTATTTTTGCTAAATTGTAGGCATATCATGTAATATTAACTCTAGCAACAGATATGCTCAAGTTTCATGCTATATCCTTTTGACAGTGCAGCTAACTTAATTTTAAAGCAGCACCTTCATGTTATATGTAGAGTTTGGATTTGACCATGAAGTGAGTTAGGGATGGCATCTGAGTTGTAGCTTAACCTAAAGCTGCAGGAAAGCAGCAGGCATAAGCAATCCCAAGATTGTCTGGAGAGCATCAGCGACATTTTCTGACCAGATTTGTCTGCTGGACCTCATACTTAAAAACAAGGATTTGTGGATGTGAAGGTTCAAGGTAGTCTTGGCTGCAGTGACCATGAGATAGTGGGGTTCACAATCTGAAGAGGCGGTGTCAAGAGAGAAAGCAGGACCACAACCCTGGATTTCAAGAGAGCAGACTTTGGTCTCTTACCTGCTTGGAAGAGTCCTGTGGCATAAGGCCCTGGAGGGAAGAAGCGCCCAGGAAAGCTGGTTGGTACTTGCCTCCTGGAAGTTCAAGAGTGGTCCATCCTAGTGAGCAGGAAGTGAGGCAAAAATGCCAGGGATCTGCATCGATGAGCAAGGAGCTTCTGACAAAACTCAAGCATAAACTGGAAATATGCAGGAGGTAGAGGCAGGGACATGTAACCTAGGAGGAGTATAGAGACACTGTCCACGTATGTGTAAATACAATTGGGAATGTCAAAGCCTACCTGGAAATGAATCTGAGAGGTGATGAAGGCAACAGGAAGGACTTCTGTAAGTGTACTTCAGGGATCAATACTGGGTCCAGTCTTGTTTAACTTCCTTATTAATGACGTGGGTGGGGCAGAATTTGCAGACAGTGCAAAACTGGGAGGATCGGCTGATATGCCAGCAGGTCATGCTGCCATCCAGAGGGACCTTGATATGCTGGAGAAATGGGCTGACAGGAACTTCATGAAGCTCAGCAAGGGGAGTTGCAAAGTCCTGCACATGGGGAGGAAAATCCCCAGGTATATGGGGGTATGTGCTGGGTCTGAAGGCTGGAAAGACTTTTTCCAGGAAAGGCCCTTGGGGACCCTGGGAGAGATGCCAAGTTGAACACGAGCCAGCAGTATGCCAATACAGCAAAGGTGGCTGTTGGTGTCCTGGGCTGCATTAGAAGGAATGCTGCCAGCAGGTCAGAGGAGGTGCATTTCCCTTGTAATCAGCACTGTTGAGTCCAGACCTGGAGTGCTGTGCATAGTTCTGAGTTCCTCATCTCTCCCAGTTACAGAGCTACTGGAGAGAGCCCAGAGAAGGGCCAGTAAGATACTGAAAGGACTGGAACATCTCTCATATGAGGGAAGGCTGAGAGGGCTGGGACTGTTCAGCCTAAGGAAGAGAAGGCTCAGGGGGACCTTATCAATGTATGCAAACTTGCAGGGAGGGTGCAAAGAGGATGGAGCCAGGCTTTTATCAGCAGTGCTCAGAGACAGGACCAGAGGTAATGGGCACAAACTGAAATGCAGGAGGTTCCTCTTGAACATGAGGAAACACTTTTTCACTGTGAGGGTGACTGAACCCTGACACAGGTGGCCCAGAGACTGTTAAGTTTCTCCATCCTTGCTGAGATAGTCTACAGATTGTCTGTTGCAGACTACTGTAAGTATAGTTCTTGTATGCCATCCTTTACAGTATTGCACGGGGTTTGGCAAGGTTATGGTAGCAGGAGAGCTACAGAGGTGGCTTCTGTGAGAAGCTGCTAGGAGCTTCCCCTATGTCTGACAGAGCCCATCCCAGCTGGCTTCAGGACAGACTCGCTGCTGGCCAGAGCCGAGCCCATCAGTGAACGGGGTAGTGCCTCTGTGATAACATGTTTAAGATGAGGAAAAAACCCCTGCTGCACAGCAGAAGCAGCAACTGGAGAGGCGTGCGGATATCTGAGAGCAACAGCTCTGCAGATGCCAAGGTGAGCAAAGAAGGGGGGTCAGGAGGTGCTCCAGGTGCCCGAGCAGAAGATTCCCCTGCAGCTCTTGAAGACCATGGTGAGGCAGGCTGTGCCTCTACAGCTCATGGATGACCACGGTGTGGCAGATCTCCACCTGCAGCCCATGGAGGACCCCATGCCAGAGGAAATGGATGCACCTGAAGAAGGCTGTGACATCGTGGGAAGCCTGCATTGGAGCAGGCTCCTAGCAGGACCTGTGACCCCATGGAGAGAGGAGCCCATGCTGGAGCAGGTTTGCTGGTGGGACTTGTGACTCCATGGGGGACTCACACTGGAGCAGTCTGTTCCTGAAGGACAGCACTCCGTGGAAGGGACCCACTGCTGGAGCAGTTAATGAAGAACCGTGGGAAGGACTCCTGTTGAAGTTCATGGAGAACTCTCTCCTGTAGGAGAGACCCCACCCTGCTGCAGGGGGTGAGTGTCAGGAGCCCTCCCCCTCAGGTGGAATGAGTGGCAGAGGCAACATGGGGTGGACTGACCACAACCCCCATTCCCTGTCCCTCTGTGCTGCAGGGGAGGTGGTAGAGAACTTGGGAGTAAAGTTAAGCCTGGGAAGAAGGGAGAGGTGGAGGGGAAAGTGTTTTAAGATTTATTTTTTTATTTCTCATTATCCTACTCTGATTTGAATGGTAATACATTCAGTTTTCCCAGGTCGAGTCTGTTTTGCCCTAAATGGTAATTGCTGAGTGATCTTGACCCATATGTTATTACATTTACTTATTACATATCTTGACCAGCTTTTATTACATTTCCTCTCAGCTGTCCAGCTAAGGAGGGGAGTGATAGAGCAGCTTTGATGGGCACCTGGCATCCAGCCAAGGTCAGCCCACCACAAAGATGTACAAGACGTTACTGGGAACCTTAGTGAGGGGACGTGGAATGATAACTTTTAAAAATGTAGAAAGTTCTGTGTGTTTTAGCACATGGTTGTGTGACCTGCTTAGTGAATGAGCGAGAGGCTGTGGATGTTGTTTACCTAAAATTTATTAAAGACTTTGACACCATTTCCCACAACATTCCCCTGGAGAAGCTGGCTGCTCATGGCTTGGACGGGTGCACTCTGCGCTGGGTTAAAAACTGGCTGGATGGCTGAGCCCGAAGAGTGGTGGTGAATGGAGTCACATCCAGCTGGTGGCTGGTCACAAGTGGTGTTCCCCAGGGCTCAGTGCTGGGGCCAGCCCTGTTTAATATCTTTATCGACGATCTGGATGAGGGGATCGAGTGCACCCTCAGTAAGTTTGCAGATGACACCAAGTTGGGTTGAAGTGTTGATCTGCTTGATGGTAGGAAGGCTCTGCAGAGGGATCTGGACATGCCGGACCGGTGGGCCAAGGCCACCTGGATGAGGTTCAAGAAGGCTCCGTGCCGGGTCCTGCAGCTGGGTCACACCAGCCCCACACGGCGCTACAGGCTGGGGCAGAGCGGCTGGAAAGGGCCTGGTGGGAAAGGGCCTGGGGGTGCTGGTCGGCAGCCGGCTGGGCATGAGCCAGCAGGGTGCCCAGGTGGCCAAGGAGGCCAGCAGCACCCTGGCTGGTGTCAGAAGCAGTGTGGCCAGCAGGGCAAGGGAAGGGACTGTCCCCCTGCACTGGGCACTGGTGAGGCTGCACCTCGAACCCTGTGTTCAGGTTTGGGCCCCTCACTGCAGGAGGGACGTAGAGGGGCTGCAGCGTGTCCAGGGAAGGGCAAGGGGCTGGGGAAGGGTCTGGAGCACCAGTCCTATGGGGAGCAGCTGAGGGAACTGGGGTAGCTTAGCCTGGAGAAAAGGAGGCTGAGGGATGACCTTGTCACTGTCTACTGCTACCTGAAAGGAAGTGCTGGTGTCAGTCTCTTTTCCCAGGTAACAAGGGAGAGGACAAGAGGAAATGGCCTCAAGTTGTGTCAGGGGAGGTTTAAACTGGATGTTAGGAAGATTTTTTTTCACTGAAAGGGTTCTCACGCATTGGAACAGGCTGCTCAGGGAGGTGGTGGAATCACCACCACTGGAGATATGTAGATGTGGCATCTGAGAACATGGTTTAGTGGTGGACTTGGCAGTGTTAGGTTTACTGTTGGACTAGATGCTCTTAAGGGTCTTTTCCAACCTCAATGGTTCTACGATGATGTGAGAGATGTCCTTTCTGTATGACCTCCTTATAGTTGAGATCAATGTAAGTGTTCCTTCGCTTAATTTTCAGTTCTAGCATGCATTTTCAGAGTCTCTACTTGCTTCTGTGTTTTTCCCACCCTTCAAAAGGGTACTGCAAAGGAGTGGTTGTGTCTGAACACCCTTCCCCCCCCCCCCCTCAGATCAATGAGGGAGACCGTTTTTATTTCCTAATCTGTTTGTTTATGGTGCAGAGATTCTGTTTATAGTGTTTTTCTGTCTGTATTTTATGCACTTTGATGATGCAATAAAAACCTGGCAGCTTTTTTATTATATTCGTTTGTGTGAGTGAACGGGTGTGTGCAGAGAGGAGTGGGGTGACCAAGCATGAATTTTTCTGTATGTTTCTCCTATTCCTTTTCACTCTGTCCCTTAATTAGATTTTTTACTCTTTATTGTTTGAGTTGTTACTTGAGTTGTTTATTGAGTTGAGTTGTTGAGTAAGTCAGAGGGGCTTTTTAATCCTAATTGTAGAACAGATGTCTTGTTTGCCAGGTTAATATTCAAATGAATCCATGAGATAATCACAGAAAAAATTAAACACTGAAAATAGCTGTGTGCGTTAACATTTGCATACAGAAATCATGTTCATAAAATTAGAATACATCACACTGTTGGCTACTCTGTGAAAGTGCAAAGGATAGTATCCTCACTGTTGTAAGAACTTTAAAAAAGGAAATGAATAAAAAATAATTTCATTTGGAGCCAATTTTATTCTTATCAGCAAAGAGGTCACTGCTTAAAATGTTAAGCTTCACTTTTTACCAATATATTGAAAGGTACATTTTTCTTTGTGTCTTGAGAAAAGAATGGATCAGCTCCTTCTAAACTTTGCAAGCACTGAGGTATTTGAGAGCTGCTTGTGAGGTGTCCCATTTTATTTCCACATTGTATTAAAATCTGGTTTAAAGGCTGTTAAAAGTCGTAAGATCTCGTGGTAGTAATTTAATGTAAGCTTGAATCATCTACAAAATTAGTGACAGATTGGAATAGTGGTCTTCTGTGTAAATTGCTATGCACCTTACAGTATTTCTCTGAAGAAATAAAAGGTAAGTCTATTGTGCTTAACAGTGACCATAGATGGTAAGATATTTCAAGCCTGTGTTTCTTTGGTATAGTAAAGAAAGAAAAATAAGTTGTTTTCCATTTTTTTTCCTGATGTTGGATTGTGTGGTAACTGTCAGAGATGACAGGTGTTCTTAAAAAAAATTGCCATCAAAAACGTGGATAAATCAGAAATACTTTCTTTACATGATCCCTTGAGATTACTACAATATTCTGATATTATTGTGATATCCTGAGCAGAATAAATATTTGGTATTTTCCTAACATTATAGTGTCTAAATGTATTTTTGTATTTGTAAAAAACTACCAGCTACACCTCATGGTCATGTAATACGTGTACTGGTCTTCTAGTAGTGGTTGTTAAATACTGCATAGCCTGCTAAAATATACTTCAATTTTGAGAAGCATTGTAATCTATTAGCCCGTTAAACTGCTCTTTTATAGCTCCTGTGATCTTTTTAGTGGGCATTGCTGTTGTAAAGTTAAGAAACAAGTATATAACTATTGGAAAATTTAGAATGTATATTTTACTTAAAAATTCATGTAAGCATTTAAGAATGTTATGGAATATTAGAAAAGATGTCTGTGAGGAAAAGTAACAGTTTTAATAATAATTTGTAATAATTACTTGTAACAATCTAGGCATAAATATAAAGCTGATTTATTACCTTTGTTTAAGTTCAAGAAATGTAGGAAGAGTTAAAATGAATTGGTGTGATTTTACCCTTCCGGCCTATATCAGTGAACATTTCCTTCTGAGCTAAGACTACTTGTCCAAAATAGTCTTCAGGAAGTGGCAGTAGGTCTTATGTCTTGAGTGTAGAGGTTGTGGATTGTTTATTTGGTACGTTTGATATTTTGAAGCAAGCTTTCTCTCAAGGATTGTGTTCTGTGGGAAGATTTGCTTTTGTTTTAGGGACAAACCAGTGGTAGATTGCTTGGTGACTAGTTATGACTTGACTTAACAGCATGTGAAAAGATGAGATGTGGTGTTAAAAAAAAGAAAAGAAAGGATGATTTATTCTCTTAAGTAATTCTTAGTACGACAAGAATAAGATTACAGGATGTTATGGTTGCTAAAAGTTCACTTGATTAAAGAAGGTGACTGGATAAATAAATTTAACAGCCCCACATGGGCATTTTACAAATAGAAGGATAACACCTCTGGAGAAACTTCCAATCTACAAATTGCTGCAGGCTGGAGAGGTATTCTGGGGAACTAACTTCTTTGCTTACACTGTTTCTTGTCTGCATTTGGCCAGTGTCAGAAAGGGTATACTGCCTACATTAACAGTTAATTTTTATCTGGTGTGTTTATTATTGTCTTCTAACCCTGTATGTGTGTCTGTGCCTACATTGTTGAGCCATTGCTCTTACTTTGCTGTATTTATTTGTTTCTCCAAATTGACTGCATAATTTGTGAACAAAGATAAATTTTGTGTGATTTAAAAAAATTTAGAATCCGTAAGTTAACTTGAGGAATAGTTAAAAATGTTTCTTCAAACAAATTTTGTATTTTATAACTCTGCTACCTTGCTGATGAATATGATTTTTAGATTGAAAGGTGCAAATTTTACTAGCATCTTATATTGTGAGTCCTTATTGGTGTTTAAGTTTTTATTCTCTGATTAATGATCAGCATCATTATGTTATATTTTAATTCTAGATTTCAGGTGCCTTATATGTAACACAAATGCATCAAAGCCAAAGCTTCCATTTAAAAAAAGAAGAACAAAAATGCAATGAAGCCTCCTTTACTCCTTTGTAAAAGTCCCAGATAACTTACAGATAGCTTTTCTCACTTAAGTGAAATAGTGATAGCAGGCAGTTAAACGCTTGTTCAATGAGAAGGTTGAGCTTCATACAGAAGTTACCATCTTGTATATCAATTCTAGTGGCTGCATACATAACATGTTCGATATAAAGTCTTAAAACCCAAGGAAATGAAACCTGAGATTATTAAACATTCAGTACTTCTTGCTTTGACCTGTATTCTTTCTTCACCACCTGCCCAACTGTTGAATGTCAACATGTTTCTTGGCATTAAATTGACTGCATCAGGACTGCAGTCTGCCATCAATTTATTCCCTAAATTTAAGTAAGATTACCAGAACTGTGCAGAGTTTATTGATGGAGGATGTGGAACAGGTCATGGTTAAGGGCATGTTGAGGGGCTGTGTTCCCTATAAAGACAGTTGCCTGAATTGAGCTTTTAATAGTTCTGATTATATTTTTTGTTTTTCTGACTGCTTGAGTACCAGCTAATGTCTTCCCTGGAGGTGCTAATAATTGCCGTTATAATGAAGTCTAATCTGTTTCTCTTCAGTTTTGTAGCTTTGTTCTTGGTTCTATTGACTTTTTACATGCTGTATTACCTGAAATTAGAATTGTATTTCGTGGGTGAATCTGAAATACAACAAAAACTACATGAATGGCTTTCCGAATGGCTTTTAATATACAAATTTTATAGGCAATAATATAAGGAAATGGCTGAAATCCCATGGAATCAATAGATTTATATTTCTTCTGCAGTACATCGTTATGGTTACAAATGCTGCTGAAGTACTGTATTGGTTTTAGTGTTTATACTTTTCTGAGAAATGGTAAATTTATGGATGTAACTTAAATTTTTTAATAATTTTTTATGCTATTGAGTATTACTTTGTAAGTAATGTAAGTAAATAAAAAGCGTAGATGGGGCCAGTGAAACTTGGTGGCTTCCAGCTATCAGTTCATTAAAGGCTTTGTCTGTAGCTATGATTTCTGTTGTGTATGGTGTTTCAATCCATGATAGATTTGATGTATTAAGTGTTAAGCAGATACAAATGTATGTTCTCTACTTTGAACGTCTCAGACTTCAAACCAGATCTCAGACTTACTAAGGTCAAGAGAATTTTTCTTTAGGTAACTTCAACTGTCTCCTACAGGTCTTACAAATTTGTATTAATGTACAGTCTTTTGAAGGGTTAGATTAGGTGTGTATCTTTTGACAGAGACTATTATATAAAAATGCATTACTTTATAAATTTATTAACACATTTATTATGTATCTTTTCCAGGGTATTGAGGAATGGAATATTGCCCATCTTAATACAATATTGGATGTTGTAGAAGAAGACTGTGGAATTTCTATTGAGGGTGTAAATACACCATATCTATATTTTGGCATGTGGAAAACAACGTTTGCATGGCACACTGAAGACATGGATCTCTACAGTATTAATTATGTCCATTTTGGGGAGCCAAAGTCATGGCAAGTATAAATTTTTATGAAAGATGATTTATTTGTTTTTCAGCTGACTAAACCAAACAGGTGGGGTACAGTTGCTTTGCAGATAAGCTTTACTGGAAGGCTCAGATAGCAGTTCTGTTGGTTTTGGGTTTTTTTGAAGCTGAGAATGCTATGGAATATGTGGGATTTGTGATGTAAAGAACACTGCAGTAATGAATTACTTTGTTTTAGAGGAAAATATTATTAAGTATCTAAGGCTTGTTTGAGTTCAACAGAAAAAGTTTGCAGTGATTCAATATGAGAAGTTTAGTGAGTTGAGAACCCCAAGACTATTTGAGGGAACTTCTGTAAGGCCTCTTTGGAATCTGTTTCTTTGGTTCAGTTGTCCTTTGGGACTGTCTAACATGTTTTGTATTATATGTACATTTAATTGCTTTTTAAAGTCAGACATATTTTCTACTGATAAGTCAGTAGGCCTAGTAGGAGGTAAGAATCGGTGTTAAAGGTACTTTTCCTAAATATGAAGCTTCTGCTAGCCTTTCTCTGTATTCTTAGATTTTTGATTGAACAACCTTCATTAGAGAGACAAGTAGATTTAATGTTGTATGTATAGATTGTTGCATATGTGTATGTTAAAGCACATGAGAAAAAATGTTTTCCTTTTGATCCTAAAATCTTAGGTTTTTTGAAATACCTGTGAAGAGAACATAAAATCATTACAAAGACGGATAAAAGATATGTGATGCTTAGTCCTGTTTTGGCTGTTTCTAGTAACCCAAACTTAAATGAAAAATTTTGTAGGGGGTAGTTCCATAAAACTTTATTGGTTATTTTTATACTCATACAAAGACCTGTGCAACATCATGTATTTAAACTAAGAAGGTGGTAATTTGCTCAGCTTCTGGTTCTTAGGGCATTGCTTTTAATTTACCTTCTTGTCTTCTGTAATGGATCTCTTGCATTTAGACAGAGAACGTGAACACCACTTATTATAGTAACAAAGACTATATTTTGAATTGATTAATTATATCTATATATTTAAATTGCTGCTTTGATAGAATTAGACATACTGACAATGTCTTCTCAGCAGTAAAAACAATATCTTTGTTAAAGATGATGGTAGGTAATTCCAAAATATTCTAAGATGATAAGACAAACTTAACCAAAACAATGATTACATAAAAATTATTTTGGGTTCTTAGGAATTTTAGAAGTGCTATTTAAAGAAAACCACACTGCATATTGTAAAATTTTAAGTGGTAGAGACATTCACTTAAACCCTGGAGTCCTAAGGCACAACTGATAGAGGCTAAGCAAACTTTTTTAAGTTTTTTGAAGGATGTATGAGTTGATAATACAATACATGCTCTTCTGTTTTACAGATACTTAATTACACTTTCAAATGCACAAAATAATTAAACGCTTTCTAAGAAATAACAGTGGATATGACTTCATTTTCTGGATCTCATTGACCCATGTTTTTAAGAAATGTTATGCTAAAAAAAAGCTGAAGGAAAGACAGTTAAAGATTAATCTGTTGTTACACATGTGCTTTTACTGGGGAAATGCTGCAATAATTTATGCTAATGCTATTCCTGTATCAGTAAAATGTACCTTATGTTAGTGTGATACTCACATAATATTTTCTTCAAAAAAGTGGTGGATGAGTTGAATCTTATGATACAGACAGTAAAGATCTTGTCTGCTCTTAAAAAATTTGATCTGAGTTGACAAGTGCTTCCTTAGGTGAAACCAAATACCCTGGTACGTACATTAGTAATACATGCTTTTTAATTTTACTGGGTATATATGTTGTTCTTCAAGACAGCCACGCTGGTCTTGTGGAGAGCTGAAAACTACTTTATTAACAAGCATGTTAGACAGCACGTTTTGTCTGAATTGTGAGAAGACAACCACTTCCAGCTGAGAGCTGTGATGGGAATGTGTAGGCAGCAGCTAAATCTGACTGCAGTGGCAGTCTTTATGGAATCTGAAGCTTTCGCCCGTATTTAGGCATAGATTAACTTTCATTTTTTCTTACAACCTGTGCAGTTTGACTTCCAAGAGGTACGCAAAGAAATTTATAGTTATGTATACTGATTCCACCATTGACTGCCTCATACGAAACGCAGGGAAGAAGTGTGTCTGACAATGAGCTGCAAAATCAGAACTATGGCTGTTTCTGTGTTTCTGTGTGTATATATTAGTATAATACATATGTTTGCTTCATAGTTAAGTTGCTTGAAAGAAATTGCTAAAGAGAGGATATAATTTGAAGGAGAAAAAGGAATTAAGAAAACTTAGAAGCTCTGGAACAGAGCACTATGAGGGGAGAAGAGAGGGGAATATGGCAATGAAAGATTTGCTGGAAAGAGGAACAGAGTCTATTAAAATGACTTGCAACTTTTCCTTTGCATTTTTTCTGAGGGGAAAAACATTTTGAAGATGGTACCTCATTTTATATCACAGTTTCTTAGAAAAAAAGTCTTACTACCAAGAAGGCCCATGGGTGTGATTGGTGATTTACCTAATAAATTCAGTTTATTCTTGATATACTTCATTGTATATTCAGGGGTGTAGGCCCTGACTAAAGATAACCTGTTTTTGTTTTGTGTAGTAATTTCAGGAATTTTGGCATGTTGAAGTATCAAACTGCTCTTCAGAATTAATGCTTAGCATAAGAGAGGTTTTTGTCAATAGATCTATGGGTAAAATACAGATAATGCTTCAATTTACATTTTAAATTCATAAGTATTCCCCCCCCCCCCCCCCCCCCCCCCGCCATGTTTAGATTTGGAGAATGGTTCTGGGTTTATTAAGTATTTGCAAGTGGTACTTAGTCTTTGTGGAGTTTATCCAACTCGTATATAACAGTGGTGTTGATAGGAAATCTTGCAAGTGCTAAAATGATGTAAATCATCTTGAAAAATATTAATAATGAATATGTGAAAGTGTTTACTAAGCAGGCCCAAAGTAATTATTTTTGTGGCAATGTGACTATTTCAAACATAATAATAATTTAGCTCATTTATGCTTTTTAAAAAAAATTTAGAGAACAAGAGTAAAGATATGTGGAGAACATATGTAATATTTTACTTCAGAAAGTAATTTTTTTTTTTAAATTGTGCTTATTTTGGTCACCTTTTATATCTGATGGTGGAGGTCTGAATTCTTTTCTGCACAAAGAATCGGTTTTTACTTTCTGTTGAGAGGGGCACAGTGTAAACTTGCAGTGTAATACAAACATAATTTACCTATCAATTTGTGATGTTTTCTGTGAGATTCCATCTGGTCTTTGCTTCCAATCTTCTTCTGAAGACTGGTAATGACAAGTAACCATACGTTATGTTAAAAAAGCCTCTCCTGTTTAGTAATGTGTTTCATAAATAACAAAATACCTTTCAGGGTTGGTCAGTCATAAAATAAAGAGGAATATATTACAGAAAGAGAAGATTGTTCTGTCTTTGTGATAATGTCAAGAAAAAAAGACCAGATTATTAAAAGAGAGAATGCTTAGGCAAAATTAGATGGATTAGGAGAGAGATTGGACCCAGCAGTTTATTTGGGTTCGAAGCAGTGTAGGGTAAAATGGATCTGTGGTGAAATTAAAAAATAAAGCAGGTGATTTAGGTTCAGGAATTCTTTTCATGAGTTCAGTGGATATAGGATAGTGAGAAATTTGATCTCTAGATTGCCTAAAATTTTTGCCATGAGCAACTTCAGTGGTAGCTGTTGATTGACATGGTTAGAAACTGTTTTTATGGGTTTGGCAACATAGAATGAGTACCAATAGCTGTTCATCTTCCTTTATGAAGTGGAAAAAATGAGGGAAAATAGGTACTTACATGGTAGGGATTGTGGAAATCTTTTAAACAGGATTCATGTTCTCATTCATGTGAAGGTTTTCAGATTTTGAATCCTAGTAGCAGAGAAAATGGGGTTATGTGTATGGTGGGATAAAAATGCGTGGTGTTCTGATCCTGGTGTTAGGCAAAATTGCAGACAATAAAGGTACAGAAGGGAAAAGAGACTGATGCTGACATTGTGCAAATTAAGAACAAGTATTGCAATAAAGTAAATGGGTTAAGAGATTTGTCTGGGTCCTGACAGGCTCTCCAGGTTACATTAATAGGAGTTTCAGTGTGATCAGCAGTTTACGAAGACTGGTCGAAATCTGGCCAAGTGATACAGAGTTCAGCATGAATGGAAGAGTCTTGCTACCTTTGCACAAGTTATGCATACCACTGACAGAACTGACATGTTTCCTAGTTATATTCTATGTCTAAGAAAAATAAGACATGTAGAAAATTACAGTGAAGTGCAAACTTTTAGTTTGAAAAATGGGAGTAATGTATAAAACTTCCATGAGAGGAGCACATTTATGCTCAAATTAGAAAAGGATTAGCAAGACTTCCTTCTGCTAATTATCAGAGAAGACAGAAATAAGAATATTAGGGGTCACATAAATGACTAATGAAAATAGGGATTCTGATTGTAAAAAGGTACCTATAATCAAGCAGTACATTGGTTTGTCAGTAGTCTGAAAGGATTATCATTGTGCTTGAAACGAAGCAATCATTTGGTAGTTTGAATGTTCTCCATAAAGTGGGAGAACTTTATGAACTTCAGAGGAAAAGGAGAGATGTCCCCTCCCCACCCCCTACCCCCCACCCCCCTTAGAAGAGGATTTTCTTCCTTGAAGTTTTTAGGTTAAGTTGGGAAATTTTTTAAGTGGTAACAGACTTTGAAATTTCCCATGTCAAAACAGCAAATGTATTAACTTCCTAAATTAAGTTTATGAGATTTCAACTTGTTCATATTTTTAAACTGTATTTATCATGTTTATATATAATAAATATTAATGACCTAGACAGTAGAGAAAATTAGTGTTCCTTATAGAAAGTGGCATGAGATTCTGAGCCCATTGTCTGGAACTAGATAGCATTATTTTAATATAGTGTGGAGGTTACAAATTGCCTGTTACCAGCTGTGAAGCCAGTGAATTAAGTTCATTGAGAAAAATCTGTAAGTTTACTTGTAACAACATTTTATGAGTTTGTAGCTTTGGAATTTTTAAAATAGTAATTAGCAGGAAAAATACTCAGCTGTTGTTCCTCTGTCAATATATAACATAGGCTTTGGGAGAAGTAGTTTGGTTAAGTATTTAGCATCACACAGAATTAGCTTGCAGCTGATGGTGTTATCCATTACCTGTACATGTACCTGGCTATGGAAGAATGGAACACAATAGTTCGCATTCTGTTTCTTGTCAGTGAGATGAGAATATTTGGGTGAATACAAGAGGCTGCTTGTCTGATGACCATCTTGCTTGGGTGGGTAGGTTTTGTATCATAAAGCAATGATTCTTCTTTTTTGATGTGTTTTTATGTTCGTACTTTGAATAATACTGTTGTAAAAGTTGCCCCACTTGTAAAACATACCAGTTAACTGAGCACCTGACAAGGATCACCAGTTTTTCTTCCATCTATAGTTGTCATGATACTATGCATGTGTTAAAATTAAGTGGATTCAGATTTATGTACTGCCTACACTTAGAAATTTCGGCAGTACTGAGTAACCAATTACCCAGTTGCACAAAAAGCAATACAAGTGACACAACAATCCAACCCACTTCTTTGATTTGAAAGATGCAGTTTGTAAAATGAAGCGTAGGGTCTGTGAAGTCACCAGAAAGGCAGAAAAGAGAATACTACTTTAATGTTTAAATATATTTGGAATTTTCTGTTAGGCTTTACATTCATTTATTGATGATGGTAACTGCCAGTCAAGATGGACTTCTATTCTGCAAGATAGGCTATGGGATAGAATGAATTTAATTTTTTATTCTCAAAAAAGCCCACTCAAGAAACCAAAACTATACACTTATGTTCCTTGTTTAGAGTATTGATAGATATTGGAACTTGAATATTTTTCTCTTGGCTCCCTCATTACTAACTGTGGATAATGTGAATGCATGTTTTGTAACAGTGCTTCTGATATATACCTATATAGATATATTTTTTTTCCCCTCTGCTGATGCCCTTAATGGGGTTGGTCAGTGAAGTATCTGTAAAGGTTTTCCTTGAAGAAGCTTCATGCTTATTTAAATAATTCATTTCTTTATAGCCCAAATGTCTAGCATCTCTGAAAATGTTACTGTGGGTTTTTTCCAGCCATGTGGAATACTGTCATGAGAACTGCTAAACTTTTCTGGATTGTCAGAGCTTTTTGTTTTTAATCTGGAAATTCACTTTTCTGTTCTTACGGTATGGATTATCCTAAGAGGACTCTTATGTGAAATATTAAGAAGCCTATAGACAAAGTAAGGAGAGAGGTTTTCTGCAGTCCTTAGGGGCAAATCATTAAGTGTTTGCACAAACAAATGTCTTGTGAGCTGACTTGTACTTGTTTGTAGATGCCTTAGGAATTTTTCTGTAAAAGTTGTATGTTCTGGGCTTGTAATCTGTGGTAAGGGAGATTGTAGAGAAAATGGAGCCAAACTCTTCTCAGTGATGCACTGACATAACAAAGGAAAGGTAGCAATAATCACAACTTGCAAAAAGGAGCATTTCAGTTTGATAGAAGGAAAAAGTAATTCACAGTGATGTTGTAACAGGTTAATTAGGGAGGCTGCTGAGTCTTAATCTTTGGAAATTTTCAAAGTTTAACTGTATGTTGCCTGCACAAACTGATCTGTCTTTGAAGTTAGCCATATGTTGACCAGGAGGCTGGGCTAGGTGACGTTCAGGTCCCTTCCAGCCTAAACTTTTCTATCGTTCTGTGATATTGAATGTTAAAGAAGATGGTGCTTGAAGTTACTTTTCTAATATATAGGTTGACTTGAAAACCAATACTGAATTAAGCTTTTAAGACTCACAAACCTGTGGGTAAAGTTGCAATTCATTTGCAACCATTTGTGCTGCTAGTTCTTTCTAGTTTGTGTCTACTTACATGTTTTTAGCTATGAGGTACAGTTTTCTTAATCTGTATTCTGAGAAATATAAAGCTCTTGAAAATATAGAATTAGAGAAAAAGAGGACCTTACCTTCCCCCATTCAAGTGCAGCAACAAGATCAGTCTGATAAATAACTTTCAGCTCTCACTTTGAAGGTCAAGAAGAAGCTACGTTCTTTTCTTTGACCAGAAGTTTTTGGGTTGTTATTTTTTCACTGGGTTTTGCACTGTTACATTTGCTGTCAGCCATTTAGGTACTGGAATACCTAAATACTGTTTATTTTGCATAAGCTGTAAGTCTACAATATATGTGGCCATTTATTTTCTAACTGAAGTGTATAGGTTAGAGAAGGAAGTTTTCAAAAGCTAATGAACAATCTCCTGAACTACCTTGTCTGCTGATCTGTGGGTTTTGATGCTTTTAGTGATGGAAGGAACAGACTACTTCATATTTCAGCTTTGTAGTTTCAGGAGAGCTAAGCAGAGCTACTGTAGTAAAGATTCTGTAGTAAAAAACACAACTTCTTTGCAATGATGACTAGAAAAATGTTATTCATGTGGTGCAGATTTGCATAATTACTTCCTGAGACATAGACAGAAAGACCAGATTTAAGAAATCTGACTAAATTTTTATATTCGTATTGGTTGTTCCAGTAAAATTGTGTTATAATTGTATAGTTTTTTGTCTTTAATACATTTTACTGTGCAAGCTCAATGACTGTGTTTTTATGTTCATTCATAGATGGAAATTTATTTTCATTTTATTAAAATTTTGAAGGTTATTACATGTATTAATAACCTGAAATGCTTTCGAGGTCAAGAGACCCCATCTGTTGAACTTCACCCCGCTGCCTGCCCCCCCCCCCCCCCCCCTTTGCTTTTTTTGTTGTTGTTGTTGTTTGCGTTGATTTTTCTTTTTTTTTTTGGGTGGGGGGGTTTGTCCTGAACATTAGAGGAATGCAAGGCAGGTCAGCTGTGAAAATCAGAATATGACTAACAGTTCATATAATTTTGTGCTGACCCATAGAATTTTGTGCTGACTTACAGGAAATCTATTTTACTAGTTAACCTTAGGTTTTTTTTCTTAATAAGGAAAAATACAGGTTTTATTTTCTGTTCTTGGAAACTAGGGACTTGTCACCACATAGTCATCATTCTGTGATGCTATTACAGCTTGCATTTTCCATCTTGGGAGTGACGATATGAGGTCCTTGGAAAAAGAAAAAGAATTCTGAGATCTTTATATTCATGTATCTATTATTATCATTTAGCTCCACTGCTTTTCTTGCTATGAAAGCAAAATTCACCTTCTGTGGAAACACATAGACTAAACTAAAAGCATGTGACTCATTCTGGTGGGATGTCCTTGGCTGTCATACAATTACAGCTATTCAATTCACAGAGCACGTTGCAGGTACTTAGGATTTTTGGCATTCTTTGCAGCCAATGAAGACAAATTGTCCTTTTTCCTCTTTCTAATGCAGTTTCCCTGAGGGAGTAGTTTGATTTAATTTCCAACTTGAATATGTCTTGATTTTCATGTTGGAACAAGCTTGGTGATAGAAGCTTTTTCTAGATTTATGGTGGATGCTGATGGTTGAAGAACACTTAGTTTTGATAGTTTGTGTAGGTCTTGCTGAAAAAATTTGAAATTCTGAAGCAGTGCTGCTGAAAAATGCATTAGTAAGAATCTTGGCTAAAGTCTGATTTATTTATTGAAGTTTATTTAAACAGTACTTAATGCTAAGTGGATATTAGTCATGGCCAACCTACAGTCATGTTTCTGTGGTTAATTAAAGGTGAAAGAGAGACTCGTAAGTACACACCAAGTCTGTACAGTGGAATAAAGAGAAATGGAAGACCTAATTCAGATGCAGATGAAAAATGGGATCACCGTATTTATTTTTAGCTGCAATAGTAGATTATGAAGGATGCTTTCAAAAGTTCTATCTAAAATTTTGTTTCATAAAACACAACTGTAATACTTAATGTTATGCTGCAGTTAATTTTTCTAAAGTAAATACTCTTATATCAGTATTTTAAAAACAAGATAGTAGTTTTTTAACTTGAGGTTACAAAAAGAGAAGCTTCAATGCTAAATTATGAAAGTATGGATTCAATTAATGTATTAATATTTATAATATACTTATTAATATAAATAGCAATGATTTTCAGTAATTAATACCAATCAACATTCTTAATAATGTGAAAACATTTTAATCACATACAATTGCATTTATTTAATTTTACTGACATTATAGTTCAGATTATTTGCTACTTCTGTGAAGTTATTACAGAAATTCTGATTGGTTTGTGATATATTTTCTCACTACTTGGACATTTTTCTTGAGAAGGCCCAGGAGGACATTTCAGAATGGAGCAAAAATACAGTTGATCATTTCTTCCTTGCTCTTACAGGGGTTTTATGATTAAAAATGTACAGATACTTGTTGCATTATTCTTGAAGGACTTAGTAGCTGTGGGCTGAAAGTGTTTTGTTTCAGTCCGATCTTTGTAAGAAGCTTTGGTAGTGTCTACTGTAAAAATTCTCATATCTCAATTTTATTTATTTATTTATTTTATTCCTGACCTTGTAGAAGTTACAGCTAATCAATCTATGTGGTGAATTGCTTCTGATCGTGAAGCAATGCTAGAATTACTTAAATAATATGTTCATTACTATAAATTGACAAGCAACTATAGATAAATAGGAAATCTGTTTTATGAAAACTTGGTTTAGCAAAGAGCCTTAAAGTAATGAGCTATGATACCATGCTTAACTTCTGGGCTGCTCATTCTAGGAAGTATTTCAGAAGCCTGAATTAAGCCCTGAGGTTCTGCATACTGTAGATGGGTGAAACTAGATGCTTCATAATAGTGTTAGAGCAAGCGTGTTGAATTGGAGAACTGTCAAATCTAGCCAGTAGGCAGATCTAAAAAGAGGGGGATTTTGAAATTTTTATGCATGATAATGTCACGGACAGGCCCAGGAGCACTATTACAAACATGTAATCCCAAGTTATATACAATGTTTTTACCAGTAGCTGAGCTAAAATGAGCTTTTCCAAATTAAGACTGGAAAGCTTGACTTTTTAACAGTTGCAGTATGCAGATATGGGAAAGAGGCAAAGATGATTGAATAAGAAAATAAATATAAAGCCTAGCTTTTCAACTCGGCTGCTTTCCTGTATTCTACCCTGGCATTACATTAATATAATGGTATTTCTGATCAAAATTCATTTTGGAACTTTTTCCTCCTTTCCTTCAGTCTCATTTTGATATCTGTATAGAAATTAAACCTTCTTAGTTTGCTTTTTGAATATGCAGGAGCTTTAAGTGGTTTGTTTTTCATGGCCTACAGTCATTATCAAAAGAATCAAATGGTTATATCATACTGTAACCAGGGAAAGGGTTAGAAATGTACAAGAAATCATGCTCCTGGCATGATTTCAAAATACTTGTTGACAGTTCATAGAAGTGTTTTTAGTCCAGTGTTCCATAAGCACTTTTTATACAGCAGAATTATTTTGTTTTGTCTAATGTTTCTGCAACAATCTCTCAAAAGGAAATTAGAAATAGTTGATACTTCTGTGGAGGTACAATATTACTTTGCCTTATGTCTTCTGAAATGTTTATTAGTTATTTCTCCTTTTGAACCCTGTAATTTTGTTCTGTGTTTTCTTTTGAGTTAAGCACTTTCATCTGTGGTCCACATGCTTTTTGTTAATAACTTCAAGTAGAGTTGTACTAAAGATTCCAGTTTGGGCTTAAAGGAAAATGAAAGGAGAGGAAGCATTTTTTAAACCATGTTATTATATGGCTGCATCTCTGTGCAACATCCAAACATTCCTAATTAAACTTGACTAAAATCCATATTTTATTTTTTCCTGTTACTGGATTCTCTTTGTTTGCCATGCAAGGTGAAACTTGTATTTTACTGTAATGAACTAGCAGTTGTTGAAAAAATAAATTCATTCTCATAGAACAGAAACTGTAAAGGTAAAAGTAACTCAAAGGGTATTTAGGTTTTGCATCTCAGTATAAAATCAAATCAAATAGTAATGAAAATATTTACTAAAAATAAGCAGGTTGTGAATTGTTATTTTCAGCTAAGTTCCCAGAACATTGTTTTTTCATTTCATGAAGTCAGCTGTCCTAATTGTCACCAACCATGTTTTCTGAGCTAAAGACAGGACTGAGTGATAACTGCTGTTGGACAGACTACTGTCTGTTATTGCCTCTGCTGGGGTTTTGAAGATTATAGGTAGAACCAGGAACTTGCATTGTCACTAGTTCACGAAGAAACGGTGAATGTTATTGTCCAAGACTGAGATTCTATTTATAATTAAAAAAAAAAAAAAAAGAGGCAGAGGAGTTATTATCTTATTTGAAGTACACTAAGAAATTCTGTGGTAGGATTAATCTTGATAACATATATATTGTCTTCATAAACAAAGTTAATGGCTTAGATTTAATGTTTATTACTTATTTGTAGTTATCTTGTTGCCACTATCAGGGCAATTAATTATGTATTTCAGAAGATATTTTTGAACAATACTTGAGAAGTATATGTACTATAAATTTTTCTGTCTTTGTAGTATGACTAGCAATGAACACTGACTTTTCAGCTTTTGTCTCTCTTTTCATAATTACTACGTCTTCCTGAACTAACAAAATTAAAATGTAGTTAGCATCAACATTTCCCGTTTTATCTCTTCTTTTTTTGTCCATTTCTTTGCTTGTTATCTGAGAAACATTCTCTTTGCCTTTTTGGTGATTTAGCATTTAATGACCATTACATCTTTCTTTTTAAGAAGGCTGACCTTAAAGTGTGGGAAGTAAAACAAACGTTAGTGGCTGTTTGATAATGTAGCCAAAAGGAAGCTGGACACAAGATGATGAAAAATATTTTTCCAGAAGCTTTTAACACTGCTGAAGTTCTCATATGAGCTAACTATTGAGACTAAGAGTGAATGCTTTTTTCTCCTAGTGACCTGAGTTTGGGAGTTTATGTTTTGTGTTCTGTACCAGTTAGTGCAGGGATCTTACACAACTAAGACTCGTGTCACTGTTATTTGACTGATAGCCAAGGCAAGTGCGTATGTGTTAAAAAAAGCTCAGTTTTCTAAGACATTGTGGTAGGATTGAACCCTGAAGGGCCTGGAGATCAACTTTGGGGCTTCTCATGTCTGATAGTCTAAAGATGGTCTCCTTTCCTTTGTCCTTTTCTTAGCTGTGAGGAAAGAGCAGTGGCAACAGTGGAAAGAAATTGAGGAGTAGAAGTTACCACAGACCCCAAATGAAGACAATGATGAAAAGCACTAGCTTGCATTGAATGAATTATTGCTTGAGAATTTTATTATAGCTAAATAAACAGCTATAGCCCAGCTAAACTGCGTCCCATTTTAACTTTCCAAGAGAGATCTCATTGTCCTGTTTTGCATTTTTATAATAGTGATAAGTACTTACATATTTACATGTACAAATGGAAGGATGTGGCTGCGGCTTATCAAAAAACTGTAGTAACATGTGCTGTTGGAAGAGTAACTCTTTATGAAGAATAGCAGTCCAGTTAGAGACAGGTGTAAAGCAAAGTCTCTAGTTTTGAAGGTTTCATTAGATATAAATGCTGTCTGATCATGTTTTACTTTATGGAGTTGTGTATTTAATGACATGCGGCACAGTATAGAATGCTGTACATAGCATTTGTCTCCACTGGTCTGTGAAAGATGCAAACCTATAGTTTAGATTACTTTGTATACACTGATGTATGTGTAATACAGAGTGGAGAAGAGGCACAAACACTTTTGAAGTACAAGTGGAGAGAAATTTCAGTTTTGTAAGACTGAAATTCTGATTAAGACTGTAGACGTTGAGCAGAGTTAAGCTGAAAGTCTTTGTTTAATATCATTTGTAGCGTGTTGTCAGTAGGCGTATTTTGCTACAGGTCAGCTTAGAGCATTGACTTTTGTGCTGGGAGGGTCTTGCCTCTAGGTAGGAGTTTCAGTTGTAATAGAGTAAAGTTGTGTGTGTGCAAATGAGACCTTGAGGTAGGGGGCTGTTTATTTCTTGTGCAAAATGGGGGGCCTGGGGTCCTTCTCTTGTTATTCTGAGTAAATTGTCAGGGCACGTTAATGAAACTTGTGCTTAGAGTGTAGTAAAAGAAAAAGGCAGTATGTTGACTTAGTTTGAAAACATGGATTTGGACTATGTTCTACCACTGAATATGCATTTTCTCCTTTTGTGAGCTGTATTTTTTTATGGAGAAGAGTGAATCTAATGCTGTTGCAACTTTAGACGGAAACAAAAGCCTGTTATATTGAAGCTGTTACAGTCAATAATGAAGCCTAATTAATACATACAGTATATCTATGAACATGTGAATAACAGTGTTCATAAAAGCAGAAAGAAACATTAAAAATAACATGAGGTTAATTCCAGTTCTTTTGGGCTGTTACTGACTCATTCCAGATAGCATATGGAATCTTTAAAAAATAATGTATTGTAAGAACAGAGTGATTCCAAGATATGTACATTTCTTTAAAGAAAGTGGATTCATTAAATAATTTTTAATGCTAACTGTAATGATTTTACAAAGACAAGTAACCTCTTTATTCCACAGCATTGGTTATAGGAAAAAATAGAGGTGTTTAATGCTTATGTTTTTCTGTTGAACTCTTGTGTCTTGTGAAGCATAGTAGAAGTCAAACAAATTAAACCTATATAAATTAGACTTATTTTATCTGTTTTTGTTTCATTTGCAAAATGAAAGTAAATGTGTTTTTTTTTAACTGGACTGGTGTGTTCATATCAAATACTGTCAATATGCATGGTTTTAAACTGAATATATCATTCTTGAACTACATATTATAATGTTTAAACTAGAAATAAGCTAAAATATTTTTCTCAAAAAAACCCTCTGTATTTTTTCCTGATAAATTGGTATATTTTTATTGCGTAATTTTTCAGGCTTTAATATTTTTGGCTTCTGTATTTTTAGACATTTATCATACATGAATCATGGCTTTTGTAGTAGTTATGTCTTTAAGCATTTCATCCTTTTCTTTATATGAATTTTAGGTATGCTGTTCCTCCAGAGCATGGGAAACGGCTTGAAAGACTAGCTCAAGGTAATATCTTCAATATATCCATATGAAGATGTTTGAAGGACAAACCTCCAGCAGAGTGGAAAACATTGCCCTTGACTCACCTTACTGTGTTTTATTACTTGATGTTATGTGACTTTTATCAATCAGTGGTATGATTGCAAACAAGGAACACTTTCTAGTACTCTGAGGAATTCTTAAGAAACAAAATATTTTTTTTTCTTTTAGAAGTTTATTTTGTACTGACATATTTATGTTAGGAAAGCAAGGCTTAGTATTTTCTTGTTTATTAGCTTTTCATTGCTAGTATCTTTGTCTCCTCTGTGCCCATGCTTCTTCTTGTCATAGCATCTTGATAACTTTTGAATCTTCTTAGCCAAATGTGATGCAAAGATAAAAGTATTGAAGACAGCTGAGTCTCCAGAATTTTCATGAAAGTTAATGGCTGGGTAGAGGATGTGAGCCTGGTTAATACCTCTGGGAAGAGGGGAAGCAGACAACATGTACCAAGACTACGTCTTATTTTGTAGCAGCCTGCTGGCCAGTAAGCAGGTATATAAATCCAGTTTAGCCAAAGCATGTACTGGCTTTTGCCCCCAGAACTGTGAGGAACATCTATTGAAAAGGAGCAGATGTTGGTGTAAGGTTTAGATCTAAGGGACAAAAATCACTAGGCTATAGGAAAATTCTTCTCACATAGTAATTTTCTTTATTTTCAGTAACACTTTATTTCTGTTTTTGTTTATAAATTAAGAGTGCAACTTCTGAAAACTAGAATAGACATGTTTCTTGGTGTGGCAGCCCATGCTTTATACCTATTGAAAGCTGGTAATTAGATATTGTGTATGTGGTGGTTTGACCCTGGCTGAATGCCAGGTGCCCACCAATGATGCTCTATGACTCTGCTCCTCAACCAGACAGGGAGAGGAAATATAAAAAAAGGCTTGTGGATCGAGAGAAGGACAGGGAGATCACTTAGCAGTTCCTGTCATGGGCAAAACAGACACGACTTGGGGAAAATTAGTTTAATTTATTACTGTTCAAATCAGAAAAAACACCTTCCCTGCACCTCTCCCTTTTTCCTGAGCTTGACTCCCGATTGCTCTATCTCTTGCCCTGCAGCAGCACAGGGGATGGGTAATGGGGGCTGTAGGCAGTTCATCATACGTTGTTTCTACTGCTCTTTCTTCCTCATACTCTCCCCTGCTCCAGCGTGGGGTCCCTCCCATGGGACCATGCGCTTCCATGTGCTTCTCCAGTGTGAGTCCTCCTATGGGCTGCCGTTTTCCACACACTGCTCCAGCTCGGGTCCCTCCCACAGGGTGCTGTCCTTCAGTCACAGACTGCTCCAGCACGGGTCCCCCATGGGGTCACAAGTCCTTCCAGCAAACCAGCTTCAGTGTGGGCTGCCCACGAGGTCACAGCCTTTTTCAGGCCTCCATCTGGTCTGGCGTGGGGTCCTCCATGGGCTGCAGGTGGAGACCTGCTCCACCATGGACCTCCATGGGCTGCAGGGGCACAGCCTGCCTCACCATGCTGGGGAATCTCTGCTTGGGTGCCTGGAGCACCTCCTTTCCCTCCTTCTTCACTGACCTTGGTGTCTGCAGAGCTGTTGTTCTCCCATGTTCTCACTCCTCTCTCCTGTTGCAGTTTTTTTTTTTCCACAGAGGCACTGCCACTGTTTCTGATGGGCTCTGCCTTGCCCAGCGGTGGGTCCATCTTGGACCTGGCTGGCATTGGCTCTGTTGGATGTGGGGGATGCTTCTAGCAGCTTCTCACAGAAGCCACCCCTGTAGCACCCCCCATTACCAAAACCGTGCCATGCAAATCCACTACAGTGTATCAGGACCATATTCTGAAGATTTTTGTGCATTTTCTTTTCATACACATTTTCTGTGCATATAGGTGCATGACTTTTTCTGACCTATTTTTAAACTGCTGTTGAGAATAGTAAGATGGTAGGTATCACTGATATGTGAAAGTCAGGACCTGTGAACTTGCAGACCTAAAAACATGTCTCAGAAAGATGGATTTCAGCCGGGATAATTACGTTTATTATTCCTAAGTTTCCCATTGTTTCAGTTGGTAAAGCTGTCACTCATTTTTTTTGCTTTCCAGATTCTGTCTCCAACTCATGAAGTATATGCTTACCTTGAAGCTTTTGTTTTTTACTGGCAAAGAAATTGATACATGTTGTAGACTGGGCAAGTAACACTGACATATGGTAGAATCATTCAATGCTATTTTTTAGGATCTACAGGAAATGAGCAAGGAGTCATACGAATAGAAAATCAGAAAAGTTTCAGAGAGGGACACTAGGACTGGTGAAAATTTTGCCTTTTTATTTTAATAATTGTTAGTAAGCTCTAACTTTTCAATCTGAGAGTATCAAATGAAGGGAGGGGGTGTGTGATAAAGACCTGTCATGACTTAGCATGGAAAAAGTGACTAAAGAGTGTTCACTGGGTCTTCCATTACAGCCGGAGACTTGAAAAGTCTTACCAGGTTCGAAACACAAACAGGAGGAGCTGACTCCTTTGACAGCATGAACTCCTCACTGTCCATGGTGGATTCTAAAATTTTGCATGGATTAAGGGGGGAAACTGGACAACACTAGCAAAGAAATCTGTTAGAGGAGTGTAGGAACTGCATCTGCCTTTGGAATTCTTGGAGCAGCAACTTGTTGGTACTACGTTACTCAGAGGAAGCAAAGATTTCATGCTGTATTTAGACATTTCTCAGTACATCCACTTTTGACATTCACTGGGAAAGAGATCTTTGGGTAGATAGAGTTTTCATTTGATGTGGTATGGTTGCTCTGGCATTTATTATAGATTTCATATTGATGGATTGTAGCTGTGCAGTGTTTTAAAGCTATTTGGGTTTAAACATTCTGTAATGACTGTGTGTCAAAACTTTATTTGAGATGGAGGGAAGAGAATGGGCAGTTTCAGCAACACTTGCTCACTCCTAAAAATTAAGTGGCATTGAGGTGTGGCATTGAGGCATGGAATTGTTCGCTGTGAGCTAAAACAACCTTCACAATTTTCATGGAGATACCCTAATTTCCCCAGGTAATTGGAGTAACCTGTACAAAATCAGGAAGTAGGTAACTTTTGAAGATGCATGCTTTGCTACCTGAGAACTTTTGAAGTCACTTAATGTGAACTTATATAGTTTAAGAAAGTATGTTAGAAAACTGTGGCCTGAAGTGCTCTAGACCTCTTATTGCTGATAATGTTGGCCTAATACAGTAAGAGGTATGGGATGTAATGCATGGGGAGAAGTGGAAAGCTCCACAAAAGCACTTGGTCAGAAGCCAGGAGTTAGACTGGGGGAACAGTGTCTTAGTGTCCAAATGCCAGAGTCGGAATTGGACAACAGGCTAAACGGGATTTGCTACTTCAATCTCAGCGAGTGTAATGGTTCTTAGGTCGAGAACTGCTGGAAGAAGGTAGTACAGAAAGGCATCTGGCTTCTCCTTGATCTTTACTGATCGCTATATTTAAAGAAATTGCGTAGGCATGTCACTCAGCCTTGATCTGTGCACATCTGCATGGAAGCAACTTGTCTACTACTGCTACTAATTGTATGTTAGTCCAATTAAAAAAAAATGTGGTGAATGGAAAACTACTTTCCTTGACAAATTATGTATGATCAAAACAATTATTTTTGTTTCAGAACAATGTTTTGAATAGTAAATAGCAAATAAAACATAGAATCAGATACTAAACAGTGAAGATAAAATTTCAGATAGTTGTTTATTCCATTATATTCAATGAATGAAACTGGATTTTTGTAGAAAAACTAAATACTCATAATATTTTTATTGTAACAGCAATATAAGATAGTAGAGTTAGTTTCACAGACAACCCTCTCTGGCATTTTCTAAGTTTTTAGTATTTGACTATGTCTTCTGTGATGTTTTTCTGTGAGTATGGTGTTTCCATGATAGTTTTGGTCCAGCTAATAGCTTAGAATGGAATGTAGAAGATGATGCAGTAGCTCTTAAGAATAAAGATTATGGGTTTATGCTCAATTGGACTTACACATTCGGTTTTGGTGCGTTTCTTTGTTTCTTTGTTTGTTTTTGGAAACTAATTATTTTGATTATTTCTGTGCTGTGGAGGTTAAGACCTCTGTGATCTTCTACTTTGCAACTGCTGCCTGCTAATATACAGTCAGAGTTTTGTAGTCAGGTATCTTAAAAAAATGAAAATGTAAAGCAAGGTGCATAGTTGCAAGTCACTTAATAGTAAACAATAATAAGATATAGTGTAAATGAGACCTTCATGCTTAATTACATGTGCATTGAAAATATTTTTAATCATTTTTGCATAAGTACAACATCTGAAGAAAAAAAATAAGTAGTTTATTCAAGAAGGTTAGCTCTGATGACCAGGTGCCTACTGAAGTAATCAAATACTCCTAAATAATTAAAATAATAAAATAATGTATTAAATGTGACAGGTTGTCTAAGTCAAGGCAGAAGTTGATACATAAAATTAAAGGAAGGCTAGAATATTTTCCATTATTTTGTCTGCACATTGCAATTTCCACACACCTTTTGTGCATGAATGCTTTCATTTTTGCTTTCCATTGAAGTCTTGATTGACTGTGGCACCTACAGATACTTTATCTGAAAGACATTAGACTTGCATCTAATAAAGACAACAATTTGAATTTGCCCTTCAGCTGCTTTCTTATTTATGTAGGTTTTTTTCAATTTTATATAGATGTAAATGTAATAAAAATCTCAAGTGAGCTGTTAGCTGCAGTTTCTATACTTGTTATGTTAATCTGTAGTACCATGGTATTCTTAAGGATTCTTTGTTTCACAAAATGGGTTAGAAAATAAAAAGAATAGAAGCAGAGTGGCAAATCAGAATTTACAGTTTGAAGGATTTTCAAGATCCTTGAATAGGTGATTTAATCACAGAAACTGTTTTAGAGGGGAGATGACATCTGTGGTGTTCAGTTATGTTAAAGAAGAAACTAAAGTATACTATATTGTGAATGTGGAGAGGTGTTATAAAAACTTTGTATGGTGTATAGTATCAATTAATTCATTTAATGCCAAAATCATTACCTGTTATGTATGAAAACAAGTGTAAATAGTTGTTGAAATGAAACTAGATATAGAACTGTCATAACTTCCAAGGGCCTTGAATGTGAAAACTTGAGTGGCTAAAGAATTGAACTTTGTCTTGATAGTTACATGGGTTAAGTTAGGAAGGTTGCATCTTGGAGATACTAAACTTAAGGCTGTAACGTATTTATCTGTGTATAACAACATATTTCACAGCTGCTTTTGTAGTCTGTGCTTCGTATAGTACACAAATTGCCACTGCTTCTTTGTGAGGATTGTTGTCACACAAACTCAGCCTGCTAATTTATTTTATGTGCAATACAGAATTTTAAATCAAATTAGTTCAAATTGCTGGAAATGAATTTAAATAAATTATATAAAGTTTGTATTTATTCCTACCAAAGTAAAATCTGAAAATGAAAGGACTAGACAAGTCAGTCCTCCTTTCATCTCTGCCTGTGTTCCAAGAATACAGATCATTGAATTCTGATTAATATTTTGCATGTTTTAAGTCCATTAAATGAAGATCTACATATGTAAAAAATTGCTGTAACGTAGAGCTTAATTGCATTAATTTATTTTATTTTTTTAAATTACATTAAAGTTAAATTACATTAAAGATATTTGCAGTTTAGCGTGTTCTCTTTCTTATGTTGTAAGTTTATATTAAACTTACAAAATTTATTTTTTTCATATTTTATATTTATATTTTCAATTAATATTAATAAACTCAACATATAGCCCCTTTACTGTAAAATTTCAGGTGAAGACTGGAGTATGCAAGTGTAGAAAAGGATAGGAAGTCTAGCCTCATTCATTAACTGATCAGAATTTGATATGAAAGTTCCCTAGGAATATGATTTTATGTAGTGTGCTTAAATAATGGTTTATTATTGGCCAAATTGTGATATCTTTGATCATACAAGGTAATAACAGGGCGACGGGCTATTAAGTCAACAGAACTGTAGGATTACTCTTCTGTAGTTTATTGTAATTTGTCCGTGTATGATTGTGGCAGAACAGTTGAATTGAAAACACTATGGACACATTCTTAGTATCATAGACAAGTGTTCCACATCTTTTGAGTACAGTAATTAACCAGGGAATGGAACACAATTCACTTTAGTTTGCGTGAATGATAGTTGTGGTGTGATACAGTCATGTGGTATGAACTGTGTGAGATATGCAAGAATGATACTCAGAGTGAAAAAGAAAAAGAGCCTTCCAGATATCAGTGCTCACTGTCCCTCAGTAATTTGTAGAGTTGAGCTTATTTTACGATGTTCTTTATCCCTGAACTATTTCGTGTACACTTTAAAGACTCTCAGTGCAGCAGTGTCCTTTGTGTGGAAATCCTGTCTTCCTCAGACACAGCTAGGAATCTGCTTAGTGCCCACTGCTCACAGCTTCTCCCAAAGATGAGAAGGCTTTGACCTGTACCTAAGGTATGGATCATAAAACCCAGGAATTGTATGGAAATGTCATTTTCTGCTGAGGTGGAATAGCATTGACAAAGGGTATGTCTTTACCAGCCCAGCGATAAGACTGTAGCTCAAGAATTAAGTTTTATTTTTTTAGTACAGATAATGTTGCTTACCTTGTGTAAGATTTTCTTATTTTGGGCTTTATTATCTGTCAGAATATGTATGTAGATTCTTCTGAGAGCATGTTTTGGTTGTTAACACAGTCTCAAGCCCATGTTTTCACGTATTCTTTGCTGTTGTTGCTTGTGTTAACTGGATAAGGTTTTTAAAAAGCCGGGGTGGGACTTACAGTTTGGTGGACAGATATACTCTACCTGTAGTTCATGTGCTTACACCCAAACATTTGGCCACCAAGTGCTGAATCACGTACATACTTTGTAGACTACTCTTAATTCTGCTCTAGATGTTGTTAGTGTTTCTTTAAATCATGGATTGAAGAATTTAACTGGACAGTCTTTTTCTCATGAACATAAATCAATGGGCAACCTAATTCTGTTTTACACTGATTTTGAATCTTGCTCATCAGCTCCTATGAAATAATTGTTTTGAATTGTCATTTTGTGTCTGTGTATCATTTCCAAGCAGTTAAGTAGGGTATAGATGGCTATATGTAACTAGGTGTAGAAGATGTCTGCCGCATCTCGAGAGATCATCTGAGAAACAGGGGTTGCATGCAAGTTCCCACAAATTACCTGCTTTTGTAGAACTGATTTAGAGTTAATGGATTAGTGTTAATGGATTAAGAGTTTGTGTGTGTCATAAAAGCATGAATGTAGTACGGAGCTTGAATGGTAGTTAACAGTCTAGACAGATTTCAGTTTTTTCTTTTGTATGTGGGATTTCATTAAATATCCAGGATTAGTTGATGATCCTGGAGTTTGTTAATTTTAACATCAGCTTGGTATTTGAGAATGGTTCTCGTGTGTCGCAGGCATCTCTTCAATATGCCTACATTTAATATATTTGTAAGGGTCTTGTGGTATTTCTAATGCAATGTCCCCTATTCAATGTGCTATTAGGTATTTTTTACATATGCTAACTGGTTCCTCCTCAGGGATCTTCTTTCCTGAAAGAAAAGCTTGTGTGACCTTAACTTCAGCCTGGGCAGAACAAAAGACCTTCTGATAAACAGTCTTGTAATGAGGAAATACTGCTTTCCTTTCTTCCCTTGTTTATTGAAGGGGAGTGCTTTTGGGAAAATGGTGGTGAATGAGACTGGAAAATTTGAGTGTGTGTAAGTGTAGACTTTGACAGAGTTAAAAGATATTTTATAGTGGTACAGATTGTGTAGGCTGCACTTTGATTTCACTGTGAGGGATCTGTAACCACAACAAATGTTCTCCAGTAAATTTCCCTTAACAGATTTTGAGCAGGTTGTGTTCTGCTGTTCTGTGTTGTTTGCAGCTTTCTTAGAATTCAGCAATAAGCTTGCCTTCTGGCTGGAGTTGTCACAACTATTCCTCATCTCTTGGAGCTTTAGCGTATAGCTTAAGTTTTGGATCATTGTGTATTGAGCTAATTAAGCATATTTCAGTAGCAGAATTCGGTAAAACATTTGTTTTCTCAGGGATAAAACCTCAGTCAGAGTCTCCGTTTTTAGAAATTAAGGTTTTTGCTACTTCTCATACCCGTTATTTCCTCAGTCTCAAGTATCACTTTCAATCACTTTTTTTTGTGGTATGTTCCAGTGTATTTCTATGATTGTGCTGCTCAAGACAGATTTCTTGAAGCTCATAAGCTGCAGATTCCAAGTTATGTTTATTATCATTATGTTATAGGCATTAATTCTGACAAAGTAGTTGAAATTTATTTGCTGGAGCCCACTAGTTGTGGGCTAGTTTGTTTTGGCTTCACCGACTAAAAGACAATTAAGCATGTAATGATAAAGCTGTACCTACCAAGCACTATAATTTGAAACATAACATTATTTGAAATTCCAAAAGAGTGAAGAATTCTGTGCCTGTTGGTGAGGGGAAAAAAAGAAAGAATGGTACATTTGAATAAAATTTGATCTCAGGGCATCTTAGCAGGGTTCCTAGTGATATGGAGAAATAGTGTGAAATGGGGACGCTTAACACCAACTGTGATTGTATATGTCTGCTCAAGGAATGTGGGTATGGTGACTAGTCATGGGTGCGGTGTCTGGTCACACAGGCACACAGCTCTGAGGAGACAACTACAGTTTTTGAGGAGACGCCTGCCCCTCTTCCTCTAACAAAGGGGAGACGGGGAGACGCCTGCCCTTCTTTCTCTAACAAAGGGGCTATTTAAAAGAGAATGAGAGAAGATGAGAGACATTCAAATGCTATCTAGAGGGAGGGAGTGCTAAGTCTCCTTGCTGGAGAAGATGGGATGGTCACAAGAACATGACTCACCTACAAACCTGCAAGACCACCACATTCCAGGAAACGGACTGATAAGCTAATTAACATACGAAGCGGGGTTTAGGTAACAAATATGTATAGGCGCTAATTGAATATTCATTTGCTTCATTGTATAAATGTGGGATGGTTCGTCACTTCGGGTATGCACGCTTGTGGAGGAGCGATCCCCCGTGCATCTGCGCGCAATAAACATACCTACTTTATAACTTTCGAGTTATAGAGTCTAATTCCGCACGTCAGATTGATATGGAGAAATAGTGTGAAATGGGGACGCTTAACACCAACTGTGATTGTATATGTCTGCTCAAGGAATGTGGGTATGGTGACTAGTCATGGGTGCGGTGTCTGGTCACACAGGCACACAGCTCTGAGGAGACAACTACAGTTTTTGAGGAGACGCCTGCCCCTCTTCCTCTAACAAAGGGGAGACGGGGAGACGCCTGCCCTTCTTTCTCTAACAAAGGGGCTATTTAAAAGAGAATGAGAGAAGATGAGAGACATTCAAATGCTATCTAGAGGGAGGGAGTGCTAAGTCTCCTTGCTGGAGAAGATGGGATGGTCACAAGAACATGACTCACCTACAAACCTGCAAGACCACCACATTCCAGGAAACGGACTGATAAGCTAATTAACATACGAAGCGGGGTTTAGGTAACAAATATGTATAGGCGCTAATTGAATATTCATTTGCTTCATTGTATAAATGTGGGATGGTTCGTCACTTCGGGTATGCACGCTTGTGGAGGAGCGATCCCCCGTGCATCTGCGCGCAATAAACATACCTACTTTATAACTTTCGAGTTATAGAGTCTAATTCCGCACGTCAGTTTTGGCGAGCCAGGCAGGAGGATTTCTGCTCGGCTGAGGGACCAGCTGCGGAGCGGACGCTCCTAGGCGCGCCCCGGGAGATTTCCTCGGAGGAGCCTCCTCTTCTCAGCTGTTCACCCGGGAGCAGAAAAGAACCCCTGGATCCGCGGATAAAACGGTATGTTCAGTAACGGGGCGGCTGGTGAGACGCACGGAGACGTCCGGCGCGCAGCGTAGTCCCCAGGAGGAAAGGTACCTTGGGAGGGGGTTTGCTGACCAAGGGGTGGCCGCTAGCGATCTTGAGGGCAGATCGAGCAAACCCGAGGTTACTGCCATTCCTAAAAGCCCGGAGGCCTCGTGACGGAAAGCGGGGGGCGGGACGGAATAAGGCGGAATCTCACAGGAACAAGAGGGACCTCTTAGCAAAAGTAAAAGGGAAACTTTTGCGTAGGAAAAAAGGGGGAAGCTAAAAACTTCCATTGGGTTGTCTTAAGGATTGGGGAATTCCTAGAATATAACAACTGAAATAGCGCTCTGTGTCTTGTTTGTTCTATGTGTTGTCTTGTTACATGTTCAAAACTTGGAGTTATGAAATGTATGTTGAAAAATAATATTCTGGTAATTCGTGGCAAATAGCGGAAAACTTAACACTCTACTTAAGACCAGGAAAAATTTGGGTTTTTGTTTGCTGTTTGTTTTTTGGCAATTGTTCATTGAAATGCATACTTTGTGAACTGTCAGTGTTCCTAAAAGTTGTACATAAGTGCATGGTACCGTATAACATACTGCTTGTGTGACTGCGGGCTGCCCGGAGAGTGTGAATGGTGTGATTGAGATGCGCATTTTGATTTTCCGTGTATAGCTTAATTATTTTGACTGAGTGTGAGTGCAAGAGTGCTTGAGACGCGCGTTTGAGTGCAAAACAAGTAAGGAGCTCTATCCGTGTTTCCGACCTTGGGTGGCTAAGGCGGCCGGAGAAAAAGTGATTAAAATTGCAAAATGGGAAATGGAAGGAGTAAGCCCTGTGAAAAATCGCCTTTGGGTTGTATATTAAAACATTGGAGTGATATCGTAGGGCATGGTGGTACCGAAAATAGAAGGAAATTGATTAAATATTGTAATCAATGGTGGCCTTTGTATTGTATAAATTGGGGAGTGATGCGAAATGGCCTCAGGAGGGAGGAACGTTAGATTATAACACTCTCCTGCGATTAATGTTGTTTCTGAGAAGAGAGGGAAAATGGGACAAAGTATCATATGCAGACATGTTCTTTGTCCTCCAGGACAAACCCGAGTGGCAAAAGGACTGTGGATTAGTACCCCCTCGGGATCCTATGGTACTAGCACTAGAAAGAGTGCGGGATTAACATCACCTGATCTTTGATTATGGCTCTAGAAAAGGATGGGAAAAAAAAAACTGAGACCTAAACTAGGAAGATGTTCTTGTTGAAATTTTTGTGTTAAAAAGCTCAGGTTGCAGTTCCTTCTGTGGAGCAACCAGAATGAAACACGTTGTAAGATATAAAAACTTGTACTAATGTATGTAAAACCTGAGGTGGGTGGAGAATCAAAGACCTTGTGAAAGTGTTAAAGTATTGGGGTGAGTTTGTACAAACCCCCGTACCCCCTCGAAGGTGCGGCTGAGTCATGCTGGATGCACGGCAGGGTGTTTGCTATTTGCCTGCGAAGGCTGATATGTAATAACACAGACTTAAAGCAACAAGTAGCAGATTTGCATTCAGGGTAAGAAAGAGTTAAAACAGAAATGCTGCTGCAGAGGCAGGCCTGTGTAACCTGCAGAGCAGGAACAGCATCTCCTGCCCCGAATCCTCCTGATGGTGGGGAGGAGGGGATTGCTGTTGCTGACAATTGAGCAGAAGGACCTGACAATGTCACCCCAATTGCTGCAGCATTTGCAGTACAACAGGACCCATAACTGCCCTTTAGGGCAGGGAATGGGTATGAGGTGGAATTTTAGTGAATACGAAACCAACTTATTTGTTGAACTTCAGTAAAAAATAATTATTTGTTACAGTTGTGGGAGCTGCTGGCCACCAGGAAAACATCCTGAAACCTTTAAAGTACAAACTAAGAAAACAAACAAGAATGCCAAATTCTCCAAAGGCCCTTCTTGGTAGGGACTTATTAGAACAATTGGAGGCAACAATCAAATTTAAAAAGGGGAAGTTACTCTGGAGGTAAATGATCATCAATACATACAGGTTATGAGCCTATCTTTGGCCAGTACTCCTATAAAAAGGGAAATTAATACCAGAATTATTGATCAGGTATATCCCGGAGTATGGGCAATTGACATACCGGGACGTGCCAAGAATGCATCACCTGTTATAGTAAAATTAAAGGAAGGACAGGGTGCGATAAGAATTAAACAATACCCACTAAAAAGGGAAGATAGGGAAGGAATTCGTCCAAATATAGAGCGATTCATAGAATTAAAACTACTAAAAGAATGTGAGTCAGAATTTAACACATCTATCCTCCCAGTTAAAAAACCTGATGGGTCTTATAGGATAGTTCAAGATTTAAGGGCCATTAACAAAATAACAGAGGATCTGTATCCTGTAGTAGCTAACCCCTATACCTTACTAACCACCCTGACACCTGACCTAGCTTGGTTCACAGTTTTAGACTTAAAAGATGCCTTCTTTTGCCTCCCTCTCCATGAAGCCAGCCAAAGAATTTTTGCTTTTGAATGGGAAAATCCCAGAAGCGGTCGAAAGACCCAGCTCACATGGACGGTGTTGCCACAGGGGTTTAAAAATAGCCCCACAATTTTTGGAAACCAATTAGCAAAGGATTTGGAGTTATGGGAACCACCACCAGGAGAAGGGAAAGTGTTACAATATGTAGACGATCTTCTTATTGCAACCAGAACCGAAGAATCTTGTATTATTTGGACTGTGAGCCTGCTGAACTTTCTGGGACTACAAGGATATCGGGTTTCTAAGAAGAAGGCACAGGTGGTGTTACAACAAGTCACATACCTAGGGTACGAGATCAGTGCCGGACAACGGGTCCTAGGGAAGGCCCGAAAAGAAGCCATATGCCAAGCCCCCCGACCACGAACTGTAAAGGAACTGCAGACATTTCTGGGAATGACAGGATGGTGCAGGCTTTGGATATGTAATTATGGCTTGCTTGTTAAACCATTATATTCCCTGATAGCAGCTAATCAGAAGGATCTTCAGTGGGATGCTGAATCAGACAGAGCTTTCCATGAACTGAAGAAAGCCTTAATGTCGGCACCAGCACTAGGACTTCCTGATGTGAGTAAGCCATTTTTCCTATTTTCCCATGAGAAACAGGGAATGGCATTAGGAATACTGGCACAAGATTTGGGACCATACAGACGGGCAGTGGCGTACTTCTCTAAACAGCTGGATGCCACTGCAAAAGGGTGGCCTGGTTGCCTGAGAGCAGTAGCAGCTGTCATCCTAAACATCCAGGAGGCCCGGAAGTTTACATTGGGCCAGAAAATGACTGTCTTAGTATCCCACACAGTGTCTGCAGTCCTTGAAACAAAAGGGGGGCATTGGCTCTCCCCACAGAGATTCCTAAAATACCAGGCCATAATGGTGGAACAAGATGTTGAGATCGTGACTACAAACATCGTCAATCCGGCCTCATTTCTTAATGGGAATGTTGGCGAATCAGTCGATCATGACTGTCTAGAAACAATCGAAGCCACTTATTCTAGATCTCAAGGATGTTCCTATTAATGGAGCTGAACATTGGTTCACGGATGGGAGCAGCTATATGCTGAATGGAAAGCGACATTCCGGATATGCTGTTACAACCTCTGAAGAAGTGATAGAATCGGGACCGCTACCAGCTGACACTTCGGCACAGAAGGCTGAAATCATAGCCCTTACTCGAGCTCTGGAGAGAGCTCAGGGAAAACCTATAAATATTTGGACTGATTCTAAATATGCCTTTGGAGTGGTACATGCTCATGGAGCAATATGGAAAGAAAGGGGACTGTTAAACTCCCAAGGAAAAATCATCAAACATGCGGAAGAAATTTTGAAACTCCTAAATGCGGTCCAGCTTCCTGAAAGGGTGGCAATTATGCACATCAAGGCACACCAGAAAGTGAGCACAGAATTAGAAAGAGGAAATGAACTGGCGGACAGGGAAGCAAAACAGGCAGCCAGAAAAGCAATCAAGGTAGAGGGTGCGCTAATACCCGATGGACAAATATCTCTAGAAGGTAAACCAGACTATACTAAAGAAGATCGCAAACTGATTTCTGACCTAAAGGATCATATAATGAGGAAGGGTGGGCTGTAATCTCACATGGGAGAATAGTGATTCCTTCCTACATGGTATGGTCAGTAGTTCGGGAAGAACATAGAAAAAGGCACTGGGGGGCAGAAGCTCTATATAAGGATCTCACTAAAAACATAATAGCACGAAACTCGTATACTACTATTAGACAAGTAACCCAACAATGTGATCTTTGTCTCCAGACTAATCCTAAGATTACCAAGGGGCCAAAGTTGGGAAAAATTGGGAAAGGAAATGTTCCAGGGCAACATTGGCAGATTGATTTCTCGGAACTTCCTAAAAAAGGGGGGTATCGATATTTATTGGTACTAACAGATACCTTTTCAGGTTGGCCAGAAGCCTTCCCGTGCAGAACTGCTAAAGCCCGGGAAGTGACCAAAATACTGCTCTAAGAGATAATATCTAGGTTTGGAGTCCCAGCGGTAATGTCCTCGGATAGAGGACCACTTTTTGTGTCCAGAATAGTGCAACAGATCAGCCACCATCTAGGAATAGATTGGCAATTACATACCCCATACCGACCACAATCAAGTGGCCAGGTGGAAAAGATGAATCATCTAATCAAACAACAGATTGTCAAGCTAGGTCAAGAAACAAATCTAACTTGGCCCCAGTCTTTGCCATTAGCTCTTACACAAATTCGAACTAGACCAAGAGCAAAAGAGGGGCTTAGCCCATTTGAAATTTTATATGGACAACCCTATGGGGTACAAAAGGGGACGTCTTCACAGATTGGTGAAGAAACAATGACTTCCTATATGGTGGCACTAAACAAACAATTAATAAGAATTGAGAAGCATGTGATGGGAACACGCAGTAGGGGTCTGGATGGACCTGTTCACGATATACAACCAGGGGACTATGTATACGTTAAGTGTGTTGCAGATAAAACCCTGGAACCACAGTGGACCGAACCTTTTCAAGTCCTACTCACCACCTACACCGCAATCAAGGTTGAGGGACAGAATTCTTGGATTCACCATACCCGGATCAAGAAAGCCCCTGCAACTTCGTGGAGAGTAACCCCAGATAAAAAAGAACTGAAACTCAAATTTACTCGGACAAATGGGAACAATGTGGGTGGCAAGTAAGTGAACCTGGGCGGTTGTGGATCCACTATATGGGAAGAGCACCACAACAAACCATAATGGGGTGCTCCTGTACCCTTTTGAACATAGAACACGGGCCAGAAAGATAGGCGACAAGTGGCAAACAGTAGATTTATAATCTTGTATTATGCGAGAACAGCAGGGCTTCCTCTGTGAAAGCAATACTGTAATGGCTCAGGATACTTGTTCAGAAAATATGTCATTTCGAGGCCAGACCAAATGCAAACTTGAAAACAGTAATTATATATGCAGGGAAGGGATGTGCATGTTTGAGAACTAAGTGTAACACAATAACTGTAGATGGGGAAGTAAAGGAGACTGCACAATATTCAAATTACTGTATCTGTAATTTTACATCTAACTTTACCCTATCACAGATGATAATTCCTACCCCCATAGGACTAAATATAAGCAGAATAAAAGAACTATTAAAACATGCAGATTTTACAACGTATACTGAAAGAAACCAAAGAAAAGGGACATGAAACTCTTCTTATGATCCATCATGATGTAGAGGGGATCAAGAAAGTTTTAAAAAGGTAGAACAGGATGGAAACCATAATTGGTGGGATGCTCTCTTTGGCTGGTCACCTTCTGCAACAGGAATTCTTAACACTAGGGTACACCCCATTGTGATCTTATTGATCAGTTTAGGAATTTCCTTACTACTAACCATTATGTTATATTTGTGGGTTTGGAGAATGTTTAAAAGGGTAACACTTATGTATGATGCTTTATATCATTCGGGAAGACTGCTTAAGTAAAAGAATTTACTTAATTTAATAAAAAGGGGGGATTGATATGGAGAAATAGTGTGAAATGGGGACGCTTAACACCAACTGTGATTGTATATGTCTGCTCAAGGAATGTGGGTATGGTGACTAGTCATGGGTGCGGTGTCTGGTCACACAGGCACACAGCTCTGAGGAGACAACTACAGTTTTTGAGGAGACGCCTGCCCCTCTTCCTCTAACAAAGGGGAGACGGGGAGACGCCTGCCCTTCTTTCTCTAACAAAGGGGCTATTTAAAAGAGAATGAGAGAAGATGAGAGACATTCAAATGCTATCTAGAGGGAGGGAGTGCTAAGTCTCCTTGCTGGAGAAGATGGGATGGTCACAAGAACATGACTCACCTACAAACCTGCAAGACCACCACATTCCAGGAAACGGACTGATAAGCTAATTAACATACGAAGCGGGGTTTAGGTAACAAATATGTATAGGCGCTAATTGAATATTCATTTGCTTCATTGTATAAATGTGGGATGGTTCGTCACTTCGGGTATGCACGCTTGTGGAGGAGCGATCCCCCGTGCATCTGCGCGCAATAAACATACCTACTTTATAACTTTCGAGTTATAGAGTCTAATTCCGCACGTCACTAGTACATTGATCAGCACAAATGTACGTTACACCTTTGCTGTTTTAGTGCTGCTTAGCCTTATGTCTGAGAAATTAGAAAAAATTGTTCTCCCAGGACTGTGTTCTAGTAAAAGAAGTACAAAGAATATAACATTTACAATGTGATCACCTTAAAATTGTTCTGGAATTGTAGGGTCGATAATGGACATAAATAGACTCATCAGTGCGAAGAAATTAAATCTGACATTACAGAGGAGACTATATATTATGACAAATTGTTGAGATTTCATCATTTTTTCTCAATTCATTAAAAATATTTAGATAGTTAATTGATTAAAAGCGATTTTTTAAAATTTATTTTATTTTTAATAATCAAGTAGTGAGTGAGTTTCTCCAAGAATGGAACTGTTTTTGTGAATGACAAATTGATATTTATGTGAGTGACACAACTTGTGCAAACACAGTGAAGAGATGACAGAAAGCCCTTTTGACTAGATAAATGTCCTGTTGCTAATTTTTTGTCCTCTAAGCAATGTTTTTCTATCGTTTGTCTAGCCATTTTTGTTATTTATTTTGCTGTATTTTTCTTGGGTGATCTCTTCTTACTGCTTTTGTGCAACTAGCAGGCTTTTCCAGCAAAACAGTTATAATTCAGTTTGAAGAATCATTGAGTGGTGTTCCTGGTTAATACATTTATTGTGGACAAACTTTTACACCTTGGATAATCATAAGTAATCTATCAATCTTGATCTCTCTCAAAGATCTTTTGTGTTCTTCAGGCATAAAATACCATTTTATGCATAAATGAATCAAAAGTATTTTTTCTGAGTCAGTATTAACACCATCATTAAGGAGACTTTTTAATCATGAAGAGCTGGCACTGTATATTCTCCAGTATCAAGTTGCTATGTAAGAGAATTGGTAATTTTATTTTATTTTTTTTTTAGTACAGTTTGCTTTACTTTTATTTCTGTCCGTGTTTCTCAGGTAGTCCTCCAATGTAACAGAATAGTATTATGTATGTTTTCTTTATAACCAGAAAGAAATTACAATTTTTAAATAGCTTTATATTTGGATTGTCTTATCATAAGAATTTTACCTAAGTTTATGGTAGAAATGAAAAAATTGTGTAAAAAAACGTTCTCTGAAATGTCATTATCTTTTTTTTTTTTTTTTTTTAAAGTAGTCAGGCTAATTTGTACTGCAGTAGTTGAAAATCTTCATCTTTCCCACCTGTATGTTTTGAGAGAGGGCTGTTATAAAACTGTACAACGGGCAGTGAGAACTTACTCTTAAAGTCTTAAGACAAAGAGCCAGCACTTCTTGTTTGCTCAGTGTTTTTCCTATGGAACTGTTTGAGGTAGCGAACTCCTTTATACCCCAGTTTAATTTCTGAAAAATTAAGACCTTTTTAAAACAATCACGCTTTTAATTACTCTTGTCTTGTTTTTTTTTAATTTATTTTCTTTTTTAGTGGTAGCCTGCCAATATTTGTGAAGTCTCAGAAATCACTTGAGAATAAATGATATACAGTACAGTAAACTGTTATGTTCAGAAGTCTTGGAAACATTTGAAAAAATATACTCTTCAGAAGAAAGTGAAGTCAATAAAGTTGAAATTCACAGAAGGGGATTACTTTTTAATGTTATGTCCTTGATACAGTAAAATTATATATTATCCAGGACTGCTAAATGTAAGGATTGCAGTTACTTATAGTACGTCTCATGATGATTCTTTCTAATGGTCTGGTACAGAAGCTAAATATACTGAAAAGATAAATAATTCTTATTTTTATAATAATAAAGATAATAAAGACTTTCTTATCTTTGCTCGTTAATGAGTAAATTGTTCCCCTTTGTCAACCTAGTTCTGTTGATGTTAGTGCTGTGGCTTTATAAGACTTCAGTGATATTCCATTGTAACGCAGTCAGGTATTCCTTGGCTCCAGCACATGTTCGTCCTGGAGCATGTAATACACCTGTACTTAGGTGGAAGAGGGATTCAGAGCAAGTATTCAGAGAAAGCAGTAGATGGCTAGATGGCTTTCACTATATTCCTTCCTTTTTTCAGTCTGACATTTTCAGGACCTTCTATCTTTCATTAACTCTTGTGCCTTTCTTTTGTTTTATTGTTTGTAGGAGTTGTGTTTTGAGTTTTTGAGAATATTACCTTTTTTTTCTGGAAGGGTGTCTGGAGGGAGGTCAGGAAGGCATAAACTAGCAATGTTCTGGAAACTTTCCCCCTCTTTCTTCTTACCTTCTCCAGTTTTCCTTGTAACATAGTGGTTTTACTGTAACATAGTTAGGCTGAAGGGACAAGAACCTGATGTTTTCATTTTAGAGAAGGAAAAATTGGGTAGCTCATTTGAACTGTAGCTGAAGGGGTGGTTCACATCCTGGTTAGAGGGTCAGATACCAGAGTTGAGTTAACACTGAAAACTTGTCTTTAATTTTTCACTTTTCCCCTCATTCACTTATTCCCATGCTCTCATCAACTGGATTGTATAATTAATGAACTAAGCAGGGTTTCTGGAGTCATACATAAATAGTCATGAAAGCTGAAACATATAAAGTATTCTTTGTTCACAGAAATCAAGACAAAATATAAAGAAGCAAAAAAGGCTGCCTGTTTTTAGTTATACCAGATAGCTCTGTGAAAGTAGCCATGCTTTCTAGACTTTTCCTAGATTGAAAGTTGTGCTTGTTCACTGTACAGATGTCGAGGAGTGCTAGGTAAACCTAGTCGTGGAGTTCTAAATTTATATACTACCGTTGATTTTCATTTGTTCAGGGGCTGCAGAATGCAGTAAAAAACCCCAACCCAACAACAAAATATTTCTGTAAAGGAAAAGAAAAGAATGCCTGAATTTAAATGTCCAAATTAATAAACAAAAAAACGCCTAACCCCTGCAACCCCTCCCCGTGAAAATCAGTTGAAAAACTTAGGAGGTGCATTGAATTTTGTATCTATCTCTCAGAATCTGGCAATGACATGATAAAAATTTCTAAACCAAGTTTAAACAGTGTTAAGTATTGTAAGATATGACAAAAATTTCCAACTTCTTTTAATTAAAAGATGCCCCATTTTTCTTATCTTGCCTTATTAGGGTTCTTCCCAAGCAGCTCTCAAGGATGTGATGCTTTTCTTCGTCACAAGATGACTCTGATTTCTCCATCAGTATTGAAAAAGTATGGAATTCCTTTCGACAAGGTACTGTAGTATTCATTTTAAAAGTTTACATTCATGCATTGAATTAGATTGTATTACTATAAGGTTTGTTTATAGTAAAGGTGAGGCAAAATTATTATTTTTATTTTTTTTTAGGCACTGACTCATTCAAAAGATGAAAACAAATGCTTGTGGTATTTGGAGTTTTACATGATTTAGCTTGGGACTTTCTAGCAGAGAACACTTGTATCCATCCTAATCTTTATCCTCAAAGTTTCTATGTTTTTTAAGACATTACCAGTATTTTTTGTTTTTGTTTTATTTCCATGCATGTTTGCATGTGTTTTTCTGTTGACTGAAACACTTCTTAACTAGCTGTATTAATTTGTATACCTGCTATTTTAAGATAATGGTTTCATTTTTGTGTGTCTATATATTGTTTTTCTGTTACAATTAAATTTAACTTTATCAGTGTTATGATCTGAAAAGTTTCAGGTGGAGTATAACCAAAACCCCTGTTATTTACCTTGAAATACATTCTAAAAGCTGTAATGTTAGAAAAAGAGTGAGTGATATTTTGTGTTGCTAGGTAGTGGCAGACTAGAAGTTTGATGAGAACATTTGATAAGAAAAGTACATAAACTGAAAGTGGGAAGAATAACTGGCTTTCTTCTTTGTGGATGAATTTCGTACATAGCTGTTTTCAGTATTCAGAAGTATTCAGTTTCTCCTTTTTTCCTACAATATATTCTACCTTACTGTTCTCCACTTTGAACTTCCCGTAGGTGCCAGCTAATAAAAATGTTTCTACTGCATTGTTTTTTACTTAAATATATTTACTGTAAATCCTGAACAGTTTGCAAATTCTCAAGTTATAAATTCAAGAGCTTTGTAAGCCTACTCAGAAGAGTAGAGCTTGATTCAGAAGGTCCCCGTCTGAACATCTTTTTATATACTGAGTCGTAAAAGCCCTTTGAGCATTAAGGGGTTATGATTCTTGGTTTCCCGCTGTGCAGACTGTTCTAAGGTATTCAGAAAAAACAGGCAATACGTACTTTTTCTCATTCTATTCCTGCTGCAGTGTAGTCCTGTAAACTGTCCTCGCCACACCCCTTGTTTATTAATAGTGGTTTCTGGTTTAGCCTGTGCAGTGTTTATTTACTGATATCATGTGGACCTATGTATACGAACTTAGCTTATTGTGTTCCCTGACCTAGAATACAGGATAATGCAGTGCTTGCTGTGTGTTTTAGCTGATTTTTTTATAACAGTGTGAAACATAGCCCATAGAAACAATATTTAAGTGAATGTTTCATGTATAGTATTGTCATACTATAACCTCAGCTGGCAGCCAAGCCCCGCACAGCCGCTTGCTCACTCTGCCTGCCAAGTGAGATGGAGGAGAGAATTGGAAGGGTAAAAGTGAGAAAACTTGTGGGTTGAGATAAAGGCGGTTTAACAGGTAAAGCAAAAGCCACACATGCAAGCAAAGCAAGCCAAGGAATTCATTCACCACTTCCCATGGGCAGACAGGTTTTCGGCCATCCCCAGGAAAGCCGGGCTCCATCATGTATAATGACTACTTGGGAAGACAAACACCATCACTCCAGGTGTCCCCCTCCATCCTCCTTCTTTGCCTAGCTTTTATTGCTGCGCACGACATCATACAATCTCAGATACCCCTTTGGCCAACCAGGGTCAGCTGTCCTCGCTGTGTCCCTGCTCTGTCCCCTCCCAGCTTCTTGTGCACCCCCAGCCTCCTCGCTGGCAGGGTGATGTGAGAAGCAGAAGAGGCCCTGGTACTGTTAGAGCACAGCTCAGTGAGAAGTAAAACATCCACATGTTACCAACACTGCATCACGGGTGTTGGATGAAGCCACTGATTTGTTGTGTGCTTTTTGGAATATCCTTCAGTTTTCATGCTTAAATCAACCTATGTATAAAATTGAAGAAATGCAGGCATTTAGAATGATACTGCCTGCTTTGGAAGGCAAGCTTTTTCAAATAAATTACTCATATAAGAAGTGGTTTGTTTTCTGAATGATATATTATCGTATGGAAATGTAGTTGCTGGGTTCGGTTTTTGTAATATATAGGTAGATACTGATTCCCTTCATAGCTTTGTGCTTTATCATGAAGTGTCAGATGAAACCTTCCAAACTGGAAGGTTTTATAACTAGATTTATAGTTCTGGATTTACAGAACATTACTCTGAACAGTATAATTTTCAGTGGTAGGTGTTTAAAAGTAGCATATCACAGAATGCCAGCATATTTTTTTCAGTACCACGCATCTGATGTGGTTAAGGGAGTTGATGTTCTTATTTCAGTGTCTTGATTATTCCTGTATTCTTAAAAAAAAAATATGCTAGGAATAGTTAAATATTTAAGTTTTGGTTCTGTCACCTAGTCTTGGGAGGAAGCAGGCTGTACCCAAGTGTAATTGTAATTAATGGGATTCAGTGAGAAAGTGAATAGAGAGAACCAGGCTGTGATCTCTCATGGCTCAAAGTGATAGAAGTGGAAATGTGCTGAATGCTGATAAGTCAGCCTACGCCTACCAGGTGGCAGCTGAACTGCTGCTTGTTGAAATAGAACACCTGCTTAACTGTCAGCAATGGGAGGGTGTATTGAGATAAATTTTGAAATTGTTAGCACTGAGAATAATCTTTCTTAAACATTCCTACAGTGATTGTTGGAGTGCTACAGTAGCAGTTATAATATATGCATGCACCTGTATGGGCATTTGCATGTATATACCAGAGATGAACCCACAAAAAATAAACCTTGCAAAGTGCAAATGCAAAAAATGTAAGATCCAATTTCATTCTTTAGCTTTGTTAGCTAAATATATTTTTCTTGTTTTCCTCTTTCCTTCATCTCATAATACAATCAGAAATACACGTCTTGAAGTGCTATCCCTGTGTGTTTATTTTTGCATAGAGAAAAAAAAAGAAAAAGCACACAAAGAATTCCTAAAGCTGTAAGATGAGAATTTTGGAGAAGAAAGGAGGGATTCTAAAAATGGAAATTGAATGTAAGATAACTATGCCAGTAAAAAGCTGAGACTTAAGACATGACATGTTAATAAGAAAAAAATGTTTGGAGTTGTGAGTTTTAAATTTTGGTGATTGTTTAAAATTCAACTCTCATTTTTTGTGATTTCAAATCATAAATGTATTTTCCTAAAAAAGTCATATTTATCCTTCCAGTTTTTCTTACTGTATTGCTTATGTAAAGCATCGTCACGCAATGACAACAACCTACTTAATCTCTAAGAAGTCTCCTCACTTTCCTGTAATCAGCAAATGCAGCTTGTTGAACATTCATCAGTCATTGCTCAGATTATTTGCTTCATTTAAATGAATCTATTTGCTTTTTAATGGGCCTGCCATCTGATGTTTCCTGTAGAAAGGCGTATCAAACGGAGTATGGGGAATCTCTTTTAACTCTTTACTTCTAAATCTTCTAGTTTGAGTAACTCTGTATCAGGTAGTTGGAAGACAGTGTGCTATTTCTAGTCTCTGACTAGCCTGTCTGTGATGCAGTCTTTGGTGGTCTTACTTGAAGAGATTAAAGCTGTCTCTTGAGTGGAGAGAATTTTAGTGACTGATGGGAAGTGCTGTCTCTCCTTTTCTTCTTGCCCAGAGCAGAGCAGCGGTCCATCCAAGTATAGTAAGACGAGATTTCTCTCATGAGAGTATTCTAACTGGTGATTTGTTTACCTTACAACTTTTTTTTCCTGGTAATTTACTCTATAAACCTTTTGTATTTTGGTATCTCTTTTATAACTACTAGGAATTTGGTTTCTTTTTGGCTATACAAAACACAATTACTGTGGCAGTATTTTTTAGGGGTGTGTGTGTGTGTTTTTTGGTTGATAGGGTTGGTCGGGTTTTTTCCTTCTTACAATTTCTTGAGTCAGTGACCTCAGCATGGTTTTCTTTTAGTTGCTTTTCACTGTATTTGTAAAGAACAGAGCAGTCCTCTGTAACTACCATTGCTTACTGTCTAAAGCAATGCCAGACCTGAAATGTAGTCAAGCTTTTTCTCTTTGAGAATCTCCTTCCAGGCCCCTTGCCATTTACGTATTCAGAATTTGTGTTAACAGTAGTACCAAAGTCCTGCTCTCTTAAATTGTGCTTAAAGAGAAAGAGGGGAATGATGGGGCAGAATAAAATTTGTTTTAACGTAATGCCTAAAGTGGTGTTGCAATGGCTTTACACTGAGATATTTGTAATGCCATTTCCAGCGCAAGAATCCTCTTGGTGTTAGTAGCTGTTGTCAGGAAAAGAGTGAGTGAGGGAGAGGCAAGCAATATATATTCTGCATTGATATGAAACAGTGAGTTAATGCAGTTCAGTGGTAAATGAGACAGCGGTTTAACGGTCTCCAACAGTTAAACACAAAAAAAGTGGTTTAACTAGATTTGATGGCAAGGTACACGAGTATTTACTGCACAGAGAACGGGTTCAGACAAAGCTGTTTGGGAGACCCTCCCATTGAGTCATGAGGTTCAGAGAGGACCCCCTTGCGTGCTAAACCCCTCAGACAGGAGTCAAGGTGAGGTTGCACCCAGAGTTAGTCCTAGACTCGGTCAACAGTTCATGCGTACAGGATTACATATGTGCAGTCAGTCCTTTGTATCACTTAGGTGAGCTTACAAACTTTCGGTGCACTTGTTCCCAATTCACTTACCGAGTATCTGATGTGATAAGGAATCTCTCCACCTTGAGGAGGACCCTTGGGAGGTGCATCCCTACTCAAGGGGAACTGCCGGTGTCCAGACGGCTGCCATGCAGGAGGGCTCCCGGCGCCCTGGGCTGCCAGGTGTGTATAGAGTAAGGTGACTGACTTATATTTGCGTAGCAGCGGGATGTCTGTGTCACTGTGCAAGGTGGCCCTTGGCTACTGTGTTGCCATCCGAGTCCCCGAAGTCCAGTTTCAGCCAGATGCAGCCATCATGGCTGACACTGGTGGTCATTGCTTAAGCAGAGGCAGGGGAAAACAAACTGCCACACTCCTCCCTGTGACTATGGGCAATTCATCTTACCCTCACAGAGGGGTGGTAGTGTCACGTCTTGCCTATGTGCCATAAATAGTATATTGATAGTTTGTGTGCTTATAGAGCTACCATAAGTAGATAATGAAGCACTGCTATTTTTTATGCATTAATTTGTATGTTTTGGGTGGTTGGAAGTTTTTTTGTTTTATCATGTACTAAACCTTTACGTACAACGTAAGCATTAGTAAAATCACAGCTGGATGAAGCATGAAGTTAAAAACTCCTATGGAATAGTGACCATTCAAGAAGGCTTTCCCTCCAATGGTGTTCTCCATCCTTCTTCATCCTTTCCAAGACATGTTGTATCACTTCTGTATCATGACACACAGTAATTAGTTTTGTGTTCCTTATTTTGGATGCGTTCTAGCCATTGACATAGCTCATTGTGTTGTAATAGTTTCTTCACCAATGTACGATTCATTCTGATGGGGGAAGGCAATAAATCTTGACTCAATGTATAATTAGATTGTAACAATTGATAAGATGTAACAGGAGCTGGATAATTAAAATTACATCCCATAATTTTAGTGTAGTTACAAACACAAATACTTGAGTGATTACTTGTAGATACAGTGATGTTATCTACGAATATACAGTCACAAAGGGTTCTCATACTAAAACCTCCTTTTCCAGTATATACAAGTACAGTTTCAGGGGCTTCATCATTTTTCAGAATGAAAAACATTTTGTTCAGTGTCAACAGAAATATCTTGGGCTTTGTTGGTGTTACTCTCACAAATAAATCCTTGTTCCCATACAACACATGTGTTAACATAACTAGTTTGCCATTTTTTTCTGTTTCATTGGGCTCATAGGCTGTGTTCTAATGGATAAAGTTCCATTGTGATTTAATCCCAGCACAATGATTGGATATATGGTGGATATATGGAACCAAAGCATCGTGTATTATTTATATAAAAACTGTGGCCTTATTCTTGATGTGTTCATAAATAAAATTTACTAAATACCATCATGACTGGAATTCTTTTCAAATTTAATTGCATTATCCCAAATTACCTTTTGAATTTCGGTTGGTAAGGTGCCCGCTTCACCTTCTTTTATAATTGTTGCTACCACTGATTGCATCCACAGTTGAGCCTGGATACAACTATCAGCTGGAGAAACATTGTTTTGGGCTGCATCAAGTGCATCCACAATCAGTTGGTGGTCCCTTTCATTCTTTCCCACTGAGGCAATACGTTAGATAGGAACCATTGGTTAGTTCCCAGTGATAACAAATAAAGACTGTAGTGGGTCTTCTAATTTGTTTAAATCACTTGTTGTGCTCAGTTTATTTACTAATACTTTGGCATCTATGGTATTTAAGACACCTAATCTTGTCCCTGTGATAGGAGTCACAGCTCTCCCTGTTTGTCTTAGAGAGGTGAGGGTTTGCCCGTGTAATTATGCTAACCATTCTGCATAGGACATACTTAGGAACACTGAACAGATTGGTTTTTGGAGATACTAATTTGCATCAATAGTTCTACTTCTTTAAGAGACCATGATGGATTAAATAACACTTGTTGTTGGCCTGTATTTTTGATCACATATGGTCCAATTTCAGAAATTTGTGGGGTTGGTTTTCTTATCCTTTATGATCAGGATGGATGTTGTTATACTAGGCTCAGTAATGTCTATTTTAAATTTTAATGATAGTCCCATGCTATAATGAGCCCAGAAGCAGACTACAAAACCTGGTTGTACTAAGGTAAAATTGTACCACCAGTCCAATCTTTCAGAGGCACAAAGGTTTTTTTTCTTTTGCTGTTGGGTTTGATGTAATGTTGTACACAGAAATCTGAGATGTCTTCTCAGGGGTAGGCCCATTGATCATCCAGCATCCTGTTTTAATTTCTTTCCCTGCTGTTCCCCAAAGTCAGGGAGCTTTATCATCAGCTTCATCTTTATCCCAGCTCCATTTGTTTTCTAAGTAGATTTCAGTTGCATGCATGACTATGGTGGAAAGCTCTGTCTACCTTACCAGATTGTATTTTCGTACTCCCAGTGTATTTATCATGATATTGAGACCGTGGCCACTCCAGGGTTCTTTGACCATGAGTTAGGAGAAGCAGTGTTGTTAGGGTTTGGAATGGTAACACGAACACAGCTTTTCTATTTGCCATCCTGCAGGGTTCTGTAAGCAAAAATAGTCTTGTTGGGGAGTCTGAACAGGATACCTCATTAAAAATAGGGAAAAATCCATTATGCACTAATTCTGTGTTTTGCACCACTGCTATTGGTAGCTTCCCAGGCAGGTGGGCCATGAGATTTAGTTAAGGCCATAGGCACAGTGCTGATGGGTGGTAGATTGACTATTACAGGCTGTCCTGACTGTCTCCATTCTGTGCTGCCAAAACAACTGCTCTTATTTCTCCTACTTGTGAACTGGCTTCACCACCTTCTACCACTTGTTTGCCAGTGGTCATGTCTAATGCAACAGCCTTATATTGCCATTTACCATTTACTCTTCTTTGCTGAAGTATCGATAAACCAAATATTTTCTGTTGCTGTACCCTCAGTGAGGGGAAGTGCATCCAGAATGGATGAAGGTTTAAAAGGCTGTTGTAACATTAAAGGGTCTATGTTTATGGGCATCTGCAATTTCAAAACCTTAATGTGTCCTTCAATTATATTGCATATTTTGTGCAACTCCTGTTAGGTAGGCATACCATTTTCTCATGGTGGGCTTTTGTGCAACTCCTTCTGGGAATTTGGGATTGATTCTGGTAAATTAAATGATTGTCTAGTTTGCACAGTTGCCCCTGATGTATTTTTTTCAACTTATTTAAGTGCTTGGACTAAAGTCTTATAAAAGTCCCTTTTCCCATTCAGAGTATTGCTGTTCTGTTTCTTTAAATCCAGTTAAGCTAAACAAAAAAGGTCATATTGGTCCATCAGGGCCTGTTTGGAACAGGTTACAGTAAGTAGTTTGTTCAGCAAAACCCCATTTGGCTACAGTAGGGTCACAGATGTGTACTGGTTCCAATGACTGATGGGCTTTTAATTCTTCAATTAAGAGTTTTGACAGCCTCTTTATGTTCTGATTTCCACTCAAGGATTTACCTTTCTGTGAGTATAATGGATGGGAAATGATAGAAAACAGGTACATGCTTCCTCCAGTATTGTGAAGTTCCCATCAGTTGTTTTAACTCCTTCATTGACTGGAGCCTTTGAAGGTCTTTGATTTTTTCTTAAGGTATCTGGAGAAATCACTGCATTGCCTGCTACCCACAAAGTACCTAAAAATTTTAATACTTGTTCCCTACCATTTTCCACGTGGAATATAAATTTCTGCTTTATTTAGTGCTTGCATACTGCTGCTGCTGCTTCTCCTACTTTCTCAGGGGAAGTTCCTCCAGTAAGAATATCATGTATCTATATGTACAGTTTCACATCCTAGTGGAGTGACACTGTCTGTAGAAGTTCAGCAAGTGTGGCATGAGTGATTGCGGGTGAATGTTTATACCCCTGTGGGTGTCTGTTAAAGGTATAGTGTATTCCCTCCCAAGTGAAAGCCAACTTTTTATTCTCCTCCTTCAAGGAAACCATAAATAACAATAACCTAAATGTATTATTATTCAGGGGTTGATAATGAACTGTTACATGCCACCTCCTGTCTGGCTTTCAAACTGGCTGGACAGGTTAAATATATGGAGGGGTGGTTCTAAAGATAATTTGTTGTTTCTCCAAACAGGCTATGACTTCAGAAATGCCACTTCATTTCTGAATGCATCATCAGAAATTAAGTATTGTGGTATGGCAGTAATTTTTGTATCAGGGAGTGCAGGGGCTGCATGCAGCACACACACTGTAGCCTCCTGATTTCTGCCAGGGTTGCAATTGATGTTTGAGCCAAAGGACCACACGCTGCCATGCGGCAGGTGCCAGGTTAATCGGCTTAAAACACGAAAAGGTAAAATATTTTTGTGGTGTTTTTTAACTGCAAAGCAAGTAGCCACCATGTGCTGCTCACTCAGGAGCCATAGATTGACCTTGGCAATTTGACACACAACGCTCACTCCATTCACACCAGTAACCTCAACTCTTTCCCATCCAGATGGATTAATTGCCCAGACTTGGCATCTTGTTTTGTTAGCATTGAAATTTGTGCTCTGCCTATTAAAAACTTCACTAATTGTCGTTGAGAACCAACTGGAGTAAAAATGTGTGGGTCATCATCACTTATCTACTGATAAGCCTCTGCTTTCTGGACAGGCAACCCCAGTTGCCTTCCAGACATTACCAGTTTTGCTACAAGCCCTGCAGTTCCTCCCTAATGGGGAGGAAGGGGTTGGTAGTATCCATTTTTAGGACTGATGCTGTAGGAGTTGGAATAAACTCCTTCCTTTCACTGTTACCTGGAATGCTTCGATCAGACTGAAGATAAAACCAACAGGCTGATCTTCAGTCGTGGCTCTGGGAATGCCTAGGGCTAATGCATTCCTCCATAACTCATTTCTCTGTTCTTGAGATTCTGTCTGGGATTTTCAAAATATTTCCTTTTGATCCAATTTCTGTTCACTGTTTCATGGGTCTTACCTTATGATCTCCTCCGGGTTTGAGGTTCTGTTTTTTGGCTGGTGCATCATCCGAGCCCATTTCACCCCTACAGTTAGCAGTGCCATGTATTAATTCTGCCCATGTAGGGGGTTGCTTGCAGGCATTTTGAGCATTATCACCTAGTACCTTGCAGATAACTCCTTTCTCTTTTCCATCCTTTCATCCTTTGTGCAGCCCCTAATTACTTTTAGGTGCTCTTCAAGGGCTTCCCAATTATGGCAGTTGTCATGAGCCCATTCATCTGAGAAGGTGAGACTTCTGAGATTCACTCCATGCCCCTGTAAATAGTCAGTGAGTGATACTACTTGCCATCCTGCCAACTATGCCAATTAGTCGTGGAAAGACAGTGATGTGCTTCACTCACATGGGAGAAGCAGCTATATATATACTCTTATTGATGTGAAACGGTGAATTAACACAGTTCAGTGGTAAATGAGACAGTGGTTTAACTAGATTTGACGGCAAGGTACAAGGTACTGCACAGAGGATGGGTACAGACAAAGCTGTTTGGGAGACCCTCCCATTGAGTCATGAGGTTCAGAGAGGACCCCCTTGCGTGCTAAACCCCTCAGACAGGAGTCAAGGTGAGGTTGCACCCAGAGTTAGTCCTAGACTCGGTCAACAGTTCATGCGTACAGGATTACATATGTGCAGTCAGTCCTTTGTATCACTTAGGTGAGCTTACAAACTTTCGGTGCACTTGTTCCCAATTCACTTACCGAGTATCTGATGTGATAAGGAATCTCTCCACCTTGAGGAGGACCCTTGGGAGGTGCATCCCTACTCAAGGGGAACTGCCGGTGTCCAGACGGCTGCCATGCAGGAGGGCTCCCGGCGCCCTGGGCTGCCAGGTGTGTATAGAGTAAGGTGACTGACTTATATTTGCGTAGCAGCGGGATGTCTGTGTCACTGTGCAAGGTGGCCCTTGGCTACTGTGTTGCCATCCGAGTCCCCGAAGTCCAGTTTCAGCCAGATGCAGCCATCATGGCTGACACTGGTGGTCATTGCTTAAGCAGAGGCAGGGTAAGTGGTGGGGAAACACACAGCCACAGGTGTAAGCCTGAAGAATTGGTGCAGGGCAGTTGTCATTAATTCTTCTTCCTCCTTTCCTGTCCAAAATGATTTAAAGGTACTGCCTGAAGGAATCCAAACATAGACAGTGTGTTCTTTTGGGATGAACAACATCATTTTCTTTAACTGCTAAGGCTCATGAACTTAGAGTTTCCCCTACTTTTTGCTTGATCATCAATAGTAAGTAACTTAAAAGGCAAATGAGGCCCTCAGTCACAGGTCTTCAAGTCATGGTTTTTGAAACGTGTGAGTATGGGAGAGAAGGGAGAGAAGAAGATCTCTCTCCAGTCTTTCCAAGGAAAGTTCTGGTGCCATTCTAGAGAAACACTTTCAGGTGGTAGGCAGAATAGTTTAGTCAAGAATTAATTTTGCTGGTATGTAGGGATGATAATTGTGGGTATTTTGGCCCTACCTGTCTCTGCTTCTTCTCAGCAAGAAGACTGATATATTCTTTGCACTGTCTTCTCTAGTTCGCTGTACATCCATGTTTTATTACCAATGAACCTCTGATCCAAGATTAGCTTTTTTTAAAGTACTTTCTGAATTTGTAAAGTAATACATGTAGTGATGTATGGTAAACAGTAAATAGATTATAGTAAACAATATTATCTCAGGTATCTTGTTTCTGCTGGCATTAAATTACAACTGTGTGTAAGGTGGAAAAAATCTTTCATGGTAGTTTCAAAGGCAAATACATTTTTCATTGCTTCCGGAGAAGAACTGCTTTTATAATGTGGTTTGCTTAGGGTTTTTTCTGTTGTTTTTATGCTGTAGGTTACACAAGAGGCAGGAGAATTTGTGATCACTTTCCCATACGGATACCATGCAGGATTCAACCATGGTTTTAACTGTGCAGAGTCAACAAACTTTGCTACCGTCAGATGGATTGATTATGGAAAAGCAGCAAAGCTGGTAAGTCATATTGCAGAAAACTGATGTGTAAGGAAGTCTTTCCTGTGTTATTTTCTTTGTGAGAATCTGTGGAAACCCATGAAAAAGGGAGAACTATTGGATCAGGTAGTACCTTATACTGCCATTGAAATGTTATTTATAGTTGTTATTTTTATAGTGGTTATTATACTTTCAGTAATGTGTATTCCTCTAAATAGTGAGTTTGCAGCTTAATGTATATATTGTTCTTCAAAACCAATTCTATTTATGAATGTTTTTCAGTTGAAGATACATATACTGAGGTTAGTATATATGAAGACAGCTGACTTCTGCTCTTAAACCTCCTCTAAGCTCTACAGTTTGTGAAAGCACTTTATTTAAATGAGTAATTTTGATATCTGGAAAGAAACATAAATAATAAATTGAAACAAAGTCTAATGAAACAAGATTAACTTTTCTCATCTTTAATGTCATCAGATGTCCTATAGTATAAGATAATAAAGGAACTGTGAACTCAGTAGATATTTTCATGTTTTAAAATGAGGTGTGTTTTACGCTAGACTGAAATTTTGTTACATGGCATAAATTTTTTGCTTCTTTTCATGTACAGCATGTGAATAAGTACACAAAATCGAGAAAGTGTGCAACTTAAGCAGAAGTTTATTACTGTTTTTCAACATTGTGTGATTTTTATCAGAAGTATGCCTTGTGTAAGCTTTGGTTAGTATGCTTCCAAAAATGTTTAAGTCAGAGGCATGTTTTGCATTGGGTTGTTCTTCACTAAAAAAAATATAATTCAATAGTGATTTGCTTGATATTTTAGCTAATAAGATGATATGGAATAAAGGGCAGTATCAGATGTGCAAGTTTAACAATTATGTAATGACAGTGAACTCTCATTAAACGCTTGGAAGACCATCATGAGAAAGTTCTCAAATAGTGGAAATTTATGATTCTAGCTAGTATGGATTGTTATTATTGTTAATAATTTGTTATTGTTAATGAGAATGAATATGTTTCAAAGGGAAAAAGTTTATAAATACTTTTTTTCCATGTGCTCTGTGTGCATACACTAACTAGTGAAAGTATTGAAAACATCAAAATGAATCTAATGTGTTCAAGCTGGTCTTTAATAAGAAAGTTGTTTGTACTAGCCAACAGGTAAGGTGTTGACTGTAGAGTTAATAAACAAAAATAAATCTGTATATTTGTTAGTTTGGAATGTCTACAGATCATACAGTGAAACAGAGTTGAGAGGAATATGGGCATGGACACATAGGAGTTAATTGTAGCAGGTAAAACTGTCCTGGATTTTGAAAGATATAAATGTGCTGCTGCTCTAAAATTGATTCAGCTGAACTTTAAGAATGCCAAACTTTATCTTTGGATGTAGCAAATTTGAGGTAGTGATACCTGCAGCTACATCCATTTCAGTATACAGGCTTTTTATTTCTTATGTTTTAAAAAATGGTATACTATCTGGTATGCAGCTGCCCCCGTACAAACTATTAAATGTTTTATGCCTCCAGCCTGCCTCTCAGTTATTGTATGATACTGTAAACTTAATCATAGAATCATAGAGTCATTTAGGTTGGAAAACACCTTTAAGATGATCGAGTCCAACCATTAACCTAGCACTGCCAAGTCCATCACTAAAACATGTCCCTAAGCACCACATCTACACATCTCTTAAATACCTCCAGGGTGACTCAGCTGCTTCCCAGGGCAGCTTGTTCCAGAGCTTGATAACCCATTCGGTGAAGAAATTTTCCCCAATATCTAGTCTAAATCTCCTCTGGTGCAACTTAATGTCAGGTTTAAATTCAGTGGAGTTTGAAGATAATTTTTTAAAGCTAATGACATTTTATTCCTTTACACCACTCCAAAAGTGCTTCTGAAATTCTGAATTTCTAGATATGTAATCTTGGCATATACAGTCTAAATACAGTTTTATTTAGTCAAAATTCTCTAGCATATACATAAAGCTTTCAATTTAGGACACTGAGTTTTGTGCTCTGTGCTTATTGCACATAGAAGCAGTATTATATATAGTATAAGAAATTAAAGTAGTTCTGTGGTGTCTGCAGTTGAATTTAAATGTCTGAAAAGGTCAAAATGGCAGCTGAAGCAATAATAACTAGTCTCTGTCTATAGAGAAATCTTAGATACCGTTGTCAAATGTGAACTTCAGTTTCTTTGGCAAATGGTCAGTGCTTAATGTTACTTGCTTATTTTTTATTTCTTACTACCAAAAGAATGAGATTTAAAATTTATTTTTATTCTCTTTTAAAATGAAAAATAACATGCTAGGAGGTGCTAATAGTAGGATTTTTTAATATATATTTTTAAAGGAAATGTGTAAGAAGAGAACTAGTAGAAATGTGGTGAAATGATTCTTCCTAACACTTATATTTGTTCATGCAGTACAAGTAGGGTAAACAAGTCAAACAGAGGAAGTATTATAACTGGTTATCTGTTCTTAAATTTTAATTACATGACACTTTGAAAGCACACGCAAGTCATGGAGCTCTTGCCAACTGGGCATTCTGTTTCTTGGTGATGGTGTTTCTCTAGAAAAATGTGAGGATAGCTATGATAAAGCTAATCACAACCTCAGAAAACTTTCTGGAAGTATTAATTAAAAAAGTTAAGAAGTCTATGTGCCCAAGGAATACTGATATTTTAATAAGTTGTATTTTCAGGTCTCGTAATATCATTTAAAAGAAAAACCCCCATCACACAACCTTGCATTCCCATTTGTCATTTTTCAGAGTACTGATGTTGTGTTTGACTTACCTTGTGTCTTTATGTGGTATGTACAAAAATTTTAATTGAAAAAATATTTTTGGATCCCCTAGTCCCCTGTATTATACTGCAGAAATTGTCTGTGTCAGCAAAATGCAGCAATATCTAGGTCAGTTCGTTGCTGTATTCTCCTTAGAGAATATTGTATAGTGATGACTGATTGCAGTCTTCCTATAGGAACAGTTTTATCTTTACAGAATGGTTTCTAATTGCTTACAGCTGGGTATCTGTCTGAAAAAAAGGAAAAAATCCTGAAGTACAGTCAATATTCGCTCTTCATTAATTTAAGAAAAAAAAAAATCAGGCAAAGATTTCCATTAAAGTTGTAGTAAATATTTAGGCTGCATGATGATACTGCTTCCTTGCATGAAATGAGGTGGTGTTAAAGAATCTGTGAAATTGCAAATGTTAAATCAGAGATCATTTAGACCCTCTGTACTGGAAACTTTGGTTGAACACAGACTATGGATACAAATTCCGAATATTATTTTCTGTCTTTAAAAATGCTAAATTTGTGATCTTGGTTTCAATATGTGTACCTTAACTACCTGTAGTAGTTGAATCCTGGGAGCAGGGATGTACCTTCCAGCTTGTTTTCTAGAGTTTGTACTAGACTTTCACTCAGGAGGTGGCATACGAAAAGTAGTACCAGGTGGCACCTCCAGCATGCTCTTTGCTGCAACTTGGCTGCTGCTTTGAGCTGTGTTCTCACTTTTGGACAGAGCTAAGCAGAAGTAAAAAACAGATTTAAAAAAAAAAAAAAAAAAAGAATAAAAAAGAAAACAGTAGAAATCGAGAAATAACAGATACACTAAAAGTCCCCCAGCTCCAGGAGAGAAATAGTGTAGTTTTTACTGTCTTTTTTCACTGGCAATAACACACAGGAAGAGAAATGGGAGCTACTGGTGAAAGGAACAAAGCAATAACGCTCTCCTGAAGATGCTTGGCAAATGGGTGTAGTGCAGAGGGATGTTGGTGAATTGCTCATGTATGGTAATGGTGGGACTTAAAGAATCCAAGGGTAGGTCGTGGTTAGCTCACAAGTACTTTAGTTGCTTGCTGTGTTCTGTGAGGATGATGCGCTCTTAAGCTTTAGATATTCTTAATCAACATCATCATCCTATAACTTTCATTTTTTTGAATGCTATTTATTTTTGAAAAAAAATTAAATGGTGCAAAATAAGGGCCAGTAGGATATTTCTTCAGGCTTGTGTGTATTTTGCCATTTTCCTAATGGAGCTACGTTTATTTGAGTAGGCTGGAAGTGTGAAGTTTTGTGAAGTGCGTTTTGAGTTTCTTTACTCCAGCGCATTTTGGTACTGTCGGCAAAGCAGGTGAGCTAGTGGTGATTAGCTTGTATGTTTGGTAGGTATCTACTTTGATTTGTGCTGAATAGATAACTTGTGTGCTGAACAAGGTGTGAGGTTCAGTTATTAGAACTGGTGAATAGAAATATTTACAAATAATTCTTTTGTGTCTAATAAAATTTTTCTGAAGCAGCTGGATAAAAGACACTTTAGTCTTAGAAATATCTGCTATTCGTAATGTTCATTAGCTGCAGGGTGGGACACCCTCTGCCCCCACCCCCAAATATATGGATCATCTATGTTTATTGAACTTACCTTTTTATCTGTTGTTATTTCTAATGAGTGCCAATGTTGCCCTCATGCAAGGGTTACAGTGCAAGAACTCTTGCTTATAGGTGCCAAAACTCAGTCATGATTTTTACCTAAGTTTTAGCTCCAGCATATGGGTTCAATGAACTTTATGCACCCTAATTTGATACTGAGAACCAGGTCCAGATTTAAATTTGCAATGAGATCCTGTGTTTTTTGTGTACAGGCAATTTTTTATTTTCTTTCATAGGATTCTGTTTTTTCCTTGCTCCAGTTTTGTAAATATTTGCGCAACTTAGATGTTGGTAAATCAGTTCCTAATTACAGGAATCCCCCTAGAAAGCACATTCTTTGACCTTGTGTAGAGCTTCTGGAGTGCATGGTCCCACCTAAGCGTGATAGGAGAAGGTAGTTCACAGAACAGAGAATTGGGTTAAGATGGAGGTTGTCCAGGAGATTGGTGATGTCCATAGGGTTCAGTCAGGGCTTTTGAATTTTTCTTTATGCAGTGGTGAGTATTTTAGTTTCTGTCCTTCCGTTTTCCTCTTGTCACTGTTTAAATCCCCACACTGCCCTGTCTGTTGCTCTTCCGAATTCTTATGTCAAGAGTCTCTCACAACTCTCCATCTCTGCTTGCCCAAATCAACACCCATACCTTCAAAACCTTTCAGAGAAGGCACTGGCATTTCCAAATACTGCTCCCCTTGCTCGCTGTGTGTTTTGTGGCACCACTTGGTCACTTTCAGTATAAATGCATGTAAACTTTGCTGCCTTCTATCAGGGATAGAGTCACACTAAGTGATTTTAATAGTCATTGTAATGATTCTCTTGTATTGCGGCTCCTTTTAAGATGTGATTTGTTTTCAGATGCTGGTGCAGGAGAGCTTTTTGTTGTTTGACTGATCTGTAGAATCTGAGGAGAAAAGCCTACCAACCTTTTCTGCTTGAAACTCAGGCTACTTAAGTATTATTGCTCTCTTTCATAAAATTAAGTCAGTAATTACTCATGTGTTCTTCAGTGGTAGCTGCTTAACAAAGTGTTTTCTGTGGATAGGTTAGATCAAAGTGCTGGCCTGTGGGTTGTATTTTTTCCCTTTGGTGGGATGAAGTGCAGTTGTTTTGATGTTAGGTTTGATGGATTTGTTTGCCACTGCATTCATTAGCTTCACATCAAAAAACTGACAGGCTGTTAAATGAAACTTTGGCTTAGATTTTCAGCTTGACTGTTTTGAGACCTTTGTGAAGATATTTGTTTTTGTGCTGCAGCAGCCGCAAGCAGTTATGACTGTTTTAAAGGGAGGAAAAGTTATTAAAATCCTGATTTGTTTGGGTAAAAGAGAGTCATTGTCTTGAGGATAGCCATGTCCAATTTATGCTATCCAAACAATATATTCACTGTGAAATACGTATTGAGACATAATATGTATGACTCTAAATGATTTTATCAGAGAAGAAAATAATCTTACCACACAAAAGCACTTTTCCACCTCTCATAATTTATTGAGGTAGTAATTTTTTCTATGAGGATTTTTCAGGTTGCTTTTGTACAACAAAATATTAGTCATGTGTTTAAAACCAAAGATAAAAATTCTACTAAATTGTATCATTATTATTGTTACTACTATTATTTTTAACCATGGGTGAATGATTTAAAGGCCTAGGCTTAAAAAGTACCGTGCTACTCCAACAGCAGTCTTTTAAAACTGAATGTCAAAAATAGCTATGTGCATAAGCTTATGAGTGATTCTCATTTATTTTACTAGTTTTAATGAGGTACTGCTGTCAAGGAAACTTTTTCTTTTAAAACATGGCATGTTGATACATTTGATACCAGTTTGCAATGATAACAGCATCATTCAAGATGTACAAATCAGTGGTTTTTACTTGCTGGAAATCATAACTAGCCACCTTATATTACTGACTTGGCTGCTAATAAAATCTTACAAGGATTCAGGAATCAGTTATGCTTTCCATTTATGGTCCTGATGTTAGTGAACCACTTCAGAACAAATCCTGTGCATTCAGCAGTTTGACATTTCACTTCATAATCGTAGCGCCACTCTCAGCTTTATAGGTGTCATGGAGTATTCTCCTTTATTTTTTTAATGTTTATTTCTTTTATATTGACCTGTTACTTGTCTTTCGTTTTTGCCCATCTTACTGTCATTGTCTGCTGCCTCTGTCTGGTTCTTACATCACAAACTCAGCATGTCTTGAGAACAGCAGACATTAAAATTTCCTGCTGTAAAATCTATTACTGTAATGGGGAGATTGTCAGTCTCTCAGTGGGCAGTAACTTTCGCACTTCTAGATGTCTAGTGCTGTGACATCTTGAATTTAGAATTTTAATGGTTTTAGGAGTAGAAAGGAATAGTAATAATCACAATATTTTTACTTATAAATGCAAAAGAGAGTTATGTTCTGTTGTTGTTTGTACCTTCCCATTTTGGTAGAGCAAATGGTTGTAAGTTTGTAATGTGAAACTTCATTGTGTTTTTGTGTTTTCACAGTCTGCGCTACACTATGTGCAAGTACTGTTGTTATCTGAGAGTAGCGTATTCTGTGAATCTGAAGCTCAGTGTTGATTCTCATGGATCTTTTCCTAGACAAACTTTTTTTTTTTTTGTGATGCTAAAGTATGTGCGACTAAAGTTATGCATGCATGTTTCTGGCACAAGGCTGTCATGCAATTATTAAATAAAAATAAAATCAACAGTACTCAGGTTTTTTTTGTTTTGTTTTTTTTTTAAATGTAGTTTTGACTAAGTAAGGACAATATTCCTTAAAATAAGGCTTTAAATGTTGGAGTACCTTCTGGCAACTTTGAGTGAGTAGAAATGATGAAACCTAATTTCCCTTTTGATTTTTGTTTTCTAAGTGATATTGTAGTTTTTTATATGATCAAAGTAATAAACGAACCAAGTTGGCATACTTGGTGGATGTTTAGAAGTTCTTGTTTTATAGCAGCTTTTACTAAATGAGCTAATTTTTTTCATAGAAAAAAAGTCATTAATTTACAATATATGTACCTTTTCAGGATATAATTTATATGAAATTTTGATTAAATCAGTACAGTTTGCCTTTCCTTATTTTTCATCAGAATGCAGATTATGATTATCCTTCATCTACTGAGGAAAAACTATTGCCAGTAGGTACCTTTCTATCCATATGTTAATGCCCTGGTCTGTAAAGAGAGCTTACTTTCATTCCAGTTTTTTCAAGAAAGAGGAACTTGAAGTACAAAATTATTTTCATAAATCTGAGGTTCACAAGATAGACTCTCTGGGCTTGAATCAGTCTGTTGAAACACAGGGGTCCAACACCATTTGAGACTGCTGAAGATATTTTGCCTTGCTCTGTCAAGCCGGAAGAATACCAGTCTCTGTGAAACCAGTGTTTGTATTTAGAGCTTGAGCAGATGTCACAGATAACAGAGAGTGGTTCAGGTGTCAGTGTATGCCCAGGCAATTGAAGCGAGCCATCTGTCATTGTATTCTCTTATTTATACCTTTTGCATAAGTCCTAAAAATTAACTGTGTTCTCCTACTCTAAGAGGCAGTCAATTCTCTAGCCTGACTAGAATAATTTTGTATTTTGATACTGGGAGGCGACCTAGCCTGATAGGCAAAAGGATGACTTAAGTGTTAGGGTTCAGTTTCCTAAAACAACCCCATCCCGATCCCCCCCAACCTTTCTCCTCATAAACCAAGCCCTCGCCCAACTTATGATGAAGATGCCACCATTTTGACTCACGAGCTGACTCAGAGAGGTCATGTCTTTGTGACATACCAGCTGTAGCAGTTAATTCTGGTGCCTAGGTATCGCTGATAAGTGATGTCCTCTGGGTGGGCTAGTGCTGTAAGAGTGAGATTTGCTTCTGTTCCATGGATTTTGTAGTAAATTGCTTCCACCAGTAGGAAGTATAGTCTCAGAATACTAGAAATCATTCTGCTGGTGTTCTTCCATGCAGTTTCTGTTGCTCTCTGACATTGTCTGGAGCTCAAACGCTCAAACCAACACACCTCCCCTGCCCCTTCCCCCCCCCCCCCCGCCTTTTTTTAAAAATTTTCCTTCTGTTTTTGTCTTTTTCCTCTCTTCTGTATATAGAGACAAAGCTTTGTATGAAGATGGTTTTCACTTGATTAACCTGTTTATCTTCTGGGACCTTCTACAGGGTTCACCTCTACTGGAGGTGAATCGCTCCTGCAGTTGCTGCCAGGCTCACTAGGTTTGGCTTAGGGCAAACATACTGTGGAGATAAGCACAAACTTGCAACTTTTTCTCTGTTTTTCTGAGAGTCTGTGGGTTATGATGTAAAAATAAAGAAGAAAAGTTGAATAGCAGTATTGCAGATTTGAAACACTCGTGGCTTGCTTACTTTATTTCAAAGAAGACACTGTAGCTATAAATACACAATTGAAAATCCCTGACTTAGTCTGAGCAGTAGAGGACATTTGTATGAATGAATAAGAATAAATTATATACCCACATCCAATGGTAACTCCACTAGGGTAAATAAACTGTAGGTGTTACTTGTAGTATAACTGAGCTTACGCAGCCTAGCAGAGATGTGAAATTTGAGCTGAACATGGGAAGATGCCTCAGCTGCAGGTTTAGTGTCACCACTGTGCTTGCTGCTTGAGTGTGTAGGACTTGTTATATGCTACTAGTTAAGAAATCTTGAGGTTTAAAATTCTTGAAAGGATCTTAAATGATATATATATAACTTGTACTGGTTTGATTTTAGATAAAACCCACAATAAAACATATTACTATCCTTTACAAAAAGGAGGTTATTGAAGTGTATTTTGAAATAATTTTCTGAAATGTTTTGAAGCAAAAGAAGTTGAATGAAGACCTTCGTGGCTAGTGTTGGTTGTATTCAGTTTTTAAGGTTTGTCTTTCTGCTTGAAGCATCAACTAACCACTTGGAAGCTGTCAGGAGAAAACGTAGAATCAATCAGCTTGAAGATGTCCTCTTTCTCCAAGGGCCACCTCTTCACTCAGTTACAGTATTAAAACCAAAGAAAAAGGTGTATTAATGCTTTAGATAAAGTGCACTTTATGGCTTATTATAAGGCCTTCCATGCATTCTTAGTATGAAATACGTTACTTCATTCTTTTGTGAATTTATAATCAATATAACCAAATAACTTCAGTTAACATTCTCTGTTTGTTCTCTGTATGTAATACGGTCTCATATATTCATCACCCTCATCAGATCAGTTACAAACTTTTACATCTTAACAACCAAAACACATGATCTTGCTTTTACCATGTGACATCCCATGTGGTTGGGATTCCGGGGAAGAATTTTTAACTGGAAGTTTCTGTTGCAAATATGTATCTATGTATCTATATATAAAAAGATGGATTGCTCTAGGGAGCTAGGACAGTGCCTGCTTTAGGGGGCAGTCCAGTTTGAAGTATCCAAAAAACGTCTGAATGAAAAATAAAACCTTATTCTGTCTCTCTTGGTGTCATTGTGCTTACGTCTGGGTCTTCCAACCCATTCCAACTAAATATTTTCAGTTACTTCTGCGTACTTTAACAGAGGAGAGTAAATGCTGTGTTTTGGTGGCCTTTTCAAACTATGTTGATAACACAGTGTATAAGAAAGACAGAGAAGTCTTGAGTATTTTCATGCCTCGTTCTGGGTGTGGTGGGGAGAAATATGTGATATACATAGAGGAGAAATGTAGTTTGGGTACTGCAATTTTGCTTTGTTTCTTTTCAATACCTTTTTTACTATTGCTGCTTCCAATGAATCAAGAGAGAGAGACTGTAAAAATTTAGTCAAAAAAGGGAAAGATACTATCAAGAACACCCCCCCCCCAAAAAAAAAAATAAATTCTCGTCTCTATGTTCTTCCTTTTTTGTGTAGATGATGACAGACACAAGATTTTAGAAAAAACCTAGATAGGATGGCATTTAGTATGTCTATTGAATGTCTTTGAAATTGACTGTGAGCTAATTCCATGGCAAATATGTTTGAAGTTAAAAGTAATTCTAATACTTTATTGTAGATCAGATGATTTGCTGGTTTCTGTGTACTGTAGATGTATGTATTAATGAAATATTTGAACTAATCAGTTTTAAAGGAATTTTAATGCTGGAATTAAAATTACGGTTTAATAAGAAATTATGTCCTAGGTGATGCTGTTAATGTTTTGCGAACGTTATTGGATAGTTGTCAGAGTGGGTAGTGGGACCTAAGGGAGTCTAGACATAACACATCATGGCGAAAGCTTTCACAGATAATTCTCATTAAAGAAAATCCGAATTTTATATATGATCCCCAAAAGTGGAAACTTTAGAAAAGAAAACAGGAAAAGCTTTTGTAGTTATATGTCTTCTTTGTGTAGGTGAGATATCTGATTAGATGTGGCTTCATGATGTGTTGAAGTTATGCTGATGGAATTCGATGTATTTAGAAGCTGTAAAGAGTGCTGCCTTAGCCTGTTTAATTAAGCGAGTCTCACATCTGTTCTCACTTCGTCTCTGAGGTGCGAGTATAGTTGCAATGGGGTGATAAGAAAAGGATAAAAAAATGATGTGCTAGAGCTTGCTGGGTGTAAGAGGAAGAGAGTTTTCAGTTGGTTAAAATAGACAAAAGAATTAAGGGGTGGCTCTCAGGGTTACCGTATTTTAGACGAATGTGATGCTGGGTAGAGGAAAGACAATGTTTTTTACTGCAGCGAGGCAAAGTCTAACTGTTACTAGAAAATCCTCAGGAAGACAGTGAAACAAACACAGATAGCTGACTTCAAGTCTGTACATCACAGAACTACCTATTGTATCTGTGATTATAAAGCAAGTTACTTGGAGGCGGTGGAATTATTAAAATGCTTTTGTCATGAAAGAAACTGTTAAAGAAATAGTAACAGCATTATGACAAATGTCAGACTTTGGAAAAATCTGGGGTGATTCTAAAAATAAATGATGGATTACACATTAAGCAGTTGTGACATCAGGATGACAATAAAGAGTAATGAACAGTAAAAAAATGTACGTTTTGAAGTGGGACACCCTGCATGGAATATAGCTGCAAAGAGAATAGTAAGAGGACTAAAACCATAATGTGCTAGAATTTGCAGGGAGTAAGAGAACATTTTCTTTTCAGTTCTTGTGACACAGGCATTTACAGTCTGAGTTAACTTTGGTGCAGCCCTGGTTAAACTGAAAGCGGCATGTTCAAGTAATTTACTGAAAAATGACACAGGACTTCATTTTTAGATTTTTATTCTATCTCAGTTAAATTGTGGTTTTGTCTAAATTGCAGGTTTTGTGAGAGGAAATATATCCTCCACTTAAGACAGAGGAGTTACTACTACTAATAAGACAATATTAAACTATTTGGTATGACTAAGTCTATAAAACAGCAACTATCTTCAACTCAGTTTTGGAAATTCCTCTGCTGAAAACAGAGCCCAGAGTGTTTGTGGAAAAGAGGCATGGGGATCTGTGAAATGGAGAGAGAAGAAACAGTGAAGGAAAAAACTGAACGTGAGAGCTTTAAGGGACTGAGTGAGATACAAACAGAATTTCTGTGCTTGCCATTCCAGTGCTTTTTTGCTGTTTGCTTACTCTTGGGTATAGGGGATAAATATTTTTGACCTGTGTGCAAATGGGTTAATATCAAAGAAGTATCTGCTGACATGATGAATTTAATCTCTTACAAGGAGTGGTCTTAAGTGTTGTTTAATACTCTGAACAAAAAGAATTAGGGCATTAAAAGTGGCACATTTTTTGGCACAAACCCAGAAGTATTTTGTTGGAAAAGATAAGGTAAAAGAACAAGATGTTTAAGTTTTAGACTGGATTTAGGTATTGTGGGAGAGGAGGATGGAGAATGTCTGAAGAGAGATGTATGAGAGGAGGATGGAGAATGTCTGACCATTAGTGATGGGAGATAAGAGAGAGGAGGAGGGAGAATGTCTGAACAGAGATGTATGAGAGGAGGGTGGAGAACTTCTGATCTGACAGGAGATGAGAGAACAACTGGGTATTGTGAAGGAAAGTAAGAAAGAGAAACATGGTTATCTAGTAGTCAAAAGTGGTTTGCATGCTCGTAGTGATATATAGCTATGTAACTGCATGAATGGTTTCTGCCCTGAGCCTAGTGGTACATACGGCTGGAATTTGTATACGGACTCAGAGATACAAATACGACGTTATCTGTACAAGGAAGTGTCTCTGGTTGCATCACAACTGGAGCTTGTGCCTTCATACGCCACAAGAATAATAACAAGATATTGGACATTTTTGCAGTGCAGAAGTACAATGATAATTTGGGGTGGCTGTGCCTTTAAAATCTGCCTGTGTTCATTTTTGTCCAGAGCTGGAGAGGAAAATTCTTGAGGTTTTTTTCTAAAGCTGGAGCAAGCACATTTAAAAGGAAGTTTTCATTGAGCTTGGTAAGAAAGGAGGAACTAATTTGTCAGTCAGGTGTCACTGTGTTGTTAGTAAAGGTCTGTATTCTGCATAGTGTGTTGTTAGTAAAGGTCTGTATTCTGCATAGTTAAATAAAATTGTTGGTGCCTTAATAATCGATCTTTGTATGCTTATATTGCTATTCATAACTATTTGGTCCCCACAGATCTGCACTCTAATCCTTGTTAAACTATTAATCTGTGTGCAGCTAGCCCTACTGATCAAAGTGTTTCCAAGTTTGACTTCAGGATCTCACCCTTTTGTGGTGCGGGCTGCAAAAATAAATCAGTGCTGTATCCTGAAGAAGTCAGTTCTTGGATGAAGTTGCATTATTCTGCACTTGTGCTTCCTGATGAGGTTGAAGTAGCTGCTCCACTCAATGAATTGCTTGGCAGTTCTTAATGTTTTTTAGAAAAAAGGTGCTTCTGACAATGCAACTTTAAAATGTGTATGGGCTCAGAGAATGTGTGCAGTTTGTGTGCATTTCTGACTGGAAACAGATCAAATCCTGTTTTACTTGTTTGGTAATCTCTGATTTATTGACTTTACAGAAGTTGTTCTGTGTTTACCTATATACCCTACCCCTGTTTGCGTTCAAGAGAGCTGGTGCACAAGAACTGTAATTGTCAAGTCCAGTCTATTTAATCTTTTTTTATGTCTGTTTAAGGGTTTTGTTGCTCTAGAGCTGTTCCTCTTTTTCCTTCACATGCTGCCTTCCCAAACTGGAAGTGCAATTTCTACAGTAATCTACAGTTTTAGGAAACTGGGGGAGAGTTCTGTTACTGTTACTCGTAGAAAATGTTCCTTGACATTGTAGAAGTTGTTCTCTTGCTTTGGGCGAAGCAGGTAACGAAAAGTTCTGGACAAGCCTGTTGGTTTTCCGACTGAATCATATACAGTCCTGCAGGTTTGATGTTTGCAGCTAGGGACTAGGCACTCAGCACAAGAGGTGTGCTTACAGGGCTTTTCTTCCCATAATGCTCTTTGCAACAGCTGTTAATAATCATGTGTGGTTTACTTATCACTACTTAAAGTTTATAAACTGCTTCAAAAGCATTCTAATTAAGTTCGTTCTTTTCAAAATAGTTTTCTTTCCAGAATCATTGGTTTATTCATAATTGTTATCAAGCAGTTCTCTATCATTTGTTTAAAAAATGAAGTGCCACGTGTAAAAATGTTTCATGCACATTTGTAGAATAGTAATCAACAACTCCTCATATATAACTGGATTGAATGGCAATAATGTTTTCAAAACAGGACAGTTTCATAGTTTTTCTGTTCGTAATCTCTAAATCCTGAACAACTTGTAAAAGAAAAAAAACAAAACCAAAAACCTCCCAAACAGTTTAGGGTATCTTGTAAAAGAATTTAGGGCATAGATGTCTTTTTAGGAAATTATTGCATATTTGGATTTTTTCCCCCCTCTCTGCTTACAAAGTGTTCAGAAAGAGTCAGCATTAATCAGTAAATCTGAACAAAGAGGTCATGTACAATCTGTAATTTAAGAGATATCTTTACTTACAATAATTGCAATGTTACCAGTAGAACAGGTGTATGGTTTACTTTGCCATATTTCTGCCCTTTCCCTCACATAAAATAAAAAGGTGGAAGTTCATTAATTATATTTATATTTATCAGTTTCTGATGGCCAAATCATTGAAAGGAAGAATCTTAGAAAAGTTGTCTAATCTTTACTGCTATGTACTATAGATCTTTGGCTTCTGAAATACAGCACTATATCAGGTGTTGCAGGAGAGAAACAGATGCGCAAACTTTTAGCAAATCATCTCAATATTTGTTTCTTAAGCTTAGAAACATGCAAGAAACACCCAAGGCACACATTTTACACATTATAGAGGTGTTTGGTCGTTTCTTTAAATTTTTTTTTTTTTTTAATTCTGGTACATGTTAGAATCTGGGGAGCCTTTTCTATTTGTTGTAGTGGAGAGTTATGTGTATTATTTTATCTTTGCTTACCATTTTAGAATGACATTCTGGACGTCTCTTCTTAAATCTTCACTTTTTCTTCCTTGTGATAGGGTATTCTGCCTGGAAAAGAGTAAAATCATCCATGGTCGTCTTGTGACTGTGGCTGAAACATCCCTGCAGTGCTTCAGAAGCCCTTTCCCCTTCTTCCTTTTGTGGTGTTGATAAACTTATTAGTTGCTTGACCTTGCAGACCTAGTCTGTCAGACTTCGTAAGAGAAGCTGCCTCACAATGTTATAAGCGTTGTGATTACTGAATCTAATACTCAAAATTATATGGTCTTTGCTTTAGCTGGGGTACAATTAGAATTTATTCAGAGGGTTTTTTTCAGATGAAGAAAACTTTCAAAAAATCTAATGCTCTTGAATTTCCCGTATTTGTGTGGGGTAGAATATGGTAATAAATACCAGAAAATCTGTTCCTGCAGCATTTATGACCCAGGTAAATTAAATGCTAACATCTTAATACAAGAATGATTTATTTTATTTTATTTTTTTAAGCTGCTTTGGCATAGATGTATTTTGACAAGCTTCTACAGCTAACTAAAGATTTGTATTTCTGATTTTGGAAGGTGCTGAGCACATTCAGGTCCTGTTGACAGCTAGCATAATTCAGCATCTCCAAAAAGCAAGCCATTTATTTAATTTCAGACAGAATTTTAGTGTTGTTAATGACTACAATGTGTCTCCTGCGTCCTTTTGGCTCTGCAACTTTTATGAGAAACGCTACGTACACTTTTGTTGGCAGATTCATGTTTTCTGTGAGACAGCTCTTCTGCCGTGTACTCACCGGCTTATCTTGCAAGAGGGGAGAGGTGATAACTTCAATAGAACCATTCAGCTCCTTTGTGTAACATGGGTCGCCATAATCAAATGGGCAGTGATCATTTAGTGCATTTGTACAGAGCCAGTCTGGAGAATGAAGTAGATTTTTCTTCCTCTGGCTTTGTTGCTAAACTCCAACATGTGACAGAATCAGTATTTTGTTTCATAAAAATTATGTGTCTAGCACATAATGGCTAATTTAGAATAATGTGAAATTTTATTGACTGCTGTGCTGCTTATAAAATTGTTACAAAACAGTTTGAATTGGAAAAGCTTTGAATCCAAAGAGAATAAATTTAATGTGAATGCCTTTAATTAAATTTTGCTTAATTTAAATAATGTAATTTGTATTGATTATGCTGCTGCAGTTCATTTGGATTTTTATTTTTAATTAAGATTCACTAATCTTGTTTTACCTTCCAGAGCTATTCATAAAATTACTGTGAAGAAAATGCATGTTAATTAAATTAACACTTACATACATTTATTAAACTAAAATCAGGCCATATTTTTTTTTCTTCGTGAAGGTATTGTTTCTTGTAAGAAGTATTGCTATGTATAACAATCCAACTTTATTCATACTTTTTTTTTTTTTCCCTGAGCAAATCCATGTTCATATTGTCCTATAATGGTATAGGTGCTTCCTTTGTGCTTCCTCAGAGGGTGCCAGCACTACCTTCGGAAGCTGCTGGGATGATTACTAAAGTGCAGCATAATCCTGTTATTTCCTTCGACATCCTGTAACTTTCTCTGTGGTTTCTCCCTATTAGCTGGTGTCTGTGCATCATTGGAACACAGTCTCAAACGTGGATGACTTCTTACTAACTTTCTGGTGAGAAAGTTGCCAGCTTATAATACTGCATATGTTAAAAACAATCTAGAATGAAAGACTTGCTGTATTAATTGAGACCATTAATACTGTGTTAAGGCTTATTGCTATATTACTGGATTTCCCCCCCCCCCCCCCCCCCCCCTTTTGTTTAGATCATTAGCAGTTTTGAAAGAGAGTTTAATATTTTTTTGAGCCAAGACAGGTGGTATACTTGCATTTATTTATGTGTGCAGTGATAAACATGCAGTTTATTTTTGCATCTGTTCATGTGAATAAGGAGACATGCAGAAGATTCCTAAAAATGTTGAAGGGCAGAGAAGCTGAACGGAAAGCTGGGCTGTAGAGCTAATCGCCTGGCAAATGCCTGTACCTGAACACAGGACTGGAAAGCTGAAGACACTGAACTGGTTGCGTTCACAGAGGTACTTGCAAGTATATGTGAAAGACAGAAACCTTTCAAGTGATAGCCTCAAACACCAGGTTTTGAACTAAATTCAGTCAGAAAGATTGAACTATTGTTCACTCACTAAGTAAAACTCTCTTTTTCTTGGAAAGAATTACTTAATATACTGGTAACATAGCGGTACTATGTTAGTTCTGTCATATGTTTTATCGTAAGTGGAGAGCTTATCACTCCCTACAGATACCTGAAAGGAGGTTGTAGCAAGGTGAATGTTGGTCTATTGTCCCAAGTAACAAGTGATAAGAGAAGAGGAAATAGCCTCAGGTTGCACCAGGGGAGGTTTAGACTGGGTATTAGGAAAAATTTCTTCACCAAAAGGGTTGTCAAGCATTGGAACAGGCTGCCCAGGGAGGTGGTTGGGTCACCATCCCTGGGGGTATTGAAAAGACATGTACAGCTGGTGCTTGGTGGACTTGGCAGTCCTGGGTTAATGGCTGGACTTTAATGATCTTAAAGGTCTTTTCCAACCTAAATGGTTCTATGATTCTCTACCAGAGCAGCACCTTAAACACTCTGAGCTAATCACACCTTAGTGTTGTAGCTAGAACCAAAATTATATGGGATGTTGACAGACTAGACAGGAGTCTGTAGCAGTTTGTGTCCTGAGGTGGATGTACTTATAGGCTTTCATATTTCTGGTCATTGTATCTCCTCTGTATTTGTTTGCAATTGGATGACTGATAGGTTTTACTGTTCTTCATGATAAAATCATAGCAGCAATTAACTCTTGAATTGTTCCATCAGTTCTTTCTGCAGTTACGATGATTCCTGCCTGTATGCATAGCGTGGAAAGATAGTTGACAGCAAAAGCATCTTCCTTTCCAAATGGTTTATTAAGTGCCTTTGTATGTTGGGCACACATTTGTGTGTTTGCCTAGCCTGTGGTTATGTACTTACGCTCGCCTTTCAGGCTTCTGTATGATTAAGCATTTTCAAAGTAATTAACAACAGTATTGTCTAAAAGCATTATGAAGCAGTGTTCTTACTTGCCAGGTTTATTAATCTCTTGCTTCCCTGAGATAATGCACAGTGGGTCTCCCTGTCATTAGTGTGAACTAACGCTATATTTGTTTTTCTCTTTCTTGAGTGTCCTCCTAACCAAGATAGTGCATCAAGAAATTAAGTACAAACAGCTGTTATTTTTTAATAATATATTATATTATTTTTTATATAATATAATAATAATAATATAATAACAAAGTTATTATGTAAATGCATTATAGACAATTTGCAAGTCTTAATAAGGCCATTTTTATTGAACAGTAATGAATTTGGACCTTTTGCATGAATGATCTGCAAATGTTCATGTTAAAACAATTCATAATGCAAATTCCTGGATGCTTGAAAATATATGAACATATGGTAGAAAAACTAAAGGAGTAATCAGATGGTCAGATTTGACTGCATTGATATTGTCTGTCTTCAGAAATAAGGTACAAGAAGTTTATTGATACTACAGGACTTTTGAAAACAAGTTAGAATTGACGTAGTTTTGTCAAAACTAGTCATAAGTGAGAATACTGACAGTTAGCCAAATAAGATTTTTTTTTTAAAATGCTTTTTAATTTTTGCAGTGTTTTTAAATATTATCCTTGAGAAGATTAGTTGGTGACTTCTTGCATGGTGTGCACAGGTCTGGCCAATGGACTCTGCTTCCCCAAAAAGGGAAGGCTCTGATTTAGGCAAAGGGGATTTATGTCAAATTTGCTATCTTAGTCCTTTGATAATTGTAGTGACCAGAGAGATAAATGCAAATCTTTCCATGTCATTTCCATCTTTGTTTGGTCATGTCTATAAAAATTACTAGTGATAAACTCTGTTCTGTGCAGAGTCTGAAAGACTCTGATAAACAGCTTTTCAGAAGAAAGAATATAAAGTCAGATGGCACACAGAGGTGGTGTTTCTTGAGGGCTTTCCTAGTGTGTAAAGCTTACAGAATTTATTGAAATTTTAAATTCAGTGAAATGAAGGAAAAAAATGGGTTTTTAGAGAAGACTTCTGGCCTTTTTTCCCCCTTTCTTTTTTCCTTGTGTTTTTTTTTCTTCTGTCCCCCCCTGAAGTAAGTTGTCTTTTTGTTACAGTAGAACTGCTCAGGGTTTCGTTGCTGGCTCTTAGAAACTACTGATACATTATGGTTTACTGTAGGCAAAAACTGAATATAATCTGTTTGCCAGACATGAATACTACATTTATAGTTCCAACAGGTGTGAATAAAAATTGTTCTAGTGTTATTTTATTTACTCTTAGAAGGAATATGCCTTTATAAAGTGCAGTTTTATGGATAGTTTGGCAGTTCAGTTTTTCCTGAACCAAGAAGCCACTTGCTACTTTAGAATTTTTTATGGACCCTGTGTAGTTTGGTGAATACCAGAGGGTGGTGCAGGAGCTGATGAATTCTGGTTTAGGTTGGGGTAGAGTTAATTTTCTTATTACTAGCTGGTACAGCACTGTGTTTTGGAACACACTGGTGTTTTAGTTGTTCTAAGCAGTACTTACTCTCAGTCAAGGACTTTTCAGTTTCCTCTGCTCTGCAGTGAGCAGGTGCACAAGGAGTTGGGAGGGAGCATGGCCAGGACAGCTGACCTGAACTAGCTAAAGGGATATTCCGTACCATAGGATGTCACGCTCAGTGTATAAATTAGGGGGGATTGGCTGGGGCTGTCAATTGCTGCTCAGGGACTGGCTGGGCATTGGTCAGCAATTGTATTGTGCATCACTTGGATTTTTTTCTCTTTGCGTTTTACTCCTCTGTCTTTGTTTCTCCTCTTCATTACAATTGTTGTTGCTGTTATTATTAAATTTGATTTTATTTCAACTACTAAATTGTTCTTGTCTCAACCCATGAGTTTTACCCTTTTCCTGATTCTCCTAACCATCCTTCTGGGGTAGGGCAGGGGAGTGAGCAAGCAGCTGTGTGGTGGTACTTTGCCAGCTGAGGTTAAACCATGGCAGTCAGTCAGCATGATGATGAACAAGCTCCAGCCTACTGGAACTGTGTTGTGCCTATGGAAATAGACTGAATTTTGAGTGATTCCTCTATTACTGTAGAACCATTACAGGATTTAGTAGATCTCTTTATTTAAAATTATATTTGCCTTTCAGTATAAAAGTTTGTTGGTTGTGGTGGGGGTTTTTTTGTTTGTTTTTTGTTTTTGTTTTAGGGGGTGATCACTTTGGGATTGCTTATACAATAAAGGCACATAGTCTGATGGATACTTTTACCAATACTTGGCATCCTGGTTGAATTTTTGGTTGTAGTTAGTCTGTCACCCTGTCACTCTTACAAATGACTGACTTTTAATTGACTGATTTTTGTGGGGCAAACTTTTTCATAATCTAAACTGTTGCTCAAAATCTGACCTGTTGCTCCATGTGAAAAAATACTCTTCATCTGTTATTTGCTCTTCATTATTTGCATTTAGCATCTTTGACTTTTTTTCCTTTCCTCATAGCCCAGAAAAGAAACTGTTTTACTTTATATTTGTCCTTTACTGTAATTGTGAAATTGACTTTCAGTATTGTTTAATCAATTAAATAACTACTCGGCAGCACTACTTCACTGCAATATAAAAAATGTACACACAACTTTTTAATGAGTGATAATACTAAGCAGCAATCTGAGACTCTCTTTAAGGCAAGTATTAAACATAATCTGCATTCTTTTTCTAATTCTGAGAATACTTTCTCTCCTGTGTAGGTGAGCATTGGTAAACCTCCTGTCTTCCATCCTTCAGGTCCTAAGTTTTTGTGCAGAGTTTATTTTCTGAATGTTCAATCTCCTCAAGTATTTTTCTGACAGGCTTTGGTTTTTAGCACTCTGAATGGGTCCAGATACCAGAAAAGAAATTACTTTCTGGCCATTCTTCATTCTTAATTTTGTTTACTGGGAAGACAGGTGCAGAAAAATTCTAGTTCCAAGTTCAGGAAATACCCAGTTTAAAATTTCATAACATTGTGTGTTTCATTCAGGTTACCATACAAGAAGCAATTTTCAAAGGGGGCAGTCTGCAATAATGAAATGAGATGGTAATTCTTTTAAGACAAGGATGAAATTAGCACAACCTGACCCACAGCCTTAATGCAAGTTCAAAGATAGAAGTTCAGTGAGCCATTGGCTTCATTTGATCTTTGAGGATTATTAGTTTATCATGCAATTTTTGGCCATCTTGTGTACTTCCTCAGAAGGGCTTTAAAGTAAAGATTGTTTCTGTTACTATTTGCTTTGCATCTCCTTTGGGCTAGGACTCCTTCTGTAATCATGTCAATTCTGTGATCAGCATTTCAGCTTAAGAGAATAACCTGTGTTTTTAAGGCTTCTTTTCCTAAATTGGCAGTGATGGTCTTCAGTTGTTTTTTCCCAAGTCCATCCTGACCTTTTAGGTCCTTACACTGAGCATTTCTGATTCAGAACATCAGGCCTGCTTTTCATGAGATCCATAAAACTCTCAATTATTCACATCTGTCACTTCAGAATGACCAGAAGCTACGCTTATAAACATTTGTTTTTCTACCTTGGGGACGATTGTTTTGTTTTCATGTGAATATCTCAAGACCTTCTAAAGTCCCATTTAAGGATGTACATAGACTGGGATTTATGTGTGGTGGTTGACACTGGTTTTGCTTTGGAAACTAGAAAATGCTATATAATTTTAGGAAATCTCTCCAGTTTCTTGGATTTAGGCAATATGTAGTGCTGCTTTAGTGCAGCTTGACATGGTTTACATCATATCATCAGTGTCTTCCCCCAGAAGAATGTTAGGGGAACACTGACTTGGTGAGGCTGGAGGACCCTGCATGATGAGGAAGATAGAAAACTTCCGTATTTTAGGAAGTTCCATCTTCGCATCCTTTATGAACCTGAAACCCTTTATAGGAGAGGATGGCAGCGGGTCTGTTGTCAGATGGCCACAAGCAGCCTCTACATGGTCAAATGTTTTTTTTCTGGTGAAATACGTGAATGAAGATGGCTGCAGTCTTTTGCTTTGACCTCGATCTTACTACGTATATATGGAAAACATTCTTAGTACACTTGTCCTGATGATGATGATGATACCTATGTTGAAGTCCTAGTTTGGCTTGGTTATTGAGCTGTTTATCTTTCCCAAGACAGAAATGATGAGGAACTGAATAAGCAGTAAAACTATAGGTAAGCTGGAAACTCCACTGGCAAAAGTACATGTTTCTGGGGTATATTTCAATTGTTGCGATAAAGTGAAAAAGATTTATTTCATAGAAACTTGGTAAGAAGCACTTTTATGTGTCTGAGTTTTTTTTTGTTGTTGTTCTTGTTTTGTTTTTTTTTTTCCTCTTGTTTTATTTTTTCCTTTAGTTTGATAATATCTGCTTGTAATTTCTGGTCTTGTCACTGTAGTTGAGTGTCAACATAGTTCATAGTTGAACAGTGAATGAGAGTATGGGTGAGCTGGAGATTGCTGCTGTGCGTACATATTGGGGTAGCTGCTTATCGCGCTGATAACTAAGTGCTTTGTACTTCTGATGATGCTCAAGATCCTCAACAGGATTTTACTTCTTTTTTTTTTTTTTTCCTGCCCCCACAGAAAAGTCCATTGATACGTGTCCTGAAAAATTTAGAATCTAAGCAATGAGTTTGGGAGGTAAATGAAGATTACAGAGAAATGGATAAGGAGGAATGTAGGTTATGGGAAACAGTGATGCCATTATTCTGGTGAGGCAAATACTGTTCTTGGTGGTTCTAAAAATAGTTTGTTTTTAATACAAAGTGTGATAATAGTGTAAGACATTCTTCAGAATTGTGGTTTTAGAAGCCATTTGCAAGCTGAAATTCCAAAGGCTTAGTTGTCATTTAGGACAACAGTCAATGAGTAAGCCTGATGGAGGGAAGTACAGGATCATCTTTGTTAGTTGTGTTGGCCATAATGGACAGAAGTTCTTGGTCGAGGTAAAAAAACCCTAGGTTGGATTTATAATGAATCATATATATTGTAGAAACTGAGATCATACCCTAAAAAGACTGAAGTGTGCTGTGAAGCTTTAGCTATGGAGTTTAGGATCTTAATAGGCCTTTATTTGTATTTAGGATATATTGAGGAACTTTTTTTTTTTTAAAAAAAAAACACAAACCCACAGTGTAGCATGATGACCTAATCCATGAAGTCTCAGTACAAAGGAATGTTTTTCGGATTAGCCAATGTTTGGAATTGGGGTTGTTATTGGGTGGGAAATAAAGCCCTGGAATGAGATAAATGTGGGCTGCCTTTCCCATGAGAGCTCAAACCTGATGATATTCTGAGGTCCGTTCTAACCTGTGTGATTCTGTGATTCAGTGCAGTGTGAGTAAGAATGCTGTATGGAAAAGCGTGATTTTAGGACCAGACTTGAAATTATTGTACTTTAGGATAGATGTTAACTTTTGGGTTTTTTTATTTGTTTTGAACAAAGAAATAATGGTCAGCAGTATAGCAATGAAATAAAGAGGTGTTCCACTTTGTGTGGCAGTACCCTTCTTCTCTTACACTAGTTGCTGGTTTACTCCTATTCCTGTTTACAGCTTTGACATGTTTCTTTTTTGGCAGCTGAATATTTCTGTTTAATGAATTTACCAATATATGTTGATTAACCATCTGCTAATTATAAAAGTCAGAGAAATACTAGTATTTTGTCAAGGGTCCTATTTCTTTCCCTTTCAAACAGTTCTTGTTATTACCTTGCAGTATGTATGCGTATTGTAAATAAAGTATATGTTGTTGTATTAAGACACTGTGTACTATCTGTGTGTGGGCAAGACAAAATTATGGAAAATCATAATTCAAAAAGTGTTCTCTTTTCTGTTTTCTTAAACTTGTAGAGTTTTAGTAAAAGTGGCTTTTAAAACAGGACTGAAAAAAACTTGATGTTAAGATGAGCATAACTCCCATTTAGTTAGTACTATAGTACTTTAGTTAGTACATCATTGGTACTATTTCCTTTTATTTGCGCATTTTATCTCAAGCCTGAACTCCTTTGTGGGTTAAAAAACTCAAAAAGGCATTATGAAAACATCCTATTGAAAAAATGCAAGATCATTATTTATGTGCTGGGACAACATACTGCATTGTGTCCAAGGTGATATTATTATACTATGTGTGCTGCTAATCATATTTTTAAGAAGAATGTAAAGAAATCAGAGGCCTGTATAGATTAAATCTTAAATATGTGATATGAGATTAAATTACCTAGCGTGATCTAATTAACACATCATAAAACTGCAGTTAAGGTAAAGCATTTGTGCTTTAGCATATGCAGGACCAAGCAGTTAAAGGCTGGAAGGGAATTTAGGCTATAATTTGATCTACCCGAGCCTTTCAAAGTAGGATCAGCTGTATCTGCGTTGCTGCGGTTTATTTGAATTGGTTGTATCGAAGATACTAGGCTACACAAGGCTAAAGCTAAAATGAGCAACAGTTCTTGTAACTCTTCCGATACAAGGTGCAGAATTAGGTCCCTCACACAGTTCTGTCTGGCTTCAGCAGGTGTTAATAACACATTAGCATCACTAGCAGTAAGTTGTAGTGTTTGGAAAAAAAATATCAAAAAGGCAGCAGTAATTTCTTCCACCTAATGATGAAAATATTTATAAATGTAAATCCAGTGTTTAACCAAGATGAGATCTGGAGGCCATATAAGAGCACACAGTTTGATTTGTAATCTGAGTAAGTATATTTCAATCATCAAACAGTCTGTATAGGTTGGCTACAAGGTTCTTTCCTAATGTTTCCTCCCATATAATTCCTTTTAAAAATTGCCTTTGAAAATCAATGTGGAGTAGACTATTTTACTTACTGTTAAACAAGATACAATTTCTTATTCTTGTCAAGGAAAAGATGGTGTTCATAATATGCAGCTTGGTTGAAGAAACATTTTCATATGGTAAGTAATTCAAAGGGAGATCATCCAGGTAAATTTATCTTAGAATAAAATGAAATTAGCAAAGTTCATTTTCAACTCTTGGAGCAGAAAAAACCTAGAAGTGCATGTTTTATCTTCTTTAGATCTCTTTTATATTGCTGTGATTGCTGACAGTCCTTTGAAAAACAGAAATTACATTTGGGATCTGTTGGAATTATTTCGTAGCAAAACTAATATTTGAATTTCAGTGCTATATGTTATTCAAAGTGTTTATTGGAGCACCAGCTCTGATTTTATGTCCAATTTTAGCTGTTCATCAGCAGAGGGCAATGTAACTTCATACATTTCCTTGAAAGGATTTAATTTGTTGATCTTTTTCTAGTTTTAACTAAAGGAGCACCTACTTGTAAATACTGAGAAAATACGTGAACTCATGATGAAAGAGAGATGAGCTGTGGTATTAATATTCCTTATGCACTTTCAGATGGTTGTATAAACTTCTTAGTTGTTGTACCCTATGGGAGGTGTTCTCTAAGTTCACAAGCAGAGAGGTAATGTCCCGACTTTGTGGCAAAACATGCTATTACTTTTTTTTACTGGATTAGCTGATGCACCCTTTCAGTGTTTTGGTTGGGTTTTTTACCACTTTTTTTTTGGGGGGGGGGGGGGGGGACGGGACAGACTCATGCAAAATTTGTGAGTCTTTCTGTCATTTCTTTTTACATCGGTTTTGGTTTTAATGTGGGATTAAATCAGTTGTGAAGAGCTCATAGAACTTTACAGACATGAGTATGTGTATTGTAAGTTAAGTGTACTGAGAAGCTGTGCTGTGATAATTAAGAAAAAGTAGATTTGGGTCTCTATTACAACTCATTCATTCTGTATGTTGTGACAAGGAGAGTTTTCTTTTACAGCTGCAGTGTTAACATGAGCCTTTTCAATCCTTTGGAAGCATGTGTACCATAACCTTTTACTGTACACCATGTTAATGTTAATCTGTTATGATAGGTCTTTGATTTTTGTGTTGACATTTAAATTTTCATTTAGTTTTTCTTTCAGAATGTATCAGGAATCCTAAAATGGATATTCATGTGTGGCAATTTTTTTTTTTTTTTTTTAATTTCCTGTTTCTGATGCTCTTGAGGCATATTCAGAAAGACTTCAGACATATGGCTTCTTGTTTTTCAGCTCCTTTGGGCATCACACATTCAAAGAGTCTACTTTACTGTCAGAGCGTAAATACAATTCCCACTAACAGCCTGGGACAGGCAGCATTTACCAGTGTTAAAACATGAGGCTAGGATTAAATGATTTTGAGTTCTAGCTCTAGCTCTGCCCTTGGCTTGCTGAATGACCTTAGGCAGTTGCATCCATCTTTACTTTTGTTTCAAATGCATTGGATAATGCTGGTCTTCCTTTATTACCAATTTTTTTTTTTTAAGATTAGTTTGCCACTGTTTAAACTGTAATATTTAAAATGCAGATAACAGTAGAATTCCTTTAAGTGCTGCATGCAGATAAAAATGGCGGAACAGATAATGAAAAATTATGTACTTGGTATAATGTAGCTTTTGCATTTATTTTTTTACACAGATATTTTGGCTCATGTATTATGTTCTAGCTCCAGATCTGCCCCTAATTACAGGATTTGATTAAATCATTCAGTCTTTGGCACTATCACTCTCTTGCGAAATGGGAGCAATTTCAAATCAACTGCAACAGATACTGAAGTCTTGGTCTGGGAAACATAAATGCAAGTAATAATTGTTATGGCTTTTAAAATTTTATTTAGAAAAAAATCAGAATTTTCATGTAGAAATATAATGCTGATTATATGGTTATATTTCACAATGCACACAAAAGTTTAATTAAATACGGCATTGTTAGGTGAGCAAGATGAACATAGCATTATAACTGTAAATAATTATAATTATTTATGTTTATATATAATATATAAATATATATTTATATTTATATATGTAATTATAAATATAACTAACAATGTGTACGTTAGGTAAACAGTTTAAAAATCACCTTTCTAGCATCTTAGACTTTTCATTTTCTTTATGCTAAAAAGTGTTTTTCTTTTTTGAAAAAAGCCATTAGTTGAAGTGTATACTAAGAGAGTTTTATAGACATCTCACTCCAGTTGGTGATCTTTATTATCTATTAAAACAGGGTTAAGTGAGGAAAAAGAAGAAGCTAGCATAACAAACTGGATGACTGCAGAGCTAAACCATTCTTGTTTTCACTGCTATATCCAGGCACATGTATCTGAACATTTACTGCATCTTGGTAGAGAGATGGAAACTTCTTAAAATGTACTAACTAGATAAATTATCATACCACCACAGCCTCAGACATTTGATTTTGTGACATGTTCTAGGGCAAAGGGGAATGGTTTTCTTCCTAAATAATTTTGATGTTTGAAACATCCTTGTTATTAAAGTGCTCTTAATGACCAAGTATGTACGTCACCGCTGCTATATAATTATTATAGATGTGATATTGAATGAATGACGAAAGAGCTTTACTTTGAAGGCTGTAGGACAAGTTGAGACATAGCTAATTTTATTAGGCACATTTCCAGAGTGCTTATTTAACATGGGGATTAGTGACTAATGAATTTAGTGAAGATGTTTCTGGGTAGTAATATACTAAGTAAGTTTTCAACAGATACTGCCTGAGTTCCATCTCTTTCTGCACCAGACATTTTAGAGTCTTGGAGGATCTGATTCATGAACAAATGTATCTGGAGCATCTTACTCTGATTGACTGTTAGAATCTACTTTCAAACCAATGAAGGGACAAGCTTCTTGTCAGATCTGGTGCTTCCATAACATTTTATTTTATGTAGTTCTATTTAAACTATTCACATTTTAATTAGGAAAATTGGGGGATTTTTTAGTTCACCTCTCAAACGCCATTTAACTAGTTATATAATTAAACTTGTATTTATGCAATTTTAGTGCAAGAGAAAAGAAACTTACAGCTACAAGTGTGTTTTCTTGTGGGTTTTGTTTGTTTGCTTGGTTTTTGTGACGTGTTTCATTTTTTTTTTCCCCTGGTGACTGCAATTAGAAATAAATGCAATGTAGTAGTTTCTGGGACTTGAGATAATACTGCAGGTGTGTAGTAAGTATCACTGCTCCTATTCTGTGTGATGATGAGATGGCAGAGATTATTATAATAAAAACATTAATACCCAACATTTAGTATATTTGTGTTTAAAAGTGGCAGGTAGTAAATAAAATAGCATGGATTCGGTTTCTTTTTTTTTTTTTTTTTGAGACACACACACACACATGTTCCCCCCCCCCCCCCCTTTTTTTTTTCTCTCTCCATCCCCTAATTTTTGCTGGTGTTCTTGAGAACCGTTTCTTTTGAAAGGAGTAACGAGAGCATTTTTAATATTTAAGTTAACATAACCTGCATCAGTTGTCTGATCTCAGAACTCTTGAATCCATTTTTTGTTGTCTGGATTGTGCAAGACAAAAGGGTGTACGTTAGGAATATGGCTTATTTAGGTGACACCTTAACACCTGGACACCTACCTCTTACCAACTTGTTGCAATTTGAACCTAACACTTCATCAACTATGTTTTTGGACACTGAAATGAGAAGATAAAAATTCCAGTTATTTTGCCTTTACCTGCTCAGGTATAGAACGTACAATTTGAGATACGTGTTTTCCTAGATGCAGTGAGGTGCTTGAATACCTCCGTTTGGTTGCCATCCCAAATGATACTCCCCTTCTTCCCTTAAAAGAAGCTGGGGGAGAAATTAATCTTAAAGAAAACAAACATTTCCTTCTCACATGATTGACAGTCTTGCTTCCTCTTGTGCTTCCTTTGCATTTCTTTGCAATTACATGAAGTAGTGCCTTCTTTTGCGCATAAGTACTCCTTTAGTCCTTCACTGAAAGAATATGTAAGCTGAGACATACTACATGCATGACTCATTTGTAGATGATTTCACTAATCATTCTGCATAAAATCTGTCCTTAAAGGAAGCTGAAACAGTAGAATTCTCTGTACAGTGCTGAGGTGTGAGGGAAAGTCTGGGGAAAGGTGCCTGTACAAACTGGGTGAGGAAAGCGCCTTTCCTTACTTTCTGCAGAGAGGAGTTGCTTGGGTCTTAAGTATCTGTTCTCTTACAGCACCTTGGCCTCAGAGATCCTCTGCCAAAAGGTTTTATTTTCTGCATGGTGTGCTGTTGGATACCTATTGCATTCTACTGTCCTTATTGCTGGTTTCAGGTCTGTTATGTAGATACTAATTTGATATATGGGTTTTTTGACATGTACTTGGTAAGAATGGAAGGCTGACCCAGAGCTATGTATCTGTGTTTCAGAGATTTCCAGAAATGGGCATTATGGTGATTAATGAGAGGAATACAGCAGTCCATTACCCAGTTTCATGTCAGTCTGCAGCACCAAGGTGCTGTGATATGAATAAGGATGTATTAATCCAGAATGCATCCTAAAAATTAAATGAAATATTATGCCTCACATGAGGACAAGGACGGAGTCCTGTGCAAAGTCAGTTTAAATGGATTTGGCATGTGGTATTCCCCAAGTCATAAAGAGGCAATACTTTTTTTGTAGTGAGATTCCACTTTTGTGTTCCCACTGGGGTTTCTGCCTGCTCTACAATGTTACTAGCTTATCAGTTTTCAGAGTTGGACTTCTGTTGTATTATTTTTTTTAATGAGTTTTATATATGGAATTTTATTCTGTATTCTCTTAACATACAATTGTTTAATATGTTTCAAACTTTTTTGTCTGTTAGTGAAAGTATAATGATGGAAATGGCCAATAGAACTGCATATGAACTTAGGTTTTTTATGTTTCTAATTGTATGGCATTATTTAAAATATGTTCCGTTTGATCTTTTATCTTGACATAATTTGCTGACTATTAATATGGTGTTATTTCAGACTTAAGCTTAAAAAGGATTAGGTTGTATCCTGTTTGTCATATTTTCTCATTTTAATGATGTCCATGTTTTGTGACAGCTGATAATTAATTTCCAAATCAAATTCTCTTCTCTGCCTGAATCTATTAGAGCATGTTAAAGAAATGCTATTTGGTGCATATTCTCTGAGGCTATAGTCAGATGTCTTTTCTTTTTTTCCTTAGTTTTGCTGTCTTAATGGAAGTAATCTTAGCACTGCTGGGTTCCTTGGCATTTTTGAATCAAATCATTGTGCTTACAGAGCAAGCAGGTACTTGGCAGAAAATGGATGGTCTTTTACTTTGTTATGATAATACATAGGAGAGGTGAGGCCTGCCAGTGAATCTGTTAGAAGCAAACAAAAAACGTTTTGGAAAAAAATCTGAACAAAGTTTCACATTTTTGAAACCACACTACTTTGTTGTAAGTCTTGATAACTTATTCAGTGTTATATTAAAACACTGTTCTTACTGCAAGGCAATACAAATATGGCTGTTAAAAAAAAATAAAATCACTGCAATGCCCTTTAACCCATTGCTATGTTTAAGATTAATCAAAAGGACATATCCTAGTATCCTGTATTTCTTCTTTTAATTAGGAACCTTGTTATGTACCGGTCAAGCTTAGCTTCAGATTTCTGTTCTATACCTTTGATTGTTTCTTTAATTCAAGATAAAGTAGTTTTCGATGGCTGAAATAGTTCACTAGGTAGAAACAATCTGTATCATTGGATTGCAGTCTTGCTGGAGGTAAGATATTTTAAAAACAAATGGACATACTTATGAGAACATAAGACCTTGCACATATACCATATTTTGAGGGAAACTGTATGCCAAGCAGTTGTAAACTTTTTTCCCACACTCCAAAATGTTGATCGCTTTCCAGAATTTTTTCTGGGAATATGTTTATTCCTACAGTGCATATCCTAAGATGCAGAAGAGTGGTGGTGATTTGCTCTTTATCTTAAAATTTAATGTGAAATAATGATTTGTATGAGCAACTTTTCTTGTTACGAAAGGCATTGTGTTATCCTTCATTTAAGCAACTGCATATTGCTATAAAACAGATAAGACTATGTGTCTTATAAGAGGAAAAGAATGCTTTTGATTATTTTTCTTTTAGCAATCTAAATCCCATATTTCTGAGCTTAAAATAACTAACAGGATTAGCATTGGAAATATATCTGTGCAGCAAAAATATAGTAATTCTATGCATAAAATGCACTTCATTTTTCAAGTGTGTGAAGTGAATTGAAATAATGAATCTAAAGATAAAAAGAGGAACATTTCTGAAGTACTGATTCTAGGAGTATGATATAAGAATAAAAATTAGTTTGAGATTTATAATGGAGTAGCTTTTCTGAAAACTAAAAATAGTAAATGAAAATGACATTTAAAAATTTTTAAACCTTGTATAATGCATGTCACATCTTCTAAAATAAACATACAATAATTTCAAAACTGTAATATAAACAAAATAATAGGAGACTTAATTTTACTTTGATAATTGTAATTAGTATAATAAAATTCTAAGTGGGAATAGTTTTGGAAATTGGTATTCTAGTCAGCATATTTAATTGTTTTGGAAATTGTTAGCTGCTAAGCTATGCCAGCTGGTAATTGGAATAGTAACAGGTGCGGAAAAATCTCTAAATTATAAATATGTAATAAGTAAATATTACAAAATACCTAATTTCAAACTAAAAATGAACTATGCTTCATTGTAATCAGATTAAAAATGAATATTGTAAATATGTTTAGTTTTGATTGTTTTGGAAAAAAATTCATTCACACTCATGTGAAATGGAGATGTCCACTGATAGCTAATAGCAGAGTACTTCATTGGAAAAGTAGATGGTATCTAAATAAACAGGTTCTTGAGCTTTTCCAAAGTGAAACAATAAAATTGGCTGCTGTTCACTGCTATAGTTTGTCTCGCTTCTGGCTTCTCATGTTTACTGTTTTTCTCTTCACTTTTTTTTTGTGGTGGTGGTGGTATGTGATAATTCTGACGATGAAAACATCCAGATGTTTTGGGTACATATTTTATAAATTTTAATATAAAACAACGTATGCATACGTGTACAGAGTGTATACACAGATTTGGCTTGGTGCTGTGTGCCAGCATACTGTTTTTGTTTTTAATTCTTAGTGTTTAGGTAAAGCTTATGCGGGAAGTCTTTACAATGTAAGGAAATCATGCTAGAGTTCAATGTGTATGTTTTGTGTCTTAAACTATTATGTGTTTAATTTAGAATTTCTCTGAAATAGAGTAACCATGGTTAGGTATCTTACTTAGGAATAATTTTGAGACAGAGCGTGGTTTTTTTGTGATTTTACATCATTAATGAAACTAAAATTTTCTGCCAAATCTTACTCATCTCCCAAAGACTCTGTAAACCACAATATAATGCTTTGCAATATAGATGAGAATTAGCTTGTATACATGTAAATTTTAGCTTTTACATACTGTAAATGAAGAAAGCACATGATGGGATTTTTTTTTACTGTTTGACTTATGGAAGCTGTGTTGTTTCAGTTAGAAAATACCTGATCTCTAAACATGTCAAATGTATTTTTTTTCAGTACAAGCACTCAAAGAGGGGAGAAAAAAGGTGGTTGGTTCAAGCTACTTTGCCTCTGTACCAACTGAGTGCACTTGCGCTCTTGAAGAAGGCAAATGATGCCTGTGGCACAGCTCATACCAAGTGTATTCATAAACTTCTGACACCTGTAAAGAAGAGCAGGTACACTGAATAAAAACAGTATTCTGCATTTCATCGGCGTAGGAATTTATTTAATTAATTAATTTAAGCTTACTTCTTTTATTTGTGTCCCTTGGGCAGTTCTACCAGCCTTTATGGACAGTTGTTTTATGTGGCCTGATTTCCACACATCATTTCATCTTTGCTTTAAGTTCTGTTGTGTGGTGTTGGAAATAAGATTCCTTCTACTGTTTTCTTCTAGAATGTGAACCTGTGACAGCTTCATTGTGGTTTTGGTAGAGATGACAAGGTGTCCTTGTCTGGGGCTGTAGCCTGGTAAAGATCAGCATGGAGAAAGGAGCTCATCACTTGTATTGTAGTGGTGAGTGACCATACTCAGCAATAGGTGACAGACAGATACTTAGTACAGAATTTGGGTGTGTCTATTTTTGTCACTGTAGGATATGTTGTTATCAGCCAGGTTGAGAGCTGTATGAATACATAGTTTGTCATCTTAAGTGTCCACCCAGTTTGACAGCCTTTGTGTAAACTTGTTTTGTGGTTTAGAGGTAGCACACAGCAGAAAGATGCTACTCAAATGTATGTATGTATGTAAGCTCTGTACCCAGAGCCCTATTTGTTGCATGAACGTGCTGGGGTGTTATGTGCCTTCTGTTCTTTGCAACATGCCTTCAACAGCAGTAGGAAGGAATAAAGACCCTCCTTCCCCCCTCCCCACCCCCCCCCACCCCCCCCCCCCCCCCCAAACCCCACAACAAAACCAAAACCCAAACAAAAACAATAAGAATTAGGAAACCTTAGAGGGAGAAGAGACAACAAGGAAAATGTGGCAAATAAAATGAATACAGGGAAAATTACAAGAGGGAAAGTTTTCTGGGAAGAACCCGTTCTTTAAAAGGACAACTTGTGAGAGGAGGTTGGGATTTTTATTTTATTCTCTTATCTTTTTGTGGTATAGGTGTTTATGTGCATGGGTAACTTCAATTTTCATAAATGCTTAATAAAATTTGCACGGTCTGTTTAAATAGTGCAGTGATACTAGCTTTGGCTATAATTTTTCATACTTTTCTCTGTCCACTTTGCTTTTTGCATGGCATAGGCTGTGAGCTTGTTGAACTTCACTACACACTCATGTTGACAGTCTTCCTCTTTTGCTTTCTCCATGACTGCTCTTTGATTTTAAGGAAACACCTTATGTCTCAGTGAACATTAGAAAGCATTTACTCTGGCACTGTGTTCTTTTCTTTACTTGCCTGGTTCATTCTTTTTTTTTTGTCTGTCAGTCAAGAGTCTGCTTTTAGCTTGTGAGGGAGACCCTTTCAAAAATCATTATTTGTCACTGAGAAGTAAGATATTGATTCTATTTAATATTTGCTAAATCAGCTATTATCATAGCTACTAAAGCTTAATGTTTATTTCAGATCCAAATAATTATTCTGAATTGTTTTGTTTGTATTTCTTAAAGAGAAAAATAATTTTCTTAAACTTGGATAAACATCCAGGCAGGACTAGAAAGATTTCTTTAATGTAATTAAAAAACAGTGAGAAAATACTTACTGACATTAAATAAATTAGTCTTGAGTAATAGAAGCCATGTGTAACAGCTAAAAATACCAAATGAACTGTACGTGACCTGTTGAGGGCTCATTGTTTTAATCCTAAGTATCACACATGTACTGAGACTCTATATTGGATTTGTTCTGTGGAGCTTAGTGGTATAAAAAGTTTTTGTGGAAAGCGGTCTCCACTGAATCATGAAAAAACTAGTAGAACTTAGGGCATGCATGTTTTGTCCAGAGCAGTTTTGAGAGCTGTCATTTCCACAGAGAACTCTGTACTGGTAGAAAAAAGAGGGCACGTTTGCTGATTGGTAGATAGACGTTTATGGAATGAGGTGGTTTTTGGAGAAGACTCACAACGATGAGACTGTTTACAAGGTGTAGTCATGCTGCTGGTGATGAAAATGCTGTTTTGAGGAATTAATGTTACAGCACCCAGGAAAGGAGATGTGGAAAGTACCAGAACACAAAATTACAATTGATACTGAGGAGACAAGAGAAGTGGAAAATAAATATATCTTTCCTACGTTACATTTCCTAGCCATCACTGGGTTGCAATATGCCCGTATGTTACATTTAACAGAAAGTACTTAACAGATGCAACCAATGGGAGGTATCTAAATAGTGATAATGAAAATAATGTAAAGTGTGTCTTTAGTGAATGTGCTTTTTTTTTTGCTTTTTTCTTTTTTTTTTTTTTTTTTTTTCTTCCTGGTAAGGGTGACATTTAACTTTGTCAGACCAAGAATAATGTCTACTAAATGTGAATAAAAATATTAATGGTGAAAAGAAATTAAAATTTCAACCATATTTGGCTGAAAGGATTAGATGTGGTCTAATGTGGGTTCATTTGGAATAGTAGATTTCTTGGATTATTTGTGTGTCATTTCATTGGTATTATAATCGTGAATAATGTATGTGAAGTGTTCACTAATACTTCAGAAAACATTTAGTATTAAAAAGTTTCATACTTCAATTTTAACACTGTTATACTGAAATCCGTATCCTGTGTTTGTCTTCCAAGATTCTAGGAAAGATCTGGGCAATTCTTGTTACTTTTGTTTGTAAGTAAAAGTGCTGTTGGTCTTTCAGCTTCATGTCTAACAACTTTCAAGTATGAAGAAGTAGTAGTATCTGACTACTTATGCGTTCAATCTTTTATCAGTTTGTTTTAGAGATACAGCAATTGGAAAAAGCAGACTGCTAGCCAGAATACATTCTCTTTAATAGTGTTAAATATATTACATTGCATAAATGAAAAGGAAAATTAAAATCAGGGCTCTTTTGATGTTTGTAATGGTTTACAATATTTGGTTTCTGTTGCAGTAACTTTCTAATAGTATTGAACATAGGAGTCACATTAGTTTTTATAGAAGTAATTTGCATAAAAATATAATAGGAGTAAGTTCACTATGCATTTTTAAAGAAGTTTTATTGTTATCATCAGAGTGCTAAAGAAAAAGATGCTGGAGGGCATGTAGGATGGGAAAAATCATCCTGCTTGTGATTGTTAGAAATTTCTTGGTGGTATTTTTAACATTATCAGTGTGTCTTTCTTAGGTGCCTTAGGGAAGCCAGTGTTTACTTCTTATAAAGCTCTGATATGGTAATCCACAGTCATCTTTCAAATAGCTACTGGCTTTTGCTGGGCAAAGAAAATGCAGTCTCTTGTATTACAGGAGAAGATATTTATTGATGGGGTGGTGATATCTTCTTCTGTCCTGTGACAGTGGAGAGCTTTTGTGAATTAGGCTCCTGTATGCTTCTAGAAACTCCAGTACATACCTGTCTGCATATTTAGGTGTATAAGTACTTTTTAAAATCAATCTTCAGGAAAACTTACACTTCAGATTGCACATTCAGATTTAAATCACCGTGTTCCTGTATTTTAACCCATTCCAGTTGCTAAAAATGCTTAAACATGAGGAAAAAATTAATTTGAAGCAAAGATATCAAATCTGTCCTTTAAAATTAAATCAAGACTGAAAAGGCATTAATTAGTTAAGCTTTCCTAGTGTCGTGCTTGTAGTGGAAGTGTCTGAATAAATATGCTGAGCTCTCTGCAGGGGACAGTAGAATTTCTGGGGAGCAGTTTAGACTATTTAGGTGCAAAATTTTTTAATTCAGTGACCTAGATGAGATATGTAAACCCTGGAAAGTTAGTTTTTAAGGTTGAATGTTAAAAAATAGGGGCAGGGGGAGGGCATTTTGTGGTATTTGGACTACAAAGTTGACAGTATTTGAAACTATTTCTCTATAGTAAAATTTCTAGTGCTAGTCCTAGAATACTTCTTTTGGCAAATGTAACACAGTTCAGCAGTTGTAAGATGTTAGTCTTACATTTTCATTGAGGTGCTATACCAGGGGTCCTCAAACTTTTTAACAGGGGCCGGCGCGCGGATGCAGTGGCAGGCAGCCATCTGCGGCTGCTTGGTTCCCCCCCCAGCCCCCGGCAGGGGGGTCTGTAAATACCGGGGGCCGGATTGAGGACCCTGGGGGGCCGTATCCTAGGGGGCCTCGTAGTTTGAGGACCCCGTGCTATACTTCGAGTTTATTTGTATTCTTATTCCAGTTGTTTCTGTAAGTAGGCCTTTTCATGAAGAACCTATCATAGTGATAAAAACAAATCAGATGCACCTTTATGCAGTGTTTCACATACAGGTACTTGTAAAATGTCAACCTGAGAGATTTTCAGACAGTTCATGTCTTTTGACTTGTGTGCAGAGCATCAAGTTGTTTTGTACTTTTCGTTGTCTACAGAAGACTGAAATTGAACAGGTGATATCTTAGTGGGTCATTAGATTATTCTTAAACTGACCAAGAAACAAGAACGAGGTTACAAAATCAAGTATTGAAAAATTAGTCTGTCAAAACTAAGGGGTCAGTTTAACTAATTCACCCTTGTTATGTTAGTATGTAAACTAATTTTATGAACAGATGTGTATTTTTCCCATAGGGCCTTATTCCATTAACAAGATTCACTTATTCAGTATTCCTTTATCAGGGCATTTAATGTGTAGTCATACCATTCATTATTCAAACCAGGCATCAAAAAGAAAGAAAATTCCTTCTAGATGTTTTTGTAATACTTTCATCATTGCATCTATAAACTTCATAAAAATTAATTTAACATCACAATAATCGTGTGACTTAGTTCATTTTATTATCTGCATTTTACAGCTGGGGAACTTCAAGCTCAAAAGCTATAAAGGGTGAAATATTTCGTTGATTTAAAGTGCCCAATATGAGATGCCAATGACTTGCATTTCAAATGTCAGTATTCTCTTGTAGCGCTTTGAACCACAGTTTAGCTGACTTAAACTGCAGACATAGTAGCTCATCACTTTTGCAGCTTCCTTTTGAAATGGTTTATTAGCTACTGCTCATGAAAAATTGGATTTTGTGGTTAGCATGCCATCACACAGGAACTCTATGACTGACTGAGTAAAGGAAGGAATCAATTTCTTCTGGTAGGTGTGCTCTTTTCTTAAAACATGAGATTTACCATACCTTAGTGTGTTCTTTGCTGCATTCTTTTTACATCTTCAAGTGTCTGAAAGGACATGCAGCAGTAGAAATTACAAAATTCCTATTCTGTCCAAGGTTGTATCTGTCTGGAGCATTTAGTGAAAAATACCTGTTTAGAAATAGGTGTAGTTATTTCATTAAAAAGCATACAATAATGTACAGACATGATGGAATGGGTTAAACACATCCATGCAGTTTTGATTCTAGTGTTTTCCATGTGAGAATTTTGATTTTGCAGTGTTTAATCTCTTAATAGATCCTTTAATTTAAGATGCAAATGTATTTTTAAAAAAAAATAGAATTGGAAATTTTCTCATGTGTGATTTGCAACAGGACTTGGAATTTTACATGGTCAGTACGTATCTTTTATGTTAAAGCTCACAGTGATTGGTAGCTGTTACAAGGTTCACTCAGTTAATCAATAGCAGAAAGAATGAGGCATAAACTCTGCCCTTTGGATTAAGTTTTTTTTCGGGCAAAAGAGCAATGTAGATTTTGATGTTCTTTTCTGAGGTCTGGAGGAGACAGTATTCCCATGGTTACAGACCAGTCTGTCACTGGCCTCCTCTGTGTGTGTGCTGTCATCCATCCCGCCTCCCTCCCTCCCCCACGTCTCTTTCCTCACCTGCATCTTTCTCCATTCTTACTCCTGATTCCTGCTTTTCAGAGGTCTTTTCTTCTTATTTCCATCTCTGTTCTTCCAGTGCGTACCTTTCCACCTTCTGTCTGCCCTTATCCAAATCTCTTTTCCAGCTAGTTCCCACTCCTTCTGGCTTTTGTAACTCAAGCAGCTGCGTGCTGTGCTCTCGCGTCCCCTCCAGCTCTGTGTTCCGTCCAGGTAGCTTCACCCTCCTTGGCCGTGCCATTGTTTCTGGCAGTGTCTGAAACTGTGCAGCCACTTCATTTAGTGTAAATCTTGAGGAGTAGTTCTATGCAACACATGCAGTGTTGCCAACAGGTAGACCATCTATGCTTTGTTGGTACAGAAACCTTGGAGCAGTAGAAAAGTTACATTGGAAAGGTGAGGAATAGAAAGAAAAATAATCAGTAGAAGTAGTGAAAATTCAGACTTTTTGCAGATTAATTTTCCTCCCGAATCTTTTAAAAATGATACGAATCCTTATCAGGATCGTTATATTGGATGCCACCAGTATGATGTAGCTACCATTTTACCTGAACTTTTTGCAGTAGTTTCAAAGAGGTCTGGTTACATTAGACCGCGGTCAGCCATTTTGTTTTCCTCTGTGGAAGTTTCCACAATCCTGGTGTGTTCTAAACTTCTACAAGATTCCCTCCCCTCCTCCCCTCCCCCCCCACCCCCCTGGCTCCTTTAAAAATCCTTTCTATTAGGACTGTGCTAGACCTTTTCGAACAGTTAAGACACTGCTCCCTTTGGAGCCTGTTACGGTGATGTTGAGAGCTGTGTACCTCGCAGGAGTTGGTTGCAAACAGTCTGTGTGCGTCCCCAGTGCACAACTTGCTGTGACTGATTATACTTTCGGGGGCATTTCTTCCCTCTAGTTGTTTGAAGAGTGAAAGACTAAATTTGAAACTCAAGTCCTTTAGCTGATTTTTGTTTTGTCTACAAAGCAAGTTTAGTGGTGCTTCAAGCCCGGAACAAAATTGGTGCTTTTCTTCACCTTTGCAATTCTCTTTGGCAAGCCTAAGTTAAAATATCACTTGAGCTCAGAAGTGAATCAAACTAGACTTTGTTGACATGTTATTCAAAACGGAATCCAGCAAAACTGAAAGCCCAGAAATGAACTGGATATGTCAAATGGCCTGTTCCGTATCTGTGTAGTGCTCAGATGATCACTTCCAGTACTGACAACAGAAGTAGATGTTAAATAATTGCATTTCATACTCTTTCTCATGATAGAAAAGCTCAGTTCAAGACTGTAGGAGGGGAAGGTGATTTTTAACAATTTTAAACAAAAATTTTGTTCACACGTATTTCTTTGTAGATTTCATTCACTCATGGTATTAGACTCATTCTCTCAAGCTGACATCTTTCCTGAGGTGTCCCAGCAGTCCAGCTAGGACTCATTGTTGAGGTATGACAGACAATGGAGCGCTGACTTTCAAGTTGTCGACACACATTTTGTTTTCTCCCTGATGGGTGACAATTCTTCGTGATTTCTGCAGACTGTGCTCAGGCCGGGTTAAGCTCAGCGGTGCCTTTGCGGCCCCTGTGCTGTCGCCTTGGCTGTGCTGTGGCCTGGGTGCAGTCAGCACCCCACCCCACCCCTGCCTGTGTCTGCCTTCGTCAGGGTCCTTCCTTGGGTTTACAGCCACTCCATTTACTGTGGCTTGCTGCACATACACCACTCTTTTAAAGCCTCATCTGTCCTTCCGTCTGGTGCCTTTAAACACTCAGGCTGTTACTCGTACTGCATCGTAACAGTGCAGTATCACCTCTGCTTAGCTCGATGCTGTCCAGAGTAGAAGATTGAATGTTAAATAAGGAAGTGACAATTGCATAAATATATATTGAGACCTAGGAAGTGAGACATATTTAGGGCTTATAGGATAAGGCAAATATATATATATATGTATCTCCTAAAACACAAGTCAAGGAAACTTCAAAGATTTTTTTTCAAGAAGGGTTGTCTTTTAATAAAGCTACCTATTAATGTATTTATAAAATATGAATGAGTGATTTCCTTTGTTTTTTCAAGTTATGAACAACAGACATTGATCCTATTACAAATTGAGTATGGCACTTGAGGGGGAAGGGCTTATATTTGGTTGCACATACTCATGTTTATAATTGCATTTTGTTTATGTCTGAAGTATTTGTTTATTTCTTGCTTTCTCTCATTACACAACTCTACAAACAGCAATGTTTTAATGAAGTCGGAGCTACTCACTGCCTCTGCCTCTACTAAGTTTCTATCTGAATTATCTTAAACATGCAGGACATGCCTGTGGTGTCCATATGCTGACATTATGTTTGTTCGTCACTGCAAATGTGGGAGGTTGTAGTAATATCTACGCAGGTATCTTTAGGATACCATTAGAGACAGGGTTTAATTTTGGATGATGACTACTGTATTTGGCTTACAAAAAAACTTATTTACAGCTATGATTTTAAAAAAAGGTTTAATATTTACTTAAATTTAGTATCAGAGGGTAGATCTCAATATTGGAGGTACCAGAAAGATGTGGTTTTCTACATGAGTTAAAAATCTACTTCAAATTGTATGGCAAGATAGTATAGTTATCGGTGTATATATATCTCGTATCTGTAGGGTCCTGCACCTGGGGAGGAACAACCCCACGCACCAGCACAGGCTGGGGCTGACCTGCTGGAAGGCAGCGCTGCGGGGAAGGGCCTGGGAGTGCTGGTGGACAGCAAGCTGCCCATGAGCCAGCAGTGTGCCCTGGTGGCCAAGGCGGCCAGTGGGATCCTGGGGTGTGTTAGGAGTGTGGCCAGCAGGTTGAGGGAGGTCATCCTCTCCCTCTGCTCTGCCTTGGTGATGCTGCATCTGGAGTGTGGTGTCCAGTTCTGGGCTCCCCAGCTCAAGAGAGACAGGGAGCTGCTGGAGAGGGTCCAGTGGAGGGCTGCAAAGATGAGGGGACAGGAGCATCTCCCTTATGAGGAAAGGCTGAGAGAGCTGGGCCTGTTTAGCATGGAGAAGACTGAGAGGGGGTCTTATCAACATCTACATAATTTAAGGGTGTGTCAAGAGGATGGGGCCAGATTCTTTGCAGTAATGCCAAGCAACGGCACAAAGGATAACAGGCACAAACTGCAACACAAGAAGTTCCATTTGAACATGAGGAAGAACCTTATTACTCTGAGGGTGCCAGAGCACTGAACAGGCTGCTCAGAGAGGCTGTGGAGTCTCCTTCTCTGAAGACATTCAAAACATGACTGGATGCAACCCTGTGCAACCTGCTTTATGTGAACCTGCTTTAGCAGGGGGTTGGAGTAGATGATCTCCAGAGGTCCCTTTCAACCCCCACCATTCTTTGATTATGTGATATTTAGGCAATGGTCAATATAATATTTTATACATGTCAAGTCCATTTTCTTTAAGCAGGTCCACTGATCAATTTAATCTGTCATTGATGGAGTCACATTGCAGCTTCAGTAGTAGAAAATTTCAGTAGAAAAAATAGACTTGTTAGGTTAAACCATTAAAAATACTTTCTGGTCAAAAATAAGGATGTGAATTAAATAACTACTTCTAAAATTAAGATGCAAATATTAAATTATAATGTTATAAAAACAGCTGGATTTTGTTAAATTCCTGACTTTATTAAAAATGTCTTGTCTTGTGGATATATCTGATATTTCCAGTAGTAGTTATCACACAACTGTGTTATGTGAAGACAGGGCATTGTGCCTGAGAATGAAAAGATGGTGATGAGCTAGCCAAAGATTCATTAATTAAAATTGTGGAGTTTAAGATACAAATATATAAGTCCTTTGTCCTGTGATAAAGTATCACATATTTAACCATCGCTAAAAATAATTAGTAAGTTAATGTATTAAAAAGCCAGGTAGGCAAATAGTAGTAAATGATTAGTTTAGTATTGTAATTTCAGAGTCTTGTAGGAATTTTAAACCAAGGCATTTAAGAGCACATACAAATGTATGATACAATACGCTCATCAAGAAGGTATAGTAAGCAGAAGTTGATAATGTCATGAAACTTTCACTGTACAGGTTGTATGGTGTTGCAAAACTACTGTGCTGTGGAAGTGAATTTCTAATATTTATAGTGAAATGTTAAGAGCTTTTGATATTTTCCTTTTTCTTATGAGTATACATCTTAAAAAGCAGTATTTTCTGAGCATTGTTTTCCACCTGCTGCAAATGCTTAGAAGGATATTCATTATATTAATGGTATAAATAATGTGCCAAAAAAGAATCACAAGAAAGATGAGTGAGTACAAAACCTTGGAGCATCTTTGGTTAGTAAATCAGGTACTTAATGCAAGTGATAATGATGATTCTTAGGCCTTATCTGACAAGATGCTTTTCTAACATTAACACCCACCCCACCCCCCACCCCCGAATTAAGACAAAAGCTGAAACCTTTTCATGCCTATGAGCAGTTAGGGAGAGCATTCAGTAAAGCAGATTTTGAAGTGTACAGAAATAATGGTTGATAGGCTGAAATTAAAAGTTGTAATGTTTTTTAGTAGTGGGTTTCAGGGAAATATAGTATGGCTTGCATGCTAGTGTTGCAAAGTGGCATCAGTTTTGCACTAGAATATTCTAAAGTGCTCCAGTTGTGTGATTTTCTTGCTTATGCTTAAACTGCAACTTTTTATGTTCTTATACACACTGTACTTTTTGTTGGATATTTTTTTGTTAGTGATGTCTCCATCGTAGGAATCAGTGGTATATAAAAATCATTTTACCATGTGAGCTGTCCCTGATAACAAGCTCTAAACTTTAAGAATTTCTGTACACTGGGTAATTCTGAGGCATGCTATAAAAATTCTTCTATTTTCTGACACTTTTCTGCTTTGTGTTTCATCACTAGAGATTTGTATTTATATATGTATTAAGTTACATGTCTGCATCAAGAAGATTCATAGCATTACGTGAATGTGGTCGATAAAAGTGTATCATATTCACAGTCAATGCAATTTCTGTGCATAAATAGAAATCTTTTTATACAGGGTAAATAGATTCCAAGATTTAAAATTGGCCCAGTAAGTTAATGGTATTAGCAAACAAAGCCTGCTGTAGTCTGAGATAAAGGCAGTAAGTAATCTTTTTTTTTTCCCTTAGCTTTTCTCTTGCAGTGTTTCATTATGGATGCCTTACACCTGTGCCATGAGTAAACCCCAGTGCTGCTCTCCTATATAAAATAAACTCTTAATTACTCCACTCTGTGATAGGGCTCATTATAAGATATGAGAACTGGCTGGATAAGAGAGGATTTTTTTCAGTCTGTGTTGGGACTTACACCTTCTGGAGAGAAATTTATACTCTGTGGCTATGTTTGCTTTTAGAAAATGAGACAATCATAATCATGATTGTAAACACAGTAGCTCAGCTGGGGTTTACTTCTGAAAATCATTTTGAGGTCAGATGCTTAGTTCAGGCAGCCTTTAAATATCTGTTTCTAAATAGTGAGTTTTTAAAAGTTTACAAATATATTTCCTGCAGCCAAGAAAAGAACAAGCTCTTTTTACTTTCTATGTACATTATAAAAAACACTTTATAGAGACTGTATTTTTTAATCTGAGTTACGGCTCCATTATTTTGCTGTTTTAATCCTTGCTCATAACAAGGTGACCTTCTTATAGTTTGCACTTTCTACAGTTCTGCACTTCCTGAAGAAATGAGTAGTCAAATATTTCTATTTTCGACAGCAGAATCACAAAAAGAGGAGGATTAGGAACTACTATGCCTTATTTGCATAGTAGACCTTGAACTTCATGTTGTATGTTTCTGTTCACAAGTCTGCAGGTCTGCAGGTGTTGTTCTTTTTCCTTTTAAGGATTTAGGCTGTTTGAATACAGAGATTTTTTCAGAATAGAACAGGCCTGGAAAGAAAGGGATTGAAATTTCAGCAGGATTACCTCTATTTATTGAGACATTGGCTGTCCTGCTTTGTTGAGGCATGTCCACAATTTGTGCCTGACAGTGCTATCTCCTTCCCAAGACAAGAGTGCTGAGAGCAGTCCCCTTGTTCTCCTTTTTGCTATTAGAAATTTTTTATTTCTACATGGCATGTGAAAGGCTGGAATGCGTAGTTAAAACATGCATCTGTACTTTGACTTCAAAAACGTCTGTCTTGTCACAAGGAGGATGATATGTATTTCATGAGTCTAAGCTGTTACAAACATGCAAGAGAGACATACATTGGGAAGGCATTTCCTACTGTGGCCATGGGGAAGAGAACTAATATCCATGCACATGGAGGTGCTTACACTGTCAGCCCTCCCCATGCTGCTGTCTTGGATTTGGAAGAAGGCCTTTCTATCATTTCAGGCAACTGCAGTGTCTTTCCTGGATGTCACAGCTCCATGGAAAATTCTTCTCAGTTCCAGAATTCATACTTGGTTTCTTCTTCTAAAAGGGGAAGGAATGACTCATGGTACAGAATCACAGAATTGGTGGGGTTGGGATATTTCCCCTTGATGAATCCATGTTGACCGCTCCTGGTACTGTCCTGGTTTCAGCTGGGATGGAGTTAATTTTCTTCCCGGTCACTGGTGCAGTGTTGTGTTTTGGATTTGGTGTGAGAACAACGTTGACAGCACATGGATGTGCTGGGTAATGGTTATACCAAGTCAAGGACTTTTCAGTTCCTTGGGCCCTGCCAGCAAGAGGGCTGGAGGGGCACAGGGAATTGGGAGGGGACACAGCCAGGACAGGTGCCCTGAACCAGCCAAAGAGGTATTCCATACCATAGGACGTCATGCTGAGTATATAAACTGGCGGAAGAAGGAAGGGGGGGACCTCTGGCATTATGGCGTTTGTCTTCCTGAGTAACCATTACGCGTGATGGAGCCCGGCTTTCCTGGGGATGGCTGAGCACCCGCCTGCCCGCAGGGAGTGGTGAATGAATTCCTTGCTTTGCTTTGCCTGTGTGTGCGGCTTTTGCTTTACCTATTAAATTGCTCTTGTCTTAACCCTCAAGTTTTACATTCCTTTCCGATTCTCCTCCCATCCCTCTGGGTGAGAGGGAGTGATCTAGTGGCTGTGTGCTGCTTGGTTGCTGGCTGGGGTTAAACCATGACACCTTCTTTTCCTCCACATGCTTTGAGATGACCTCCAGGATCTACAGAATACTTACTATGTTAAAACTTTAGAAAATTTTTCTCTTGTGGCAGTTTCTTTAAAGTAAGCATTTTAGTGGAATTTTTCTTTCAAGATATTGGCATAATATATGAGGGGGGAAAGTATTCTCTCTCTCTTTTTTTTTTTTTTTTATTCAGACCATCGGATCTTAAAGGTTTTCATTAACTTCAGATTTCTGTCTTTTCTTATAGATTTTATCACATTAACCTGAGATACGATGGTGTGACTGTGTTTGGAACTTCCATTTATATTGATATATATTGATAAAGCATTTTTCCTGTGTAGAAATTAGACTCATACAGATTAACTTTAATCTTAAAAGACTACACTGTCTATTTTTTTGAGGCGTGTGTTTACATTTTTTTAGTTTAGCACTATAAAACATAGTAACAGTGATAAGGCCAGCACTACAAAATAAAAAGCCTGATCTAGGGTTCTTGTTTTTTTTTAGCTTTTCTGATTAACAGTGTAAGATACTTTCTTAACTCAGGTCTTTTACTGCATACTGCCAAACAATGTTCTATTTATTTAACCATTTTTGAATGTTGTAGTGCAGTTTAAAAGGGTAGTACTAGGGCTAGTTATAGTTGTAGTGTTGTTTGTGGATAATGAATTGATGTATTTTCTCTTGACTGTGAATTTGGTTTGTTATTGCCTTATTTTCATGTTATCATTCTAAAATACAGCTGTAACCTTCTTTTAAATGTCTTCAAGTACTCTTAAACAATGCACTTTCAATTACTACAAGTAAGATTTGTTGAAGAAAATAGGTAAAGCAAAAGTAATTTCACCTTTATTATTCAAATAGGAGTTCAGTGCCATGCAGCAATAATTAATGACAGAAATGTTACTTTTCACACACAATGCATCAAGTAGAGATCTTTTTTTTTTTTTACTTTCTGGTATATAAATGGGAAGGATATTTTTTTTGTTGCTGTTTTTTTTTTTTTTTTTTTCTACTGCATTTATTTATGTAACTTTTATTTTATAGGGATGCATTCAAATATTTGAGGGAAGACAGTCAAAGAAGATCTTGTGAATTGAATCCTGACAGTGGTTATGTGTTAGTTTCCTGGCATTGTCATTTCTAATGACAGGCTTATTTCAAGTAAAATCCTTGCCTCTCCCCTCCCCAAAATAAGCTAAAAACATACTCTGTTTCCGTTCACCAGCTAATCTTAAGAAATACTAAGATTTTTCTGTCTTTATGTTGTCCTTTCAGAACATGCTTTTGTCAGTGTTCGCATGGAACTTGTAAAAATGCATGGGTCTTGGGGAAGCGGTCTTTGGTGATTTATGTGTCTGTGAACACAGTCCAAACTCAGATGTGCCAGAGCACCGAGAAACTCCAAAAGGGGCATGAAGGCATTCAGCACCTTCTGGAGTTGCCGAGAATTTAGCGGGATCAAACTCTAATTGCGTTTTAATGTTCTTTCCCTGTCTTATACATCACTGTTGGATGTTCCAGCAGTGTGATCTGAAAATCAAATGGTTTTCTTTAAGCTCACACAAGCTGCTTTATAAGCTACTAAACCTAAACTACTTTGAAAATAATTTAAACTAGTTATTGAAGCTGAACTCCATCTTGGAAGGTGTTTACATTAATATCTTGGACTTGTTCACACACTTGAAAACAGTAGTTAAAATGGTAGCGATTTAAAAATAAAATCTATTAAATGCAAATAGTTTTCAGTAATAAGGTGATTCATACCTAGAAGTTCTGAGTGAACATTACAGGATGTAAATTTGTGCCAGATCCCATAGGCTTGAGTATAGCACCAGGCATAGCTGATATTTCAGTGTTAGTGACATCCTTAAGCTGCTAGACTGCTGGAGTCAATCCTGAAGATTGATTTAGCTTTAGAGGATGTGATATATATTGGTGACAGACAATGGAGCTTTTTAAGTGTTTGGAATGATGTAACAAGGAAAGCTGCAGAAAATCCATATGCTTAAGTTCTGTCTAACCAGTTTTGAATTTTGTTTCTCTGAGCATGTCTGTAAATAAAACTATACCATCATAGTAACTGTTCCCAAGCTTCTTTGTTTCCTTTAGTTTTGAAAAATGTTTTAAAAATCTTTTTTTCCCTCAAATTATCTCTTTTTTTAGGTGGAAAAATTGGTAAAATCTGATTATGTTATACTATACCCTCATTGTTAAGATAAATCCATTATTAAAATTAAGATAATGGATCATATTCTGGGACTCCTGTGTTTAATCACATTTCCCCATGTAGGAAGGAAGCCTGGAAGACTTCACCAGTTGAAGACTTTTCATGTAAAAGAATCCGTGAGTGATGTGGAGCCTCTGCAGTAGGCTGATGATCTTGTGTTTCACCCTTGGGAGGACAGGCATGGCAAGGGAGCAGAGACTCTCCATTTTGGAGGTTTCTATTGCTGAACAGCTCTATGAAGTTGTGTTCTAACTGGAAGAAAAACAGCCTGAAGGGTACAGATATTTTTTTTTTATTATGCTACAGCTGGCCTCCAGCTACAGGCAAAAGAAAGGGGAATGCACAGGAAATTGTGATAATTGGAAGCCACTTAATCTTCTGATTTCCTCTGACTCTTTCAAGCACAGAATAGCATCTGAGCTAGTGCATTAGCACTTTTTTTGTATTTACCTGCATAAAATTTCATGATTATCTGATTATTTTTTCAATGCAACTCATTAATGTCGTATTGTGCAAAGAATATGCCTTCTGCATCTTAGTGGACAGAATGAAATGATTTTGCACCAGCTTTATTCTAAGAACACAGGAATTTATGGGAGTTGTAAGCAAATTATGATGGAGATCGATTGCTGTGGTTAGGAGATAAAGTAGGCTTAATTATAAGCAAAATATGGCTAAATATGCATTTACAGAAAGTAACTGCTAGAAGAATGTTCTTTTGGTTGCAAGAGAAATATTTAAAATTAGGATAAGCCAGGTATCCCTCTACATTTATCAGTAAGTGTGGCTCTTTGCCTTGTTGCTTTACAGGTGAAACTGATCTGTAGGTCTAATGCCATTACATGGTATCTGAAGATGTTGGTTTTGTAGTTGTAGCTGGGTCATTGTTCCCAAAAATATAATTCACTCAGCTTTTCTGCTCTCCTCTTTGGTTTCTGCTCTGGAATTAGGTGATCTCCTTCCCACAGCAGGGTCATAAGGGAAGACGGTGGGGTTTATGTATTACTTTAAGAATTGATTTTTCTTTCCTGACAGCAGGTGAGTTGGAGGTCCTTTGGCAGCTTCTGGTACTGCAGGAGCTTGTGTGCTATTGGCATGAGCTGCTGCTTTTGGAAATTAGATAAAAGACAGTGTCTGTAGGAGGCTCCTTACTGCAATTGCTACAATAGTTTCAACTATTAAGAGCATAATAGTGAAGACAGTGGTGAGACTTTGGCATTGGCTGCAAAGATAATTTTGAGATGCCATAATTTTCTTGAACAAAAACAAAGAAAACTGAACAGCATTTTCTGAGACAAAGGAATGGAAATTCTCTAATTTTCCAGCATTCACAAATTTTAAGTTTCTCAAAGAAACAATGACAAGATTTTTTTTTTTTTTTTTGATGGGGAAATTAACTTTTTCAGTACAGTATTTGCTATTACTTTTTTCTGTTGTGTGGAAATAATGGTATTGTTATCGGCATGCTTTTTTTAGTGAAGAAAATATTCTAAACTGGGTAGCAATAGTTGTACTTTTAAGTTAGTAAGAAAATGGAAAAAATAAGGGAAATACTTCTGTGTATAAGCAAAACATTGTATCTATTTGTTATTGCAAGCTTAGGCTCAAACTAATGTTTTTACTACAGCAGCTACTTTGTCATGACAATACATAATTGAAAGTTTGACATTTTGTGACATTTTCTAAAATACACAGATTTTTATGTGTTTACTGTACACAGCTGGTATTAAATATATTGCAGTTATAAAGGAGAATTTAGGGCTTAGCACAAATTCTTCTCAGGTTATCCATGCTGTTGATACTGTTTGAGTAATGAAAATTTTTACCTTTCTGCTGAATTTGTAGTATTTTGCATTAACAACAGTGTTGTTATGGAAAACATGGGAGTTTGCTGTTTCATCTGAAGGTGATGAAGCCTCACTTTGGAGAACTTTCCAATTTGTCTAGAACACATCAGTAAGTATGAATATGAGAAAGAGAGCGTAGTAGTAGGCAATAAGAATTAGACAATTAACTTTGATTAGTCTGAAAAAGAGAGGACAGAGGCATGATACCGCAAGCCTTTCAAGAGGTTCTTTTAAGAAGGATGTTATTCCTTTGTTCTCTGTGTCCAGGCAAAATGATACAAGTAAAGGCATATATGCTTCAGTTGCATGAAAGATTATTTACTTTACCTTTTAGAAGAACACTTTCTTGATGGAAGGCTATCTAATTATGAAATATCTAGTATTAGGATTTTTAGAGAGCTTGTGTAATAACTAGCACAGCACTGACAAATATTTCTCAATGCAGAATAAACAGAATCTGAAGTTTCCCAACTGCAATATACTTACTACACCTGTGTGTGAGCCACTTCTGTGTGACACCTTTACTCAAGCAGATGCAAGTAACAGCCAAACACATTCTCTATGCGTGTGACCTGGTAGAGAGTAAATAGTGCTGAATTTATTTTTCCTTTAAAAATCTCTTTCCAAGGGATTAAGAGCTATGGAACCAGGAAAGTGTGTGGAATTTGGAAAATCTGTGTGCATATATATGCATTTACTTTCATTGAAGTTTCTACATGAGAAATTTATGATATGGACAGCAGGTAAATGTTTTTAATTGTACGTACCACTAGTGGTCTTTCGGTGAGGGAGTGCTGTAGTAGAGTGCTGCAAGAAGATGTATGTAAGTTACAAAATTTCTGTATGGTGTTTGTTGGAAGTTATGGTTTTGGAGAACTATATTATAGACTAAGTTGTTGGCAAAGTTTGTAAAACTTCAATTCTGTATGAGGTGTCTGCCCTCAGTATTACAAAACCATATCTAAGATTCTGCTGGTGAGAAATCCTCAGATTTCTTGTTCTTTTTCTGTTAAATCTGTGTTTTCAAGTTAGTTTCCTGATTCAATTTTTTTTTTTATGTTCTCCTTCTGGTTTTTTTTTTTTTTGTTTTGTTGTTTTAGGATTTACTGTTTTGACTGGTTAATGCTGTAATATGCTGGACTGACTTTAGCTATCCTTGGCGTGTACAGCTGAGCTAGTAGTCACTGCAGATTTGTGTAGTGTTGTCTGCAGGGAGAATTAAGTATTTTCAGACTGCAGTTTCTTTAGCAAGAGACCTTAGGCATGAGTTTAAGCAAGACATGAATTGTATGCTAAACTCCATTGACTATATTGACAAGTTTGCCACTGGCTGCAAATGTAGTTTACACTGACTACACTCAACACAGGATTTTACATTTAGTGTAAAGACTGTTATTCCCTGACTTATGTGATTCTTTTGTGAAATGCCATGGAGTACGTATGCCTCAAACTACTTTGTTTTGATACTGTGAAAGACTTGAGGAATATTAACTTGTTTGTCATCAATCAACATTTTTGGCAGGATTGTCACAGATACATATCTGAGTATCTTTTGTGACACTTTTCAGAAAGTAACAAATTTCATTCTACTGTCTGTATATTAAGGCCTTTTTCCACACCTCATACACTAATATAAACATTTCTATGTTTCTCTGCTGTGTATGTTACCCCTGATGTACTTGTTAAAGCCTTTTTTCAGGTGTTGCTCAGTGTTACGTTCCAGTTTCTAACAGTACTTCTGTGTGTGCTTTACAAAATGTGATTGGCTGTGTATTCAAGTTCTTTCTTCCATACTCAGACTTTTATGGTCTTTAAGACTGTTAAGCACTTGCTGAGAATCCAGCTTGGCTTTCATTGTTGTAGAGAGACCAAATGGGTCTGTGAAAATAATGTGTTATAGCACAGTTTCTAACCCTGATTCTTGAAAGAGAGACCGGTGCACAGCAAATGTCAACATTGATTAAAAACTTTCTTTATTGTGTTTTAAGAAACCTACATATGTTCTTTTTTTACGTAGCAGATAGAAAGCGGATTCCCATCTGTTTCTGTTTGTCATGGCCAAATGTACAAAAATCTGTTTGGACTGATGATACTTGCTCATCCGGACTAAAATGAGTGAAATGTTTGGTTTATGAATTGCAAGGTGTAAAATTGTATAATTTCTCAATATTGTTCAGGAGCCTTTTTGCAAAGTATGGCTGGTATATGCTAAAAGGCATACTTGGTGAATACATTTTATTAGGCTAATTACTTAAGGAAAAATTATTTTTCTCAATACCAAGCGGATCTGTTTCTTTGCTGTTCCATTCTACAGCAGTGCTGATTAGCATGAATGGTAACTGCATGTGCCTGATATTCTTTAGCTCAGGCTTTTTAGGGGAGAGAGGATAATGACTTTGGCACTTACTCCATATTTGTAATGCTTTGAAAACACATGTGTGAAAGCTGCCTGGCATATAGTTGCTTAGGAGCATGGTAACTAATGCATTCAGGAGTTTCCTCATAGATGTGACTACAAAACTATTACTGCTCTTTACGGTACATCCAGCCTACTAGGCTTTCTCTTTGTATTTATCTTATTATTTTGCCAAAAGCTCATTTCGTATTTTCCCTTTGGAGTCTTCTCTGTGCTAGTGTGTTTACTGTAAAATTTCCAGCCGGCATTATCACTGGTTCAGCTGTACAGCTGGCAGGAGCAGTGAGAGCTGCAGCATATGCAAGATGCTGAAAGCTCTTGGCAACTTTGTCTTTTTGCTTTCTAAATCTGCTGCAAGCAAAGCTCGTACAATGGAATTTTTCCTTTGTCATTGCTTACATCACTGCATCTTCTTGTGGGTACAGGCTGGTGGTAATAAGAATAGGAAAATTCTTTAATAAAATGTTGGTGTAAAAGTAGCATGGGTTTTCTTCAAAGCTGTTGGGAGCCCAGTGATAATCCTTCTGTGACCTGTGTCATAGTTGCCATGGAGGATTGGATACAACTTGTTTCATAGCTTTCAACGATGTTCTTGTCAACAGTGCTTAAATGCATAAGGAGATATTTGAAGAGTCAAGTGAGGCAGTGACTGTCAAAAAAGGTGTGAGCTGAGTTCTGCTGAACAGGTTTTCTATTATGTTTAAGAAAAAGAAGATGGTAGAGTTTTTTTAAGCGTTCTTTAGACTGAGAAGCTGTAAAAGCCCTGTGCTTTGCCTGATAAAAAGCCACCTCTGGGTCACAAATTGAATGATCATCAGAAAACTAGAGAGTTTATGGAAACAAGAAGCAAACCTTAATGCTATAGCTTTCCAGGATATATAAGTGACTGTAGTTGTGGAAAACTACAGTTACAACTCACTCAGATTGACTCTCAAGCATAAAAAAACAAAGTCCATTTAAGATGTAGATATTTTGCAAATTTAAAGGAAAGAATCTGATTAACCAAACACAGATAACAGTAAAATAAAGGACCAAAACATTTCATAATGGAACACTAACAGTGTTAAAAACACAGATGGTGCAAATGACCAAATTTCCTAGCAGTATTAATTTGACTGTATCACAGAACATTTGATTTATGGATTAAGCAGAAATTTATTCAGGAAAAATCCTTTTGCCTTGAGTTAGCTGGGTACCGCTTTTACCAATGAAACACAGATTTCCACATGGCATGTTTTGTCTTCATTAAGTGTAGTATCATATAATAATATATATCATGTAAGCAAACAAAACCCCCAAAACCCCATTTTGCTTCTTGCAGGATAAATTAGTAAACTGTCAACTACAATCTTGGAAAAAAATTCCAGTTTCTTGGGAATTGTAAGATTGTGGGTCTTACTAAGAATTTTAACACTGTGTCTGCCATGCTTACAAATATTTTTTTCCAGAACTAGCACAACTTCCTTACAATACTATTACGTTTGAGGGGAAAAAATACAGTGCTTTTGCCCTTGTACAATTTATTTCTCTGTTCTCAACCAACCCCATTGTCATGGATTAGCCTTGACTAAGGGACAAACACCCACCCAGCTGCTCACTCACCCTCCTGAAACAGATCACTTACTGACTACTGTTGTGTGCAAAACAGACCCAACTTGTCGAAAAGGAATTTGGCCAATTAGAATAGATTTCAGTAGTGAGAAACAGACAAATATTAAACCAACACCTTTCTTGCCCCCTTTCTGAGGCTTAACGTTTCAATCCTGACTCTTCTACCCTCTGCTTCCTGCAGGGGCACAGGGAGGATAGGGGTGTATGTTCGCTATGCAGGTATCAACTCTCTGCCAGTCCTTCCTTCGCTCCCTTTCCCCTGCTCCGTTCCTTCATGAGACTTCCAACTGCTCTGGCATGGGCTCTCCGCAGGCTGCAGGGAAATACCTGCTCCGCCACGGAGCCCCTTCTCCCTTCCTTCTGTGACCTTGGTGTTCCCTCTCCTGTTTCTTACTCTCTTATTCATTCCCTCCTCTGACTGTTTCGTGGTTTTGCCATTTTTGAAGTATGTTTTGACAGAGGCACCACCATCTTGGCTGCTGTGCCTTGCCATGGGTCTGCTAGAGCTGGCTGAACAGGCTGTGACTGGACGTGGCCGCCTCTGGCTCCTCTCCCCATGGAGGCTGCCCCTGCAGCTCCCCCCCTACCAACACCTTGCCACGGCCACCCGCTGCAGTAATTTATACTATTCAGACAGTGTTCAGTTTCTGCTTCTGTTCTGCTTTTAATCTTAAAACAAAGTTTCATCATTTAGGAATTGCTGTTAAATCACATTTTCATGATGATGATTTATTTAGTGGTATATATCTAGTTGCTGTAGTGCTTCAGAATCCCTGCATCTGTGATTTGGGCTTTTGCTGTATTATGCTGCTGCTGAGACTCAGATAAGCTTGAACCCTTGGAGAATTCACTGTTATTTGAGTCGTAGTGGCTTTGCTAATCTCTCTGCTATATTTCATTTTGGAATCTGTCTTCTCTTAAATGCCTCAGTCACATTTACATTGAAAAATGTTATATTACAGCTGTGCTGCTTTTGGCTTTGGGTCTTATTATGCTGGGAATTCAAGATATGCCTTTCTGTCCATAGGGACAAATGCAGTATAACTGCAATTCTCTGGATACTATAGCTGGTTATTAAAGTACAGCACATTCTGTGGGAAAAAGAGTGTCGTTTTATGGATTGACTTGTTCTGTAGCAAGGTTTGAGGTGTGGAGTGCATTAAATTTGACAAACATTGGCTTGTAGCACACAGTAAACTGCAAAATGAAAGTTAATCGTAGCCTGTGCTAGCACATGTGTAATTATTTTGTGTGTTTCTGTAATTTTAACATGCCTGAGAAATGAGAGTACTTGTTTTCTGGTACCCATGGATAGCTGTCCTGGTTTCTAACTACTGGTGTTCCCCAACATCCCCCCTCCGTGCCCCCCTTTTTTATTTCTAACCTGTGCTCATGCATGAAGGCTAGTACAGGTATGTTAACATAAGCTGCCATTGTACCTTCTTTTCCCTGGGTAATCACACAAAATTTTCTGGTTTATGTTATATAAAGAAATATTTTTTATGCAAATAGTAAATGTTTTGGTATTAATTGAAATCTTAGGCAACACCTTTTGTGAATTATTTCCAGGTGAGCTGTCTTCAGATTCAGTAGTGAGGGAAGGAATAGTAATGTATATATTACATATATGTATATTCCCCCCTGACCCCCCACCCCTCGACATGCTTTCTAATTATTACTCTGTTCTCCAAGTCTGTTTGGTTTGGCTTTCAAAATCACTGTGCACTGAAAAAGACTCATGAATGCTGTGCATAAAATTGCTATTACTGAGGTCACTGTGCCCAGGAAAAAATGTTAAATCTAATTTTTCAGTGTATTTGGTTGCCAAATATTGTTTAAGGGTGCCTGTGGTTTCCATGTAAAACATCTCTGGCTGTACATGAGATGCCCAGATTCAAACTCCATGCTTTTTAGAGATACAGTGAATTGTTAGGTGTGAGAAGTCTGGTTTATAAGAGTTTATTCTCCAGAAACCCATTCAACAAACTTTGTGAAGCAGAAACCAAAAATGAGTGCTGTGTATGAAGATTATAGTTGGAGGAAAGGTCTGGTTTTGACACACATGGTTTCTGTCTCTTGCTCTCATTTGTACTTCTGATTCAACTGATTGCAACAAGTGGTTCTTTGGGTGTTGTGTCATCCTCACAGGACTGTAGAATGCATTCAAAACATCCCCATCATTCTTGATATGCATCTGTAGCTGTGGTGAAAGTGGTACTGCTTCAGTTCAGTCATGCTGACAGAAGTCCTATGCACAAATGTAATTACTTAGGCTATTTGGCTATTAGAGAGAACTGCAAGTTGCCTGGAGGTTTGTGCAAGCTCTTACTAGTAGCTGGGCTATCTTGGGCATCTTTACCCCAGCACAGTGCAGAGAGGTACACAGAGGTATGCAGCAATTTTGTACTGTGTCTTTTTGCTAAATTCCATTGTGTTACCACTGTCTTCTCCTCATCCATGGTTGCATTGCCTTACCCTAAATTGTTTCTTCCCTTTTACAGACTGGTGTATTTGCGTAGCTTCTGTCTGGACAGTGAACGCTAAAAGGGCATCTGCTGTGCCATCTCTGCCAGCATGCTGCTGCCTCATTGCTGAGGCCTCACAGTAGGTCAGACTTACAGCATGCCATACAGCCAGTCACCAGCTGCCACAATTAATTCAGATGTCCGTGAGAGCAGGGATATAACCCTATCAGAAGTTGCACATGATGAATTATTGAATTATTCACCCCTTCATGGAATTTTGTATCTGAATGTGGATGGTATTATTGATAGCTCTTTTCTTCAGTCAGTCTGTTTTTTCTTAAAAAATGTTGGCTTTTAAGTAGCAAGGGGCTGCATTGCTCTAAGTAATCGTGAAGTCTGACGAGGAATAAGAAAGCTTAAACATATCAGGGAAAAGCGCTTTATCAAAAGACAGCCTGCTTATAGTGTATGACTAAAGATTTAATTTGAATATGAAGTCAGACTAAATGGTCATTAAAAATGTGAGCAAGTTATAATTACACTGATATTGCATGTCCAAAATGAAGATGTGATGATGACAGTATTCTATGTAGGACAAATGATCATATGTCTTTGCACTCTAGTTTACTGTAACTTCACTTGAATGCATGTTAACCAGTACATTTAAGCAGCTGAAATTGCCTTATTCAGTTCAGCACTGATAGGTTTTAACTTAGTTCAGGAGAAATCCTCGGTTGTGTTGCTCAGAGGTCAGGTGTTTTAACTAGGCCTGCTGAACGGTCTGTTGTTGTTGTTGTTGTTGTTGGTTTTGGTGACCTGACACTTTATCAGTGTTATGGGAAAAGTTTTTCCTACTTCTCTCTCCCAGAAGAATGTGCAACTCTAAGTTTATGGACTTGTTAAACCATAATTCTTGGACTTTACCTCTGAATACAACCAATCTCTTCCATTTGTCCTCTGTTGCTAACCAGTGGCATTTTCAAAATTACGTGCATATCATAACTAGAGAGCTTAAATTCACCATCCATAATCACTGATGGGAAAAACTTACTGGCCTTTAATCCTTTTCAGTGTGTGCTTATTGTTTTCAGATCCTGCTATATAAGCCTGGCATGCAAGGATTTGTAGATGCAGTTGTCAACTATTTTTATGTTTCATAGGATCATATTCAGGGTCCTGGCTCCACTGCCAGGCTGTCCTCATGGGGAAAAAGATTTCTCCTTAGCTACAGTTTGCACCTCTTGTGTTTGAGTTAATGCCCACTCTCCCACCTTCCTGTGATCCACCACTCTGGCTCTGCTCTCTTGGTAACCTCTCAGGCACTGGGGAGCTGCGATTGCTTCCCCCCTGAGACCACCTCACCCATTCTTCAGGCTAAGTAAATTCATCTTTTTCAGCCTTGTCATGTTCTTTTCTCTGACTGCCTTGATGAACCTCTGCTGAACTCACTTCTTTTTATCTACATTTTACAGAAAGGGAGGGAATTGATCCCAGTAGGTGCGGTCTGATGAGTGCTGAGCTGGTTAATGGCCACTGCCTGTAACCTGCTGGCTACCCTGCTGTCAGTAGAACTCAAGGTGCTGCTGACCCTTGTTGATGTCAGGGTGCTTTGCCTTTCCAGAGCAGGATTACACATTGGTGAGGACAAGCTAAATTTCAGTAGGCTTCTGTCAGCCCATTCCTTCTACCTGTCCAGATCTTTCTGAACATCAGCCCTACCTTTACATATCAACTGGTCCCCCAGCTTGGTGTCATATGAAAACTTGACACCATAATCCATCACCTTATCCAGCTCACTGATAGAAATATTAGGTCCCAGGACAGACCCTTGCTACTGTTACTCTGCTTGGTTCTGGTCTCTACGTAGACTATGAGCCACAAACCACAGCAATAAACTGTCCATCTGGTGAGTATTTTACCTATCTAATTGTCCATCCATCCAGACTGTAAGGCCTAAAATTGAATATGAGAAATATTCTGGGAGATAGTGTTGAAAGTGTTGCTAAAGTTGAGGTGAGTGACATCCACTGACGACCACAAATCTGGTCATTTTGTCAGAGAAGGCAATCAAGCTATTCAGTCATGATTCACTCTTGATGCCTGTAAGTGTTGTCCAAGATGACTCATTTCATGACTTGTCTCTGACACCTAAGAAGGCCAATTGGTCTGCAGTTTCTGGACCACCTTTTGGCCTGCTTTTGAAGATGTGTGCATTGTTTACTGTTGTCCAGTCACCAGTACTTTCCCCTGTCATCTCCACAGCACTTCAAAGATGACAGAAAGCAGTCTTACTATGATAATAGCCAGTTTTTTTGATGCAGCCCATCAGCTGCATGGAGCTGGATGGGTTGAGTTTTGGCAGGAATGGTTGACAGCTCTCATCCATGTTGGTAGGCCATCTTCTTCTACTGTACTACTGAGCATGGAAGGTGGAGGGGCTTTGTGAAGACTGCAACAAAGAAAGCACCTCTTACTTAGTTCCTTCTGTCAGTACGTCACTGTCTTCATTCAGCAGTGAGCACACACTTTACTTGGTCAGCCTTTTACTACTAGAGCAGTGGTAGAAGCTGCTCTTGTTGCCATTTGATATCCCTTGCAAGTGTCAACTCTAGATGAGCTTTGGCTCTCCTAACACCATCCCTACATGCCTAAAATTCTTTTACAGGCTTGCCCTGCCTCCAACTTCCATGTGCTGCCTTGTTGCTTTGGAGCTTAGTCTTCAGTTACTGTTAGCCAAACCAGCTCTGGCTACATTTAAACATGCTGGTTTTCCTGAGTATCAGGACAAATTTTTCATGGGCTGGGAGGGTGTTTTCCTTTAAAATATGCAAGCTTTCCTGAACTCTTTTATCCTTTGGAGCTGCCTTCTTTGGGATCCCATCAACCAGTTCCTTCAGTAAGCTGAAATCTGCTCTGCTGAAGTCTGAGGTCTGTGCTATGCTTCTTTCTTTCCTTGCTCCTCATGAAAGAAATTATGATAACAGGGCTGTTATGTAAAAAGTGAAGGTTATATATTCTAATAAAGACTTGAAGACCAAAGCAGAGCGTGTCTCATATTTTGTTACTGGCAGTGGAATTCTGGTTGCCTGGTGTACCAGGATATTTATTTGGCTAGTAAGTTATGGCTGTAGGGTGACCTGTTTTGTGAGTTGTTTTCTTACATAATATTTTTCACCAATCATTGCAGTCTGTTAATTGATACTTTTTGATAATGACAAAGAAAGTGACTGTTCAGTGATGATCTCGAACACAGAGCTTGATTTTATGTATTTGAAACAGTAATGAGACCTCTGTTTTCTCTACCATGTGTTACTTGAATAAAGGTTCAAGACACCCAACTAAAAAGAAAATCAGTCTTCCCAAATGAAGTGAATGGTGCTGGTTTGTTCTGTTTGATGTTTGAGTTTTTTTGTTTGTTTGGGAGTTTTTTGGTTTCATTGTGGGTTTTGGTTTTTTTTTTTTTTTTGATGGGGTGGTTTTCCGGTTGTTTATTTTTATTTATTTATTTTTTTTGGCAGGTGGCTTAAAGCTGGGGCTGTAAAACATGCCATGTACCGTGCTTTATTTTCCCAAACTGGATGTTAATTATCAGACTCTAACAGTGTCCATTAGGAGTGTTGCCATGCCGCTATAAAACTAGATGTGTGGAATATAAGATTTGTAATATGTAGCAGATCAGACAAATATTGCATGTTAATAACCTTACCTCTGTTCTTATTGCCAGTATTTCATAGTTATGTACAACATGTCACTGTTGTATACTAACTGATACTAAGGAAAATGGCATTTTTCCATGTTTGAGTAGGAGTTTAACTTTTGTTATGTATTCAATAGTATCAGTTTATTTTACCTTATTACAGATGGCAGTTACAAATACCGTTAGGAATGATTAAAAAAAAAGTAATCGTATTCTCTGAGCAGCATCATTCACTTTCACTGCATGAGCAAGATGACATGTTCCTCAGTCAAACTAAAGGGGAAGCTAGTATGTCATTTGTGTCTGTTTAGGTTCCTTTGGGTGATGGCCCGATAAGCACTCATGATTTCCTGAAGCAAAATATTACCTGGGAATTTCTAAGTGACTTTAAATCTGAGCATTCAAGGGTGGAAGGAAGTATGAATGTCCTTGGTCTATGCTTTTTAATCAGTCTTCCATGTATTTGTCTTCCCTTTAAGACCGTTTTCATTGCTGGAGTTTAAATTGGTTCCTAGCCATACTTCCTGTCAAGCTGGGTACCATTTGGGATAGTGGTGATTAACAGAAGAGTCTGTTGCCAATTGTGACAAAGTCATGGTTACACACAACTGTTTTCTCAGTCTTCTAATAGTTGAAAAACTGGAGCATGAAAGCCAAAGAAAATAAAAATCTCTGCAATGAGAATTTGGCTGTGGGGTAGTAGCGTTTTCTTTTGCAATTGTTTCTGAGCTACTGTAAGAAAAGGCCAAATTGTCTATGACTTTTAAAAATAGTGAATTGTAATTTTTCTTTTATTTTATGTTCTGTTTCAGTACAAATTACATAGTGTAAAATTGTTCCGTAACAACATAGATACTTTTCCAGTCCACTGTGTCTCTCAGTGATTTTGAATGTCCTAGTGCAAGTTACTCCAATGCTGTCATTTTCTTCTACATATAGGGGCCTGGATTTAAGTGGTGTGATGCTGTAGCTAAGTTTTGAAAGAAGTATATCGGTTCTAGCATATTAGAGTGGATTGTTATATTTTTAATCAATAAAAAGTTAATCGCTATAAACTGGAAGATACCATTGTTGACAGGTAGAAAGCATTCTTGACATAGTTGAGAATGTAATGCATTTAAATGCACATCACCTTTACTACCTGTTTGTGGTTTTTTTCTCCAAATCTTTAGTTGATTTCAAAATTGCCATCAAAAGTCTATGGAGGCAATTAATTGATCTGTGTCAGCCTTGCTATTTTATATTAAAATCACAGAAATTAACTGTTGGTGTTGAAGAGCATTTTGTGAAATCTAAAAAACATTCTGCACCTGGAAACAAGGTAAAGATTAGTCTACCTGCTGCCTGTAACCGGTATCTTTCTATAACATGTATTGCCTGCTTAATGGCAGTGCTGCACATGTTGTGCACCAGCACTTTGCTGTGCTTTTTATATGGGGAGAGAATAAAGTGTTTTGAATACGGCATATAGTTTGGAAGTAGGAATGGCTTTAGTCTCTGTTTGAACTGAGGCCTGTAAAACAAGCAGAGCAGCTTGGTACCAGTGTACTAGACCTGGTCCTGCAGCAAGGAAGGCATTGCTGTGTGACTGTGTTGGAAATGTGCTGCATACGCAATGTTGTAATGCAATAGCAAGTCTGTTAAAGAAGCTACCATGATGCTATTGTTAATGATAATAACTAAATCTCCTAGTTGTCCTAGGGAAATGTTTGAGAATTATTCACTGAAAAACAGATGTAGAGATTGAGACTGAATGTGTCATCTGAGGCAACTGAGCTAAGCTTGTGGAAAACAGATATGATGTTTCATTGTTTAAACATTGTTTTTCATTGAGTTACTTGTTCCTTTAAGATTAAAACCTTCTTCGGATGAAAAGAGCTGTGAAAATCTGTATTAATTACTGGTCACAGATTCTGAAACTAAGTCTTGCAGACAAGAAGTCTGTAGCATGTAGGTTGAGCCCAGTTACAGATTTAAGCCTTGTCTCCTTGGTTGGCTGGCAAAGCTGTGAGAATCATGAACACTCAAGACGCATCAGAGAAAGAGGCCTGTTGGGTGAGGCAGAAAAATCTGAGACAGATTCCTTTGGCTGTAGTTATTAGAAATCTACTTGCTGTTTCCCAATTTATTCAAATGTAAAATAATTGCCGCTTTTCCAAGTTTAGAGAATCTTCTGTTTCCCAGAAACCTAGAAATACTACTTGAGCAAATAAAATTTTTGAGTAACAGGACTGCAGACAAAAGTCACCTGGAAGGGTAGGAAACCTTGAGCACAAGTATTCAAGCTAGGAATTAAATCTGAGCCTAAGATGTTGTGAAGTGGTAGTAGTGGGACTGCCTCAATGGGTAATTTTTGCTGTTTGTCATTGTGGATATTTAAAAAATATTATTATTTTGTGTTTGATGAAGAAATTAATCACCTCTGTTTTAAAATGCTGAAACCATAGCAGGGGTGGGTGGTGAGGTGGGAAGGATTTTTACTATATTACTCTCTTGCAGTTCTGCCATCCTGTCATACCCCTAGTGTATGTATCTTCTCAAATGTGAAGAAAAATGTCTCTTAGTCCTAAGTGATATTGTTGCACAAATGGGAGAGTGCCTTGGCACTGCTTCTGGTGGACATATGCTAGCCACCACAATGTCAAATGCTTCAGTTTCATCTGCTTCTTTAGTAGTTTGAAAAGGTGGTCCTCTAGGGTGTGAGTAACAGGGATGGCAGCTGGGACCTCATCACTTAGAAATGATGTGGACTTTGGGTCTGCTCTAGCTGATAACTGTGACAACCATACGGGATGTTATTGAATAAAAGACATGCAATTGTAGATAGTATCAGAAACAACTTTGGTTTTGTTTTTGTGCTGGTGATACGAAAATGTCACAGTCATTGTAGAAGACCATGGTAAAACCCATCTGAAAGACCATGCAATTCCGATCACTAACATTCAAGAAAAGTTAATTAAAAAAGTTGTTCAAAAGGGAGGATTCTTATTTGAAAACAAATTAAAACCCCCTTAGTTTGTTGACTAGAGCAGAGCTGAATATGTAGCACAGGCACAGAAGTGGGATTGAGAAGCAAGCTACAATTTTATGTATAACTGCATTTTAGCTTTCTGGTTTTCTCCCTTGTAGGCGTAATTCTTCTGTCTGTTAGATGGGTCCAGAACACCAAACTGTACGTGAGTTGTAGGTAACCAAATCCTCTGGTTCTGTTGCAGACCTGGTGGGTTTAGAAACATTATTCTTTGAAGTATGAAAATGTTCACCCCGGTACAATATGAAGAAATCACACAGGCAACCTATGAATATATTTAGGCTAATATCACAGTGAATTTTTTTTATGCCAGGTAGAAGGTGAGTTCCAGACCGGGGTCCTGTAAAAACAGTTTAGAAGGACATAACAAAATACCTTTTCTATTATCACCACCTGATAATTTTTTAGTATTAGAGTAGGCAACCTTGTAGCTCATGTAGGGGAAAAGACATGTGGCTTAGCTGTAATTCTATGGACATTAACTAGAACTGTAAAAGCATATGGCAGGAATGAATTAGGCTTATTTTTTTCAGAGATGAATGCTGAGTTCCAGAGCAGGAGGCCAACAAGGGGAAAAAAACCCACCCTTTTGCTTCTTGTGGAATAGGAATAGCCATCTTGAATCTGTTTTCATTTTGTCATTAGAACCACTTGGTTTTACTTCCTTTAAACTGGAGTATTGCCTGTTATGGTCCCCAGAATTGGAGCAGTAATGAAATCTCAACCTGCTTAAAAGCTGTCCTTAAAAAAAGGAAAAGTAACTAGTGTGTCTTTAAGTAGATGACTTTTAGTACCGACAGTATACTGCTTGTTATCTTTTTTTCTTTATTTTTCCAATTTCCCTTGTAATCAGCCTGAAAGAAATAAACATAGAACAAAAAAAACCTCACGACTCAGACCTCATTTGGTAGTTACCTAGCAAAAGAGGTTATTGTGGAAATTTCTGTGGCAATTGCAGAGCTTTCGTTAGGTGATATATTTAATTCCACTTGATACTATATGAAGAATGTAAACTTTTGGTAGAGCTTTTTAGCAGTTCTGCTTGCTGCAGTTGACATAAGAATTGAAGAAGAATGTTATCCTTGAAAATGAAGACATAGCATGCAATATATCCGTTGCGGTTCCTTCTGTATTTGTTTGTATGCAGTCGTGAAGAAGTTGGAAGTGGTCATTTTGTCTTTTTAGTGTATACAGGGTAGAAGATGTGGTATTTAATGAGTAAATGTTTCACAGAAAAATGATTTTAAGATGTGCATCTCCTTTTAGAATGGTCATCTTGCTACTTTTTTTTTCCTGTAACAAACACTTCATCTATACTTGTGATGAATTTGGATAAAACACCAATGTTCCTCATCCAGGTTGCTATCTTTATAATTTCTTTTAAATTAAATTTTCTTCTGTTTGTGACTGTCTTGAACCCTGTTTTACTTGCACTTTAAGCTAGCTATATTCACAAACCTTCTGATTTTGCAAGGCATGCTGCATCGTCAGCTTCCATTGAAGTCAAAAGAAGCTGAAGAAACTTGGCATTTTCTCAGAAGATAGATAAGCTTACAGGCAATTTACAAAAGAATATAATTCACGATCCTTCCATCTTCCCTGTTGTGATTTCATGATTGTACAAGTCTTGAGTTTAGATTACTAGTTCTTTTCCAAATAGTTGGTTACAGTTGAAAAGAACATCAAGTAATGTTCCCCTTTTTGTCACATCATTCCCAGTGGCAGGTTTAGTGTTCACTGCATGTGTCTATTAAGCATTAATTCTTTAACTGTATTTTAGTGAGAGAGCACAATATGGTATGTTCCAGTGCAAGAATCTTAATTCCTACACAAACATATGGCATAGAATTATCTACTTAAAGATGGAACAATCTGATAATAATTTGGTAGAGTGACATCTGCACAATAAAATAAGATGCTGATCGCACTGGAAAAGTAAATGCAAAAGTTTTATACTAACTATTCTGACATCATCAGAAAGCCATTATCATTCCTCCATGGAATGTTAAAATTTAATGATCTAATTTGTTCTTATCACATGCAATATAAATAAAAAATAACCTTATTAAGTATTCAGAGACCCATGCTGAACACAAAACTTTTAAATGCTATTTTCTAGAATTTGGAATTAAAAGTACTTACGTATGTTTAACAGGGAATAAGGAAAAAATGTTAGGAGAAAAAAAAATAATTGTGTGGTCATTTCCATCCTTTACTGAAGATGTTCACATATTCCATTCTATTTGCTGCATAGTTTAATTTCCTCTCTTCTTGGTTCTGTCATCAAGATATGTAATTGAACATCAGTTTTTACTTTTGGGAAAAAATGTGTTAATAGAAGGACATAATCACAGCTTTTGCGTGAATTAGATGAGAGTAATGGTTCTTTGGGGGCAATATGAGGTGTATTCATGTTAGAATGCCACACCTGAACTTAAAGAGAAATCTCCTGCAAATCAGAACATAGAGTTGCATTAACTAAGGTCATGAGGTTCCGCAAGGAAGCATCACCTTATTTTTGAATGCAGGTGACTGACATCAAGGTGGTAGGTCTTCTATTTTAGGCTTTCCAACTGAGGAATTCACCTCCATCATCCATTCTTCAAAATGGAATGGAAATGCCCAGAAATTTGGACATTACATTGAAATTGACCTTAATTCTGTTTGTAGAGTTGGGATTCTTAATTAGAACTATTACAGAATGTAAGCTATTGTTTTCTTGAAAAATTGGTAGCTTTTTAGATATGCAGCAAGCAAGGAAAAGATTATTAAAATTGATGGAAATATGTAACGGATTCTGATTCTTCTGCTTGAACTGGGTACTACATTAGGGAGTTTTGATAAAAATGGTTTAACTGTCTGGTTACATAGACAGCTTACTTTTTTAGTGCTAGTGTTTAAGGGCAGAGTAGGGCTTGAGTTGCTGACAATATTCCACTTTTGCAATACTGAATCTATATAAAATGTATTTAATGTAGAATTAGAATAGTCAAAATATTTCATATGGGTCTTTTTTTCTCTTCTTTTAAACCTAGTTCCCCCACTTTAATTTACTGTGTCAAACAGCCAGGAAAAATGGCATTTGGATTTCTTAATGGAAAGCTACTGCTGTTTTGGTTGGTGTGGTTGGTTTGTTTGTTTTCCCCCTGAAGAACATATTCATGAAGGTAGAACATATTTATGTAGGTTTTCTTCTTGACAGTTAATAGATCAGAATAGGAAGGCATTTTTCAATGCATAAATAAAAGAACTGCATATAGTGATTTCCTTTTACACATCTATATATAGCCTTTTTTTGGTGTTGCTGTATAAAACATACAGATGTGAGTTTTTTTAAAACTAGAAATACAGTTGGCTGGAATCAGGTCGAATTATCTTAGACTGGTCTTCACTGCCTGCCAGCCTATGGAACTGATACCAGCTTATTTTATGATAGATTTCAGGCTAGCTGCAAGTGGGGATAGAATGTTTCATAGAAATGTATGGAACTGTTGGAAGGTAATGCAGAGTTGATGCAGAAATCTCCTTCACTCTTTGGACATGTTCTGTCTGATTAATAGACTTTTCACAGATTAAAAAGCAACTGAGATATCATACAGGACTATTTGTTTGGTTTTATCAGTTTTCTCCCTGCCAAATACAAACCCCCTGTAAAGGCCCTTTAGAGGGGAAGTAATGTAACACAATATTCTGATATTTCTATGAAGTTAAAGCCTTTGCATTTCAACAACAGTTTAATTTATTTCAGGTGGAACAAACATACGTTTTAGAATGGACTAAAAATCAGTAAAATAAATACATTTTATGGTTTCTAAGTAAGAACCACAGTAATGTGAAGTCCATGTCTAAAGTCTTGTGTCTGATTAAACCAAATACAACTAAGGATATGACAGCATCATAAATGTAGCATTTAGGTTTCTATGCACACCCAAAATCCTTAGGTATAAGTACTCATATTTAATTTCCTACCTGAGCTGATTATGGAGACATAAATCTGATTACCTGATTATCTTGAAAACATCAAACAGCTTCTCTTTATGAACTCCTTATCCTAAATTTTGGGCCCAATCCACAGGAAGCTAGCCATAATTTTGTTTTGCCTGTAGAAGCTTAATTAGTTTTATTAGACTTTGTGACTATAGAAATTATCTCCATGCAGTGTTGTGGGAAAATATCTTCTATTCATTTGGCAGAAAAATTCAATAGGCATCACATCATATTGTCACTCTCTTGCAAGCAGAATCCTGATCTTTTGTCAAAACATAAGGAACAATTGACTGATGGCAATTCTGATTGCTTAAAGTAATTACTGAAAGAAGACATATAGATCTTAAATGATCCTTTTATCTTCTACAGCCACCCAAAATGTATAATGATAAAATGACACATATTCTTTATTGTGTTCTGTTTAAAAAGAAAAGGAAAAAAACTATACTAAGCATACTGTTTGATAAGAGCAAAGTTGCCATAACAGTGCGATGCCTTTTCAATCTATTTGCTACAAATGATCAACATTTGGTAACATTTTTCATAAGTTCCTCTTACTGCTTCATAACCCTCGCTAGGTAAGTTTGTGAGCCTTCTGTCTTCACTTATACAGCCTTTTGCTCTATCTGTATTAGAAAAGTGTTTTTAAAAGTTTACCCGTTAGCTCACATTTAATTGTATGCAGATTTAAAAATACTAAGGCATAGTAAAGAGGTTTTGGTTTAAACATACGGCTTGTCAAGGATCATCCATAGCTACTTACTGATAAAGACAAAACTGTTTTGAATGTGTTTCTTCACAACTTCCTAATGCCGAGGAGTTGTGGTAGTGTATAGGCTGGTATAAATAGGTAATAGTGCAGTCACAAAGCCAAGAAAGTAATGATGCCCCATGCCTGGAAGTGCTCATTGCCAGGCTGGATGGGGTTTTGAGGAACCTGGGCTAGTGGAAGGTGTCCCTGCCCGTGGCTGGGGGGTTGGAACGGGGTGATCTTTTAAGTTCCCTTCCGACCAACCCATTCTGTGATGACCTTATGATATGATATGCTTTGCAGCCACACAGATCTCTGGTCATACTACTTTCATAGCTTCAGAGGGTTGTCTGGAACATCTTGTATGGATGTATGAGTGTGGGAGAAAGACTGTGGATGTATGTGGCTGCCTGCTCTTTTACATAGCTGTACAGGTCTTGGTTCTGAAGTTCTTTGACTGTCCAGTACTATATAGTAATAATGCTCTGCAATACCAAACTTTTTTCATTCTGTATTTCCTGAGCAGCAAAACAGCATCCTAGCTAATGCATCACAAAGTGAATCTCTCGATAAAATTAGAAAAATAGTTTTTTTCAAATATGTGCATTTTTATTGTTTATTGCAGTTGTTGATGGGGCCAGATATTTCTTGGATCAATAATTTGACCATCTAGCCTACTTCTGAACAGGCTAATGGCAAGTCAGTGCTTCTATTCCAAGTAATACTGATACTTGGAGATATTAGCTGCACTAGATTCGTAAGACAAAGAGCTAATGGATTGAGAACAGTCCTGTTACAGACTGGTTTAATAAAATGTATTGAGCCAAAGACATGGCAAGTAATTCTAGTACCTTAGTAAGTGGTTTTCAATTTCTTATCTGATAATGAGTCTGCCTGCTCCACACTCAGCTCTGTATACTAGGTTCATATTCATTCTTACCTATTGTAACACTTGGTGGTGTTCAGTTTGCTTTAACTTTCATTCTCTTTTATGGGTCGATGAACATAGACACAAATTACATGTATGTATCTGATATATCTGTGGAGTTAGTGTATTTTTTATTTTTTTTTTACTGTTCTCTGAGAAGCTTGACCACCACTAGAACGGAATTGTTAGATATTTTTTCAGGAAAGTTTCTGCCTTATATCCATAGTTGTCAGCATAGGAACTGTGATCACTGCTTCAGTGAATACTGAAGAAATGTTTATTTTCCCAACTCCAGGGCATGGTAAATTAGCTGAGGTAAGAGGAATGTTGGTCATCATCTTCTGTCAAGCCCTTCATTTGATTATCATTCTTTTAGAAACCATAAGCCATAAAAGTGTTGTCAACATCATTGTTCCTTCATTTCTTTCTCCACTTGAGTGGAAGGAAATTCCATTGCTTTGAATGGTCTGTCATTTTTTTTCATTAGGAGTTTAAATTGAATTCTGTCTCTGTTTACACTGGGCCTTTCTGTTTGTCTATCATATTTGTTAGCTGGAAACTCATATTTTCTAGGAATGGGTTCAATTTTCCATGACTATTGGCAGATGTTTCTCTAGGATCTTCACTGACAATGATGTATTTGTTGATAACCCAGTGCTTGCTAGAAGGGACTTTGCTTTGCATCAGTGAGTCAGTTTTTTTGTATGAGAGCTTTAGTCAACAGAAGCACATTCTATTTCTTCAAAAAATGTCTAGGGGTAGTTTCACCCTATTTTGAATGCGTACTTCATGCAATGAATTTTCCTTTGGTTCAGCTACTCTTTCCTCTTTGCGGCAGGCAAAATATGTAATGCTCTGGTTCCGCTCTTTTGATTCATATTTTTGCAAGTTACATATTTGAGTAATTTTAATAGTTGAGCCCAGTGTTCCAAGATACTAACTGTAAGAGTTGAGTTGTGAGTAGATTTCATTCTTTTAGTGTTACTGTTTTCACACTCAACTTGGCACTTCAGTACCCCGGTAGGAACATTTGAGGGGCTTGCTTCATAGGCCGGCAAGATGGCTTATAGCACGGATGTGTCAGTGTCTGAACAGGACAACTTTTGATGGGTTTTCCATACAGCTTTTATTTATTAGAGGAAAAGTCATAGAGGATTCTGCAGTTTTTTTCTTACTGACATTGTCTCCTGCTTTCTCATCCTCTCCTACCTTGCCAAACCTAGACAATGTGTCACAAAGCCCCTTTTCTCAAGGTGTTAACAGAGCATCAACACTGCCTTGTTCTCAGCCCCATGGTTTACTTAACAATGACAGAAAATCATCCTTTTGAAGTTTGTTCTAACTTCAGAAGTTTTTTGGTTTTTCTTTGCATTCCTCTTCTTTCAAGGGTTGGAGTTTTGGTCTTTTATTGTTTTATTTATTTATTTTTAATATCACAGTGCTCCATTGCTTACTGAGTTTGGATTTAATTAGTGTTAGAACATTGCATAGCTAGTTTCTTTTCTTTCCATCTTTTATTGAAGGGTAAGTTACGTTAATAGATAGATGCGGATTATTTGAAATTCTGGGGTTTTATTACCTTTTAAAATATGTGGTAGGATCATATAACCATTTTTTGCACGAATATTTTTCTGCCCTTTTTTTTCTTTCTCTCTCTGTAATAGAATTGGAATAGTAGGAAAGCCTTGGGGGGAAAAAAGAAGAGATTATTTTGAGAACTGGGATAATAATTTTACTCTGTTCAGGTTAGAAATGAGGTCTAACATCTGGAGCAGGGAACTGAAAATCAAATATATTCTAGTCTCAGTTCTGACTGTGGCTTTCTTTGTGACCTTGACAAACAAGCCTTTCTGTGATCTGATTTCTTCTTCTCTGTTACCAGGAAGAAACATTAATATTTGCAAAGCATTTTGAAATTCATGGTATGAAGATGTATAGAACTACAGGGTTTTTTCATTATTTGTTGGAAGGTATATAGATTTTCTAAGTATTGTTCTGCTTTGCTGGGCAAGAGTACAGATGGAGTGTTTTTGGGAGACATAACTTGATTTAAGAATCATTTTGGTCAAAAAATAATTACGTAGATTGATGATCTAGAATAAATCTGTTAGGTGTTAACTTTTGTAGTACTTATCCTTTGTGAATTTTCAGTAAAGAATAACTCCTAACAATTGGAGCAGTGAGGTTATTGATATATGAAGTAAACAGTGGTTGATTCAGTCTGCTGTTTCACTCAGCATTTATAGAAAGTACAAGATGTACATCACATGAGTGATGAATTCTGGGCATCTAAGTTTTGAAAAACTGAGACAAGGTTTTTGCAAGAGTTTGTCATATGCCTTAAGGAAATTTAATGAATATGATGGTGCTTTACATGCCTCACATGAGACTTGGCCAGAGCTTTTCCCTCTGATTAGAATTTCATTGCATTCTTCCCTCAGGCAGAAGTCATTATGTACTGTGATTTACCATTGATAACATTAATTTGCTGGTTTTAACTTCCCTTAATACAATGTTCTAGATGCTAAAAGGTAAAACCTGAGAAAAATACGTCATACATTTTAGAAATCTTCAAAGTTTTAGAAAAAAATATTTTCTGAACTTTAAAAAGTAATTTATCCTTTGATTAATATAAGGGCAAGTCACTACTCCCCTTGCTGTGCTGTGCTTCAGAATTGACACTGAGAAGCGCTCAGCAGTTCTAAGGCTTTAGATGACTCTTAACAGTATTTAGTTTTCAACACAATCTGTCTGTGAGCATTATCACGTAAATGCAACCATAATTTTTAATAGTGGCAGCTAGGTTTGGAGCTCTGAAAAATTCAAATGGTGGTGGAAAAAATGTGTCTATACTCATATGGTTATATTACCATGAATCTTCAGTTATTGTTAAACCTGAACCTGAATTTAAAAAAGACTTCTGAAAGCCCTGACAATAATTGGGGTTGCTGGAATAACTAGCAACAGTAGTAGTGATACACAGATAGATATATTAATTGTGCCAGAAAATGGTCTTAAATAATGCAATGGAGGAAACAGTTTGTTTTGGCCAATAAACAACACTACAAATCAACAGAAAAAGCTCTTTTTCCTCAGCCTGTCTTCTCATACCAGGTGTGTATGTGTGTCTTCTTCCCCAGAACCCCCTTGAATCTACCATATGCTGAGTTCTAATTTGAGGGTTTCCCCAGCTGGTATGTAGGAATACAATTTTCAAATCGATAACCTATCGATTTCTTTTTTAGGAGTAGAGAAGGAACGTTTCCTATTATAACGACATACCTACGATATGTTACAACTATCCCTTTGCTGTACTTCATGAGCTAAGGATATATGTAATTATTCAGAAGTGCTGTACTTGAGTGATTTGTAAATTCCTTTTCTATGCTTGATAGTAGTAAACTTTCTGTAAGTAAATCTGTGATAATGACTTGGAATTTGTGTAATCAAGATGAGGAATGACATGGTAATGGGTCCATATTAGGTATTGCACAACAAGTTATGGTTTCTAATGATATATATATACACACACATATTATTGCACAGAGTGTTTGTTTTCTTACTTCAGGGGATATTTTAGAATGGGTTAATTCTGGTCTGCTGCAGACGGAGATTAATTTCTTCGCAATAAATTATAACTTCACAGGGTCTAAATTCTTCCATTTTAAAATACAGGAGTTACAGGACTATTTAAGTTAAGGGACAGAAGACTTCATTTTCTGGATCTGAGGAAATGTAGTCCAAAGGCACTAAGAAAGGAAACAATGCAGAGCTAAGAGAAGGACTGACACACAGCAGAGAGGTAAAGTCTCCAGGCAAAGTGTTTCTGTGTATAGGCATCAAGGGTGGATGGAGAAGTGAATGTGAATGAAATATGAGAAGAATTTTGGCTAGAAATACAGAGTAAAATCAGAAGGAGGAGGAAAAAAGTTAATAGATAATGATTTTAAATCTTCCAAGGGGCAAGAATAGTGCCAGGAAAGGTATGAGTAAAGGATTTAGAGTAGTAGGACACACAAGTGTAGGATAGTGGAAACCCAAGGAATTATTTTCAAGATATGTTACAAAAAACCCCTAAACAAAGTCCCACTCTACCCCAAACAACCCCCAAACCAGCAGTAACCTTAAACAATTGTCTTACGGAGATATCCTTTCAACTGTTTTATTTGCACTCAAAAGGGTTGATCTTTGTTAGCAACTATAGTTTGCACTGCATCGTATCTGGCAGCATGTATTGCAACAGTCCTCCCTTTCCCCCCATGCTTAAAATTACTGCATGGATAGGTGTTGAAACTTGGTGAGTTAGAATGCTGACCTGTACATTAATCTGTTACTCTGGATGACAGCTTAGATTTAGAGTTGGACAACTGTGAAATTACCAAATGTATGTAAATCTCCTCGCCTCTCGCTGTGTGTAGGAATACCTTTCTGTCCTCATCTTTACCTCTCTCCAGCAAGTTCTTTGGATCATAGACTGATGCATAGCTTCCATTTTAAATTTCATTGGGTTTCTCATCTACACGCCTAACTCATGCTGGTTTCTGGGTCATATAAGCAAAGAAAGACTTTAATCAAAAAGAAGTTAACAGGCAGATAAGATAAAGAAGAGCTGAGGAGTGAAAGAAAGTTGGGGTTCTTTCAGCTGTGTCCTGTCATAGTGTTTCTGTTGCCCAGGTTTCAAAGGAATTGGAGGAAAATGGCTGCATTTTTGCAATAGCATCTGATGCTGATGGAATCAGTTCTGTGTAATAATGAGTCTTTTTTTGTGCAGTAATGTGTAGGTGGGATTATGTGGAAGTGTAAAACAAACTGAAAATAGGAATCCAGAAAAAACCCAGGTATTTCGTAATGCACTATTTAAATATTGCAGACTATTTACTTATGCATAAATGAATACAAGTAATGAATTTATTAGAAACACTTTGTTCTATTATTTACCCAAAACATTGTGGGATATGTATAAAGAGTATTGAATTTGTATTTTTGTTGTGTGTGACTGGATGCATCAGGGAAAAGTGAGTGTACTCTTTATGACTTATCAAAGGAAGGCTTGATCTACTGAAGCTTGCAGAGGTGGCTAACTGATATCAAAGGTTTCTGCAACACTGCCTACAAGTTGCCAAAAGGTCAGTATGAAAATACGTCACTGCCTGATTACATAGCAAAGAACAGTGATGATCACCAGGTTTAATTAAATCCTGTTCTCCTAACACTATCAAGCACTTCTTCAGGTAGTCCACAGGAAACTGTTCCAGTTGCAGTAACTTTAAATTGTTGTTAATGAAAATGCATTTCTTTATGTTGTTTGAACACGCTTTGTTTAAAGTATTACAAGAAGAGTAAATATAGTGGGTGAAATAGTCTATTCAGTGCAGTTGAAGTTAAGCTGGTAAGAAGAATCTAAATTATTTAAAATGTCTCCAATAAATACATCATCGCCACTGTACCGTGAAGAAAGCTTTAATCATTATAAGCACTTAGGAAGGTGTATCAGTGAAAAATTGATTAGATCATTTTTAGAGAAAGCTTTGTGGATTGGGGCTTGTGTAGCATATAAAGAAGGTTACCAGCCCAATATTCGCCTCATGGTTTATTATGTGTTTTGTAAAAATCCGTTTTCTCTTTACAAAGAAGAGAACTTATCATGGTTTCTCTTGACTGTTAGGTTTCACAACATGCTGTTGCACAGATGTGTAGTAAAAGGGTTTACCTACTGTACAGGTGTAATGTGAATTAGGTGCCTCTTTTTTCCCTGAAACGATTACGTAGAGGAAGGACAACTATTTAACCTAATGGAATACTACTCCTCAAATGAAGACTTTGGAAGAATTTTAACCAAAGTAGATTTCAGATAAAGTGAAAATCATGTTTTCATTAACAAAATCCAATGTGCAATGTACAAAATGTCCAAAATCTTCCAGCTGTCTTAAGCAATCACGTTTTCATTAACAAAATCCAATGTGCAATGTACAAAATGTCCAAAATCTTCCAGCTCTCTTAAGCTTAATGTGTTCAATATTGTAATACTGTAGTATAACAACTGACGTTTAGGTTGAGAAGGTATTATTGTGGATAAGGACATGATTTCACATCTTGGAAGATACATCATTAGGTATAGTTCATTAAAAGGGAAAGATATGAATCACAAAGGCTTGACTCTGGATATACATCTTGGTGCTTAGAACTGTGGTGCTAAGAAATATTGCTCCCCTTCTACTAGTCAAGTAATAAGATAAATCATCAATTTACTTTCTGTTACAGCAAAATATGATACTCTCTACAGAGTGAATATTTTTGTTAGTTTTAAAAATCCAGTGATTCTGTGTGATGAAAGAGTGTAAATATTAATGATGCAGTATTAGAAAGACCCTTAAGACATGTACTTGATTCTTAATGGTACGTGTTTCAAGAAGTGTTCTTGGGTACTAGCATAGATGTTAATGGGTCAATATGCTCCATGTTCAGAACATGAATTCTACAGTTACTTCAGTGAGAGTGTGTCCAGGGAAGGGCAACGAAGCTCGTGAAGGGTCTGGAGCACAAGTCTTCTGAGGAACAGCTGAGGGAACGGGAGTTGTTTAACCTGGAGAGGAGGAGGCTGGGGGGGGGGGCGTGGGGGTGGGTGGTGGCGGTGGGAAACCTTGTTGCTCTCTACAGCTGCCTGACAGGAGACTGTAGACGGGAGGGGGTTGGTCTGTTCTCCCAGATAAGAAGCAACAGGACAAAAGGAAACACCCTCAGGTTGCGCCAGGGGAAGGCTTCATTGGATATTAGGAAAACTTTGTTCACTGAAAGGGTGGTCAAGCATTGGAACAGGCTGCCCAGGGAGGTGGTGGAAGTACCATCCTTGGAAGTGTTTAAAAAGTTCATAGATGAGGTGCTTAGGGACATGGTTTAGTGGTGGACTGGATAGTCCTGGGTTAATGGTTGGACTTGGTCTGAAAGTTTTTTTCCAACCTAAATGATTCTATGAGTCTGTGATTCTGCTTAGAAGAAAAATGTTCATATTTCAAAATGTGCTTAAGTATGTGTCTAACTCTTAAAATGCATAGGTTGAGAAGCTTCTTGTATTCTGCTAAATTTTCCTGGATTCCAAAACGGGAACAATTAATTTTTTTTAATTATTATTTTTTAGCTCAAAATAGTTATTCTTTTTTTCCATTCAGAAATAGCAAGTGTTTGAAAAAATTCTCTCAGTAGAGTATGTCTCTCCTAGGTAATTTTCTCATATTACAAATGTATCTCTCATTTAGTTATACCAATTAAAGTTGCTGAAACATTTTTCTTCCAATTCATTGCTATAAAGCTTGCAGCTTTTAATAAATGTTATTTTAATTGCTTACCTCCAGGCTGTATCATTGTTAGAATAAATAATAATAATAATAGTAATGCTGGTATTGATGATAGTAGTAGTATCAAAGATTTGTGATAGAGTTCTGTTCCCTGAAATATTCTGATTTCTAATACTAATATTTGATTGAAGAATATGTATCAGACTAATTCTACTGCATACAGAAAATAATTTCTTCCAGTTCAAAGATTGCAATATTTATCTATGGCAGCATCAATTGTATTTTACATGGTGATCCAAAAACTTCGATTTTTCATTTACTTTTAAAAGTATCAAAAGATGTTTCCAAAATTATTGTGATGCATGAAAGTATCACTGTATTTTAGTAGACAGTAGCATGTCCCTTTTCTGTCTGTCCCTAGAGACTTCTTCAACAGAATGTCATTTAGTTTTGCTTTAGAGAGAATATTTCAGTCACTTTTTTGTCTTGCAAGCAGGAAGCTATATAACTGTCAGCTACAAGTCAGTCAAATGGGAAGTGAAGAAAAAAAATGTTAAAAACCATCACCACCACCACTAAGAACAAAAAATCCTCAAGATTACTTATCAAAGCAAAAGATATTTTTTTTTTCTTGGCTCATTTTAGGGAATATGAGTGGAAATTGTTTTCAAAACGTACCTGCTGTTGTTGCCTGATATGATACTTCCAAATATTTCCAGCCTTCAGTGCCTAGAAGCCTGTCTTCTCTATTGTTTGGCAAGCAGTAATATTGTTGAGCCCGATGTTTCTCCGTTACATTTCAGTCAGAAGTGTATGTTTTTAAACGCTTTGAAACTTGTAAAACATTCTGATATTTCTAATACCGGTCTGTATTTTTAAAGTAATTTACAGTAGTTCTGTTAAAATGTGGTGGAAACTGATCAAAGATTACTGAAAGACAGAAATTCTGTGCCTCATTTAAACGTAATTTATTTTGAGTCTTTTCATATATTATTATCATTCCATCATAGAATGCATTTTATTTCTTGATGTATTTTATTCTTTGTTACTTCAATGCTGACAAACAATTATTTTCTTCCAAACCACTGGAAGCCTTGCTGTCTAATAGCAAAACCAGTAAACCTCTAAATTTTTGGTTTAGCAACCCTTTCTAATCAGTGTAGCAACATGGCTTGAATATGAAAAGATTTTGTGTTTAAATGAAGAGAAAAACCAGCACTGGTTGCTTTTGTTACGAATGTAATTAAGAAAAGTTAATATTACAGTGGACCATCTATGCACCTTTCCAGTATACAAAAGTATCTTAGTTGCTTTTCTGTTGCTGTTCATTGTGACTGATCAAGGACTCTCTGAATGAGACATACTGCTTCAGATAAGGTTAAGTCTTTTACAGAATATGTGTATATGTATGTATATACATGTTTTTTGAAAAAGGAAAATTCAGATCGTATTTTGGGTAAGAACTATCATTAAAGACAGCTGCATAAAATTACAGTTTCTATGTTGATTTTTTTTTCTCTCCTGTCTTGCATTAGGGGGCAATGTTGTGAATACACAGCATATTGGTGTTGACACTGAAAGGAAACCAAGCATTTTTAATGTCTTGGATGCCTTCTTTCCATTATGTATCTTATGTTTTTCAAGAGGAAGAGGAGTGGACTAGAAATGATGGGTAGAAATAGCAGATAAAGAATGCTATCTAGCACACAGAAAACTAGTTATTAGAAAAGCATTCAGTCTCTTGTGTTCAATTTTTCTATGATTAAACACCCTCCTTGTTTAAAAGGGGTGATGAAACTAGCTGTAGCAAACCAGAAGGCCAGGCTATGAATTTACCTTTTCTTTTTTTATATATACCTGTTCACCTGAAAGACAACACTCTCAGTTTTACCATTTAACAGAGTCATTTGGCTGTAACACCAAGTTCTTTAAAAGTTTTTTCCTTTTGAGACTGTATGTTTTAGCCAGTCAGGTTTACGTGGCAAGGTGTGGGTAGTGTCGGGGGGCTGCAGCAGTGGCTTCCATGAGAAGGGATCAGGAGCTGGCCCACATGCAGACAGAGCCGGGTCCAGCTGACTTCAGAATGAACCCGCTGCTGCCCAAAGCTGAACCCGTCAGTGACTCTGGTGGCCCGTCTGGGATAACGTATTTCAGAAAGGGTAAAAAGCACTGTGCAGCAGCTGTGAGAGAGAGGAGTGAGGAGAACGTGAGAGAAACATCCCTGCAGACACCAGAGTCAGGAGTGAAATTGAGCCTGGGAAAAAGGGGGTTGAGGGAGGCTGGCTTTAATTTTGTTCTTATTTTGCACTATCCTAATCTGTTATTAATTGGCAATAAATTAATTTCCTCAGGTTAAATCTGTGATGGTAATTGGTCAGTGATCACCCTGTGCTTGTCTCAGCCTGTGAGCTTTTTCATCTTATTTCTCCCCCTGTCCTGCTGAGGAGGGAGAAAGAGAGCAGGTTGGTGGGCACCTTGCAGTCAGCCAAAGTTAACCCACCACAATAGTTTATGTGCTCTAGGCATATTGACTTACTTATTGCAATCTCCTAATATTAGGTATTTTTGAGCATTAGGGACAGTAACTTTAGTCTGAAAATTGTCTCAGCATCTAAAGTATGCCAAGTGAACACTCCTCTGCATTTTCAATGACCATAATTAAGAGTTTATTCAAATAAGTCTAAAATATTTCACTCATATGCATAATATGTAAAGAAAACCAATGCAAAAATTCTTGGGGGGGACTAAAATCAAGGACTAAAGCTGATGAGGGAAGTTCCTCATGAGATTTCAGGGTCTGCATTGCGCAGGTCAGATTATACATTTGTAACCCACCTTTCTAGACCTTAAACATAATATTACCCTCTCCTGCTTGTGTCTTCCTCCTTGTAGAAAAACCTTGGCAAAACTATAACTTGATACGGTACTCATATGCATTTTGTTTTGAAGAGTTTGAAGCTAGGACTATACACCTGCAAAGACTTTTGGGTCAGACAGGTACTGCGTGAGTTATTTTGAAAAGAAACTTGTGATGCCACAGAAGGTTTGTGCAGTCTCTGGATTCAACATGGTATTGCACTATAAAAAACGGCTAACAAAGCTAAAATAAATGCAATAGTTTCTTCTTGGTCTTAACCTGTAGGAGTTAATCAAACAATGGAGTGTCCGTGAATACTTTTGTGGAATCCTAGTGTGTCACGTTTGTTCAGATAGTGTCTTCTCTTGAAAGATCCTTACCCCCTGAAGAAGTGAGGGGAGAATGGAAATTTTTGATCAAAGTAGAGCTGGTTTTCACATGTGGGATTTTTTTTTTGGACTTTCTTTACTGTAAACTGTGGCATTTTCTATTACTTACCATTTATAAATTCCTGTCTTCTCTTGCAGTGCACTTGTATGAAAGACGTGGTGACCATATCTATGGACATCTTTGTGAGGAAGTTTCAACCAGACAGATACCAGCTGTGGAAACAAGGGAAGGATTTGTACACCATTGATCATACAAAACCAACTCCTGAATCAACACCTGAAATAAAGACCTGGCTACAGAGAAGAAGGAAAGCAAAGAAGTTTCCCCAATGGTATTTCTGTTTTGTTATTTTTCATTTAATTGTCTTCACTGATGCCAGTTTTGTTTTTGTTTCTTTTGCCACTTTCTCTGATGTGTTATTTTAATTCATTTACTTCAGATGAAGTTTTTTTTTTTCTTTTTTCTGTGTTAAAACGAACTTGGGGACAATCAAGTTGTTTTTTTTCAGAATGACCATGAAAAATTAATTTAACTTAGAGTTATGTGGATAGCTGAAGTTAATGAGTATGGAGAGCATCAAAATGCATTCCAGTGTGGTATTTAGAATCTTTTTTTAGTAGAGATTATTCCATGGAAATTTTCAAGTTGTGAGTGGTTACTGTTGTTTCTAGTGTCATCTGAAACCAGAATACAGGAGAGAAGTCTCTTAAGAGTTGAGGCAAAGGTTAAAATGGAAAGTTATCATAAAGCTGTGGCAGAATCCCAACAGCTGTGTGAAATCTCTAGCAATAGCCTTAGCCCTTACTACTATCTAACTCCAAGGAGCTGTCACTGCCTATTTGGCACACTCTTGCAGTACTGCAGTTGTGTGCATACTCTCTGTGTCTACCACAGGTCAATCACAGATCATAACTTAGCATAAGGAAGGTCTAAATCTCAGTTGTTGGTGCTGACACCACCAAGAAAACCAGGAGAAATAAGTTTCTCAGCTTGTCACTGAAGCTATCGCAGCTTTGACATATTAAAGCAGTTTCATAGCTGGATCTATTTACTTGTGCGCATCGTGTTTCTTGTTTGCATTGCACAAACATAACACTGATGCTTTCCTGTCTTACTTAACAGGATCTTTATGGATTTTCCTCTTCATTATCCAATAATGATCTACTTATTTTCTAGCCTACGGTGGGCAATTTTATTGGTATCTATTTGCTGCAGAGTGCAGTTTGCAGGGTTACAGATAATATTGAATTTTTTAAGACCTTCTTCCTTCTTCAAATTATTTTACAATATAGTTACTTTCTTAACTTGCTCTTAAACTGAATTTCCTCATTTTCTATATAAGTTAATGTATTTCTTGAGGAAAACAATAGGAAAGTCAACCTGTAAAGAAAAGGACCAACTGTCGCTGTAGTGGAAAGTTATAGCTGAGAAGTACCACACTGGGTTTGTTCTGGGTAAGACATTCTTGGGGTAGAACAGTTCTTGAAGACAACTAGGGAAGCAGCTGGGCTGCCGGTTTGGTAGTATATGTATAACATTAACGGAGGCACAGAGAGAGAGAGAAATTCTGGTGTTTAGCTGTTTGAATGCCATTTTGCCTTGTAGTGTTTTGCTGTATGCATTGTCCAGTGTAACTGCAAGTTCACATTTGGACCAGCAGTGATTCATTTGGTAGTACCCTTACGGGTAGCCAGTTTTAACTAAAAGCAAAGACATTGCAATTACTGTGTTGAAAGTTTTATCGTAGGAACATGTGGGCTGATTTCATGCACTTAGCTAAGCTCATAAACAGAGTTCCAATGCTGTTTAATTCTTGAGTTGGCTTTGGTTCAGGCATTGTAACAATGTGTGTGTCAAAAAAAGGACAAAATGTTTATTCACTTCGTTTCTAGTGTAATGTGTCAATTGAAATTGTCATAATTTTGATCATGGGAATAATACAGGTTTCAGCAGAGTGAACATAGAAATACCATCTATGGAAATCTTCATGAATATAGTAACAGGGAAAGCTTAAAACTGACATTTACGGCTGAAATACTTTGCTATGATAGAACACCTAATGACTCTACGTAAACAGTAATAATACTTACTGTTATATTTCAGTGTGAACTGATGGATGTCTTGTAGTCTGGCAAATTTTCTAGAAATTACTATTTTATGGAAAGGGTGTTGAAAGATTGGGGGACGTAGTGTAAAGTGTAAGTGGAGGCAAAATGTTTTCTGGAGATGTCTGTAGCCTAAGATGCAAAACCTTTTTAAAACTCCTGGTTCACCTGCCATAGTGGGGCTTTTATCCCTAGTGTGTTATGAGCTTTGGAACTTGTGTGATGAAGCACATAAAAATCTCCTTGCATGTCACATAGTTGAATTTGAAACTAGACTAATCTCTAGTTACTTTTATCCCAAGCACATCAATAAAAAACTGGCTTATGACAGATGATGCCATTTCTCCTGCTTTGGCCTTTCCCTTCTACTTCTGAGGGTGAAAAAACTTATGGTGAAGCTTTGATTTCAACTTTGTTTTTTACTCAGCATTATGAAATGTATTGCTTGATTTTGTAGCCATTCCAAATATTTGGTGATCAGAATTTTTCCTTCTTTCAGATGCTTTTTATTTGTGTAAAATGCACATAAAAACTTACAAGATAATCAAACAGACCTGATTTTACAAGGGTATTCAGACTAGTGTTTTAGTTGCATTGGGGTTTTGGAAATCTTAGTGCAACTGAGAATGTTTTGTCTTCATGACTTTTGTAACAGTTACTCTCTTTCAGGTTCAAAAGAATGATTCATTAAAGAGCTGGCTTGGATGCTGGTTAAGTAATAGTTACTTAGGTTATTTTACAGTTTAATAACTTTTCTGTAGAACGGTGATAAAAGATTAGAAGGTTAAATCCAATCAATTGTTAATCTATCACTTAATAAATTGTAAACACTATCTCAACACAAAAAGATGAAAAATTGTCATTTTCTTACCACTTTAAGCAGGTGAAAGGGACATATATATTGGTAGACGTTTTATCTTATCCAAGACAGACATTCTACTCTGACAGCAATATCTCTTATGGCAGCTTCCAGCATACCAGATCTCGATCTAAAAAGCTTAAAACTCCAGAGGACAAGAGAGTATCTGCTGTGGTAGCTGGTGCAGAAATCATAGTGACTGAAGCAACTACTGATGGTTTCAAGGTCAGTGAAGAACCTGGGAAAAAAGTGAGACTGGTAAACACAGAATTGCCTTCTGGGGAAGAAGAAAACAGCAGCAGAATGCAGCTGGATCAACATTTATTGGATAATGTCGAGGTTGCAGGTGAGATAAGGACTGGTTATGTTTCACATGTAAGTTGTTGGCTGTTGATACTCTAATACCACAAATCAGTTGATGTTAAAACATAGTATTAGCCTAAGTAGCGTACTAAAATGCTTACGTATAAAGTTATGCAGAGAGATTGATATTCATTGATAAGATTGATATTCAGTAAGAATGAGAAAATGCCCATATTAATATTCTGAGCCAAAAGTAGTATCACCTAAACTGTTTTAATGTAGTGATTTTTAAAGGGGAAAAAAAGGATGAGGTTTTGTAAATTGTATTTCTTCAATAGATTGATGTGTTTTACAGCAATTTTTTTTTTGATGCAGAAATGATACAGAATCTCTTAATACTTATGCAAACAGTATGGAATATATATGCTTTTGGATGCTACATGTATTTACGTGAAAAATGTGGCATTTTACAAGTGGTCTATACTTGTGCATAAAAATGCTCTATTTTGAGACTCCGGATTTCTTGTCACTTCCAATTGAGCTGTTGGGCTGTCTGACAGTGCAGGTAACAAAGGCCTTGCCAAGAGAAAGATGTTCCACCACCACCCCCCTCCCCCCGATATTTTATACTAGTGTGCTTGGTCTATTCTGGACTTTAGTTCTTCTGTTTCACATTTCATTGTAGTTCAGGTGTAGTTTCATATTCCTGTTCAGAAAGGCAAACTGCAATTTTAGCTTTGAAGCCTGTGAGCAGTCCCAATTGGTTTCATATTGATTCTGACAATTTCCTAGCTAACTGTGATTGTGGATATTAATGGTTATGTTTGTGGTTATTTGGAGGTGGCAAATGCTAGAATTGTTCCACATAAAGATAACAAAGTGAGTATTCTGGTACGGAAGCTTAGAACTTCCTGCATACAAATCAGTTGGTGCTCTATCAAAGCCTTTCCTAGTATGTTCTAATGACTTTTTTTTTTTTTTTGTTACAAGATGCTATTCTTTTACAGCTTCTTCCAACTTTTAATAAATGTTTGGAGTGTTCATGACCACTGAGAAACTAGGAGTTAGTTAGCAGCCGTCTTGTGTTTATTGACAAGAAAAGGAAAAGTAGAGAAGAGTGGAGAGCTATCCTCTTTCCTTTGTGCTATTAAAGGGTGGTGCCTGGACCTTTTTAGATGTGGTGGTGGAAGCTCCAGTACACAACATTGGCGACAACCGTTTGTCTTGTGTTATCTCTGGCTAGTATGTCCATTATGCTTGGTTGAGGGAGTTTTCTTTGTATCCAGTGATTATGTTTTGGTATTGGCTTTGTGTTAGTGAATTTTATATTCATTTGAACTGAAAGGGAATTTTTCAGAAAAAGAAGTTCAAATAACCATTGTAAAGAAAGAATAGGAAGGGACCTTACAGAGACTGTTTTCTTTAATGCCTTGTATGTGCTGCTGATCCACTGTGGTGTGTGCCATAGAGTTCTTCAGAACTTTTTTTTTTTGGTGACTTCTCTAACCCGTTGTTCTGTCTATTCCATGCAAACATCAGCAGATGAAAAATTTTAATAAAGTAAAATCCATGCATTTTCACCCTTCAGCATCACTGAAATATAAAATTATGCTAATTGTTGAAATTTAGAATTATGCCAATTGCTTTTCATTTTTAGACCAGTTTTTTTCAAAATATTCTTGATATCTATCTGAAATATATTTTCATAATTATAAACAATTACGCTTTGTTTATTTTTATTTTTAAAACAGGCGTAATAGGTATAAAGTTCAATGCACCAAACTTTTGTGGTTTTTATTCCAACTAGTTACAGTGCTTGTGGGATGTCACAGTAAACAAACTACCTGAATATTATTTTGGATGAAACAAAGACCTGTTGTAATTCAAATACAAAACACTGATTAAATGATTAAAACTAGATTTCACACTCCAAACTTACATTTACATTTAATATATTCTTTGATCAAACGTATGTTTGTATATGTCCTTCTACTACATGCTTTTTCGTATGATTTCTAAACGAGAAACCATGCTCTGAATTTGAGTAACTCAGGTTGTTCTGAAATGAAAAACAGTAATATAAAGTGAGATCTATTAACAAATCATATACTTGCTCTGTAGGAAACATCCATTCAGACTCGTTTTCGGGCTCTTTTCCTGTACCGGAGAAAACAAAACTGGAAGATGAGGACAGGACAGATTCCAGTCATCCTCTCTCTATATTTGAAGATTCTGTGGTGTGCGTGCCCACTTCTGATACCTATAGAAAAGAAGAGAGTTTGAAATCTCCAGATCGGCCTGTTTCATCTATACCATACCATAAGTCAGAGGGACAAGCTTCTGAAGCAGAAAACTCAGATAAAGAGGAAAATGTCTTGATAGAGGATGATGTCAGTGGCCTAGAAAGCTGTGGAAGTAGCTTGGAACATGGAGAAGTGCCTGCTGTAAAAAAGGATGAAGTTGATGGCAAGGAAACATCCAGTGTATGTGAAGCAAATTACATCATTATAGTAATATATTCCTGATTTAATGGAATGTGAATGAACATTCTTCTAATGAGACCTGATATCCATATTAAAGCATTTAAGAATATGCATTATTTTAATCAGATGCTAATTTGAACATGCTTTGAAGTGTTCAGGCAAGAGTGGGAATTTGGAACCAGAAGCAGAATGTTTCTGGAGCTTGCTCATTGACATATTTTTCCTATGATTTTAGATATGTAGTAAATTCACTTTATATCTGTGAATCCAAACTGTCAGCAGCTATTCTCAAGCTGTTCCCATGTTCACTGCCTGCCAGTATGAGCAAGGCTATCAGCTTTAATTATTGCTATTGACATGAAATTGAAATTATTAGAGATGAGTGCTGCATTTGGTATGATGTATTTCTTTCAAAAAATGGCTGTCTTGACTGAGTCTTAAGGGGAGTTAACCTTATGCTGATAAAATGTCAGCAGAATGGCTTGATTCTGAGATACTTACTGTCCAAGGACAGAACATATTGATGTGGAAGCACATGGTAATTCATTTTTTGGTTTGATGAGGAAATGAAGGATGAAGGAAAGCTGAGGAACATCTCTACATCAGGTTAGATGGAAACGAAGTTTGCTATCATTCTATTATATTATCTGACATGGTTTGTGAAATCTTATGGACTTGCTTGCTTCTGTTGAAACTGTATCCATGGTATTGAAGTTAGAGAAAGTGAATCTTCAATGGCTATAGCCATTGAATCTTCATGGGTATAGCACAATAATACAGACAGTATGATTTCAGGGTGTGAAACTCGCTGTTCTTAAATTTTGAAAATGGCCAAAAACATGTAAAGGAAACACTTGAACAAAAAGATACTTTTAATAAAAGTAATACAGATTTTAATTTTTAAGTAGTAGGTTTAGTAATGTTATCATTGGGGCACCTGCAAACTTACATTTTTTTTTTAACTCTTGCTTCTCTGCTATGAAGGGTGTGCAGGTTTGACTTTAGGAAGCATCATGAATAATTAAGCTGTGACGGTCGTCACAGTAGCTGTCTGAATTGAGGTCAATCCCAGTTTGACAGAGAGAGAGCATTAAATCCACTGCCATATTGCCAGGTTTAGTGGGAAATATATTTTAGAGGCCAAAGTAAAATCATGCTGACCCTTTCACACACATGAACTGTGCACTAATGATTTTTTTTGCAGTGTTGTGGGTTTTAGTAATCTTGGCTCCAGCCCTTCCACTGCAGTAATAAGGAACACTATAAACATCTCCTTGTTTTAATCATCATGTATTAGAGATTATATTTATCTCTTTCTGTGCCTTTCAGCCATTTATATATGAAGTTTCAGATATCCTCCAGTATAATTACATAATCTTTCTTTCTGTTAAGCGAAGAAGTGTTTTGTACAGATGCAATTAAAAAGTCTGATCTTCTTTCCATTTTTACTTAGTCAGTAACTTTTTCTAGATCATAAACCTGTCCTCTGCTTTAACCACATCTTCCTCCCTCTGTTTATCACAGTAAATACGATGTTGTTTTGTAATTTACTTCCATTTTATAGTAGTAATTTTCCACTCTCAAATCAGTCAAGGGGCATGTGTGTAACATGCTAGGTTAGACTGAGGGCATTGAGGAGCAGAGTGCTGTGGTCCATAGGAATCGTGTGAGACCATCCTTCTCACCCATCTCCCAGTGTGCTTGCCCTTCCTCTGCTCTTGAACCTCCAGATACCATCATCAGCTGGTTTACTTCATGGGTCCCCAATGGCAGTCAAATCTGGAGTTGTGAAAGCTGCACTTATGGACTCTGTAGCATTGGCTTTAGTTGAAGCTTGGATAACTTTAAGCTAAATGTACGTAAGGGTGCTTGAGGGAGGAATTTCCTCATATCCCAGATCAACATGTTAATTGCATATCAGGACTCTTAATTTGTTATCTCAACTCCAGATATTTTTTTTTCACTTCCTCAGGAATTTTGCAGTCTTTTAAAAATGAAGTCAGTTCCCAGCCATGGTTAGTGGCTGTGTTATACTTCTGGGTTTGCAGAATTTTTTGGACTGTCTTCCTTTCAAACACTGCCTCAGCAAACCAGGACTTATTTTAATTTGGGAAGGACTGCAGTAACTTATACCTCAAGCCATTTGTGTTTGACAAGGAATGCTCTTTTTAAAGTCTATATTCTGAATTAGAGCCAAACGTGCAATTGGTACACTAAAGGTGCTTCAGGTAACCTAACAGTATTTACAGAATTCATGTCCATGCTTGTTTACAGAAGAATGTTTTTGTTCATTAGAATTTACTTTGCAGAATTACATAGTTAGTTGTGGTTTTTTTCCTTTTCAGTTAGCAGAAGTTGAAAGAAAGCAAATGTCTAAGAGTTGGCGTCATCCACTAAATAAACCCCCAGCTAGGTCTCCAATGACTTTGGTTAAACAGCAAGCGGCTAGCGATGAAGGTGAGTGTACTGTTTGACACATTTTTCTGATGATCTTTCTCTGTATTTATGAGACCATATATAAAGGCATTTGCAAAAAACAACCAAGATGAAATAATTTCTTTCTGTATGGGAAATGTAAACAGTGAGGCCTCTGAATGCACAGACAAGTCACGTATCATTCTTCTAAAAACATTGGATCTATCTTTGCAAAAAGCTCTGAACAATAAGACATCATTTAAAACAAGTACATTCACCAATCAAATGTTCGTTATTAGATCTCACAGGAATTGCATTTAAGATCAAGTTTTGAATTGTGTAAACAGATAAAAGTGGCATAAGAATCCTTTGAATACAAATCTTAGGTATAGGCCATAGCCCCCTATGCTGCCTCAAAGCTACTTTTTACTTGTTTGTTTTTTGGTAAATGTTATACATTTATTTGGGAGTTATGTCTCAAGAGACTATAGTTCTTGTCAAGAAAAAGGCTACAGGCTTCTGGGTATCATCAAAAGCTTTCTTAAGAGTCTGTACATATGTCTTGATTTCTGGACTTTTGCTTAGTTTCATATGGAAAGAATGATCATCTCTCCCTGCGGTTTTGGTAATTCTATTTTTCTGTTTTAATTTAAAATAGTCACTTAAAAACTGATACTGATGCATATGACATGTAATTGTCTTACATCAACTTTGATCAAACATCAAGTAGTTTGCAACTACTTTCTAGTGCGCAAGATGTTAAAAGTAAGTACCATATTTTCAGAAACATAAAAAGAGGTGGAAACACATACTTCTGTTTTGAGACATAATGCAAAGAACTGGTGTGTACTAGAAACTAGCAGGCTCCTCTTTATCTCTCCATCTGAACAAATCTTGAGAAATTTCCTTAGAGCAGTTTTCTTCTTACTTTTAAGTGGCACAAAGCAACTGGGAGCAGTTAAATGGCCTTCCTGGGAATGTGTAACACTGAGCTGATTTGGCATTTAGTTGCTTTAAGTAGCTTTTTAAAATTTTATTTTAGTGCTGAGTAGTGACCACAAAATTCCATTGTTTCACTTAATTGCGTAAATAAGAAGCATAATGTTAGGCAATTGTTTTGAGTATGTTTGTCCAGATCTTCACTATAAATTGCAGATATGCATGTTATTGTATAATGTATGGTACCTTCAGGCACTTCAAGCCATAGAGTGAAGCAGAAATTAAGAAAAACAAACTTGGCCTTAAATAATGACGGTAAATGACAATGATGTATAGAACAGAGTTATGTACAAAATAAGTTAATATATTCTGCAGCCATGGAATGTAGTCCTTTGTAAACGGATACCACAGTGATCAAAACCGTTAAAACAATACTTAGAACTTCTCAGATGCTCTTTTTGTGAGCTGACGTGGGTGCTTTAAGTTTAGAAAGCCACTGTCTTGTTCAGACAGGCTAGAAAAATTAAGAAACTTACCCAAGGTAGGGACTTGCTTCTCTGAAGTAAATAGAAAAGGTAAGTCTGCTTTAACCAGCAATCACATATACAGCCAGCCAAAGTTGATAAATAAAGCAACTTTATTCTACCAAATGTGGCTTGTGAAGCTTATCGAACAACAGTTCTATCCATCAAAGAAGGAAAACAAATACATTCCTTTTTCATATTGCCTTAGCATTTTAGTTCTGTAATGCATAGTTTTTTCAGGTACTGTTTTCCAGAATCTTTTCAGTTACAGAACTGGAAGTTGGTCCTCACACTCTTGTAGACACTTTGGTAGTCTGCATAGTGCAGAATGGAGCTGATACTGTATCTGTGGCTACAGGTCTAATTCCAGCATTGCTGTGTGCTTCAGTGTTTGCCTGCACTTTGTATTTGCAATTTTCTTGGAGCTCTTATTTTCTACTTTGAGTGATACAAGTCCTGTTGGACTTTGTGATCCCCAGCACCCCCCAAGTTATTACCTCTAGTCACAGTATCTGTTTCTTGTAGCTACAGATAAACTTTCTTGGCTTCAGAGAGAGACGACATGACTGTTAAATGATTCTTCTGCTTATAACTAAGGAGTACTATGCTTTCAGTTAGCACCAATTTAGGCATTGAGCTGAGTGCTGTAATCTTAACTGGTCCCTCGTCAGTGCCTCTCCCTCCTTGGTCCAAGCCTAAAGTAACTGATTTCTGTCTTCTGCCTCAATAGTTTGGGAAAGCCATACTCTCTCTTTCTTTTTTTTTTTAATCTAAGCTGCAGTTTTGCCAGGCATGATACTTCAATTAGCTGTTAAGCATCTCTCTGAAAATTAGACAGCTTAGGCCCATGATCTGTATCCTACATGGATATGTTTGGATACCTTGAGGGCTAGACAGAGCATATTTCAGAAAATGTTATGGTAATTTACACAAAAATGGATGGTATTAATATTAAGATCAATCTAGTAAAGGAATTAAAGATTTAAATATGTGGTAGGTTGCAGTGAAATTGCTCTTTTTAAATTATATTCCTTTTGCCTGCTGATACTTTTTCAACATTATAGTTAAAACATAGTGTAAAATTCCTATTTAAGCATGGATTGTGTATGATATGATCTGTCTAGATGATGATGTGATGACACTGGTTTGCTAATCTCAAGGATTCTGCTCCTCATTTGCTGTCGTATCCAGTATCTTGTCAGCTTCTCGGTGTCTTTTCTTGTGAATGTGAAATGTGAACTTTTAAATGTGAGAGTAGCAACATTGCAACAAGAAGTCATATACTTTCCAGTCTTTCCTCTTTACATGATGATTGTCCTTGTAGTAGATAAGGGTGTATTTTTGGAAATACATATTTTTTGAAATTTTGGAAAGAAAACTTTGTCTTAGAATCATGTCAAGTAGCTGTTATGTACCTGTCTGCTTATTGATTGAAGGAAATAATTAAGAGTTTTATTGGATATGGCAGTTATTGATATTTCCTAGCTTGAACTGGAATTTGATATTATTTTCATGTGTCTGTTACTCATTGTGATCTAATTTATCAGCATGTTTTTGTGACAACACCAGAAGAGAAACAATATATTTTGTGTGAGCAGAATGTTTACATCTAAAGAGATTGAAGAACTGCTGAGGGAGACTGGCTAACTGAAGCCTCATTAGCTTTCCTGGCACTTGCTGGCATGTGAGTTAAAGATCTGTGGCTAGATGAATGCCAGTCAGAGGAGATTTTTCAGATCGTGTTCAAGAATGTTGTCAGGTATCAGGGAATAAAATCAGCATCAATGTACTAATGACTGTATTCCTCTTTAAGAAAGTGCTTCACCCATATTCTGGAGTTACCAGAAATGTAATTCAACATGCATATTTACTCAGTTCTTGTTCTCCGTGCTTTTTGAACGAAAATGGTGCCAGCGATGACTATGATACTAGTCTCTTGGTACTGTGCTTTTTGAGTTAATCTGTTCCTTTACAAGAAGGATTTGTGTATTGATACATTAGTTTTTATTTTCATTTGAGTCCAGTAAAATCATAAATTTAAACAAAATGGAGGAAGAAGATATGTGCTACTAAGCTAATATGTGCTACTGCTGTTACGAAAAATTAAGAAATTGGGGCTTTATAGTTCATCTGCAGATTACGTCAGTTTCCACAAGTTGCATAGTCTGTAGCCATTTCTAATACAGATAATTTATATTCAAATTAATATATTTGAAGTCCTTCAGATACTAGGGTTCGGTTAGGAAGTTTCTGTGAATAGAGGTGATCAGAGGCTGTTAATAATATGAAGACAGCATTCTTTGACACTGTCAGCCATTTCAGAGTCATAGTTTGCAAACAGAATACTATCATATTCAACAGCATGCATAAATCTTAGCAGAGACGTTCTGGATTTGCTATTAATACGAAGTCATTCTGCAGAAATTCATTTTTTGCACAAGATCACTTAGACATTGAGTTTTGTGGTTTTGTCACTGCATATGTTTCTTTATGTGTGTGTCTTTGTGATCTGAATGTTTGTTCCACAGAAAAATGATTGGGTTAATTGTTTCTTTGTGGTCTGTTGGTGTTGTTTGGTTTTTTTTTTCATTCTCCCTGAAGCATTTCCCTATGTATGTCTGACATCTGAGTCTCCCTTATTATGGTTGTTTTTGTTGAATTACTGCCTAGAGGACTGAGCAATGAGAAGTACTGGGGACTGGGGAATCAATCCCAGAAATTATAGTTCAGGCTGCCAGTTTAGAGAAGTGCAGCAATACAGCCCAAGCTGTATGTCACACTCAAAATACTAATAATTTTTATGTAATGAACCTTGGTCTTATGCTCAATGTGGTATATTAGCTTGTGGTAATATTATTCTTCTGTATTTAATGTAGTTATATTTCTGCTCACTTAAGCAATAAAAAAGCAAATTCAGCAGAAGGAGCAAGCACACTGACTCTGGATGCACATTGATTTGTCCCAGAGACTTCTTTGCAGCAGTATTTGGGCATGCAACATTAGAAACTGTTTTTAGATTCAAGTTGACTAAAATTTCCCATTGCTCTAAATGATACAATAATAGTGTATAGATTAAATTCAGTATAGGTTTTTTGTAAATGGTTTTTAGTGTTTTAAGTATTATTCAGAAGTTCAAAGTTATTTTGCTTTTGGTTACTTTGTAAGGTAAGGAAACAAAGAGAGGAAACTATTGTCGATGGATAGAGTGGCTTGGACGAGAGTTTGATTAGTGGAAATTGCTAGTTATACAGCTGTAGTTTTCCTCCTGTTATGATATAAAATAAAGCTCCTTTGGTTTTTATGTTCATTTTCATCTTCCTGTGAGATGTGCTTGATCTGATACTGGTAGTCAAGACATGTATGGCATGTTCAGTAATGTTATAAATAGGTTTAACATGCTGAAATAGGGGAAAATTACATCTGTAGATGCAATTATGATTCTTTTGCTTCAGAGCTTAAAATGCCAGATGCTGCTTGAAGATTCTTACTTATTTCAGAAAGAAACATGAACTCTCTTTTTCTGGTGTTAGGATGTAGAGAATGATGTGTTAACCAATTGATAGAGGCATGTTTATTTTTGCCATGTGAGTATTGTAATTTGAAGTATTGCTTTCACTCCCATACTGTATTGATCTGATCATTGAGTGGAGTTTTGTTTCTTTAAAATATTTTGCTCTTGTGTGGTTATGAGTTAATTAAGTACAGAATTTGCATTTTTCATACTTCATCACCTAGCATCAGAAAAGACCATCACTATATAACACTTGCAATGGTATTGCTACGCTAGAAAAATGTGTTTTATCTCCTTCCTCTGGTAACTACATTGCTGATCTGTTTACATTCAATTTTCAAGATTTGATTACCATAATTAATAAAAAGTTCTGGTACATAAGTAGCACATGGTATCCTGAAGACTCAAAAAAACTTTACAAAACTGTGGTAGGATCTCCAGTAGGTCTTTAGGAAAGGAAGCTGTTGAAAGGTCAAATCTAAGCTTTTCCTGAATGTCCAGTACCTTGTGGGGCTAGCAGCTGATCTCCAGAAATGACAAGAACTGACAACTCTGCTTATTGCCACTGGCAGCTCTTGTCCCTTGACAGCTTTCACAAGCAGCATTTATCTGCCTTAGAGTGAACACCTACAAATGCCAGGATCTAAGAGTACCCATTATTTTGATTCAGGATGGGAATACAAACCAGTTCCTCTAACGTTTATGCCTCATTTGCTGGACAGCGGTATATGTAGCGATCATTAAGACTCATTGTCCTCTAGGTGAACCTTACAACTCTAATTGTGCAGCTTTCTTAACGTTAAAATATAATATTTTACCTCTTAAAGGAGTGGATAGAATTGCAGTCTTAGATACAGAGGCATGTATAATTTCTCATTATCAAGTGTGTCAAAATGAAAATGGATTTCCTACTGCATTAGTGTGGCCTCTCAACAGCCTTCTCAAGGATAGCTATGGAGTCAGTAGGCAAACTGAACATGACGTTTGCCAAGGAGACAAATGTCTCTTCTGTAAGGTTATCTTCTGGAGTTGAGCTTCTCTTTCTATAATTATTGTCCAAAGAGAAACACAGAAAAGGTATGACTTGCATTTAACAAGCATTAGTTCCCTGAGATATTGGTACAGAGGATTACCTAAGAAATTATCCTATTTCCAAGATATTATAGTAGTAAGTTGTGGGTTTTTTTTAATAATAAAAAAAATCTAGCCCGTAAAGTTGTCATTGCCTTTGTCAAAATCTGAACCTCCTTTGTAAACCATCGGTATTGGAAGTGATGTGCTTTTAGTGCCAATAGGGTTTTACTAAATGCTTTTTCTTGGCTGAGAAGTGCGTATCATATGTGTTTTTTTAAAATGTACAGAATAATTACACTTAAGAAACTGATCCTTGAGGGAGCTTTAATGCAATTGTTGTCTAGTATATGGAGTGTTTATGGGAAATTTTGGTGATCTGTGAAGGAACTGTAGCCTCAAGCTATTAATTTATAATTCCAATTCAGGCATTGATTTGTCTTTTGAATTTGGACCTGTGATATAGTCTTTCTGTTTTGCATCAGCTGTACTTAATTTATGAAGATAACTAACTACCTGAGGCCTTGGTTTGGTGGAAAACTTCAGTGCAATCTTAACCGTAAGCATTGAAGTAACCTCGTGCCTCAAAATTTCACTCGTGTATTGCCCAGAGGCACTTGTGCTGGAATGGTATATTGACATAGGTTATATTTGTGCTGCCTGAGAGAGATAAAATAGCCAATAAGTGTGTTTTCCCCACTTGGTACTGGTTTTTGTCTCTGGAGTAGCATGAGTTGATCGTATGTGTGTGAATATTCTCTGTATATATTTCTAAGACAGTCTAACAGGATCATACTTGGATATTTATTTCACTGTGTAGTACTCAGAAGAATGGTCAATAAAGATACATTTTAATTTCTAGAATAAGGAAGAAGTACCAAGTAATTCTGTTATATCTCAGTGACTGTTTTTTATTAATAGGCAAGAGATGCCTGAAGACTGGGAGAAAGTTTTCTGTATTTTTCCACTTTTGTACAGATGCACGTACTGAGAAGTAGGTTGGATAAGTTTTCTGGAGTGTTTTAGAGAATAATAATAATAAGCTAGCTTTGAAATTCTTAGAAGGCAGAAAGAAAATGAGGCAGAAAAATCCTACTATGCTAATACTTTTTGTTGATAATATGATACGTGTTTATTAACTCTGGTGGGAAATTGACAAAGGTAGGAACCACGCCAGTGTTGGTTCTCAGGGGTCAGCCTTTAAGTTTCCAGAGCTTCATGATACAGTTCTGGATTCCAGAATCCAGTACTTATTTTAAATAAAGAGGAAGAAGTCACTAGAATATTGTTTTTATCCTTTATGTAGATAAGTGTATGTATTTAATGGAATCCTTTATGATACTGTGGTTTTACATTGTTGACAATATATGTACCAAATACTGGGGTAAAGATACACATGATCAGACCCTCAGGTTGAAGTATTTCTCAATTATGTGAAATAAATGTAAAATGAAATATGAATTTACATTTGGGGTTGGTCAGCTTGAATGAGATTTAGTAAGCTCTTGAAACTAGATGACAAACTATGGTGTTCCATTATCACATTAGTAAGCATGTGTGTGGATGGCAATAGCAGTTCCTAAAAATTACAGTCTACCTTCAATTTTTGATCAGATCTTCTACTGGTAAGTACAGTGACCTCAAGCAAATTGTATTGGAATGCGAAGTAAAAATTTCATTCATTAAAAATTGTATGTGCAGGAATGGAATGGAGAAAGCAGGTGGTAATGTCTTTTACAGTGCTGTGAATTAAATCTTTCAAGAGAGCAAATATCTGCCCGTGTTTAGCTTGTAGTCCGTTCTTGTAATGGCTTTGCACTGATAGCTACACTTTTTGCTGATAGGCTCTGAGGTAAATTTCAGCAGGTTTTCTTCTGTTTCTGTTTTGATTTTCATGAGAAGCCTCTTTGAACCAACTTATAAATACAATGGCTATTTAAACTTAATATAGACAGGTGAAATTACTGGAATTGCTGTGATGTACACATACATAAAGATGGAAATTATAACACAAGTATGCTATATGTATTTTGTGTTGGCAGTTTACAGATACACAAACATGTCCCTTTCTGTGGCTTCATGTCTACATTTTAAATACTGTTGCTTGACTAGTGGGTCACCTCTGAGCATGGGTTTTGGACGTAAGTATCTGTATTTCTGGAGTCACTAGGTAGTCCCTAGTTTTTAGTGTCAGTAAGAATTTTTTGCTTGTGCTTCAGCTTAGGTAGCCAGAATTAGTAGACATCTTTAAGCCTTAATTATTAGGCCTCAATTCTCCATTCCATATTCACAAAAAAATTGTGCAGCTGTTTAGGGAATGCAGTGGATGAAAGATTTTTACCCCTTGTATTTGTTGGGTGCTGTTATGGTCTACTGTTCAAATTAGAGAATGGTTTTGCTGCAAGAACTAGTAAGCAAACAAAAACGGTAGTTTTAGAAACTGTCAGTGCTATAGTCCTGTAAAACTGGTTTTATAGATTATGTAAGTGTTCGCAGATTGTCAACACCATAAGTCCACAGACTTTCTCAAATTAAGTTGTGCTATGGTTTTCTTTTTGTTTTATAAAAAAACTTCTTTTACTTATAGTTTTTTACTATACCTTTACTGTATATTTACTATAGCAGCATAGTAATGTAAATCAAATACATTTTAGTTACTTTTGATTTGGTAAGAGGAAAAAGTTAGGGTCCAGTACAGTCTAACAGGGTCCTTTTAGATGTTCCACATATGGAAAATTCAGGGCATAGCAGAAAATTTACTTAATTGAAGTCAGTTGAAGCTACATGAGATTTTGATTTAGCAGACTGATACAGTGTGCACTGAAATCACAATACAAGGACACTACGTTTGAGAGAACGTAGCAGTTGCAATATGTAATTCAGTCATAATACAAATGTGAATTCTATTACTGGTGTCTAGCAATATGCTTACTGTAACAATGCTGGATGTTTCGTGTCTGGCAAGGAATATGTGGGTTGCAACTAGTTCAGTTCCATTGCTTTCCCCCCCCCCCCCCCTCATAACTGGGTTTTGCCATGGGAGCACATACTTCTGTAATATTGTCTTCTCGTAAGTGAAAAGGATCCTGAAAAGGATCAGTATCAAGCCAGGTATCTCTTGATCATTCATTGTCCTTGGTATATGTGGTGGCTATTACTTGAATGAGGTCTATTTCAGTAGACCATAGTAAATGATCCATACATGTGGCGGCATCACGTAGGAATTGAGGTTGCAGCTTTGAGTCTAAGAACTTTTATTCAGTGTGTGCGTTGCTTATGCATTATGTTATCCTTTATAACTGTTCCTTTTTCTAGTGTGCTATGTGTTCATTTCTCCTTTTCTAATTTCTGCACTATTACTCAAACGTAGATATCCAGCAACCTGTGAAGCCCTGCTTTTCTCTCCTTACTTCAGCTTGTTAGAACCTTTCAATTTTTTCAAATTTGTCCTAAATGTCAGTGGGATGAGTGCTTTGTTTTGCTGTCCCTGAAAAATGCTGGTTATAGTTTTCTCATCCCTCCTTTTCAGAGTTACTGGGGAGATTTTCCCAGCCTTTGCTAGTATTTGTAATAATTCTGTCTCCTCTTTTAAATTGTACTGATCCTGTCTGCAGCCAGCCTTATCACTCACTACCTGTTCTTAATCACAGTGCAGGTTTTCTCTACTAGGTTCTTATTTGTGACTAATGCCATATCAGAAAGCATGTTTTTGCCAAAGTAATTACTGCTTTAATGGATACTGCTCACCCTCAGGAGTATCCTGCCGACTATGCCAGTTAATGTCAGAGTATAATACACTTTGACCAGATTCTTTTAGATAGTCCATGTGTAGAGGGTATAGTGAACACAGAATTTTCTTATATGAAATTATTTGAAGCTACATGGGATTTTTGATTTAGCAGAGTAATACAGCAATGCACTTAAATCACACTGTAAGTACAAATTACATTTAGCAGAGTGTAGCAATTGCAATACACAGTTCAATCACAAAACAAACAAATTTTATTCCAGGACTCTAATGATACACTCAAGAAAAATAGGAGTATCGCAGTATCTAAGTGCATCTTTCAGTTCTGTGAAATTGTCTTTTTAGATATTTTTGAACTCTCAATTTTTCTGACCTTTCAAAACATTTTGAGATCTGCTATGACTAATGTGTTACACTTTTTTTTGATATTTTATTTTTTTAAATAAAGTACTCCATTAGTCTATTTTATGAGCTAGACTTCATTTAATCCAGAGGCTCTTAAACTCAGTCTCTACAGCTCTGATTAAGTATGGCTATATCTATATATCATTTTTGTGAGAACTGAAGTACTAATTGATAATTCAGCAATTAGACTCTAACCAAAAATATATACATAATTTACAGTAGTGTTACTCTACAGTACCATGAATGAAATTACATTTCTTGTACAACACAAGAAATAAAAAAGTTTACATTTTCATATTTTGCCATGAAATCTATGGCTTTCATTAGTGAAAGAAACAATTTCTGAAACTGAGTTTGCTGATGTACTGCAGGAACAGTAAAGTTTTGAAGTTCCAAGTCTTTTTCCCTGACTGAAGACTACTTTTTTTTTGTTTTGTTGTTTTATTATTATTTCCTCCAGGACATTTGAAACTATAGATAATGCCTCCCAGGGCTGAGATTATGCTCAACTACCTGAAAAATAACAGATGCTGCTGTGTTCTTCATAGCAGAGAATGCTGCTGTACAAAGCCAGGAAACATCAGTGGAACATAACCCCAAGCAGCAAAATCATTGTTGAGACTGGCAAAAGCAAATTGTACTGTATTAGTGTCTATGGCTTTTCACATCTGCTGGGTTAAACCAGCAAATACTGGCAACAGCTCATTCTGCAAATGGCCCAAATGTTTACTGTCTGAGAATTTGAGTTTAACTTAGTAAGCAAAAAATGTTCAAAGTAATAGTATTGAGTGCTGGAGCAAGTTTGCCACAAACTATTAAACCAGTAACATTTGTGAAAACATTTATTTCATTCCCTTACCCACTTGGAAAGCAGCACAGTAGCTGTTTATAAATACTTTGTTATAGAAGGAGTTTCCTTTGTACCAAAACAGATTCTGGGCTATAAATCTATTTTTGTGTGCCCAGTTTCTTTTAATGAATTGTTTCACTTGCAATATTTAAAGGAATAATCACATTAATGAGAACCGGTATATCCAGAATTATGTTACAGGGATTAATTAATTCTATATAAATATTTTTTTCAGATACAAATATGACAGAGGAGTTTGGCATTGCTTGTAGTATCAGTACCACTATGGCTGAATTATTATATGATGCATAACAACTGTTACACATTTATTTAAAGTCATTAATTGTCTCATCAAGTGTTTCTGCTTGCCTTTTGTGAAAAAAATGCACTGCTCTATCCCCTTAGAAAACAAAATATTTAACCTCATTATGAATTGTATCTGGTAAAGTAATACTACAACAAAGCATTATACTTGCAGTGAAGCAAAAATGCCCTGGTGGTTCATGGAGAATCAAGATCTGTGACCACTATTAGGGGTAACAATAAGGAGATGTTTTTAAATTCATAAGAATATGCTGCATTGCATAATCCTATTAATCCATTAATACGGGGTGGGCGTGGGGGGGTGGGCAGATATCGATACATTTTAGATTTCACAATGAATATGTGAATTACAGCCAGAAACATAAAAGAGGTTACAAGAAACAGCCTTCATTCATCTAAGAGCATGCACGTTTTTAAAAATACTAACAGACTTGCATGATAAGCTCTCCTTGGGAGGCTCTAAGGGACAGAAATGTCATGCTTTGTGTGGAGGCCACTCCACATAGTTATTATCAAAGCATACCAGAATCAGTGATATATTTAATGATATATTGATAGGGTATTTGAATCCAAGTAGGATATATTGTTGAAAAGTATCCAATAAAGGGTCTTTGAACTTTGATTTTTACATATGCTCCAGCTTTGAAGGTTTACATCTTGTCCGGGAAATTTCTGACTGCTTTAAAGTGTAACAGCTAATACTCTAGCAGAACCTGTCTGTCTTTACTACTGGTACTTAAATGGTATTTACAAGTAAAAGGAACTGAATTCTGTGTTCCTTGTATCAAAGTCTGATACGCTCTGCCAGATTTCTTTTAGATGCCCCACGTGAGGACTATTTAATATTTAATAGCAAATTTCCTGGAAGATATTTTGTGTTACACAGGATTTTGCGTTAGCAGAGTGATATAGCAATGTACTGAAATTACAATACAACACAACATAGCAATAGTGATACACAGTTGGATCACAATATAAATGTGATTCCCATTGCTGGTCTGTATATGCTGACTGTTATGATGCTGGGTGTCACCATTTGCTGGGAGGGAACATGTGGGTTGAAGTCAGCTCAAACCTGTTTCTCTCTTCACAGGTCATTTTGTTCAATATTGACTTTTTATACTCCATATTGGACGGAGCTGTATACACGTTTCCCATATTCTGGTCTGGTTGGCTCAGGAAGACATTTGCAATCTTGTTATTGACTCTGGGAAAAATATTTACATAACCAGCTGATCCACCCAGCTGATACAGCCGTTTATCTAAAACAAAGGCCACCCTCTCTTCTCCTTCATGTTGAAATAAATTTGGCTTCTTTGCAACAGCTTTGGGCAGTCATTCCCTAGATTCTTCGTAGAGATTCAAAAGCACAGAGCCCCTGTGCATGTCCCCTGAGCCCTCTTCAGTTTCAGGGGTTTATTAATTGATCACATGATGCATGGAACATTAAAGTGTAACAGTACCCTGATTTACATACAAAATGTATGTCCATCATCAAGAAGTTTTTTCTGGTGACTACTACTGTCAGGCAGAATGAAGGAGTGTCTGCTTTATAAAAGGTCCTCTTCTACATATGGGATGCCCCAGATCCTGTCTTCTGTCCTAGAAGACATTAATAAAGCATGGAGTTCCTTTGAAGTTGTTTAAAGATAAGATAATCTCAGGGTTTTTGTTTTTTTCTCTGGTGTCAGGGAATTCTTGAAACTCTGAATGGTAATTTTATATTTGTTTCCTTTGAGTAACTCATCCTTGTTAATGAACCAAAGTCCCTGTGGGTCTTACTCACTATACAAGGGGGATGTTAAGTCTAATTTACAGCTGCAAAGGTAGGAGCAGCTTCAAAATTAGAGTTTATTTTATAGTGTACACTTACAGTCATGTTTTGAACTTTAGAAGGGTGATAGGTTGTGGAAGCTGTATGATATTTAATATTGTTTCCCAGCTGTGATTGACCTGCCTTAGCTATGAGATGTTTCCAATTGTGTAAGTACAAGTCTTTATTTTTCTTTCTTACACAGTGTCATATTTTAAAAATCTTTTTAAAAAATAATAGTTTAATTGAATTTTTATGTGATGCAAGATGTACGGAATGTCCTTTTTAATGTAAAAATGGTTTATTTTAGTGCAGGTTATTTAATTTTTATTTCATGTAATTCCTCAGACATGTTACATTCCAGATAGTAAAGGCTTCTTGCAATAACCAGAGGATTTTCATTTTTGCAGTTAAATACAGAAACCCTCTACTGTTTTTTTTATACGTAGGGAATTTTAATACATCCTGCAAAAGTGTTCTGGATGGTTCTTCTCATAGTTTCACTTTGAAGTAGGGAGTGAGCACATACATCTTTGTATAGTCAGCCTCTGAGCATGGTACTTAAAACTAGCTACTGAAGTTTTCTGGAGACAAATGGTCTCAGGAAAAGAGTGAGCTTGACTTAAGAAAGTGAATCAGATAATTGTAGTTTTGTTGTATTGTTAGGCAATTCTGAATTTCTATAAAAGCACTTACAATTCAGGTTAAGCGTAACATTTACACTTGAACATAGTGCTGTGTGAGAAGGTGTTCTGCTAGAGATGTTTATTTTTGTAGCTGAAGTGATGGCCTCAATTTTTGATACAATATTTGTTCCTATGGGAAAAAATTACTATATATAAAGTAGAATTTCATGATTCAGGTGGAGATTAAACAACAGGAATAGATCAGCTCAAGACTTTAAAGATGGTTCTTTGAGTATATGTCAGTGTGCCTATGTGTTATGCATGAGAGTTTGCAATCTCTTGAACAGTGCTGTCAACTGAGCTGCAAACGTATGTTGAATTTCCTTGTCGTTGGTATAAGGTTCAACTCCTTTATTTACTTTTATTCCCTCTGAAAGCAAAATGTATCCTGTACTATAGTTAAGTTGATTTGAGGTTTACTTACCGAAGAGTATAAAGAATGCATTATTCATTTTTGTCTTGATTAATTCTTAATTTGGAATGTAAGTTTCGTGATGAAAAGCTGGAAAAAAGCAAATGGCACATCATAGTTCTCACCAGGGAATTCTGCCACGCATCTCTACAGAGTCCTGTTCATGCACGTACTGGCAATGACCTGTGAGGAAGTGTCAGTGTTTTGATCCAGTTTACAGCAGACATAGAAGTCAAGATAGATTCCATAGCTCCATTTCATGTGTTGTGAAAAGAAAATGCTTTCCGTAGACGTATATTGTGTTTCATATCACAGCACTGCTTGACACGAATCTTTCAGGTTGTCTATCCTGGGCCGCAGGTAGCCATTCTTAGAGCGAGGCCAGTTTATTGCAAAGAAGATTTGACTGAATAATAGCACGTATCACAGAGCACTGTTGACTGGCAGTGTTGCCTAAGTGACTGTTCATCAAAACTTGCTCTACCTGAGACAACATTCTCAGCCTTTTCCAGAAGAATGTCAATATGTAAGATTGTTAGTTAAACACTGCAGGAGTGGGCTGGAAACTAGGACCATGCGTGGCAATCAGTTAGCTGAGGGGAATGTGCTCGAGCTTGTCTAGACAACAATTAACATGATGAGGCATGTTTACAGAGCACAGGGGAGTGGGGGACGGATGGCGCCAAGGAAAGGTAACACCTTGCTGTTAATTGATGGAGTTAACCACCAATCAGGGATTGCCTAGCCTGCAAGGCTTAGCTTCAAGAACCAATCTGTTTAAAACGCGCACCTTCTGAAAGTGTATAAACCCTCGTGCTTCTGTACAATAAATTAACATCTTGCTTGCATCAAGCTGCGTCCCGTCTCTTCATTCGCAGCAAATTGGTGACCCCGACGTGATGCGTTTAAGGATCTGACGTGAAGGGCTCTCGAATCGCCTGACTGAGGGACTTGCAGCGAATCCCACAGAACTTAGAATGAACTGCTGAAAGTGAGCGGGAGCCGGCTGGCCTGAAATCCCACCAGAGCTGAGAGGTGAGCTGTGGGAAATCCGTAATGGGGAATCGGGCTTCGTCCCCAGAAAGAGACGTATATGGACTCATGAAGGGTCTTCTAGTCCGATCTGGGAGCCCGTGCCTCAGTCTCCTCAAATGGTGACCCCTATGGTGGTGTTCCGAAGCCTTGGAAGAATAAGGACAGTTATTTTATTGGTCAATAAAAAAGACGGCTCGTGGAAGAGGGCTACCTTCCAGAGGAGACACCTTGGCTGAATGATCGTCTGGCTGGCTGGACCAGGCGGACAACCTGCATCGAGACAGGTGAGCAGCCAAGAAACTTTAGACTTTGAAGCTGTAAATTCCACCGACAGCGCGACTCTTCTCAAGACACCGTCAGCGATGGCGATTCCGTCCACACCTCCTGTGCCCCCAGAGCTTCTGTCACTGATTGCAGCGACCCTCACAACACAGGAGCAAGCACGGGAACAGGACAACTCGGACAATGATTCCATTGACACTGATAAACCTTTTGATCCAGGTCCTGTAGATCTGGAAATGGAGCTAGACCTTTCCCCACCCCCTCGTCTCTCCCGATGCATTGATGGTATTTTTGGGGAGGGTGAAAGGGGGTCTGAGGGACTGGTGGCAGGAATGCAAGTGGGAAGCACTTAAGTGAGGGGGTTTGGGAGTCGCTATGGCATGTTCAGTATTTTGTCAGACAAATCAACCTGCAGAGTGGCAGCCTGTGCAATACGAGGCTGTTAAAGGGTTAAGCAAAGCAGTGCGGGAAGGGAGGATTCATAATGGGAGAACAACTAGGTATTGTGAAGGAGAATAGAAAAGATAAACGTGGTTATCTGGTGTTTAATAGGTGTCTGCATGCTTGTAGAGATATATAGCTGTGTAACTGCATGAATGATTTCTGCCCTGAGCCTGGTGGAGCATACAGCTGCGGTGTGTGTCCGGGCTCAGAGATGTAAATAGGGGCTTCTCTGTTACGGTAAAAGTGTTTCTCTTTGCATAAAGAAGAGAGGGAATGAAGGGAATGACCCCAGAGGTATGTTCAGAGAAGGCATGAGATGTTTCGAACTTTTTGACTGAACCAGTTCTTGTTTGGTGTGCCCTTCCACCTCTGTATAATGTTAATCCAAAAGAAGATGATATTGTTTACACTTTGAATGTCGATAATTGTCTTTCTGTAGATGCTAATGTAGGAGGCTATGATGGGAACGTGTCACAGCGGTTCTTCCCTTACCTGGAGTAACAGCAGGGAAAGCATTAACGAGTTAAATCACCTTGTTTGGTAGGCAGTTAAGAATGTGAGTCAAAATTGCCGCTGCTTTTTGTTGTTGGTTCAGGGACATGGCTGTGAGGATTTTGATGGTATGTGCTGCGTGGATTTTAGGTGCCCCATTGCAGCAACATGTTATCAAAATCTGAGAAAATGTCAGCCTTTTTGGCATCCATTCACTCAATTGGCAGTATTGTTTGTTTGCTATTACCTTGGTTGCTGTCATGTTTGCAAGGGCCCTGCAGAACATGGCAAACCTGGTACTAGCTGTTCAAAAACAAAAAGGGGAAATTGTAAAATTGTACGGAACAAAGACAGTGGGTTATTTTGACATTGATAATATGTCTTAGTTGCTTTTTTATTTGTTCTATTACTTATACCTTGTTTTTACTCGTTCGGTTTCAAAGGTTCTTTTTGTGCAACAGGAAGGGGGAGATGCAGGAGTGGGCTGGAAACCAGGACCATGCGTGGCAATCAGTTAGCTGAGGGGAATGTGCTCGAGCTTGTCTAGACAACAATTAACATGATGAGGCATGTTTACAGAGCACAGGGGAGTGGGGGACGGATGGCGCCAAGGAAAGGTAACACCTTGCTGTTAATTGATGGCAGTTAACCACCAATCAGGGATTGCCTAGCCTGCAATGCTTACCTTCAACAACCAATCTGTTTAAAACGCGCAGCTTCTGAAAGTGTATATAAACTCGTGCTTCCGTACAATAAATTAACATCTTGCTTGCATCAGGCTACGTCCCATCTCTTCATTCGCCGCAAAACACCATGTTCATAGTGCTTCATGAAACATTATGTACTGGTCTTGTAAAGTAGATGTGATTTTGGAGTGCAATGTTTGAAGCTCTTTTGCTGTGAGAACTGGTGCTGCCACCGTGGTTTTTGCGGTTCTCGAGTGCTGGGAAATGTCACTGGTACATAGCTGAAGTAGAAAGTATGCCTTCTTATGACAGTGGAGCTTCTGAGATTTTTCAGCTAATGTGGATGCCACAAATTTTTCTCCGTTCTTTGAGAATCCTCACTTAAAGTGGATTTTGAATAGAGGCAGCTGTAGACTGCAGTTGCCTTGTGTCCTTTATACTATTGCACACAAGCATCTGAAGATGCTGGGCACTCATAGGCTTCTAACACCTGGTCAAAAAGCACTGAGCTATGTGAGTGAGCCTACCCTGCAAATGCCTACGCTGCAACTACACATACCAATATGAGTCAGGAAAGTAAATTTATTTTAGCCTAAAGTCACTGATTGCCCTTAGTTATGTAGTAAGTAATAAAAGGAGACATTAAAGATAGTAAGAGGAAGTGAGAGGTATTGGGTAAATAACAACAAAAAATATCAAAACCCCCAAGTTTTCCGATTTTTGGGGGGATAGAAGTAGTGCTTTGGAATTATCAATTGGACAAGTGAGGAAACGCTATAAATTGTGCCAAGATGGCAGTGTTTGTTACATCAAGTAATTATATACTCTATGCTTTGTCCCAAACACTTGAGAGAGCTGGTTTTTGTTTTCTTGCCTGGTTTTGGATAATCAGATTCTCAGGTTTTATTCATGGTACATAACTTCTCTGACTTCATGGAAACCAGGAAGGTAACTTCACCTGTACTACCTAAGAAGCTGTCCTGGTATCATGGTTTAACCCCGGCCGGCAACCATGCACCATGCAGCTGCTTGCTCACTCCCCACCACCACCCCCAGAGGGATGGGGAGGAGAATCGGAAAGGAATGTAAAACTTGAGGGTTAAGACAAGAGCAATTTAATAGGTAAAGCAAAAGCCATGTACACAAGCAAAGCAAAGCAAGGAATTCACTCACCACTTCCCACGGGCAGGCAGGTGCTCAGCCATCCCCAGGAAAGCCGGGCTCCATCACACGTAACGGTTACTTGGGAAGGCAAACGCCATAATGCCAGAGGTCCCCCCCTTCCTTCTTCTTCCCCCAGTTTATATACTCAGCATGATGTCCCATGGTATGGAATACCTCTTTGGCTAGCTTGGGTCTCCTGTCCTGGCTGTGTCCCCTCCCAGTTTCCCGTGCCCCCCAGCCCTCTGGCTGGCAGGGCCCAAGGAACTGAATAGTCCTGCATTTAGTAGAAACATCACCCAGCAACAACTAAAAACATCAGTGTGCTGTCAACATTGTTCTCACATCAGAGCCAAAACACAGCACTGTACTAACTATAAAGAAGAAAATTAACTCTACCTTAGATGAAACCAGGACACCTGGAAATTCTTCCTGTCAATGGTGTTGCTGCACCTTGACAGAATCACACAAAGTGACGCTGTCCAAGTTCTGCTGGTGTATATATTTACGTAGAAGGTTGCATGTTCTACCTAGTGGGAAAGCTGTTGAAGGCAGCATTGTTGTCATACTCTGTAATGGGAGTCATGTACTCTGTAACTTTTTTTGTTAATATCGATTTCTTTTGAAATTTTATGATTCCAGTGTGCATGTGTGGGTGAATGTTGATTTTAAGGAGAGGAAGTAATATTTCCAAAGCCCTTGAGAGATGATAAATTAAGCTTGAGGTTGCCTAGGAAATTCTTGAAGACAACTGAAATTCACAATCCGTGTAGTAGTAATAACATGGGATCAGGCAAACTTTACATCCCTTAAGCACATCCATTCTGTCTATTCTTAATTTTGTATACTGTTAGTGTAGTGTAGTCCCTTTAAGAAGTACTAGGTTAGCTAGTCTCCCTTCCAATGGAGGAGAGATATTTTTCCTTTCCTGGCTGTGCTTCTGGGCTTGTTAGGGTGCAGAAGAGTGAGAGGTTGCGGGAGGATCACATCAAGTAGCCTGGGTGCCATAGTTCATGCAAAGAGACTAAGAGACTGCAGTAAAGAGCATTGAGAAGAAGCATCTCACAGAATTAGAGATGTTAGAGATCAGAGGCAAATGAGGAGGGTTTGCTTCTAGTCAGTTAGTTATTGGAAGTAGTTGCTCTAAACGTAATGTAAAGGAGAAAATAGGTTTGTTAAAATAATGCTATTTTTTTGGAGGTTGTGGGGGATGCAGTCCAGTACCTCTGCATATGACACTGTCCCTGACTTCATTTGGAATGAGGTTTGAAAATAAATACAAAGCTCTTGAAAGTGAAAAGTGTTGTAAGAGTGCTGCCAGCTTTATTCCTGGCTCTTGCATTCTTTTCAGTCCCTTGGTCTGGAAAGGATTTGTAAAGATCACACAAGAGGGAACTAAAATTGTGGAATTTATAAGTAATTAAGATATAAATATTTTTCTCAACAAAAGCAGAACTGATAGGGTCATGACTTCAGCAGTGTGCTGGAGGCAGTGGGAAACCAGGGCAATATGTGAGATGATTAGAGCTATTATTGTAGAATTAATTCCAGGACTGGAAATCCAAAGATAGGTTTTTGACTAAAGAGGAGCATAATAGATTGAGGTTCAGGGTGAAGACTTCAACCCTCATGAGAGAATTATTCAGCAGTGATAAGGAGTAGTGCAACTGAAGGATGTCAGTTTCAAAGTGGTTAATAGGTATGGAACACATAAATTGCAAACCTTCACAATTTTTGTGTTCCTCTTAGTTTTCTTCATAAGGCACAATCAAGCCCCGAATTCTTTGTGAGGTTACACTATAATGAAAATATTTAAAATAGCAACAGTATAACCTCTTGAAAGAAAATTATGTCAAAGGAAGAATTTGGAGAATAAGTTAGCAAAGATGAAGCCACTGGTGAGACCGTTCTGTAAGGGAAAATTAAATAGAAATGGAACTAGAGCATAAATTTCAGAGCTATTTATTTTACAGTTCTGGAAAACTGCAAGCAATAGAAAAAATATGATTAGACAATGTTTTTAACAAAAAGCTTGGTTCTTTAACTTAAAAAATAAGTAATTCAGAAAGCTATAAAAGTGATGCTGGCATTTCGTATTTTCTTCTCTTTCTTGTGTTCAGCTATTTTTTCACTGCTATTCTTTTGCAGCTACGTTATTCACCATAAACCTCAGCTGATGAATACTGACTCGATGACAGCTTTTTTGCGGGTGTTTTCTATTTGTCCTTCTACCTTGATTATTGGCAAAAAGTTCATTGATTTGATATCTGGTCTGTTGAGAAACTATAAAAAATGAAATAAAATTTGTGTGCGGGATACCTTAATTTACTTCTGGTACATTTGGCTTGCTTGTAGACAAATATTAAAATCCATATTTTATTCAACACTGATAAAAATACTTTCAGCTTTATAGTGCTTTTGTAGCTATGCCTGACAATTTATCATACAAGGAGACCCATAAAGCCTCGACTTTTTCATAAAGTGGATGAAGGCAGTCATGAGCTAAAGGAATGTGATGATTCAGCTTAATGTACTTCATTAAACAGTTCTCTGTCGTTCAAATTTTCATCTGAAATAAACAATTTTTCTTAAATACATCTTAAGAAAAGGACTGTATGCTATAGACCCTTTTTTGTTACCTGAAATTTTTATTCAATAATTTTCCACATTTTCCTTCCCACATTATCATTCTCTTAATTGACACCTACACACCTTCTCATTGATCACAAAAGACTTAATAGCCACTGTCCACTTGAGTGAACAGACCTCATCATTAATCAGAGTAGTGTATAAGGACCCAGTTCAGAAAAATATATTTAACAACTCCTGTTTAACTTTCCTTTCTAGAATGAAAAGTCATTTACCTCTTCATAAGCTGTATATTTTGCAGGTGACAAAGTCACTAGATTTCTTGTGAAGATATCCTGAGGTTTCCAACCAGCTCAAACATGTGACTAGGCTGAAATTCTGGTGTTAACAGCTGGATCATTGCTAACTATGCTATTGATTTTACTGGGGCAAGGGTTTTACACCCAGTCTCCTTTTCACAGTTTTCGCTTTTCCACATCTTCCTCAATAGCAGAAGACTACATGTTTAGATTACTCCTATTGAATAAGCTATTTCTGTTTGAGTTTGTCTGATTTTATTTCCTAGTTTCTTTAGAGGCTTTTAAATTCACAAAGTCACAGAAACACTGCTAGTAAGTAAAATAAACTTTTACAACATCCAGAACAGATAACTGATATTATCCAAATAATTTTCCTGTAGTGGGATGCAGCATGTGTGTCCAGCTACCTCAGATATGATTGTTCCCCATTACTCCCTGGATATAACATTTGTCTCTTTTTTCCCTTCGGAAAATGAGTGTCAGTTCCCATAAGGAGTAGAGAGGTGCCGTTTTGAGTGCACAGAGTGATTTGTCTGGTGCTACTTGGCAGGGTACAACATATTCCATCCGTAAGGAATTCAGGGCAGAGTGCATGGAGGGGTAGGGGGTAGAGGTTAGAGGAATTAGGGAGTGGGAGAGCGAGATGTAATATTGTGAATATGAATACAAATTGTAAACAGTAGAGGTAGTGGCGTACTTTCCTATGCTGTATGTGGAACAGTCACCTCAAGACACAGGTGTTGAAACAATTTTTTGTGCTTATCCTGGTGCTTAATTCTTTCAGACTTTGCCTTTGTATTCACATGCAGACTTTTAGCATTGTTTTATCTTCATCAATAACACAGGTGACAAAATCGTTGTTTGTCTTCAGGACTACAATGTAACCAATTGTTTGTTTCTTTAAGAACTGCCTGAGACTACCTTAATTGAAGAGGAAGTTCAAGAGACAGAGATGTGGGCCAGGCCTCTGGTCTACCTTTGGCACACAAGAGTACCCAATTTCAATGCTGAAAAAACATACAATGCAGCTTGTGCAAAGAAGGAACCACACTGTGCCATTTGCACTCTTCTCATGCCATACTACAAGGTAAGCAAAATCCTAACAGCTTCATCTCTGGGCAAAGTGTGAAATAGCTGCCCAGCTACTCCATTTCTGTAAATTAGAAGTAAGATAAGTTTATGCATTTGATTTGTATGAGAAGTAAATAAATTCACTGTTGTTAAAATTATAACTGTTCACCTACATTTATTCCTGCTTGCAGACAGTCTATACCTTTTACTAGGGTTTGTGTAGGATTGGCATTAGTCTATGTGTGCTTGCCCTTGAAGTTGCACTTCTGGAAGTGATGAATCCATATAGGTTTGTGTCTTAACTGTTTCCTTGTGTGCTGTCATGGTTTAACCCTGGCTAGCAACCAAGCCCCACGCAGCCACTTGCTCACTGCCCCCACAGTGGGATGGGGGAGAGAATCATGAGTAAAAGTGAGAAAACTCATGGGCTGAGATAAAGACAGTTTAGTAGGTAAAGTAAAAGCCACACACACAAGCAAAGCAAAGCAAGGAATTCATTCACCACTTCCCACGGGCAGGCGGGTGCTCAGCCATCCCCAGGAAAGCCGGGCTCCGTCACACGTAATGGTTACTGGAGAAGACAAACGCCATAATGCCAGGTGTCTGCTGGACCCCCCCGCCCCGCCCCCCCTTCTTCCCCCAGTTTATATACTCAGCATGACATCCCATGGTATGGAATGTCCATTTGGCTGGCTCAGGTCAGCTGCCCTGGCTGTGTCCCCTCCCAGTTCCTTGTGCCCCTCTGGCTGGCAGGGCCTGAGGAACTGGAAGGTCTTTGACTTGGTATAAACATTACCCAGCAACAACCAAAACCATCTGTGTGCTGTCAACATTGTTGTCACCCCAAATCACACAGCACTGCACCAGAGACTGGGAAGAAAATTAACTCCGTCCTAGCTGAAACTGGGACATATGCCAGTCTTTAAGTGTTTTTTATTGAAGCCTTTTCTATGTCTCCTTCCTGCAGTTCTGAAGAAATAAGTGTTTTCACAGTACTTAGGCCTTCTCAGGAATAATATTCCCACAGATACAATCTAATGCGGAGCACTGTTTGATACTGGCTTGTGGAATTCCTGTGTCAAATCTCAGCTTGAAATGCTGCTGCAGCACCGTGGTACTAATTCAGAAGGCTAAACTGGGATTTCCTCATCATGGGAACTAGGGAAAAAAGTTACTGAACTGCACCCAGTTAAGGGGCTCAAAGGGAGACAGAGGTACAGCATCACTGAACACTGCTGCAATAACACTAGTTTGCAGGCTGAGTGCTATTGTAGATTTTAGTTATTTGAACAAGCAAGGAACTATAGAATGACTGTGATAAATACCTAGAAGCAGTTAATTTTCTCGTAAAACTGTTACATTATTAGTGCAAAAGCAGGGAGGGGAGAAGTAATTTCATCACTGTCAAAAGAAAGACTCTCCTTTATTTTCCTTAAATATAAATTTTGTTTGTTTTTTTCAGCCAGACAATCATGATGAAGAAAATCCTGCTTTCAGGGAATCAAACTCAGCAGAAACACTGATGGCTGAAAATGAAAAGACTAAACCTCTTATTCCAGAGTTGTGTTTCATTTATAGTGAAGAAAACACTGAAAACTATCCATCAAATGCCTTTATTGAAGAAGATGGAACAAGTCTTCTGATTTCCTGTGCAAAGTGTTGTGTACGGGTTCATGCAAGTAAATAAACTAATTGTTCAGTTAGCAGAAATGTAATTTCAAATTTTGTTTTATTGATAAATAACAGTTAACTAGGCTTCTCCTATGTCTTTACAAGTACTTGAAGAACATTTCCGTATGTTATGATTCAATCACTGGCTACTTTCTTAAAAAAACTCTTACATTTTCTGTTGCCTATTAATGATTGCTGTGAAAATAGTGAAGAATATTTTTTTCTGTAAACTTTCAATAATTGCAAACTTCTGATTCTTGTTTCAATTCTGACCTATTAAATTCCTCTTTTACTTCTCATATTTTAAATCACTGGGTGATATTAGTATGTCCTTGCTAAGTCGTGAGGGTGAAATCCTGCTGGATTTGAGGACTTGTGAATATTGGCACTGACTTTATGCAGTAATTTCCTTAACCTTGCATTCTTTTTTTATTTCAAGAGTAACTGATGAATGCATGGATTTTATGCAGTATCTTCACACACAGTAGGGCTTGAGTAGTTAGTTCTAGAAAGTCCATGTGAAATGCTTACATGGAAGTGTGGTATAATTGCAGAGAATAAATGTCAGTACAGGCATTCAAATTGTACATTTTTCCTGCAGGGTGAACTGGTTGATTTGCTATTGAAAAGACAGCAAATAAGAAATAATCTGGGGTTTGGATTTTTTGGGGTATTTGGTTGGGTTTCTTGTTTTATTTTTGTTTTGATTTGGTTTTTGGTTTTGGTGGGTTTTTTGAGTTTTGGGAAGAGTATCTGTATGTCTGATTTATATATTTCGTAGACTATGGAATTGTCAGTAAGCTTAGACTGGAAAAGTCTCCTTGGTCACAGGAGATGTGTTTCACTAGTGTTTATACGCAGTTGATTTGTATGACATCATAGATAGAAAGACAGACTATATTAATTAATCCACCTCTCTTATTCTAGGTTGCTACGGTGTTCCTTCTCATGACATCCATAACGGATGGTTGTGTTCTCGATGCAGAAAAGAAGCCTGGACAGCCGTAAGTTTCATATGTTTCATAGTTATTTAACACGTAGAGGTTAAGTGAAAAAAAGCACATGTGTGATTGCATGTGGAATATAGCCTGTGTATTTTTTTCTGAACGCACATTTGCTAGTGTTTGTAAAACATGATTAGATTTCATTGTAAAATATAATAGCATTTTGATAGACAAACTTGGAGTAGGTCGATATACTCATGAAAAGGATTGACTAACAGAATATAGTTGTCTGTAAAACATAGTTCAAGGAAATAACTAAAAAATTAAATGCATATAGAAAGAAAAATGAGATTTCCTGTAAATATTTTAGACTTCTGGTATGTGCATATGGTCAACTGGAGAATAGAGAAAGAGAAATAGAACAATATGTTATAGTCAAGAATTAAATTGTCCTTTTACAGCATTTAAGGTTTACTGTGCTGTATAAGCAGAAAAAAGTTTCACTTGTGAAGCTCCTAAATGCCTGTTATTTTAATTTTTTAAAAAGTATAAAATAGTTTCATACAGCAAGGAATAAATAGACAATAAATTAATAGTTCATAGAATCCTTAAACATGTCACTTAAGAATCACTTAAAAAAAATAAAATCGGTTTTAAATTTTACTTTTTGCCGATCAATAGCAGTTGCCCTGCTACGTCATATAATAGTTGTTTTCCTTAAATCAGCTTGAGGAAATGTGATTATCAGTTTTGATGGCAACATATCTTTTCTTCATTCAGTTGTTGAATTAAAGCAGATATTTCAAGTGCCTTAAAAATGTAAATCCTTAAATAACATCATAAACATTTTAGTTATGTTGGAAAAGAAATGAGAATCAAACTACTGGAAAATACAGTGTCACTTTGACAAACATCACTTCTTGCAATTGCAGAAGTCACCTGTAAAAAATTCACAGTCATGACATTAGCAAGCTGTAAGTAGTATTAAATATAAACACTTTGATTTTCCTTCTGTACACCGTGAACATTTTAAGGTTCTTCTGTTAACGCGAAGAGTTAAGGAAACAAAAGAGGAGCTGGTATTTTTAATTTACACATTACCTAAGCTGGGGAAAACAGAAGGAAAAAAGTGACTTTAGACTGCTGGTTACAAAAATACGGTCCATCTATATTTAATCCTGTGTTCTCTCAGTGAATAGCCATTAAAATATTTATTGAATCAGTTTCTATCTCTGTTATGTGTTCTCATATTAGTCACAACGGCACTCTTACTAGGTAAAATCCAATTTTCATCTGTCATCGGTAACCAGAGAACCTTGTTGTACAGATAATCGGACAATTGTGAGTTTCAGGATCTCCTGAACTACTTTCATGACTTCTGTTCTAGAGTTATGGGAAGGTCAAGGGGAAGAACGTAAGTCTGTTCTAGCAAGTGACAGGTAGCCATTAACTCAGAATCTAATAATCAGTTAAACAATCAGAGTTGGAAAGCCCTGGTGCTCTATCAAAAAGATTTTAAATTTCATTTCAGGGGAGATACAAGTGCAGGAGATGTGACGTGCAGATACAGGAATTCCAAGGAGAATTGTGACAGGAGTAGGAGTGAATCACGTCTTTTGTTAAAAACCTTGAAAAATTGAGAACATTGCCTTGGAATTTAATGTTACCTGCAATATAACAGTACTGCATTTGAGGGGAAATTTGGAGAGAGTCTTTGTCTTTTGACTGTAGTGCATTTTTAAAAATCAAAAGTCACTGAAAAGTAGTAAACCAGAATTCAGTCTTATAATTTGTTAATTCTGTGTTGTAGAAAGGATTCTAAAATTATTCTGGAATTTTAAGGTTATTTTACAAATGTTCTTGAAGTGAAGATAACCTTCAGGTACCACAGCAGTAAGTGAAAGATAAGAACAAAGATAGTGAGATAATCAGAATCGTAGAAGGGTTAGGTTGGAAAGGGTCTTAAAGATGACATCTAGTTTCAACCTGCCAGCCATGGGCAGGGACACCTTCCACTGACTGCTGACTTATGTATGTTTATTATGGGGCAATAAAGGGGGAACTGGGTAATACAATAGAAAAATGGAAATGTTGGAGGGAAGATTAAAGCTTGACTTGACTGGGATTTTTCCTTGACAAACTGTTAGGGGAAAAATTTATGCATCCAAGGACAGTGTTAACTTGAGAAGGATTATGCACGTTTTACTGAATAGGTTTGGTTTTATTTTATTTATGCTCCATATAAGTTTCTGAAAATAAGGAAGGTCTGAATTTTAGGGAAAAGTTTGTTCTTGGCCAAATGATTTGAGGAGATGACATGAAGCAGTGGAAGAGATATCAAAAACGTACAGAAAATAGATCAATGGAAATTTTATGTGAAGTGGTTTTAGTATTTTTTTTTTTTGCAAAAGTATGCTCTAGGAACTGGAGAGATGACAGTGCATTTCTGGAATTTCATGTAACAGGATGGTGATAAGAGTTAAATAGAGCACTATTTTCAGTGTGTAAGGGCTAAACAGTAGGTGTTGCCCACCTGGACAATTTATTTAATGTAAACTCTGTCTATTACATATTTAACTGTATGTGTGTTGATTACTGTAAAGCTAAATTGTTAGTGCTAATAAATTCATCTTTCTATAGCTCTGATTTGGTGACCTGAGTGCAATGAAATTATGCCCCGAAAGAACTCTTAATTCAGATGTGTTTCTAGAATAAAACTCACATTCTTATTGTCATAAGCTGTCATTCAGTTCAGAAGTTTTAATGAAATTTTGAAGGTTGAGTAGACTTCACTAGTATTAAATTTACTTAAAACTTGTCCTCCATAGTCTCTTTGTTATTAAATGTCTCGTTCACATGTCAATGTGAACTATTCATTGTCAGCTGAAACATGTAGGAGTGGTAAGATGGTAGCCATCTGCTACCCAAGTTAAGTAGCAAAAATCCAGCAGTTTCAAGGGTGTGAATAATGCTCTGTTATTCTCATATGTGAATTCTCTGTTTACTCGTATGTGCATGATACCCAATTCACTTCTTTAATGGTAGGGTCTTACAAAACTCTTAAGATACTGAAGCAATGTCAGACCTATTAGTGATTATCTCAGAGGTTGCAGAGCTCAGGTAAGGTGCCAGCAGCCTGGAAAATTTAAAGTTGCTTTCTAAAAAGACAGGAAATGACTGACCCAAAGAATTATGTGGCAGTCCACCTATCTTGGATTTCAAGAGAAACACTAAACAAATAACAAATCAATTTTTGAATACCTAGACAATAACAGAGTACAAAGAGATATGTGTTTAAGAACAAACCAACAGATTTTTTTCTGTGACATCTCATAAGAATAAGGAATAAGCAAAAGATTTCATGCACCCTAACTTTCAGATGATTTTGGCAGTGTTTTAAATTCTGATATTCAAGCAACAGAGACACATGATGTTAATCAATAGTTGCCAAATATATAGGAATATGGATTGGTTTCAAACTTCAGTATCACCAGCCATCATTCTCATCAGACTCTTAAAATCATGAAGGGAGTGATAAAATTCTATGCATCATGTGCTGATTAACTTTCATATCCTGTGGAACATACGTGGAAATCTAGACTGGCCTACTTTAAATCATTTAAGATGATTGCACAGGAGGTGGGGGAGTATACTTCATGTGAAGCTACCAAGGTGTTAAACTTACAGAATATATAAAAGTTTTTTTCACAACTGTCAAGCATGTTTCTGGTATTAATCAAAATATTCTTTTATTCAGTTATTTCAATATTTCAGTGATGTAAAAGGATTAATAAGAGGTGTTCTTGATACATTTTCTGTAAGTACCAGGGGCCTTGGGCATTTTGTAGGCATTTTGTAGGTTTGCTGGTTTGGGTTAGGATTAGTGTTTTGGACTGGATCCAATTACTGTTTTGGATTGGATCCTGCTATTTCGTGGAACAATAATATTACTATATTGAAGAAATGGTGTAAAATAAATGATACAGAGTTCAACAGAGACAGGTACAATACTTAGAGAGGAGTTATCAGTTATGCATACATGAGATGGGAGTCCCTACCTAAGCTGCAGCTTCTGCTGCTAGCTACAGTTGTGACCACTCTGGTCATAAACTTCGCATAAATCATTGGTTTCATAGAACCAGAAACATCATACCAGGATGTTTAAATCTTATACTGGAAATAAAGCCTGAAAAACACAGGGAACAATCTTTCTCCTCTCTTGAGCTTTGGTGAGAGCCCAGCTGAAGAACTTTGTCTAACAGAACGTATGTGGTTCAAAAAACCATGAGCCTGAACGGGATGGAAGAAAACAAGGGGTGCAATTGAAATTGCAAAAAACCACAATATTCTTTTAATCATTCCTGATAAGACATCAGTCATTCCATAAAGGAGGACTGAAAAGAATTAACCTTCTTAGTCTAGCCAGGGGAAGACAGAAAGGAAGGCATTCATTCATGTAAAATTGTATGTGTATGGCAAAAAGGAACACACTCAATTGCCATTCTCTCATTTTAAGCACAAAAGATGACTTGTAGCAGCTTTAAACTGCATCAGCAGAAGTTAATTTAAATACCAGGAAATTTTGCAAATTTTTATTTCTAAAAATAGTGCACTGCTGGACTGGGATATACAGAGGTTTTGCAGAAAATACTCCATGATTTTTGAAAACATGTTAGACAAGGTCAGGAATAGTTGAAGAAGACTTGAATCATGCCTTGAGGTAGAAGGGTAAAATAGACACTGAGTTGCCTTTTTTTCTATGGTTCTCTTTTCTGTGTTTGAGCAGTATTATTCGTTGCAAAACAATGTGACTGTAGTTCTCTTTGGAGAAAAAAATTGTCAGTTGGATATACAACTTAAATGTATTAATGTGTTTTTGCTTATATGGAACCTCATTGCTAACATCAGCATAAATAAGAATTTTTGATACTTATTTCGGTCCTATTTGTTATTTTAGGATCATGTTTTTATCTATTCAGAGTTTGGACAATAACCTTAGATAATCCTAACAGCTTTCACTTCAAAATAGTACAATACTTTTATCTAATCTTAGCATTATGCTTAACATAAATGTGGTTCTCTTTTAACCAATCTTTTGTAGATTTATTAAAAAAGACAACAAAAGTACTACTTTCCTTTAGTCATGCCAACCTGCAGCAGAAAGTTTTATGCTACATTTAAGTTATATGCATATGTTTCTTTTACGAATCTGGTTTTTTATTTGTATAATTTTTTTCTATATCTGTTATACATATGCTATTTTAATTGTATTTTAAATTACTGTGTAGTACCATAAGTCTTTCTGGAGAGGGAGATGTAATTAAAGAAAATTACTTATCTGCATGACTATTTTTTTTACTGTAGGGTATATAGGGCGAATGTATTTTACATTCCAACTAACATGGTTCAGACTTCAAGTTTCTACATGAAAGAAATGAAAAAAGTCATATTAATGTGATTTCTTGTTCAGGACAAGCATTCCTAAAAACTGCAGCTGTTGCAGAAGGTGTGAAACTGAGATTCAACTTACTGTGGGAATTATATATCCACATGCCTTCAAAAATTCGATTCCCGCATCAGAAAAGTGCACAAAATAGATTTAATTATTAGAAAATACCTATTCCCTGAAACTCCAACTTACTGATGTCTGAAATTTTCCTTCCTCTTCACTTTGATTCCTAGAAGGAGGAGATTTAGCTGAGGAAGATCTGTCTGAGGATTCCCTTCTGTGTAAGGCTTTAAATCCTAAAGGGGAGGTTGGCTGGAAAACAAGGAGAAGGAAAAGTTCTATGCAGTGGAGAATGAAATAAAAGCTATGAAATAGTGGTACAAACCTTGGTTCAAAGTTCAGAATTCATTTCTTAGGAGCGAAAGTACCTTCTCATTTCTCTGCCTACACAATTAAATATTGTTTTTAGTTCTGTTAAATATCACTTTCTTAAACTCCTGGCAGTTATGTTAATTTTATAGAAAATTTGGTCTCTACTAGGTTTTTATATGTGTATCTGTATGATTTTGCAAAGCACTGAAGTATGAGAGTCCTATAGAAATGGGAGGCGTATTAATAGCTAAATGAAACTGTGTTATGTGTGAATCCCAAATAAGAGCAGCATTAAAATAGGGAAACAGAAAAATGGCTACATGGACTTGGATTTATGGAGCCAGACATTTCTTTGATGGAGATTTCATTTTATATTATCAGAGGAAACTGCTTTTGAGATTCAGAAGCATACTGTTTTCTTGCAGTTGCAGTATCTCTAGTTGGCTGAAGTCGTATGCTTTACAATATTTTTTGTCAAATTCCCAGACATTCCAGGATGCGCTTGGATCCATGATAACAACATACCTTCATGTTCTGCTAGGCAGTAGCTTGTGTTTGATAACGATTATTGACAAAAGAGTGGTACTAAATTTGTCTGTGGACAAAATGGACAAAAAAATTAGCCATAAATCAATCCCCCCAAACAATTTAAAAAAGCAAATAATATCAAATAAGTCATCTGCATAGCTCCTGCAAGTGTAAGTGTATTCATACTAAATGCCTTGACTGAGAAAAAAATGCCTCATTAATCTTAAGTGTTTTAGCTATAGAAAGCTAGTGAAGTCAGGAAGAATAATGACTGGCATTATAGAGAATGCAATGTACTGTACAATGTGCAAGGATGTGGTCACCTAGTAGCTATAGTACATAAATGTAAGAACGTTTGTTAGGAGAAGACAAAAGGATTTGGGACAGGAAAGAGTTAGAAAGAAGACCAAGTAAGGAAACAGTTAAATGCACTTCAATGCCTTACTTCATAGCAAGCTGGCTGTTAATAAGGCTACTAAGGAAGGTGCATGACTTTTCACACATTATTGTAACCCCTTCGTAGCACTACAGAAGTAGTTCAGCACCTAATCTGGTCACTTGGCACTGATTTTGAGAACAGATGCTATGTTCAAATAGCAAGTGTTAAACAGCTTGACAGAGGTAGTTTTCTGTAGATGAAGTTTTTCATGCTTTATATTTTACTATTGATATTCAGACTTTCGGTTTGTTTATATTTTGTGGTTAGAGTAGACCATTACATCAGTTGAAGGATTTTTTAATTATTATTATTTTTTTCCCCAAGGCATCAGAAAAGTGGCATATAAGAGCTTTCTGCATTCCAGCTCAGAAATTGTCCTATTTCACCCTACCGACAATAGTGATTTTGAACAATCTTTTTATAGTGATGCCCTTCTCAGTGATACAGTGTCAGTATTTCCATTATAAAGTATTGTTTTCAGAGCCTGTTAACTGCCAAAATTAGCTCACTGCATGTGAGCTGGTATACGGTGTCTCAATTTCCAGACTGATTTTCCTACCAAGCTTCAAAAGCATTTAGATGTTGTTAAGAAAAAGGAATTATTTGCCTTGAAAATCTGTCTATAGCAGGAAACATTAAAACTTCAACTTTTCTGCATTTTTCTCTTTGCAGAAAACTGAGGCCTGATTTTTATTTATTTCTTTATTTAACCTGGATTTTCCCAAACATCTGTAAAAAGATTATTTACTGGGAGAATTACTTATAAATGCTGATGGTAACCTTCTGTGGACTCGGAAGTGGGGAACATATTTCTTTCTGGTTTTGGTATTAGTCTAGTAACAGGATATGTGTTGCTTGTAAGAACCAGTCTTTAACACAAAGTATTGTAACAGATTTTTTAAATACTGGTTTTCCCTGATGCAGTCACACAAACCACATTGAAGACTGTAAAACCTGGAAAATATCTTTTTAACCTAAATACCATAAGGCTTAAACCCAAAGTCCATTTTGACCTTGGATTCCCTTTATTGCAGTTCACCAAGTCAGCCTTTGCCACTGATACCTGTGCGAAAAGACCTGATAACTTCGGGCACCTTCAGGCATGTGGTTATTCTCATTTTACCAAGGAAGGGGTTGTCCATTCCCTGCAGGGTGAGGCAGGATTTCCATCAGATGCAGCTTTGAATCTGGCCCTGCTTGGAGCAAGAATTGGACCAGAGAACTTCCACCATCCTTGTCAAATTTAAATTTGTCCTCAAAGACCGTATCTGATCTCTGGGAGCTGCAAAATCATTGGGAAAAAAACCCTGGAAGTAGCCAGTAGCAGGATATCCTGCCCCGCACAGCTGGTGCTAGGCTGCTTTCCTCAAGATACAAATTTTCATCTAAAGGTGTTCAGGTTTAAGTCTAGTGTTTACTGTCACTTCCAAACATTGTTTTATAATAATGGGAATAATCCTACATATTTTTTATCAGTAGACATAGCATCATTCCATTTTCGTTTCTGTGTTTCCTAAGTGGTTAGACTCAGTGTTATCCTCTGGCAGTGATCTTCATGGTCTCCTTATATTTTGCCCTAAGAATCTTGTATTCTTGTATTTTTTACCTAATTTCAATGCTTACATATTTATTTTTTGAAAGAGCTAATTTTATTCTTTTGACTTGTCTTCAAAGGGGAAGTTGTCTGTAATCTTTCTTGTTTGGATGCTTGGGAGCAGTAGCTCTTTCTACTGTAAACATCTTCTAAAACTGAGCGACCAAAAACTACTATTGCAGAAAGTACTTCGTATTCAGTGATGTAATAGCCTCTGTTTCATACTTTGTTTGTGTTTTTTACTTCAGATGTGCACGTCCTAGCAACAAAGGACACATAGGACCCCCTGCCAAGTGTGGAGTTTTGCTCCAGTTACCTGTGATGAGTGTTTTCATTCTTATTTCAGCCTAAGCCCTGCCAGTTCCCATTCCTTCTCTGACTGCAGAATTCTCTCCCTACTCCCGTTTCCTGTTCCACCTTTTCCCTGTCCTTTCCATGTCGTCTTATCCCAGCCAGCTCTCTCCTGCTGTTTGCATTCTTACAGATCATTGTTCTCGCTAATGCTGTGTCATGGACAGCACGGCAAAGACTGCTGGCACTGTATACCGTTGCCTCAGCCTGGCATGACCCGGGAGCTGCAATTGCAAGGAAATTTTTGGCCATCCTTGAATCAAGGGCAGGACAGACTGAATGTTTGCAGGATTAGGCTACTAAAATGTGAAAATTCAGTAACTCATGATTTGTAAACTTCAAATTCCCAAAGGTGGATGCCTTGAACAGGTTTGAATGCATCTGAAAGAGTAAAATGTTCCCGTATAACAAAATTTTCAAGAACTTGCAGCCAAAGATGTGTCTACATATTAAATACTAACCCATGGTGGATTTTTCTTTCATGGAGTTACACTGGTAGAGGAGTCTGCGTTTACTTTAAACATCTACAAAATGCTAGAAGTATGGACATTGGTTTATTCTTTTGGACAGAGTAAGATTTTTTATTACATTTTCTAAAAAAACCCATGTTGAAATGCTTTTCTCAAAGTTCCTATTATTAATAAAAAATTGTGGCATTGTTGAGGCAGATGGTGGTGGAAGTTTGACAGTGTTTATATACAAATGAAGATTGTGAGTTATAATGGTATATTTAGCAACTCTTTTAAGAAATGGCACTCCCAGAGCAGGGTAAGTGAATCCTCTTACTGGACAACCCTCAATTTGTCTGTAATTTTTTTTTGTTTGGTTTTTTTTTTTTTGTTTGTTTGTTTTTTTGGTTTTTTTTTGTTTTGTTTAGGAATATTTTGTTTCTAAAAAATGGAATTTTGTCTCTGAAAAGCTAATTTGAAGGTAATAGCTTGAAGTGGATACAGTAATGGTTTCTGAATTGAAATTAAATAATCTTAAAAGCTGTTTTCAGAGTGAAAATTATTCCCCTGGTGTGGAAAGATTAAAATATTCATTAGTGGACCATTGCTGAAAATGACATTTTCAAATGTGTTAAGAGAAACACCAACAATTTTCTCTTTACAGAGGGCTAATTATAGACACAAATATAAATAAGCTGGGGAAATGAGATAGCCAAAAGGCAGCAATGCCATATCCAAATTCACATCTGTGTTAATACCATTAGGAAGTGTGACCTTGGGCATTAAAAGGCAATTGAGAGAGGAAGTGGAAGAGCAAGGGTATCTATTTTCAGTTCAAAGGTTCCTCTCTAAAAAACCCACCACAGTGGCATGAAGAAAACAAAAGATGTTTATCAGCCTTAACCATACAATTTGTATCTATTCGACTTAGCTGTGGCAGAGTTCGAGATTAGATGGCTCTTTTAATTAGCTACTTTTAAATGAGAATAGTAAATCAGCATTATTGTGACACAGCTTTGTAGCAGTCAACTCTTAAAACTGAAGGCAATGGTTCTGACCTTTTATTAGAAATATTTGGAAAAAAACCCTGTCCTAACCACTCTTCTTAGATTTTTTTTGAGTGCTTTTGGACACTAGTCAGAGTCAGTAGACACACAGGGAGAATAGTTCATGAAAACAACAAGTGTAAATATGTTGCTAAGGATAGTGTCCTACTTAGTGCTGAAGACATTATCAAGGGATAAGGACTTTAAACTGAGAGAAGGTAGATTTAGATTATATATCAGGAAGAAATTCTTCGCTACGAGGGTGGTGAGGCAGTGGAACAGGCTGCCCAGAGAAGCTCTGGCTGCCCCATCCCTGGAAGGGCTCAAGGCCAGGCTGGACGGGGCTTTGAGCAACCTGGGCTAGTGGAAGGTGTCCCTGCCCATGGCTGGGGGGTTGGAACTAGATGATCTTTAAGGTCCCTTCCAAACCAAAGCATTCTATGATCAACACTTGCAATGCTTCAGACCACTAGCCAAAATGTATACTTACTTGAAATTAGCCAAAAGCAGCATCTTTGTATTTACTAAGTAAAAGGGTAACCTTGTTGGATTTTTCTTTCATGAACTTGTGCAACTTGTTTTTCGATCGGTGTAAAATGTTAGCATCCACATCTGGCAAACAGTCAAATACTTTGTGAAGAACATTTTTGTTTGTTTTGAACCTACTGCTTTCTATTTTCATTTGATAGCAACCACCTAGCTATTGCATTGGAGTACTTAGTCAAACCCTTTTCCAAGTCCCTCGATTTTACTGGCACCTCTCAAACTCGATACTGTCTTTTTTTCCTGGCCTGGCCAACTGCAGCCTACTTAGTTATCCCTTCTGCGGAAGCTGTTGCAGCTGATGTTAGCTGCAGACAAGCTTTTTTAATTTATTTTATTTTATGTGGCTTGTGAAGGAAGATTGATCAGAAATGAACAAGATCATTATAATACTGAGATATTCTGGAAAACAGGATGTAATTAAATAAGGAAAAATGCAAGATACTGAAACTAGAATACAGACAAAGGAATGGGGAGCAATGATATCAGCCACTGCTGTAGAAGAGGTCCTGAGGGTTATAATTTATGAGCTGAACAAGAGTCCAAAGGTGAACACTGTATGAACACATTTCCCTGGATATGGGATGCAAGATGTATCAACTAAGCATGCTTTGTCTGACAGCACTGAGGATTTGCTGTCAATGCATTTCAGAGGGGAAAGCATGGCTGCAGCTGAAGACAGTAGATCAAAATGTTGTAGTTAACTGACTAAGGGGCTGTAGATGGAAAAGGACCAAAAGGAAAGGAACAACCTGTTTTTCATGTTTATGCTACATGAATTAAAAAGAAAAAGGCTTAAGCTACAGCAGGGAATCTTCAGGTTAGCTGTTAAAAAAAATCTCCTGATGGCAGGGATGTCAATGAGGTGGAAGAGATTAAGTGGATTATGGAGACTACATTTTACAAGGAAGTTGTTGAAAATGTGTTAGACAAAATTCATTAGGAATAACATGTTTTACTTTACCCTGTTTTCATCTACCGACATAAGTTATACATTTCATTTAACTGGATCAGTATGATTCTTTGGAGATGCCATTGTACTTTACAGGGTCTTGGAGGACAGGAGAAACAGCAGTTTAACAAGAAAGGGAATCATGTGTGGCATCTTTACAGTTGTCCATAAGAGTAACCATTATATGATTTACTGTATATCCCTCTCCTATGGCTTGGCTGAACTCTGTTGCCTTGCTGTGTCAGACAGCTTCCTGTCTCATACAGGATGCTATTGCTGATGAAGTAAGTAGGCAAATATAGAAGTGTGAAAACTGCTTTTTATAAGCATTCCTGTCCATATGACTTTGAATTTTGGCTAAGTGTAAAAAGTACTCAGACACAACCAAATGCATTCATTTAAAAATATAAATGAGTGTGAACAGACTTGAGTTTTGTGTGGTATTTATCCATGCAACAATAATTAATATGCAGCTATGCCTGAGTAATAGTATACTATTCCAAAAAAGGTGATCCATGTTTTGGATGTATGTACCAAGGGAAGCATGGTTGATTCACATTGACTTCAGGCTTTAGCTGTGGTTTCTAGCAGTGACTGAAACAGAGAAATAAAAAATAAACCAGATTAGGAATGCTGGTTGCAGAACTCAGTTTCATTGTAAGCCAGAGGAAGTGTTTAGTCCAGTAACTGTGGATCTGATCTGTATTGGTATGAAAAAATTGCATCATCTCCACTAAAAAGCTAAAAGAAGAAATAAGCATTAATCTTCTACAACTTGTGAATTATATGGAGACATCTTACTTTATACAGATACTGGAAGAGTTTTCTTTTGTAATTCCAGAATGTTATGGAGATTTTTTTAAGCGATGAGCAATTTAAAATGGTCTAAGATTTAATTTAGATAAGTGTAAAATAATATGCTTAAGAAATTACTATTTAATGCAAATACAAAAGACAAAATTACTTGTTTGAAGGATTTGCAAAGTAATAGTGAATCAGAGATTGGATATGTTCTAACGTGATGGTCTATAATGAAGTCCATTCCTATCCTGATTTTTACACACAGGCTGACAGCAGACACGCATGGGTGCACAGACACTCCCTCTCTCTGTAAGAACATGGGTAATAATTGCTTATGTACATGCGATTTCACTACCATCCATGGCAGGTACACCTGTATTAGGAATATGACTCTTTATAAATATCAGGTCCCCTGTGTGTGTTTGTATTTGGGTTTTTTTTGTTGTTTTTTTCCCCATTGCTTGCAGTATGTTCAAAGTGCAGGTAAAGTAATAGCCCTGTTGCATGGATATAGGACAACGTATTGCAATGCAAGCATGATTTAAAAAATGGCTTTAATGGGCTTTAAGTCTGTGGTCCTTCCCACCTAGGTTTGCTGTGAACACTGGTGAAATTTTCTAGCTCTTATGGGCCTGAGTTGTTATAGCTTGTACCCAGCAGATGCTGAACAATTACTACCTGCCACCACTATCTACTTAACAAAGGTTTGTACAGGAGGTTTTTGAGAAGGGATTTTTAATTTGGTTCCTATAGGTCCTGACTAAAGAAAATCTTTAATCTGTTTCTAGCTGGTAATGAGGATATTTACAACACCTTTCTCTTTTCTCTGGGCTGCCTCCCCGGCCTCCTCCTTTTTTGTCCCCCCTCTTTTTATTTTTATTTTTGTTAAGCTAGTATGAAAGCTCTGCAGTTAGTAGGTAAGGATTATGACTTATGTCTCTTGCAGTGCCAAATTCACAAGTCATTGTTTTTACAGCACTTAAGAGACAGTATACCTTCAGAAAGAACTTGTTAGCAACGTCATCTTATATAAAGTCTCTCCCTGTGCTGTTGTAGCTTAATTTATCTTTAGGGCCTTGGAGACTCTGTAGTTGCATTAATAAGTTCCACAACAGATGATAAGATTAGGGTCTTTCTTAAAAGTAAAAAATACCTATTAGAGGCAGGAAAACTTCATCATTATTCAAGTAATGAATTTTGAAGTAAGCTGGCATAAGAACATCAAAGCTCATAAAATAGGAGAAAAAACACTGTTATTTTGCAAAACAGAGAGTCAGTCAGTTAAAGGATTTTTATGGCAAATATGAAGAAAGTGCTTCAATTCAAATAAAATATATTCCTAAGGTTTGCACAGGTGGAGATCCACTGAACTTTTACATTTGCATATGGAGAATGAAGCTTTTCCCCTGCAGAGATTTCTATTGAGTCAGACTCATGCTCTCTTCCCCAGTCTGCAGATGTTATTCTACCTCTACGTTGTAAACTTCACGCTCCTGCAGAACTGCAAATGAGTTGGGGATCAGATCGTCAAGAAGTCCTGCATGGCTCCTTTTGTAGGAGATTGTGGTATTTGTCTCTTCCTGAATTGCTGTTCCATTTTAAGTATTATTTTCTATGCTGCATAGCTCATTTATTTTGTTACTCTCATGTGGTCATGGAGATTTGTGCCCATCTGTTTTTACTGTGGTTTTTTTTTTTTTCTTGCACCTCCAACTGTCATATATAAAACTAACAGGTTGGACCCATTCTGTTGGTCAGTATCTCACTATGGTGGCAGCCAGGCTTTGTTTATAAACAACACTTGATAGCAGAAAAGATGACCTATTCACTCAGGGTGTCAAAATCAGTCAAAGGAAGAGCTGAAGAAATAGGTCTTTCCTCTGTTGATTTGTAAGCAAAATTCTAACATGAGTCACATTGAAGAGGATGCAGTGCTTTAGGATTACTCTGTGGTTGTGCTGAGGTAGTCCTCAGGATTCCCGTGTAGCTGTAAAGATCTGCAGACTGTTTCATGCTGTAGTTTTCACATAAAAGTGCTGCCTGTCAGCCCTGAATGCCAATTAGAAGCAATTTTCCCATAGCTGTAATAGTACTTTACTGGAAACAGTGCACTGTGCCCATTAACTGTTTAGTGGAATTTTTATGGTATTATTTCAGAGTAATTTCAGCATGGTGAATTAATGTGTATACAGCTTTAATAATATGATTCCTTAGCGTCTAGTTTAGGAAAGTCTTTACTTCACACTATGTAGTTCTGTAAATTTTCTAATTGAATAATATTTTTTTTTCACACTAAAATATAATGAGGATAAGAAAGTTAGTCATGGTTTTTCACAAGGCTTGAGAGTACATCTGTGTAGATGGCAGCACCTTGTTACCCTAATGACATCCAAAGAAGGGCAACAGACAGAAGGAGAACATGAAGATGATTTGAATCACCTTGAAGAGTAGTTAAGGGAATTTAGTATATATAGCTTGGCAAAAAGTATACCAAGAAGTTTAAGATAAAAGAATCAACAAATATTCGGAAGATAATTATGCATAAGAAAGGGAGGGCTGATTATGTATAGTGTCATCAAAGAGTAATGATCTGAAACTAAAATAGGAGGTTGTACCTTAGAATGAATTTGGTATGTGAGTCTAGAATGGCATGAAGTTTGTTGACTTGATCTCTCTTTGACAGACAAGTGGAAGAGTAAATAGCATTAGCGTAATTCTGGTTCCTGCCATTTCACTTTATGTCAAGAGAGTGGGCACCTAGAGGAGAAAGAGAATAAATAACCTCCTGTTCCTGTGTCTTTCCCTCTTTCCATCCATCCCTCCCTTTCTCCCTGTCCCCTCCGTCCCTTCCTCCTTCCTGTGTTCTCCCTTTCACTTGTTCTCTCCACAGCCCTACACCCCCAGTGAGCTTCTGTCTTGTGTTGGGCTTGATACAAGAGCAGGTTTCCTAACGTGTGGCAAGAGAACTTCACAAAGATGCAGCTAATTGAATACAAATGTTGGGTTTGGAAGAAACAGTTTTACTTATTCTCCAAACAGCCAAATGGAAAAATCCTATACAATGATGTCCTTCCCCATCTGAGCTGTTCCCTCTGTTGAAGGGGCTACCAAAAAATGTAAACAATACAAGCTGAAGCTCCCACTCAGTGCTGCAATAGCAACCTCCTTATGTTCCATTTTTCCTCTTTATGTGATGAAACTACCTGTTCCTGCTTGGTCCCCTTTGAATACCTGAAGGAATTGGTATTCTGAGCCTTTATGGATTTCTTGATTTCATAGTCAGTGTTTATTATTACAAAGGCAACTGTAATCTGGAACATGTTAGGTCCTGTCCCAAGGCTCTTGTGGTAAAGTAATGAATCTCAATTCTCTTCTTCACAACTCTACAATAATACTAAATAATTAAAAGGATAATATGTCAGAGGATGGGTTGCCAGTTCTCCATGGTTTTGGTAGGTGAAGCAAAAAATTTGCTTGAATTGCAAAGAAAATCAATTTGTCACAAGGAGGTATTTTTTTTAGTTAGGAAAGGTTTTTCTCATAGGAAATGTAATAAAGCATTCAGTTAAGATTTCTGGCAGACATTGATAATCTTCATTATTGGAACTTTTAATATGAGATCAGACTGGAGTATTACATAACAATTCTTTGGTGTTTGTTTGGTTTTTTTTTTTTTTTTGAAAGTTTGAGGTGGGGTTTTTTTGTTTGTTTTTTCTCCTGCAAGGGCAACTTTAAATTTCAGAGTTTCAGGAGACAAGCTTTCTTTCTGAGGATAGATATACAGGCACAGTATATCCTGACTTCATTTGGTACATTTGATTTTTTGTAGAGAAAGATGGAGACAGCAAGAAAAAACTCCTAACATTGGAAACTTTTCATCTGTTCCTGTGAAGGGACAAGGGAAAAAAAGAAAATAAAGGGGAAGGATCCACCCAAAAAGCAAAGGGAACGATCAGTGGGATAATACTGATTTGTAATCAGTCAGGAAAACTTACTTTTTTCTACACTATTCTTATTTTCAGGAATGTTGTCTCTGCAATTTGAGAGGTGGTGCATTAAAGCAAACTACTGACAAGAAGTAAGTAACATATACTTTGGGATTGTATGTGCTTGTTTTAAACTTTTCCCCTATCCATGCCCATGGATGTACAAAGCATTTGTAAACCTAATTACTTGAGAGTGTCCCTTTAAGCTGAATTGTTGCAGAATTAAGATTACTACTACTGAAATGGGCCACTGGCATTTTGTGAAATAGTTACATGCTAAAATGTACATTTGTTTTAGTATTTGCACACAGTTACTTGTTCCAAATATTGTTCTGCTGGCCTTTGTGTAAAAGAAGTAAATGAGAGCTCATTTGTCATTGTTTGCTTATTTGTCATTTTTCATTGTTTGTCTTATCAAACAGTGAAGTATATTTTCTTCTTTGATTCTAGAAATTTCCATTATGGAGTTTAATACAGTACCTTTGAACTTCAGAAACAGTATTTTTAATTAATTTGAATCATACTGAAATAAGTTTAAGTTTTGAAGTGTGTTTCCATAAATACACTTCTATCATACACTGTCAAAAATAGTATTGTTACGTTATGTTATTAATAGCATCCGTATTTTGCTTTCTACTTGGATGGCAGAACACTATAGCAAATAACGCTACCAGATAAAATGCAAAATGTTGCAGCTTAATATTTTTTCAAGCCCCAAAGCGGAAGAGTCTTTATGCGTTTTGAATATTCTCAGAATTAATTATTTTAGTAACTTTGCAATATCAAGTAGATCTCTTTCTTTAACCCTTTGGTTTAACCCTTTAACCCTTAGTGATAAGAGATGATCTAGTTGCCACATTCTTTCCACTTAACAGGCAAGAATTTATTTATCAGTCATTTGCATTTGGTTACATGGCCCTTGGAAATTGTCATCGGGAGGTTTTATGTGAAACTCGCAGGCCAGATCTTACCTTCAGAAAGCATTAATATTGTAACCATTTTAATGGAGGTTTTGACCAACACATAAGAACTCTAGCTGCTTTTTAGTTCTGTTTCAAACTCCCCTAAATTTGATACTTGCTTTTGTCACTAAACACAACAAAAATCCCAAAATGAACCAAACAAAAGTGTCACATCAGTAGAATTTATTATGCCCTTTTGGTATTTGCTGCTGATAGAGTGCATGTTGCATCTTTGATAATGCATACATCTGTTTTGTAGGTCAATTAAATGTTTTAAATGTTTTGTAAGTTTTATTAATAGGAAAAAAATCCACAGAAGTTTACAAAAAGCGACTTTCTCTGCATAGCTATACTTAAAGTATTTGGTTTTGCATTATATCCCTCTGTAGGTTACTGTTACAGATTTATGAAATGAGTGTTCTGTAGAAATTATTCAACTCTTGTTTTCCTGTTTCCATAACACCTTACAGTTGCTGCACATTGTTGAGTCTTTCATCTGCTTTTCACCATTAGCTGCCTTTTTGAACTTGTGACAGTTTTTGGAAGAGTATGTTCCAAATGTGTCTTTTTTTTCTCCAACAAGTGTAAAATCCAACATGTGCATTTCCTTCCCTCCTTTCCCTCTCATATACCGATTAGAGATATAGGATGAGCATTAGATTTAAAAGCTAATGAATCAAATGTGGTGGCGGTGGTGAGGATAACAATTTGCCATATAGGAGAGCTGAGATTCCTTCTTTTCAGCAGAATACAGCAATTCCTTTGAGTCTGTTAGGTTGAGAGATGCCAGAGTATAAAGGTTTGGGTGAAGATTTATTGAAGAGGCATTTTATTTATAGCATTTCTGCCCCATAAAGCTTAGATGATAAGACAATGTAGTTTTGCAGGTGAGCAGGCAGCAATGAAAAGAAAAAGATTCTTATTAAAAGTTAAAAAGAAGTCCCAAAGCAGGACTTTTTTCTGTAAGTTAGAACATAAACAAAACTGTCACCATAATAAAATGATAGATCTACAAGCTTTATCTGCTTTTATTTGGGCTGAACTCTATAACTTGCTAATTGATATGTCATCTTTACTTACAGCTCTTATTTCACACTTCAGCCAATACAACTTTAATGTCACATGACAGCAGTTTGTTTAGTCCCTGTGTGTCATATTATATCTTTCCAGATATTTTTGTCAAAGATGAGTTATTGAAATAGCACCACTCTAATGCAGGAAAGAGAAATTATTTCTGTTCTGCTGCATCACCCTCTATCTCTTTCAGCTCCAGCCTGCATTCATGTTAATCTGCTAAGATGCTCATATAAGTGTGTCTCTGGAGACTGACAGAAAGTGGAGTGAGGCAAGCATTCAGGGCTTACAGAAAAGAGCAAATGGGGTAATGAGACAAGATGTGAAGTGAAAGACATATAAGAATAAGGCAAATATGAATTAAAGAATGGAAGTGTTTCCCTTTTTTCAGATATACTAGTAGTCTACCCCGAAAAAGATTTTGGAAGAAGTCTCATAAGGCTACTCTTGGGTTAATAAAAATGTCATTACCTTCTCTTTTACTTCATATAATATGCACTTTTAGTATTAATTTCAAACTTTTAAAAGTTTCATTTGGCCTTTCTTGAGATTTGTGTATTGAACCAGCATTTGGAGGATATAGCAGTGCTTTCTCGTGAGTATAGGAAACACACGGCATCGTCTGACAAGCTTCCTGACGTTGCACCAAATACTTAGGTGAAGTACTGGTCTTAGTTGCTTGACAGGTGCTTTCACTGCTAAAGGGGATCCAGTTCATGTTGGGCATTACAGTCACAGCCTGATCAGTTGCTGCTTCTGTGCCTTTGTGTCTGTAAACAGGTCTTGTTTTACACTTTGATAAAAGCATGGCTGTGATCTAGTGTGTGGCCTAGAAATAGTTACTCAGCTCTGAGTAGTATTAATACAAAATGCTGTAGGTAATAAACTGCACATGTATCAAATAGCGTGGTCTTTACATATATACCTGGATAGCACGACTACAAAATCTTTGTCCTTAATAAACTGAACATGAAAGATGTTTTTAAAATTGTTGTAATAAACCCCAGTATGAAATTATATTTATACAAAGTGGTAGTGTTGTAAGGTTTGTTAAGTATGTTTCAAATGAGCTTAGGAAATCCTAATAAGGAAGTATCTACAGGTGTTTGCATTTAAAAAAAAACCCAAAACATACAGAAAGCAAGTAACAAAATACTTTAAACACTTGTATTTCTGTGAGTTTTTTTGGTAATATTCTTGACTTGTCACTTTTCACAGGTGGGCACATGTAATATGTGCAATTGCCATCCCAGAAGTCAAATTTGGTAATGTCGCAGAACGAACTCCGATAGACACTACCAGAATACCTTTGCAAAGATTAAAATTGGTGAGTCGTATATTCATGTATGTGTTACATATTCTTTGCTATTATGGTGTTCCAATATTTTACATATATTAAAAATCTGGATTGTGATGGTTATTGCCAGGTACAGAGCAGTAAATCATGTTTAATGCAAGGATAAATAACCAGGGGTTTATCCGGTTGGGCTTTTTGACATATAATGGCAATTCATTAACACTGTTACTAGCTTTTGTTATTTTATTAAAAGAAGTTTGAACCTGTCCTCTCCCAAAAGAAGAATAACAAACTTGAGCAGTGTCAGCTGTGAAAGTTTCAGTTTTGGAATTGTGTTGGTGATGAAAGTGTTGAAACCCAGACAGACTGGGAATATCACAGTGTACATGTTTGTGGGGTCTTTCTATGATGTATTTCTGCCTCAAGGAGCTATTTATGAAGGTTAAAAGATGTATGATCTGGGCTTTTTACATGAAATCTTTACCATCTGAGTGTTGAAAAATGGGCACAAAAGACATTACATTGGATGGAAAAAAGCCTGTTTCTGAGGAATTTCAGAAGCTGTTGCAAAACATAAATAAAAGTGCAGCTACTAAACAGTTGCACCCTGCGTTATGTCTAGAATAACAGTGAAGGTTGAGGTACACAAGCAGAAGATATGCATAAATGCGCAGTAAGAGTATTGTCACTGCTGTCTTATGTGAGAATTAATTTGTCAGCATGTGCATCACTGTGGTGTCATCTGATAGAAAGTGATTACTAGCCCATTCAAAATCTTAGGGAAAAGATACCATAAATTTCCCAGATGTGCCCTACACTATTGCCAGAGTGGTTCTTGGTCTACCTGACCTTGTACTTGCTCGTTTTGAACTTTTCATTACATTTTTACTTTTTTTAATTCATTACATTTTTGTGTGTTTTGTAGCTGTATTTCTAAATGTGGAGGTGCAACTTTGAGTGGTTTAAATTGGTAGCCTGTCCTTCAAATGGTGTTCTGTTCTAAATTTTTGTTCAAAATTTTATTTTGTTTTCACATGTCCTTTTAAAAATAATGAAAACCACATTTCTGAAGAGTGTATATAACTTTTCATAAAAAGATTTCTTCCTAATCCGAAAATAAAACCAGTAGAAGCACTGAGAAATAACGTAATATTTTCATTCTTACTTTTTGAGAATCTTAAACAGTCACAGACATGTGTGTGATTGGAAATTGTTAATTCAGGGGTTGAAAACACAGAAATGTTTAATTTACCAGATGTTGAAATTAATTATCTGGACTGTCCATGACTTCAGCTCTGTAAGAGTAATGGGAGCCTTTTAAAGAAACTTAGATTAATTTTAAATTGTTGATTATGAAGTTATGGAGCCAAAATTTGTGAAGTTACATGATTTACAATTCCTAGGTCATTTATGCTGAATATGAAGCAACTGTGTTTACTATGCTTATCAGTTTTTTGAAACTGAGAGCTTTTTCTTCTGTTCTTTCCCACAATTGATAGAAGATTGCTTATAGTCCTTAGTGCTTTTTCAGTTCTTGAAGCCTTCTTCAATGCGAAATGACATTTAAACACTACAGATTGTATTAAGCTGTATATATCCTTTTGGTCCCCTGTGAGTCCGTGAATGTTTAGAAATACAGTGCTTGCTTTCCTTAATGCTGTTTTTAAAGTAAAAGAGTTTATACGTTTGAGTGGAATTGAATGTTGTGATGAAGGAGCTCAGCTGAATACAGTAAAAAATGAGAGGCCTGGTACTTTATAACAGCCATAAATGCACTATTGCTGCAGGTAGTGGACAGCCTTACTGTGAGGCTAGGAAGCACTATAATCCTGGTTTGGCTCATTAAACCTTACTTTTCCAAGACTAAGTTTCTGACATTGAATTTGTAATGAAATAGCTAGGCTTGTACTGATTTAAGAGAAGTAGGCAGTTGGACCATTTCAAAACGCTCGATAATGATTTAATGTCAATAGACCAATGAAATGCTGCTCCTTGGGTAAAGGGGCAGTGAAAAATCTGCTCTACAACCACCAGCAGTCTGTCTGCTTTTAAATTTGGGCTTTTGTTTCAAATAAGTTGCTGTACCTGATGGTTTTACAGTTTCTGTTTAACAGTGAACATCCTAGCTAAACTAAGTCTCCTGAATAACATTGTAATATTCTGTATTTTTTTTTAAAAATATTTAATAAAAATAGATATGAGATGGAATTGCATGGATAGTTTATAGCCTTGTGTATAAGATTCTTTTTGGTATATTATTTCTCTAGTTTTCTGAAACATGGGGTTCCTACTTCTCCAAAGAGATTGCTGGCAATAACACTGTGTATATATGCCACATCATTCTCAAAGCAAATGTGATCCTTATGTTAGTCTTTGTTTCCTGATTGTTGATGCTACTGAATAACACTTATGCTCTTATACCCACTGACATTGCGTTCTTTTGTATCAAGGGAACCCCAGGAATTATATTCAAATTAACTGTTTCTTTCTCTAGGAATTCTGGTCCCTTCTTCCCCCCACTTGGCCCCACTGCCATTCTTACCTTTCATTCCTCTCCATTATTGTATACTGTGTTATTTGGAGTAGACAGCTGATACCATCTGTCTTGCTGTTAACTTCTGTAAAAGCCTGCTGAGTGATTCACACTTTGACAGTAGCTCAGTAAGTCTGTGAGGAATTGATTCAGGCCAGTCTTCCCCTTTGAAATTGTGAGGATCGCCAATACTGCTTTTCATCAGCCAATTCTTGCTTCACAGCTATCCTGTTTGTTAGGTTAAGCATGTCTTTGTTCACCAGTCTCCATCATTCTAAGCCAGAGGGTATTCATTGTATAAGCAAAGGCAAGTTTTGTACATTGTTGTTATTAAGCCTTCACAAGCAATAACTTTTTTAAAAAAATAGATTTTTGAGCCTGTCTTTATAATGCTTTTTATGTTAAAGCGCAGGATAGCTAATAAATCTGGGATATCCTACTATGCCATTTCTCCTTTACAATACTTGGGAGGTGTTTTGATGATTTTTTTTTTAATTGAGCAGAAAGCAATGGAAAACAAATACAACAGAATAGTTCACATTCTAGTGTGCAACCACACCAGAACTAGATCTTACAATGTCTTACAATGTAGAAGCAAATAGTTCTTGTTGTTTTAAACATTTCTCTTTCTATCCCCATCCTCCAGCTTCTGCCCTCTCCTCCTTTTCTCCACCACACCCCCCGCCCCTCCCTTCACCTCTCTCTCTCTGAAATGGTAGGAAACCCATATAAGCAGAACATCTACTGTTTTCAGAGATATGTAGAGGCTGACCTGACATTTTCTTTATTGTAGCATCTACAAATGAGTATCAAAGGAAATACAAAGTCAATGTTTTATTTTTGACAAATAATGTCTGTGCAAACATGAGCGTATTTGTAGGCTGGTTATTATTGCTTGGCTACTATGTATACTGATCGCTGTTAAATAGTTTTCATTCAGTAGACATTTTGGGTTGGAATCATTGTGTTTCCTGCTAATATTTCCATTATTAAACATTCAGTATATGCTCATCTGTTCCAGAGTAAAAATCAATATTTGTATTATGCTTACGGTAGCTCACAGATTTAAAATTGTTTTATGAAACTATTTCATGTCTGCAAGTTAGTGAGTTTTTATAGAATGCCAAAATGTTTTCATATTTCCCTAGTTTTTTTATGTGCCAATTTTTTTTATGTTTCATGTTCCATCATTGCTGAAAATTTTAGTGACAGTGAAATGTTCATTAAAAATTAATTCTCTTGAAAGTTGTTCTTTAATGTTAGGGGATGAAAACAGTCTAAATCAATAGTAATAGAAGATTTTGGTGCTTTGTCTTTCATAGGGGAATGCGAAAGAAAAGAATGTGATACATTCTGTGTTGAAATAAAACAGGTTGTATCATCACTTATATTTTCGGGGACTCCAGCTGACTTTAATGTGAAACTAAAAGGCCTCCCAGGCAACCTCAGTGTAGAGTGCATCCTACAAAGACTCTATAACCTGTAGTTTCTCCACTTTACCTCTCTGTGACTGTACCTTTTCTATTTTTTTGAAACTTATGTGAATGGGAGAATGAGATTGTCCTGGTTTATTTTGTCAGAGAGTCAGGCTTTTTTCCTTTATTTTAGATTCAGCCGTGATGGTCACATCCATCAGACACTTTGAGTTCCAGTAGCCATGTGGAATGACAATTTGTGATTATCAAGCTAGGAAACAAATGCTGAATTCAGATATTTATGCACAGGTTCTAAAATTAAGTGGCTGAGGGGGATATGCCTTACCATATCAGGTTTTAAAATAATATATTACATAAGCTACAGTGTGCTAGCTGTTTTGCAGACACTTAGTTCAGATGGTCTCTGTTCCAGTGGTCTCTAATTCTAACAGACATATGAGCAAACATGAAAAGATGGGAAATGCACAAATGCCAGCTTAGATAGGATTTAATCACAGTGAAAACATTAGGAGCAGAAAAAGAGGAGGCAAAGTTGGTGAGAAGTGATGATATGGAGGGGGACCACATGCAGTTAGTCTAAAACTATATCTAGAGTTTCAGCTGGTGGCAATTTAGAACAAGCCTGTGGTTTGAAGGAGAGCTAAAGCCATGAATGAGTGTAGTGTGAGCTTCCATCCCAATACAGCTCAACAGCATCTAAGTTTACTCAAAGCAGATAAAGCTTAGGTTTCTAACTGAGCTTGGCTTTATGTATTTTATTTATTTTATTTTTGTTTTGTTCCATTTGTCCTTAAGTCTCCAAGAGAAGCTTGGATGTAAACTCCTGCTTTTGGAAATCTGTTTTCCCTGGCTATTTATTCATATGAGGCTTTGGGTCATAGAAAATGTGGATTCCTGTGTCTGTCAAAGTCAACTATAAAACTCGATTTTGCTTTGGGAGGGGAAAATCTTTTCCCCAAGTACCTAGATAGTCTCTGCTTTCAAAACAGTGTTAATTACTCAGCTTTAATTATATGCATGAACTATAGCTGCATGAAAAAGTCTCTGGAGATGAAAAAAACAGACTGACCTCTCAAACATAAACTCAGCCTTTAAAAGAAAGAACTTGCTTGTCTATTATTCTATTTTAATAAAGCACAGGACTTAAAAATAGAATAAAATAAAAGCCCTTACTACTCTATGGACAAGGAATCCAAGACAGCAGGAATATTGAGCCTAGTATCATTTACCCTTGTCAGACATGTAATTTATAATGAACAGTAGACATTGTAAATGAGTGTTTAAACATTTCATCTTTAACAAAATAAACATTTAAATAGAATCATTAGCAGCTGTTCCTAAACCTGTATATTTAAGATGTCAATTCTAAACTAATGTTTTGAGTAGAATACATATCAACTCAAAAGCAAAGTATGTTATCTGCTTTTGGTATTTTAAGTGTTTTAAAATGCTTGGGTACTGGAGTGACTGTCCTTACAGGCAGTCACTGCAATGCTGTACTGAAGCATGCACACAAGATGCCATTGTTTCTTCATCTGTAGAGTTTCCTATTATTTTTTACATTTGAAATCCTATTTCTCCAACAAAATAGAGGTAGAAAATGAGTTTTGGAATAGCTGAAGTTGCCCTGAAGGTTTTGATGACCTCAAATTTGTATTTGACAAGTGAACCGAGTATAAGCACAAGTGTACTCTGAGTGAGGAACATTATTTTGAAAAGAAATTTACACTGTGATGATGACTGATCTACAAGCCTTTCAGTATCTGGCTGAAGCCATAAAGTTCTTTTTAGAAGCCTATACAGTTTAAAATTTGCACCTGAAGGCAAATAATAGTGAGCTTGAAAGCCAAAGATTATAGTATTGAAAGGTACATCAATTCTGAAAATACAGATGTTTCTTTGTGGTATGCCACTAAAGAATGGAATCAAGGCAAAAATGTGTATGAGCTTTTAAAAGAATGAGCAAATATTCTCCTCCCTGTCATTCTATTTTAATGATATATGAAACCTAAAAAAGGATTAAAGACATTTGAGGATATTGCTTATCTTCTGTGTTCTAATTTGTAATTAAATTAATTTGTTAAACTAAATGGGGTAGTAGAACTATTGCAGCAGTTTGTGAAAGAGTAAAGAAACACTTGCAGTGATGTATACCAGTATTGCTATGCATTTCTGTTAATACAAAGATGTATTGATTACTTTCCAACACTTCCAAAATTATTGGTGGAAGAACAGCTGAGGAGAGTCATTACACTGTAGATAAATTCACACATTAACTAACTCATTGCATACATTCACAGGCAATGGGAGCAAAGTAGACAGAAATCTTGAGACAGATTTAAAAGTATTTCCAAATTACTAGTTATGTTAATTTCATTAGCAGTTATGAAACTGTTAATGAAATAGCTTTAAACAGCACACTTTTTGATTTTAAAAGTTAAAACTAAAAATGATGCAATAGTTGATTAGTGCAATATAAAATTCATTAAAATTGTAGTAACTCATTAAAATCATGTACAAAATACGATTTAGTGTTGATGCTTTAGTTACAGCATTCATAAGATTTTTAATAAGTATGTTAGAAGAATGTACATTGCTGGCTGTATAGTACTTACTGTTACACTAATTTGCTACGATGAACAGATCCTATTGCAAACAGTTATATTTGTATCTTGCAGTGGTACCACTATCAAGTCTTATGAAAGATGCTAAAATGTTAGATATGCATGACTATAAATAATGTCTGAAGACATGGACATGTCTTTAAGAATGAAAGCAGAGTGTTTAAAATGTTAGTAAGTTCTCTGAGTATCTTTTTGCTTGCACAGAGAACTATGCACAAGAAAATGATGTGTTTTTTTTTTTTTTCTATAAAAGTCCTTTGAAATTTGTAAAGACCTTAATGATTTATAGTTCACAATAAGATGTGTAGGTCTGACAGAGCCAGGTCTATGTTTTGCCATTCATCTCTGTCTATACAATATGTATTAGTGCATAAGTGAGATCATGTATGAGTGGCTTTTTTGTGCCCACAAACTAAAGCACAGTAATGCAACAACTGCATAAGAAAGGTAACTTATAAGTTAAACAGGTAGATGTCCAGAGATGAATATCATTAAAGACCTAAATTAAATATTGAGTTTTTAATTGAATAATAAGGTTGAGAGTGAAGAATAATTTCATAGATAGTATTCTACATTGTTAAGCATGGAATAGCTCTCATGGTTCTAATGATTCGATGACAGCAAAGCAGCGACTGAATAACACAAGGGTTACAAGTTATCTAAGTGGTTTTACTTCCCATCAGTAAAAAATTTATAACATTCTAAATGTAAAAAACACATATATACTGCTGAAGCTATGTACTATTATTTTGGCCTATGTTTATTTAAATCTTATGATAAAGTTTTCAAAAGTGCTTCCATGCCTAAAGATCAGAGTCAACTTTCAAATATGATTTGAACATTTGGGGACAGTAATACTTCTTATCCAAAAGAGAAAAAGGGCTTGTGATTGTATTTCATCTCAAAGCTTAGTTTTTCATTGGTATTCATTTGAAAGATCTTCTAATTTGGCCAATAGTATAGCAGATACTATTGGGATCTCCTTCTGTGGTTATTCATCTGAACTTTGCACGCCCTGTAGTATTTGATAATTTACTTTATGCCTTATTTTACCTTTTTGGTTATCAATACTGGTGTCACTGTGTTGCTGAGAAAAATACTACCTAATATCTGTGTAAGATTTTGAAAATACAATGATCCAGTAAGTTGTTAAGAGTTACTTTATGTTCATATATGTATGTATGTATCTATCTCCTTTATATATAAGAACTTTATGTTCTTTTATATTATATATATATAAACTATATGTTTTTTATATATATATGAGAGAGATGAACAATGGGTACTGGTGGACATTGGGATTTATTTATGAATTAACATTTAGACTGTGGGGGTTTTTGAACCTGATTTTTTGGCTTAATTGCATATAAAATTTTTCTCTAGAAAGACATTTCTGTATGTAAAATGATGTCACATATAAGGGGAAAGAAAAATTGTGAGAATTAAAACAGCTAGGAAAGAGACAGAAATGTGTCTGCTGATGTAAGTATAATAAGTAGCAAGGATTAAATGTGTCCAGTGGTTGCAGAATCTAAATGATGTTTTAGGAAATGGGGAGAAAGAAAACTGACACCAGGATTGTATCTGTAAGAAGATAATTTGGAGACAGTGTAATCCAGGAAAGCTTATCTCTGATCACTACATGCACAAGCTGTAAAGGCCGTTTTATTGTTTTTGGTTTCCTTGTTGCTTGCATTGTTTTCATACTGATTGAATACACAGCAAACCAAGGTATTTTTAAATGCAATTTTAAAAGAGGAAAAAAGTCTTCCATAATCTTGTATCATTTCTGTGTCCAGGATAAGCTATTTTGAACTGGACCATCACTGCAATTATTACCAGTTTGATTTATAAGACCATTAGGGTGTATTTTCAATCTTCTAGAAATGTACCTTTTTAGTATACATAAGTCTTAGGGAGTTTTGAATAAATTTTTGTATCCTGTTGACTATTTACACATTACATAAGTAAGAATTTTAAAATTTAAAGCTGCTTAGTGGAAAAGGGCCTGGGGGTGCTGGTCGGCAGCCGGCTGGGCATGAGCCAGCAGGGTGCCCAGGTGGCCAAGGAGGCCAGCAGCACCCTGGCTGGTGTCAGAAGCAGTGTGGCCAGCAGGGCAAGGGAAGGGACTGTCCCCCTGCACTGGGCACTGGTGAGGCCACCTTTATGAGGAGCAGCTGAGGGAAGTGGGGTGATTTAACCTGAAGAAAAGGAGACTGAGGGGAGACTTTATTAATCCCTACAAATATCTGAAAGGAGGTTGTAGGCAGTTGGGGGTAGGCCTCTTCTCCCAAGTAACAAGCAATAGGACTAAAGGAAATGGCCTCAGGTTATACCAGGCGGGGTTTAGGTTGGTTATTCCTTCACTGAAAGGATTGTCAAGCACAGGAACAGGCTTCCCAGGGAAGTGGTTGAGTCACCATCCCTGGGTGTATTTAAAAGATGTGTAGATGTGGCACTTGGAGACATGGTTTAGTGGTGAACTTGGCAGTTAGTGGTTGGATTCCATGATCTTAAAGGTCTTTCTCAACGTAAATGATTCTATGATTCTGTAAAAAAACAATATTCCTCAACATCAGTGGGTGCTTATATATCCCTTCATTATACTTCTGTTGCTTTAAAGTCCCCACAGTTTTATGTCATCTAGACTCACAGAACCGTAGAATGCTTTGGGTTGGAAGGGACCCTTAAAGATCATCTAGTCCAAACCCCCTGCCATGGGCATGGACATCTTTCAATAGATGAGGTTGCTCAAAGCCCCATCCGGCCTGACCATGAACACTTCCAGTGATGAGGCACTCACAGCTTCTCTGGGCAGCCTGTTCCAGTTCCTCACCACACTCATTGTAAAAAATGTCTTCCTTTTATCCATTCTAAACTTACCCTCCCTCAGTTTAAAACTGTTGCCCATTGTCCTGTCAATACAGGGCCTGGTAAAAAGTCTTTCCCTGTCTGTCTTATAAGCCCCCTTTAAATATTGAAAGGCCACAATAAGGTCTCTCCGAAGCCTCTTCTTCTCCAGGCTGAACAACCCCAACTCTCTCAGCCTTTCTTCACAGGAAAGGTGTTCTATCCATCTGATAACTTTTGTCTTGGACCTGCTGCAGCATGTCCATGTCTGCCTTGTGCTGGGGACCCCAGAGCTGGAAGCAGTACTGCAGCTGGGGTTACTCTTGTAAGAGTGAAGCAGAGGGAGAAAATTCCCTCCCTCATCCTGCAGCCCAGGATATGATTGTTTTCTGGGCTCGTTGCTGTCTCATGCCCAATTTTTCATCCACCAGTATCCTGAAGTCCTTCTACGCAGGGCTGCTTTCAATCTGCTCATCCCCCGGTGTGTATTGATACTTGAGACTGCTCCAACCCAGGTGCAGGACCTTGTTGAACTTTGTGAGGCTTACATGGGCTCACTTCTTAAGGCTGTCAGAGTCCATCTACATGGCATCCCATCCCTCTAGCGTATCAGCTGCACCACTCAGCCTGGTGTCCTCTACAAACTTTTTGAGGGTCCACTCAGTTCCACTATCTCTGTTGTGGAAGATTATGAAATAGTATTGGTCCCAGTATGGACCCTTGAGGGACACCACTCATTACTTGTTTCCACTTGGACATCGAGCCATTTACTGTAACTCTTTGGATGTGGCATCCAGCCAATTCTTTATCCATCTGATAGTCCATCCATTGAACCCATGTCTCTCCAATTTAGCAGCAAGAAGATTGTGGGGGACCATATCAAAGGCCTTACAGAAGTCTAGGTAGATGACATCTGTAGTTCTTCCCTTGTCCACTGATAGTGAAGACTACTTGATTAATCAGGCATAATTTGCCCTTGGTGAAGCCATGCTGTCTGTCTCCAGTCACCTCTCTGTGTTCCATATATTTTGACATGTCTTCTGGGAGTCTGTGTTCTGTGACATACTGGGCACTGAGGTGAGTCTGACTGGTCAGTAATTCCCAGGGTCTTCCTCTTCCTCCTTTTTAAAGAAGGGTGCAATATTCCCTTTCCTCCAGTCACTGGGGATGTTCCCTGTCTGCCATGACTTTTCAGATGCTGTGGAGAGTGGCTTGGTACCTTCAGTCTATTCCCTCAGGACCCTGGGATGCATCTCATTGGGTCCCATGGCCTTATGTATATTCAGGTTCCTCAGGAGAGCTTGAACCTGGTTTTCTCTTACAGTGGGAGAGACTTCATTCCCCGGGTCCCTGCCTTGAAGTTCAAGGACTTGAGAGATGTGGGATGATTACCATTGGAAACTGAGGCAGAAAATCTGTTGAGTCCCTCAGCCTTCTCCGTATTGGTTGCCGCTGTACTTCTGTCTCGTTTGTGGGAGCAGAGAAAAGAAGGGGTGGGTGGGTGCATTTTTCTTTAATCTTCCTTTTCTGACCAACCTTCTGACCATTCTTATTATTCCTTGCATCCCGTGCCAAATTCAGCTCCGGCTGTGCCTTGGCTTTCCCAATCCTATCCCTACACATCCAGACAGTGCCCCTATATTCTTTCCAGGGTACATGTCCCTAGTTCCAGTGCCTGTGCATTTCCTTCCGATGCTTTAACTTGACCAGGAGGTCCTTACTCAGTCATGCTGGTCTCCTGCACTCCTTGCCTGATTGCTCAAGCATGGGAATTGAGAGCCCTTGGGCTGTAAGACAAATGTCCTTACGGAGCTGCCAGCTCTGTTCTGTTCCTTTATCCCTGGGGACAGTGTCCCAGGGGGTCCCATCCTGTAATTCCCTAAACAACTGAAAGTTCACTCTCCTAAAATTCAAGGTCTTGACTCTTCACCTGGCCCGTATCCCTCGAGGTTGTGAATTTTACCAGGGAATGGTCACTGCAGCCCAGGCTGCCACTGGTCTTGACTTCTGTAATTAGTTCATCTGTGTTGGTAAGCAACAGGTCCAGTAACACTTCTCCTATGTGGGGCTGTCTGTCACCTGGATTAAGAAATTATCTTCGATGCTCTCCAAGAGTTTTCTGGACTGCTTAGAGCTTGCTGTGCTGCTTTTCCAGCAGCTGTCAGGGTGACTGAAGTCCCCAAGCTGGATCAGAGGCTGTGAGTGTGGGGCTTCCTGCAGCTGAAGTAAGAAGTCTTCATCATCAGCGTCCTCGTGATTGGGTGGCCAGTAATAAGCACCAACCACGAAGTTCCTTTTGTTGTCTTGGCCCCTGATTTTTACTTATAAGGTCTCAACCTGTTCATTACTGTTCTTCAGAGATAGCTCTGTGCAGTCAGTCCACTCTTTTACATAGAGGGCAACATCTCCTTCCTTGCCTGTCCTTTCTGATCATTTTGTAGCCCTTGTTTGCAGCGCTCCAGCCATGTGATTTGTCCCACCAAGTTTCAGTGACAGTGATTAGATCATAGCTTTCCAGCTGCACAGTTGCTTCCAGCTCCTTCTGCTTGTTACTTGTGCTACCTGCTGTTTTATGGATTTGGTGTGTTTTAAGGCTAGAATGATAAGTAATTTCTAAATTAGTTATTTGGACATAATTGAGAATACTTGGAAACTCTGTTCAGTGAGAATGTTTAGCTTTCAGAGGTTAAATTTGGATGTTTAGTACTTTAAGCCAGTTTTTTACTGTCATTATCTCGTTCTCTGCCACAAGGTATTGCTGTGGTGGTTCTTGGAACATTATTGTCAGAGCTGTTCCCTGAAGTGAAAAAGGTCCAGTTCAGGTTAGAAGCTTGAGTACCTGTCTATATGAACAGATATTATTTCTCCTTTAGGAAGCAGATTGCTATTTGAAATAATATTTGTAAGGAGCTGCTGGAGAAAGTAGTAAGTTGAATTGAGCAGAAAATTCTGGGGATTTGAAGTAACTCAAGTTAATGTTAATTTTAAAGAGCAGAGAATGATTGCTGAACTGCTACCATGTATTACCTTTTCCCATGAGTTAAGTAGCTCTCTGTGAGCTTTCTGTATATGCAGTTTCCAAGAAAAAGTATGAAGCATCTGTTAAGTTTTATTAGAGAAAAAATGGCACATGCTTTTAGAGTCTAATGATTTGTCCTCCCTTTGTTTACCGTGTAGCTCTGTTAACAGTAATTTATTTCATCGTGCGATTTTGTTTTGCATCCTGTTATTGTCAGAAGAAGGTATGGTCTCTTAGATAGTCACAGCTTGAACTATAGATGAGTGTCTTAAATTATCCCAAATGACAGAGAACAACATTTTGTCTCTAGAGGAGTAGCCTATTTTCTGCTATATACATAGTGGTGTGAGATCATTTGCTGAGCACATCCAGTATGTTTAACTGTGTGGTCTTCAGCAATGGCTATATGTTGTTTTCATTACCAGCAAGCATTACATCTGTCTTGTCAGCTCTGAACTTAAGCAGCTTACTTATTCCTTGCACCTTATCACAGCAGGGCACTTGGCAAGCTGAGAGACTGCACTGTCCAAGTCTGACAAACATAAGTCATAAAACGATGTCAACATCATAATGATGGCACTGCAGCCTACATCATGTTCCAGTTTCTCTAGTAGCCTGTATGTTACAGAGTGACACTATATGACAGGAAGTTCTCTTGGTGGACAGCCAGTGTTATTACCTGTTTTTTCAGTAGAGAAGGTCAGGTGTCCAAAGGTGCCATAACAAAATCACACATAAATTGGTGTAAAGTAATAAAACAAGTAACGAATGTGCTAACTTCATATTGCATACAATTTAGCTTTGTGAAACTGGGCAGAGATGAAGATACATGAACATAAGTAGAGGCTGAGGAAAATATCCAAAACTGGATTTGAGAAATTATATATTCCTCTGCTTTTTGAACATCAGAGTAATAGTAGATGTGTTCTTGTGTAAGTGTAACTCAACAGGGCTTTAAATAAAGAAGTCATTGCAAATAGAATCTTTATTTTGAAGACTTTCTGGGGAATAGTTAGTACGCAGGAACTTTCAGCCTTTTGCGTGGTGTCTTGTGTTTGTCATTCATTTAATCTTTTTTAACTATCTACCTTATCCTTTGATGTTAAGGCTATAGAAATGTTAGCCATAGAAATGGCAGCTGGAGGGAGTGGAACAAATAGAAGAGTCTACTTGTATTTCCTGATTCTGTATGATACTCAGCTAACCATCTGGTCCATAGCTTGTTGGTTTTCTTCTGCAATATTAAATATCAATTCCTTAATGACAGAGGAACTAGAGTCTTGCAACTAGGCAGTACTTAAATGACTTTGGAGAAATTCCAGATCTCCCTTGAGTAACAAGGCTTGAATTGTGTTGCAGATGTCCACTGGCTGGAAGCCTTTTGCTTTTAGACCATCATGGAAGTGTATTTCTATCCTTGTGAGAGGTCTTTTTATAAGTGAAATCTGTTTACTGGCAAATCAGTTCTGCTGCTATAACACAACTTGCAGTGTAGACTTACCCTAGTCAGAGCTGCCCATAATATGCATTTTCTAGTTCAGCATCATAATTTTAAGACACCCCATCTATCTGAAAAATACTATGGTCACTGTGAGGTTGCATTTGAGATAACTATCATACAAGTCTCTTCTGCCCTTAGGAATTTTCTGTTTGCAATAATCCCATCTACTTCAACTAGTCATGGTAGAAATTATCTCATTACAGTAAGTAGAGGTTGGATAGCTTTTAAATAGAAACTGGAAATTTGCAGCTCTCTACTGGATGTGCCTTGCTAAGTTAATGGGAAACATGCTTGTAGGAGCTAAAAGTTTAGTGAATATGTCACAGAAAAGATCTGCTATCCCTTAGTTTTACTTTGGGAGTTCATTTTCCCGCATGTAAACTCACACATAGTGGCAATGCTTTTGCATGCAGACACATGTACATGCAGACATGTATTCCTTTACATATACAGTAAATATTGGCTTTTAGAGTAAGGGAAGCATAAGAAAATCAAATTCCTTTGATACAAGCATTTTTGCAACTCACTGAGAGGTGGAAGTAACTATTTTTTATATATTTACATTATTCTTTCTATTTCTTTTGGAGACCTAGTAGAATATATGAAGCTGGAAAGATTTTACGCATTTGTTCTTTTTGCACAAAATCTGAATGAATGAATCATGGTCATTTTTTAATGTCAGAAACTTCTTGTTTTTCTGCAGTGGGAATACAATTTTTTTTTCTCCAGAGAGTTTATGGTAACTATTGCCTAATTTCCATGCTTCTACCATTTAATTTCAAGATTTTTATTACAGCACCCCTTCCCCCCCTCTCCATCAGGTTAATGATTTGACGTATCCTAACCTTCCATTCTGTTTTAAGTCATTTCATTATGACATAACCTATTATCATAAACTTACTTATACGAATGAACTTCAAACTTCTGACCTCAGAATTTGACACTGGTTTTTTTCATCTCGGAGAAGTGAGATTCTCCATTTGTAAAAGGCAGAAGGGCTGTGGTTACTGGCTGTCAGTTTCACAGATTTGCTGTTGACTGGAAAAAGCACAAAAAGCTATTTAAGAGCTCAGATCTTTTAATAATTTTTAATGTAAGTATGCAGCAGAGAATTTATTCCATATATGTTATATATCTTTTGGATTCCTACTCTTCAGCAGTATTGTAGGTTTTATTAAAACACACACGTGTGTGTGTATATATATGTATATGTAAAATCTCTTGAATATACCATTGCAGATGTTTTCTTTCTTTCAGTAGAGAGAGCATGTATAGCTATTTGTAGGTGGATGCTTCTTTTATTTACACAACTGTTTTTCAAAGTTCATGACAGCAGAAGAGATAAGGCAGCCAGCAGGTTTTTTGCTACTATATTACTGTATTTTTTTACTGTAATTGAATGACAGAACCTTACCACCTTTTTTTTCCCCCCTCCTAGTTATTGTGGTTTATTTTTTGGGGGCTGTCCTTTTTTTTTTTTTTTTTCTTTTTTTTTTTCCCGGTGACAACTCCAGAGAATGTAGGAAGTTTGAAAGGGTCCTGGCTATGTTCCCTTAAAGCAGCAGTAAACATTACAAAAGATTATTCTCTGGGTGGTATTTGCAGCTATTACTTAAGACTCCTTCCTTGTTTATACAGTTGAGTAATTGTGACTAGTACGCAAGCAGGTGTCAGGGAATACTTTCTGATGAAATTCAGAGTTTTGTGCTGTCCTAGAGAGCTCCTAGTAAATTACAAACATTTGTTCAAGTGTTGCCAAACAGATGGACTCAGCCTTATTAGTTTCATAATGATTTTTAAAATGATTGGAACAAAATGAAAGTGTAGAGATTACAAGAGGAGGTAAGCAACATAGAAATGAGGGAGATACAGTAGATATTTATCCCTTGCTAACAGATTACTTTAAAAGGTCAAAATTCAGATCAAAATGTTTGTCAGGTGTGATGAAATGGTTAGTGAGCAGTCAATGGGACTATGGATGAGACTTCGTAAACTTTCAGTATCTCAACTGTATGGAAGCAGGGTTGATATTGCAAACTCATTTTCTTATACCCCCACCCCACCCCTTTTTTATTTTTTTAAGTGAAGATCAGAAAGGAGGGAATGAGCCACCTTTCAATGTGGAATCATGAACTGTAGAGCACTTTGTAAGCAAAGCAGCTAATGGCTAAATATTTTTTACCTTGATCATTATTGTATGAAAGAAAAGAGAAAAAACTTTAAAGTGCAAGTAAACATTATATCTAAGTTAAAGGAAGAAAATGCATAACTGAAAGCTACTGAGAGGATGATTACAGTCCATGTAGTTCATTTGGGTGGCCAGCTAGATAATTTTTGAGTGTATTAGTTTCTAAGTTTTTTTCTGCAGTGCAGCAGAATCTGTGCATAAAATGGCTATACCAAAATTGTTTGCATTCTTAAATCAGCATCACAACATTTTAAAGCTTTAATTATTACTTTGTTTTAATAATTGAACTAGATGTACTTACATGTTCATAGGTAATAATGTAAACTGGATTTTCCTCTGTTGCTGTGAGAATAGTAGTATAATTAGTAAACCAAGGATGTCATAGGTGATCTCCTTCTTGGCTTGCTGTACTTGTTCAGCTGTTCAAAATTCAAACTTAGGGAGCACAGTATACTGGACACAGCTAAAGACCCATTTTTTTATTTCCTCTCAATAACATCTTTCTTTACCTAGTGTGTGTGATCAGCTGTTTAACATAAGCTAGGTATATGAAACCCAATTATTGGTTCCTGAAGATTTTATTACTCAGAGTTGCCTACATGTTGATGGCTGTCAACAGAAAATCGATGAAAGAAATCACCCACTTTTGCTCTGCATTTTGTCATTATAGTGTTGCATAATGCAGTATCTATATTGTATAGGATGTAGCCGTTGCTTTAAGATTTTAATGGACTGGAATTAAATTTTGTGCAAATATGATAACTATCATGTTCCATATAGTTCAAAGACATTTCAAAGATCCTTTACTTTCAAATCAGTAACATGATTTAATATTATACTAAACTGAGTGCTTGTATTATATTTTTATTTTGGTGTAAGTCTCTTGTCAGGTCTCTTATCACAGCATCTGAGAGCTTTTCAAGTAGTTATGAAACAATATGAATGATATCCACAGTATTTATACTACCTTATTTTTTCTCCAAAAGGTGAATATTCTTGAGTATGTAGTTTTAGCAGTTATTTGTAGGTGTTTTGATGTTTGTTTTTTCTTTTTTTTTTTTAAATTATTTTCCATTAAGTGCAGGCATTCCAGCTTGTTTATACCAAGTCAGTCTGGGGAAGAAATGTTGATAGTACATGCTGTGCCCTGGTAGTGGAAAGTGGTTAGGGTAGTAGGTAACCCTTAGTTCTTGAGTTTTGTTCCAGTCTTAAACTGGTCCTCTGAAAGATGATGCTTTCTGTACTGTCAAATTTGTTGTGGAAGTTCCCACCATGCTTACATTTGTGCAGCTGAGCCGAACTGACACTTTCCTCTGCTGACCCCTAGTCAGTGAAGTACTTTGGGTGGGAAGACTGTAAAGTTGTGTAGTTAGTCCATAGGAAGCAGAACCTTTAAAGAAGGAGGAATGATCATGGTGTGCTTTTGGAGGTGTTTGAGAACTTAACAACAGCTCACCTAGTGTTTTTTGATTAATGTTTTTCCTGAGAATAGGAATGTTTATTAGTGGCCTGGTATTTTCTTTAGAGCTGTATGAATGCTTTACAGGATGTAAAAAATTGTAAATTTTTTTTACAAAAAAAATTGTAGTCCTTCATTGAAACATGGAACTACTTTTTAAATTTGCACAAAGCACTAAAGCAAACCAAAATATATAGTTTGCTTTAAAACAATTTCATTTATTTTTCAGGCTTTTAAAAACTTCAAAAATTTAGAAAGTTTTAATTCTGCTTTGGTTTAAGGTTTTTTGGTTTTTGGTGTTTTGTTTTGTTGGGGTTTTTTTTGTGTCATTGGAAGGTTGATGCATTTAATTTAGAAAATATCAAAATCGCAGGTGTCACTGGGAAAAGTTATCCTAGAGGTTTTTTTTATTATTTTTGTGTTGCTCTTTTCTGTTTCATAGAAGCTTAATATAATTTAGATTTCTTAAGTATACCATCAGTTACAGATTTTAAATTTCCCTGATGTACTTAGGATTTGATTGGGCAGTTAGATTACTGCATTGAATAATCCTAAAATCCTTTAAAAATGGAAAAAGATGACATTGCTAAGTAAAACAAATACAGTTTTATGGGTCCAGCTATTTACCCACGAAGAAATAATTCACCCTTGTGAACAAGACAGTCTAATATAGTGAGATTTTAAGAATGTGGGCATTAAATAATAAAATACATAAATGAAAGTGTATCAAGACAAAACTCAACAGTATGAACAAAAAATGTTCTATGTTAATATTTTTCAAATGAGAGTAGCAGTAAACAATCTTTTCAAATTCAGTTTTTATTATATGCGCTGGTGCTGTGTAACAGGTGTAAAGAATAGTATTTATTTATTTTGTGGAAAGGTTACGAAGCACGTGATTTTCTATATATTGCAATTCCTTGGTTGGTCCTTATCCTGTAATAATTAGGAATGTGAATGTATAATTCTCCACAGCAGTTTACAACTTGTTAGGGAAGGTATGGAGTGCAGCACTTGGAGCTTTTGATGAATTATCCAAATTCTGTGTTTCTTAATTGGCAATGAAGTTGTTTCTTGTCCAAACAGAAAGCTTCAAACTTTTCACATAGCTGCTAAATTGCAAATCTTGAGCAGCAAACTGGAGAAGGGAAAGACTTTATATAAGCAAAGTAACAGTTTATGGGTTTTGATAAAAAGTCTTATTACGGTACTTGGTAAGTCAGTTGCAGAGGCAAGCTGCTCCAGAGCCAGCCCGTTCTGCTGCAGAGCGGCAGATCTCAGTGCATGGCAGGGTTTCCTGAAGCAGGGCAACTCCAGGCCAGGGCAGCAGAGACACCCACCAGGAGCTGGCAGCTCTTGTGAGAGATGCTGACGAGGCCTGGGCATTGCCAGAGGAGCTGCAGCCACCTCCATATTTATAAAAGCAGCCTAGGGAGTGCAAGCAACTGGGGGCATGGCGCTGCAGGTTGTGCAGGAGGGCATGGAGGAGTCGCATCGTCACTCTGCCAGCTTAAAAGTTGAGTTCAGCTGGTGGTCATCCACCTCCTAGAAGGAGCTTATCTGTGGTATCCATCTGGCAGAAAGCTATGTTCTAGACGCTCACCGGAACTGATATGGCTACCCAGAGAGAGCTCCCATGAACACGTGGAGCTGTCCAGGTCTCAGGCTGCAGGGTGTGCAAGAACCTTTCACTGGGAGCAGATGGCAGTAGTGAGAACAGCTGTGTGAGGTGTGGCCAAGTCAATGGTCTGCTCAGCATGGTGACAGAGTGGTGGGAGGAAGCAGAAAGGTTAAGGAGCACCAGGGAGTCTGAGAAAGAGATAGTCTGCTGGAACCATGCTCTTCCCTCCCTGAGACAAACAGGAGCAAGCACCAGAAAAAAACATAAGACCAAGGGGATCCTGTACCCTCCCCGCACCAGGCAGAAGGCAGTAGCTTAAAGGAAAGGCATGAATTGGAGGCATGTCTGTGCTCAGGGTGGCCTGCAAATGCCCTCCTTGTCCACCTCGCTTTCCCAGGTGCCTCAATATAACAGGTGTGAGACTCTGGATGTGGAAGGTCCGTCAGCTGATGTTGTTCATGATGGTCCATCTATACCAGAGGTGTTGCCAAGGTCAGAAGACCATAACCGCTGTGTCAAGACCACTTCCATGAGGAAGACAAGACAGGTTTTAGTTATAGGTGGCTCCCTTCTGAGGTAACAGAGGCAGGCTCAGACCCTCCTTTTAGGGAAGTCTGCTGACTCCCTGGTGCTTGGGTTAAGGGCATCACCAGGGAACTTCCTAGCCTGGTATGGCCTTCGAACTATTACCTGTTACTGCTTTTTCATGTGGGTGGCGATGAAGCTGCAACAGGTAGTCCAAGGATAATCAAAAGAGACTTCAGGGCTTTGGGACAGCTGGTAAAGGAATCTTGAGCACAGGTAATTTTTTCTATCCTTCCAGTTGTGGGCCATGACATTGCAGGAAACAGATGGACCCAGTCTGTTAATACATGCCTCTGTGGCTACTGTCACTGAAAGAATTTTGGGTTTTTCAGTAGTGGGATGGTCTACATGGTGCAAGGCCTGCTGACATTGGATGGGATTTACCTTTCTCAAAGTTTGAAGAGTGTCTTTGCTTATGAGCTGCTGGGGCTGATTGGCAGAACTTTAAACTAGACTTGAAGGGGGATGGGCTCACATGTGATAAACGATGGGATGACACACCAAGGTTTGATGGGCAGGGTGCTAGAGAGGGCCTGTTGCTCTGAAACGTGCTGGGTACACTGCAGCACACTCAAAGTCCTATGGACATGAGCCAGGGGCTCCTGAGGTAATAGGAGGGAACAGGGGAACACTGGTGAAATACCTCAAAGGAACTAAGGTTTATTCCTCTAAAAAAGTGTCACAGCTGGCAGCCCAGCTGAAATGCCTCTACACCAATGCACGCTGCGTGGGCACCAAACAGGAGTTAGAAGCCACTGTGCTGCTAGAAAGCTATGACCTAGTTGCCGTTGCTGAAACTTGGTGGGATGAATCCCATGACTGGAGTGCAGCTCTCAATAGTTACAGGCTGTTGAGAAGGTATAGGCAACTATACCTTCTATGTCAAGAAATGTATGGATTGTGAAGTGCTGTCTCTGAAGAATAATCACAAGCAGGCTGAAAGCCTATAAGTAAGGTTCAGCCCACAGAGGGAACGTTGTGGTCGATGTTACTACAGGCTGCCCAATCAAGGGGAGCCTATTGATGAAGCCTTCTTACTCCAGCTACAGGAGGCAGCGTGCTCAACAGCTCTCATGCTGCTGGGGGACTTCAACCACCCTGACATATGCTGAAAGGGTGACATGGAGAGCTGTAGGAGTGCATTGAGGATAACTTTTTAGGCCAGGTAATAAAAGCCCTGCCAGAGGGGATCCATTATTGGACCTGTTGGTTACCAATGCAGCTGAGCTAATTAGACATGTCAAGACTGATGGCAGCCTGGGCTGCAGTGATCATGCACTCGTGGAGTTTGCAGTCCTCAGGGAAACAGACAGGTGAAGAGTAAAGTCAGGACCCTGAATTTTAGGAAACCAAACTTCCAGCTGTTCAAGCAGCTAGTCAGTAAGACCCCCTGGGAAACTGCCTTGGGGACAAAGTAGCAGAACAGAGCTGGCAGATGTTTAAGGATGCTTTGCATAGAGCATAAGAGCTCTTGTTCCCCAGGTGTAAGAAATCAGGAAAGGAAGGCAAGAGACCAGCATGGCTGAGTCAAGACTTGGTGGTCAAACCAAAGATCAAGAAGCAAATGCACAGGCACTGGAAGCAGGAACAGGTGTTCCTGAGAAGAGTATAGATGCATTAGCCCGGTTCGGTAAGAATGGGGTCAGGAAGGCCAAGGAATGGCTGGAGCTGAACTTGTCAAGGGACCAAAGAATAGTAAGAAAGGCATCTGTAGGTGTGTCACCCATAAAAGGAAGGTCAAAGAAAGTGTACCCACCTTGAAAAACATGACTGGCAAACTGGTAATAGCAAAGGAGGAGAGGTCCTCAACAATTTTTTGCCTCAGTCTGGTACAAGGATTATTTACTTTAAAAAAGAGAAAAAAAATATCTATAATGAAAGCCAAGAAAAACTGAAAACCAGAGGATGTTAATTAATCCTTGCAAATAGTTAAGAAGATATGAGAGAAGGAATAGACACCAGAAATAGGTGAAGCTAAGAAGTAAGAAGCTCAAGGAGAATCAAATGTTTCATGAGACCAAACAGGAAATTACTTGAACTGCGTGTGGAGTACCCCAGTGAGCATGCTAAAAGATCCACCCCCGACAAAGAGAGCCCCCTGCTAACAAACTGCCCCCCCCATGGAATGTGCCCTGTGAAAAGAAAGAACCCTGTGCCTTTCAATGGGAATAAGGCTGGTGAGAACCAGTGAGGCTCAAGTGTGATAAAACTTAGTTGTAAACTAGCTGTTCAAATGTGTAAAATGTTTTAGTGTGTGTTAGAAGGTGCACTAGCTTTGTGGATTTACCACCTAGCACCCATCTCTGCACAGACGTGCAATAAAATATCTCCACTCTGTGTGGATTGGCTCTTGCACACAGGGTGAAGAGCCTAGATTTGGGATAACGAGTCTTCACTGGCAACATCTATTCCCACACCTCTTGAGTGGATGGACCTCGTGGCAGGGACCGGGAGAGCAAAGTTCCTCCCACTGTAAGAGAAGATCAGGTTCAAGACCACCTAAGGAACCTGAACATACGTTATGGTACCTGATGAGATGCATCCCAGGGTCCTGAAGGAATTGGCTGATGCAGTTACCAAGTCGCTCTCCATGATATTGGAAGAGTCATGGCAATCAGGTGAAGTTTGTCCCTGGTGACTGGAAAAAAGGAAACATTGCACCCATTTTTAGTAAGGGTAGAAAAGAGGACCCTGGGAACTACTGATCTCTTAGCCTCATCCCTGTGCCTAGGAAGACCATGAAACAGATCCTTCTAGGAGCTAGTTAAGGCACATGGAGGAGCGGGAGGTGATTAATGACAGCCAGCATGGCTTCAACAAGGGCAAGTCTTGCCTTACCAACCTTGTGGACTTCTATGGTGGAGTGACTACATCAGTGGACAAGGGAAGAGCTATTGATGTCATCTTTCTGGACTTATGTAAGGTCTTTGACGCGGTCCCCCCCAACATCCTTCTCTCTGATTTGGAGAGACATGGGTTTGATGGATGGACTGTTTAGTGGATGATCAGTTGGCTGGATGGTTGCATCCAGAGAGTAGTGGTCAATGATTCAATGTCTGGATGGAGATCAGTGACAAGTGGTGTCCCTTCCCTCAGGCGTCCATACTGGGGCCAGTACTGTTCAATATCTTCATCAGTGACAGAGGTGATGAGATTGAGTGCACCCTCAGGTAATTTGCAGATGAGATCAAGCTGAGTGGTGCGATTGACATGCCTGGGGGATAGGATGCCATTCAGAGGGGACCTAGACAAGCTTGAGAAGTTGGTCCATATGAACCTCATGAAGTTCAACAAGGCCAAGTAAAAGGTCCTGGACCTGGGCTGGGGGAATCTCCAGTATCAATACAGGCTTAGAGCTTAGGTGAAGCAAAATTACTTGATACAGCAGCTCCTTTGTGGCCAATTTCTAATGGCATAAAGTCCATAAGAATCTGAGTGTTGTGCTGGTTCTCTGAGTGTTGCTTTCATAGACTGTTCAGTCTCTCTGTGCCATCTCTGCGGAAGCCTTCACCCTGCCAAGAGGAAACTTCAGATTCATATCTGCAAGGGAATATAGACTGGATTGAGTGCAGTCTAATCAGAAAATCCATGCTTCCATTTTCCCTCCTCTTTTGGTCTTCCATGATACAGGTTTTTTTAGTGGGATTTTGTGTAGTATTTGTTGTGTTTTAATCCCATCAGGCAACTACGCACCACACACCTGCTCACTCACTCCTCCCTGTTGGCATAAGGGAGAGAACCACAAGAATAAAAGTGGGAAAACTTGTGTGTTGAGGTAAAGACAGTTAAACAGGTAAAGTGAAAGCCACAGATGCAAGCATGGGCATCCCATGGGCAGGTAGGTGTTCAGCCAACTCCAAGACACCAGGGCTCCATCACACGTAACGGTTACTTGGGAAGACAAAATACCATCACTCTGAACGTACCCTTCTTTTTTCTTCTTCCCCTAGCTTATATACTCAGATGATGTCCTTTGGTGTGGAATATCCCTTTGGCTAGTTTGGGTCATCTGTCCTGCCTGTGTCCCCTTCCAGTGTCCTGTGCCCCTCCAGAAGTCCTGCTGGCAGGGGTTGAGAAACTGAAAAGTCCTTGACTTAGTACAAGTACAAACTTAGCAACAAGTGTGTTTTCAACATTGTTCTCACACCAAATCCAAAACACAGTACTGCGCCAGCTACTAAGAAGAAAACTATCTCAGCCAAAACCATAACAAGTATTTCAGGGGTGTTGTCACTAAAAGAACATGGAAAGCAACTTTTTTTGACTCCTAAATTTTATCAAGATCTCCAAAAATATTCTTGTCTGAAATTGACACAAGTTGAAACCCTGAAGAATAAATTGGTTAATTTGAGCTAGTTTCCTATCAGCAAGATCAAAATATCTTAGTAATGTTGTAATTATTTGTTAAGTATTTTTTAACTTTTTTAATACAACGTAATGTTTCCATAGACAGTGTAACTTCCCAATACAGAGAATAGTTTACAAAATAATAAAAGAAAATTTAGCTGTATAAAAATGTCAAACTGTTGATGGTAAAGAGCAATGCTGTTATAAAACTATGACAGTTTAAACAGACTATAAGCAAATTTAGGCTTTAAAGGGCAGGAGATTTCTACCCATCTATTTAATGAAGTTCTTGACCAGTCTTCCAGTGGGATTAAAGTGTGCTGACAGGCCCAGTGGTGTGCTGGAGCTTGTACAGTTTGTGAAATCTGTTGTACTGATTACTTCTGAGAATGAAGGACTGGGCTCAAAAACCTGGGAAACTGCTTTCCATCCCATTTTTAATTTAGAACACTAATTAAAACTGACTTTTCCTGTAGTTTTAGTTTTGATTGTAAAAAAAACATTGAAAATGTTTTTTAGGTTTTACTAGACCATTTGTACTGCTCTGAATTACTGAACAAGCTGTAAACTACTCCTTGAATCTATCCATCTGCTTTCTGTACAGAATAAGTCCAATGCAGTTTTATTTACAATGACTTTTTGTTTTTCAGTCTTTAAATGGGAGACCAAATTGTAGTGTAGGAGGTTGACAAATACCATTCAAGTTCTTGGTGATTATTTTTAATAAAAGGAATGCTGAAGTCCTAGATACAGTGCAATGTTAATGAAATAATGAGCTTCCTGGCTACAGCAGACTAAGCTTTGTCTGGTTTCTGCAGTGATGAATTGACTGTGTCAAACTTTGCAATCTAGCCTAGTGAAATATTTTACTATGAAAGTTTAATTTTCATTCTTTATTTATGAAAGCAGTAGTACTGTCACAAAGTGTTAGCATACAAGTGCCCTTTTGTATGATTTATTTTAATGAGTGTCACTTGTTGATATGTTTAATGATTTTTGACCCATATTTAATGCTAACACCTCTAAGTATTCTGAAATATGAGTCTGCCATTATTATTTTTTCTTAAATCAACTCATAGCACATTTTGCAGTTGTATCTCATCTCAAAAGATGCAATGGTAGTTTGTTAGATATGGTGGGGCAAAAGAGTTTTACCCTGCTTTTTGTAAAATCTTTTCTGGGGAGACCTCATACTCAGTAAAAGCAAGTATAAATTCTTTTCAAATCCTCCTTTGTGTAGCTTTTCGGAAGAATCTATGGAAATGCTTATTCTCTAGGAAATGCTGTTAATTCATGCTCATTTGGGACTGAATACAGCACATTGCTTCTTTACAGCAAGAGTAGCCTTATAGGAGGTATAATCTCTACTTGCAATTCAGCAAATTTAAGGTCTAATATTTACAGCTGAGTGAGATTTAATAGTCTTCTAAGAGAGAAGTTTAGCTGGGTTCATGTTATAAATGAAATATTTCAAGCCAATGATTAAAAAACCCACGGGTGGAACTGGAAATTGTACCACAAATGACTTGTATGTACTGCATTTTGTTTATTTCAATATGAGGTGTTTTTTTAGCAATGATAAGAAAATGAATACAAATTATCAGTAAAAACTGGAAGGGCTGTAACTCATTTTTGTAGTTCATCTAATTAGTATTAATACAATATTATATTTAATGTACACTACTAAAAATTCGGTAGACATGTTGCTCTATTAGAGAAGAAAGGATTTTATAAAGACCCTCAAATGCCTGTCTATCCTTAGACCATCATGGCTACATGTATTTGGTGTAGGAAGATTCTGATGATGGGGGGAACTGCAGGGGAACTCAGTGAGAGGAGGCCAAGGGCTGCCCTGTGCAGGAGAAAGCTGGCTCCAGCCAGCTCCACTGGGCTCACCCACAGGACAGGTATGCTGGTGGTTCTGGGAAAACAGATTTGGGAAAGGAGAAAAAACAATGCACAGTAGCTGGGAGGTGGGGTGGGGTGTGTGGGTGGGTATGTGTAAGAAACAACACTACAGATACCAAGGTCGGAGAAGGAGAGAGAGGAGCTGCTCCAGGCACCAGAGCAGAGCTTCCCTTGCAGCCCATGGAAAAGACTGTGGTGAAGCTGTTTGTCCTCCTGCAGTCCATGGAGAACCATGTCAGAGCAGATATCCACACTGCAGCCTGTGGAGGGTCCCATGCTGGAGCAGGTGGATATGCCTTAAGGAAGCTGCAGCTGGTGGAGAGCCCACGCAGGAGCAGGTCCTGCATGAGCTGCTGCCTGTGGAGGGGAGCCCACACCGGTGCACGTTGTTTGGCAGGAACTGTGGCCAACCCATGTGGGACCCAAGCTGGGGCTGTCTCTTTTTCAAGAGAAAGGAAAAGAGGAGGACTTTTCCTGAAGCCACTGAGAAGACAGCCCTCACTGGAGCAGTTATTAAAGAACTGCTTTGTATCCCATGGAAAAGTGTGAGGAGGAAGGAGTGGCAGAGAGGAACTGGTATGGAATTGACTGCAACACCTCAATTCCCCATCTCCCTGCCTGATGAGCAAGAGGAGGCAATGGAGTCAGGAATGAAGTGAAGTTTAGCCTGGGAACAGGAGGGGGGTGGGGGAGGTGGGTTTAGTTTCGTTTTTGTTTCTCACCATCCTACTCTATTTTTAATTGGCAATAAATGAAATTAATTTTCTGCAAATGGAATCTGTTTTGCCCATGACAGTAATTGGCGAGTGATTCCCCTGTCTTTAATTTCACCCACAAGCTTTTTCATCTTATTTTGGCCCCTATCCTTTTAAGGAGGTGGGATGAGAGAGTGGCTGGGTGGGCATCTGGCAGCCAGCCAGCATCAACCCACCACACTGCAACAATGTACCTCCTGTAGTCAACATGAATTAAGGCAGCAGTACACTACCACACACATTTTGTGAGAAGGGAGTTTTCAAAACAAAAATTCAGCAGTAATTTGATTATTTAGATACATGTTTTGAAATTGGAAGATCCAGATTCCTGGTCTGGCTGCACGCTTCCTGTCACTTTCTTTTTTCTCACATTTTTTTCACTCTCTTGAGAGACAGTGTATTATGCTATTTTGCATCTTCAGTCTGAGTACAAAGCTAGAGATAAAGCTTTATTACAATTCATTAGTTCATATATATCAGTCTGTACATAAATTATGGTTATTATTCTAATACATGAAGATTGCTGTTTGCAGATATTTCAGTTTTGCAGAGTAAAGTGTTACTAGGTTAGTAAGGTTCTTACGATCCTTAAAATTCCCCCATAAAAAAAAAAAAAAAGAAAAAAAAAGGGAAGAACCTTCTATGTATAACATAAAACATTTAGTAACAAAACAAAAAATACAGAGATCAGACAAGCTTGTCTGAAGGAACCTCACAAAAGAGGTATCGACATCCGTTCCTCAGCACTGACTACATTGCTCTGCAGTTCAACTCCTGTTGCTTCTTACTACTCCGCTATAATCATCTGACTCCCTGAAGACAGAACCTATTCAAAACAGTGCTAACAAAAAAAGAATGGACTTCAAGTTTTAATCTGAAACTGAAATATGCCGTGAAGTAAACTGTGATGCCAAGCAGCACTCATATTCAGCCTATTGCTCTGACAAAATATTTCTTCTGATATATAAAGGACAATCATGGAATGTACTGTTACTGTCACCAGAGAACTATTCAGTCCTGTGTGTTTGAGATGTCTTGCAGAAATCTTAAAAACCCTGACAATACTTAATAAGTATAATTTGATGGAATAATAGCTGCGTTGCCTTTATCGGGAATTAAGACAGTGGTTCTTAATAATTGCATGCCTTTTGTCTAGAAAAATAAACTATCCTTAATGATATAAATAAATCCTGGATACACCTGTAATTCTCACAAATGGAAACCTGGCAGTCCCTCACAGCCAACCAGGAAATAGAATGTGATGTGTGGGGATAGCTCTCTTGGCTTTACAAGAATTGTTGCAGCATGATTCTAAAGCACACCTCTGTTTTTTGATCATCTGCATGATAATGCTAAGATGTTCTATGTTCTTGGCACATTTGTGCTGCTTCCTTCCATTGTGTGAAATCCTGAATTTGAGCACCCCTCAACACACTTGTTTTTGCCATGAAATTGAATATGCAGTCAGCAGAGATAATGCAGAAGAATTTTTCAGCTTCAACAATCTGTGCAACCTATCTTACTGAATTATGAGGGAAAAGTATTATCACTGTAGATAATTTTTCTACTTTAGAGTTTGTAGTTCCCCAAAAGAATTATGTCAAGCAGCCTCAATTAGCAGATGAGGACAAAAGGCTTAATTGAATTCTGTATAGCTGGGGCTGCAAGCTTCTGACTTTCTTGAAACTCAGGTGATAGATTTGCAAAATGTTCTCCATTCCATCTTTTTAATATATTTTGACTTATTAAGAAATAAGATTTGACAATCATTCTTATTTTCAAATAACATTCAGTTTGATGTAGACTACATTTTCTGCAATGGACCAGTGTTTTAATAATGGTGACAGAACTGTGTTTCACGCTTCATTATTACAGTGCAGTCCGTGGAATTTCCTTATTTGTACAGTTACCGTTTTTACATAGTTGTTTATATTTGTAAAGTAAACGAACAGAATAAAAGGAAAACAATCAGGAAAAGAACAGTACCAAATAAGAAACAAAGAACATACAGGTCTAACACAGAACAGGTATCAATATTGGTGTTATAAAAAATACTGACACTACTCACAGAGCATTCATATTCAAAATGCTGTACAGAACGTATCTTGTAACACTCCTCCCTGTAAGCATTACAAAAATTATCCTGAAAAAGTTATTTTGAAGGAATATTTTTGTTACTAATAATTTGGTTTTCCTTCAGCTAGGGGTAACCCTTTTAAGTTTTGATCTCAAGAGAGATCAGATTCTTAGCTTGCAGGTCTCTTCATGATGAGTGTACCAGACATGCACACCCTGAAAACTCAAAATACCAAAAAACTAGGTGGATGTGAAGTAAGCACGCAGCTAAAAGACCTTTGTCAGAATCATATTTCCTCTATAGATTTTAAAAACCTGAATGAGCACCAGGATTAGCCCATCAGTAGGAATTCCAGATATTGAAGTATAGAGTCTAGATGTTCTCTGTGAAAGGCTTAGCTGCCCTGTCCAGGGCAGGGGGTCAAAAAGGACAATTTAGGACTCATTTAGATTTCTGTGAATTTCTTACGCTTTTGGTGTTACAACAACAACAACAACTCCAGCCAAAACAACACAAGGGAGGCAGGAATCTTCATTCTATAGAGCCAGAAAGGTATTGCAGAACCAAGTTACAATGACCTGCATCCCATGATGCATACACTCACAGCTGGACCATGGAGTGTACAAGTTGCTAGTCAGTTCCTGAATATATAGCGTAATCATAACTTCTAAATTTGTCTTTGTTTTTATAGCATTTTAAAGATTACTGCTCTCAATATTGAATTTCAGTTATTCTGTGTTGGTATTTCTTTTTCATTATTTTCACTAGCACTGATAATGATATGTTGTGTGTTTTACCCACGGCACCTTTTCATTTTCTTGGTGTTTTTTTTTTCTTTTTTTTCTTCTGTTCTGTTTGTTTATCTGTTGATGTCTTCCATTCACCCTATCTTGCACTTATTCTACTTGCACAGTCTCATATCTTCTTGTCTCTTGTCTTTCAGAGTTGCTTGGTCCCTATTTCTTTATGCAGATAAAATCTAAATCTTTATACACTTAGACAAATGCAGGAGCCCTGGTCTTTGAAACAATAAAATTTTGCACTCCAGAGATCATGAACCCCTTTATATATGTGCTATTCCATTCACACACCTAATGAATTTTTATTGTGCTGTTGTTCCTAACAATTGCTACTGATTTTTTTTTTCAAAACTGTCCATAGTGAAATGCTTCCTTTATTCTAAGAAGCTTTTGAATTTCATACTTGTCGTAAAAAAATAAAAAGGTAGATTGGTTTTTTCAAGCCATCAAATACAGCTATCCTTTATAAAGGGATTATAAATATTGATGGATAAATTTTAGTTTTGTTCATTATCACAGTGTTATTGAAAATATAGCTCTCTTTTAACTCTGTTACACTATGTTAATTAGGGACTTGGACATGAAATCAAAATTACTACTAATAAAAACTACCCTATTTAATAAATCTGAGATCTTTTAAGCCACATACTTTTTGTGTCCTATAAGGTGCTACATTAGCATGATTTTATAATGGAATTAAGACACTGTTTTTAAAGGTAGGACTGTGAGAAAATACTATAAGAACTGTATCTCTGTATTTCATACACATTGTAACAATAAAGATAAAACAGAAAAATCTTCTGGTTTAGCCTATTGCACAAATTCTTGGGAATAGCTTTGTTGATATCTGTCCGCCCAAACTTGAAAAATAAATTTTGGAGGGACATGATGATGCAAAAGTCTGCATTCCTCACATTCACATTGCAAGTCAGTATTGTAGACTTCAAATCACTGATGAGCCAATTTTGAATAACACTGCTTCGCAAACTGGAGCACATTCAAATAGGGGAGTAATGTGCATTATATCAGAGATATTTTATGTCACTATCACCTTATTTTGTGTCTAATACTCAATGCCTCTTGCAAATTATAGTTTACAGTAGGTATGTCTTCTCTTTCATCTTATGAGAAAAGAAAAAGAGAAGGGGAGGAATCAGTGTAGAAGCACGAAGGAAGTTGTGCTGGAATAGCATGTTGTAGGGTAAGAAAGAAGACCTCTAGTCTCCCAGGGATGACTAGAATAAGAATATCTTAGCTCTAAGCCTGAAATTGAAGTTGAAGCAGCTGCCTCTATAACAGAAGAACGCATGTTAATTTTGTCTGAGTTCAATCCAATAGCCCAACCAAAGCAGTGTATAAATTAAGACTTGTGTGTTGCCATCTATTTATGACTGTAAGTAGGACCCAGTTGCCTCATTCTTAGACATTTCTGCCCCAAGTGTTTTGTGGACTTTTCTGTAACAGTGTCTAGCTGCATTCTTAAAATCAAATCTTTCCCTGTGCTATTGTCTGATAATAGCAGAAGCAGAGGACTGAGCCCCACCTTCATAAGAAAGCTAGGGAAATAAATTTTGGCGGATGTTACAGCAGGGATGCATCCAGTATTCACAGGCCTAATCTGTAGGAAATGTAAAACAGAGCTGGCCTTCCTGTGACACAAACACTTGAAGCTCCCTTCATAGCAGCAGCTAGAGTGTTTTCACCTGTGTCTCTTTGGTGGCATGCTGGCTGCAGCACTGTTGCTCCTCTTGAGAAGCCCATCCTGTCCTTTGCTGGCTCATCTCAGTTCTTTTAGTGAGATGCAGTTTCTTGCCCTTTCCCCTTCCCTCTCAGGTAGTGAACCCAAGTGTTAACAGTCTGCTCTGTGCCTACCTGCTGGTATGCTTCTTGGTGGGAGGAAATGCCCCAGCCCTGGCAGAGTTGAAGCGTATAGAGCCCTTGAAAGCAATTTAGAAACCCAGGCTCTGAAGGGGATTGGGATGATTCCCTACATAAGCTATACCACCTTCCCTGTTTTTACCTGGCCAAGCTAAATGCTACACTAGATCAACAGGTAGGAGTAATTTAATGTTTTCCCCTTATTGATACTCTATCTGAGCAGTCCTGAAAAGAAAAAAGCCTCTTTCTCTTCCAAATACTGACCCCTGAATTGACACATCTCATTGTTGGTACTTGTATGAATGCATAGCTATTATGTATGTGGGTGGACTTGTTGATTGCCACTGAATGCTAAAGATATTTATATTTGCAAAGCACAACTGAAGGTTTTCTAGATTACTGCTCATAATTGCTTTAGGTGTTAATTGCTTTAGCTATAAATAAAAGCATGTAATGTTCTTTGCAAATAAATGGTGTGTTCTTTCATTGTTGTATATCCTCCTAAGAGGAATATGGAGGAATTATCTTGATTTCTGGGCTAAGGAACAGTACAAATTCGTATTCCATAAATAGTAGTCTTGATGTACTCCTAAGCACATTGTAGAGACAGCAATTGTTCTAGAACAAAAGTAGAAATACGTGAAGCATCCCTGTTAGGTATGTCCCAGATAGCTACAGCTCAACTAACAGTAAGAGGACTTAACAACATGATTGTATAGGTGTAGTAAAACCTAACATATGCTTCATTTCTTTCTAATGAATGGAAAGATTTCACAAAGCACTAAACATCTTTTGGGACAATTATATTCACTTAATTGGATGTTAGGAACTTTTTTCCTGTTCTTGGACATGCAAAAAAGAGCATGGCTGAACCTAAAGCAGACATTTTTTTTTTTTCTAAAGCATGTTACCACATGCCACAGAAAATCTTGTCAATGAGTAGGTTGTCCCAAGATAAAACACTGCAAGTCTTACCTGTTTACTTAGCTGTTTATGAACGTTAAAAACTTCTTATTTGAATATCTGCACATCTGCCTCTCTAAAATGTTGATGACATCAAAAGCTAATTTTTAGATTTTGTTTTGTATTATAAAAATAATTCTGACTATTGGGAAAATTTGTGTTTAAGCTTCTGTAAATAAAAATGAGCCTTGAATTGTCACAGATTGTGTCTAAACCTGAGAACAGGTGCATCCTTTCAAACTCGGTGTCCAGGTGTGCTCTGCAGCTGCTTGTCATCTGGAACAAAACGGGATGCACAATGCCTCCCTTCCTCCTTTGTTTTGGGAGGACCTGCATGAACATGAACTATAAGAGGACTTGTGACATCCGTTGTGCAGGCCCATGTGCTAAATCATTGGGAAAACAGGGTCTAGGGTGTGTTGCCATATGCTTCTCTGCCTCCTCCCTCCCACCCCCCCACCCAGCCCCACCCCAGCTCCCAAAATAGCTATACCATCCTTTTAAAAAACAGTTATATTGATTGTTTTCTATGATACTGCGTTCTGTTTGAGTGTTTGAGTAAGCTATGCCTGTCAATCAGTGAAATTAGTCAGTTGCTCTCCATGGAACAAAAAATTTACAGAATTTATATCTGGAAAAAATGAGTTACCAAATATAGGAACATTTTAATTATCTTTTTTGATTTTCAGTGGAGATTTAAAGAACATTTCATTGGTCCAGGGTTGAAAATATTTTTCTACTATGAAAAAAAAAGGCTATGACATTTTTATTCATTAATGAAGACAAAAAATTAAGACAGACATACAAGAAACACAATAGTTACTTAAAATATTCTCAGTCTTGTTAAAGCAAAAGCAGCATGTTCCTTTTATTTCAATATTCTGTTCAATGCATTCTGTTTTCATAAAAAGCTGTTTGCTAGAAACTCACTGTGGCAGAAAACAGCATTATGCATTTGAGTAGATGCACTGGCTCACTCTGTTAAAGATGGACACCTGGGGTCCTGCATTAGACTTGCAGAGAATATGGAAGTATTACAGATGAAAACAGATAGGTAGAAAGTAGATAAGTGAGCCTTTTCAGATTCTCTAATTAAACTTTTTGTGACATGAGTAGGTGGCTTTTTACATTCTCTTGAGTTACTGGTTAAAATGTAGGGTTTTTTTGTTGCAATGCACAGCCCTGTAGGGACCTGAAAACTAAATTTTTTACCTTAGAAGTCTTCCTGAAGACCTCTGGGCTCTGTAATGAGCATCTGTAAACAAAGTGGTTATCCATTTTTATCAGATAATTTTGATCTTATCTTTCAATATCTTTTGAATTGTCGTAGCTTCAAACACAGGTAAGGTTATTCTTTACCGTACTCATTGTCATATAACTGATAAAAAAATATCAGTTTTTATATTTTTTTTGCATATTGACAGTCACTTGTAGGTGATAAATATAGCTGCTCTTGCTTGAAGTTCCACACTTCAAACAAGCTTGTGGTGGTTTTCTGTGTGGATTTTTTAATTTATTTCTTTTATCCTGCTATGTGATTTAAAGCAAACACTATGGCGAAATCAAGTATTTCAGATTGCACGTGCTGATTACATGTTGGTCTGAATAATTTGCCTTAAAAACTAGTAATAAGTTATTATTGCTAAGGCAGTGTCAGTATGAGCAAAAGAAACCTTATGAGACCTTAGCAGTGAAATAATATATATTGTGGTTGGCAGTCTGCCCTATGAAGATCTTTGCATTGTGCCAAACTCAAGTGGCCTGGGTCAGGTTTCAGATGTGTTGGGTTAATTCCTAGAAAAACTCATATTGGAGAAGTCAGAAGGCAATGCAGATGCATGAAGTCATGTTTCAGGATCACAGTTCACATGCCTGCTCTAACACTTGCCAGACTGCTACAAGGCAGCTGCTGCTTTGTTGCTTCTTGTAACATCCAGGTAGGATACCTGTGCCATGTACTTTTCCTGAGATGAAGCCAGTAAGCAACTAAGAACTCTCCAAGTTGCATTTAGGGACCTCCCTTCTGCCTACTGTATCTTCCAAAAGTATTTGGTAAAACATACGTCTTCGCTTGAACAGATCCTCTGCAAGGTGACCACTCTGATCCCACTGCAGTAAATGTTCCTGAGTGCTAAATGAAGTATGAACAGTTCCTTCATACTGAGTGAAAACTTAGTGGTGTGTAATTCAGATCTTTCTTTCTTAAATGTTGAAGTAACAGGGCCCAGGAATGTCATTGGATGTCTCTTTTTTTCAGTGTCAGTGTTGCTCAAGGATGATGTTTGGCCATTCTAACCAAATAATATGGTTAATTTACAAATTAATGTGGAGAAATTATGCCTAATCATGGAAAAGCACTATCATTTGTTTTGTCTCCACCATACAGCAATGAACAGAAATAATGCCCAGCCAATGCACAATGAACCATATATATTCTAAATTTCACATTTCTATAGTATTTAAATATAAGTGGCTTTAGTGAGAGCCCTGAAACACATGCTGTCTTCTTTTTACTAGTAGGAACCATAATAACCTCTTTATTATGCCTTTTGAGTCTCTGTCTTTGGTCTGCTGGTAGTTAATGCTGAAAAATCACACAGCATGGGAAGACTATTAGACTTATGAACTAACTTGACCATGCATAGAAATTACCTAAACAATGAGAAACAGACTTTATTAAATTATACTGAACTTTGCCTAAACAAAGAGAATACATGCCCCCCTCCCCAGCTCCACCAATATTTTCTATCTACAGACTGCTTCTTTTTAACAAACAGGCTTTTGTGGCTTGCTTTTTGTTACCATATGCTATACCAGTTTAAATGAGAATACTTGATTGGATATTTAAATCTACTTTAGTAGTCTTGATGGTAGTCATTGAGTACAGAGCTTCCATAAATTATACTTTTGTTTTGCATTCTGCTATGCATCCTACCGTCTTTTGGGTCTTTTTAGGGAGTATATGTGAAGGAAAAAATAGAAAGCCAGTTATGAAAAATGCAGCTAAGGACAAAAAATTTGCTCAAACTCTTAACTTTTATATAAATGGTAGATAAAAGATCACTGCACATATGTAGTCATATTTATAATACTTTGTATTGACAAATGAGAGGACCATGTTCCTTATTTAAAAATATAATCCTGTAACAATAAAAAAACCCCAAAAAACAAAACCCCACACATTTTGAATTAAAAAGTTCCTAGACATGCTTTAGTTAAGTCTTCACTTTTTCTTCAATGTATACGTGTGAGGTTTTTGTGTCTTTGACAAATTACAGAGGTCATTAAGTCAAAAGAAGACAACCACTAGTTTTTCTCATATTGCTGTTGGTAGTTGATGGAAAAGTAACAGTCAAGAGAGGAATCTTCAATGAAAGCAGAGATCCTCTCAAGGTTAAAATATGTTAGATCTGTGCTCATAGATACAGTGAAACAGAATCAGGTTGGGGTAACATAAGTAATGAAAACAGTAGATTACAGATAAAAATTAGCCAAGGAACATCTCTGGAAATGATCACAGTGAGCATTGTGACCTTAAATGTGTTATTTCAGGAGTTTGTTAAGCAAGATAAAAAATGGCTAACAAGTCTCTGGAATTCAGATTTGCAAACCACTTTGTACACTCCATCAGTTCAGCGTGCAAAGTGCACTGTAGTAAATATATATAAAGTAGCTTGTGAGAATGCACCCATTTCTTTTCTTCATTTTCAGTGCAATAAAACAAAGCTAATCAAACTGATACTGATTACTCTCACAAAGTCTCATAGGGTAGTTCATGATAGTTCTTTGAGAGTAATTTCTGGCAGTGGAAATGTAGTGACAGCTGTGGTAGTAGAGGTTTCCAAGAAGTCTGAACTGGTTTTGTGCAGCACATCACTGTGATCCCAGAATGCAATTTCTAGGACTCCACAAAATTTTTCAGTGACTTTGTTCAAACCAGATGTTTACCTGATTGCTGGTAGCTAAACTTTTCACCACTTAGTTGTCATTCATTTTCAGGTTTAGATCACACAGTGCTTTATATGCAGAATCTCCTGGGAAAAAAGCTATAGAGGGTCTTGACAAGAGTTTCTAGTTCTACTGGGCATTTGCATCAAGGAACATAAGATTACTGTTTTAAAGAATAAATGAAGATGAACAGAATAAGATTTGTAAAAAAAAATATCTCACTTTAGGAGAAAATAGTTTTCCTCTTCCTTTTTAATTGTGTATGTTCCCAGTTTTTCTCTGACTTACTGATAAATATCTCTGAGAACTTAGTGTGATCTTCTGCTATCTGTTTGTCTGGGCAAACTTCCTCAAAACTTTAAAACTGGTTGTTAACTACAAGTAAAAAATGAGAAAAGTAATGAATTAAAATGAGTGAAATAAAAAAAAATATTATTTCTTAGTAAAGCAGTGAAAGCAGTACAACATGTAATTTGAATCCTGAATATAACAAAGATTCTGTGTCCTTTCCCTTTTTCAGCTTCTGTATTTTGTTCTGCTAGAAGTAGTTCTGTAAAAAGTTCAAAACCAACTGTTTGAAAGTGTGATTTACTGGTGTGGCCTCCTCACCATTGAAGCTGCTCTTTGTAATGAGTTTATAAATGAAAGGTGAATTGTCCTTATGTAGATTTATGTCTGCCCCATCAGTGTGGTGTGGGAAAGCAACAGTTATATCAGCTACGGACTTCACTGATGTACAGAAATTCCCAGGAATCGGAGAGGCTCTTTTTGCTTTTGCTTCCAGTGACTTTTTGTCTTTTCTGTGGGACACAGATGCTCAGTGTTGCCTCCTGTGTGACCTCAGGCTATGGTGAGCTCTCTCAGAAAGGAACAGGATGCTGTCCTAAAGGTGCTGAGCCAAATACGCTGTGTAGGAAGGTCTGTGCCATGTGGGCCCCCACTGGACAGAAATTACAGGAGTTTATTAGTCGTAATATAGCAAAGACCAGTGCAAGTAAGTATATCAATGATTCAGTTACCCAGAGAGCTCGGATATTGTGAGTGCCTCCTTGTCACTGTATCACAGCTGTGCTGTGAAAATTCGGAGATCCAAATATCCATGTCATCCTTTCTCTGGTGCTGAGACACTATGTTGTGTATAGCAAACGGATGATGTATTAGGTGGGAGAATCTTCAGTGTGCTATCTCAGTTCCTGCATAAGCATATAGAAATTTTTAGAGATCACACATAGATCTACTGGGTCATTAAAAGGGTATTTAGGAGATAAGGAGATAAAGCAACTAAATTATGCTTTGAAATATTATACTTGTCTCCTTCAGTAATTTTCAAGATGCTTAGACTTATGAATAACATGTTCAAATCAGTTTCAGAAGTTCAAGTCAGGTTACAGTTTAACAAATGGTTTAACTGAATTCTGGACAAGTTTTAAAAAATCTGATAGACAAGTTTTCAAAAAATTCACCAATTACTTGGCAGTGCTATATTAGCAAATTGTTGTTATATTTCTTCATGGAAGTATCAGCTGTGGCCTTTCATATGACAAGTATTTAGATTGAGAGGTATAGTTCCTTCCTTCACCTGACTTCTATAATGTATTATACCATTAAGACACAATGAAGCATCTTTTACTGGTCCATTAACACAGGAGCTGGATGCACTGTGTGGAGAGAATTATCTTCCAGAAGTCTAGCTAGCCAAAATTAAGTTTTGCAAATTGGTATCAAAAGTCAAACTAGATGCTAGGTGTTCTTCCTGTTTGTGACTTTTTGAGTATTGGGCTTTTGTACATTTCTACATATTGTTGCTGATAGAGCATTTGGTGGGTAACTTTAAAAAAACTACCTTTAAAATTAAATCTGTAGTTAGTGGTTTATTTCCCTGTGAATGAGTCCCACATTAAAGAAAAGGTTTGTGATACAAAAGCAGAAGAAAAGAAGCTCTCAAAATTATACCATGGGCAACTGGGCTGATGGGCCCATAGGCCAAGGCTTCATAATTTAATGAAGTTATTTTTACAGTGAGAGATGGCACTTTTCAGGAAAGAAAAGCATGTGGCCAGATGGCAGAGATGCTGAAAATAATGTTTTAAAATTGAACAAAATAGTTTGCATGCTAAATGGGTCCACTTAGTCCAAATACATGGGTCAATCCACACACTAGACAGGTAAAACAGACTTTTAAATATTTTCTCTTTGTAATGTATTTTTATTGGACTGGGCATCAGTGGAAGAGAGTACAGCTTACCCTTCAATAGCAGTCCTTGCTAAATGCTAACACTAAACAAATCAACTACATGTCCATCAAGAATGTGAAGCGTTTCCCAGAGCGGGAAATTAGAAAATGAAAAATGTCAAGGATAAAGATGTGAGGAAAAGTCTCACCTCTTTCAAGCCTAATCACTGTGCCTGAAAAGCTGGGTAGAGAGAAAGACACATGGAATAAGAGAAAATTATCAAAATTAAACATATATATTTCAATATGAAGCAAAATCTGAGCTGCATACAAGAAACAGCTGTACAGAACGTAAGCAAATGTATCTATAGGTGGTACTTGAAATAGCTAAGACAAACGTTTTATTCTCTTTGAACTGCATTGTTTCACTTTCCCGTTTGCTTTTAGATTAGTATCTTGCATTCCAATAAGTAAACTGTTTATGTTCTTAGCCTTTTTCTGACTTAGTGATAAATATCTCTGAGAACTTAGTGTGATCTACTATCTGTTTGTCTGGGCAAACTTCCTCAAAGCATTAAAAATGGTTGTTAACCATAAGTAAAAAATGAGTAAAGAAGTAAAATGAGTGAAGTAAAAAAAAAAAAAAAAATTGGATCATAGGATCATATTCAAAGCCTCTCTCTCTCTAGAATTAGAATTGGTAACTACAGACCTTTGTCATGTTTGCTCATTATTCAGATAGAAAAGAATTCCGTGTTGTGTAAACTTCCATACACTCCATGATTTGTGGCAGGATTTCCAAGTGAGCTTCTCATGGAAGTTTGACGCATACATGTTGTGTGTTTGGTCCTCATGAGTTTCGTACAGTACTTAGCTGCCTTTATAGGCATAACCACAGAGTGATCTAAGTTCAAAGCAGGAGGAGGAAATGTATCTCTGTTTAAGTTTGTCAGAATCACATTCTTAGGAACCACTGGAATCTCAGGAATAAAATTATTGTCTGACTTGCAGTACATTACTGTGTCCTTTGAGCCATCTCCCTCGCTATGTCTTGGGCTCTGATAACATCTATAGCAATAAGACACTGCATAACTAAATATTTGATCTATTGTATTCTTCATCCTGGATGTATATGGCATGTGATGGGAATTATGCCTCATGTTTGGAAAAAACCTGTAATCTGAGTCCCTAGGAACAAAGCAGTTTAAATCTGCATGTCTTTAATGCATTCATAACAACCAGTGTTTATTTTCTGAAAACTATGAAGATAAAATCAAAACCAGTTAAAAAACAACTGCTAGTTTAGCTAGTGTTGGGGTGTATGTTTTCTAATGAAAAAAAAAACAAACAAGTGTTGTGTGTGAAATTCAGCTTAATGTAATAATTCATATAAAAAGGTGCTCTTTCCCTTTTCCCAAACTTTCTTCCCTTTTCCCTCCCTTTCCTCATTTTCCCCCTCTTCCCCATTCCCCCCTTTTCCTAATTTTATCCCAATTTTCTTTTTCCTCCCATTTTTTACCCACCTTTAACCCTGCCTTTTCTCCTTCCCCCTCCCCCTCCTCCTTTCTCTCTCTCCCTCTGCTTTTTTCTATAAACATGAAAAATTCTCAGTCTCTTCCCATGTCTGAGCAAGATAAATGAACTAATTTAAAATATTTTCCATGCTTCATCTGTCCACTCCACAAGCTGTCATTGAGCTTGGATTGGGAGCTTTCATGCCAATAGTCCGCAGTGAACAGTTGTATTATTTTGAAATAAGAATGTTGTTTCCATGGTAAACTGGAACACTTTGCAACTGTGCTGACATCCACATACTTTTGGGTTTATGCAAGAAAGATGATACTTTATGAGGTTTTTTAAGCAAAAGGTCATTTGCCTACCTGCCCATGATAAAGCCACCATATTGTGGTTTGTTTTTTTTTTTCTTTCTTAATATCTTCTGAAAGAAAACAAGGAAAAAGAAAACTGGAGAAAAAAACCAACTCATCTTATACATGCTATAATTTCAATTTTTACTTCTTCATTTTTGCCAACAACCATTTTAACCAGTAAGTGTATTAATAGCTGATATGTTTCAATTTAGAGGGAGCAATGGTTTGGCAATTTTTTATAATGGCTAGTTACTCCAAGAGACTGCTTACCCTCTTCTGCAGTGGGATCAGACTGTTCTAAATATTTACTTAGTGAAGTTACTACAGAACTTAGAAATGAGGGAAACGTTTAGAAATAACTTACTGGTACTGAGATACTGCAAACTGTTTCATTTTAGATTGTGGAATTTTTTTAAATTTCTTATACTCAATACATTTTAATATGTTTTTAAAATGTCATAACTTTTCTGTACCGCCTTATCACTTTTGCCTGTTCAAATGACACTATTTTCTGGTTAGGTAGAATATTAACCTCAACTGTGCTGAAAAACAGATTTTGGCTTTTGGCTGAAAGCTTCAGAAATAATCTTGTCTTTGTAAGCTGTGCAGTCCTCCAAGCTTTGCAGAACTGAAAAAAAAAAGAAAAAGAAAACCAAACCTAAAAACATCTGTGATGCAGAGCATGTTTAAATTCTATGTGCTTTGACCCCTTCCTCATGTTAAAAAAAAATTACAAAAGCCAGCCAAAGAGGCAACCCCAAAACAAGCAAAAAGTACACCATACCCCTCCACCCTGGAATAGCCCTTTATTTCCAGTTTTGACTTATTCGGTTGCTTATATACTGTTGTTAGCACCTGCAAAAAGCATGACGAGCATTAGCTCAGTTTCCTCTAGGGCTGCCAGGTAGTTCCTGGCCAGTGGCATAACCATGCTAAATGGTTTTACTTATCCTTCTTTCCTAATAGCACATTCTGTCCATATCTTCCCTTCAACAGAGAAGAACTTGACAAGCAGCTGTGTCCTCATTCAGTGTACTTCCCAAGCACAGTATTTTCCTTCCCAGAGGCAAAGTGCATTCACCTACATAATTGGCCATGACACCTTCTTGCGCAGAGGACGTATACAGAAGTCCATTCCCATTTTCTCGTCTTTTAAGACACAAAGCAGCACATTGCTGTCATGCTAGCAGGCAGATGAAATTTTTATATGCATGCTTGTATTGTCGTCAGAGGTTTCTGTTTGAGCTTGACAAGATTGTTTCTAAACATTTGAACATGCATGTCTTACGTGCTATATGATCGTCTCTTTAGTAATTTTGTTTTATTTGTGTGTGTGTAAATACCTGTTTAGTTTAATGGTATCACCTTACCGACTAGCCATTCTCAGAAGTATAGAGAGTTTATTAGATGGTGATAGCTTTATTTTGATAAAGACTGTCTTTGCCTTTTTTCATTTCAGTAAATTGCTTGCAGGATATTACTAAGAATATAATCCTTTCAGTGCTGCATCTCAATGTTCTCATTTTAACTGCTCCCTTATTAAAATTTTAAATTCTCTTTGTATGTATTCATGTGAAGTATTATAAAGCAATTATTATAAAATAAACTATACAGAAACAGTATCTCCACACTAAGTATAAATAATGATATTACTTTTCAGAGCAGTGCTTTGCATTAAATGATAACTCGTGAAGGAGTGGGGTGTGAAATGACCATGCAGTCTTTTAAAGTTCTTTACTTGATTGTTAAGGACTTGGTTCTGAGTTAGCAAATTCTAGATGTCTTCTCTAACTGCTTCATATAGTCATGCTCTGTTTTAGTTGGATATCTGCCTCTTTTGAAATCTGAATGCTACAAAGTCTGCCACTAGAATTTATCTTGATTGGCTTTGCAGAAAATGACGTGGGGATCATGGTGAAGAAGTTAAACATGAATCAGCAGTATGCCCTTGCAGCAGGGGGCCATCTGCATCCTAGTCTTGATTTGTAAAACTTCAGCCAGCAGGCCCAGGGAATTGATCCATCCTTCCCTTTTATTTGGTGTTTGGAAGACTACATCTGGTCTCCCCATTATTGACATAGAGGATAATCCAATGAAAGCCCACTGAGATGGTCAGGGCTAGAGCACAGGATGTATGCAGAGAGACTGGAGAAACTGAGTCTGCTCAGCCTGGGAAAGAGACATCTTTTTGCAGAGATCTTAATGCTATTTATAACTAGGTAAACAGAAGATAAAGGGAAGGTGGAAATGGATGCTTTCTGGAGGTCCATGGTTATAGCTTGAGAGGGAACAAACATGGTAATTCTAGTTTTGTGTAAAGAAAGAAAATGAATGAAAGCTGGTGGTTGAACACTTGAACAGGTGCCCAGCAAAGCTGAGGGACCTTTGTCCTTGGACATGTTAAAAATTCGTCTGGACAGGCTTTGTGCCACATGATTTAGGTCTGCTTTAGTAAGCTGTTGGACTACGTGACCTCTGGTGGACACCTCCAACCTCTGTTATTCTTTGACTTTTCGGAAATAGTTTAGCTCACATTTTACACAGTTGTTTTGTCTTTGCACTATGTACTTGGGTTAATAAATATGTGATTGTGACTGGATGACTGGAGTGCTGAAAAGAATCCGAAGATGACCATTGCTTTTAATTTCCAGCAATGCCTATAGGAATTGGCTGGAAAGAGTGTAGTTACAATATAATGCTGGGACCCCTCTAACAACTGTGTCTAGCGGAGCCTGCAGCAGCGAGGCAGTGAATTGATGCCTCATCACCTTTTCAGCCTAAATGGCCTTTCACAGCTTATCAGGTATTTTAGCCTTTGCATAAATGGCAAATCTATTCAAACTGGTCTATGCAAATCCAAAGCAAAGTTTTAAGAAAAATGCTTTCTTCCTGGAGAACAAAGAAAAGGAGATTCTTTTCAGCCTCCATATTTATCTTCCTGGGATTTTGCCCTTCCAATGTTAGCATCAACCATTTCTTCTTGTTTGTTTCAGGATGCCTGAAAGATGCACTGAATACAGGCACAATGCTTCTATAAAATTACAGTTTTTAAGGTTGTGTGTTTAACTGTTTATATGGTACAATGTAGAAGCTAAAAGGTGAAAATTACTGGGGAAAAAAACCAAAAAGAAGACATGCAACATTTCAGACTACAGAGGAAGAGGCATTGTCTGGGAAAAAAGATCTGTTTTGCCCTATAATAAAAAAGGCACCTGAAAAAGTATATATGAATACATAAAAACTAAAGTTTATTTATACTAAATTCATATATAAAGTATATATGAATACATAAAAAGTCATGAGAGTCTGCTTATACAGTGAAGGCTCACAGTCACATATTAATATTGCAGAAAGAAGGTAGATATGAAGTGGGCAAGAGAAGAGTTAGGATGACTGAATTCTGAGTGTCACCTGGTGTCTATGAATCTAGAAGGAAGTGGAGGTATTCTTGTGTTCAATGACTATATGTTAGCAGCATATTCATTATGTATGTAGGGGTTCTTCTTTTTGAAGCAGAAGTTGGTGATTGAATATTTTTCTTTTAGTATTTATTCACAATAAGACTTTGAGGAGATAGTAGAGATATGTGTAAATGGTATTTTTGTCAGTAGATTTGTAGGGTAGGTTTACAGACCTCTCACATACTTCCTCGGTATATCTGACAGCACAGAACACTAATGGTGCTGCTGTAGCCTGAAAAAAGAGTAGGGACTTAACTGCAGTGGTTGATGTTAAAATCTAACAACAAATATTGAGCACTTCAAGAATACTGAAAATAAATGCAAAGCAGTTTACTCCCCTAGATATGGCATAGTTGCAGGTATTGTGGTGGTGGGTACCACTGTGCAGGCAACAGTTGGAGCTCTAACAAGCTCTTTTATTTCTTCCTTTTTGCCTTGCAACACTCATGTTTTACCAGTTAAGGAGGTTACATAGTGTATCACAGGAACATAAACCTTTTCAGACACTTGCTAAAATAAGAATGTCACCAAGTGTTTTCATTTTTTTATTTGTTTTCTTACTCTCTTAACCTATAGTGTGAGGATTTTTTCCATTGCAATCACACAATCTGTGCTTCAGAAGAGCTAAATTGTTATTTTTAACTCTACACTGTACATTTGTCTTTCCTCCCCTATGAATTAAAATGCTATTGGTACCTTAGTAATTTCACTGAAATAGTAGATGTATACTGTATTTATACAGAATTTTGGCAAATCCTGATAGTATTTTATCAACTCTTAAAATTGTATATTAAACCAATATGTATATTTGGTGCCATTTCATATTTAATTCAAAATGAAACAGCATGACTTTCAAGTTCACTGTCCTGGTTTCATCTGGGGTAGAGTTCATTTTCTTCTTAGTAGCTGGTAAAATGCTGTGTTTTGAATTTATTATGAAAATAATGTTTATAACACACTGATACTTTAGTTGTTGCTAAGTAGTGCTTACTCTAAATCAAGGACTTCTACATTTTCCCATGTTCTACCAGTGAGCAGGTGCACAAGAAGCTGGGAGGGGACAGAGCCAAGACAGCTGACCAAAACTAGCTGAAGGGATATCCCGTACTATAGAATGTCATCCTGAGTGTATAAATTGAGGGGAGTTGGCTGGGACCTGCATGTCGCTGCTTGGGGACTGGCTGGGCATCAGTCAGCAGGTTTTGAGCTATTGTATTGTGCATCACTTGTGTTTTTTTCCTTTTGGGTTTTATTCCTCTCTCTCCTTCTCTCTCCTTTTCATTACAAATGTTGTTATTATTATTGTATTTGATTCTTTTGCAATTATTAAATTGTTCTCATCTCAGCCCATGGGGTTTATCTTTTTCCTGATTCTCCTCCCCACCCCACTGCCAGGGTGGTGGTGGGGGAGCAAACAAGTGGCTGCCTGATACTTAGTTGCTGGCTGGGATCAAACCATGACATTCACTCATTGAAAGCAGACTCCAAACTATATTACTTCAGACTTATTAGAGACGCTGTTTGTAATTGCTACTGATGCATAAGTGTTAGGTTTACTTCTCTGCTGGAATATATGACCAACGGAATTTCACCTACATCTAGATAATACCGTGTTTAATTTGCCATAGGCCAATGTTATAGGCAGATTTATGGACTAGTAGGAAATTACAAATAATTTTTTACAAGCATTGGGTTTTTTTCCCCCTTAAGGTACTAGTTGTAATGTTTGAAATACCAGAAGGATACTTTATCTATCAACATTCTTAGTTAATTTTATATAATTGTCTAAACACGCTAAACATGCTAAACAGAGAAGTGGAATAGATGATCTAAAAAACTTTTTCTTCACGTGTTCTGATTCTAAGATCTATCAGTTTCATATCTGAAATATTCAGTTTGGTTTAGGTTAATCAGGAATAAAAGGAAACATAAACTGAAAAAAAGTAATGAGCTTGTTTCCATAGAAACACACTATGCTCTCTGCCAAAATTAAGTGCTGACTTTGCATTCTGAAAGATGGTTGTGCAGACAACATGTGCTCAATGATCTGCAGATAATGTGTCAAATGTCTTCATAGTATGCATATTCTGATTATGTGGTGCATCATTAACAAATCTTTGTGCCAATACCTTGCTACCAACTCCTGAAGTATGACTAGACTGTAATCTCTCACTTCTAGTCCGTGTTATGGCTTTGGACTGGAGAAAGAAAGTATTAGTTTCACTGTGCATCTTGTACTGTATGTCTCAAGTTTATAACAGTTGATAAGCTGGTGAAGGTCCTTCTGTTAATATTCTCTGTAAAATATTTGCTCTGTTAAAATCTATCGGTATTTTACTATTGCTTTCAGTAGGACCAACATTGCATATCTAGAATGTGATCATACACAACAGCAATATTGCTTGTCTGGTAATACAAATTCTGAGGTAAAGCAGATCCATTATGAAATGCAGAGGTGCTAAATCAGATATAGCAGGAAAAAAACACATCACCCATGATTTTTCATTAATTTCCAAAACTTTACAATGGTGTCTTTGCCTTAGTGTTTATTTCCAATGATACCTATAAGGCCAAAAAAGCCAAATATATAAAAGAGGATGAGAATATACAGTTCAGTTACTGACTAGTAGTTAATAACCATCTGCAGCAGTAGGAGAAGAGCACTTATGGGTTGATTTTTAGTAATAGTTGATATTTAATTACTTTTAGAAGCTCTCTTGAAATAGCTTCTTTTTGTAGAACATAATGCTGTATTATAGTGTGCTTCTTCACATAACTCATTCTTCTTACCAAGGCATAAGAAATACTTTTGGGAGGAATCAATACTTCAAATTGTTTCCTAAAATCAAACCCCAGCTTTCTGCCACGACCTCAACTTGTGCTTATTTTAATAAACCATTGCATCAGAAAGCAGTGTTACAGTGTTTACTTCATGATCCTGTTAGGGACTGGAATTTCATTTTGTAAATATTACTCTTTTTGAGGGAAGCAATATTAAATTCTTTATATAAGGATGCATAATAATTATTATGAAAGCTATCAGTGAGCTTTCTTCTTCAAAATGCTGGCATCCAGTTTCCTCAGACTTGTTCTTTAAAATCCATTCTGTTTATATGTTTGCAACCTATTAATATTAAAGAGCTATTCCATGATTATGGAATCCATTTGCAGCAGCATATTTCTCATTTGGGGGGCAAAAAGAGGTCATTTCATCATCTAGAAAATTGCAGTACATTGTTCTGTCCTATATTCTTAATCTCCAGTTATATAAACAATTTTATTTATTCTCCAATTCATTTTGCATCTGAATCTCTGATTAGATTAAGATTGATCCTCATCTGCTTCCCCCATTGTGTCTGCCTCGCACTAATATCTAGCAAGCATTAAGTCAGAATGACGTTCTTCCTAGCAATCTAGGATGTTGAATTTGCTTTAGCTGGTAAGAACAGTTGTAGTTTCAGACTACTGAAGAACTGGCAGTTGGGCATTGAATTAACATGGCTGTATCTCAGTAAATGTGTTCATAGTATGTCAAGCCCGTTTATTTCACAAGTAGAAAGCTTTTATACCTAAATATGAGGGTGTTCCAGACAGAGAGGTGTTTAGATTCTGTCCTCTGCAAGAATGGTTCAGGATTTATTCCATTCTACACAAATCCTTCCTTTTACAAACTTTAAAAACTCGGACTTCAGGCAAGTGGGGGAGGGAGAGTGAAACCTGAGTCTTCACAACGGGTAATCCCCTCTTTTCTCTTATGATTTTGATGCCTTCTTCCTTTGGTCACTTTCAGTGATTTATTTTTTTTTAATTATTTTTTTACATTCATATAATCCTTTTGTTTTCATGTATCACTACAAAAAATAGTATTGACATGGGAAAGAAAAGGTGAAAAAAGTAATTTAAATTCATATGCTGTAAAGCTCCAAGTGAAAGTATGAGAAATATATTATTAGTTAGAAGCTAAGGAGGGAAAGAATTGCCAGTATGGGTCAGACACAGCATAGTTCAATTTACTGCTTACAGCTTATATAGGGCTTGGTATGTAGCTCAGCTAAGGTTCCAAAAGTCTGTGCAAAGAAGATTCGTATACTTTGCTCTGCTTTTATTCTATGTATTCTGATTTTATTAATCAAATATCATAGATTAACTGTTTGACTTATAGTTTCAAAGATGAAAGAGCTTTTTCTCATATGACTGCATAGGGCCATGCTGCCTAATACAGTTATGCAAGCTCTGAATTTGCTTCTACACCTGACTTTTGTTTGTGGATCTGTGTACAGTTTAAAATTCATGGCTAAGTTTGAGATTCGCTGTGAAGTTGAGGTATATCTGCATCATCCCTTTCATTGTCATACTTCTACAAAGGACACAGCATCTTACAAATAATGGGAAACATATTTCATTATTTGTCAACCTTGACTCTTTTTTTGCTTTCTGAAAGAAGACTGATTTTCAGCATTTTTCTGGTATTCCATTAGCATAGGGAGAAATAGAATTATTTTTTTCCCCTGCATGTACAGTAACTTCTTTTCCCCCTGTTCATACCCACGATCTTAATCTTTTTTGATACCTAAAGATTGTAAGAGTGTAGCACAAAAGATTAATGTGTATTTGAAGTTTACTGATTGTATTGGGTCTGGCTGAGATGGAGTTAATTTTCCCATTATAGACCTCATACTGCTGTGCTTTGTATTGGTAGCTGGAAAGTTGGTGATAACACACCAGTGTTGTGGCTGTTGCTGAGCAGCGCTCACACAGCATCTGTGTCTCTAACATCCCCCTCCATCACCACTAGGCTGGGGGTGGGCAAGATCTTGGGCAGGGACATAGCCAAACTGACCCAAGGGGTATTCCATACCGTATGATGTTTGCTCAGATATAAAAGCTAAGGGAAAGGAGGAGGAAGGCAGGGGGTGGGGAATGGGGGGCATTCATTATTTACAACGTTTGTCTTCTGGAGCAAGCGCTATGCGTACTACAGCCCTGCTTCCTGGGAAGCGTCTAGACATTGCCTGCTGATCGGAAGTAGAGAATAACATCTTGTGTTTTCCTGTGTTTCTACATGCAACCTTTGCTTTATTAAAGCTCCTTTATCTTGACTCATGAGTTTTTTCATCTTATTTTCACCCCTCCCTGTCTTGCTGAGGAGGGGAGTGATAGAGCGCCTTGATAGGCACCTGGTGTTCAGCCAAGGTCAACCCACCACACTGATGTAACAACTATCTTCCTTGTATTTGACTGTAAGATGGATTCATGTCGTTGTTAAAACACAGGAAGTATTTTCGCTTTCTTTAGGCAACTTGAAGAACATAATTACATATAACCAAGCAGTGTTCCTTTTATGTAAAACAAAAGTAATTTCACTTTTCATCAGTGTTACAGTAATTTTGCACCAGCATGATGAAAATAAGAATACAGCAATAGTAATTTGACAGCTTTTTTTTTTTTTTTTTAAATATTTCAGTACTTTCATGTTGCACCTCTGAACAGTACTGTGAGAAATAACTTTTCTTACAATATGTCAGTTCGTCTAACACTTTCTTATTAAGTTAACCTGTGCATGAAGAGAACAGAGAATTTGATCTGTTTTACAGGGATGCATGAAGTTTTGCTCTAATTTCTGTGGGTTTGGCCATCCCATTTTGTGTGTTACATTTTCAGTTTTCCTGACTGCACTTTCAACGTCTCTTCCAGCATCCCTCACTGTCCTCATATTGTTTTTATTTTCCTGAACTTTTCTACTTCTGAAAGGTGATAAGACTTAAAATATTAAAACAGAACAATTTCACATATGTATAGATGTAAGTTCATCTTCTTCTAAAGCATTAGTCATGTAATGTAATGTTTCAGATTTCAACATCTCCCAAGTTTTCATGATACCTTAGTAAGATGCTGAAGCATCTTACAGCCACATTGTAATGTTTGCATATTTGCTGCCTTGCACAAGTGCTGCAAATAATTTAAGGGGATCAGCATTTCCTACTGTAACATACTTCCTTCAGTTTACTGTTAGTTTATCTGCAATTTACTCTTTCATCCCTTTTCCTCATTCTCTAAATTTTGTTTGAATTACATTTTTTGAGTGTTTTAGACAGAACATGTGGCAGGTTTTTTGTCTGGTTTTTCTTAATGTTCATATGTATTTTGTACTTCCTCTCATTAAGCGGACTGGCGAATTTCTGTGTATATCTGTGTTAAAAATCCTTCAAAAGAAGCTTTGTATTTGCGTGAATTCTTTGTTTAGACATTACACAGAATAGATTTCAATTGTGTTTTCTTTCTGGAATTCCCATTTTACTTGGTTCTGAATATATGAAAAAATATATGAAAATAAATATATATAAGTCCTTAAGTCCCCTCAAGACACAGGTACTTGATCTATCTGAAAATGGCTTCATGCACATGAATACAAATGGCAATGAGATATCAACATGTCAGTGACGTCTCTGGAACATTTGTTTTGATGACAAAATCATCTTTACCTCTTACTAGTCTTTCAGACCTGATGCTGCTACAGCAGACTGAGCTGAGTTCTGGTCCTTTTAATGAATGATAGGTAGAATTTTTAACTAAGTTCCAGATACTGCTCTTGTTTCTGCTTGTGCAAAGCCATGCAGACTTTTGGCTTTCAGAGAGGGTGGATATGAAGGCAGAACTTGAAGAGATTTTCACGTACAGAATGATGCATGGACTAGAACCCTGCATGAGCAATGAGCTTGACAGGGCTAGCACTTGCAAAAGGCATTATTTCAATAACAAACTGTGTGCCAGTAAGCCACTGAAATGATGTAAGTGCTGAGTTACACAGTACAATTTCTGCAGATTTACTTCAGAATAGGGAAAATAATAAAAAAAAGAACAACATTTTCGGGTGACCTGGGAAGAAGTATTTGATGTAAGTTAGTTTGAAATACTTTGAATTATTAACCATACAGAAAAATAAATCAAAATTATTCTTACTTGTGTTCCCAACATAGGCAGACAAGAGTGTGTTTAACAAAATCAGTGACTTGCAAATTTAGAACAATGGAAGTAATCATTATTGCAGCAGTATGTTTTCAAATTATTGAATTCACTGTTTTGTGTCATTAAATAAATTGTCTCTATTTTAGAACAGCTGAATTGATTTTATGATCATCAATAATATTGGCGTTTTTGTTAGATGTGATGAGAGTTATCAGAAGATAGTCCCCATACGTGATCTAAAACAGTTGTCCATAGAAGTTATTAAAGTAATTATTCTATCTACCATGTTTGTTAATGTCGTTTGGTGGCAGGATAGCAGTCATCTTGTACTTTGTCTTTTTTAATATGGTGGAGCTTATTTCCCAGAATTAGTTAACCTAGCTCATGTCCCATCATTTTTTTATATGGTCCACTGACTTATGTCACTTACAAAATAGTGACAATATTTTCATGTGGTCTCCATTTTGACAAAAGGAGAAAAAGTAGTATGTCTTGACACTGGTAAGGCTGTTCACATGATGTTTTAATATATGAAGTGGGGAAATACTGCCTACTCAATCACCATTATGTTAAATACTTAACCAATGAAAGTCAGACTAGAAAGAATGAAAAGGGGCTTAGGAGCAACCTTGAGCTGTGGAATTATGCGAAGGCTTGAGATAAAGAAAACATTTCTAACTTTGAGGAGATTTATCCGCTGTAACACATTGTCCTGGTTTCAGCTGGGATGGAGTTAATTTTCTTCCTAGTCGCTGGTGCAGTGCTGTGCTTTGGATTTGGTGTGAGAACAATGTTGATAGCACATGGATGGTATTGGTTGTTGCTGGGTGATGTTTATACCAAGTCAGGCACCTTCCAGTTTCTCAGGCCCTGCCAGCCAGAGGGCTGGAGGGGCACAAGAGACTGGGAGGGGACACAGCCAGGACAGCTGACCTGAACAAGCCAAAGGGATTTTCCATACCATAGAACATCATGCTGAGTGTATATATACACCAGGGGAAGAAGGAAGCGGGGGGCCATTTGGCATTATGGCATTTGTCTTCCTGAGTAACCATCACGCGTGATGGAGCCCGGCTTTCCTGGGGATGGCTGAGCACCCGCCTGCCCGTGGGAAGTGGTGAATGAATTCCTTGCTTTGCTTTGCTTGCGTGCGCAGTTTTTGCTTTACCTGTTAAACTGTCTTTGTCTCTACCCAAGAGTTTTCATACTTTTACTCTTCTGATCCGCTCCCTCATCCCACAGTGGGGGGAGTGAGCACGTGGCTGCGTGGGGCTTCATTGCCAGCTGGGCTTAAACCACGATTTATGTTATCTGAGAATGTTGTAGAAACTACTTCATGAACAATTTAGATTAGCCATCTCCCAAAGGCTGTTTTAAGTATGCATTTAGTCCAGCTTCAAAGTAGGGGGCTGGGTTAAATGATATGTGGAAGTCCTGTCTAGCCCTACATTTCTATGGGCCTATTCTCTTTATTTTTCAGTCCTACTGTTACTTTTTGCAGAATTCTGTATAGGATTTTTTATTTATCAGTTTTAAGAGGAGCAGGTTAATTTTCAGAGGAGTGTATGGAAAATATAGCTATCTATATATCAGTTTTCTTACTATAGCACCAGAACAGATAGTCTTCACATTAACGTCAAAAAGGTAAAAATGCTATCTATTAATTACTGTATTACTAAGTTATCTTGTAATTAAAAAATGCTGGTTCTTTTGCCGTGCATATTGCAAGGTATAAAATGTAATCAATGAAGCACAAGTAACTTTTCAGTATTCAAGATACTTGCAGAAATCAATAAAGTTAAGATAGTATGGCAAACACTCTTGTTTGTTTTGCTTTACAGAAATGTATGTTCTGTAGACAGAAAATTAAGAAAACCTCTGGTGCCTGCATTCAGTGTTCGTATGGACGCTGCCCAGCCTCCTTCCACGTTACCTGTGCCCATGCTGCAGGAGTGCTGATGGAACCTGATGACTGGCCATATGTTGTCTACATCACATGTTTCAGGCACAAGACCAAACAAAATGTGGTAAGGAATATGTTTCCTTATTTGTTAAGAATTAGAACTGCATAATTAAATATATATCCAGAGAAAATGGAAGAAAGGATCCATATTATGATCTCTGTCTCTCATATTTCTATACGTAGCAAAGTATTACGTCTTGAAGGTTTTTCCTTGTGCTGTTACCTGAGAGAAATGATACTTGATATACCTAACATATTTTTGCATTAGAATCATTGTTGAATGTATTGGTTTGACAGTCAGAACAAATCCTTCAGTTCTCTGTTTTGTTAAACTGGAGTGTGGTACAAATACCCAGATCACAGAATCTTGCAAATACTCACAGATAACTGTGAGATAAAGGAAATGTTATATATGTAAGTTGTTTGTTCCGCAGCCAAGCAGTGTCTTGCAAATATCCAATTATAATTGTTCTATCACCTGGCAAAATAGCATGGTATGTCATGGAAATTCATGTTACTACTGTTCCCTTTTATTTCTAGCCAGTGCTGAGGAGAAACCTTTAATTTTACATGAGGCATATTAAGAATTAGTTTAATGTCTTTTTTTTTCCAAATTAGTTGTTACTATCTCAGTTAAGAAAGAACTCTTGCCATTTATCTTGGGCTTTTGAAACTGTGTTTTGTTTCCTAGCAACCTAGAAGGATTTAACATAGTCTTACTAAGGACATAGTTTGGTAAGTTAGTCAAGTTGAGCATCTTAAGTTTTCAAACTTTTTATCTCCTTTATACGTTAGAAGTGAAAGAAATAAACCTAGGTAAGGTCTGTGTAACATAAGTCTTTCTTTCAAGAGGTTGTCAGTGAATCCTTGGTCTCAATGACAATACTACTAAAAAGTAAGAATTTCTTTTGATTGCAGTAAAATGTAGTGCCTGCCAACTACAGGAATCAGTCCTGAGTGTTCAATCTGCTGGTAATTCTTAAAAAGGGAAGCAAATTGTGTGTCACTGTTTAGAACTTCCACAGAACTGTTAAGCCTTGTGAAGATTTTTCTTTTCCAAAATGGATTGACATGTGAAACTAGTACACTAAAACAAATAGGTTTAGTTTCTTCAAACATTTTTCAGGAAAATGAGTTTGGTTTGAGAAACAAACTTAAACCTCTATCTGCATAGGCAGCTTAAGATATTTTTCTTGGCTTTCTTGGAAAACATTCTCATTTGTTGAAAATTAGTGGGTTAAAATAATGGTCAGCAAAAAAGGGCTGTTCTTCCCAAATATTTTCTAGTATTTGTTTGGGACAAGTCTTTGTCCTGTAGGTAGTGGGATTTGCATCACTAGTTGTGAAATCATTCCCTGATCAAACAGAAGTTTCTGCATAATACTTTCTTCTATTCCCACTTTGTATGTATATTGCGACCACTTCCTCAGCCCCTTACTTTTCCACCTTCCTCTAAAATACCTGTTTCTGACGCTGGAATCCCCTTATGCAATGGAATCCCCCTTAAACAATGTGTGTGATTTTCTTCATATTATTCTCTTTTGTGATACTAAATAGTAAATGTGCTTAAGTTTTGGATTATTTCTTCTATATTTATCCAACACTTAATATAGTGGTATATCTGCCTTAACAGTCTTTTTTTCTGGCATTTCTGTGTTCATGTTATTAATAGAAATAGCTACAAAATATTAATGAAAACCAGGTAGGTTGTTTAAGCAGAATTTATACTTTCGAGCTCATACAAAACAGTGCAGACTTTAGCAGTTAACTTTCTTAGTGTACACTTTCTCTGGAACAGAAAAGAAGTTATTAGAATGGTGGGAAGTGAAAACTTCATCAGAATAAAACACAACAGTAATGGACCGACATGGAATCCCATAAAATCAATTTTTTTTAGTGATTTTCTTGACCTATATTAGGTAGACTATAAAAAACCAAAAAACCTACAACAACAAACCCCCCAAACCAACCAACTATAGAGAAATGGGATTTTGTTTGTACTACTTAAAAGTTTGTGTGAAGGATGTTCAAAGTGCCTTGGAATTAGACCATCACATCCTTTCTTGAAACTCAGCACCAACCTTTTGAAAAATTCTGTGTTAATGTTTTTCTTGTGGCTCAAATCAAAATCAGATTTGCAGGAGAGAAAGAAAAATTATACTTTTGTATTTTTCATCAGGCCAAAACTTGGAAAGATTGGTTATTTTGTTAAAGAATCTTCTTCTGTGAAATTCTTAACTTACTCCTGAGACAAAGGAGATTGCCATATGTTTGTATATGCTTGGTTTTGTGCCCTGTCTTCTGGATAATTTATCTAATCTTATCTTCAAGCCTTTGGAAGTTTTTTTCACCATTGGTTTTCCTGTTATGGCTTTCTTAGCTATTAGCTATTCCTTTGTGCAGAAATTACATTGCTCTTCACCATTAGGCATAGCAATGTAGAAAAAGTAGAACAGGGGAATCATGCAGACTGAAAAATTATACTCTGCAAATTTTTACAGGAATCAAATACATTTCCATGTCAGCAAGAAAAAAAACAACTCTTCTGGTATTTAGCAGTTGAAAACACTGTATTTAAAGGAAGGACACTATTATTTCTCCTCCTTTCAAGGAAACAAACCTAAAAATGTCTGGTTTTTTTCAGTAATATAGACCCTAGATATTGTGCCTAAATGGTCAGTGAATACCTGTGATTGCTACTTTCTTCAGGTTTTAAAAAAATACCAAACAATCCAAAACTTAACAACCAAAAGGTGGCTTCTGGGATCTAGGAAAAACTGTGATATGTTTCTGTAGTGTGTTGTAATATGTAAATCAATGAGGTTATGCAACAAAAACCCTTCCTACATTCAGATAACTTTAATTTTACCGGTATTAGTGTATCTTTTCACCTCCAGCAAGGGCTTATTGTAATGATGAGGTGGAGTATGCATCCAAATTATTTATGCCTGTGATCTCAAGCAAATTGTGTCCAAATTATTCACCAATATACTATCACATGTAATTTTCACTGGGGATCAGATTCTACATTGTCTTCGGGATTTTTTCCTAGAGTATTATTTTAATGTCAACCCTGGAAAACACTGTTCGGTGTTTTGATGAAAAATCATCAAAAAGACAATCAAAAGGGAAATCATAATCCTTGCATCCACATAGTACTACCAAATGAAGGAAATCTACCAAGAACTGGAGTTTTTAAAGGTCAATATGACTTATCAAAAATACGATCTTTGGAGGTCCGTGGACTCAAAAGTAAGCATGCCTATTGTACTTGCTGAACATACAGCTTTAGGAATAGCACAAAAATTTGCTAGCAGAAGAGTTGTTTTATACAGAATGTTTTTTGATTATTCCTGTTGCAGCCAGTATTATTTTGTTATGTAAATTAGAGTGTCAATATGCAAGGAAGGCTCTGTGATTTACCACTTACAGGCAGTAGGCCATGTTTTTTCATTTTTCCTTTTACTGTTCTTCTCTCTGGGCATGAAACATATCACTCACACATTTTTCATCAAACTGCAAAACCACTTTGAAGTACAGTTGAGAATAGGTGCTGCAGATGGATTTGTTTTGATTAAAAGAGCTTTCATACACAAGGAAATGAGGCAAAGAAGTTGTATGCAACTTCTGTATGCTAACAGGAAAAAAAAAACCAAACGCAAAGGATCCATAGAAGTTTAGCAAAGACAGCACTGAGGGTCAGAGAGAGCCAGCTGGAGGCAAACATATACTCACAGGTGGTGTTTCATTTGGGAAGTGTGATCAGAAGAGGCCATTTAGGCAGCTGTGCATTTTGAAAAGCCGTCTTTAGAAGGAGCAAAGACAGAAGCTGCAAAAACCCATTAGACAGGAGTTGCAAAAACCTACTGTTGCTGCTTTTTTGAGATATTTCAAATTATCTTCTGCTATTATCAGCCAGTTCTTACCTCTGTAGCACACAGGGAATGGAGGGATGCTGTCAGATGGAAGCTGTAGACCCTTTTTATGTTGAATACCTGAGTAATGCAATGTCATTGTTTGCCATTGTCTGCTAACTGCTGCCAGCCCTGTAACATTTCATAAAGACTAAGGCATGCCTTAGGAAAGACATATTCAAAAATCATGAATCAACACATTTTTGTTGATGTCATGATTTGACATCATGCCTAAATTGGTGTTCTGAGGAGTAAGCTTAAAATGATGAGAGTTATCTTCCTGTATCAAATATATTTCCAAATTTTGAGGATCCCCCATTAAAAATTGTAGTCAGAGAAAGTTTCTAGGTATTTAGATATACATCAGATTCCTATTTCGTGATAATTGTTATATTTTCATATATATATATAGCTTATATATTTTATTTAACAAGATTTTTATGTCCTGCTGTACTAAAAATGAAGGAGAAAGTAATTTTCCTTCTTATCTTTTTGAAGTTTGCACACAGAAGGGGAAGTTAACTTTTTTCCTTTGTATCTGGTGGTTTTCTGTATTTCTGCCACTATCTTAGTTCATCCTTGGCTTAGGTACTTTTAAAGAAAATCATGCTTTTTAAACCACAGCTTTCTCAATAATCTGGTAACTACCACAGCAGTTTCTTTAATCTGATAGACTCCCTTACATAACAACTGTCCTTTCTAGTCAAAAATGACATTCTTAACATCAATAAATTCTTAAGATTTTCTGACAGGAAATGTTTTCTGGGACATGCAATCAATCACAGACTGTGCTTGTCAATATTCTCTCTGAGAAATAAATCTAGAATCCTACCAAGATAACATATTAAAAAATAATCTTCTCCTTGTGTTAGGATGCATATCTGGGTTTTAATATTTGTTCTAATGAGCAATGGCATTTCTCCTCTGAAATTTTTATTATTAAATGAACCTCTGTTGTCACTTAAAATATTATAATTTTCCTTTTGTCTTCTCTGAAGAGTCTCATCTTCAGGCTTTAAAAACATTTGAACTTTTTAATAGAGCTTTTTTTCCTTGGGCTTCTGTAATACCAACCTTTGTAAATTATATCATATAAGTAATCAATTCATACTCTCCAGTTTACTTCTGACCCTGCCCCGCCCAACTGTATAGACTAAAGTCTAGAATTGAAAGGTAAATTAAAATTTAAGCTTACATACATTTCCAGACTGGATAAAAAGTGCTAACTGACATGTAATTGCTCCTGTGATAATATCAGTAAATTCTTATGTAAGTAGTTAATTTTGCAACTTAGTTTAACTATAGGCAGATAAAATGGGGAAGAAACAATTTTGTTATACGTGTAAAGGGTTCAATAATTTGTGAGTATGCTCAGAACATTATTTCTGGGTAAACTTGAAAATGCTCTAGAAACATCATTGGGGTTTACTATCTGAGGTGACCTCAACTAAATCCTCCAAATGCGTATGTCAGGCAGAGCTCTGACACACAGAGGTTTAGTGCACTGTCTCCAAAATGGTACAGAATATTTGTCCTTAGTCTGCAGGAGCAGAGAGTTTTAAAAGTTCTAAATCCCAGAAATTGGTCCAAGAAAAAGGCACAATAATGATTACAGTCTCCTCAAAACCAGAAGTGTTCAAGTTTAGGGTGAGTTTTTCTCTTCCCCAAAAGCACTGACATTACTGTTAATGCTTGGAATCTAATGAAAAGAACTGGTGCTGTCCTTGGTTCTCCCTTTGATATTAGTGCTAAAAATTCTATAGCTGTAGCAATTCCCAGATTTTCAGACACTTTTTAAGATTATTACATTGATTGAAGGATTCACAGCCTTTGAAGGTTTGAAAAACAGTGCTAGGGCTAGGAAATTGAGTAACTACTTTAGCATATGTAATAAAGTATTTTCATGCTGTTTATATAAACAGTTCTAATAAAAAATATTTTATGCTTAGAATATACCAGTGTAGTTGCTCCTTGTAGTAGCATCTTCCATGATAAGAAAAGTTCAACTGTTCACATATAGCCAGTCACAGTAACTCATCTTTCATAAGCAAATAGACCTTTGTGAGGTAATGAATAGACAGCCAGGATCATAAGATGCAAGTGCCCTGTGTTTTTAGGATGAGAAGCTCTTGATGTTATTTTTCCTGGGAGAAGAAGCTTGCTTTTTAAGTGAAAGGTTCATGGGGATACAATAGTTGGGAGCTGAGATGTAACAGCTGTCTGCATCATGTGAGCTTCTGAGCATTTGCTCATTTACAAGCTTCCATTATTTTTTTTATTTATTTATAGAATCCATCAAGCAGTTTTTGATGTAGAATTTTTGCATAGTTTAACAACCCTGCTACTTTTTTGAGTGACATAACTAGGTCTGGGGCATTAAAACTGAGAAATGAAAAAAAAAAAAGGTTACTGATTTGCTGCATAAATAACTGACGAAGGGTGGTCAATGTCTGAAGTTTTAAAGCAAAAGTTCTGCACAGTATGGGTTAGGAAGTTACTCAGATACACTGCTGTAGACAGCTCTGACAGGAGCTGGATATGCGTTTAGTTATTGCATCCCATTCAGCAAAATATGTAGAACCTTACTGAAATCCAGTACTTAAAACTCTGATAATTTAAAATAATGGAAGACCATGGTGTAGGTTCATCACATTTTGCCTCTTCAAGCAAATTCTGCAAATTATTCTACAAATAAAATTTACAAATACGGCTAATTGATCTAATGCAGACTAGTTAGAAGGCATCACTTGCAAAAATATATTTGAGTGCCGTGATTTGTTATTCTTCAGATGCCATTTGTTTTCTCATAAAATGGAAAAAAATTATGTGTAAAACAATTCTGTGTGATCATGATGGGAAGAAATTATTTTGTATTTGAAGTTTTTACATTGAGTGATGAGCTGTTATCAACCCTTTTTGACACTGATAAATTTCTGATGAGTAAGTTGCTATTTTAAAATGACTTATTTTAAATTCTTCTTTCAAGAGAGCTAAAGCATGTGAGAAGACCATTACAGTTGGGCAGACAGTCATCACGAAACATAAGAATACACGATACTATAGTTGCAGAGTCAAAGGAGTGACGTCCCAACTTTTCTATGAAGTCATGTTTGATGATGGCTCTTTCAGTCTGGATACTTTTCCTGAAGACATTGTAGTAAGTACTTTCGCACATACCTGTTCTGGTTTGGTTGGGGTTTTGGGGTTTTTTTTGGTTGTTTCTTGGTGGTGGTGGTGTTATTTATTTCCTTTTGTGGGTTTTCTTGGTTTGTTTCTTTGTTTTTAATTAGAGGGTTGGAACCTTTTGAACTACTTCTTTTGACCTTGAGGAGATAATGTCTTAATATTCAGTTCATGTCTGTTACTTTTGCTGCTGAGAATGTTTATTAATGAGCTTCCAAACCTTGGTTGTTCTAATTAGTCTTTGCCATTTGAACAACTAAATCAAAAGTAACCTTAGATTTTTTAAAAATTAAATAATATATGTATTTAATAAAGGATATGAGGGGGGATTCCATATATCCTTCTCTGTCTCTCAGAGATAACTTGTTAAAGTTCCTTGTAGAATAGAAAAATCCTGCTGTAATGGGAAGGACAACTCTCAAGGATCTGTTCTAACAACTTGTTACACCTTTTGATATTTAGTTTGTTAGATTACATTATTAATGCTAAAAATCACCAGAGAGAAGAATGTGTAGTTTATTACATTTCCAAAAAGCAATTGAGATTGTGATTTCCGTATGCATTTCCATAAACTACCATGTTTCTCAGAACTGTTAAGAACAACATTGTGCACTTGGTGCACATGAACAAAATTTGCAGACAGTTGGGGAAGGATTCTGTTTCCTTCCAAATCTGCAATGAATACATTGGATGTTAACATTTGTGGTGTTCATCAGGTGCCTCTTGACATCTTTCTTATGATATGACTCTAACCCTTGTTTACCTTCATGCTCCTCTGAGTCTGTTTTGTGCTGAACTGGTATTTTTGGCGTACCGCCTGCTAATAATCTCTGATAGTTAGAGCTTTCAGTGAATATTGATATGCAAAAGTGCTGTTTGTTGCAATACCACTTTTCACTTAGCCCTGCTTCCTATTCTGTATGTTGAGGGGGAGAGTCTTGCAAATGCAGTGGTGCAAAAGAATACATGCTTTGCAGCTGTAAGGGCTGCGAAGTGCTCTAGGAGTACTCCTCCATATTCTTCTACTGCTAAAGTCTTTGAGTCTTCTGTTTTCTGCAGACCTAATGTTTTCCTGGAAGTAGCATTAGCTGAAGATACATCAGTGGAGATATTACTGTGGTTCTTAGAAGCTTCTTAGTTATTGAAAAGTCTGATGCCTTTTGAAAATACGGTATTTGAAAAGGTACATTTCACAGCAGTGTAAGGGGATTGAGCTGTTTACCTCCCACTGGTCTGAATAGAAGACAGTCAGTGAATCCCTCTTACATGTCTTTGAAATTATCCTTTAATTCAAAACACTCTGAAAGGCTTCATTAATGATCAAAGACATTCTGATTGAGGATGATCAAGATACTACAAAAATGTGGCTGTATTGTTACTAAAAGCACCTCTTTTGTGTATGCCTGCATCAAGGATCTGGTAAGGCAGAGATGAGAAACTGCTTGCTGCCCTAGTGGGGTAGTCTGATCCGGAGCTAAGAATAAATGTAATCAGGTCTGGATATGCCTCAGCGCTTCTCAGATAGTGGATGAACAACATATAATTGTTTGATGAAAACACCAAACAAATTTCACATTCCTTAGAGAAATCTTGTTGTGTTTTCATTAGATAATATACCTGCAGCAGTTACTGGAAGGGAAAAAATAATGTTTTTTCTTCTGCTTGGACTAAAACTTGCTAATCCATGCAATGTGCGTATCAGGTGTTAGTGCCGCTGGGAGGACTTAATTCATCAAATCTGGTATGAAAGCAATGTTGCTGCCTATTGAAGAACTTATTTTTCTAATCTGTTTTCACTTTTCGACTAGCTTACAAAGATAGCAGGAGCTTTCTGCTTTTCCAGTATGTGCTGAATCTACTGCATCATTTCAGCTCAGCTCGGAATAGACCAAATTCCAATGTTCAGACATAGTGATTTATTTTTCAGGAGGAAAATAGGGAGCAGGGAAATTTCAGTCTCAAAGATTCATGAAACTCTCTTTGCATGTTTCTTCCTTTGCATGTTTCTTTGCATGAAAGTTTCTTTCATGAAACTTTCTTTGCATGGTACACTACCAAATCACCGTGTATATTGTTCTCTTCTCATACTTGTTTTGCTTGGTTTGTGTTAGCATTTGCTAAATATATCAGGTTTGGGTGGGTTTTTTTGTTGTTGTTTTGTTTTGTTTGTTTGTTTTTTAAGTATAGGTGTTAGATATAGACATCACTATATAGATTTTTTTATTTCAAGTTATTACATCAGTACTATTCCTGATTTCTACCTTGTCAGAATTTCTTAGAATAATCACTTCTCAATTACGACAAATTGGAATCAATTTAAATCAAATTAAATCAATTAGATGATGTGTTAACCAGTCAGCTTTCCCTCAATCCAGCAGGTGTAAGAGGGTGCAAAGGAGTATATGGGTACAATTTTTTGCTGGAAGAAACAGTAGGACAACTTCCTCTGCGAGTCATGGCAAGACAGCAATGAGGGGGATAATACGTGATATCTTGAAGGAGGTGAGATGACAGCTCTAGCAGTTAGTTTAATGATGCATGCAGACAAGTGGGGAGTGTATATGCTGAGCAACCGCTACCAACAACCAGCGTGTATGTGTGCCCGTTGCCACTTCTTGAAGGTTTAATGCTCTGTAACTTGTCAGACAGCCCCTAGCTCAGCACCAAGAGGAGAACTGTCCTGCCCAACTGGCCACATGCCAGTTTACAGAATACACGTAAGGAAATGTCTCATTTTTTTTGGCCTGCACATTTAGGGAGGGTGTCCCATAGTCCTCCCTCCTGCCCCCTCCCCATTAGTACCTGATGGACATACCTCCACTGACATATCTTGACAGTTTGCTAGAAATGAATATTCTGGGTATTTAGCTAGAAGTTTTATTTGTTTCTTTATATATTGTGGCTATCAATAATGCCTTAACAACAAATATAATACAAATAAATATACGTATATATGTAATGTGAAATTAAAGTTAAGGATGAGTTTTTTTCCACACTACCTTAAAATCCCAGCTAAACAGGGACACCTTGCAGTATGCTTGGTAGTAGGTAGAAAGGTCCCACCACATTATTTTGATTGCAAGGAAGAAAGGAAGAAAAAAGAAAGTAATTGCACAGTCAAGTGTGCTCTGAGTCTGTGGGGAGATCTGGTTACAAGAGAGCTGAGCATACCCCTTCTGAAGTGGTAGACATCCTTCCAGGTCACTTGCCCCAGTAAGTGCCCTGGTCCTTCAGTGACTAGTTTACATAGAATTCCTTGCTGTCCTGGTTTCACCTTGTGGTTATCAAGCAAACTAGGTGAACAAAAATGAGTGTACTCGTGCTCCCATGACATACCCACATTTAGTTTACTATTAAGTGTGTAAATGTAAGGGTTCTCGACTGAGAAGGTAAAGATGATCTGTGGGTTGTCATGCCCACAATGCAAAATGTTTTACTTATGAAGATCTATAAATTGAGTATCATCCTAAGTAGTATTGTAGCTAATGGAATGCTTCTGTAAATGTTCCTTACAAGCAGGAGCATCTTAAGAGTTGAGGGAGTGAGAGGTATTTAGAAGGACACTTGGATACTGTATTCTGGAGTTCCCAAGTTTGTTTTGCAGAACCACATTATGGTCATTTTCTGAGGTCCTGATAAAATCCCAAAAGCACACTCTTGAAAATGTGTGCATTAGTTCAGGTTAAGACATCCAGACTGAGCTTCAAAAGCAGAAACAAAAAGTGATCTTTGCATGTGTCATGTTGGTCCATTTTCTTAATTTTCTATTGTCTGCTGCTGTTTTTTGAAACGTATGCCACCTTATCTGAAAAAAAATTCAAGCATGAACTCCCCCCCACCAAGTATACCAACAGTAATACCTGGAATCCTTAACAGAATTATGCTGATACTTTTGCAAGTACCTTCTTTCAGCAGTGGACCCAAGAGAGCCTTCAGTGTGAAAAGAATGGAGGAGATTAAGCTCTAACTTTCTGTGTCTATCAATACTTTAAATCCACCACTGGCAGGGGAGGGAGAAACAGGGCTATTGAGAACTCTGACAGCCAAAGTACTTCATTGAAATTATCACGAAGACTACAATTTCTTACAGTGTGCACCTAAATTTCACGACATCCAAAATCATTATTCTCTGCTTTCTTTGTAATAAAATGGAGCACATTTTATTTGCCAGTATTTGAAGAAAAATCTGGCAGTAGGATAGCATGTAACTTGAGAAGCTATTAAAAAAGAAATAAAATACTTTGCTCAGCCAGGGACCTTCTTTACAATCCTCTACCTCTGTCCTAGCCCACAGATGCTCACTTTACACCCCTACAAAATTGTGAAATGAAAGCTTTGACACCTCATGATGCACACTGTAATGCATACACATACTGTTTGCATAGACTTGCCAATTATCCTATCTTTCTTGATGATTGTGGACTCGCTGAGATTCTGAATGATCCTTCATGACCTAGATATCTGGCGGGGGGTTGAAGCTGCATAGGCATTTATAGTCTTAGAAGTTGCTCAAGATGAGGTGAACTGATTGGGGTAAAGTACAGGCAAAGGGCTCAGGCTGAATGCAGATTGTCGCAAGGACAGTATTATTAGACTAATGAGAGAGAACGGATTTGTTTCATCCTCCTTTGAGAGGTAGAACAAATGGGATTTAGCTGGATGGTTCTTCAGAAATTATTTCCTCCACAGGCTGGTTAAAGGGAACATTAGTTTAAAACCATAATGTGCCATTATGTAGGTGGGACTTCTTGCATGTGCAAGCTAGAAAAGGTAGCTCACTTTTGGGGGCTGTGAGTGTTGGTAGTCAGGATGTAGCTACAAGAACAAAGTCTTACTTCTTTAAAGAACTCCCTAATGACTTTCTCTGTGTCTACTGACTTTCACTGGTGCAATATATATGTGTCTACATACATCTATGTAGATGCTCAATAAGCTTCTCAGTTTCTATGTACGTTAATACTGTTGCTACTGCTTTTGAAAAAACATACTGCTTGAACAATGCATATTCAGAAACACTGGGCTAGCATGTAATTCTGGACAGTCCATTAATGTCCACCTGGATATAAAAAAATAGAAGTTTTGATCCTAGCCCTGGTAATTTCCAAAGGATGCCGTGTTTTTTTGAAAACGTATCCTACAAACCAGACATATGTAACTTTTTATCCATTGGCCTTGTCTGGCATTATAAATGACTAAACTCCTGGCTAGTTTCCAGCAGCTTTTCCCATGGTATCTCTTCTGTATGCCTTTCTTTATCTCTTCTGACAACTGTTTTCTGCTTGTCTACCTGTTCAAATCAAAACTTTAAATAGTAGTGCTCCTAGTATCTGTAAAAGATCCATTAGACTTCTGACAGACAATTATAGTTTATTGTTCAGTTTTATTATACTGGCATTTAAATCTATAAAGAATGGCTAAGGAAATTAGAACTGTTGAATTTGCACTCTTTCTGAGCAATCTGTAGATACTTTGGATGCACTCCAGTATCGCTATCACTAGCGATTTCTGAGAATGTGAAATAGAAAAGCAAGCAATGCATTTCTGAAGGTAAAAAAGGACAGATAGTATTTGGTATAAACTTAGTCAAAAAGTCCTCAGAACTAGTTGTGTGATGTGGGAAAAAAACCCCAACCTGATGAATTACAATAGGTTTAACAACATTTTTTTTTTTTTAATTTCTTTACTGGAACAACATTGAGTCTCTGTGCTGAATAATGCACTACTCATGTTGGGCTGGCACAATTATTTTTGCAGCATTATAAAATTACGTGCTGTGTAGTTGAACTTGCTACTCAGCAATTTGTGTGGTGTGACCATTGACAGACATTTCTGATACATTCTGGAATGCAAGTCTGAGAGCTGCATGATCTGCCTCTGAGGAGAAAACTTGGCTTTCTTTTCCTGGTTAGATAGATCTGTAAAAATTGTGAAGGATTTTGCATTCTTGTTCTGTAAAATACTCCAATAAATAAAATATGTATATATGTTTTGAAGAATTTGCTTCAATTTTGTGTGAGCTGAGAGATTTATTTCAACACATTCTTGTAACTGTGGATTTTTGCACTGGATTTGCAAACACTAATACACAGAGTGCTATGCTTTGCACATGCAAATCATTGCTTGCCTCTTCTGAATAGTAACACAATGAATGAATTCTTGTTTTTAAAACTGTTTATTAAGTTAGAATTAAACTTTTTTAAAAGCAAAGACTAAGTTCTAAGGCTTCAGTGTGGAGGCTTTTATTCCGTCAATTAACTCCTGAAGCTGCAAAACATCAAAAGATGCAATAGTCTGATTCTGATCTGAAACTTGTTTTACAGTACTATAACCATATTGTTTTAAGTCAGTTACTTTCACTTTATTCCATTATGGAGAACCAAAGTGATTTTTCTGTGGCCCCTTCTTTTTCTTTGTTTCCTGTTACAATAGAAAGACAGGCAACTTAATAGATAAGCATAAAAAAATGAATATACGATAGATTAAAGGCAAATTAAAGCTTCAAATATAAGTATTATCTTTACATGGTTTCCAGTGTATAATGTCCTTTCCACTTTATAATGGAATGCTTTATGGATCCTTATCAACAGTGATTTTAGATGACTTGAATGTAATGGCCCCACAGCTCAGCAGGAGAAACAAAGTGGAAGATAATCCATTACTTTGTGGGTTACGTTAAGATGGCTGACTTTGCAGTGAAGCAGGTGAGGGACAGAAATATATTTCAGTGCTTCTTGTGTTTGTTTAGTGAGTGGGTGTCCATGTCTGGGATGACAATGAGTACTGTCGTGATGAGCATGTGGAGCATAGTGAAATCCCTGGAACTGCATAGGAACCATTGAGATAAGATGGGACAGCTAGGAGCGGGGAAGGAGCATTATTTCCCCTCCCACCTTTTTTCTGAGGTAACATGGGAAGTGTAGGATTTTCAGATCTGGTAATTTACCTTATTTGTTGTGTTTTTCAGAAGTAGATTGTTTCCAGACTTGCGATGTGTGTTGGGGTGGTGGTGGTGGAAGCATCTTCTCTGGTGCGTGTTATGTCCTGAGGCAGGGGCAGAAGCAGAACATGAGCTGTGCTTTGTACTCGTCTGACTGCAACTAATTTACTGGGAACTTTAAGCCTTTAGGACCTCACCAATATATAGGTGGGCAGGATACAAGGTAGTACTGTAGGATTCAGGGTCTCATCTGAGTTTAATGTAAGCATAAGCAAGGGTCCTCTGCTGCACTGCGGGAGCCTTGTACTTCAGTCAGGCACAGCAAGTTGAGCAGCCTGGTGTCCTTGCCAACTTCACCTTCCTACTGCTAATGCTGAGGTTTGTCCCATAAGACTATGTTCTACCCCAAATGAAGGCTGTGCCGCACCTTATTGTGGTGCCCAATACCACCCTGGACATCCTAAGCCACATTGCATTCTGGGCAATTCTGTGTTGCTTAGCATTACATATGTATTTATGTTATTAATACTTTGCTGAAAGGCAATGTGATGATTGAAATAGTATCTTTCTAAGCTGGAAGTAAAACATTTTTAGATGTATTCAGGGATACAAGATCTAATTTGTCTTCCAGTTTCCCTTTGGTGAAAGTGTATATTCTCTTTGTAAGAGAAGATTCAGTAACATTTCAAGGACAACAAATTATACATAAATTAAAAGAATTTTTATACAATGGATTCTGTGATCCAAGGCTAAATTTATTGAACTACAGTAACTATCCTGTTAATTTGGTGATTCCACTGAATTTATACCAATTCAAAACCAGAATGGCACTCCTGGGAATAAGGCCTGTTCTTTCAAATGCTAATGCACTGTGTAAATTGCTGTTCCTGTTTGGATAAAATTCTGACTGTGGCAAATTAGCTACCGTTCTCCTTTTCATTCAGATCGTCTTGGAACATATGAAACCTAATTTTGTGTTTCTAAAAATTTGCATTAACTGTTGTATACTGTCAGTTCCCAAAAGGAAAGCACAGTTTGACAGTCTGTTGAGATCAACGGTTGTTTCAGAAAGTTTCCACAATTTGTTTCTCTGCTTCCACTTTAATGGTGTCGGTGGATATATTGACTGTTTGCAGCTGTGGTGTTCTATTTGTTGGTATGACAAGCTTTTCTGAATTGGAGGTGTTGTAAATTACATTAGTTGTGCTCCTTATAAAGCAGTCACTCGTGGGTATGACCATGGAAGCGTAGTCACTAGCATTCACGTTGAAAGTTGATGTTAGCTGAAGTAACCAGGCAGGGAAGACGACTTGCATTCAACACCTTTGCAAGATGGCTTGGGGGATGCTGAAGCTGCATGCCCAGGGCTCCTCAGAGGTACCCTTCATTCCTGCTGTTCCTGCTCCGCTGCTGGGTCTGCACAGTCAGAGCTGGCTTCCTGGCTGCCTGGTCAACCTGCATTTGGTTCTGCACTGGTTTCTGTCGGTACAGATAGCACTGTCTCATGGTTGGTACCCTAGCAGCAATCAAGCAGGGTAGTAAATTTAACTCAGGTCCTAATTTAAAGGGAAAATTTAGAAATGGCTGCTGCAGTTCAACTAGAATCAGCGAGGGGACTATTTCTGTGCAAAAGCCTGATAATCAGGCCTGGGTTTTTTCTACTTTTTCATGTTCTGAATCTGGGGACTAGAAACCCACTTGGAATCTTATCACAGAAAATCTGGTTTCTCCAAAATAAGAGGATAGAATTTGGTTCTATTGTTTTGGAAACCATGCATGAATTCTAAGTTATTTTTCAGAAACCATGGATTTTCTAGGATAAAGGCCCAAATGATTCTATGACATGGCTTTCTCCATGCAAATTGTGGTCAGGCAGATGAATACTTAAAGTTAGAGCTGTTTGTATGGATTTAAAGAATGCAGAAAGTGACAGAAAATGGACAGTTTCTATTTTACAGATTAACAATACGTATAAATTTACAAACACAAGATGATTAATAGCAAAAAATACGTAGATAGGCAGAATAGGAAGGCCAAGATTATTGCAATTACAGAATTTTTCAGCTCTAGTTCATTTTTTTGGTATCTGCTTCTCTTTGATCTTTGAAACCTCAGGGCTAGATTATCAGCTTTCAGTCTGCTAGGAGGAGGATTATAATATTGTGCCATGGCCCCTGTGCATCAGGGATGGAACAACATGGGAGGTATCTGTATCGCCAGACACATTGCAGGGCTGAAGCAAGGGTGCTGCTTACCTCTGCCTTTTGCCGTTCCTTCTTGCCAAGTTGCATGACAACAACGTAGTGGGATTCACAAGAACCCTCTGATACAGAAATCTGCAGCAGCGCAATGAAATGGATTCTTACACAGTCCTGCAAGACTGCTGTTGATTGTTGAAGTATATCTTCCTGGAGGGTTTTGATGTTGTATGGTACAGAAATAATGAGTGCAAAGGATGAAAAATATGTTCAGATAACCTAATTGTTAGAAATACTAGTTCTGAGCTAACATTTAAACTGTATTTAAATTCATAACAATCCCAGGAAGAATAATGCTGTTCAGGTTCTGTGTATATTATACTATTCCTGTACTACTAGTAAAATAATTTTATTCTGTCACTTTGTTACAGAGCCAAACAGCAAAAATAGGATTAGAAGTGTGTGCTGCCTCACAAAATCTGTTACAAGAGCCACACTTAAGCACTTTAGCCCTATACTGTCAATTATACCACTAGTGGTGTTTAATGAGAATTTGAATAAACAATGAGTCATTTTGTGCTTTGTGTTTTGTGTTTACAAACCTCAGGTTTGTAAAACAGTGCAGCTATAAGGGGAAAATTTATGCTTATGGATGGGTTAGTGCTGAGTAAGAGTAAACTTCAAGAGCGAGCCACTTGCAGACAATATTCCTACTTAAAACTATACTATACATCGATTTCCTTCAATATCTTTCCAAGTGTTTGGCCTTATTTTCTTATACCTGGAAAAATAAATCTCAATCTTCTTTTGTATTGTTATATAGAGGTACATAAGAGGTATATATGAATGTTTTAAGGCTACGCTCAGGGAAAATGGGTCTCCAGTGTTATTCATCAGCTTTAGAGGAGGTTCTTCAGATTGTTACTTAAGGATGCCAAATGGTTTTTACCTCACAATTTGCCTCCTCTTCCCTATTAAGACCACTGTACAAGCACAGCTGTGGGAGCTGAGTTTAGTAATCTCCCACAGGAAATATTCTGATCTGATCAAAATGAAGGTTGATTTTCTTCATCCTAATATGAGGAGTTCCACAGAATGCTCATGCAAATGTATGAGTGGGAGGCAAAAGCAACTTTTAAAGCAGAACATATGGGTCTAAGTTAGCAAGTGTGGGATTGTATCAGGGACCTTCATCATCTCAACTCCTCTATCCTCTCTTGAGTCAGGGTAGGATCACATCATCCAAACAGTTAACAAGAGCCAGGTGATCTGATGAAGTTGCTGATTTGAATAGACAAGTATTGACATTTTTGTATTCAAATATGATTGTTTTCTAGCAACTGTTTTAAATATTTGACTACTATTGGGTTTATAGCGCCTCTAAAAGATGCTGTAGGAGCCACATATTCCTTATTTCAGACAAATTATTGAGATACAATGACCAGTGTTATTGCTATGATATTAAAGACAATATTAATCTTTATGACCATTACAGTAAGTTAAAGGAGTTAATTGATCCCTTCTTCAGCAATCATATTACACATTCACCAAAGACTGAATCAGATTTGGAAAGGTATTATTCCATTTAAGCTCCTGAAAGGTGAAACATTGAGCTATAAGCTGACTGTTGAAAGGCAGAACATTGTACAAGCTAATGAAAAATTTTCCCTGCTGCTAGATTCAAAAGGAGTGAAGTGGTGGGGGTTTTGTGTGTTCAGAGTATTCAGAAATGTTTTTGAGAGCTTTTTGCTTTTCATGTATTGAACTTGAAAATACTTTTTTCAAAGTGTTATTAAATAATGTATTTCAGTCTCTAGGTCTTTTTTGTTCAACTGCTGCCTTTCTCACTGGGTAAAAATCCCTGAAACTTAAAACTTTTTCATTAAATACTCACATATTCTACCTTGGCCATGCCAATATTTTCCTTTCTAAGATTTCCTCCCTATCTAGCTTTCTGTCAGACTAGAGGCCCTGTAAATTAACATTGGCTGATATTTGTAGTCACAGAATAATTTCATCCTTTCCCACTACCATCTTGACATGAAGGGACTACAGTATCCTTTTAGCGAGTGCCTCAAGGTATGAGCCAATTTTGCTCTGTTGACTTCAAGAATTGTACTGCAGAGTTTTCGGTTTCCTCTGAATTCATTAGCGTTATTTGTTTTACATTGTGGCTCCTTTGGATCAAGCCTAGAAGTCAAATGCTCTTATATTATTATCATTTTGAAAATAATTGTTGAATTTGAAATAGCTGAGTTTAATACCATAATTGCCAGGTGAAACATTGTCAAAATAGAATTGTAGGAATCCAAGGAACATCTGTTTCTGACAGTTTTGGAGAATAGTCTCAAAAGTTTGTAAGTTCCTCTTAGACCAGATTATCTATAATTTTTAAGCTTAGTTTAGGAAAGCATTTGAATGTATATTTAAAAAAAAATAAAAAAAATTAAGGTATTTTCTTCAGGTGTCAGTGACTGTATTCCGATTATGGGCATCTTGCAACATTTCAGAGTTCCTGGATTCAAACGCATGCTTCAGATGCAGACTTCCCTTTTATTCTTAGTGTGGCTTCACATTTATTCCTAGTCTGTCTCAACCCTGCCACTGTAACTGAATTTGTTACTTGCAAATGCATTATCCAGCCTTAATGAACCAAAGTATTGCTCAACCTCTGTGGTAAACCCAAAGGAATATTATAAAAGAAAAATAGCAAAAAAAGTCTACTTTACCTGTAGTACTGTACACAAGAATTCCTTAGTGACAGCATAGGACAAACCCAGAATTTCAACATATTTTTCCAACATCTAATGTGAATGGATTGCTTACTATTTTAGTTCAATGCATATTCAATGCAACCCCAAATTGTATATTGTTAAAACCAGAAAACAGCACCTGTAATAAACAAAAAACAAAAAAAAGTTTTAATATTATTTTTACAGGGTTTTGCTCATAAAAAACCTTTTTGAATGTCTGTAAACCTAGCACTATTGAAACCATATCTGGAGTGCTGTGTCTGGTTATGGGCTCACCTGTACAAGAAGGACATGGACATATGTAAGGAGCAAATACAGTGAAGGGATATGAAAGTGATGGAGGGACTGTCATAGGAAGGGAGGCTGACAGAGCTCGGACTGTTCAACCTAGAAAATAGTAGACTCAGGGAGATCTAATCCAAGTGTACTAATAACTGGTGGAGAAAGTAAAGAAGATAGAGCCATGCAGTTCTCAGTGGTGCAGAGTGACAAGGATGAAAGACACAACAGGTGCCAACTGAAATAAAGGAAATTCTTTAACGTGGAAATTTTCTTCACTTTAGAAAAGACTTTTTCACTGTGAGGGTTTTTGAATGCTGGACTAATTACCCAGGGAGGTGGTGAAATGTTTATCCTTGGAGATACTGAAACCTAACTGATAATGTCCTTGAGCAAACTTCTGTAACTGATGGTGCTTGGAGCTGTGGCTCTGAGCTATGAAACAACTCGAATATGAAACTGGACACTTGTGTGAATAGGCTTTTTAGTGCAGATAGGCACGATTTTGTCCATTTTTGTGAAGAAGAAAATATACTGTGTGATTGTATGGGAAATGTACATGGTTTACAAGCTGAATGTAGATTGAGGCCACAGTGTATGTTATTTACAGCTGTTGTATGGGAATGTTGAGGGATTGCCATGTCTTGATCTCCGACTTTTCATTATATGCCATAAAAGTGAGGATGCATTTTTGCAATTTTGTTAGTCTAAGAAATGGGTCTAATCATTCCCCAGAAAAAAATAGTGATAATTATTTTTGCAGTAAAAAAAGGAATCTCTAAAATGGTTATGTAACATGAGAATAAAAGGTAGGAGCTCTGATGGAAACTAGCAAAAACTTTTTAGTACAGGTTTCCCAAACATTGTTCCGTAGACTAAGACATTGTGGTGATACGTGAAGAATGGGATTGTTATTTGTCTAGTTATTTGCAAGAGAACTCTAATTTTCCATATGAGCAATTCAATTAGCTATCATAGAGAAGCTGTGAGATTTTTTGCTTCTGCAAGGTGCAAAGGGAGCAATTCATGCTGGGCTTTTGTTCTTGGAAAATTAATGTTTGGCTTTACATTGTTGATAGATTGTTTGTTTTCAGGAAATTTGCTATCTTCCATGATGCATTTTAAAAGTTTTGTTTAAGACACTTAGCCAAGACTCCTTTTTGCACTTTAGCAGTAAATAGATAGAGGAAGAAGTATGACGATGACAATAACCATCTTGACAGTCATCACTGAGGAAAGAGCATTAAAAATATAGTCTCATTTAATTTATAATCAGAATTATGATAGTATTTAGCATTCCCTGTCCCCTGAGAAGTCATAAATATTCCACTGCTGTAAAATCAGCAGCAGCCATCTATTTCCCATTTCCCCTTTCACCTTTCCCCTTGCCTCTTCTGGAAACACTGGGAAGGGTAATACAGTAATGCCACCTACTACCTCAAATACATGGTGAAGTTGAAAAGTTGCGTCTTTCTGTGTCTTTCACAGCAACCTTTGCCAGGCAAACATGCGGAGCATATTTTAGAGCTGTCCCCTTGGCCCAATACTTGAGGGATGACAGACAGTGTTGTCATGCAGGAAGGTGTTTTTCTGTGAAAATCCAGCTTTTCGCATCTTTTTTCATGTGTTGAATCAAATTCATGGATTAAGATACACATGATTAAAAACAGTTTGTAAAGCCTGGATTTGGCTAGCATGATATTATAACAAGATAATGTCCCAGTAAGGATCAGTGTAGTGCATTTTTGCTCCAGCTTTTTGAGTTCTTTGTCATGATGATTGTTTGATTGTTGCCCCCTGTTGGAAGTGAAATGTTGAACTCAAAATTACAGTATTTTTGTAAATTATTCTGTGTAAATTTGAGACTTTGAAAATGGTAATGGTAGTGCAGCAACCTAAGATCATACCAGGTCTTGCAGGACCTTGTCACCGGGTCCTTGGCTTTGTTTTTTCTCTGTCTAGGCCTCTTTCTGTTTTGTCAGTCTAGGCCTCTTTCTTAGCTGTGAGCTCCGGTAACATGGTCACTGGGTAAGTCCTCTCACACCTAGAAGAATACCACTAAATTACTGCTAATTTACGTGATGAGTCTTGTGATGCAGTTGGTACAAAGTATAGATGCCTTTGTTAGTGTGTGTGTGTTCGGCAGAGAGAGCTTCCTAGGAACTGGTGAGTGCAGACCTGACACAATCCTCTTCTAGTCCTTTGTGTCTTTCCATATGTGGACAGCTGTTACAGGCGTGTGGCCAGTGTGCTCTGCAAATGAGTCATTTAGGTCATACTGAGTGTATGGGGCAAAAGAAATCGTAACAAGAGTGTGTTGCAATTAGCGCAGACTGTGCTGCTCTGACATACTCAACAAGTCAGGCACAAGATTTGGCCAAAATACAGGAAACAAAACACTTCATATCTTCTGGAAAAAATAAATAATATCTACCTAATTCTTTTTTGTAAGTGTTTGGATTCTTTAAGTGTTTCTCCATAAGCTGAGCAAAGAACTTATTGGCATTCTCACCATTTATAGTTTGAGATCCACTGGGGTGTGTTTCAGTCAGCAAAGTCAGCATGCAGCAAAGATGTGCTGTGGTTAACAAAACATGGGTTACTTGAATATGTAAACCATTAGTGATCTTTATTTTCAATGTGTGATGGAAATTAATTTTAGGGGAAATGTGTCACATTTGCTGGTAGCTATCTGATTTATGCATATGTTGTCATGCCAATGCAGCATCAAGCTGTAAAGAAAGTCTTTCTTTGGTCAGTATTTCATTTTCATAAAGGCTAACAGTATCTTCTGTTAGCCCATTAGCAGGATTATAAAACTTGAAGCACACATGGTAATAAATCTCCTCCAATTATCAAGCTGTAAAAAGCAGCTTACTGGTAATTTCAGTGTAGTGGCTTACTCATTGATATGAGAATCCGTCTTTCTTTGTAAATAGAGCAGAGATTGCCTAAGGCTGGGCCCACCTGCAGAAGGAGAGGTCGTCCAAGTCAAATGGCCTGATGGAAAACTGTACAGTGCAAAGTATCTGGGAACAAACACAGCTCACATGTATCAGGTGAGTATCTGTAGTTATTACTGTGTGCCTATTTTTCATATGTCTTTATTGCAAATTACTTATTTGGCTGTAGCATTGGAGTGGCCAGCCTCACCTTCGAAGCTGCAAAAGGCTGGAGTTCAGACTTTTATTTTAGCTGCTAATGGATTTAAACTAATAAATAAATCTGACTAAACCATTAACAAGTGCTGTCACTCTTTGGGAGTTGAAGTTTCACCTGTTCCTATGAAATCAAGAAAATGGCTTATTTAATAAGAACTCAGGTGAACTGGTGGAACATTAAGATTGAAAGATAACATTTGTTATTTTCTCCAGGTTATTTACTTTTATTTGTTGTCAGGTAATTATACAATTAATGATACAAAGTTAAGTATTGGTGTGTGACTACAATGAGCCTTAGGCGTTTCATAAAAGGATGGAAGGGAGGATAGTAAAAAGAAAAGCATAAACAGCTCCACTTTGATTTGTCTGAGGCACTTTTGAATTAATTAAAACGTAATCTAAGGAGCATTTTATCCTTAGCAAAGTCAAAAGGGAACTGAAGACTGAAGGCAAGGCTAAAAGGCTGACTTCTGATTTCAGAGACACAATAGTTGTTTTTTTATGTGCTTGCCTTTGAAAAAAATCAGTCAGCAGTTTGAATGGTAGAAACTGCAATAAAACAATCACAATAATAATAGCACTTCTGAAAGAATGAGAATCTAGGTACATTTCATTTATATATATATATAATCATTTTCACTTGTGTAACTCTCTTCATCTGAGGGCTTCACATTACTCTACAAAAATGGCAAATTTACTATTATATCTGTAGATAAATTAAGGCACAGGGAGGCTAAATGACTTGCTGCATTGACCTTCTCACTTTGCCAATGACTTGAAATCGAGCTGAAGTCCTCAAATGCCTGATCCCTTGAGCTAGTCTCTAAATCTTACCTCTTCCCTTATATTTAGCAGCTGTATTATGTTGTGAAGGTGAAAAGTTCTTTATAAAATATAAAGATTATTGTTCTATAGTAACATTAATCTTCAAATCATTTAATCTTCTGAACAGCTGGTCTTCTGAGGAGTACTGTGAGGAAGATTAGATGAATGTTGTTATCTTTCATGTCTGAAGGGGTCTGACATAGTCAAAACAAACTTCTTGGTCTTATTTTAGACCTCTTGAACAACGTGATGAAACCAGTTTAGTTTAAGGAAAATGGATTAGCAAGCCCAGGTTCAGTGAGGTTTGGAGTTCCTTGGAGCATAGCAGTCATAGGAGATTACTGTAAACTCCCTTGTAACAACCCCTATCATGGTGAAATAGCAAAGATTAAAGATTAGAGGGAGTCCAGATTGCACTACATAGGACTTTGGAGACAAGTATTTCAATCTGTAGGGAGGGACAGGAGGCTGCCACAACGTGGCCACAGGTTACAGTCTATGACATGGAAGGTGCAAGGTTAACTTCAAGACACATTAGTAGTTCTTCCTCTGGTCTTTCTACACAGCCTGTCTGAAAGCTCCTAGGACCCATAAATACACATACTCCATTCTTCGTCTGGATTGTGAGATCTCTTTTGCACCTTTGAGATTCTCTTACCAAGTCTTTTGTATGATCTCTTAGATAGTATGACAAAATGATAGACTGCAAAGGACTCTCTGGAACTAGTGTTTTGATCTAATAAGGGAAATCTGTTCTACTTGGATAGATCTGTGAGTTGTCCTCATGTTCATGAGACATTTGTACCAAATGTGACAGTACTTGTGCATGCAGGATCTATATGTGACACAATGCACCAGAATCTGTATCATCCATTTTGTCATCCAAGCATCCTACACAATCCCAGAGCAAAGTAATACATGCCAAATGAAGCAGGTATTCAAGTGGAATTGTTAATGTGATCTGCTTTTGATTTTTTGATCATTTTTGATATTGGCATTCACTATTTTGAGTTGCACTTAAGATTCTGAAATTATTCGTTCTCTCTTAATTACTTTCTAACAATTCCAGCTGATCCTTTAATTTATGATGTCCTGATAAAAGAAAATCTTACGGAGGGAACAACATACTATGCAGACACAGCAGCAGAAGTCCAAATAAAATACCTTGTTGGATAAAATTGATTATTTAAAATATAGTATCTGCAGTCTGAATTAAATTGGAGCTATTAGAGATGGTGGGTTTATATTTTGCATGAATCATGATAGTACTAAAAGTCTTAGAGGAGCTCTTGCTGTGTTTTTCTTTAATGGTAGGCAAATTTATTTCCAGTACGGTATGCTGAATTACAGCGGAAGAACTTGCAGTTACTCTTCATAGTAAACATTCAATTATTTTGTACTGCAAGCCTACCAGAGTCTACCAGATGAAGCAGTTGCTTCCTCCTGCACACTACCAGTAAAAACATTGCCCATTCAGGAGTTCGTTTTCTGATCGTGTGGAGCTGGCAGAGTACATTTCCTGCCCAGTTCTTTCACCACTGATGCAAAAAACATTACCAACTGTATTATGCAAAAATATAGTATCAAATGTATTGTGCAGTAAGAAGCAGGAATAGCAGAGAGGCTGCTCCTGCATCTTGGTGAAAAATACCTAAATTTGCCATCATTTTATTAAATAATCTTAAGTCAAACTGATCTTTAAGTTTCTCTGACATTTGACTAACAGACTAAGTTTATAGGGTTAGTTACAGGAACAGAGAGGAGCAAGGATGACTTTTGTGACTTCGTTATTTATCTGTGCTCTGTGGATTTTAAGTGTGTTCCAGATTTATGCATCCTTGTTAACTGCTGTAAAAAAATTGCTTTTGAAGATGTTCATAGATCTGTACCCTGGCTTTTGAGACTGGATACAGTGTATTGGATTTTTCAGCTGTGCACAATGAATGTGACATACTCCATCGTGACAAGGTTTTCATTTGAACCTACAAAACCCTATCTATTTACAAGTTCAAATATATGATTTTTCAGTTTTATCTATAAAAATACTTTTGGTAAATTAGTGTTTTCCTATGTTTTTATTTGGGCTTATTCTTCCAGCCTAGGTTTGTTGTCATTCATATAGTCTCATTAATTCACCTAAGAATGTAGAATGGGACTTCTTTTAACTTTATCCCAAACTTTAAAGTGCACTTTCTTTGGGAACTAAAACTGCAGTCATAGATAATAGCTGAAATTCAGAATTGTTAAATGGAGTATTAAAAACAATAAATCAGCACCTACTGAAAAAGCTTAAATGCTTCCAAGTCTCAGCATTTTAACATTCCCTACACCTAGTTACATTTCCTTTCTCATTTTCTGCTAACGGGGTTCATGTTGGATTAAATCTAAACCTAAGCATGATAAAGCTTTTCATCTTCTGAACAGAGCATTTTAAAGAAATTCCATCAGATTCAATAAAATTCTGTTAACTGGTATTTCCTTAGTTGTCACTCATACTTTCTTTCTTTTGACAGGGTCTTCCTCAACCTTGAATCACAGGATGTTAAAATTAATTCTTTATTTATTAGAAGCAAGTAAAAAAATGAGAGGCAAATAAAAGACATTTTAATTTGTCATTCCTACAAAATGATGTTGTCAGTGTTGTTACTGCTCAGCATTCCTAATCTAATAAATTTTACTTTATTTTATATGTGTCAGTGTAGATTTTGAAGTCTTTTTGGTTAAATATTATTTTCAACTTCCTATGTGTTGCATTTCTGAAGAAATAAATTTTTTTTGTGTTTTATCCTAATTTCACCTTCCTTAAATGAACAGCAAAATATTTGTGTATAAATCATCTGTGTTTGTACATATATTTTTGTCTGGAGACATTCCCAGAAACATCCTGCAAGAGTTAAATTACAATTTTATTTTTAAATACCTATTTTTTCAATTAGGTTGAGTTCGAAGATGGTTCTGAAATAGTAATGAAGAGAGAAGAGATCTATACACTAGATGAAGAGCTTCCTAAGAGAGTAAAAGCACGATATGTAAGTATTTTCTGATGATAACTTTATAATATAGATATGCTCAAAGTGCCAATAATAGTATCCTTGGGTTTATTCTGTATTTTCAGTTAAAATCAGGTAAATGTTTTGTGAAGCCTGGAAACTGGCTAAATCAGCATAAAAATTAGTGCAAGCATCCATTTGCTAGTGAAAATGGTTAGTTGTTCTTCCAGTACAGGCAAATGCTGTTGTCAAACATAATTCTTCTCTCCTAGATGGGACAGCTTGGTTGATCATCTGTCAAATCATGAATTGTTAACTTAGTAAATATTTAAATTGACAGACATTCTGTTATTTTAGTATACTTATAACATGTGTATACTTTTTACAAAACTTTCCAAGTTCTCAGAGCTTTGTGATTTTTAAAGCATTAAATTTAATAAAAATGCAATTAACTTTTTCTAAGAAACAAAGTGCCTAATCAGAACTCATTAATGTCACCGGCAGGACTTATCAGCATTTCAATGGTCTTTGGTTTAAAACCAAATCTTTGGTGTATTTTTTGTTTCAGTTTCAAATACCCACCAACCAGCTAGTCATTTATGTGTATGCCATGTGGAAAAGTGTTGAGGTTCATAAAGAATGTAACACTTAAATCTTGAAAAGGGAAAGTTCTACCATGCAATTGTGGGAGGAGACAAGATGATTGCTGTTACTTGTGTTTGTCATTAATGCTAAATATTGTGCAATTCATTCCATTACTAAGTCTTCTTAGAAGACCACTATGTTGTTCTCATGTCCATGTTCCATTTTAGAGCTGTTCGTTTAAAACTGCATTGCAAGACAAATGTTAGCTTTCCTAACATGTAAAACCAAAGCGTGAAAATGCAAATATCTTGTCATAATTGAGAACAAGGAATATTTCACTGTTGTGAATAAAAAATTCCCTCTTGAAGAATCTTTCAGTGAAGCTTTGAAAGGGAGCACAGTATACAGTATGTTTTTCATTACTGCAGGGAGGTGGGCTCATACACAATACCTGTTCACACATCCATTATGTGACATTAATTAGCTGATTCTTCAAAGATGGGTGCAAGTTGTAGGGGAATGATGTGTAAAGATTCTTCAGGTACATCAGTTTATATGAGTTTGGTAGACTGACAGCATTTCACGGTGAGGTAGTTGAAGAAGGTTTCAGTCCAACTTCTCCTTTTCTATGCTTTTTGCCACATGAAGCTGCCATCATTGTTATTATCATCATTTCCTTTCATCCAGTTCTCAGCAGCCAGCCCCAACATGGATACTGTATTTTTCAGAAGCTAGCAGTGTGCCAAAGGACAGGATTGACGTCATGTATGAAAGAGGTGGTAAAGCTGGGAAAGAGAGACAGAGAAATGTGGGGCTGTTAGCCTGCCAAGAGGGTGTTAACCAGCAGGGTGCTCTGTTTTACTGAAGGAATAGAATAGGATTAGGGCAGCTCTTTTTAATGGAAGGTATTAATATAATCAGATATTCTTGGCTAAGATGCTTTTTTGTCAATGTATTTGGGATAAGTGCACTCATTTTTTGGCGTCCTGACCATCTAGGGTTAAGATAATTGTCTTGGAAAACATGAAATAAACCATCTGGTTATATTCAATGAGATTTTTTCTTAAAAACATTCCATTACCAATTCTTATTTTAAAGACTATGTGTAAAAAGCATTTATAATTAACTGCATCTTCCGTAGAATGTAAACTGTAATTGTATGTAAGGATGTAATGTAAACTGTAGAATGTAAAGTGTTGCATTTCCCTAAGGTTAACAATGCAAAGATAGTTGGGTTAATACTACTTCTAAAACTTGAATTTTTGTAGATCAATAATTATTTTTTTCTTATTTGACACATATTAACTTCATAGGGTAGTTAAGTATAGGTTAAAGACATCAAATGTGGTTGACTATATAAAATAAAACCACAGCCTGCGCTCAGACCTTTCCATTATTTTCTACTATTGCCTCAAATTCTATAAATGTGTACCTTAGTTCTCAAGTTATGTCCAACATCTCCATGTGAACCTCAAGCTGAAGACTGTGCAGTTAAAGACAGCTTATGGCAGTGTTTCCATCTCTTGAAATAAATGACACCAATTCCTTCTAATTGATGCTTTTCTTAATCCTGGGAATTTTACCGTGACTCCAGAAGTGGAAGTTCATCCAAAAATTTCTGCCACTGCTTTTTTGAAATGGTTTGCTTTTTGCTGTCCTGCTGCTTTATTTCAGTTGATTCACAACTGTTTTAAGTTTGCTGACAAACAACTGAACTTGTGACTCTGATTCTTCACAAATGAGGCAGTGTGCAGGTTTCTTTTCAGAGATCCATGTTGTAGTACCCTGCATTTAAAACTTTTCTGATTAACACAGAGTAGTGGGTAATATTTGGTACTGCTAGGATCAAACCTGCCCAACAATTGCATCAATTCCATGTTGCTGTTTTTCACCTGGAATCAGAGTGTGACCTCTGGATAAAATGAAAACTAACAACTGGTGTTAGTCATGTGTTTCTAAAGAATACTATGGACCTAAAGAATTAAATGAGTAGTACATGCAAAATATGGAATACTAAGAATTATATTTAAAATGTTCATGCAATATATATATATTTAATATTTAGACACTTTCCTGAAAACAGTTTTAATTGCATAATCAGTAATGTAGGTAACTTGATACTATCTAGTGAAATAGATCTGTGTTTCCATATAACTTGCCTAAAATATGCCAGAATATGATGGCCTGTATGAAGCTGTATGTATAATTAATGTCTGTTTTAGTCTACAGCCTCTGTCATGAGATTTGAAGACACATTTTGTGGAGCAGATACTATCTTGGGAGAGAAGAAGAGGCAGAGAGTATTGAGTTCCCGCTTTAAGAATGAATATGTGGATGATCCAGGATACCGCACCTTCTTAAAAAGCTCATTCCAGAAGAAATACCAGGAAGGGCTATAAAGGAAGCAAGAGATGGAGGGGGATGTTGATAAAAAAGCATGCAGGATTATTTGCAATTGGTTTTGGTTTAATTGAACACTCACTTTTACAAAGAACTAATCCATACACCGACCTCATAAACTGAAGTACTTGAGTTCTGATTTCTCCAGTTAATGTACTAAAGATTTTGTAATGTTTTGCAATATGAAACTAAGGGGGAAACAAATGAGGGTAAGAGGGATTACACAGTGATATGCTGAACAAAACTTTCAGTCTTGCTTGCATTGAAATAAGTGGTAAAATGCCCTTTGTATTATGAGAGAAGATTCACATTCAGAAGGGGAATCTTAGTGAACAGAGATAATCTCAGTGACTCATTTTTTTTCTGCAGACAGGAAAGGATGTTAAGTTTAATAATTGTTAAGTTCAATAATAGCAGTTTTTATAGAACATTTTTAAAAGAGATGCAAATATGTACAGTATTAAACAAAAGCTGTACTTAAATTTGTGCAGTGCTTTTACATTTTTATGTCACTGCTGCTTTCAATAGGGTTTGATGTGGACTCAACTGTTGACTTAGGTATTTTTTGGCTTTTAAGAGCGATACCTTCTGTGCAGCAAAGGTATTTTGTATATTTAGAGGGACAGATTTTGGCAGTTATTTATAAACAAGGTTTTCAAAAGATCTATTAAAAATACCTATTTGTAAAATACAATTTCCTTTCATTATGTGTAAAAAAAAATAGAGTTTAAATATATATGCTTAATAGCCTAGTTTTGAATGAATATATTATAGTCTTCCTGTTAAAATAATATTCTATCAATGTAACAATGTTTTAAAACAAACAAACGAACAAACAAACAAACAAACAAACAAGTACCATCCTTTTACTAGCAGCATTTTCTCTGTTGATGTGATTTTCAATCCTATTATTTTATACCTATAGAAATCAAGAAACCTCACTTTATGCAATACGCATGTAGTTTCCTGAACACAACAGAATATACATACAGACACTCAGATGGCTTGGTGTTAAAATGCGAACCTGATAAAGACCATACTTTCATTTCTTGTCTTTCTATTTCCCTTCAGTCTTTGGGATCCTGACCTTTTTGGATGTTTCACAGAAAGAAGAAAGCCTGAATTTGTCTGGACACTTAGGTATGTGAAACTAGGCAGGAGCTTTATCAAAATGACATCATCAGTTTCTTCTAAATTGGACCATCAGCAGGATTTCTGACTGTCTGCCACAGGAAAAAGAACCCTCTCAAAATCCAATCTAAATCTGAGCACTGCTGTTTCCAGGGTTCTGCTTGCAGAAAAACCTGAGTATATGGACCCAGATAATTTTTTGTGAGAAGCCCTGTCCTTTGTATGCTGAAACACACAGATCTTTGTTTCACTGTAGCCCTGGCATGATTATTCTTTTTTTTTTTTTGAACGGACTGTGAAATCTTTTCATTTACTATGTGTCACCTCAATTGGCAATTTTTCTGTTTTGCATTAACTATCTTTTCTTGTACCATGAAATCACTCAGAATCCCTTTAGTCTAAGAAACTGCTTAGCTGTGACAATTGGAATGTATTTCTAATTGACAATACTTTCTCTAGAGGTAGTGGGTTGTACTGGGTACTGCCTAGCGTATTTCAGAATATCAGCGCTCTTTCTGCTATTGTAAAGGAAAAATAAAAACTAATGATGTATTTGCAAAATGCAAGATTCCTGTTGCCTTCTAGAGTTGAATGCAGTTGATAACCTATTTATTGATGCTTAGTTTCAGAACTATGTTGTAGCATAAGGGTGCTTTTGTGATCCACCATGAAGGTTTAAAACAGCTATGACGTTATTAATTAGCTAAATACATATACATATATTTTGTAATTAAAGAGATGATGCTATGTGGTATTACAGAGGCTAGAGATTGAATGTATGTTCTTGGATCAGTTACGACACTGTGAATAAACTGTCTCTTCTCTATAAAATGAATCCAGCATCTTTCTTTTCAAGTTCCTTGAAATTTGCTGATTAAAGTGCTGCAAAATTTTTTTACAACATTTATGCAAAAAACATTAGTTGGCTTGCTTCCCCTTCTACATTTCATCAAAAAAAAAAAAAAAAAATCTTTACTGTGGAAGCTCCAGAAGGCTTTGTAATGATTTAGAACTTTTGTAAGGTGCTATAAAATACCTGCTGTGTAAAAGAAAAGCGTAGTCATTGTCACGATCGCAGTTTCGTGCCTCCTGTCTCAAGACCTCATGGCCCTTGCAAACTGGATTGGCTAGACAACTGGCATAGAAAGAGCTTTCCTGTTTCTTTAGAACTCCTGAAAAGCCACATTTTTCAGTTCCTTGTCAGGTATTGATATGGACCTTTCAGGCATGTGAGAGAGCAGATTCACATGCAGTGGTGGGTGTGCCATGGGCTGGGGAAGCAGGAGCTTGCCACTGTCTGAATTGGGTGGGTGAGCACCAAAAAAGGGTTGGTTGCTGTGTGTGTAACCAGTTCTCAATAGCCACATTCTTGCTTCCATAAACCTTTTATGTGTTATTTTTGTCCTGGTGTAAGGGCCAGATATGTCTTTTCTGATGAAAAAACATGGTGGTATTCATGACCATTTCACTTAGACTGTCTGTGTGAGGAAAAGCAAAGTAAGTAGGAAGACAGAAGTGTTACCTAAATGGGCTAACTGAATCAGTGGTGGTTTTTCTAGGATAAAAGAAATATAAAAATTGAACATCCTTAGCAAGAGAGCGCTGCACACCTCAAGACAGGAAGGAACCATGCTGTTTCTATTATCTTACACATACAAGGGTGAAGTAATTGTTTTGGATATTTAAAAGTCCTGACGGGTATGAGTGTGCTTGTGAGTGTTCATACACAAAATAGTGGTTTGGCAAGGATACATTGAATTGGTTTTTTTCATTATATTCTTGCTCATCTGAAAAACATCAAGGAAGTGTCTGAGGTACCCGAATTTATGCTGGCTTGTGAAGTAGAATGCTTTAGCACTGCAACTGTGATTTCCACAGCTACAGCTAAGGTGTGATAAAATCAAATTACTAGAATTAGATAAAAATTAGATTACTTCTTTTGAAACATATTTGCTTTTGTATTACTGCAGCAAAGCAATTTTGTTGATGCTTAATAGGAGCTCTACAATATAGTGTTGTGCTACAGTGGTTAAAAGTTTTCAGTTAAAAAGAGTAATAGATGAATTCCTACAAAATATTTTTGCGTTGAAGCTTGTTTATACTTTCCAACTGTGATGTAAATGAACAGCAATTTTTTGTAACACAGAATCACAGAATGGATGGGGTTGAAGGGAACTCTGGAGATCACCTAGTCCAACCCCCTGCTAAAGCAGGTTCACATAAAGCAGGTTGTAAGAAATTTCATCCAGGTGGTTTTTGAATGTTTCCAGAGAAGGAGACTCCACAACATCTCTGGGCAGCCTGTCCCAGTGCTCTGGCACCCTCAGGGTGGAGTAGTTCTTCATCATGTTCAGAAGGAACTTCTTGTATTGCAGTTTGTGCCTGTTATGTCTTGTGCTGTTGCTTGACATTACCACAAAGAGTCTGGCCCCATCCTCTTGACACGCACCCTTAAGTTATGTAGATGTTGATAAGACTCCCCTCAGTCTTCTCCATGCTAAACAGGCCCAGCTCTCTCAGCCTTTCCTCATAAGGGAGATGCTCCCGTCCCCTCATCTTTGCAGCCCTTTGATGGACCCTCTCCAGTAGTTCCCTGTCTCTCTTGAGCTGGGGAGCCCAGAACTGGACACCACGCTCCAGATGCAGCCTCACCAGGACAGAACAGAGGGGGAGGATCATCTCCCTCGACCTGCTGGCCACGCTCCTAACACACCCCAGGATCCCACTGGCCACCTTGGCCACCAGGGCACACTGCTGGCTCATGGGCAGCTTGCTGTCCACCAGCACTCCCAGGCCCTTCCTCGCAGTGCTGCCTTCCAGCAGGTCAGCCCCAGCCTGTGCTGGTGCGTGGGGTTGTTCCTACACTTGCCTTTGTTGCATTTAAGTTCCTCTCTGCCCAGCTCTCCAGCCTGTCCAGGTCTGGCTGAATGGTGGTGCAGCTTTCTGGGGTATCAGCTGCTCTTCCCAGTTTTGTATCATCAGCAAACTTGCTGAGGGTGCACTCTGTCCCTTCCTCCAAGTCATTGATGAATAAGCTGATATAAATACTATCCTGCTATATTTTGTATGTAAACATCAGGATATCAGAGAAGGTAATACGGTACCCTGATACTTATAAACAAAATATAGCAGGATAAAAGCTGACTCTATTTATGCAGTTCCACCCTTTCTGATTTTGTGAGGTGTTCTCCTGTGTAGAAGGCATAATAAATAAAAATACTGATAAGCTAAATACTGCTTGAATGATCATCTGGCTAAATAACACATAGTTGTATTCACTATCTGTTCTGCTTGATTTAGCCCTCTCTGTTGTCACAATCACAACTGTTAACTTTGATAATAGATGAAGGCAAAATGATAATTTCACTTGCTGTTATGAAAAACTGCTTTTTCTTGAGTGTCTAAATGTTGTAGCGTTATTTCTTTCTTCTTTTTACCCAAGTGAAGTGTTTCTTGCCAGTGTCCAATTACACACTGGCAGGAGAGATGGTTTATGTATGGTGGGCAAGAGGAATCTTTCCTACACATATGCATGAAAGGCATATCAATTTTTAAAAAAAATTGAAGAACCATCTGATAAATTTATCACACACCTTTGAACCTCAGAAGTCATCTCTGAGGCCTCTAGTCTTGAATTCCAAATGCCTTAGATAGCATTTTTCTCTGACACATCTAGAAAAAAGAAAATGAGTGATTGTGTGGTAGATCATAAAGGTTTTACTGGAGTTCATCTGAGCTGTTGTATATATTGTTTACTTGGTTATGCCTTTACTGTTACTATCAGACTGAATTGTCCTCCAGCCATGCTGCCGAAATGTTATTCTCAACACTTGAATATAATTCTTCTATACCTAGATTCGTAGGCAGAGCTGGTAGCTGCCAAAATTTTCTTCTGCAAGAGCCTGTTTTGAGTTACTAAAAGCTTTGGCAATTTATATCTCTTTCAGTTTAAATTTGTATGTGTCAGTTTGTGCCTGAAAAAGTCAGGGAACTCTACTTTCAGCAGTTTGGTCATTTGGGAGGATTTGGGAGAGGAGTATTAATGAAAAAAACTCTTCATTCTTTCTGTCCTGAAGTTTCCCAGCCATTTATTTGAGAACCTCTGTGGTTCCTTTATACAGTGGAACAGGGACTTGCTGGTGGATCGGGAACAGGAGGTTCCCGTTAGGTATTAGAAAGAGGTTTGTTAGTGTTTCTACAAATGTGCAGTCATTTGACCGAGCTATCATAAACTGACTGGTCTGTTGACAGAGCTCTGAGATGACGTCTCAGAAGAGCCTGTGCCACTCACAGTGCTTGGCCCACCCAGTCCCCTTCTGTGGTGATGGAAGGGACTGTGCATGTATTGCCATGAGTCAGCTCAGCACTTACCTTGCCAGGCTTGCAAACTGAGAGGGCCTTTTCTTGTTGATTCTAGTTATTTCAGTGGAGCACAGAGAGGCTCTCCTTTGTTCTCAATGCTCTGCTGACGTTGCTGCAGTAGTATAGAAAAATGGGAGAAAAAAGCATCTGACTTCAGTAGAAAGGTGTGAAGAGTTCAAGGCTCATAAGGAGAATTTGTAGAGCTGCAAGGGGAAGAAATAGGGGTGCCAGATTCTGAAAATGACATTTGTTCACAGTCTTTTGCAGAACTCAGGATGCCTGAGCCTCAAATTTCTTCTCATGTGAGCAAATGCCGGCAAAATGTGCCAACAAGTTACTGGCTAGTTGCATTTAAGAACAGCCGTTCCTGATGCCATTTACTGCATGAACTCGGGGAGCAGTCACCTGTGTTCTCCCAAGGATCTGGTACTGCTGTACAGATTGAAAGTCAGTTACTAGGGATGAGTTTTTAATTGCTTCCCCCCTCCCTCGCCCCCGATTGGTCACTAGAAAAAAACATATTTTTTTTTTTTTTAATGCATTTGAATTATTATGCTAGTGTTAAGTCTGTGAAATGAGATAGACAGCCAATGCCAGAATTTTCCCAGAAGACACATGGTGTTTAAAGCTTCCTTATACGTTCCTTACAGGTCTAGTCACTAGAGGACCTGTGGGAAAGAATCACCATAATGACTCTTTCGGATGACAGGAGTTAAAGCAAGGAAAAATAGAGATGAGGCACTGCTTTCCCAAAGGGCATTTTTTGACACAGTATTAACAGTTGATGGCAATGTCATGCTGTATTATTGAGGAGAAAAGGCTCAAGAAACAATATAATGAAACAAAATTATCTTTGGAAAGTTTCCATGTCTAAAAGTAGCCCACTGCAATCCAAGTCTCTTCCTTTCTCTGTGAGCATGTGCAGGGGACATGATTAATAAACAAAGCTGTTACTTCAGCCCAGTCCTCATGTGGCAAGCAAAGGTGGGTTGTGTGACCCTGTTGTTTTTCTTGGAGTCCTATTAGGTGGGTGAAAGCAATGTTGTTTTTTTTTCTTTTAGCTGGAAAGAGGAAGGAGCTATGAAAAAGACATTATTTTCCCTTTTCCTATTGACCTATTGAAATAGCAATAAGATAGATTTCTGTGCTGAATACCCTTTTTTTATTATTTCAGGTGTTAAGTCCTCTCAATGGAAGGGCTGGAGCCCTTCTGTTCTCTACCTATCCATTTTTGTAGCTCCCACTTCAGTCTTCCACCAAAAGACAGAGGAAAATGAGCTAAAATTTTTGTTCTGCCTCCAAGTACACAAGCAGAAAAATGGATAACTTCCTGTCTTCCTTTGACAATTGTGTGGAGCTAAGATGCAATGGAGAGAGGTCTTTGGTGAGGGAAGCAGTTCAACATCTTTCGTTCTGTATACGACTTTGGCATATGTAAAGGACCTTGCCTAATGGGTGTTAGTTTAATATGTATATCCAGCTGATTCCATGACTGAAAGCCAGTCTCTTGCTCAGCAGTTTGGTAAAGCAGCTGGTTATTCACATGGCCCAGATTTAAAATTCTCTGCTGAAAGCATCCTTCATGACTGAATCATCCTTGTTAATAACAGCTGGAGTGAGGTCCCAGTTTCACTGAAATGAATGATAAGTTCCCCCCGATCATGGATGTTCAATCCTTGATCTTAATTTCAGGGCAATATTTGCAGCTGCAAAAACTAGAAGACTAATATATTTCACTTTTAATTAAACGGTATATTCCTGAATAGAAAATAGTATCCATCAGAAATGAATAAATGACCAGCATGCATCAGATAGCAACATACTTGACTTCACCGATTTATCGAAATAAGAAGACATGGAATTGTAGTTTTCTTCATGATTAAGCATTTCTGAGATATCATTTATGCACAAAATGTCTTTGATTCAATAAAGAGAAGACCAACGAAGCTAACTTGGGAATGGCAGGGGGGTAAATAAGACAAGTTAGCATTTTATGGAAGTTATTATGGGGACCTAAGCTATGTACAAAGCTCTAGCAGTAGTATGAGATGCATAGGTTTATTTTCATGGAATAACCATCCCAGGTTCTACAAGCAAAGGGCCATGGTTCCATGTCCTATGGAAATGCAGTGCCTCCCCTCCCTTCCTGCTCTGTCTGTTGGTACCCCACAGAAACATGTAATGACTCCTTCCTACGATTTGTCTAGTGTTTAGAACTGTTTGATAGGGTATCTTTGTAAAAGAGAAAATGTGTATAAATGAAAGAGGATTTGACTTCTGAAAAATAATACAATACCTGAAATAAAGCTAAAAATGAATGTCAGTATTTACACAGGACTGGACAGGACCTCTCACAGGTGAGACATGAACAAGGGATCTAATCAGTCAGTCTTGGATTTCAGGAGCCCAGGGAAACATCGTTGCTTTTCCCCAGAGTGCTTCCCCTATGAATTTGTGAAATTTTTTGGAGTTCAGGGTGGACTGGCTAGGAATAGTGGCAAATAGCTGATGAGATCTGTTCCTAGCATGCCCTACTATTATCTGGAAGATACCTTGCCAGTCTTGTGTCTCCATGCTCCCTCTGTGGATTTTTATTTACTTGTCTGTGTAAGACTTGGCTTGAGGCAGGCTGAGTATGTTCTGCTTCACTTTTTATGTGCAGTGCCTGTAAGGTCTGTAGATGGGGAGCAGTGGTATCCTCGCTAATGAAATGGATATTGGCTGTACTGCATATCTGGAGACTACTGAACAAACATGTACCTACAGGAAACAGTCGTGAGTACCACTGTAAGCTAAAAGCAGGAAAAAAAGTTTTTAATTAATCTCACTTTCACCCTTGTCATCCACAGCTGAAACACAACGTGGCACAGCACATTGTGGCAAGAACTCACAACTTTGACACCACCTTCTTGTGTGATTTTGGGCAGATTTTTTTGACTTAGCTTAGAAAAGTTAGTGAGCGTGACACCATGCAAGCTGGTTCAGTAAGTATATTTTAACAATGGAAGGTCTGATAGATGATATGTTGTCATATAACACAAAGCTACATGAATAAAACAAGTCAGTAGCCGCTTTCTGCCAGGGGAAAGTCAAGCAACGGCTACATGAGACAGTTGCTGTAACAGGAGGTAAATCTTTGCAGAAAGAACTTCGAGCTGTAGGGTACCACTCAGGCAGTGGTGTAAGCATCACCATGTGCTTAAGAGAACAAGCAGGACCAAGACATGAGCGTGCATGCAGAAGTTCTTCCACAATCTGTTGAAACACTAGGTAAAAAGGTTGATTTAAAGCAACTGCTGAACTCTCTGAGGTCTTTGCACCCAAAAGAAGGTGCATGCTTGAGGCACAGTGGCAGTGTTGTGCTATAGCACCCTAAGATTTTGGAATAATCAAAGAAGGTCCTATGTCTCAGGAAAACTCACCTGCTATGTGACTGGGGTCCCACAGCTGGGGATATGGACCAGTGCTGTAGGGGCACACATAGACCCCAATGCCCACCCATAAACCTGTGATCAGTGTGCACTGCTCTCAAGTTGCAGTGCCTTGTTCTGTGGCACTCCCTCAAAGTTATGGAACAATAGATATTTAATGAAAAATAGACAGAAACGCTATTGTATACCTCTCATTGTGAAGCATCCATCAAATTAACTGCTGGGATACTAGTGAGAAAATTAATGTCAATTTTTTTAAAGAGACACAGGAAACCAATTGAGAAACCCCAGGAGGGTAATCACTTGCCATCAAAATTATTAATTTCATAATGTGTTTTAAAAGAAAGGACACAGTAGCCACTGAGGGAGGCCCTGTACAAAAATAACACTGGTATGTAAGCACAACTGATTTCTCAGTGATAAAAAGCAACTGCTCTGTGTGACCAGTCAAAACGTTTCCAGTTGAAAAGGAGATGTTACCTCTGGGCCAGTGGAGAGTCAGTCCTACAGGGCTATGGTTGCTGGGGAAGGAGCAACAAAACAGGATGGTACACCTTACTGGGTGTGCTGGGATACGACACAGGTGTATCCACTGGTTGCATGACTTCTCTGGCTTGTCTTCTGCCCTTCCTTGCCTATGCCAGTCTTGAACCTTAGCAGTTAAGGATGAAATGGCAGTTCAGGTCTCAGACATGCACGCCTCCACTACTTTAAGAGTGATACAATGAAAGAGCAGGTCTGACTCCATAGCAAATACTGCTGCGAAAAAATTGTTTGACATGTCTGAAAGTACTTTAAATGAGGAAGGACAAGACTTTCCTAATGTCCACATAGAGCAACCTCAGATTTTTCAAATGCAGGATGAGGGCCCAAATCCCTTGCTAAATATTGTGTAGCACTAATGTGAAAACCGGCCAAGTGAAAGCTGCAAGTTTTGGCCCAATGAAAATGATAACAATACAGCAATTATAGCTTAGTTCTGCTACAAGAACAGTCTCTGGCATCCCCTTAATGTTGTGAGGCCATGTAATCCATTTTCTCCAGTGAATTATGTGGTATTCCCTATGGCAGAAACACTGCTTTGCATTTTGCTACATTTCTTTTTATCTGGATTTTGTGTTTTATGCTTTGCATATAGCCCTTAGCCAATACAATTTCCTTACTAGGGACTCTTCTTTTCTGTCTAGTGTTTCTTTCCCCAGAAGTTTTTAACATGTAAAGGGCCAGGTAGTATGGGTGACGGAAATTATTCTTATCTTCTGTACCGTTCTGTATACACTCCTGTAGTGTCAGTGACAGTCTAATGCTTAGTTTCTATCACCAGCTTGATTTTTGCCTGTCTTGTTGCAGAGCGAGTTAAGATTTTAAGTGTGCATTTAATGCTGTATTATTAGCTCTGCATCTTTTAGAACTGGTTAGGGTGCAATTCTGGGATTAAAGTTCAAGCCAGAGTGGAAATATCTCAGGAATCCTTGTTAAATTAGTAGACTACATGAATATCCTTCTTGCTTTACTTTTTGCTTTTCTGTGGTAGTATATTGCAAAAATGTAGATCCATAACTGCATTAGAACTAATTGCTTGGTGATTTTTATATCAAAAACTTGTTTCTAAAAGATTTTGTAAAATAGCACGTATAATGAAAAAGTAATTTTTCAGCCTGGAGTTTTCCAGTTTGATATGAAAATACATTCAGAAAAAGCAAGTGTTTCTTTGTTACTTTATATCACCATACTTCATGAACTGAATCTTTTCAAATTTATTGCCAAATATCCATATAAGGACCCCATTCTAAAACGTAATTATGGTATGAAAAGAGTGACAGAAGAAAACCCAGATTCTGTAGCTGGACATTTGGAGCAGCAGCCTTGGAATGTGAAATGTACTTCTAAGCATGTATTTTCAGATCAACCTTAGACTTCAGTAACTCATCAGTAGTGCAGTCTTTTGAACTAGAAGTCTTTTAGCAGCTTCCCCAGAGAGCTAATGAAAAGCTGTGATGGTATTCCATTTGATAGTGATTATGTTGTTAGCAGTCCTCAAAGATAAGGAATTATGTTTAGCGACAAATGGTCACTTTTCCAGAAACAGAGCAGTAATTTAATTGAAATTTCTAATTTTTGCTTGGTCTTTACATGTGAAATGCAGTAAATTACTCAGATGTTTGATGTGTGACTCATCATCTGATGTAGTTGAAATTTTAATCAGATGTATTCTGTAATGTAACACACATCCTCTGGCAGGAACCCACACACTTTTTCGTCTGCTCTAAAAAGGTAGGGCAGCTGTCTGAGTACTACTGTTTGTGTTTGTTTCCTGGTGGGTTTTTTTTGTTTGCTTCTTTTGTTTTATTTGTTGGGGTTTTTTTGTTTGGTTGTTGGGTTTTTTTTGTTTGGTTGGTTTTGTTTGTTTTTAATAGGAAAGAGGCTAGATGTTGCAGAAATAAAAAAAAATATTTGGAAATAAAATATGATAGACTCCCACAAAATAGGGTGTTTCCATTTGTTCTCAAGCTCTAAAAGTTTAAATAGGAAAGGTGGTGCTCAGGATGTCAGCTTATAGAACAGCACAGGCTGTAGTCAAGCATACATTCCTGAAGAAATAAAATGAAGCATAGATCAGAGAAAAGAATAAAAGTATTCAGAATGATTGTTCACTTGATTTTACCTAGAATTTATGGACTCATAAAACCCTTTCTGCTCTACAGCAAAATTAATCCTGATTATCTGCTTTTGAAGCAAAGTAAAATTAAGGAATACATATACTTCTTAGGTCTATCTCTTCTAATCATTTTTTTATGGGGTAGCATGGAGCATTTCAAGTGCATAAATGCAAATTAATTTTTTCTTAAATGACTGAAAATGTATATTCTAGAAGAGAAAAGACAAGACAGATCCTTAATGGTTCTCTCCTTTTACATTAGCTGGCAGATGCAATCATCATTTCTTTAGTCACATAAGTTTAGTCTAAAAAAATCTGAAAATGAGAGTAATCTCAATTAAGCCCTACAGTCCCAAAGAATGTATTTAAACCACCTACTTAAAAAAAAAAATAATTCAAAAAGTTGTCTTGCGACAGGTAGATCTGTGTATACCTAAATCAATAATTTTGAATGAAAGCTCATTCCTGTTTTCTTTTTTCCAGACAATGTAGAAACACATAATTTAAATGATTTGTTGCTTCAGATGAAATATTGACAATACCTTTAATTAAAATACAAAAATATCCCTTTGAAAGTCTTAGAAGGGAAAGTTAAACCTGCTCCCTTGGCAAAGGGTTTAAAGCTTAAGACATGGTGGCTGGTACCGGTGATGAATTGGAAGGTGTCTTCCCTCCAGTGTCCTGCTGACACTCTGCTCCCTGTTCTTGTGATTTGATTGTTGGTTGCTTGCTGACATGAACAAGATATCCCCTTAATCTCATCGGATTTAATAAGATTGGATGTATTCTTCAATTAAGTACAAGGAACACAGCCTCATGTGAAAGCTGTTCATCATCATAAAAAAAAGAAGTCTTAAAGCCCCTAATTTTTAAGTAGACTGTTAGCTTAAACAGCCTTTCAGGGACAACTTAGTTTCTGTGTTTGGTAGGAAACTACCAAACCCTGCTCAGTAGTTGATTTCCCAATTATTGTTATTTTTTTAAAATGGTTTCTTTTGTTTATTAACATTTGGACATCAAGTGAAACTTTTCTTATTACACAACAACACATTGCTCTTGACACAGGATAAAAAGGTACTACAAAGAGAGGGAGCTACAATCACTGAAGGAGAAAAGTCTAAATTTTTCTTCCAAACTTAGCGTGAAAAAGTACTTGTTCCCTGAGTGAACAGAAAACCCGTGCAATTAATCATGAATAGTGTGACTGGAATACCACTTTCAAAGAGAGACTCCTGCCCAAGGCAGCCTGGCTGGATGTTAATAGCTGTGGCTTGGCTTTGCTGACAGTCCACATGCTAATAACATGAAGATTTACAAATGCCCGACAAAGTCCTAAACTGAGACACTAATGGGGATGCAGATGATTTTAGGTGAAATCACACAGATTATCAGGACAATGTTGTAATTTATAATCCTGCAGGAATGCGCAGTTTTAGTCTCCTGTTTTTCTTCCCACTTGAGGGGCAGCTCTGTTAACAAGTAGCTGCAATGGGCATGGTGAAATCTCCATTGCTGAAGAACAGCTTAGACCAATATCTGTCTAAAATAGCTCAGGGATAGCAAGACCTGTGTTGACGGAGAAGGTGTGCTGATTTCTGCTCTGATTTTGTCATGTAAAAAGCATGAGCTCTTCGAAGACCTTAAACTGAATAAGGTAAGGTTAGTGAAATGTAAGCTTTGATTATAGGGTAGGTACTCTTTAAGTTTTCTGTGGTCAGTCAAGAGAAATATTCACTACAGTAAAATTAAGGAGACATTTCCCAGGAAATATTTTTTTTTGAAAACACAAAGACTCTCATTTTGTCTTCAAATGAAGCCTGTTTATGATGAGACTAATTAAAAATATCCAATCTTTTGTTTATAAAATTTCATTGTCCTAAAGATGTCTGTATCTTAACTTCATGTGAAGAAAACTTTATTCTGTCAGAGGAAAACAATCAGGAGAGATTATATTTCATCTTTAATATGGCTATACTACAACAAAGCTACTATCTTGAATTTCAGATTCATTTAACTGAGCTCTAACAAACAAAATTAGTTGTCCTAGTGTAATTAGAATCTCAAATGAATGGTTTAGCAAATGACTACAACGGTAATTGTGGCTGACTTGATCTTTCTGCAACCTGAGTTTCTCAGCTGCTTCTGCCTCTTTCCCACTTCCCCCATATGAAAGGCAGTCAGTGACCCCAGAGAGTGGGCACTAGAGCTGCTCTTTAATGCTGCTTACTGAAGCAGTCTCACTGCAGGACCAATTGCAAAGTTAATGAAATGAAAGGCTGAAGAAACTAGCCTGTTGCTGGAGAAAGGCTGGAGAAAAGTAGTGTTACTAATTGTACAGTGCTGAGTACCTCTTCACACTATAAATAAAAGCAGTGACAATATGACTCCTTTGCTGCTTTGAAAAGTGAATCTTCACAACACTGTTTATGGAACAAATAAAAAAGAGAGCAGCCCTGATGATCTTTGTGATTTAGTTTTCACATAGAATCATAGAATAGTTTGGGTTGGAAAGGACCTTTAAAGGTCAGCTATTCCACCAACTCCCTACTTGCCCACCCTCAATGAGCAGGGACATCTTCAAGTAGATCAGGTTGCTCAAAGCCCCATCCAACCTGATCTTGAATGTTTCCAGAGATGGGGCATTTACAGCCCCTCTGGGCAACCTGTTTCACTGTTTCAGCACCCTCATTGTAACATGATTTAGGTTTTCTAGCCTAATTGTAGCAATGTGACAAATCCTCTCTTCCCTATTTAGTGGCATGAACTCAGCTGTATTTGATCAAGATGGGTGTTTGAAGTATGAATATACATTTGATGCCATATGATTTCCTAAGTTTTCAAATGTTACCTTCTTACTATTTAATCGTTACAAACAACTCAGGAAGAAACAGCCGCCTCCTGCCACGCCCCAGCCTGCAAAGCTGAGAAATACGTGGGAGAGCTATCTACAGGAAAACATAAAGGAGAAGTTACCTTTGAATTCTGCTGTAAGAATCCTATTCTTTCACTCTCTCTTTCTACTTTGGCACATTATATGCCCTCTGTATCTTTTTCCTTATTTATCAGATCCTTTTTCTATCAAGAGCAGTGTGTCCTGCCTCAGACTGGTTTGATATTTGATTTGCTGGCAACCAGAGGGCTTTGCTTTATTCTTACATGTGCAGTGAGAGCACTTCATTAACCCTTCTTACTGACTTACTGGGGAGATGCACTAGACATGGGCCTCTATGCTAGCTAGCAGCCAGGAAGCTTTCCAGTTTAAATCTTAAGAAAGTTGGATATCTGAAGGTTGGATATATCAAGCAGAGGAGACACCCTGTTGGGAGTTCCTAAATATACACTATCAGAACAGGATAAGGCGAATGAAATAATGCTGTTTGTTTTGTTACATATACAGGATCAATGAACATGCTTGGGAGGAGTAATAAAGAAATTTTGCGGTTAAGTAATGGCTGTGTCTTCTGTTCACATCTGAAAGGCAGGCCATTAGCTTGAAAGTATTTTGTCTTCCACAGCTGAATTTCATGGTTTACAGATAACCTTTCGATGTCCTGGCTTGTTTATTTTAGATGGAAGTAACTAAGTCTTTTTACAAGGATGCGACTTGCTAGCCATGGAGAGCACTCTCAAGAGAAACCTTGCTCTCATTGATATTTCATTTTATTGTTGCTGCACCTGTTGTTGTTTTCCCTATAAAATAAATTTGTCTGAAACCAAAAGATCTGATTGATCTTTGTATATGGAGTATCACAGCAAGGCAGTGTGTTGTGCCGTCATTCCCTCCACCCCCACCCCTGCCCCATGACAACATTTTACAGAAGATTGGAGGGTATGCTAACCAAACACAGATAAGCCCACAGGTTCCATATGTTGTTGGCCATGTTTTTGACATATCACTATAGGTCTATGTTTAAAGTCTCGAAAGATACATATGTGCTTTGCAGATTATCTGAATTTTACCTCACTAGATTTCCTTACTAGTATGGCAGAGAGACAAAAAAAGAGAGCTTAATTTGCTCTTTAATATTTTGTAAACTCCTCAATAGAAGAGTACGAAAAACACGCACAGACAGCATTAATAAAGTAAACCTACAAACACATAAAAATATTCCCTTCTATATAGTGGCATGGATTTCCTTTTAACCTTGATATATCTTTACATGCCTGCCTTTGACTGCAGCACCTAACCCTCTAAGGAGATATAACAGTAGTATGTTTGGTACATGGCTGTTTATACTTTGAAACCAGTTATTTTATGAAGGGTTAAAGAAGTGAGCATGCAGTAATAATAAGTTGTCCTTCTTTCAGCTGATTTAATGAATAATTCTGACACCTTTCTAGTACTTAGCGGGTGCACTGAGATTTTTTTTCCGTTTGTGGTGTACCTGATTTTGTATGACTACTTTTTTCTTTCCATGCTGTTTCTTACCCTAGCCCTAACAAAGGACTGCCATGTGTCGGCTTTGGGCAGAGAGGCCAGTCACTTTTTCCTGATCATCTGTATATGAAATGTGAATGAATAAGATAGAGCAAATCATCTGGGATTCCTGAACCTGTCTGGGTAGCAATGTATAAAATGGAGAACACACATTTCCTTGTCCTGTGTCAGTGCTCACTGACATGCTACAACATGGAGACCAGTATCTGTTGCACAAACAGCTAATATGACAGCAGCCATCCAGACGCTATCAAACCTAAGCAGCCAATACAGCCAAAATGAAGAAAAGACTCCCATCCTAGCTGCTTTCTGGTGCTCAGGGGCATTGCACAGAACTAAAGAACCTGGCATGAAGGGAATACACAACAGAATACCCAGATGCAGGTGGGGTAAATATTTAAAAAATGGGGAAAATGACTGGTTTTGTTGATTTTTGAGCATCTTTTCCTGGAATAGCTATGCATAAATAGAATATGAATGCAAATGAGGAAAAAATATTACAGATCTGAATTTCCCTTAAGCAGATCTGTTCTGTAGGCAGAGACCTGTAAGGCTTTTGTTGGAATACAGGTAGAAAAATTACATGCTTTGTCAAAGTTGATAGAGCAAGTAGCTCCTAGCGTCTTGACACCTAGATGTCTGTCCTCTCTCTGTCATCCATACTTAGTCTTCAGGGAGATTATGAAGTATTGCCAAGGAGAAGATGCCCCATTCTAGCTATAGTTCTGTTTATTTCTAAGTTCACTCTGTCATTGAGGTTGATTTATTGCTAGAAGGCTTTGCTCTGTGATGCAAACAGGAAAAGACAGTGAGACATGAGAAGCAGAAGAGGGACTTTACACCTGGGATCCACCATAGCTGCCAGGGTAAACTGCCATTTGGTTCAGCACCCAGAAGGCAGGTCCTGGAACCCTGAGTAAATAATTGCCACTTGTCATTCATCTAAATTGCAAAGCATCTGTAAGCACTGAAGGTTTTAACTAGTCTCTCCTCGTAGGACTGATGTGGTTTCATCTGAGCTATCAGTCTGGCAAACAGCATGGCTCTTTAAAAAATGTAGCATTCTTTCCAATGGCTCCTGATAGTGGGGAAGCAGTGTTACTTAAGAGGAGTGCCAAGGTAATTAATCCCTGCAACAATACCAAGAATATTTTTTCATTTTTTTGCATTCTGAATTGGACACTGCAAGAATGCAAATCACACATGGGATTTTTTCCTTTATTTTCTGTGAAATTCTAACACTCGTCGTGGAGGTTCAGTAAAGCCTCTGAAGCAGTTTGTATTGAATTGCTGTGATACAGTGACTCACAAAGCAATTCTATTTATGGACCTGATCAAAAGTGCGTTGAAATAGTTCCATTGATTTCCATGGGCTCTGGATCTCTCCCGTTATAATTAAACATAACTACAAAGTATACTTTGTTCTGGAATTAAACAGGATTTTACTCTTTTTCCTAGGAGAGATCAATTGCAACTCTTTGGAGAAATAGCATGCTTCCTATAGCATCTAGGGTAAGTAAAATTACTTCTTGAAAGATTTAACTCTGCCATTTAGCAATATATCTATGCATTTGTTAACCTATCTACCTCTGCCTGCCATTCATGTCAGGAAAAAGATTCACTGGCTTGCAGAAGAGGATCTATCATATAGGAGTTTTCATGAAATCAGAAGTATTTATTTTCATTTTGCTGCCAGCTTGTCACCACAGACACAGGCAAAAAGGTCTGGTGTTATCTTCTTCGTACATGGACATGAAGTTAGGAGATATTCCCAAAAGTCTGAATGCTGAATGTTTTGTGGCTTTGATAAAACTACATCATTAAAGTTCATGTAGTGTCACAGTGATGATCCAGTTTAATGTAATGGGAAGGTGTGTATCTGTCTGTGTATAATGAGTTAGGTAGGTTAAGTCCTCTAAGAAAGGAACTAGAAGATCCCATAGTTTATTTAAAGAAAGTCTAGCTTATTCACCCCATGCCAGAGAAAATCCATGAATAGTGTGTCAGTTCTTTAAAGAAGACACCTAGGAATATTGAAGGGTAGCATGCTGAGCAAATGGTTCAGTTTAGACATGAAGTTCATTGTTACTGTGCTAGCCCTTTCATGTAATGAGTGAGAACTGCGCGCACACAGACACACACACACACACACACCCCACCGCCCAGCTTTTATCTTTCTGTGTCAGACTGAATTTGACTGAGAAAGCTACCTGAATTGCCTGAAATTAATCACATTTACAAGATATTTCACTCTTTTCCATACACCCTAAGGGACTGTACTGAACTACAGATGGTGTACTAAGACAATACATTTCATTTCTACAGTCCATTAGAAAGGTCTTCTCCCTTTTGTAAGCTTGTAAGCCAGGTGTCATGAAATGTGCTATTACCACTGCATTATAACATAACCTGTGCTTTCTTTGAGAAGTCAGCCATCCTTTTACTTTTGAGATTTATCTGTGATTCAGAACAGGAATCCTGCAAGCAGAATGGGTGGAAAAATGGCAAGACAAATCAACATGATGTTCACATGTTGCCCATACTAATTTTACTAGATTCTTGGTTGCTAGTCATGGTATTCAGTATAAAAGGGGGTGACATGGAAAGAAAATTCAATTAGAGATATCATTCACCAGTCCCAAGTCAAAATTTATATGAAATGCGTTTCTATGCCTACAACTCACAAACTCTTCCAAGTTGCTTGCTTCAGGTGCTGGGAAAAACTGTACAGTGACTTGTAGTTTAGATATATGAAAAATTTTGCTGGTCAGGAAATTTTTTAAAGGATGATAGGAGAGTTAGAAAAAATAGGAGAGTGGAAAAATAAGTTTAAAAAAAAGATTGGAGGCAGATAAAGACATAAATAGGAAGTGTTTACAAGGCACTGTTATTTGCTTTCTGAGTCTTACTGACTTACAAAATGAGATGAGTTTTTCCTTAAGTAATAGTTGCATTTAATTTTACTTTGTGAGGCATTTTGAAAAGGGGACTGACTCAAAAGTGCAAGCCTTGCAAAGTTCGAAAAGTACTCCAAAAGAAAAATCAGTGTCTGTCAAATTTTAAGCTTTTATTATTGAAGAGAATTCCCTGGAGTCTTTAAACCAAGGGCATTTTCTTTTAGCAAAATTAGATTAACAGATATAGAGCACCAATGGAATTATTATTACTGGGCAGTCTGAATTTTTTATATAATTTTTAAAAAGACTTGTATCTTTAATGACATTTGTATACTGAGGAAAAAGAATAAAAATAGAGGAAAAGAGCAGCTAGAGAGAATTTACATTCAGGGAAACACAGGATTTTGCAAAAAGCAGCCATCTCCAAAAACTATAGGCACTACTGCACTTGTATTTCTGCCTAGAAATGCACAGATCCAGTAAAAGATACCAGGTTGCACAGCTGGGTATGGCATGGAAGGTGTCCCCTGATAAGCAGTGAGCTACTGACAGTGATATTCCTCCCTAGAAAAGAGATGACATGGCATTCATTTTGAAAGAAAAATGTACTCACAGAATTACAATTTAAAACCTGAATTTACAGTTCAAAACCAGAAGAAAACAAAAAGATCTCTCAGCATCTGGGCTTATTAAATTCAATGTTGCCCCTTCCTCTGGGGAGGGAGGCTGCTCCCATTGGTTCAGAGTAAATCCCTTGTGAAAGGCTGCTTGTGTGCTTTGAAAGACAGCCTTTCTAAAGTCACTCCGCTGCCTTGAACTGTGTGGTACAACTGATGCTAAGGGAAATCTGCCTCTGTTAGCCTTGGGTTAGAATTTTTTAGACAGTGTGTGTTTTTTTTAACCAAAGAAGATTTGGAAGTAAAGAAAAACCCCATGAATAGTGAGAACTCAATCTCTTTTAGATCTAGGGTTTCAGGCTGTTGGTTGATCAGCTAGGCACATGTGTGTGTGTGGATAAACATCTTTAATTGAATTTTTAGTACTAAGTTTTTCTTCATAGATGGATCTTGCCTCTACTTTTCAGTGTGGTGTTAACACCTGCTTGAAAAATACACCACGAAAAAAAGGAGGAACCACACTGGTGGCATGTAGAAGGATATTAATAATATGAACAATGACACCGGGTTACAGCAGAGCAGTTTCGTGCTATAACCTTTCATAGTTTCTGGCTGTACTTTTTGCTGAATAGAAGTCCACATGTTAGCGCATCTTTCTGAATACTCAAACATCTCTTCTCAATAAAATTTGTCTCTCTAATTGGTCTGTAAGTAACCATAATGTATTACCAGTTCTTTTCATGGTATATGAGGCAGGAGGTATGCTTTCAGTTTACTGTATGAAACCTTTTTACCATTCCTTTAAAGCCATGCTGATGTTAAAGCTTGAGGATCTGGACATCACTTTGGGCTGTAGGCATTTTCATATTTGTGAAGTCTTCTTGACAGGATGCAGAAAGTTTCTTATAGCTAAGAAACCATTTAGAGAAACTTATCAGAAGGGAGATGCATGGCAGCCGCTCTGTAGATGGACTGAGGACGTTTTTTGTGCGCATTATTAACACAGAGCTTTGAATTTCTTGTGCTTTGGATTTCTTCTGCACGTAAACCTTCCAGTTTTGGTAATATAATGGCAGCAACACGATACGGTCATGGGAACTGAATTAGTTCTCTGCCTGCATTGGTATGCTGGCACACCAGAGCTGGAGGATACACCTTTAAATGCTGATTTTGCATTGGGAGTTAACAATTTCAAATACATAATCAGTCTACTTATTTATGTGGCTTTACCTAAAAGAGGTAATCAGTTAAAAATGTGTTCCCCAGTATGTGTCTGAAACCAGCAAACAGTCAATTATGTATTTGCTTGTTTCTACAAAGATGGTTTTTGACAGATACCGAAAGGCTGCTTTGCATCTGTGGAACAGAGACCAAAATGCAGTGTTGCAAACCTGTAGATTACCTTCCTCAGTAAAGAATAATTTTCCCTTGGGAAAGTAAACACGCAACGGAAGGCATCTTTTTGTAATCCATGTGTATTAAAAAGCACTTATAAAACTATAGCTCATAAATGTTGTACTGTAACTATCTAGACAAATATTTTAAAATTATCCATCACATATCAAAACAATTGGAAAAATGTTTGGAGCAAGTTGTAATGCCCCTCAGTACACGTTTCACACATCATTAATACATTCTCTACAATCATACCAATCAGGAGGCATGAAGCATTCAATCTTACCATAATGTAACCCTTATTTTATTTATGTAATGCAGATATTATTTTTTTAAATATGGTGTACCAGGGCTAAATATGTAAAAATCTAACAAAAAGTCCAGTTCTGTCTCTGGCAAAGCAAAAGGGAATCTAAGCCAATGAAAGACTTTTGAAATTGGTAATTTAATGTTACTGTAATTTTATTTTCTTTTTATAATAAATACTGTTTTAAAAATAATATCTTATTGTTGTAATGATCAGCTTTCCCTTCCCCTTCCCCTGAAAATATTTTTTTTTTTCAGGATGAATTGCTCAAGGCAAAGCACTCAAGACTATTATATTACTTGATTCATATTGCATGCTTTCTTAAAGGCAAGGCTACTGTCATGCCAGAAATGGCTAATGAGAACTGTCTGATACGGACATAGGTAGTAACAAAGTGAAAAATTCAATTTGTATCCTGTTAGAACAAACCTAGTTTGAGAAGACTTGTGCTGGGCTGTTTCCCAAATCTTGCTTGATTAAAAAGATAAATTTATCTATTTAATATCCACTTGTTGTTATATCCATCTGTTCTAGCAAGGTGGCTCTAAAATTATTGGTTCACAGACTACTCACCGTACAAGCACCAAAAATAATTACTGGAACTCAAAATTCCATACCATAAGTATGGTAGTTTGTATTAGGAGATCTTATACTGTCATTTGCCTCCTGCCACATCCAAGATTTAATCTGAGCTGTTGTTTACTTGCTGTGTTTGTACTGAACTAGGGAAACTAGCTGCAGCTGTTGGCAGAAGCTTGGCTTGGCTTTTATAGCTGCTAATATGTTTGATGATACCAACGTCTGTACATCTTTCGAATCTAGTGTTTCGGCTGTGCTGGAAACCTGCTCATTGATACCAAGTGACAGGAGACAGAAAACTGCATTGAAACTATAGAGAAATGAAATAAGAACTTCATTTTTATTGTTCAATACCAGGCAGTTCATTAGCTCTGTGAATATTTGATCCTGTGTGAATGAAGATTTAAATGGCTTGATCAAAAGATATTTACTATTGTTTCTGACATCTCAATGGTATTCATGTACTGATGGGTCACCTGAGCAGTTCTTAATCTCTAACCTATCTATTGTCTCAGAAAATTGATGTAGGAACACATTTTTCCATTGTGAGATTATGAAACTGAAAAGTGGAGAGACTAAGCAAGAAAGATCACAAAGGGTTTAAGCAGCTACCTGCCTCTTCAGTTGTCTGAACTCAAAAGTGCAATTGGTGCTGCATAGCCATGGAGCTTCTTGAAGTATGTGGGTATGTAATTCTCAAATTGCCAGGAAAGTTCTTGTGGGACTTAATGGAGAGATTGGCATATATAAACATCCACATTGGTGTGTAGCCAATGACTTCTGGTTGGGTTATTTCTTGCATTGTTGTATGCTGAAGTTTCTTGAGAAGAACAGGGAGAAAAGGAAGGCTTTAGAAATATTCACTTGTGGCATCTACTGGTAGAATTAGCATCAGGGAATAGTCAGGATGCCTGCATGTAAAACAGCTTAGGAATATTCTCCAACTTCTCTGTCTTAAAAAGGTGTAGGACTTTATTCCTACTGCCTGACAGCTTAAATTGTTCAAATCTGAGAATGGAGGCAGGGCACTGCCTGCAGAGTGTCTTCTGTTTGTGGATTTGCAATAGCAAATCGCAGCCGTGTGGCCCTTCCTCTTGATATTTGAAGCTAAATGGACTCATAACCAACTTATGGGACACAGAATAACCAACCTGGTGTCATTACATGGTTGACCTCTATCCCACCTTTTCATCTGTATCACTCAATAGACTCCTTTTATGCATTTTATGAGCATACTTTGCTTGGAACATCTTCGTTAACAGCTTATTACCTTCCTGCTGAAACAGTTTTACCCTATGACCAAGGAAAAAACTGTTGGACCATCCACTGTGCAGTTTCTGCATCTTATTGCTTACTCAAAAAAAGGAAAGGCAAAGGCAGACTTTGGCAAAATCCCAGTAAGGCAATACCCTTTTTGTGATTTCATTATAGCTTTTTTTTATGAGAGACCATGTAGTTTTCTCCACAGGGGCAGAGAGTTCAGCAAAGGGAAATGTAATAATACAGGAAAGGAGTTGGATGTTGACAGGAAAAATGAAGGAAACCAGTAGCTACACAGATAAATACCAGAACATATTGCAAGTGGTCAAAGCCACAGAAGTAATGGGAACAATCTCATTTTATTTCATACAGAGCCATATTTCTATAGGAAGACACATGGAGTTCCTGTTATGTTCAATTTAAAAAGAATAAACTAAAATGTCAGCCCCCCTGTGCAGTTTGCATATTTCTAAAGACTGTTGAGCAGATATGAAGAACTGTTTATTCCAGTGCCTCTTATTCCTGTTTTTTTGCTAAATCTGAGCTCTCTGGGGCAATGAAACTAAGTGCAAAACACCAAACTAATTTTGGACTCTGAAGCTGATTAGCAGGATAGGACTGAGAAAATGTTGGTGGATATTTGGAACAGCTAAAATTGTAAGCAGAGTTTAGGATGGTTCCTGTAAGTGGTATAATATGTGTTCATTAGGTAACATGGGTGCACAGTTTACATGTGATTCTACATGACCCAGAGACAGTAACTCTCTGGACATGCTTCAAAAGTGTATGAGATTGATCTTTTTTAAATTCTTTGTGCAATTGTGGATGAAGAGGAACTCAGTTATTTTAAAGAAGTTTTATGTTTTTGTTAGTTCACTAAACATATAATGAGTTAGGCATCTGTAATTATTTTCACATCTAAATAGTAATTTCCAGTAACAAAGCAAACTACTGTTTTTGCAAACTTGTCTAAATCTTAGTACAAGAGCAGATTTTCATGTCAATTGTTGTGGTGTAAATGTGATGTCACTTAAGAAAAGTAGGTGGAGGTACACTGGACAAAAGTATCCACCTAGCATAGTAGGAAAATCCAGACCTGGATTTTGCTATACATTTTGGCTTGTTAGCCTCACAATGATACTCAGCTTTGAATGTGTCATACTAGTTTTGTTCAAATACTGTTGAGTTACTTTGCATAAAAGTGCAAAGAATCGAATCTGGGGAAATGTGGCAATGGTCATGGCAGGGCTTTATCAGTTATAAAACAGCCACAGCAAACCCTGAAAATTTCCATGCAGTTTTTACAAATAAATTTATTTAATTTTAATCTCCCCTTTTTGTTACAAGCTGGAGAGATATAATTACAAAATGTAATTGGTATGATAAGAGAAATGTTACTATTTGTCTGAAAAATATCTAAATCAAACCTTCTCCAGCCAAATTGGAAAACATAGGTAATATATTTAAGTTTTAGCATTTATTTTGGAATAGCAAGTCTGACAAAGAATAATATACAGCTTGATCTCAAAATTGGAAAAGCTGCAGACAAGAATAGGAAAATGAAATTAGTTTTTCAAAGAGATGTATGCAGACGCACACAGAAAAGTAGGACTCATGAAATGCTAACGTGTATAATATGGGGGGTTATGACTGTTCCCACCCTCCACCCTGCACAGGAAAGTGCCTGGGTTTTGTATTTATTTATTTATTTACGTAATCAGAAGCTCCACAGCTCTGAGTCTATTACCAAAATGAATGGATTCAATATCTGCTCAATGATGTGTTCAAAATGAAAGCAACATCATTAAATGTCAGAGATGTTATCAGCACATTTTAGTTCTTACCAGAATAAAACAGGCATTATCTCACCAGGTGCTTGCAGGACTTACTTGCTATTCCCTGTCTTTAGGTGATGGCGACTGTGCCCAGAAGGCAGCAGGCAGTGCTTGTAATGTGCATGGTGGTGAGGACCCCAGTGGGGAACTCACGCAGATACAGCTGCAGCGCGCACACAGATTTTGCTGCTGCTGCTGCAGACCTGGGATTGTGGTTGTTAATGCTCGTATCCTGCTGGCTGGCTATTTAAACCTGCATTCTGTGATGCTTCTACAATTGCAGGCCATTAGTTTCCTGAGCCTTTTTCCCCCTTTCTCCACTGGTATAATAAGGGAGTGAATGTGACGGCCTGTTAGCTGAGCAAGAGTGCTGACTTGTAGCCCTGTAACCATATTCAACAAGGGAATGTTCTAACCTTCATCTCCTGGAAGTCTCCTATCTGTTAGATGCCTGGAGCTATTACCCACTAAAGGACTTCACATTTCTGAATACTTAAACTGAAAGAAACAGATATGGGAGAAACTACATAAATCCATTATTGCAGCAGGAATATCTTTCTGCTTCAGGCAGAGAAGATAAATTGCCACCAAAGTGATACAAAGTTGGTTTGATTATTTCATTGGATCAAATATATTATGCTGTCTTGAAATCTCTTTGCTTTCAAGTCAAAGTTAAAGAATTTTACCATAACCATATTAGACATTATCATTTGCATATTTTTCATCTCAAAAGAGACTTTTGAAGTTATGTAATGCTTAAGTATTTAATTGTTCTTCACATCACTGAAATACCAAATTATATCCAGAAACAGAGAGGATTCTCTTGCTAGATAGCAGTGATTGACTCTATCTGACAAGAACAGAATTCTTGTGTCAGGAAAAGAAACAGCACTGAGGAAGTAACTCAGGGAACACCAGCTCTTATTTTGTTCAACACTGGGATCTGGGCATTCGTTCTGTTTGCAACTAAGAATGCCAATGTTTTAAAACATCCATTGAGCTAATCTGTAAGATTGCAACTGTGCCATACTTGTTCAAAAAAGAAGGCCTGCTTCTGTGTTGATTTCTTTTGCATATTCTATCAGTGATTATCTTGATTTAATTGCAATGCAGACCAAGTAATTGGCAACTTTTCACAGCCTGGAGCTATGGGGGAAGTGTGGAACATTTATAAATGAAATTCTTCCCACTAAAATTTGCCAAGTACAGTTTTGAGCTCTTTTTAACTACGCAGGGGTTTTTTATTAAAAAAAAATGGGTAATTTCTGAAATCCTTACTACTTTCCAGATTAATTCTCTTCTCCAGCAAAATTTCTCTCTTCCTTCCTCATTTTACTTTATGCAGACCTGCCCAGCAATCAGAAAGTGTGCTGTTTCATTTGCAGTTAATTCAGCTCTTTCTAGCCATTTTACCACTGATGTTATAGATGAGGTCACATATTGTGGGTGTGGGAACTATGTGAGGTGCATGTACCAAGAAAATGTTATCTGATGCCACTGTGTCAGGAAGAGTTAAATCTTTTTGACAATTCAATGGTTCCCTTCGGGTTTGCACAAATGGCACCTGTTGTTGAAGTCAATAGAGCTTACAATTTAATTTCATCTGCCTGCAAACATTCTCTCTCATTAGGGGGTGAAATGATGATAGAATTCACTGAGGCATGCAGTTTCACTTTCTACAGGGCAATACGTAAGTACAGTCATCATTTTCAGTGAAGGGAGGCACAATTATCTTGGAAACTGATTGTAAAGAAGAAAGGGAAAAAAAAATCTTGGAAAAACATCATAAAAAGTCAGCCTCACTACATTTTTCCGCCGATGCCAATTTGCAATCTAATTATTATGTTTAACACGATTTGAAAACGTGGTAGTCAGAAAAAAAGGGACTAGTAATACACTTTTTCATCTATTTCAAAATGAGCTCATCAGTTTTGGACAACAGGTACATGTAAATAAATGTCTTGGTGGGGATCAGGGGTTAATCCACACCAAACTTAATTTATTCATGTTGAAAATACCTGCTTCTACTTGCTGCACCTCTTCAGGTGAATTAACTGGCCGTATAATGTGTTTCCTATATTTTAGTGCAAAGGGTGTGAACTTAACAGCATATTAAGTTAATGGGGCCTAGCATTCCCTTGGAAACTTCTCTATCTCACATTAAACGGACAAACTTCCAGTTGGTATCCCACAGTGCTTTGCATCCTGCTAGGACTAACTGATCCATTTGTCAATGTGCCTCAGCTGCTTCTGTGCCAGGCTGCTGTATGTCATCACCTTGCACAACTGTTCGGCTGCAGCAAGATCTGAGTCATTCTCCTGCAGCCTGAACCATCATGGTGTAGGGTACTGCCTGAGAGCGGGCACACTCACATCCACTTTGCATGCACCTACCTGAAGCAGTGCTGGCATCGTTTGCTAAGGCAGTGCTTTCAAGGATATATCAGAAAAAGAATAGATATAAAACTACCACTAAAGAAGCAGGGAAGGTGTTCAAACCCCAGCTGCAAAGCACAGTCAAAAGCAAAAAGGTGGAATCAGCTTAGAAGTAATTGAGGAAAGCTATGGCCCCTATGGCAGAGCTAGTGTCATCTACCTTTGTCCTTTCAGCAACAGCACAGTATTTTGTTCTGGGATGCCATTCTCCATCTGCCACGGACGAAACACAGCATGTCTCTGATAAGGTGGAGCCTGACTCATATGGTGCCTCACAACACAGAAATCTGGCTTGGGCTGTGAAGACCCTGGTGGAAGGAGATAGAAGCATCTACAATGAACAAACTTTCTTCCCCAAGTCATTTTTATTTTAAGAAAGAAATAGAAAGCGATTAAACTGTATGTACCATGTGCTCTCTTCAGATGGATTTGGCAACAGCCTACACACAAAAAAAAAAAAGAAAAAAAAAAGCTACAAGTCTTTTTGAGTGGTTCTCTTCCCCCAGCCTGTTTATTCAAAACAGCAATTGCACTAAGGGAAAACTTGTTTCTGAAGGGGTTGCATGCTCTGTGATCATCTGCCTGTTATGAATCTCCAACTCTTTCATTTCCCTGTTCCCATTACCCTCCTGTTTTCTCTTTTCTTGCTAGCCTCTTCTTGGCCAACGTACCTCTGTCACTCTGCACGTTTCAGATGGCAAACTTCTGTTTTTCCCCTCATCCTTTCCCTTTGGCAGTAAGAGACCTTGCCCTGTGAATGTCCTTGTGGTGTACTTTGAAGCCTAGCCACTACCACAACCACTTGTCTTGCTGCTGCGTGGCCTGCTTGGGTTACAGATGTTGTAGCATTATATATCCCATCCATAATTTATCGCAACCTAACAACCTGATTTCATGGAATTTAATAAAATAGCAAACTGAATAATATATACATTGTCTTGGGGAATATTTTACTGCCTTGTTTGCATGCATATTAATCTAGGTCAAGAATATTAATGTTCTGATTTTTGTGTAAAATTATTTATTTATAATTGATTTCACATATATCTACAATTCTGATGGGTGTCATACCATTTCCACAAATGCTGAAAATCAGAAAGAGTATAAAATCAAATTATACAAAAATAATTGGGTAGTGTTACTGTCAAGTGTCAACACAGCCTTGTCTTACATGTTATTATTACTCAGGTGACCTGTTCCTCAGATGACTAGCTAGTGAAGGTCTTTGGGTGCATTTGGAAGAAAGAGTGTGGAGGTGGAAGCCTGGGAAAGCCTGAGGTACTGAAATTAGTCAGTTCAGGCTTTCTAGTGAGATTACATTTTTTGCAGAGCAGAGCTTTAACAAAAGAAGAGGCAAAAGCTCTACTGTGAATGCACATCCAATTTTGTTTTGCTTCATGGAAGAAAACAGCAAAAGAGAGAGCTTTTCCCGGTGTTGCAAAGTTCCTCTGCTAATGTAGGTGATCTGCATGGCCGGTAGGAAGTATAAATACCTTGGTACCTTTCCTGGCTTGGCTTGTTGAATGGACAGAACAATGCTGGACAAAGAAGAAGTGTGTAAATCAGTACGGATTTATTACTTTTATTTCCTTGTTTAGCATGAAACAGTATTAAACTCTAGACAACAGTAGTTTAAGAAAACAATCATAAATAACCCTCTGGACAATTATCCTTTAGCTGTGAACAACTCTACCCTCAAGCATACTTACATCCCTCTAGAGATGGAAAACACAGGTCGAACCAAAGGTTTCAGCACTTATTAATGAAAGGACAGCACATAAAACTGAAAGTCAGGAGTCAATTTTACTGCTAGGATTACCTTAGATTCATTTTATTTTAATCTTTCTGTACCTTGTCTTAGAGAAAGAGAAAAATGAAATTATATTTTATGTAATAAAAGCTCCAAATATACCTAGGCTCATTGTGCTGTCTTTAAAAAACAGCCTGCAGTCTTAACCCCACCTCTGCCCTGATATATTTGCAATCTAAACAGATATGATAGGTAAAGCCCTGGGGACTGGGATAATGATAAAGCAAGCCAAGAAGATGAAGTAACCTGCCTAAAGTTAAATGGCAGTGTTTGTAGAAGAACTAGGCGCAGAATTAAGCCTTTAGATGCTCTTGGCATGAGCAAATGCCTAGAAGTGTAGGAGTTACCATGCTTTAATGAATTACTACCCATCAACCAAGCTACAGTATTTCTGTGCAATGTACTTTTCCCTCTCACTATACGACATGTGATGCAAAAAATGTATATGTTCACATAATCTGATTAGATGGTTAAGATTTTTAAAACAAGTGAGATCCATGAATAAAAATGTGGCACCTAATCAGCAAAGCTCCCCCCCTTCCTTGTTTTTTCTTCACACACACTCACACACACACGCGCGCATGCCCTCCCCACCTCCCCCAGCCCTGTTCTAAGATTACTGACATTTGTGGATATCATGTACTGAAAGCAGCAGGGATCTGCATTGCAGATAGGCACTCCTGCAGTGCTAATCTGGGAGCAAGATTTCCTCCAGTGTCATTACCAACCATCCACGCATTACTAAGAAAGTAGAAGAATAGCATGAGGTGAGAGATGCTCAATTTTGCTACTAAGCTTGCAGAATATTTGGAAGGAAAGGACACTGAGGTAATCTTCCCTGGAGGATCATATTTACTAGTTGTTTGTAGTGCATTAAAATTGATGGTTTGTAAACTCTCCATTTATTGTACTTAATACCTAGAAAAGTCATGTACACACAGTCTAACTTTAATAATTGTATTAGTCTATGATCTTTTCATACTCCAACTAAAGTACAGTATTTGTCCCCCACCTATCCTCTGAGTGCTTTGCTAGCTACGAAATTAGTATAGACAGCAGGTGGCCTAAAGAAAATGCAAAACAACAGCTGATCCGAGTCGGAGCAGACTGTGGATCCCTGAAATGGAACAGGAGATACAGGCTCTATTATAGTGCCTGCTCAGTTAGGAGCCTCCCCCATCAGCACTCAGATCCGGCCCTCAATAGCAGGGGGCTTCTCAGATCTAACTCAGCACACATTACTGAGTTTACTTTGACTCCTTCCCCCACTCTTGGTTTAAAGAGTAACAAGATTTTGGGGCCTGGTTTCATAGATTATGTGACTTATACCTTACTGTTAGTGTTGATGGCCTTTGTTGCCCAGAAGACAGTTTCTGGGGGCAGACTGTACAGAGTTGAGATGTGTGTGTGATACTGAATGCTGGCAAGACTGTATTCAGAGAAGCTGTAAGAGCCCTGCTCCCGCTGCATCTGGAAACCCTGATTAAAAAAAAATGATTGCATGAAACAGGAGAAAAAGCCCCACCTAGGGAAGGTGCTTATTTGTGCTTGCTGTCAGTGAGAGCAGAACTGGGAGGACTTATTTTTTAGAAAGGCCAGTTTGGCCAGAGTTGGCAATTTGTTTCATTATCTCTGTAGCAGGCTCAGCAAAATGGAAATGAACCCGAGGAAATGAAACTCTGTAGTTTTATCAAAAGCTGATCTTAACTTGAGATCTAGGGAGGTGCAGTTAAAGACAGGGCATGACTAAGGGATAGCGTCAAGAAGGAAAATTTGGATGTGGTTTGGAGAGAGCTGGACCTTTGAAAAGGGACGAAGAAGTTTAGATTCAAATTTTTCTTTTTGTAAACACGGTCTGTAAAAATGGTCCAAGGCATGTTGGTATTTCCCTGAGCAGAGGGCAAATAGGGTGTTCAGCACATACACATGGAAAACCAGTCATACCCATTTAATATTATATGTAAAATCTGTATTAACTGACACTTTAGTCCCAGCTTGCCAATCTTTATACAATTTACCTATGCACCTAGGGTGAAAAGCTGAGGGTATTGGAATGGCAGTGGGTATAAGTAGCTGGGCATATCTGGGAATCAAGTAAAGCCTAGTTTCTAGATAAATTTGCAGAACAAGATCATAGCATCTATAGGTGTATCTTATCTAATGCATGTGGTGAAACTGCATGGTGATAGCAATACTCACAGGCTGGTTTGCAAAACTCATCCTGAAGACCTTTCACTTGTGACATCTGTGCTGTTGGTCTGGAAGCTAGTTCAAGTGCATTTGGGCATGTGGTAGCCACATTTTCTCAAAGTACTGTGGCTGTACCCTGCCACCTCAAGCTCCTCGGTTCAATAAATTCTGTACACATTCAAAAGCAGAACTGTGAAATTCTTTATTCTGGTGCAACGATTTGTATTTAGGTATAATGTAATTATATTAATGTATTATAACTATGTAAAAATAATTAATGTAATCACACTCTTAGTGGAACACATGGCAATTTGACTTCATATACCAATAATATAACACTCTTAAATACAAAATGCCTGTAATTTTGGCATACCATAAATGCGCAGCTTTATTATGCTTTCTTCGATATCTTTGGTGTTCTTCCATCAAAATTTCAGCAAATCCAGAGGTCATGAAATAACTAATTTCCCACTGTAAATGTACAGACACCAAAGTATAGCTATAGCATCAAAAGTTGTGCAGCAAATATTGTCAGGGTAAATTAATGATTTTAACATCCCCATGGATTTTGGGAAATATTTTAAAATTTGTTACTCATCAAAGAATTTAATAACTTTAATATGTCACATTTCTTGAAAAGCAAACTTGACTATGACTATCCCACATTACTTTTCTCCAAATCAGTCTAATCTAAGATCAAAATTTGATCTTTCATTATAGTAAAATATTATTTTTCAAGACATCAGAATACACTCCAAGTCACTTAGTTTATGTTTTATCTGTTTTGGATAAGGTTGTGAACGTGGAAGGGAATGTGTTCATGGAATGTAAAAGAGGTGTCCCTGTCCAGAAAGTGATATACAGAGGGATGCTGGTAGGCAGTATGCTGTTCGTACTGGGGTGATTATGTTGGAGTCAGTGTAATTTTATCACAGCTGGACTTCTAGAAGGGGAGGATTGTGTGTCTGTGTTTGCATCCTCACCTAAGGATACTTTTATCTCCTTGGAATTCAGGTTAAATGCCTATATTGTTTCAGGTGAGGACTAGTTAAAAGTACTTACCGAATTGTGGTGAATTAAGTAATCATTAGCCATACAAGTAGCGTAGATGGAGTATAGACTTTCAAAGCTATCTGGTTGCTTTGCTTCAAAAGGAATTAGATGCCTTAATTTTTTTGAGAAGCCACTGCATGTTAAGATCACGAAAAATCAGGACCTGCTTTGCAGAACAAAGTAGGTAACCTCTATTTTAATGGACTTCAGCTAGACCACAAAAAGTCATGTCGCCTCAGATTCTAATTTCTTCAGGCCAGGCTGAAAAAAACCTGTTCAACAATCTGCTTAAACTAAGTTCCAAAAAACTTGTCTATTTCAGTCAACTGAACTTCTACTGTCGGTTCTTTATCCGACTGTAGTCTTTTGATTCATGTCTCAAGTGTTCTTCACCACCTTAATGTTATAGTTGGTCTATGTGCCAACGATCAGGATGAACTTTTGCAGAAGGCATTGGGTTTAAAGAGTTCAAAGAGCTTGCAATTTAATTAAGATTTTGACACTGAATATTTCCTAAGTTTGCTAGAATGGACATTCATGCTTATCAATTTCAAAGACAGTTTCTGTGAAGTTTGCCATGAAAACTACAGCAGAAAAATCTTCATTCACAAGGTGCTGAAAAAACTTTGTAGGTTCAGCTGTGTCTGTTGGGGCAAACTAGATTCATGAAGCAGCTGTGTGCTTGGAATAGAGAATAGGCTGGTAGCTGAAATTACCAACTGCCTAGTGAAAATATTTTTTTAGTAAGTTGTTGAAACTCCTAGATTTGTCTGTTCTATTAAGAACACATATTGTACCTATGGTTTGCAAAATTAGAACAAGACATGGCTATATTGGGTTGTGCTACTGCTGCTTCTTGAGTCTGTTTCAGTCAATGTCTCAGAGGGCAACTGTCCTCAAAGGGAAAAAAGTTACCATAAATTCTACCAATTAGGGAGCTGCAGTGCCTTCCCCTTGAGTGCTAGATAATTGGGCAGGTGAAAACAGTATGGTGCCATCAAATGAAGGCACATTTGAATCATCCTGAGCCTTTGTTCACCAGCTCACATAGGATCTTTTCAAAACACAATTGCCTTAAAGATTGGCTCAATTTTCAATAATCCTGCATTTGTTAAGGGGAAAAAAGAATCTCTGTGTGGGAAAATATTGTATCTAACAGATACTAAGTTGAGGTAAATAAGGTAAAATAGAACTGGAGAATTTTAAGGTAGCTGAGTAAGATTGCTTATTTCCTAAAGATGAAGGTTACAGGCCTTCTCCTCAATCATGAGTGGTAGGTTCTCATTTTTTTTTATCTCAGTTCCTACAAATCATGATAGCTGAGAAATGACCATAAAAGCAATCTCCCATCTTTTCTACCTTTTTTTTCCCCTGTAGTTAGCTGTCATGGTTTAACCTCAGCTGGTCATTAAGCACCAGCGAGCTGCTCGCTCACTCCCTCCTCACCCTGAGGGATGGGGAGGAGAGTTGGAAAGGAATGTAAAATTTGAGGATTGATATAAGAACAATTTAATAATTGAAAAAGAATAAAACTGAAAGAGCAATAATAACAATGATGACAATAACAGTTATAATGAAAAGGGGGAGGGACAGAATAAAATCCAGAGGGAAAGAAAGAAAGGAACACGTGGTGCACAGTGCAACTGCTCAGCGCCCGCTGGCCGATGCCCAGCCAGTCCCTGAGCAATGACCTGCCCTCCCCAGCCAACACCCCAGGTATATATACACCAGGCATGGCATCCCATGCCAAACCTCTTTGGCTAGTTTGGGTCAGCTGTCCTGGCTGTCGTTCGTCTGTCCGTCTCCGTTCCCCCCACCCCCATTCCTTGTGCCCCTCCAGTCTTTTTGCTAGCAAGGTGTGAGGAACTGGAAATTCTCATGTCAAAGCCAAAACAGAGCGCCACACTACACTAGCTTCTAAGAAGATAATTAAGTCCATCCCAGCTGAAACCAGCACATTATGTTACAGGTAGGTTTGAGATTTCGAAACTTTTCCCTAATTTTGTGCCTCTTTTTCAGAGCTGCACGTGTGTTTGTGGCTGTGTACACATATACTGAAGCTTATGTAAGTTTGCACCTCTTGATTTTTCACAAGTACAATATACAGTGCAAAATAGACTTCACTTCCTCGTCTAAACCCAGGAAATTCAGATGTTTATTGCAGTTGTGTATTGTATGGTCTCTTAAATCTCTCTAAAGCAGTGATCTGTTCAGTGTGTCTTTAATGAATTATTTCAACAGCAAGACAAACTGCTTATCCCAACCTGAAGTTCACAGGTTGAATATCTTACTTAGCAGTCAACTTAGAGCTGTTATTTCTTTGATCGTTTCCCATATGGCTACACAAATCCTATTAGCTTTCAGTAGTTTTATTTCAGAGACCCAAGAATCTACAACCAACTCTCCACCTTAAACTTGAAACATATTAGTTTGAAATAACATGTATGCAATGAAATATTAAAAGGAAATATAAACAAAACTGTTCTCAATCAAGATATTTTCCCTTGGAATACAATAGATCTTGCACACTTATGCAAAATTCTCCTATTTACATATACAGTTATCTTCATTTAGTTTCTGTGTATCAAGAAAAGCTTAGTTCTTAATATCCTGAAATCATACCAGGGTACAGAACAGGTTCCATTATTCAAATTCTTAACTTTTCAAGATGTTTTTTTAGTTTCTTTTGCAATCTAAGATTATCCATGACCGGACTCCTCCAGCTCTTGTTGGCCTCAACTTGGGTGCTTTGTAACCTCTGTGTATTTGATTGAATATTGTGATCATGTGATGAACAGACATTTTTCAAGTTTTCTTTCTTGGCTTTATGTGTTTCTTTTATGCTGAAATTGGTCAGAAATATACCTTTAGTTCAGTTGTACTTCAGGGTGATCCAAAATGGATTTAAAAATAAAACGGAAAAGTTTTATGGTTTTGTTTTTATGTTTTGGGTTTGGTTTTATATTTATTTTCCATCTAATGAATACTTTCTATCTAATGAAAAGATATAACAGAAACTTAAAGGTAAATTATATTTTCTATTTATTCCTTTGAAAATATAGTACATCAAATACTATTTTTCCCATATTGCTTCAAAATCTCTTTGGAGGAATGAAGCAACTGCTTTCTTAGCCTTTTAAGATGGAGCTGAATGCTTCTAGAATATTTTTAAACATTTGAGTCATGTTAAAGATACCACATACGAATCAAGGAGATAGTCTGGTTATGAACTGCTTCTTCTCCCTGTGTTTGGTACTTTTTTTGGCATTTAAAATAAATTTTTCTGGAGCTATTTATGTAAATGTGATCTGAAACTACCATAGGGATGCAACACATGTAATATTGATACTGCAATTTCTCCTGATAAATGGCTCTCCATACTAGTGTGATTAAACTATATGAGCTTGCAAATCATTGTCTTTTGACCAAAGGCTGAATGACAATATTCTTAAAATCTGCTGTTGACATTGAAGAAATTAACTGGTGAGTGGGATTGTGATAATATCTTGAATTGTGCAACTAACCTCTGGAACCTCCCCAAAATCTAGATGTTGAAGTATAAAGGAAAAACTAGCAATAATCTTTGCATGTATTAGCTTGGCAAACAGCACACTGCATGAGAAAGTAGGCATTTGAGGCAAAATATGTGAGTGCTACTCAAACCTACTAATTGTATAAAATGGGGATATTAGAGGAACAGAGGCTACTGTTAGATGTGTGCACAGAACAGCAGTCTGTACATGTGTGTGTGAATCTGTTTGCTGAAGTAAATGGTTTTGGGTTTGTTTCTTCCTCTTGAAGCAGCTTGAATCTTAATACTGCTGTGTTAAATCACTTTGGGTAACTGGAACTCCCTTTCTGAGAACTTCAGGAATGTGATGCTGATAAAGGTATGAGCTGCCCTGCTGTTGGGATGAGAAACTATTGACACTCTACCAACATACCTATAAAAAATGAACGTTGCTGGATCTTACATTCTTTTTCCCAGACTCCCCCCCCCCCCCCCAAAAAAAAAAAAAAAAAAAAAAAAAAAAAAAGCTCATAGGCTTTGAAAGTTTTTAGGTAATATCTAACAAATACACGATCAAATTAATACTTTTCAAGGGTCTGAAGAGACATTCATTGTGCACTATGCTTAAATAAGATCTTCTCAATCCTTTGTTTAGATGGGTTTTCAGTAATTAAAGGATATAAGAATTTTATTTGGATCCAACATCCTCCATTTGTAATTATCCTCCTGAAGTCCCTTTGTAATTATTCTTTTTAAATGATCCTTTACATTAGCATATTCAATCTAAATTGTTTAATTAGATGATAGTTTACTCAAATTACAGATGCATAAGTTTTTTGTATAACAGTAAAAAAATAGAGAGCTTTTGAGCTTGTGATATGCTAAGAAGAAAAAAAAAAGTGTTGTACTGTTGTTAACGGCTAATTCAAATTTACTCTTTTAAAGTCCCTATTCTATTTACCCTAAGTAGAAACAAATCCTGTGCTATTATTTAGATGACTCCTTGGTACAATGGGATTCAATCTTTTAAACACATGGCTGGGAAGCTGTGCAAATTAATATTCTTTAGGTCAGGGTGAATGCACTGGAAAAGCTCAGTGTAATATAGAGACATAATATATGCATATCTATATAAAAGAAAAGATCTCTCACAGCTGTTCAACATTCATGGTATCAGAGTCTTCAGGATGATCTAAAACTATCTGCTAACCCATATTTCATGATTGGTGATATCCTCAAATTCTTTTAGTTATTCTTCGTAACAGCCAGTCAAATTCTCACCCTCAGACAATCCAGATACTAACATCTGACTGACCCTGCCAGTTGTCTGTTGTTACAAGTACAGGGGTTTTGAGGTTGAAAGGATGAAGATAAGAAGCTTTTGTTTTTCACAATGAAACCACTTAAATTAACCATTACTATTTGATAGTTACCTAGTCTCCCAGAGTGATAAGGTAATGTGTTTACACCACAAACTGCTGTGTAATGTTAGTAGTAAAGTAAGCACTATCTTCTTTCTGTTGATTTCTAACTGTCAGCTGTTGCTATGAGGTCAGTGACAAAGAAATACCATGAAAAGGTGTCTGACAAAAGTTAATATGTTGTTGTAAAATACTGCACATCTCACTGGCAAAATGATAATACAAGACACAGTTCAGCTGGTAGTATGACCCTTGTTACAGCCATCTGGAAGCTCTTCAGTCTTGCAACAGCTTGACCCTGTGCAGTAGCTAAACAGCACAGTCTTTTGCTCACTCCCTCCACCCTGGTGCCATTGGGGAGATAATAGAAAAAGCAAAAGCAAGAAGGCTTGTGGTTTGAAAGAAAGTCGGTTTAGTAGTTGAAGCAAAGCTGAGTATGCAAGTAAAGCAAAATAAGATTTATTTTTTTTTCCCCATTGGTAGGCAGATGTTTATCTTCTTCCTGGAAAGCAGGGTCTTAGCATGCTGTAACGGTCACTGGGGAAAACCAATGCCACAACCATGAATGTCTGCAGTTCCTGCTCCTTCCCCCCAGCTTTTATTGCTGACCATGATGTCACATGGTACGAAGTGTCCCTTTGATCAGTTTGGGTGAACTCTCCTGGCTGTTTCAGCTCCCACCTTTTTGCCCACTCACAGCCTACTCACTGGAGGGGGCAGAGTGGAAAAAAGAGAAAAGCGGAATGCTGTGCAGGCATTGTTCAGCAACAAATACTGGTGTGTTATCAACACCATTTTAGTCACAAACCCAAAACACAGCAGCATAAAAATTCCTACAAAGAAAATCAGCTTCACCCCAGCCAGACTCAGTCAGCTGCTAATGATTTCAGAGAATATAAATCAATTACTTGGTTTGGATCACAATACTATATGGACAATTTGTGAGTTTTCTACTACATGATGTCACTAATGAATGCCCACCAGCATTCAAATAGAAAGATGGCACCTAGTCAAACAATGTGGAAGAGTGGAAGACACATAAAAAACACAAATATGAAACATTATGTACTAGGAGAGTAGCTAGACAATTTCCAGAAAGCTTGTTACAAGGTGCCCACATGAATCTTAAAAAGAATAACATTTTTGAAGATTTGGTTTAGGTCTAAGGAAAAGTGCTTCCTGTGACAATAAGGCACAGTGCCTCTTATTAAAGTGGTACCAGCTGTTGCTTATTACCATACAACTGCTGGGTGAAAACAAAGTCAAGACTGAAATCTTCAGGTGAATACCCAGCGAGGAAGTAGCTCAGATCTTCTTGAACTGAAATTGTGTTGGTTATTTTGTGTTCTTCAACATCTCAGCCTAACTTCTCAGGGGAAAAAGAGGAGAGTGAGGAAGACACAGAGTCAGAGTAAAGGTTCTTATAGATGAAGGGACAGTAATGATCTAAAGACACTGCAAAAGGGGATTAAACCATACTTCTGCTATCAAAGACTAGGAAGTCTAGCTTTCCCAGTCCAACTGTGGTATTACTGTTGTTGATCAGCAGCTGCTGCTGCTGCTGCCAGGTATGTGAAATCCTTCATATTCTGCTGTTTCCTGCCCTATCATGAAACGAAGAGTTCCTGTTGTGTGTGCACTACAAGCTCTGGAACACTTCTTGCTACTCCCTTCTCTTGAGCTTAGTCTTTTTTCTTTGTTTTGCCCAACAGATCCAATATAAGTAAAAAATCATGATAAGAAAAAGGGAATGATGGAAATGCTTGGCACATATCTGCTGTTGGTGGCAAAGTTGGTAAGCTTACACTCAAGAGACAGGAGGGACATCTTAATGGTTTCCATCTGGATTTAAGATATCTTTGATGCACAGTAGAGAACACTGTAGCAAAAGAAGCAGCACTGAAAAAATCCTGGTACAGTGTTCTGGGTGAATAGTGGGCTCTCAAAGGCAGAAGCAGGGTACATGCAAACATCCTTCCTATGCCTACAGACAAATTCTCCTTCAGATTTTCGCTGATCTGGAGAGAGTTTAGAACTTTGTTATAGGCTTTTTCATATATAAGTCTTATTTTTCCTAGGGTGCCAAAACCAGAAGCACACACTCTCCCTCTAACAAAAGTGGTGTTGGATTTAACTAGATGTTTATAAAGCATGCTGAGCATGAAAGTAAATGTGAAAATTCCTTTATGCGAATTAGATTAACCTGTTGTCATGGTTTAACCATAGCCGGCAACCAAGCAGCACACAGCTGCTAGCTCACTCACCCTCACCCATAGGAATGGGGAGGAGAATTGGAAAGGAATGTAAAACTTGAGGGTTGAGATAAGAACAGTTTAATAAGTAAAGGAAAAGCCACACATGCAAGCAAAGCAAAGCAAGGAATTCATTCACCACTTCCCACGGGCAGGCGGGTGCTCAGCCATCCCCAGGAAAGCCGGGCTCCATCACACGTGATGGTTATTCAGGAAGACAAACGCCATAATGCCAGAGGTCCCCCCCTTCCTTCTTCCCCTGGTGTATATATACACTCAGCATGATGTTCTATGGTATGGAATACCTCTTTGGCTAGTTCAGGTCATCTGTCCTGGCTGTGTCCCCTTCCAGTTTCCCATGCCCCTCCAGCCCTCTTACTGGCAGGGTGTGAGAAACTGAAGACTTAGTATAAACATCACCCAGCGACAACTAAGAACATCAGTGTGCTGTCAACATTGCTCTCACACCAAAGCCAGAACACAGCACTGCACCAGCTACCAAGAAGAAAATCAACTCTACCCCAGTTGAAACCAGGACACCTGTATTCATTCCTTGCTAGACTTTTCAGAGGCAGTTAAAAAAGAAATTAGAAGTAAGGCTAAAGTTAGCCACCTGCAAAAAACCCTGTAAGTTTTTAAAATATGCATTAAATATCAAACACCCCTTTTTTTCTCTCTACATTCTGCAAGACAAATACTATAAAGGCAATGTATACAAATAGTAGAGAATTATTATTCTTTTCAGATAATGAAATATGTTAAATGTGTGCTGCAGTAATATGTAATCTGCTCTGATATGAAAAAAATCTTCATACAATTTTCATACAAACTTTATGCACAGTTCATTCTTAACTGTAGGGATTCCCTTTCAGAACCATTAAATAAGCAGCTCAGGAATTAAATTAGCCCCCAGCTATCATAAGCAAATAACCTACATGGGAAATTGTGTTATCTAACTGGCCAGTTGATGCTTTGCTTTTTCCAGCTTTAAGAAAGAAATTAAATGGTATGGCAATGTATTACTCTCATTTCCAATCCTCTGGAGCAGATAAACATTATCATGAAACTGGCCAAGGATGAAATTTAAATAAGTAGTGATTGGAGAGAATGACAGGACGACTTTCCAACTTACAAAAACTGACAAATTAGTTTAATTAACTGCAAATTTTGGAGTACAAAGATATGGGGGAATTATTTATTTTGATGTATAATGCATACTCAATATTTCTGTAAACAGATTAGGGTATAGAAACACTGCCACACAATTATTCAAGAAAGAAATAAGAAAAAAATTCTGGAGCCATCTCCATATTTTTCTCCTTTTAAGTTACTGTCACTTTACAGTTCCAGTGTGGATTACAGATTCATTCCATTTCATCTGAGTTCTCTAAAGACCCAAACTGCTTCTCCAGTGCACCTTTAAACAGCCATACAGCATAATTGTGATGATCGTTTAAGCACCCTAGACGCTCATCATGGGTATAAGATTATGAGTCTTATATCATGAACATACTCTTACAGTGTTAATTTCCTTCTGAAAAGTCTGGATTGTGAAAACATAATCTGCCCTGTAAATATAGTACTGAGGGAACAAAACTGGCTGTATGCAGCAGGGCCAGTTGGAAGTTGAATCTGCTGTTTTGTTGCTTGGATTGCAGATTACTTTGACCTCTACAGTTGAAAAAAAATGCTACTGAGACAAGCAGGTATAGTAACAAATGCAGTCAAATTACTTGACTTTGGTTCTTTTAATGTTTTACAATCATAATGGTCTTCTTATCGTGAAATTTTGTGGTTTATAGTATGGAAATAAGTTATTCTGGAATTTAAGAGGTATATAGTGATGGCAGGATAGAATTGTAAATTCAGCATAGGACTCAACAGGAAGTTTCTGAACCCTAACCTAAAACTTTTGGTTTTGTGTCTTTGGACAATTAATTTGCACTCACAGTATGTCCCTGTCTCTGTTTCTGTTACATAAGTGCCTCACATAGACAACATAGTATCAGCTAATTGTTGGCTGCTCACTATTCCTTTGTGTAGAGGTTCTTGCTGCAACTCTGGTCTCTAGCTCCGGTGCATTTTATACCTTCAAAACTGATTTCCTGCTGGGCAGACGTAGGCTTGACAGGTGTGAAGGTAAAACAGTTCTTAAATTTTGGCATAAAATTTTAGGGAAGGTTGATCTTAGCACATGGGCTACTGAGTCAAATGATGTACAAGTGGAAGAAGGGGAGTGGAAGAAGGTATCTTTTTTTTCCCTTTCTAGGTACCAGTGGCTGCGTTTAGCACAAATATTTTAATAGAGAGCATAGATTTTAATTATGACTTTCTTTTTCCAAAACTGAAAAGTTTAGGTCTGACTTGAGAAACAGCAATATCATTAATAGCACAACCCAATGGTGTCAGAGAAGCCTAATTTAACTGTGAGAAGCCTAATTAATAATATCCTTTGTTTCACCCTTGACTTTTCATGTTACACCTGATTTTCTGCGCGCTGAAGTCCTTCCCCTCATGAATTCTGCCTTTTGTACTTCCATGATGACTTTAGAAGTGAAGACTGATTCACATTTCAAAGCTCAGTTTGTCAGGCATTTTTAAAGTGTCTTTAATTTTTTTTTTTTTTTTTTATGCTAAAAGATTTTGAACAAATTTGCCCTGAAGTGCCAAAGCAGAAGCCACCTGACAAAAGGTCTCAGATGTTTGGTCTGGCCTGGATCAGCCTCTGGGCTTGGCTTCCAGCCTGTCTGTCAAGTTAGCTTTGGTGAAGAAGGTGAGTGCATGTCAAAAGCAGAGATAGTACTGGGCAAGGTAGCTCAGTGGCTTCAGCAAGACCTTTGTTGGGTCTAAAAGGCTACCTGTAGGACATGGAAACATTTTGTGGTTTTATTCTACAAGTCAATCACCCAGGGTAAGAAAATAAGTAGCAGTGAAGTAAATGTGAAGGACTACCTGTCTTTTTATCTTTCAATTTACTCAGTTTCAGCAGCTCCAGGTAATGCTGTAAATCAGACAGGGGTGTTGGTCCTTGTGTGAGGTGAAGGGACAAACTGCGGACTCTTTTGTCATGAATACTGCCCAAGAAACACATACTTTAGTTCTGTGCAGGCAAGGGAATGGTGAAGTCAGCATGCATGTTGCAGAGCTGATCAGCTCTTTGGTGCAGAGCCCTTGCTAACTTGTGTTGGCTAAATGAAGGGAAAATGTCGGCTGAAACAGGAAAGCTTGCCACACTTCAGTGTGAGCGCAGGTTAATACTGCATGCTGCCTATTGAATTGTTTCTCTGCTTCTTCTCATGGTTCCAACATGCGCTCAGAGAGGACAGACAAATAGGGTTGTTCAAAGTATGAAGAGCCATGAGATGTGCTGTTAGTAGTCCCCTCAATAAATATTGCTCTGATGCTCGTACATAATAATTTGCTAGTTTGCAGAACTATAGAATACCTTATATTGGAATGGACTCAAAAGTGCCAGTGCATCCAACTCCCTGTTCCTCACAGGACTACCTAAAACTAAACCATATGTCTAAGAACATTGTCCTGACATTGCTTGAACTCTGACAGACTTGGTGCTGTGACCACTTCCCCGGGGAGCCTGTTGCAGTGACCGGCCACCCTGTCTGAAGAAATTTAACAACATGCTTGTTGTCTCTGTTATTTTCAAGGGAACAGGCAGTTGATATGTAACACTAGAAGTGAATATTTTACATTCATATATAGTGGACTCAGCAAAACAAAACCGATGCCAACATCCCTGAAAAAGTCTATTTAATTGTTGACATAGATTTTGTGTTTTAAAGATTCTCAGTGCATTATCTTAGGGTTCTAGGTTAACCATGGTAGACAGCTAAGCACCACACAGCCACTTCCTCACTCCCCCCACCCTCCCAACACCAGTAGGGTGGGGGAAGAGGAGAGGAAGAGTACAAGCATGAAAATTTGTGGGTTGAGACAAAAATTGAATAATTAGCTCAGGAGATTTGGAAGAAGAGAGAAAGAAAACACAACAAAACTAGTCATGCAAAGGCAATCACTCACAACCTCCCATGGGCAAACTGATGCCCACCCATGCATCAGCTAAGGAACTTGGAGTTTTTGCTCCAAAGCAGTGCACATAAGCCTGGAGTAAGCTGAAAAATAAGCAAAATGTTGCTAAGATATTTGGGTGTAAAAAACATGAAAATCCTTTTACTTTTAGTACTAACAGTATGTGCTTATCAAAGATACCTGAATAGAGAGAACAGATTTTAATGTTAATTGGGGGGGAAAAAAGGAAAGAAAATTTCTCCTTAGGTGTGTCTTGAAAAGCAGCAGTAACATTATATGGGTGCACACTGGAAACCTTATTTTGGAACAGAGCTTCTCCATACATACCAAGGATTTCAGTAGGTTATTTCATTTGGCTTACCAAGGGTGAACATACTGTCAGCTAGGGTGTGATTTCAAACTTCTACTGTATTCCCATGACTTTCAGTAAAATTTTTTTTCATGCCTGCTGAGTGCTGTAGCAGAGGATGCAGTGAAGTTAGAGCAAACATCACATGGGATCTCTGTTTACAAGTTCTAAATTATTACTATTCTAGAGTACTTGAAAAAGTCGCAAGACTCTCAGCAGTAAATTCAGCTTTCTCTGTTTATTTCCTGAGACTGGGATTCTTTTACCTACACCAAGCTATGTATGAACCACAAGTGAGCACATTAAGCTTAAGGTTGCTGTTTAGTGCTCAATATTGGTATGTTTCAAAACCCTTTGCAAGTTTCTGTTCTAGCTCCAAGAACAGAGGACAAAGAGGGATGTACCTGAGGCAAACCATGGACATTCATGAAAATATATACGCTTGAGAGCACTGAGTTACTGAAGTGCTTAGCTACGTCCTTTCTTTGGGAATAAGTTGGCAGGTGCCCAGCAACATCCTCGTTATTGCAACATCAAATTCCTGTGAATTCATTGCTTTCTACCTGGTGCTTATAATCTATTCCTGCACACCTGAGCTGTTTGCACTTAAATTTTTTTTTGCCTTCCTCATTGGCAACCAGAAATTCAGGCTGCAGTACTCTAGCTCAATCTAAGGGAGCTGCATTCAGTCAATTTATGGCCTAATTTTGTGCCAAAATGGGAGTTGTAAAGCATTTTGAAAATCCACTGTGAAAAGAATACTTAGTGTGTGCACATCCTATACATTGTAAGCCATTAAGTGATTTGTATTGTTTATTCTTCTGGAACATAAAAATGTGTCATGAAAATAATAGTGTCAATCTGGGTATTATAAAAAAACCACAATTGAACTCAACATTGGCTAAAGCAATTGGAAATTATTAAAACTGCTGATATACTCCATGCATCTAGCATACTCTACGTGTGTAATTTAGACGTTATGAGGAAAAAACTTGTTTTAAGTACCAAAGATCACTGCTATGATTTGATTACATCTCCGTGTCAATAATGGTTCTTGAACTAATACCACATAAAGGTTTTTATGTGGGTTTCATTGTTATCCGCAGATAGACGTATTCTTAGGCAAATTCTGTAAAAAGTGCCATTTAACACTTGCAGAATCCTTGCACTCTCAAAGTGTGTTTTGTTTACCTTAGTTCATGAGTGTGGAAGAAATACTGAGCCAACAAGTGGTTTAAGCCCTCAGAATTTTTCAAAAGCTGTTCTTGGAAAAATATTCATGGGCTGTTTAGCAGTAAACATTTGAAACTCTAGAAACAGCACAAAAATCTGGGACCTATATTGAGTTATAATTTTTTGAGAAAGTTGAAAGTGAAATAAGTTTAACATTAGAATAATTTCTGTGTTTCACTTTCTGTGCACAATTTACTTTCTGCAGAGTGATGTGAAACCATGCAATAAACCTGCAGTCTGCTTGGCTGATGTCGTAGTTTCCAGTTTATGTCAGCTTTGATGGGTTCACTTAAAACATTTTGATAACATACATTCCCCAATGTCCAAATACAGCTGAAGCAGAGTGCACCAGCTGTTGCTTTGACTGGTGATCAAGAATCTCCCGGATAAAGGCAATCTCATGTAAATCTGCCATGAAAATGAAAATCCTCTAGTGTGAAGCTATATTTTCCCAATTACACTGCAATATAAAGGAAAGCCAAAAAAGGAAACCTGAAAACACACATGAGTAAGAGATGTTCTGAAACTTCAAAAAACAGTGTCTACTTTAGGATTGGGCCCTATCTTTCTGTTTTAATTGCTCTGCCAGCTAAATCATCAAGAATTTCAAGAACAGAGTTTTTAAAGCTTCATGTGTTGGTAGAAAGTCTGTTGATATGTGAGGTAAAATTATTTTCTCTCACCTTCCCACAAATGGCTGTTCCTTCCCTTCACTCCTTGGTTGCATAAAGTTTATGTAGACAGATGTTCCCAGAATTCCCCTCTCTGCATGGGACCTCTTTACAACCCCAGCAGGCAGCCAGATTTTGCAGTGCAACCCAAACATTGAGACTTAAACTGCAAGCAATCTGTTACACTCTAGCTAAGGAAATAAAAGTTTTGCAGCTGTCAAGGAGAGATGTATTAGTTTGGCCATGCCTAAAATGCTTTGGGAGATTTTCTGAAAATAAACATGCCAATCTCGCTCTGAGCCCTGTTGTATGGGGAGATTTGAAAATGTATGGCTTTTGTTTCCAAATTTAATGCAGCCAACAGGTAGAACCGATTCAAAAGGACTTTTATTTTTTCCTAAGGGGCTGGGAAGTTCATTAGAAATAACTGCACGCATACTCTGCTGGAGTTAACAAATGCTCAGCAAGCTATTATAGTGCGTAACAGCAGCCTATAGTAATTTAGGGGTACTGAACAGCCCTAAGATTAACATGTTTGTTCATTTTGAATTTAGAAAATTCTCTCTGTTTATTTAAGCTATTCCTGGATAAAATGTTATTTAGACTGAACTGTTTGGCTCTGTATACATTTTTTGTATTAGATGAACCTAAACAGGGCACCAGTTTGAACCTGCCTGTTCACCCCTTTCCTCTGAACAATATATCTACTTCCTTTCTGGCAAGTGGACAAGATCAGCATTTTAGACTTGTAATTTATCTTGTCATCAGTAAGAAGAATGAGAACATGTTAGACCATTGTTTTGATCTCAGGCTTGTCTCCAATCTCTGATTTAGCTCACTTCTGTATCCCTGACCAAGGATCATTCTAAGGATTATAACTAAGGATCATTCAGGACAAAATGAATGAAAGATTATGATGTTAGATGTAAGGTATCATTGACACAGGTAGGATATCAGCTGTTTTCTAACTGGAAAGCAGGGAAAGGCTGTGCTCCTTTGCCCACTAGCCCACAAATAATAAATATACTGACTGAAAGCTTCAGTCAATCCTAGTCACTGAAAGATACTGTAATATGGAATTCTTATTCCTCAGGCATAATACAAACATTCCATTTTAGTAAGCTGATTGCTGCTGATTCCTCTATCTCCAATGCTCTCCCCCTCCCTCATAGCAGGCTTTTAATTTATAGCAGCCCGAGATCTGTTGTTTCTTGGCAAATTTTGTATGCAAAATCATACATCTCAACACAGTGATAGTCCTTTCTCTCAGCTAAGTGTAGTTTCTTTATTTTTCCCTTCTTCTTGCCCTTTCCTTTCCCCTTCTGCATTGCTTGATCAAATGTAAAGATGTTCTTTTTGCTTGCTTCTAGACTTTTCATGCCAATTTTCCTCACCTCAGCGCTTAGACTCTTTCTCTTTCTCTGTGAAAAAATAAAAAAAATCACTCACAGAAGTGTTCTCTGATTGTATGCCTAATGTCTGTTTTCAGATTTGTGAATTTCACAAGAGCTTGTAGTTAAGAGTATTCTTTGTCATAAAACCAATATATTTAATAAAGCTCATTTCTGGTTACTAGGAATGATGCTGGTAACAGGAAAATAACATCACAGGTATTATGCACTATGCAGTTATATCCTCACTGCAGCAAAGCATCCCTTACTCTGACAAACCACTGCATTAGACCCCTGTTTAGTGCCAGGAAAGGACAAAAGAAAAATCAAACAAACAAACAAACAAACAAAACCCAAACAAGCCTTATTTTTCGTAAAGTTTTTCTTTTCTCTCACTCATAGCCTTTTCCTGTTTTGTTTTGTTTTGTTTGATGAAATTTTCCTTTCTTTTAGGCGAGGCTTTTTCTTAACATTTTAGAGCTGATGTTTGCAACTGCTGCACACTTCCTAGCATATTTCCTACAAATACCACTCACTCAAAGAAAAAATAGAAACTACAAGTTTTTTTGTCTAGTGCTTTGTCTATAAAGAGAGCAGTCTTCTCCTCTACATTTTTAATCACCACATTTAAAAAGTAATTTTATAAGTAAAGGACTAATCAAAGCAAATATTTTCTAGAATGCACTCCTGTTCTAAATATACACCTATGTTTTTCAAAATCCATTCATTGCTTTCAGCATCATTGAAATTCCCTTGGACATGTGTCCCTTTGAATGAACTTCTTTAAGGTTTATAATTGCATTTTATGGCACTCTGTGTGGCAACTTCTCCTCAAAAACTGAATCAATATCTTAGATGCTGGCCCCATCCTTACTGTGGAGCTTTCACTGGGAGGGGACTCTTATTTAGTAGATAAAGCCTGAAAAGGACTGTGGTAGCTAGATATATACAAGACTTCCCTTACCATAACTGTTGTGTTACTTGTTCCCTGCATCATGCCCAGGCTGAAATATCTTGCCAAAAATATGGAGAATTCTTTCTAGCACCTCCTCTTCCCAGCCCTTGTGGCTACTTTGAATTCCTTGTTGAATGTCATGGAAACCATGCCTGTCCCATGAGGACTGGCCATTCCACGTAACTGTTGAAATAGAAACCCAACCTTTAAAAAACAGATAAACAGCCAATCTGAGTCACATCCATTTAGGTGTTTTTGTTTGTGGGATTATTCAACGATGTTCTGCTGGGAGGTATGGGCCTGCAAGCTGGTTTATCACATCAGGGTTGCAGTATTTTGTGAGTTTGTGTCAGCATGTAACTGGAGGTTGCCAGTAACACCTACAGTTACTTGGCACAGATCCTGCTCCAAATCACTGCTTGTAATCTGACCACCTCAAAGGACTTTCTGAGTGTTTGTTTGCAGACAGCTAGCTAGGTTAGTTTGACCCGCTGAACTTTTTTATCTCTAAAAGGTTCTTGAAGGGTTAGTGGCACCTGTAGGCCAGTGTTATCCTTTAGACATCACAGACGTGTGTCTCAGTGTACAGCTTTGAATCTGGCCCAGAATACACTGCCAGGTAGCAGGAGTCTTGAACGATCAGCTATCAGAAATAGCCACTGAGGAAGTATTCCTTCCCTTCTCTGTAGGTCCAATGCTGCATTGGTCATATCCTTATATAACACAGCCTTTTTGAAAACGTGTCTCCAACTTTCTATCAGTTCCTAACTCAGCAAGTCCCTTGTTAATTTGTAGATGTAGTTAGATGTTTACTTGTGTTAGATGAGATAACAGGTATGCTTCCCATTCAAAAGGGATAGATGGAAATATCATGCTATTAGCTGCTACTGATACAGTACCACAGCAGGCAGTTTCTCATGGATAGGTATAAACAGGAAGGCCAATTTAGTTCTCTTCAGGAGTGCTGTGCTACTTACATTACAGCCTTTCCATGTTTCTAGTAGCTATATTGACAATTAAGCTGCGGTACTATTCTGCTAAAAGTTTGCCAGATATTCCAACCTCGATTTTTCACTCTTTAAACACAGACTTTTGCTATTAGTTCACCTTAAAGCCATCATCAAAACCAACAACAACACCCCATAAATCTATAGCCAAGAAACAAATTCTGATTTCAAGTCTATATACCTACAACTCCTGTTACAGGCCACTGAAGTAGGACCAATATAACGTTTCTATTAGACTCTCTGATGTCAGAATCGAAAAGTGATGCATTCATCGATACATTTTCTTTTGTTACAGACTTGTTTCGAGCTGTTTCATGCACCAGTCAGTGTTAGATATCAGATTTCTTATGAAATGTTAGGTTCCTTTTATGAGGTCATTGTACACTTCACCACAATTCACACCAAGGATAAGAAGGAATGGTGTTCAGAACTTAAGCAGCGGAGAGTAAAATGCGACTTAATTATGTTTGGATAAAGGTCTATATGACAGAAAATGGAGAAAGTGGCAAAGCAGGGTGAGAGAATGAGCAGCAAGACAGAAACAACCAGAGTATCCACACATGGCGTTACAGGAAAGGGAATGCTCAGTGTGCTGTGTGGTGGCTGGCAGGACATTTTGAAGTTTTGATTGAACTAACCAGCTCCATTTGCTTGATTCCTTCTGTGTTCAGGGAAATGGGATGTTGTGTTCTTTGAAGATAACTTGGATTGCTCCTCAGTGGCAAGATGCATTCATCATTTTCAGTTTCCACTGCAACCCACTCAAGAAATCCCACACTGACCAGCTATGCAGGTCAGAAAGGTTACCATTATCAAACACCTCAAACTGAAAGCTGTTCTATTGGGCACTATACACAAGCAAGAAAGATAGACGTCCCTGTTAATCTGATCTTCCAGCTTAGGACTTTTGCCCAAGTCATGCACTATGTTGTCATACAGAGATAGAATCCATGCAGTTTTTTGCTGTGCAGAAAGAGATTTCTTTTCAGTTTCTTCAGGCTGGATCTAGTTTTCACTCCAACCTACCTGGTACACAGAAGACTTTTTCTTGGGTCATTCACATTCCTCAGCAAATGTAAAAGGTCTTACAGGTAGTTTATTATCTTCTTTCATTACCCTTTTCATTGTTGAAAGTTCAATCTCCAAACAGTTACTAATGGAAGGAATACTTAAGGAATAACCTGTACCCTACTAAAGGTATTTTGCAGAGTGATTTGGGAGGAAAGATGTCAAAAGGAAGTAATTAAGCTCTACAGCTTGATGCTTGCAACATTCCATTAGGAAGTAATAGATGCCTGAATTCCTCAGTTTGGGAGGCTCTGTCCCAAGTTTCCCAGATCAGAGGTCAGAGGGTCTGTGTCTTGAGTATTCATTCAATGGTGTTTTTAACAGGAAAGGCTGTATACACTAAAGGAGGAGGAATCCTGACTGTTAGTGCACTGATGTATCCTGAAGTATGTGTGCCTGTGTGATACTTCAATGGAGTATCCAAACTGCCACAGTTTTGAGAAATGCCAAGAGAGCACATTTTCTTACATTTAATCAGGGTATTTTTCTGACCCTGTTTGGAAACTGCTCATGGATGGTTATGGAAATGGAAACTAAAATACAAGGAAAGTGAAGTGCCTCACATGTTTTAGAGGTCAGAGAAGGTTTTCACTCTTTGAGTAATAGTTTGGCATGGTTCTTATTTTATTCAAATTATAGCATGCCTTCTACTGCAGGTATTACTGGAATGAGCCCTGACTTTGGTGTATTTTAATCCTTTGTCTTCCTCTGAAGCAGGTCTAGTTATATAAATTGTTACTTTTACTCCCTATGAAAATGTAGTATTTTCTCCAGCTTTTATCAGTACGGGGCAACACTTCTGATCTGGTATAATGTTTTAAATTACCAGATCTATTTTGCATTGATTGGCCACTAAATAAACCTAGACAAAAGCCATCTATGCTAGAACTGGACAATCCAGGATCATTAATCAAAGTGTGTTGTTACCATTTACTGCCTAACCCTACTATTAACTTGTCACAGCTGGGTTGCTTTTATGTTTTCACACACTGTGTGATGGATTAAACTAGTTAGCTGGCTAGATAGATTATATGCATTAACACTTAACAGCTTCACTCAAGCACTAGGCAAAGCACAAGGTTTGCCTTACATAAAGCTTTAAAGGACCTGACTTGCTGATTTGCCTTTGTCTGGCCATGGCTAAATAATTGAAATAAAGGCACTTTTGAACTGAAATGTCTGATTGTATTTCTCAGGAGGTTCTTACTGAAGTTTAATGGACAGTATCTCTGAGCTTCCACTCTTTTCTACTAGCCACATTCTTATTTTTAACAAAACTTGAGTATGTAAATTGCTGAGTGTGTTAATTCCTAAAGCAATCTAATTTGGTTTGGGGTCATCTTGCTACTTTTCATTCTCTTCAGGAGGTTGGCAGCCTTCTCAGTTTTGTGCTACCTTTTTTTTTTTTTTTTTTTTTTTTTTTTTTTTTGTATTTTTCACCAATATGGAAGCTTTTTGGATGAAGTCATGAACGTCTAAAATTTATGATCCTAGGACCTTTATAGACCACAACCATGGAAGATGCCACCCAGTAACTAGTTACATGGACACCTTCACCTGTCCTTATTCTAGCCCAGCTGTACCAGTTTTGATTCAAATGTTTCTTTTGCACTGATGTTTATGTACTGATGCTTTGTCTGCTTGGCAGTACTTCCCATACATTGGTTTGCCTGTGGCAGTCATCCTTTCCCTGGTTTCAAGACTGACATCCAGGTGTCTTTCTGAGAGCTGCCCCCATGCTCCCCATCCTTCTCAGGAATGGTGGGGTATTAGGGTCTTCCCACCAGACCTCATGGTGCCTACCATGAAAACTGCCAGCATCCTCCCTCCCATCAAACAACAACTTGTACATGTGTTAGACTTCATTGGTTGTAATTGTTGGTGGTAGCAAGTGTTTGCAATGGTGTACATGCACTGCTTCTGGAAATACAGTGCTTCCTTAAGCTCAGATGGCCTGATGGAGGCTGGTGCAAAAGGATAGGTACCAGACCTACTAAGCAGAATCAGCAACACATGAAACCAAACACTAAAATATAATTTCACCTGAACAATGAAAAGACAATACTTACAAAAGTGGCAGTGCAGTACAGGGTGTTAGGGTGATTAGCTCTGTGTATTTACTTCTGAGGGGTGGCACCAGCACAACTGATTGTTTTTGTTGTAATCTATACACTTCTAAGGCGGCTCCACCTGGGCTATCATTTATGTGCAGCTTCATTATGTTGTTACACAGTGTCAGCAACTGGACATGTGTATGACTGACCCTGGGGCTCCTTGTGCCATTCCGTTCTTGGCCCTTCCAGACCTCTGCTAGCCCATGCTCTCAGGGGCCCTTGCTGTGTCTCTGACAGGTCATTGCTAAAGACAGGCTTAGTATCAGGTTACTGGGACTTTACACAGTTGGGCTTAAAAAGGTCTATGGGTGTCCTTATTTGTACAGGCACACATAATACTTCATAACTCCTTGATGTTAAAAGCTATCCAATCACAACTGTGTTGTTGGAACTGGGTACAGCTTGGCTCCTTTCAGGCTGTAACAACCCTGAGCAGTTCCTGAACTGTATATGTTCTCCAGGACGAAAAGGTGGAGTACTCTTAGAACAATTGCATAATAAGTTCTTAGCATAAAACTCAGACTGACCAACATTTATTTTGTATTTGTGATCAAAGAGGTCCAGAAAATGCTCCTGGATAGGTGGAAATATTGAAGCACATAAATGAAGAGAATGTTGTTCCTCAGGTGGGATGAATTCACCATATGGTTGAAATAAAATCATAGAATCATTTAGGTTGGAAAAGACCTTTGAGATCATCAAGTCCAACTGTTAACCCAAGACTGCCAAGTCCACCACTATACCATGCCTCTAAGCACCGCATTGCTGTGTGTTTTAAATACCTCCAGGGATGGTGATTCCACCACCTCCCTGGCCAGCCTGTTGCAATACTTGACAACACTCTCAGTGAAGAAAGTTTTCCTAATATCCAACCTAAATGTCCCCTGGCATAACTTGAGGCCATTTCCTCTTGCTCTGTTGCTTGTTATTTGGGAAAAGAGACGGACCCCCACCTGCCTACAACCTCCTTTGAGGTAGTTGTAGAGATCGGTAAGATCCCCCCGAGTCTTCTCTTCTCCAGAGTAAGCAACCCCGGTTCCCTCAGCCAACCCTTCACCAAAATTGTTCCCCTTCTCTGTACACTCTTCAGCCCCTCTACGTCCCTCCTGAGGTGAGGGGCACAAAACTGAACATAGTATTTGAGGTGCAGCCTCACCAGTGCTGAGTCCCTTCCCTTGTCCTGCTGGCCACACTGCTTCTGACACCAGCCAGGGTGCTGCTGGCCTCCTTGGCCACCTGGGCACACTGCTGGCTCATGTCCAGCCGGCTGCCGACCAGCACCCCCAGGCCCTTTCCCACCAGGCACTTTCCAGCCATCTTTCCAAGCCTGTAGCATTGCATGAGGTTGCTGTGACCCAAGTGCAGGTCCCAACACTTCTCCCCTTCTCCTTGTTGAACCTCATGCAACTGGCCCCATCCCACCAGTCCAACCTGTCCAGATCCCTCTGATCAGCGTTCCTACCCTCAAGGAGATCAACACTGATCCCCCAACTTGGTGTCCTCTACCAACCTACTGAGGGTGCACTCGATCCCCTCATCCGGATAATTGATAAAGACGTTAAACAGGACTGGCCCCAATACTGACCCCTGGGGAACACCACTTGTGACCAGCCACTAGCTGGATGTAACTCTACTTACTACCACTCCTTGGGGTCTGCCATATCACCAGCTTCTTACCCAGCATAGAGTACACCAAGCCATGTGCAGCCAGTTTCCTCAGGAGAATGCTGTGGGAGATGGTGTCAAAGACTTCACTAAGGTCCAGGTAGACAACACCCACAGCCTTTCACTCATCCAGTAGCTGGGTCACTTGCCATAGAAGAAGATCAGATTTGAGGACCTGTCTTTTATAAACCCATGCTGGCTGGGTCAGATCCCCTGGTTGTCCTGCACATGCCACTTGATGGCATTCGGAATGATCTGCTCTGTAATCTTCTCCAGCACCAAGGTCAGGCTGACAGCCCTGTAGTTCCCTGGATACTCCTTCCTGCCTTTGTTATAGATGGGTGTTACATTGGCTAACATCCAGTCAACTGGGACCTCTCCAGTTTGTCAGGACTGTTGCTAAATGATGGAGAGTGGCTTGGTGAGCTCCTCCACCGGCTCCCTCAGTACCCTGGAGTGGTCCCATCCAGCTCTGTAGACTTGTGCTGGTACAGTATCATCTTGTGATGATAGACAGTAAGGAAATATGTGATGATGATATGTGGTAATGAAATGTGATTATAGTAATAAAACATGTATGGAGAAAGTAAAAACCATCTGTTAAAGCAAACCTCTGTTTAATTGTGGTAGAAGAGATTATGGGTATCATGGAAGTGGTGGGATTTAGAGATGGACAGGTAGATTAATGTTTCCTGTGCAGAGACAGCAACATAAGCGTAAGAAGCAGGTAGTGGAAAATCTGACAGATAGCTTGTCAGGACGATGACAGTCTCAGATTAGACATTGCAGTGAATAGTTTTACTGTGTATCTTATGAACCTAGTAGGGTGAGGATAGTTAGTGGTATTTGAAGGCAGGAGTTGCTGACATGTTTTGAAAAAAAGAAAAAAAAGGATGATAGTGAACAAGTGCAAAGTTACAATGACATATAAAAAAGGACTTGTTTAACTTTCCATAAGACTGTAAACACAGCATTATTTAAACAACATTACATTCACAAAAGCCAACATGTGAAGTACAGAGAACATACAGAAGAGCTTTGGCTCTGATGGGGCAAATAGAAAAATTAATGTCTGGGTGTCCTGTGTCACAAACCATGATATGGTGCAATGCAGATATGAATGCCTGGAACAAAAGCCGGATCCAAACTGATGCACAAATTGTAGGACTAATGATGTGACTGTGAATCTAACCTGTTGGTCTCAATGGATGTTCACTAGCATAACTGCTATATCAGTGTGTATTTTACACTCCTTATGATGTTCTAGCAGGCATTACTAGATAGTAGGTCATATCAGTTGGAATTATATTGTAGCATGATAAAGAAATACAAAAAAATTAATGAAGAATTTTGGGTTTTTCTCCTAAAACTTACAAGTAAACTATTAAATGTGTTTTAAAAGGTTGCTATGCAAAATGGGGATTTGGAGCTTAGAGAAATAGTACTGTTCCTTTTAAAAATAACTGTAGCTAAGTATATACATTCTTCGGGTTAAATGCCCTTCTAAAACCAAATTTGTGGTACAATTATAGATTATAAACTAGTAAAAGAACAGAATTCTAATCAAATCTGATTATATAGGTATTCATTCCTGTTTAAAGGTTTTTCTGTATTATTCCTGAGAGACAAATAATTTGGGTTTGGGAGTAAAATTGCCAAGCAGTAGTGCATAAAGTATCCATCAGGTTTGTGTTGACTTTGTTTTATTTCATTTTCCCCCATTAGTACTTCTTTATTTTTTTTTTTTAAAAAGAAGTGATACTTTTAGAAATGAACAGGTAAAGAGGGTGATTTTTTTTCCGAGCCATTTTCTCATCAGTGAGAACTACATAGAAGGAAAAGGTTAAATCCTAGGCTCTTGTTTGAGCTGTTCAGTCTTGTCAAGGGCATAATGTGATGTGACAGCCACCTTTCATCTTTTGAGAAGTTATTTGGTCTTGTTGCTTCGGAGGAAGCTGGGATCTTCACTCAGTTATTCCCTTACCAGAGTAGGGGCTGGAAAATGGATGATGAAATGCTCTATATACAGCCACTTTTCTATTGATCCTTGCAGTAGAACTCTACTGTTGAAGGTATAAGTGTGGCATTGAGCACTCATAGGCCAGCAGTAACTTGCTATCCCCTGAGAACAAGGAGGAAGCAGAGAAGAAACTTGTTACCAGCAGGATTCTCAGACACATGATGTCTCTGGGAATCTGTTGCTCTAATATTGTGCTGGTACAGGCTGCATTCCTGCCCTTGTTACAAGCAGTTCTAGTTTGATGAGTATGTAAATAAGTTTCACAATATTCCCCTTTAAAATTCTCATCACTTTCACAGGCAGGGATGTGAATGAAAATTAGTATCTCGTAACAATGCCTGGAGCAAATGATGCTGACATCAGACACAGTGCAAACTCTATTTGAAAAGAAACAGCCACTCCTGTCCAGCACCACTCTCAGAACTCACTAGTTTCAGATTATCCTTTGAAGAGTGTATAACTACTCTGAAAAATTGCCTGATGGTTTTGTGATGTGGATTAATGTCCACTAGAGGCTAGGGTGAGATCATTGAACCTGTGTTCACTTGTTTCCTAAGCCAAAAATTCTAGCTCACTGTGCTGAATTGAAAGGTCTGGGTGACAATGTTTTAAGTGTTGCACTACCAGTATCCCAGGTATTACTGCTTTCTCCTGAAGTCAGTAATTTTGCCACAATGACTGCCACCTCCTTAGCAATGCGTAGAGAATGAAAGTGTAGAAGTAGCAAAGCATTTAACGGTTGAGCATTCTGGGTATGAAACAAAGCACCCTTTCTGAAAAGACCAGCCTCAAAAAGGTGCTAAAATTTCATCAAATGAATCTCAGTGCTTAGGGAGCATAAAGAGAACATGTCATAGTTCCTCCCACGTGGGCAGCCCAGCTCCTGAAATCTTCACTGACTTCCATGGTTTGTAAGTGGGCTTATGGGTAAGTGCTCTTTCCTGAGACATCAAATGACTGGGTCTATTCCTCTACTTATTATTCATTATGTCTTAAGATTCCTCAGCAAAGACAGTAATTTTCATCCCGGAAAATAACAAGCAGAGCAGCACATCCAGTTATGTTACACTGACAGGATGTCAAGAAAATGGAAACAAATGGTTTGAGTAGGCCTTCAGGGGATAGAGTTCAGTTACTAAGCTACCCACCAGAAACTGATTTAGTCATCTGGGATGATTTTATTTCTTTTTTTTTTTTTCTTTTTCTGTGGGTTTAACCACGTAAAGCTCTGTTTTATTGCTAGAGAGAGATACTAGAGAAATTTGAGACTGCTTTTGGCACGGTTAGAGTTTGTGGACTGCTGTGCTGACAAGTGCTTGGGTAATGGAAGGAACAATAACATTAGCTGTGTCCTTATTTGCTCAGGTTTGTAAGCATGTGTGTATTTTTAGATTGCCGTGCAAAAGGTGGGTGACCTACTTGGTGATATTTGTGAATGCACATTATAAATACAGCATGTCTCTTGCATGCTCTTTCCCTCTGTGAATTTCTGTTTGCATCCTTCACTGCAGGGCTTGGGTCACTTAAAACATTAATTAAAATAGACTAGATGAGGTATGAAGGAAGAGAAGCGAAAATCCAAATAGTTTTACCCTGTGTAGGTAGAAAAGAGAATTCTGCTAGCACAAGTATGGAGTGTGAAGACTTGTGCTTATCTTCTCTTAAACCTAAATGAATCTACTTCACTTTTACCATGTGTACATAAATCAGGTGAAATGTCTGTACTGCTATTCTTCCCCCCACAGTTGTGGACTGTTACTTAGGGCTGTCGTGGTTTAACCCTGGCCGGCAACCAAGCAGCACGCAGCTGCTTGCTCACTCACCCCCACCCCCCCAGAGGGATGGGGAGGAGAATTGGAAAGGAATGTAAAACTTGAGGGTTAAGATAAGAGCAATTTAATAGGTAAAGCAAAAGCCCTGCATGCCAGCAAAGCAAAGCAAGGAATTCACTCACCACTTCCCATGGGCAGGCGGGTGCTCAGCCATCCCCAGGAAAGCCGGGCTCCATCACGCGTAACGGTTACTCAGGAAGACAAACGCCATAATGCCAAATGGCCCCCCGCTTCCTTCTTCCCCTGGTGTATATATACACTCAGCATGATGTTCTATGGTATGGAATACCTCTTTGGCTAGTTCAGGTCACCTGTCCTGGCCATGTCCCCTCCCAATTCCCTGTGCCCCTCCAGCCCTCTCACTGGCAGGGCCCAAGGAACAAAAAAGTCGTTGATTTAGTATAAACATCACCCAGCGACAACTAAGAACATCAGGGTGCTGTCAACATTGCTCTCACATCAGAGCCAAAACACAGCACTGTACCAGCTGCTGAGAATAAAGTTAACTCTACCCAGCTGAAACCAGGACAAGAGTGCTTTGAGGCTTTTTGATGTTTGGCTGGGAAATACAGAGCAAAGTATTCATGTAGATATTTAAATCCCCTCTAAAGAACATTGTGTAAAGTAAATAATGAAAATAGCATAATTACTCATAGCTAGTTCTCTACTACACACTATTAGTTATCACAAACTAATTTTCAAGGTGGATGTGAAAAGAAACTTCGTGACTTAAACTCCCAGGCTCCCAGATTTACTTTACCATTAGCAGTGATGGGGCTATGGAGCTTCAGCAGTGCCACGGAGATGCATCAGGAGCTACAGACACTTTCCATCTGACATCACTAGCCTGTGTCTCACACAGGCAGGTTGGTGCCCAACCCAGAATTGATCACTTGAACACACTGCTATAGCCCTTGACTGCTGAACAGCAGCTGTACAGGTTCTTATCCTTTAAAAGTGCTACAGTGTGCTGTGGTGGGTCGATCTTGGCTGGATGCCACGTGCCCACCAAGCTGTTCTGTAACGCCTATTCTCAACTAGACAAGAGGAAAAAACTTAACAAAAGGCTTGTGGGTGAAGTTCGGTACTGAGGGATCACTGAGAAATTATCGTCACAGGCAAAACAGACTTGACTTGAGAAAATTAGTTTAATTCATTGCCATTGAGAAGTCAGAGTAGGAAAATGAGAAATTAACATAAATCTTCAAACACCTTCCCTCTTCCCTGCACCCCTTCCTTCTTCACAGGCTCAACTTGACTTTCAAATTCACTGCCTCTTCCCCCTGAGTGGCACAGGGAGATGGGGAATGGGCATTGTGGTCAGCTTGTCACATGCTGTCTCTGCCGCTCTTTTCTTCTCATACTCTTCCACTGCTCCAGCGCCTGATCCTACCTATGGGAGACAGTCTTCCACAAACTTCTCCAGTGTGGGTCCTTCCCCTGGGCTGCAGTTCTTCACAAACTTCTCCAGTGCAGGTCCTTTTCATGAGGTGGAACCCATCAGGAACAAACTGCTACAGTGTGGGTCTCCCCCGGAGTCACAGGTCCTGTGAGCAAACCTGTTCCAGCGTGGGATCATCTCCACAGGACCAGAGGCCCTTCCAGAAGCTTGCATCAGCATGGGATCTCCATTGGTTCACAGTCTCCTTTGGGCATCCATCTGCTCTGGCAGGGGGTCCTCCATGGGCTGCAGGTGGAGATCTACTCCACTGTGGACCTCCATGGCTGCAGGGGGACTGCCTGCTTCACCATGGTCTTTACGAGGGGCTGCAGGTGAATCTCTGCTCTGGTACCTGGAGCACCTCCTGCCCCTCCTTCTTAGTGTCTGTAGGTCTGTTGTTCTACATGTTCTCACTCCTTGATTCTGGCTGCTGTTGCACAGCAGTTTTTTCCCCTTCTTAAAGGTGTTACCACAGAGGTGCTATCACTGTTGTTGATGGCTTGGCCTTGGCCAGCAGCAGGTCCATTTTGGAGGTGGCTGGAACTAGCTATCTGACATGTGGGAAGCTTCTGGCATCTTCACACTGAAGCCACCTCTGTAGCCCCCCTGCTACTAAAACCTTGCCATGTAAACCAAATAAATCCACTGCATCTTTCTAAAAACCTGAAGAAAAACATTCTGCTTTTTCCTCTGTCATATGGTCACTTCTTCAGACCAGTAGGATTTAGACTGCTGGGGAATCATGAAACTAAAGCTGGCGTTATGAAAAGTTTTCCTCACTTTGTTACAAAAGCTTTGACTCTGGTCACAGTTTGCAAGCAGCTTCAGGGAAATTTTGGTTTTTTTCTGGTTTCAGACACAAAAAATTCTTCTCTCCTGTCTTCTCAGTAAGCACATTTGGTGGGATTATGGTTTATGAATGGGTAAATAAAACTGGATATTATTTCCACCTGTTATTATTTGAATAGTTGTCTCACATTTTTGTAATATAATATGTTTTAGTGTGTTTATGGCATTTTGAACTGCATGTATGGCATTTTAAACTACAGACTAATTTGTACTAGATATTCTTAGACCAGAAAACAAAGAGAAGCCTTAAAAAGTTGCATACAAATTGACTATACATACAGAATTTTCAGCCATATTTTTACCTCCTCCTATCAAAATTACAAGTGTTTGAAAGCAGGATCTTGAAATGGAAGAGCCACTTCAGCTATGTTGTGTTGTAACTCCCATGGTACTTCAGTAGTATTATGGATTTTTACAAGGCAAATCTTCTTATAAATTATTTTATCTTCCCTGGTTTCAATCAGCCTTATAGAAGCTGAAAGACTGGTTTAACTGTTCTTTCCATGACCCTCTTTTCCTATAGCTCACATCCAAAGCAAAGAGGAAAATTTAATGTATACTGGAGCAGCCATCTGTATATGACATCTTGAGGTCTCTTACAGTTCTGACTTTTTGGAGTTGTTAATTAGCACCTGAACTACATCATATTTTGAAGGAATTTCACTGATTAAAGGTTATAAAAAAGAATAGTTGATGTGGATATCTTCTCTCCCTTATTATAATTATCTTTTCGTTTACTGTGTATTGACCTTCAATGGAAAGTATCCTGAGGCCGGTTTAAAGTATGGGCATTCTTTATCAAATGCATTGTGTTATTTCTTCCATTGCTAAGTCTTAGCAAGCAGAATAGCTGAGATATTTAAAATAATATGGAGGCTATGCTGGAATAACTATTAATTTTTTGATAAATGGTTTAATAAAATCCAAGACACAATAGAAGGCCAAAAAGTTTAAGTTACTGCTAACTGTGGGGGACTTCCTGTTGTGTTTGTTTTAAGGAGAGGCAGAAATTTAAAATGCCACGATTAGGAAAGCTATCTATTCTTTATAAAAAAGACCTTGTATATTGCATTTCAAAGGCCTTTTTTGTATATAGTGTTCTTTAAAAGCAGCCAGAGAGCAGGTGCCATTCTGTTGTGTAGCTTTTCCTCTTTTGACTGTAGGAGATGTACTGTTGAGACCATGGACATTTATTTTGGGTTTTCCTCAGCCACTAGTGAGAATTCACTGACTATTCAGTCCTTATTACCAGGCATTCTGATACTGTTCAAGACATCTCTAAATCAAGACTCAGATGTCTTTATAAAGCAAATGTTGCAACTGAAGCAGAAATGATGAGGTTGATGTAGGAATTCCTGGATGACATTTATGGTTTCTATAGTAGAAAGGAGGTCAGATGTTCATAATTCTTTGAAGTCTATGAGTTTCTTCTCTCTTAATGGATACGCTACTCTTCCCATGTGATTAAAGACTATATTCTAACGTTATTCAGTGATACTATTTGGCATGCTTATATGAATAACTAATGTCAGATTAGCTTGTTTGCCACAGTGTGGAGAGATACATTTCTGAGTGTGTGCAGTCTTTTTCCAGAGAAAGAAACATATATCTAAAGGGAAACAGGCTTAGCAAGCTCCTTTTGGGCTTTCACTTTAAAAGAAAATTGTTATTTCCTTCTCTGTCCCCATCAAAGAACACTTGGGAAATCCCTTACTTTGCTCCAGAGTGCCCTACTGTTAAAACACATGGGATTAAAGAAATGCAAGCAGTGCTTGAAAAATGCATTGTTAGCCCAGCACCTCTGGCCTCAGAGGTCCAGGCTCTAAACTTGCTGATCCCTGAACCCATCCTTTACATTACCATCTTCAATAGCTCATTGATGGTACTAGTAAAAAGTGTTTTATTTTTAAACTTCAAACGTCCATTAAGTATGAATAAGTGGAATCTCACATCAAGATACTAATTCTGATTAGACACATATTCACTCATTTCCCCCCTTGACAGTTTTATCTGTTAGTATATACCTTTGTGACATGGTATAAAGCCATGACCATGTTTGCTAGTGTCATAGGTGATACTGCAAAGGACATTGTGTTTATTACATGCCTAGTACTTTTGCCCATGTGACCATGTTTTAATGTTCCTGAGATCTTTTTCACACACGTTTTAAATGCCATTTTAGTAGAGAAAAAAATGTGTAGCTAAGAATTCTTTTTGGATCTGCTTAGTCTCAGGCATGGTAGTATGACAGCTTAATGTTATGTTTATGTGCACTGCCTGCAGATTTCTGCCTTTCCTATGGAATGTGATTCTGAGAATTTATATGTGACACAAGTTTTGTCTTTACTAGTTTTGGTTCCCCATGCCACTTTCTTGTACTACAAATGTTGTTAGTGGAAAATCTCCATATATCTCAATAAATAAGTGAAACAACTGCCAAATCAAACTATACACATACCCTGAAAATGATCAAACGTATAACTTTTTCAGCAGAAAACAGTTTTAGTAAAAAGAGTCAGTCAAACATTTATCTCTTTGCAGTGACACCAGGGATGGATTTAGAACACAGTTGGTCTTCACTTTATTTATAATTTTTGCTACTATTAACTCTTCAAGTTTTGTCTAAGTGTATCTTATTCAAAGGTAAAACAATAAAGCATCAGTAAAGTTGATGTTAGAATTGAACATAAATGAATTTTTCAGTGAGGATGACTCCTTTTGGAGAACATTAGTTGTGTCATTTTTTCAAAATCTAGTATTTGCTGAAAAGAAAGTCGTGACTTTTGTTTGCTTGTGTGTTTTGTGTGTTTTTTTTTTTTTGTTGGTTTTTTTGTTGTTTTGGTTTTGGTTTTGGGTTTTTTTTTTTCCTGTTTGTACGTGATTGGTTTGGCAGTTTTTTCACTGCCTAGTGGAAATCACCTAGTGACTCCAGTGCAGAGCATGGTCATGTGCTGCAGTGTATTTGGTTCTGATGAGGCCATTTGTTCACTAAGGTTTCTTTTGTCTCCAAAACCCCAAACTGAAAAAAAAGAAAAAAAAAAAAAAAAGGCATTATTTTCTGCCTTTAAAGGACTGTAGGCATTTGGATTCCTCACTCAGACTTAGTGTAATCCCTTTTTGCTTTGAACTTCAATTTCCTGGAGAGTAGAGGTTCGGGTAGCATTTGTAGTGTAATATCTGCAAGCAACTATTGGAGAAGCAGCCCATTAGCTCATTTCAGCTGACTTCATGGATCATCACTAGCCTTGGGTAAATCTGAAGCAGGGCTCAGAGGTGACAGAGTGCCATGAACCTTACAGTCTACATCTTTTTCCTGAGTCTGAAACCTGCCATGAATTCCCTTGCTACTTTTTCCAAAGTCTACAGAAAGACTGCCAAGCAATGAGAGATTAAGAGAATGATACGTCCCCAAGACTCTGAAATGCAGATGTCTATGAAAATCATGCTGTGACTAGCCTCACTCTGTAGTGCTGTAGAAACTTTTTTATAATTTAGAAACCAATTGTGCAGTCAGCAATGACTATTTATTGGCTGGTTATCTAAAGGACTAATGTCAGCCATTATATGTTATTGCCTAGACATGAATTTTTCAGAGGGACTAGATAGGGCTTTCTCATTGTCTTTTCTGTATTTATTATCATTATTGTTTCTCCTTCTCCAGTCATCTTGTTGAACAATGCAAATTACAGCATTACCAGACAAGTCTCTAGTCTAATTTTTTGCCATGTCTGAAACACATAATGTCTTGAAAACTAGCAACAAACACTTTGTCCTGGTTTTGGCTGGAATAGAGTTATTTTCTTCCTAGCAGCTGGTACAGTGGAGTGTTTTGGATTTTGTATGAGAATAATGTTGATAACACACTGATGTTTTAGTCTTTATTAAGTAGTGCTTACCCTAAGTCAGGGACTTTTCAGTTTCCACAGCTTTGCCAGTGAGCAGGTGCACAAGGAGCTGGGAGGAAGCTGAGCCAGGACAGCTGACCTGAGATATCCAAAGGGATATTCCGTACCATAGAATGTCATGCCCAGTATATGAACTGGTGGGAGCTGGCCAGGTGGGATGCCAATCACTGCTCAGAAATCGGCTGGGCATTGGTCAGCATGTGGTGATATATTGTATTGTGCATCACTTGGTTTTTCTTGAGTTTCATTTCTTTCTCTCTTTTTGTTATCTGTCTTTTCATTGCAATTAGTATGTTTTTCTTTACTTGAACTATTAAAATGTTATCTCAGCTCATGGGTTTTACCTTTTTCCCAAACCTCCAACCCATCCTACCAAGGGGGTGAGCAGTAAGTGAGCAGCTGCATAGTATTTAGTTGCCAGCTGGGGTTAAACCATGACACACATATAATAAATGTCAGTAAGTGTCAGCTTTCTCTTTTTATTCAGTGAGCAATTTCACAACACAACTGTTAATTCACCCCCTCTTGTCATTTCTAATGTAAAGGTACAAGCACTGATTACCTGTTGTTGCCCAGATTATTTAGAAAATAAAATCTATGTCTCAGGATTGTGTGATTCTGTTCTTGCAGCTACCTCACTCCTGAACTCTCTTGTGACAGCAGGGCATCTAGAAGAAGGACATAAAAGTCCCTTTTCTGATGGATATTTTGACTTTTTCAGAAAAGCACCAATTATTTGCAGCGTTTTGTTAGTCAGAGCACAGTTTAAATCCAAGAAGTCCTGCGTCAACATTGCTTAGGTTTTCTAGGAACTTCTTAAAAGATGAATGTATTCAACACTGGGAATGTAGGTGGTTATTGTCTGGTAGATCAGATAGGGGAATCTATGCTTTAAAGGGCTTTCCAGATATGTGGCAATTTCAGAGAGGTTTTGGTGCTTTGTTCTTTTGCAAATTGTGAGCACTCAGGGTTGATAAAATAATGTACTGCAATGGATAGTTCCTTTGGGCAGGATTTGGCAGCTTAAGTGGAGGCTGATAGGCACAATCTCTTAGTTTGTAATACAACCTCAGCATAAGCTTGGAATTTTTTTTATGTATCATCCTGTCAGTAAAGTCTTTGTTTCTTGCCATCAGCACTCTTGTCTGAACTAGCCTTTGTTACCTGCCATCTGTTTGGATCCAGAGTCCTGGCTTGGACCCATCTTTTCTACTTCAAATTTGCAGATGCTGCCTGTTTAACAAATATGCAGCTTTACTGCACAATAGTATAAAATATCTATACTGGCCTTGTCACATAAAAAATTAGCTCAGAAATGTATAGCACATCAAAACATTGTCCAGACATCTCCCCTTTTTCAATCAAGTATAGATTTTTAGATAATTTCACCTTCTTTGCACCTCTGTGAGAAGATACAAGCAATGCCTATGCAGTTCTGGTTACTGTTCTTTTGGATTAGAATGAAATATTTTTTCAGTCTCCAGTGTTTGCAGGCACATGCAGTGCTCAGCACTGACAGTGTCAGACAGTAGTCAATTTGAGGATGATGAAGGGCTAGAAGCAGTTTCTGCCACTCCAATCTGAGAAGTGTGAGAAGCTTCATATTCTGTATTCTGATGCTGTCTGTTGGAACTAAAATCACAGAGAAGGGAAAATGTGCTCAACTTTGGTAAATCTCAACTGAATTTGCTAAAGCTTTCTATATATCAGGTTACACCTTTACCCTGGTAGGTTCTTCAACTTCACCGTCTTGGATTTACAGAAAAAGACAAATCATTACCAGTATGGGGCTATATCCACGAAAATGAAAGAGTTAAATTGTTAAAAAAATGTACCCTGATTTCTGACCTGTTTTCTTAAGAGTCTCTTGTTGCTCGGAGGACTTTTAGGCTACTGGGTATAATGCATGGCTTGAGTGTCTCCTGGAAGAGAGGTGATAGCAATAAATTGGAGATGCTTTAACTGTTTTAGAAAGAAAAAAAAATGCTTCAAGTCCATGCATGAACCTCCCGTCTACCATTAATAGAGTTCAATAAAGCATTTTCCTTTTGCACTAGGAAAACTAGTAATGGGTATCTATTTAAGGGGCAGGGGAGCTTGTTTCATTCTCTGGTTGTTTGAGACAGGAAACTTGTTTTTCTGATATTGCCGTAGGATATCCTTAAGACAAATACTGATTATTTATTGCAAAAAGTCTTAAATAAAGATGGACAACATGCTTTCAGAAGTCAATATTTAATAGTGAGGCTGAAGGCACTATGTGTAAAATGTGTTAGAATTTAAACGCTCTGAGAACAAACACTGTTATCTTAAAAAGAGAAGAAAAATTATCCCATTGTGTTTTCTTGTCTACTTGGAAATTATTTCCTGTTTTCAGTACAGTTTCAGGTGGATGCATAAGAATTTGCTAGACCTAAGGACTGAAGATATGGATGAATATTGAAAAATGAATCTATTTGTTAATTAATAGCTGTGGTCTATGTGCTTTTAATGTTTACACAGAACAATAGGCCTTTGGGAAACAAAGAACTTATGCAAGATGCTCCAGAGTTTACAAAATCATTCTTTTACATTTTCTGTGGAAGAAAATCAGGTCTAGTGAAATATGTCTACTGGAAGATGTCCCTGCCCATTGCAGGTGGGTTGGATCTAAATGTTCTTTAAGGTACCTTCCAATCCAAGTCTTTCTATGATTCTAAGAATGATATGGTGAGATGAAAATAACTACAGGAATTTGAAGTTATTTCTCTGTTTTAAGCAAAGGTACCAAAGGAAAAAAGGAGCATTCATCAACAGATCTGACAATTACCAGGATCTCTCCATGTAGTTTGCACAAGGGTTCTCCCTAATAACAGTGTAGCTCTTGGCTGTCCTGACATAATGTTGTATTTTGTTGTAGCAACTCTTTAGAGTTTGGGTTATGTGTAGTTAAATCTTGGCCACTGGTTCATGGTTGCACCTGAAGCAGAATAGTGCATGTGTTTTAGCAGTTTTACGGGTTTCTGTAACCTAGCAGTACTTCTGTTATGACTAGCATCCCAGAAAAAAACTGTTGACTAGGAGAGGGTGCATGAAAGAAGAATTTTACAAACAAAAAAATTCAGGAAAGTTGTACCACATAATAAAACCCCAACTGATTAACAGAAAGTTTAAACAGATGACTCAGATGAGGTGCTTTTGCAAGAAAGAGGGGTCTGGTTAAACTGTAATTACATACAGAAGGCCACACAGAGAATGAATATATATATATATATATTTATTTATTTATTTATTTATTTATTTATTTATTTATCTATCTATTTATTTATTTATTTATTTATTTATATATGACCATAAATAAATGAACCAGCTACAGTTACGTGGAACGATCATCATTAAATAAAGGAAGAAGAAGAGGTGCTCATGCAAGGAGCCTCCTTTTTAAAAGATGGGGCTTTAGACCACACTCAAATAGAAACTGCTGTTGATTTTTGATGTAATACCTAAATATAAATAATATTAATGTTAAGTAAGTCTCTGCCTTAAAGGAAAAACCACACAAGAATTCTAAACGTTCAAGATGTTAAGAAAATTAATTACCGACTTTATGCATGTCTTTACTCAAAACATGGCTGGTTGGAAAACTGGAAGTAAGATAAATGTTATGCACTTTACTCCAAAAACATTGATCAAATTATTTACATTCCAAGATAAGCAGTAGTACTAGCACTAAGTTTATCACAACAGAGAGGACAGCTGAATTACACTCAGTAACAAGCATTTTATAAAGAACACCTCTCACCAGAAAATATTTGTGAGCTTAAAGATAGTTATTTAAATGAGATCAATATAATATCTTTTCCATATACGCTGTAAAAAAAGAATTTGATCACGATTTAAGTATTTGATAATTACTTTTATGCTTCTTTTAAAATATTTAGTTCAAAAATAATGCTGATCAGCTGAAATGTTGCCAGAGGTTTAGGTTTGGCCTGCATAATTCAGGTTTCACTGAAAACTAAAAAAAAAGTGTTTGGTATCTATGCTAGAGATGAGATACATGATGCAGAAATTTAAAGCTAAATAGGAAGGTATACTCCTAAAACCACTGCAGGCAGCTGAGCAGGCTGGTGCTGGCACGCAGTGCTTGTGTCGCTGCAGACAGCTCAGAGGCAGCCTCAGGTACCAGAGCTCTGCCTTCTGCAAATGCCTTTGATTGTGTTGCAGTACTGTGCACTGACAGAAGTGAAGGACAATCATTACACACTGAGCAGAGGAGATGGATTTTTAGGAGCTACTTCTTTTCCTCATAGTCTGTTGCAATGTGAAAAAAAGATGGAAAAACATGAACTTGAGAGACAAAGAAATTTAATTCACACAGAGGAAACAATTGAAAGAACCAGAGTGCTCAGAAAGATTTTTGGGGAAAAAAATATTTACAAATGCCACATGATCAGGCAGTGGTTTAAGAGGGTAATGAAAGAAGGTTAAAGAAAGTAAAAGTACACAGCTTGATCAAGGCTAAGAACTGAAGGGAGCTCAGTACAGATTTCCTTGTTCCTTTTGGACTCTCCAGCAAAGTCTGTTCATGCAGGGAAGAGGAATGCTGCTAAGGGAAGTATTTCACTGCCCGTCTCTTACCGGAAAAGGCTGCCTGCTATGACCATGCATGTGTGGAAAGGGGAAGGATCTGCTGCCACTTTGATTCAAACCCGGTGTTGCCACCCTCCTGCTTCAGATCGAGCCTTCTGTTACATAAGCTTGGCTCTAGATTGCCTTGTGAACAACATACTTAGGAATTTCAGGGTCCTTAGGAAATAATCCTTTAGCATATGAGCATAGGCTACATTATCTCACCTGAGTCCTTCTCCATCTTTAATTACTAGTATGTTACTTTTAGGCTTTGTCAGTTTAGCACTTAAAAAGGAAAAATCCTTCTGTTTTAAATCCAGCTTTTTTTTTTTCCTTTTTTTTTCTTTTTATTTCTTACTGCCTCAGCCCTAGAAACTTCATTAGTATGTGACAAACTGGATCCATACGACTTTAAGTCCTGTGGCAGAAGGATGCAGTGCATCAATTCAGAGCTGTTTTTCAAGTGTCACAGACTAGCTGGGTTTCCACTTTGTGGAACTAGAGAGTGCCAGCTTGCGTCAGATTGATGAATTATGTAAAATGTGGTTTTCCTTATGTATTATTAATCACTCCAAACAAAGGAAGACATTTTAATTAATTTGTGATGATTTTCACCTGTTACCTCCAAAGTTACTTATTCAAATTAAAAACCTCCTATTCTGAAGACCCGCATCTTGTTAAAAATGCAGTGAGACTTTGTTATCAGTGTCTGTTGAAAGGTGTAGAAATTTATACAAAAATCTACAGTGTTTAAAGGAGTTTAGGGTGGTACTTTTGAAACATCAGCAGGGGAACCTGTACTCAATTTGATGTGGGAGTAAGTCAGTTGCCTGAAAGGCTTCATGGAAGTAACTCCAGCATGCATGAACAGATGCATCAATAACAGTTACTTTTTACATTTGGGTTTTTGTTTTAGTTTTTTTGAGCAGCATATGAGATAACATAAACCCTGTAATTAATTTTACAGTTCTATATATGTACATTAGAGACAGTTCTTCAAAAAGGAATCTGACCTCCCTGTGTTTCATTTTGCAATTTTGCTTCCCTTCCCTTTGAAAATACTATATATATCAGTGGCCATGTAAGAAAAGTATTTCCATTGGGGCTCATTCATTTATCATGTGAATAAAACTTAAAATAACTCTGCAGCCAAGAGATTCCTCAATGTGGAAAAGCCTTACAGCGGGATTTAGTTTCAGTGTGAACTGCAGAACACAGTAAATGATGTTTTCTCTCAGGCAGAGGTATAGATTAAGTGCCTGAGGCCACTTCAATATTGAGATCAAGTTTTTACTACCACTCTCCTTGCTTCCTTCTCTCGCTGAGTGAATGATTAAACTACAAAGTTTGATCTGTTCATTGTCTCCTTTTGGTTTGGTAAAATGCAACTAAAGCCCTGCACTTTTTGAAACAGCTATATATAAACCTTGTTCACAAACTTACAAGGTTGTGCTGTGCACCTAGGATTACCTGTCCTGCTGTGTACAAATAACTCATTAAGAATACCTGGAAATTAGAGAAATCTATCTTCCTCATTTTCTGGAATTAAGAACCAAAATCTATGCTGAGGTGCCTAAAAAAAAAGATTTTTTTAGAAAAAGTGAATTAGTATTGAAAACAAATGGACATGACTTCCTTTTCTATTCACTGAAGATGCTCAAGAGTAATGCCACTCATGTTACATTGGCACATAATCTGTGCAGGTGAGAGATGGAATCAAGTTGATTGACTTCAGCAGGAAGCATGGTTGCTCTCTGAAAGTTATTGTGCTATATTTAGAAACATAAATTTAAACTGTCTGTTTAAGATTTTGTCCACAGTGTCTCTTATTTGGGAATGAAACATAAAACTGGAAGGCAAATTTCCCCTCTGGAGTACACCAATATAAAGAAAAGCTCTCTGAAGTCAGCGGTGTTGGTACCAGTGAAGGACATGCCAAAACCAAGCAAAAGGCGTTTTGTTGCTTCAGAAATTTTCTCCCTTTGATAACATGGAGGGCACGAGCTTGATGAATGTTATGCCCCTGCTGACAACAAGCATTGAGTCTAATGACTGGAAACATAAGAGCTAACAGCTCTGAGGAAAAATAAGGTGGTTTGTGTATCTGCATGTTTTGTGTGTGCCCCTGCTATATCTATTGTGCACCTTTTAAAAAACTTTTCAAGAAAATTATATTTCTGTATGTACAATAAAACTCAAACTAGTAAGTTTTTCTGACAGACACTTTGGGTACGCTAGCAGGTAATTCTGATTTATGAACACCATGAAGTTTGTGGACTTGGATTCAATGTTTACGTAAAAGCTTTCCAAATTTTGTAATACCCTTCTCCTAATTTATGAGCATTAAATAAATTGGAATTGACATGTCTGAAGGTGTCACAGCACAAGAGACATATTGCAGATCATCTAGTAACTCTATTTTTGTGTAACATACAAGCCCATGCTTTCTTAAACAAACATATGACATATTGTTCACGTCAAACCCATTCTCCTTTTCTCTCCCCAAATGTATGCTGCACCATAGTAAGAAGGTTACCTTAGGTTATTATAGACTATTGGGTCTGCATCATAGGATATGTTGATATATGTTGAGGTTTGACACAGTTGGGTGTATACAGGACTGGTTTTCAAATAAAAAAAAAATAAATATCCATTTTATAAAAAGCAGGTGTTATTTTCTAAATGGACTGCAGAAGAAGTGTTAACCTGAATGCTCACATGCTTTACAAAATGATGTGTAGTGGTATTCCTAGCTGTGCTCTGCGGGGAAAAAGAAGCAGCAACTTCTACCTAAATCTTAAAACTGATTTTATGCATATAAACCCCTACATTATTTATTCCCTCTGGTGTTGTAAGATCAGAATTAGAAATACTTTTATTTTTTTTTTAAATAAACGTTGCCAAAATCTCATACTTCCTCCAACCAATAATTTCTCTCTAAGCTTATACATCAGCATTCTCCGTACCCCAGTGGACATATCATGGATATATCAGGACATATCATGGATATATCATGGATGTATCATTATGGAATTATAAAACAGTGCCTATTCATCCTCTTTACATGAAAAATGCTGGTCATGCACAGAGCCATTGGTACTTGGAAAAGTACTCTGGGGAAGCATACCATATTCTTCCCCTGTTATTCCAGTCTTTCTTGAAGCATTTCCTAACAACGTTGTCAGATTGCAGACTAGAAGGAACTTTGATCTGCTTCAGAATGACTCAATCTAACTATAGTCACTGTCAAGGGGGAGGGACTACAGTTTTGTACATTTTTGTGCCTGACTGTTGTGTTTTCATGACATTTTAGTGAAGTTGTTACATACCCACTTACGCTTTCATGTAAATGCTCACTGGTAAAATGACAGTTTACAGTGCAAAGAATGGGTTTCCTTCCAAGGCTTATTTGTGGTTACTCAGCTTCTCTTACAGTTATCTCCCAAATGTTTCTGCATTGTTCTTGCAGTTGTGAACTGAGTTTAACAGTGTAGTATTGAAACAGTGTTCTCACCAATGCCCTTTAGAGAGGCAAAGCAGCACATTTCCTGGGTGATCTCTCACACTGTTCTCACTCTGTTGTGCTGTCATGTTCCAGAAACAATTCGCTAAGTACCTGGTGAGTGGGTCTGACACATGCACTGAAGATCATATGGATTGCTAAATGCTGATGTGAGATTTTCTGCAGTCAGAGTAACAAACCTATGGTTCATGGTCTTCTGCTATGATGTGAACTATACCAGCTGGGAAATGTGGGCATATTTGACCTGATGTTGTTCCTACCTTTACAGACACCTCAAACATAAGTGGCACATTGGCTTCTTTTCATCCTAAGGCACACAGCTAAAAACTGAAGCAGTCTGAAGTGTTTTGGCATAATCAAAGCCTTTGACCTTAATGTAATTAAACTCAATTGTACTTGTATTACCCGTAATTAAACGATTTCAGACTACATGGTCTGAGTACTTTTGGTATAAAACTGCATTTAAACTTATTAACATAATTTAATCTCTTTGGAAAAAAAAAAAGGAAAGAATATCTTGAATAAATTTTGAAACATAGCTGCTCACTTCTTCCGAGGCTTCATGTTCTTTGAAGACTGATTTCATATTGACTTCTTTACAAAACATTCTTGAACTGCCTTTTTTTTCCCTAACTTTGTATCCAAAATCTGTATCTCAACCGGTCTTTATCTCACAGCTGTGATAAAGTGAAAGAGATCATGTTAATGATTTTAATTGAGATGATATTTTCTCCTCTGAATAATTTTGAGATAAAGATTGCATAGTATATGGTCTTTTGATCTATTCAGAGAAACAGCGAACTCTGTAGTTTGCTGTCAAGATAATTTAAATAAGCACCAGCAAAGCTTTAAGAGATATTAGAAACGTAATGATCCCAAGAGAAATGAGTCTTAGGAGTGTCTAAAGTCGAGCATACCTGGCATAAGTACTCAGAAAAGTCTGTTTCTGAATTGTTCTGACTACTCCAGGTCATACCTGGAGAGCTGTGCCCAGTTCTGGACTCACCAGTACAAGAGAGACATGGACATACTAGAGAGAGCCTGGTGAAGGGCACAGGTGATTAAGAGACTGCAACATCTCTGATAGGAAAGGCTGAGAGAGTTGGGAGCGATAAGCCTGGAGAGAAGGCTTAGGCTGGATCTTATTAATGTCTATAAATACCTGAAGGAAGAGTGCAAAGAGGGAAGAGCCAGGCTCTTTCCAGTGGTGTCCAGTGCCAGGACAACAGGTAATGGGCACAGACTGAGGCACAGGAGATTTCTCCTGGTCAAGAAACACTTTTTCGCTGCGAGAGTGACTGAGCTCTGGCACAGGTTTCCTAGAGAGACTGTGGAGTCTCCATCTTTGGAGATCTTCAAAAGTGCTCCGGACATAGTCCTGGGCAACTGGCTCTAGACAGCCCTGTTTGAGCAGAAGGGTTTGGACCAGATGATCTCCAGAGGTCCACTTCAGCCTCAACCTTTGTTTGACTTTGTGTGATCCTTTCCAAGGCCAATTTGCCATTTCTAAGATCAAGAGCTACATGAGTTTCACAATTTTTTAAAGCAGTATTTTAAACCATTACTACCTCAGTGTGAAATATGTAGCAGTGGCCTGGATGAGTATATTTTTGTTTGGTTTTACGTTAATTTCCTATACTGTAAAAGACATATCAAGGGGAATTCTCTGCTGTTTCAGTTCATGATATTGCTGAAACAAACAACATGTCCTTCTTCTCTTGCTTTCTTTGGGAGCTCTGTGGAGGTAATGTCCTCTAACGTAATTGCTATTTATCTGCCTTCAATTTTTCTTTAAAATCTCATACCTTTTGAATATCAATTTTCACGTGACGTTTGGCCACTGATCCCTTGTTGGCCAATTATCAGTGTCACCTTTTGTAAATAGTTTCTCCCCTTAAAGCAAGCCTGTATCAGTTATGTTTTATTTTAGCTTCACCAAGCTTTTATTTGACAAAAATGTATTTTTTCAAATTCTGCAGAGTGAGTCTGACTAGTGTCATTGCTGATATACACCTATGCAACATATATAATATGGAAATTAATCTTATGAGTAGTTAAGTGAAGAAGAAAAAGAAGTACTCTATACTAAGCAGAAAATCAGACTGGTTACAAAAAGATAGGAAAAACAGTAAAAAGGATAATCTGAACTGATTTGGGTCATCAACTTTACTGAAAACAAAAAGTTATACCAGTAGGCTTTAAAATAAAGACCCTAACAAATGCATGAATTGTAGAGAGAGAGAAAAAAATCACCTTGGGAAATGGGATTAATCATAAATAATATACCAAAGCTATTTGAACAATCTTTGGCAGGAGTAAAAAGAGACTCAGAGGAGTTGGGATTATAAATTGGTCAGTGCTGAGCGTTAGGGGGAGCATAGCTGGAACCTACATGTTCAATTCTATGAGCCATATATTAGGGAAGAAATTATGGAGCATGAAAGGTCTGAGGCTGAAAGATCAACATGAATCAGAGTTTCAGAGATCTTAATTATAAAAATCACTCAGGTGTGGCCTTTGATATACAGACTCAAATAAAAGGAAATTGGAAACCATCTTCTAGACATATTTTATGGAGGACATCAAAGACAGCAATGCTGCCAGGCAGAGGTTTAAGCTAGTTACTGCTGTGAGCCAGCCATACACCAAATAACAGTGGCTTCCTCACCATTCTCTCTTGTTTTCTACCTTAGAAGGGGTTCCAAATATTTTTTAGGATCAACAAAACTGAATTAATGGTGAAAAGGATGTTATTTATAGAATGAAATTAAACCTCATATCTAACAAGCCAAGTTGACGAATTCTCTTGTCTTTCAGAAGCATAAATAGATTAAAATAAATGTTGAGTGGAAAAGGAATAATATTGTCAGAGCAGATTATTTTCTTCAGGTACCTTGTTTGTTCAGCAGTGTGCTCACCTGCTCAGGTATAGCAGTGGCTGAAAACAGTGAACAGTCATTATGCTCTTTCCAAAGCCATCATCTCAACATCTGTGTCTGCCTTCAAGGATGTTGCTGTGCTCAAAATGACTGGCCAAAGAAAAGATGGAAGACAAAAAACTCCCCTAGTGCAAAAGATCTTCCCTGCAAAGAATTTACAGTAGAGCAAAGCATCACAAATAAAAGCACGACATACTATTCTTCACTTACTAAATAAAGTAAAAAACTTTAGCCTCAGAGATTCAGTATAATGGCACTACCCACGCCTGTCACTGTAACAACATCAACCTGTTGGCAAAGACCAACACATTTGCAGTGTGGTATGAGGCTAAATGCAGTAAACTAGTTCACTTCTGTGCACAGCCGGCTAATTAAAAAAAGGTTTGCAAATACAGTTTTTATCTTAATCTAGGCTGAATTTCTGTATGCCTTATGAATTGTGTAATTAAAAAAAAAAAAAAAAAGGGAAAAATGAAATGCTGTAGGGATCTTCTCGGCTGTTCCCCCACCACTGCCTTTCTTCCCATCATGAAGCAGCTTGGAAGTCAAAACTGAATATTCATATGTCCCTAGAAAACATATGGCAAGACTTCTTATCAGGACTCTGAAATCAGGAAACTTCCTTTAAAGTGTTTTCATCGTCTGTATTTCATGACAGAATGTGTATTCAAAATGCAATTGGTCCACTCAGCTCAAAAGCTCCTCTTCTCACTCAGGAAAGGGTTGTCCTTCAGGTAAAGCAAAGGAAAAAGACAAACTTTTATAGTTTTCTTCTCAGCTGATTTCCTTAAAATTGTTTTAATTGTGGATGGCGGTGTGGAGAAGGGAAGGCAAAGTTTCTGTATGTAGCTGTGATGAACTGGGGTATATAAGAATAGGTCAGTGTGGTTTATTTATTTTTTTTGTTGTTGTTGATAAGTGTGGAGAAACAAATATCCTGCCACTGTAACAGTTAGTTACTTGACAATGTCATGTCTGAGTATGCAGGTTGCTGTTACTGCAGTTTACATCATGGCTGCCTACTGCAATTAAGTTTAAAAGGAATAAACAATGCATTTTTGTGTGTCTATATCCTTTAATCTTCAGCTTAGTCCTGTTAAGATCTGTCTTTCCTGTTTCACTGTTTAGCTATCTGCCAAGGTAACCCAGTTCTGCTCTCTTGAAATCTCTGGTGAACATTGCTAGGGAAGTGATGAGTCATGAATTCTCAAGAAATTAACCAAGAAAATCTGGGCTTATTCATTTGCTTAGAATCTAACATCAAGAAGGTATTGGAGACTTTATATACAAACAAAAATATGACACCTCCCCCCCAAAATAACCCAACGACCAACCAACCAACCAAACCCCAAATACTAGTTATATTACTTTGGCCTTGTTCATCTTGAAAGTCTTTATAGGTTTTTATGAACGTAACCCCAAAGCATCATAACTTATTAAGAGAGACAGTGAAAGAAAATCAAAGTATTGCCGGGTCTCAAAGAAGTTCCTGTTAGAAAGAAGCCGATCTTTGACTTTCTTCAGCAAAGACCTGATCCAATAAGTAGCGTATACAAGATCCTAGACTGAGGAAGGAGAGAAAAAGTCTAGTCTGTGTAGCAAAGACATTTCCAGGCTTTTTACTTCTAGTGGATACATCAATGTAGAGGAAGACAAGCACGCAATGAGGCAGAAGAAGAAACGATCAGTGGGTTCAGTCCTTCGTTCTGCCGCACACTTCTTGTTCAGTTTTGGGCAAGTTATTTTTTTCTGTCTCTGCTTCAGATTCCCATCTATAAAATAAGAGCATAATGGAACCATTGAACAATTAATCTTCTTTTAAGGATTGCAGTATTTTTGCAAGCCACTTTTCTGTTCTAAATTGCTGTAGCCTGTCATGACTGCCTTTCATTAGTATGCTGAGATACCATATCATAAAGCACAAAGGAACATATGCAATAAAGAACAACATAAATATATCTTTTTCGGTTGTCTTTGTAATGTTTAAAACGCTATTATTTTGAGGTAGCTTGAAAATGTTCATATTTAGGGGCCTTCTAAGCAGCTGAGCCTATTTCCATGTATGCACATGACAATGTATGCAAGAAACTGAATAGCAGTGTTGAAAAGTAGTCAAGAAAGGCTGTATAGAAAACTGTATGTGGGCTGCATCACTTATAAGTTGAATATATGTGCCTAGCACTATCCACTTTAAACACAGAAATGTACCAGTAATAGTTATTGATTCATAATGATCCATAATCAATAATGAACTATAATTCCCATGCCTGAATTCTGACAGTACTATATTATAACTAAATACATTAAAATTACATCAGTTCAACTATGTTCTTTCTTGTAGAAAAGCAATTTAAGTATTTTTCAGGATGCTATTAATATTTCCATTACTCCATGTTAAAAAAAAAATAAATAGTGTGGTGGTTTTTTTTTTATTTTTATACATACAGTGCAACAGGATTTAATGAATTGAATGAATTTGAAACCAAATATACCTGAGGAAACTGGATTTTATTCCTGTCTAATAAAATGTATAAAAGAAAATTGCACAAATATGTAAGATTAGGAAGCTGCATTTTCTGAGGCCAGCATCCACTCTCATCTATCTCTGGCCCACCTGCATTCATGTTAAGTTTTTTCTGTAAAAGTGTATAGAAGGCATAAAGTACCTTTTTGCTGTCTTGTAGTTGTTCTCCAATACTGACCTGCAAAAGGTCTCACTGAGCTTGGTCTCTTCCTTACAATTGAACAAGATAGTGTGTTTTCTAAGTGGTCAAGTCTGTGTTGAGATAATAGCACTTCTGCATTACAGTAGCAATGGACTTTTGAGATTTTTTACCTCTGAATTGTAAGGACTTTAGATAGGGATTACTTCTATCCGCTCTCTGTAGAAAGCAGTGTCATCAATCAGTTGCCTATGATTTATGACTTGCACCATCCATCTCTACAACTGCAGAATAGTTTTGACTTTGAGCATACAGGTATCCACTTATTCAGAATCAGGGAAATAGTCTTTCTAAACATAATTAAACACAGAAATATTATACTTAATAGTAAATAAATTTCATTAGGAGTTGATTATTTTTAGAAGAAGTGAAGAAAATATTTGTAGAAGAAAATATTATGTGCTTTGCAACAACACTTGATGCCAAATACATGATTTTTTTGGTAGTAAAACTTCTCAGCATAGTTACAGATGGTACATAGTTTGGGTCACCAGGGAAATCTCTGTACTTTGGGAAATGTGAGGACTTGGTAAGAAATCTTTCTTGTTCACTTGGGATGGCTGGCACTACATTACCCTAGCCAGCCAAACTGGTCCCATGCTGGTATAGAAACCAGACCTTGCCATTTCCTAGAGCTGCAGAATCCACGTTGCCTCATTTCCTTTTCACTCTGCAGTCTTCATTTATGTTAACTCTAAATAATTGTCTCATTATTCAGGTCTTAGATAACATACTGTGGGGGAACAAACCCATAATTAATTCTTCTTCCACACCAACTTCAGATTTATAGCAAATGAACAATTTAAGTTACCATTTTTGCATGTAATATTTTTTTCCCTTGTGAAATTATCCCTTTTTATGTACAAAAGCTTGTACAAAGACTTCCTTTCATGTTGAAAACCCATGTAATTTCCTACAGAGTACTGTTTTGTCCATGTGTGTCTTTTAATACCAGTCTTTTCTTAGGTGAAATATAATGATTGTCATTGCTATGACAATGATTGACATTGTTTTGCTAGGGTTGGGGGAAATCCTAAATGATCTCTTCCTGGATCCTGTGGCATACAAAAGTTGTAGGATTTACCAGCTTAGCACTCTCTATAGTATAGTTCTTCCCCTCATTTTCTCTTCCTTCATGTACATCATTATAACTCTTCCTCTTGAGCCTTATCAGTATTTCTTCAGATCCTTTTTGTCCCTCTTTTTGCTTCCAGCATTAATTTTCATGGTTGTGCTATGCTAAATTTTCTGCTTCTTATATTTATTCACCTCCACTCCTCCTCCTTTTTCACTTCAGCAGAAAGACATGGCCAGTTTTTCTCTGCACTGAAATTTGCTTCCTTTGTTTACAGACTGTCTGCCTAAATATGTAAGTATCTTTCAGGTGAGCACTTCCACAGTATCTTTTTACCTCACTTGTGTGTATGAGCTGGAATACCAACTCTGATGTTTTAATCTAGGCCACACATTTGATTTCAGTTTTGAAGTTCAAACAGTAATGTTTTTTTCTCAAAAAATAAAATAGTAAAAAAAAAAAATTAAAAAAATAATCCTCCTTTAACTTCAGTGGTTTGTATTTTGCCAGCTTTTGTGAACTCTGAATGCTAAGTCTTGTCAGCATGCTGTTGGGGGAACTACAAGTTTATTGGGCCAAGTGATGCTTGTCCCACCAAGTATTAGAGGTCTGTAAGGAACCACCTACATGTTTCACATGGTAAGGAGGAGTGTTGTGCTTCCTGTTGTTGGGCATAATGGCAGCAGGATGTACAAGAATGGCATCAGTAGTTAGCCAGGTCTTCAGCTGAGGTCCATTAGCAGTGATAAGATTAAATGGGTGGAGCTGCAATTAACTTGAAATACTGTCAATGTATTTACCTTAAAAAATAAGATCTATATTCTGAACACCTGGATGACTGTGCAAGATTTGAAAGGAGTATAAGGAAGACTGATTTGTTCTTTGCATTATTTGTTGTGTGCTTATTTTGCAGAGCCACATCTTCATTGCACTGATAGATGAAGAGTATAGAAGAGAACTGAGCAACTGTGTTGATAGTTCCCACTGGGTCAGGCCTAGATGCAGTTCACAGGACCAGATACTTCGGGAAGAAGAGCATGACTCTGAGTCACCTCTACCCTAGATATTTCAAATTAGACAATTAATTCACATCATGGTCCTAAAAGGCTAACATTGGTTCATTTACTGCTGAAGTAGTTTAGAGTTTGATTTGGTAATTGGCAAATTACTCTTTCAGCCAATACTGAACTCAAACATTGTCATGGAGCAGGGAATGGGAGAGTGCTGTATTGTGACACACTTGCAACAAAACCCAAACCTTCTTAAAATAAGTCATTAAAGATCCCTTGACAATATTCAGTGTTGCAATGGCAAAGCCACCACCTTATGCATACGCCAGTTTGAATCACTCTGTTCTGCCTGTCAGTTTACACCTTTAATTTTATGTGGATATTGGGTGTATCTTTATTTACGGGGTTACTGTATGCTATTAAACCCCTGCCAAGATCCAGCCAAAGACTGACAACAAAGCAACTCTTGTAAAGTCTGTCCATTGTCAGATGTCTAGGTTTTCACATGAAATGTAAGTGTTGAATCTTCCTGTAAAGATCAGATTTTCCAAGCAATGTGGATTTTAGTCATTAGCCAGCATACAGGGTGAGCTCTGAGAAAGAGCTCCTTTAAACATACAGAAAAGAAATAGTGCCAGTGCTGAGGACCATGTAATTTAATGTCTTCTTAGTACTTTCTGAAGTGATGGCCGCACCGACAGGATTACTTGAAGGCCAGTGATATTTCTCATAACAATAAGAGATGTGATTGTACTAAAGCAGATTCAAAACAGGACTGTCTCCCGATTTGAAAAATGGGTAGAGATCACTTTACAGAAATCTAAGCTTGTGTGGGTGGGTGCAGGCAGGTGTATTACCCATTTCCCTGTGATCTGAAGTAGATGCACCTCAGACATCTCTGATGTGGAAGTCATATATATCATTATATTAGAGAAATTCTCTGCTTGGCAGCTAGTAAGACCTGCTCAAAACAGGATGAATTGGTCTGATTAGAGTATAAAGTTCATGCAGAGATACCACTTCTGAACTCAGGCTGCCTCATATTTGATCAGCAAAGACGGGGCATGCAGAGGAGTTCTGAGCCATCTTTGTTTCCCTGTGTACTCCTAAATACCCTAAGCCTGTACAGACAGTCCACGGAAGTATATGTCTAAGTCTGCTCCTGGTACTTCCGATGACTGTAAAATCTTTATTTACCTGTTTATCTCCTGCTTTGTGCTTCAGAAGACAAACTGTTTGTCTAGTCATGAATAGGCAAAATTTTAGTTTTTTTTAGACTGATACATACTTTTCTATTTAAACATAATGAAATACAAATTAGCAAAATTCTATTCTTCTTGTGAGTTTTTTTCCATGCTAGGTCATTTAATGTCAAAACCAGCCACTTAAAATACATGTTCTAGCATAACAGATCTAGCGAAAGCACCCTTTACTATGACAAAACATTTCATTGCTTCATCTTACCTTTTATAATATTATGCCATTACATGCGCTAAAGTCACCATATTGAACTGTAAGAACTCTAGATTTAAATGTAAATGCACAGATGTTCATGGTAAGCACTTTGAAAATATGTATATCTCTGACTTTGCCAATTTGAAAACATACAAACCACCACTCTCAAACTCATCCAAAATGTTTTAAAGAAACATTTTTTTCATGAACTTTCAGGTTGTACAGACCCAAGAAAAGCAATGGAACACATTGTCTACCAAACATGATAAAACCATGAAACACAGTGGCTACCACAGCTTGTTTAACTCTGACTGAACACACAGAAAGGAGGTTCACAAGGAAATGTCCATTTAGAAATCTAATGCACTAGTTTATGCTCCCATCCTCTGTGGTCTAAGAAAGTATGACCCAGAGAGCTGCTAGTGCTGAGCCTTCTTTTCTTCCACTGCATGAACGGTTTGTTTTTGGAACAGGAGACTGGACTAGAAGACTTCTAGCCCAAGGTCATATGTTCCACATCTATTAAAAAAACCCAAACAAGTCCATTATTTACAGCTATAGTCTTGGGTACTTTTATCAGACTGTAATAAGATGGAAACTTTTCTTTAGATTACTTGAATGAGGGTTTTAATGAAAATATACTGCAATGCATTTAGTCTTTGTCATGAATAAACAAGCACCTCAAAAGACCATCCTTTTTAAAAACAGTGTAAAAATGGCTTAGATGTGCTTTTTATATGCCAACACATTTTTAAGATACAAATGGTGTCATTAATAAAAGTGGTTAATAATGTTACAATGTTATAACTTAAACAATATACACTATTGGACTTGAGGCTCAGAGACAACATTTGCTAGCTGTAAGGACTGCTGCAGCCACACTTATGTACAAATAGTGATCCTTGTGTTTAAGAGAGGATGTTATTCATCCTCCAGAGGCTATGAGGGATCACCACACAGCAGGCACTAAAAGAAGAGTTAACAGGGATGCATGAATGAAAACCACTTTGGCAAAAGGGCACTGGGTGTTGGAAAGGAAGGCGGGAAGTTTTCTGTGCAGCTTTTCCAGGACATGTCTATATAGAGATCATCTACTCACACTGTATTGTTACAGAGAATATTTTCTTAAAGATCTTCAAGAGTTTCAGAACACCATATTGTCCCCTCTGAGTCTTTACAAGCTATGACTGTTGTGAGTAACTGTGACCTGTCACAGTTCACAGTTTGTATACTGTGGACTGAAATATATTCATAAACTTGGGAAAGTGAATAGCCTTGTCAAAGCATGTGCCTAACTCTTTTCTGTTTGAAGGGCCCGTATGTTTTAGGATGCAAGGACATGTAGTTTGTGTTTACTCACTCTTCAACTACATATTTTGGGCAATGTGATATGCACTTCCAAATCTGACTGTGCAATGTGACTTCATGCAATTATATCTTTTCCTATGGGTCGTGAGACCGACACAATCCTGCAGCAGGTCCATAAAAGGGGGTTTCAAGAAAACAACGGAGAGATTGTCAGCAGCGCTGCTGGCTGTAGTTGTGTGCCTCATCAGCTGAGCTGAAATGCAAATGGTTTTCATGGCATGGAAAAGAATCAAGGTGGAGATCAGAACAGGTTGAAGGATGACTATTCTGTTTGCAGTGAATGTCCAGTGCTTCCAGTTAGTTTTAATTTATGAACTGGGGCTAAACCAATACTTTTAATATTTTTTTTTTCTCTATAGAGTGCTGTGCTGGAAGGTTCATCTTTTGACTTTTGAAAAAGTTGTGGCTGCTATTTTGTTGTCCTTTTAATCTTTTTTTCTTTAGCTGAAAACTACATTGAAATCAATATGCCTCTTTAAAATGTTCCAGCTTCTGTGAAATACTTATTTTAATGAAAATGCATCTAGGTGTAAATTTCCAATAGGCTCTAATGAGAATCACATAAAACACGTCTGACCCAGTGCGACCATTATGTTGCATTGAGCTAGGTGATCTTTCCCACTTTATTTTTACATTCGTATTTCTAAGATTTGGCATTAACTGTATTTTCTCCCACAGTGAGACTTTAATTGATGCATTTTAGCCTGGCTTTTACTCCCTAAATTCAGGATTCATATTTTCTCTGTTTTGGTATGTACGAGCTTTGTTTGCCTGGAGCTTTTTTTTTCAGTATTGTGAGCTGCTTTTCCTTTTTCTTGATAGGTTTGACATCTTGGCTGCTGAATTTGCCTTGCTTCTTGTAGTAAGACAGAAATTAATTAATCTACTTTCCTAATTGCACAATCAAAATAAATGATGTCCCCAAATTAGAAGGCACAGAAATTGCATGCACATTTTGGATACCTAGATAATGTCCAACAATACATTGTTTTCACATAAATTGCCTGATTAATTAATTGCTTTAAAATGTCCACATATTTTTGTGCAAATACATCTATGCTTGCAATTCATAAAAAGGAAAGTAAAATTAAATTGCCCTTCAACATATAAAAATGTCACCCTTGGTATATCTTTGTTGTGCTTGGTCATCTGCTTTTTCCCCAGTCACAGTGATAAATTTGGATGAGATCCTTATACTCTGAATTGCCACTGGGAATCCAACAGATTTCATTTTCTCTGGAATTACTGACATGTGAGGTTGTGATGTTTTGTTAACTTGAACAAATTGTAATATGACTGATACATAAATATCTTTGGCTTTGAAAATATATTGTCTCAACAAGAAGTAAAGAAAAAATAATTAGGCTACTGAGGGAATTAGGCGAAATTTTTTGTGGATTTTGATTTGACTGCATGTTTGGGTAAATTAGTGATTTGAAGTGTAATCGATAAATATCCCTAAACCAAGGGATATGCATTAATCTGTCTCAATGGACAGAAGTTAGTTAATAAGACTGACCTTGAAGAAAAAGTTCTATGTTTTTAACTAAAAAAAGAAAAATAAATTTATAAAATCCATGTCCTGTTAATGTCATCTGACTTTGACATTGTTTCCTAAAAGAAGTGGGCTGAAACTGGAAAAAAAGTTACAACATATTTTAGAATGACGAATTTTCTTGTAACCCAAAACTGCCATTTTTGTTGTTGTTTGTTGGTGTTTTTTTAGAAACAAATCTATGTAGTCTCAAGGAACTGAAGGATAACAGTACTTGAATTGTTCTACAGGAATAGACAGTAAACCTTCCAGTCTACTTACGTTTCTGGATTTACGAGGGTGTCTTTGGGTTTAGGAAGAGGAATAATATGTCTGAAGATGCCATGATTAAACTTGCCTTATCTTTCTGGATGATGTGTGTAACTCTTACTGTAAAGCATTAAGTTTACTCAGTTCAGAAAGGGAAACACAATCTGTACTCCTTATTTAGGAATAAGCTTTAAAAAGATCAGAGCTTTTAGATTACACAGACATATAGAAGATGGAATACATCCTGAGACTTTCAAGTGATTTCTTTCCCATGCCCTCTACATTATTTTTCCATATCACTACTCACGTATCTGACTAAACAGGAAAAGATCAGCTTACAGATTTCTGCTGAAACAACAGAAGCTTCTTTTGCAGCTTGACTGGCTCTTTCCGTATCTATTGCTTCCGCAGCTGCTACTGAATAAGCAGCTGCTCCCTTCACATGCTCTGCTGCTGAAGCTGCACCTCGAGCCTCACTGGAGGCCCAGGTGGCTGCACAGCTCCTTCGCCCATCAGAATCAGGCTTATGGCTGTGGCTCCTTCTGAAATGGTTGCACGCAAGGTCACCAGAGACTGGTGTGGGACAAGGGCTTCTGAGGACTGTGAACTCATAGGTTTTGGGCACAGAAGTGCGTTCTGCAGCACTGCAAGTGCTAGCAAAGGGCAAGGATAGAAAGATACAAAAAATGGAGAAATTGGGCTGCACCTCTGCTTTGTAACTTACTTTATGATTAAACTAACTTGAGCCAAGCCCACTCTGAGGAGATTTGCTGCTTGGATGACCCTGGGGTTTTGAGCTGTAAACTATGAAGTCCTGCAGCCTTCAGCCCTTTAGTTAAGAAGTCTTGTACTCCAATAATCAAAGCCCAATTTAACTATTTAAGGAAGAGACGGTTTTGGGCTCACACTTCTGCCAACTGGCTTCAAGCATTCCTTGCACTATTTCAAGGTGGAGACAAAAGAGCTGCAGCCATGGAGGAATGAACACAGGGGAGAGAAGCCTTGAGAAGGGGAAGCTGTCCGTAAACCTCAGACCTACACTAGCAGACTAGGACTGTGAAAGACCTTGTTTTTATCCAAGCTAGAATAAGGTCAAGGCACATGGTCACCACAAGAAAAATTACTTGACCCCATTAATGTCCAGGTATCTGTGATCAGACAGTAACAGGAAAATGCGGACATGTTATGAAGCACTGGTCAGTTTCAGACTGACGTGATGAAGCCAAGACCTTCAAATGCTTTAGAAAATTCAAATTACATTTTGAAAACTGTAATAAGTATATCAGATTTTCTGCAAAAACTGACAAACAGTGACCTAGCCTCGGTATACATTATGTGAGAGAGCTTTCTGGTTTTTTTCAATTAATTTGATACAGATTTCCTATGTCCTCCGCTTTTTTTGCAGGTTTGGAACTCTGATATTTGATGAAAAATCTTCCAGACTATATATTTCAAATGCTTGATGTCTTATTAAACAAAATACATGAAACATTTTTTTTTTTTTAAATTAAGGTATGGATAAAAATTAAATGGGAATGAAGTTTCCTTGACTATGAATCATCATGTTAACGTCAGATGAGATCTTCTAGTCTGGTTTTATCCAGAAGAAATCTAGTTCATGTCCTTGGAGGATGTTCTGAGATGTCAAATGAATCGTGGTGAGTGGGAACAACCTGGTGACACTTCACAAAAGCATTCCTGATTTGAACAAAGATGTTAATGGAGATGCACTATTAGTTGTTATTTACCATTGGTATCAATGCCTAGCTCATTCATTGCCAACTGAATGTGTGAAACAACTAATTCCCACTTCGAGAGTACTCTTCAGAGACCAGTTAAGAAATCCTCCCAAATGACTGGCTGCTAAGTAATAGCCATTGCTCTCCCCACTCCCATTTTCTTTAACCTTTAAGTTAGATTGAATTTAAACATTCCAATGTAATGTAAAAGAAGACTGCTTTTTACCTTTCAGGTTATAATGACAAATGTAAGTGAAGATAACCATTTCTTCGGCTTAATCATGCACATCCTAACCCACAGAATTAAGTGCATGTGAGGTATTATAAGCAATGCTGTTTAACTTCCAGCTTTTCTAGGAATTTAAGGAGCCACTCTCAGACAATGTCAAGAGCTTTCTCTGCTAGTGCTTCTTCATATGCCTATAGCTAAGCACTTGTTGGAATTAAAACCAGTTACAAACCTCCTAGGTACAATTTCTTCCTTATACTATAAAAAACTGGTAGCAAAAACTGTTCATTGAATTCAATACTTTAGGGGATGATAAAAGTGATTTTTAAGGCTTCATCCATCTCCAAAAAGCCAGCACTAGGTTTGAAAAATTGAATTAGGGGTTTTCATTTAAGGTATTATATAGTACCACCAGTTATTGGTGATCAGGAGCTGTATACTTCTAATGACAAAGTTAAGATGTTGCATTTTGCTGGATACTTTTGGTCTGGCTCCTAAGAAGGAGATCAGGAGATGTGCAGACCTTCTTGTCAGGCATGGTGATGCTCAGTGTTGACACTCCTCTCAGCACTAAGCAGAAAAAGCAACAGTAAAGGCTACTACTCTGCCTTCAGTTTTGGGGACAGTGATCTTACTGATTATTATTCCTTGGAGCTTACCACCCTTAACAAAATGCACTGTGCCTTTTGATGTGTTTGGCTTGTAAATGCCATTTCATCAGCTTCTGAGGTGGGTTCTGCAGCATCTACAGGCATCCACGTTGCCATGGCTGTGCTGCAGGCAGTACCTAAGCTCTCTGCTTAAGAACCAGTTTGAGTTTGCCTGCCACAGCTTCAGTCTTTGTGATATAGATATAGCCTGGCACTTTGCAGCTGAATTTCCCCCCTGCTATCAGAGCTCAGCCATAGCCACAGCTCTGTTGAAATGACTTTATTTGAGTTAAAAACGAACTATTTGGCAGCTGTCTGTGCTTGTTAATGCAACTTTTTTTGTTTGCTTTTGTTTTGTTTTTTTACTTGGAGGTGTCACCACATCTAACTCCATAGGTACAAAGGGATTCACATTAAAGAATGTGTTGTTAAATGCCTGTGTTTTTTTACTTTGCCAAGGGGTGTGTGTGTGGGAATATGCATTTTGTTTACCCAATTAATAAGGTTACATAGGCTTCAGTTGTAAACAATCTGCAGTAAGTAAATTCTCTTTTTTGCTTTGCTTTTTCCATGTGTTAATAATGCTTTCAAATCAGCCCAGACTCAGCCTATAATAGCGCAAATATCTGTTACTCTGCTTCTGAAGTAACCTACTGTATTATTAAGAGTGATTCTGTTAGGGCAAGCATTTATGGGAGGAGTCCTTCTTTACCAGAAACGTTGACAGCAAGGATCAGTTCTTGCATTCCCCTTTGCTGAAATCTGCTGCAAGTCAGAGGTCTAAAGTAATCTCAGAACAGTGTAGAAGTGTTGACTTTCAGACTAAACTGTTAGTTTTCTTTTACTAATGCAGTTATTTAAATAGTAATCTGAGACATCACAAATGGAATGGGAAATTTACAAAGCTGCATACAAGGAAAACCAATCCCTGTGGCTTTGAGCCTAAAAATATGTATGCCCATCTGAGAGTTTATTTTGACTTCAGTGGGACTAAGCACTTACTCAACGCTGAATGTGTTGCATAAACGTTGCCAAATACAGATGTCTATTTTCTATTCTAGAAGAGCAGGAGAGTCCCCAGGATAGAAAAAAAGAGAAGAGGACAGGGAAATCAGGTAGTTTGATTTTGTGATATTTTATTAGAATATGTAACTTTTTCAATGGAAAGAGTCAAAAGTGCCATTTTCCCTGTCTTTCTGGGTACTGAGGTCCAGCTTTCTGGCACTGTAAGCAAACCTGCTGCATGACCCTCTTTATTAAATGGTCAACAAGCATTCAAAGTAGCTAAGTAGCCTTTCCCCACTATTTTGGGGAGTTGTTTCATTGCTGTCATGGCTAGAAATCCTTTTCAAAAGACTAAATATTTGGCCTCATTGAGGTCAGACTAACAGGTCTGCTGTTGCCTGAATTATCCATCCATTCTAAATTCTGCTCTCTTTTTTATTTTATTTTATTTTGTTGGTTTTTTTTTTTTTGTTTTGTTTTGTTTTGTTTTGTTTGGAGTAAGAGGAAGAGAAGCTGGAAAGGTCTGACAAAGGTTTTCACTGAAATCACAGTCCTGATACTAGTCACTTGTACTACCGGAGCACATTCAATGGCTACAGCAGAAGTGCTGTGGGACACATGCTTACTTATTCCCTTTATTCTTAAACCTGTTGTCCATCAGTGAGTTTACTGTCTGTCTGAACCTGCTGTTAAACCTGCCCCTGCCTCCTTTTTTTTGGCCACAAGTTCTGGAGGTTCACTATTAGTTGTGAAAAGTGCATTCTTTCATCAGTTCTGACCTGCTTTTCTACCGGTTTCATGAAGTACCTGTCATGTTTTATTTCTGAATGAGTTTATGAAGCATCTCACAGGCTTGAAAGAAGATATAGTACTTCCATGAAACAGCTAGAAAATAGAGGGAAAATGCTTCTGAGACATAACTATATGGAAATTAATGTCTTTTTAATTTTTAGAAATTGCTAGGGGACTTGCTTTCTAATTTTTCCCTTGCCAATGCAGCTTCCTCACCATCAGTTTTATCTACATGCATGCACAAATCAAACACGTGGTGAGTACCAAGGCTCTTTGGTTGTGAAGTCCTGTTAACACTCTCTTACTGTGGTGATGACCCCACAAGGTTATAAAAAAATGACAGAATTGGATTTTTGTGCTCCTTTTTTAATAGCATAATATTAGAGTGGCATGAAAAGTCAGAAGGAAAAAAAGTTCTTTTATGAGATAGTGAGCATTCCCTCCTTCCTTTCTTTTTACTTCTTTTTAGATTCCAGATACATCTATTCTGGAGCGTAATATGGGTTTTTTGAGCATTAGGAGAAAGATACAGCATGAAAACTGTAACAGAAACAAAATGTAAAAGAACTTCAGCACAAATATATTTGCTTTTCTTTACTATTTCTTCTGAATTTAGTGAGAATCAGTTTTACACAGATTTGGAAGGAAGAGTAAAAGGCTGGGCTGAATTTAAAAAAAAAAAAAGAAGTTGATTTATTTATATAGTATTATGAATTATGTTTACAATGATGTTTTTTGGGTTTGTTGTAAAAATACCTTACATCTGGAAGGCATTTGATTGAATCAGATATCATAGGGAGTTCAAGGAAAATAATTCTAATTTACTCGTCCCTTTTACTAATCAAAAATGAGAAATATTAACTGAAGATCCAGGTGTTTGTTTGTTTGTTTTTTTTTTTCTTTTAAGTCTATGCTGCAGCCAAAACCTGGTGCATCTAGAACTCAGAGAATGCAAAAATAAAAGGAAATGACATATCAGTTCAAGAATTTCTGTGAAGCAAGGCACCCCAGCGTAAGCTCTGGGCAGGGGAGAGCAGATGAGGATCACTAGGCTTGTGTCTTGGCAAGTCAAAGTAGTTTTGGAGTCTCTGCTGAGTGCAAATCTGATTTGCTTAAGAATGAAAAACAGCTTTGGAGAAAAATAGCCTCAGCAATGTTTATTTTAATAAAAAGTCTGGAAGAAATTACTAGAGCTGATTACTACAACTCTAAATTTGGGACTGTTGGTGAATGGGAATGAAATCCTAGTGGGACTTCTCAAAGACAAGTTTAAATAGATGCCTAGACATTGTTGCCATGACAGACAAAAACCCCCATCTTCTTTTTAGATCTTCCTCAGCAGACTTTGATTCACCTTACACTTTTTAGTAATACAACTGTATCTACACAGAAAACAATATATTGAATACCTGTTTTTAACTTTCTATTTAGTTTTCAAGGTAAAACTTCCATCTTCTGGGAGCTTCTCACAGATTTGGTTAATGCACTTGTCAATCTTGCAGTTCCTTCTCTGTCAGCTAGCTCTCTGTTTTCTTTTTAAAAGGACGCTGGTTGTATTTAGATGTCAGTGAATTTGAAAAAAAACAAACTGAAGATGACTGCAGCACACCAAAAAACCTGAATTTTATTAAAACATGTGAAAAAACCCGAAGGAAAATGTGTATGTGATTGAAGTGTTACAAAAATACTTAATTCTGGATAAACAAGACTATTAGTAATTCACATTAGAATGCATTTTTTTTGCCTTTTTTTTTTTTTGTTTATTTGCTTGTTTTGCTAATCTTTTCCTTAAAAGACAAATACCAAAAATGTCTCTCCCATATTTACAGTTTTTCTTTCTTACAGAATTATTGTTGTTGAAGTCTGCACTATTAAGATACTGCCCAACACAATGAATGAGCCCTTAAAAACCTCTTTCTGGATCCGATAAGATATTTTCAACCCATAGATCTCTCATTCACTGGTAAATGTGCTGGTTTTTGGTCTAAGCTCTGTTGGAAACCTTTTTCTTTCCTTCTGAATATAAGCTAAAAGTGAATATCTTTGGTTTGTTTGTTTGCTTGGGTTTTTTTTGTGGTGTTTGGTGGTTGTGTTTGAACCATGACTGTCCCATTGTCCTCACAAAAAAGCTTTGTTGGCTAACTTTTCCTTCAAACAATTTCTCAAAAGGTAGTTTTATTTATTTCCATATAAAAAGTTACAGGTGATTAATTAATCTGTCTAATGATTATAGATAGTTTAAAATTATGAACTAAATTTATTCTTTTAATTTGGGGGAGGGCATGAGAAAAAGAGGGAAGAAAAAAAAATAAAAGATCCAAGTTAATTCTTTTGAAATCCAGCATTGTCAATTGGCGTGACTAAATTCTGTGCTGCCCAAAGCCTGGATATTTGCGATTTTTGCATTGGGCCTGGGGCATGGAGTCTATGCCAATCAGCATTTAAAAAGACCCTATCTGAAAAGCCCACATTTAAAGGATTTTTATGGAGATTTAATCTAAATAAGAAACAAGAACTGTATTTATTATTATATTGAAATGGTTAAGTCATATAGAAACACTAGTCACAACTGTAATGTGTATATTAATTTTTCAGCAAGGAAGCATGAAGATACCTGATATCTTGCATTGATTAAGACATAAGCTGCAATCCAATTTTATTTGTACTTCTGTAAAGACAAGAGTAACTATTTATGTTGCTTTAGAGGATATGTGGTTGGATAGTTGAGGTTCACCTTTTGACTTTCAGTATCTGATGAAAGGCACGCTACCTGATAGCCCATACTGATTCCAAGAGAAACTCTGCAGTATATTAAGAAAATAATGTAGGTTTTAATTAGCTAACACGCTCTCTGAAGTAAAAAAAAAATGAAAGAGAATTAAGAGATGGCAATCACCGACACTGAAAAGGCAGATGTTTGAGAAGATCAGAAGTAATAAGCTTATCTCAACAATTATTCTCAAAATAATCAAAGTGGAGATAGTTCCTTGTTCTGTAAATGATGACCCAGATCTTCAACTGCCATCAATTGTTTTAGCTTGGATAGTTTCAAGGAGATGTCCCCACAGCTTAGTTGAGATTTACAGCAGCTGGCTGGGCTCCAAGCACTTATTTGCATCCCATTTTATTACAGTATATTATTATAGACAATGCAATCACAACAGCTGACTTTCATGTATAGAAATCTCATGGTCAAGTAAAATATGCCCCACATATGGTCCAGTCAGCAGAAACTTGGAAATGCCTAGCTGCAGCTTCTGTGCTCTCTTCTGAAATACCAGGAGTGAAAGAATTAAGGTGCTTTGAAATGGTACATGCTCTGTGTAACATCTTGTGACAGGCACACTATCCTTTTCTGCCAGTCTATCTGCTGAATAACATAACTAATATAAAGTACCTCCAATCTGTTGTACTTACATTACAAAACAGATTGTTTTAACTCCTGCCATCTTGTTACACTCAAGATACTTTTACAGGAAAAAGGCACACACCTTACATGCAAAGCCAACAATCTATTGTTAGTCTAATTAAAATCTTAACAGTTTAACTGAAGAATTTTACTAGCCCAGTTGCAATGATATTAACACGATACCAATGCTTAAAGATCAAATCTTCTATATTTAGAAAGGTATAGACACATACTTATAAAGTCTACCTTTTCTTCTGTTGATATGGTCAACCTTGCACTACCTCTTTGGGCCCTAAGGTTGATGATAGCTTCCCTCCAAGGACCATGGGGTACAGACCATCAACAGTATACTGAGACATTTGCAGGGGGAAAGAAGAGGCTGATGTTAATGTTTTCTTTCTTTTCCACGTAGGATATCTTAGTGGCCGTTTTAGTGTGCTTGGCAACACGCTTTGCACCTTGCTCTTCCTTCACTAGTCTGCAACTCCATGTTACACTATATAAGGCGTGTTTTGTTCTTGTTTGGATGCTTTTTCTTTGTTCTCTTTGTTACTACTAAGAATGGTTTCACCCAACACACAGGGCTGCACTTCTTCAGCGACCAGTAATGCCAGTTAGCCAGTAGCCCAAGGTCTCTGTGCTTAGGCTTTGAAGGCTCCTGCTGACATGTGATTGCTCTGCTTTACCATGCCACCTCTCTTTCTAATTCACAGTTACTACTTCCACATAGACTAACTACTTGTTTTCACTGCTTTTAGCTATTGAATGCACATCTCTGTATTGTAATAACTGTTTTAAACACAGTTTACTTTCAAATGTGAACAAAGCATAAAACAATGATTATCTGGTCATTAGACAATTGGTGCTACGGCTAAACTAAAACAAATCTCCAGGGAGGCCAAGTGAAATTCAGACAAAACTTGTCAGGTACTGAGCCCTGACTTGTCAGCTTAAGGCAAATCCTGTGGCCTGTTGTGGGCAGTGGTGACACTGTAATTATGGGGTTACATGGCTACAAAGGTTTACCCTGTAAAATGTGTGCAGGGTAAAAAACAGAGCAAAAAATTTCATTCAGCAGCTATACCCACGTTGCTGAAAACTCTTCCTGAATATCGATGTATTCTTGTGTGCTGGCATCAACAACTACTGCAAATGTGAACTGTCTTGCACTAGCCCAATTCAGCTCAAGCTATTTAGCTCAAAAGGTCTAGTTGCCTAATAACCAAGAAAATGTTATAACAGATACCTTTGCACTGGAGTATGTATTTCTGTAGATACTGTTAGAGACCTCAGTCAGTGATTCAAACATCTTTGTGCTGGCTGCTCTGTTTAGTATGGGCAAAGGACATTCCCCTGCTTAAATAATTTACAATCCATATGCTATGATTTGAAAGTCCCACTGAAAATTTCTCTGCTTTTGGGACTGGATAGCTACCTTCTCTAAAGCCTCCACTCAGTTCCTAAGGAAAGTTTTTGTGCCTTCAGTTAGGCTACCTTCAACTTCATACCTCTGTGAATATATAACTATGGTTGCATCCTTTCTAGCAGCTGACCCTGCTAATGTGAACATGTTCATATGGTGAAGATTAATGAGTCAATTATTTTTATACAAGCTATCTGTCACGTAGGCTGTTTTCCTTGACTTGATTATTTTAATTAAAAAAAAGTGTTCAATTCTCTTTTTTATTGATGTTCTTGTGTTAATCAGGAACAATTATTAGTAAGACTTTGGTGGATGGTTGCTTCCAAGCTCCTTAACTGAAAATACAATACTTAAAGTAGGACAGTGAGTTGGAAGAAGCTACGTTTTTTTTACTGAAGCAAATCATGGTTGTTCCTACTGTGGACAAGATGGTTTGTCACTTAAAGTGTGGATACGTCCAAATCAATCCTTATGATCTGAAAACGTGTTACTCTATGTCTACTCTGGAGCAAATGTTAGCAGTTATATTTCACATTTACATGTCAACCATAAAATAACTCTGACAAGTTAAAATCTTGCTACTAACTTAGGTGACAAATCTTGATCATACTAAGTACCCTCAGCTTCATGAAGTTATTGAATATTACATGTATTTCAAGATTTAAGAAAGAGCTTGGACCCTGACATTTATCAAATATAAAATTAAGCTTTGAAAACATTGGCAATAGACTGCATATTGTTTAGCTTTAAGACACTCACTCCAGGGATGCTGAGACCCTATTTATGAATAGCTAATTGAGTTATTATTTCATTAATTTAAGTGTTTATTATTATTCAGTCAGCAGGTGGCACTATTACACACAGTGTTTATCTTCAAAAATAGTTAAATCTTGAGAAAATATCTGTGAACTGTGTTATGCTCCATTCTAGATTCTGAACAAATCACTAACAAAGCCTCTCTTTCCCAAATCCCTTCTATGTTGCCTTAGCCTCTTTAATTTGGGATGTTTTTTGATGCCTGTGCTGCTTAAAGGTTGCAAGGACAAGAACAGAAAAAAATGTTGACCAAACTCCCAGAGTAAGAAGCTTCTGTTTTAGACACTGTGTTGAAGCCCCTTTGAAAACCACATTGACTGAGTGCAGTGAGGACATGCAATGAAAATACCCCACAGTTGGTGATGGTTGGCCCTGTGACTGGTCAGACACTAGGACCTGTGGATATTGTAGCTTTCAGGGTCTGCATGTCATCATACCTAACTTGAGATGTGCTCCTAAGCTGTAGGTCACTCAGGTCATGTGGAAATGCAGTGAACAGTTTGGCTGCATATTGCTTAACTCCTCTTACTGTTGGAGCTATGGTGATTTAACATTGACTGCTCAGTAGGTATGGCTGGTCTTTCATAAACTTATAAGACTTTGTTACTGTAAATTTTACAGTAAAGGACCCAAACTATACTCTTGACTATAATATTACTGATGCAATTAAAATAATCAGTAAGTGGTGGTATGCCTGTTACTAATGGCAACATTTCATCTAGAAAAGGAAAGGAGGTTTAAAGTGATACAAGTCTTCAATGGTCTTGTAAGGGGGGTTACATGGTAAAACCAGTATTTTCTTTTGATTATATAGTTGCACGTTGTGGTTCAGATGTAACCACACTTTATCACACAAGTAGCTATCACATTAACCAACCCCTACCACCTTAACTTATGGGTAAAAAGACAACCCCCACTCACATATTTATGCTGCTGCTACAATAAGGGAAGTGCAAGGTAAGTGGTATATTATGTCCTGCTTGATTGCATACCAATACCCAGGATACACTTTCCTCTGCAAGCAAATTCAGAGAAACAGTTGAGATGACACAGAGAATAGACTAAGTTATGTTTGTGCATATATCTTTGCTCTTTTCCTACAGAATGCTTTTTTAATTTTTTTTTTTTATTATTTTTTATTTTTCCAAAACCACAGCTTTCCCTTTGTGGTTCCTTTTTCCTGGTTCCTTCTGCCTAGTCCCAAACAATTCATCAATTCTACCTAGCTCCTCCTGTCCCCTCCCCTTCCTTCTGGTTCGCAAGTCTGTCTTTTAAAAAGTCTGTTACATAAGCAAAATTGCATGAGAGCATACAGAATGCATAAATACTTTTATTTTAATTATGATATGGCTGGATCTGTGTAAATTGAATCAAAAGATCAGATTCTCACCTTTTATATATGAAATTAGATGAATTAAACAATAGTAATTTACTTTAATTGTGTTCATTTTATTTAGAAGTAGTAGGATGCCATACAAGGAATGTGCGCACTAGAAAATTACATACATAACCTAAAAGTATGCCTAACTCCTTGTAGGTGAGAATGGTTTAAGTGGAACCTGCTGATGCCAGTGTAATCATAATATTTGGTATTCCCACTTAAAAAACGGTCAGATCTCTCAACACATATTCTTAACTTGAGTAATTCTGAATGTAGACTTCATATTCCGGAAAAAAAAAATTAATATCTGCATGGAAGCAGGCTTGTACCTGGACAAATCTGTGCTGCTGTTGTTCTGATAGACCATTTGTACACGTTTAATTTTTTGGTGGAAGCTATATATCAGTGCAAAAGATATAATCAGCTCCAGTGGAATTCAGTTGCTGCCCTTTCATGCTTTGTGGTTTTTTCATCTCAGGAATGTGTAGGCTCTCTCTGGCCCAATTTGCCATGAATAGACTGTTACACAGTAGTTCATGTGTATTGGTTTTAGTTGTAAATGTGTTGAAGTTGTAAAAGTAACACTCATATAAATTATTCAAGCAGTCCCTTGATTCAACTTTAGCTTTGCTGGCAGTTCGTTTATAGAACTCAGTTGTCAAGGCAGGCATTTGAAGGCAGTCGTTTACTGAGCATCAGGAATACCACATAGGCTGAAAGAAGAGCTAACAAGGACAGGCAGATATTTAGAGCACTGAATCTATGCTGGATATTCTCTTAAATGTGTATATGCAGCAAATGTCACTGAGTGCAGTCAAACATGCAGTGCTCTGCTCCTCCAGCTCTTTCCCCTTCAGTAACAAGAGCCTGCAAGGAGCCAGGCTAAAATACACTATATCCTTTTGGACATGTTTTATTACTGTTGTCATAGAATCATAGAATCATATGGAAGGATCACAAGGAAGGCACCTTGAAGATTACCTAGTTACAGCTCCTCTGCCATGGGTAGGGATACCTTCCACTAGACCAGATTGCTTGAAGCCCCATCCAAGCAGGCCTTGTCAAATCCTTAAAGATTAAAAACCAGAGAAGATGACTGGCTATGCTTCTGAAGCGAGTGAATATACGTACCCGCTTATGATAATGGTGGTGGGAGTGGTTATCGATGGCTGCTCATCAATACAGAAAACCTTTTAAAGTGAGGTACATCAGGGAAATGTTGTAGTTGCAGGCCTGTTCATTTCACCAACTTTTCAACTGAAGAGTAGATGATGGGCTAGGCAGTATTTGTCTAAAGTGTATAGTGACACTAAGCTGGGAGAAGTTTCAAGCATGGTGAAGGAAAGGTTCAGAATCACCATGACATGCTACAGAGGAAGAGTTTCAATAAAGGCAATTGATAAATAGCAAATTATCATGATCGGATTATATTTGGCCAAGAGTTGTAAAGGCAATCGGTACAAAATTGCTGACTTATGAACTGTGGCATACAACAGACTGTTTAAAATGACCCTGAGACCAGAAGGGGCAAATCTGGCAGATATGAAACTCCTTCTTAGGAAAGGACTCATAGCAGGTCTGGGTGCAGCAGGTGATTATTGACAGAAGTTTGACTTCTGTACTGGACAAACTGGCAGAAGCTGTAGTACAGAGATAGTAATATATGTGAATAAGTACGACATAGTGGGAAGCATTCAGTTCAGCTTCCGCAGAATGAGGTCATGCCCTGAAAGTTTATTAGAATTCCTTACAGGTGCCAGTGATTATACAGGTGAAAAAGACCCTGTGCCTGTTTTATGCTTTGGCTTTCAAAGTGCTTTTGATGATCTCTTATCAAAGACTCACAGAGATCCTAGACTGACATGGGGCAAAAGAGGAAGCACAGCTATTACTAGCTATCATAAAAAAACCCAAAAAGAACTAACTGTCAGGTGTTACAATGTTCAGTAGCGGAGTTCATTGGGTGTCTGTTTTGAGTTGTGTATTCATACACATATTCACCAAGATCCCGGGAAAGAGGATAGATATATAGAGAGGTAAAAATGTTTGCTGATAATATAAAATTATTCAGATCAGTTAAATAAAAGCTGACTGCAAAGTGCTGCAGGAGGATGTCACAATACTGAGTGACTTCACAGTGAAGTGAAGGATAAATTCAGTGCTGTGAAAGTAATGCATCTGGGAAAAAAACACTATCTGTATGTACATATTGTGTACATATATATCCAGTGATGGGCTCTAAATGGACTGTTACTGTTCAGAAGGAAGATTGTAAAGGCATTGTGGCTATTTCTATGAAAACATCAGCTTAATACCCAGAGACACTTCTAAAGGAAAATCAGCTGTTAGGAATTACTATGAAAGAAAATTAGAGCAAACCAGAAAACATTGTTATGCCCCAGGTCCAAGATGTGCTTGTATCATTAATACTAAGCACAGCTCTCATTACAGCATCTCAAAAAGGACACAATAAGACTAGAAAGGGAGAAAGATGACAATGATGTTCCATTCGTTTCCACATGAGGATAGATTTAACAGACTTCTTTAGTCTCGGAGGAAAAATGGCTGGAGGTACTAGATAAATCCAAGAATGATGAGGAGAAAGTGAACAGGGACTGATTAGTCACACTTTCCAGCAATAGAATGAAGATGGAGAAAATGACATTATTTGGTAGTATGTTTACAACAAATGAGGTTTTCTTCTTCCCCACATAATACATAATGGCACTATAAGATTTATTGTCAGGAGAGATGTGTCCAGAAAGTAACTGAAAATGTTCAGAAACAAAACTCCACCAAGCACTCTTATTTTCAAATATGGAAGCTGCCTGGTTTCTAGATGCTGAAAGCTAAGAAACCATGCTAGTGGAATTATTGTGGGTTTTTTGCCCTAATCTAATTTGCTTCAAGTGCTACCTCTAAACTGGTACCATATGGACAACTAGTGATGTGCTGTGTGGGCCTGTCAAACCACAAAAACCCTAGATGGATGGTAGGGCTCATCAGTCATGGTTATCAGACCATACCCTTTGTGAAGGTGAGTAACAACTGGGGTCCCGCAGGGTCTGTCCTGAGAGCTGTTCTGTTTGACACCTCTACCAGTGATCCAGAGGAGGGGATGGAGGATACATGCATCAAGGTTGCAGATGGCACTAAGGGGTTCACTCAAGGAGTAGCTTGCCATTTGGAGGGAGCTTGAGCAAGGGGAGAAATAGCTGGTAGGCACACCACAAAGTTCAGCATGGACAAAAGCCAAGCTCTGCCCCAGGAAGGCAGAGTCCTGCAGGGGTGCAGGCTAGGACAACAGGGCTGGTGAGAAGCTCAGGGGAGCTGGCACTGGGCCCTGGCAGGCAGCAAGCTGAACTGGCAGGTTCAAGCCATCTGAACTATCCTATGCACTTATGACCGTGACCTTGTGATTTGGTCCTGCATGGCTAGTTATATGTTTTCTTCTGGTTTCTGGTTTTATACACGTAGCTAGCTGGATACACGTCATTCTGCAGTTCTTGACTTCTGTGCAGAAACCTGTTTATATGCAAGATAGTTCTTCTCCTCGATAACCTAATCAGGGAGCCTAAAAAATTCTAATTTTATGTCTGACTTTGTGTTTCTGTAACTCAGGTAACCATACTCGTTCTTCATGCAGGAACTTATAAGAAGAAAAATATTGAAAGCTATTTTACCACTGAAGAGACTGGGGCGCATGGGGTGTAGGGTGTGTTAACAGGTTACAGAAGGAGACAGAAATGTGCCCAAAATAGTCAGATCATGGGGCAGCAAAGTTAACCAACTCTGGAGGCTGCTTTGCAGACACTATCAAAAACTCTTAGAAGTGGGGCTGCCCTGGGACACCATTCCCCCTAATCAGCACTGTGGCCAAAGAAATGGAGAGGCATAATCTGCTGGAATTTCTGGATTCTTCTGCTTGCAATAACTCATACCTGTACAGAGAATTACAAAGGCTTAAAACAGCTGTTACTGGTAGAAGCCTCCTGCCCTTTCTTTTTGTAGACTGTGGCTTTTGGTCCCTTAGAAAAGGTATTTATAGGAGAGGTATTTATAGAAGAGCAACATGGAAGAATGTTGTGACTGGATTTTGAGGAAAATTTTTCATGTATTAATCCTTCCTTACTTCTCAGGGAGGCTAGGCATTGAGAGTGATTTTGGACTACAAAGCTCTATGATTCATAGATCCCTATCATTTGCATTTTTGTAACATTTATGCTTCTGGAATATTGTAATCTCTTTTGTTCATTTTTTAAGCTTCTATCCACCTTTCTTTTCATATCTAAAATCAATTGGCTGTAAGTGAGGCATCAAAATTGAAATCTGCTACAGAAAGGTGAGAAATATCTAGTGTCCAGTGTCAATACATACTCATTTATGTCTTTTTTGATACTGATTTTTGCTTCCAAAGCAGAGTAAAAGTAAGAATTATGTTTATGGCTTGCTGAAGTCCTGAAATGCAGCATTTTAATTTTACTTAAGTGAGACTGTCTTGAATGTGTAGGTTTAAAACTCCTTTCAGTAACCTCTCCCATTATATCATTACTATGGCATTTCAGACTAAAAATGTGTTGATACTTTGCCCCAGTTTTACTCTTTTCCTTATGTTATGAATGAACAGTAAGACAGAAACAGAAAAGGAAAATTTATTTAGAAAACATCTCTAGTCAGTATTCAGGCTCAGTATTTAAATAGAATAGAATGATCTTTCTGTCTATCATTCTAAATATTCAGTAACGATGACAATTTAAAATTGTTTTGTTGTGAAGGAGTTAACTAACAGCAGAGAAGCTCAAAATCTAGAAATTTGTTTTAATTTTACTATTAAAATAGGTTAAATAATTTTTGTTGATACAAGATATAAAGGACTCTGATATAAAAGTGACCTAAAACATACAAAGAGATTACATTGCTGAATTTAGTCAAAAGACGTGGTCAATATTTGTCATGAAACACAGCATCCTCCTGAGTATGTACAGTATACATTATGAGAGGGTTGCTTAATTTTAAAGCTAGCTGGAGTCTGAATATGTGTTCCAGATTTGTGAAGATTTGCTCATTTGTTAGTAGACAAATCTACAGTGGAGCCAGATGCTTAGCTATAGGGGACACACTGAGCAGCATTTGCTGAGACACATTCACCTCCAGCAAGGGCCAAGAATTGTAAATAGCTATCTTGGGTCACGGACCAAGTTGCTTTAAAAGTCTAGTAAGTCTGAAGAATTTGCCTTCTTTGTTTGATTTGCTCAGTAAATCCCTTTATATCCTTTATATTATTTCAAAATCAATCTTAATATATACATGGAGCACTGTGTTTTTTCTCAGTCTCTCTTCTTAGAATATGGCTCCAGGTGCTTTAGATGTTCTTTTGGAATACAAGTGTGTTAGCTTTTGTTTTCCTGCACTACACAATAAAAATAAAGACAGGATGAGCATATTGGGTTGAGGGGAAGTTCTGGAGAACCTTTAGGCAACAGATAGAAGTGATATTCCATGTTCACTGACTGAACAGATTCTTAAAGCAAATGGTAATCAGAATACATATGTATACATTTATATAAAAATCTGATCAAAGAAATAGCAATATAGCTAATGATCTCTCAGCACTTTTCAAAATGCAACTCCAGCTGTGGGAGCTGTGAACTTGAAAACCTGCCTCAAGAATACAAGAATATACAAATGACAATATATCAATCTGTTTCCCCAAACAGTATTTCCCTGAAAATTAAATTATATGATTGTATATCTGAATGAATCACACAGATGCTGTGACTACCTCTGCAAACCTTTCATTGAGGTTGTGAATGAAAGCAGTATAGGTTGGAGCCTAAATCCTGTGACTCCTTGAGACTGAGTGATTGTAAAGGCATCACTATCATAAAACTCAGGTGTAAATTTACTTGGAAAGAAGTGAGTGGGAACCTCTGCTAGCTTTCTTTCTGTATCAGTGTTTGATCTATTGTTCATACGTATGAATTTTGATTACACTTGGGTCTTTCACCATTTTTGATTATGAGATTTCCTCTTATTTCTTTTCAGTTTCGTACTCTGTTTTTTGTAATTAACATTTTTCTACTGTTGCACAGGACAGATATGTTTATGTTTCTTCCTAGAAATTAGATGATGGTTGGGATCTTTAGATACTACACCTGACCTTTGAGCTCCAGAGCTCAAATCAGCATTGCAATTTCTATGGTTCATGGATTACTAATCAGAAGTCATAAAGAGACAGGAATGCTGGGAAGAATGCTCAAATTAAATCAGAAACATTCTCTGTTTTATATGAAATACTGGTACTAACATTTCTGTTGAAGTTCAGTAAATCATAACATTGGGCCTATGATTACAGTGGCTAGTCACCTACATGCAGAGCTAACTTGTGCTTTGAACGACACTGTGCAAGTGTGCAGCATGCTGAGAGACCAGCCTTTCCAACATGTTGTTTTGCTCTATGATGTTGACTTGAAATAAAATGGTCACAGTAAAACAAGCTTTCAAAAGATGAAATCCCATAAGAGACAAGGTTTGGTTTTCTGTTCTGATAAGAGCTTCTTGTGATTGACTCTCCATCCTCTAGGAGGAAGAGGTTTTAAGCAATTGCTGTGCACTACAACAATAAAAACTATTCTTACCTAATTTCCTAAACCTCCTTTAAAGTCTTTTTCCAATTAGTCTGCAACCGTTACAGGGATTTTTAATCTAAATTAAAAAAAGTAATCAAGGCAGTATGACTCTGCTCAGCCCTTAGGGAAGATTATCCATATTCAGCCCCTTCTAATGGCCTATTGCAACCTGATATATTGGCAGTCATCCAGACTGTGTAGCAGTCCTAAAGAGGCTCAGGCCTTGAGACCTCAAAAGAACTTCCCTTTAAAATAAAACAGCTTGTTTTTTCTGACATGTTTGCTTTCTTCTTTTATTTTATTTTTTCTTGCATCCTTACTTGGAGTGATTTTTACCTTGCTGTGATTGTTGCTAAAACCCAAGCTCAAAACTCGGTCAGAGGAAAGTGAGGTATTAAGCAGAATTACAGGTGGTTTATGCCCCTGTGCAACAAATATTCCCTACCTTTCTTCAATGCATTCTGCTACCTTCAGTGTCCAGTTTATAAATTTCATGAAGTAAGGATGGCTAGCAATAATCTCTGTTGTGTACAAAGTGACAAGTACATCTACTATCCAGAGGTACATCACTGATAGATAAGAGAAACAAGAAATGTGTAGAAGGGCAGAATGTGGCCATCGTGGAGGCACTGTGGGTTCAAGCCTTTAGGTACATCGTTCTGGTGGGAGTTATAAGGAGTCACCGTGCCTCTGGTAGATAAGGATTCCTCAGAGTGATCTCAGCATTTCCTATAAAGTCAGATTTTCTAGCCTATGTATAGGGAGTATCAGACCTTTCTGAGAAGTAAATAAGACTATGGAAACTGAAATTTCTTATTCGCTTATCAATCCACCGAAGGAATTACTGCATTGGATTTAAAACAGCACAAGAAAGGGATATCTCCTTGTACTGCTAGGGAGTTTGGGGTAATCTGGATCCTGAAGGGTAGGGAATAAAGTAAGCATATGTAGACAAGTTTTATTGATTAGGCTTTTGGGATTTTTGTCTGCACAGCTTGCTGGTCAGATTCGCAGCTCTCCTAGGAATGCTAGCAGACTAGCTTAAGTAACACTGAGAAAAATATATCCCTGGATTGAGGAAACGTAGCTGTCAGCCCTGTGCTCACGTATTTTGCATGCTGAAGGAGAACCCACCCCTCTTTCACAGTATTTCAGGTTGTGTTTGTGACAGCTGTTTATGTTTGCCTGCTTACTGTGGGGTTATCAAATCATCACTGCGGTCATTTAGGGGTAACAATTACATGCACATTTACTCCCACCTCTCCTTCTGGGCTTCCTCAGAGCATTTCTTTCCCCCCTGCATTTGTTTCATGGAAGCAATGCTCACACTGGCACTAGAATACTGCTACCAGAATCCACCCTGTCATTTCTCACACATCACTGCTCTTAGAGAGAGACTGATCCTGAAAAGTGATCAGGATCTGGTTAGTTCAGGCTGCTGTTCGCAGCTAAATTGAATGCATTTATTTGTTTTTTTTTTTTTTTTATCCTTATGTTGCATTTCCTAATCATGCAAGCTCTCTCTCGGGTCACCAACATAGATACAGTTCACAAACTCTTCTTTGGAGCAACAGTAAATAATACTGCACCATGGCTTGGAAGAGGAAAGGAAACAAAGGACTGCTTCAGTGAAAGTTAAAATGAAGCACCCAGATTTATTCCCTGGTCTGGGGAGATAAGTGTTTATGTACTGATGGACTTTCTGATAATTTTCTCGTCTGATTATTTTTCTGCACATTTCAGGAAATGGTTGGTTTGTCTAACTAGTGCTCATTAAGTGAAGCATGTAATATGGGCAGGATTTCTCTTGATTAAACTCAGTGTATACACCCAAGTTGACACTAATGCAACTCTTCTAAAAATATGCATGTTCCTCACATGTCATCATTGCTGGGTATGCCAGGAAAATGCGATTCATATGCAAGTGTAATAAAGTGGAAAAATCATCAGTGTTCTTGTAAGTCTTTTTGTTTTTCCTCACTTTCTAGAGATTCCAGCAATTTTTAAAAATATGCACTGTCTTTGCAATTTTGCTGCCAAAAAAGAAAAGCTAGTTCATTCTGTAATATAACCCTGTGATGTGACTGCCTTATATTCAGCTTTTATATTACTCAATACTGTTTGAAGTGTTTCCAAGGTGACATCTAGCACACCCTGGCTTAGTAAAGTATTTAATTAGTATAACAACTTGCCAACATGATGAGGGGAAAAAATTCTCTCTGGGTCAAGTCAGGAGACAAAACTTACCCTGAACTATAACTGAACTGTTTTAAGAAAACTGCTCTTTTATTAGAGGTGCTGTTTTTTATCATAAATACTTGACCTTCTTCTGTATCTCAATTTTTTTCTTTTTCTTTCTTTCCTAAGGAAAAAAAAAAAGATGATGTATTTGTTAGGGAGACACCATTTCTTACAGTCTTTATCATGTATTTTTTTCTCTGAACACATAAAAATCTTGGGTTCAGTTGGGAAGACATTGCTTGTCTTTTTCATATATATGGATGCAACATAAGAAATGTTATATAAGCTTTTGTTTCCTTTGTAGACTATGACAAATATTGCCAGGGATTCAATAGGTGGCACTCTTACCTCTGAGCTGGACTCATGTAACATTGTTATGCAGAGAGAGAGCGAATACAAAAAGAACACCATCAAAAAAGAGGTAGATATTAAAAACTGAATGGTGTAGAGCAGGGTTGATCCGATTCTGAAATCAGCTGCTGTTTTCTCTTTGTCTGTGACACTCTTGGCTCTTGAAAGGTGTTACTTAGTGACCATTTTGTAAAGTAAGAAGCCAGCATAAAACATATGAATACATCTGTGACTAACAATATGAATAATGTTCTTCTTTGTATTCAAAGACAGTACAGAGGAAAAAAAAAGTGCAGCTCTCACGGCCTGCAACCTCCCAGAGTAGCAACTGCGTACCCACAACACCCAGAGAGGAGCTGGCCATGCTAGGCGTGAGGACATGAAAGCTCTTGAGAACGCTGGTATTTTGCTCTAACCTCTGTTAGAAAAGTAATTCCAAAACCGTGCAAGAGAGACAATTATTAGATTACTTTCTGGCAATATGGCAGGAAGAGGCAAAACCTGTTCCAGTTTTTCAGCATTAGGGTTGACTAAAGCTCAGGAAAATCTTCAGACTTCAGTGTGTTTGCTCTAGTAGAAAAATTCCTGTTAACATCAATGCATTTTGGATCATGCCCTAGCTTTCTGGTTGTTATATGGTATCTCTAGAGAGATTTCATAAGGCTTGGAGATTGGCAAACTTTGGCTAACCATTGGCAATACTCTACGCTAATATTTAGAACCAGGAGTCAGGGGATCTACTTTCTCTTGAGTATGTACCACAAATTTGGCAGGTTATTCAACTTCCCTATCTTGGTATATATATATATATATATATATATATGTATGTTAGCAAAATGGGGATAATAATCCCATTACCATCTCCTGTTCTTACTCACCTTGCTAAGGTGCTGTGAGAATTAATTTATTTTTGAAATGCTTAGAGACCCTCAGAGACTGCTGTGTGAGTGCAAAGCCTTGTTTTATTTTACTATTCAGTGCATTCTATCTGAGGCTCAGGAGACATGTGGTTTCCATTTTGGAACGTGCCATAGGAGGAATTATTACTGAGAGCTTCAGAGAACTGTCAAATCACACAGAGCTTTTAGGAAAAAGAGGGGGAAAAGAAAAAGGGCAGGGGTGTGGGGGTGGAGGGCGGGGATAGGGGGTGTGTTTGCGGTTGGGAGTGCTCCAAACTTAAGCCTCCTATCTAAACAGAGAAAAAAATTGTATTCTTTACTTTTGCAAAAAACCCACAGACATCTTTCTGAAATTTATATACAAACCCCGTCAGTTTCTACTTCATATATCAGTTCTCTGGGATTCCGTAATTTTTACTACATTTTGGTATTGCTTTTCTTTATAATACAGTGCAAGAGTTAGTAATCCTATTTGGAGATACAAGATGAAGTTCTCACTTGCGTACTGTACATTGTGAATGAAATACATCACAATATGTTTAAATACATAAACAGATGGAGACCTGCCTGCTGATTTCACGGCATTTGACATAGTGCATGTTTGTCTTCTAGCAGACTTTTTTTTATTAAAAAAATATTTATTAAATTTCAACTGCAGCACATACTGCCCACACCCTTTTCTCAGCAATAACCCCCACAGAAGCTTGGGAAGAGGGAGCACTATACAGCTCTCAGGAGGTGTTAGTGCACTATACACTTGCTTTGCCAATTTCTTATAGTGGATGTTTTTCTTAAACCTTTGAACTGCAACTTCATTCCTACAAGAGGGAAAATATCCTGTTTAATCAATAAGACATGGCAGGGCGTGAATAAGTGCATATTTATGATCAAAGCTGCTTGTCCTAAGTGAACATCCTCTAGTACAATTCAAACAGTAGAATGTCTGAATAGTAGAATGTAATTTTATTATAAAGTGTTACTTTTTGTCAAATAATTTGCATAATCTTAATTAAATGAACAGGCTAAGCTCTGAGTGGTGAATTCTGCTGTTTTACACTCCAGCCAATTAGATCATTCAGTTTTTCAGGCATTCTTTATTGTGCAGACTAAATGGCTACATGATGTTAGGTTGATTTTTTTTTTTTATTTTAACAGAAAAACAGAACTAGCAGAAAACAGAAAATTAAATAATTGTCTAAAAAACTAATAGGATCATTTGCTTGCTAACCCTAATAAGGAAAAGAACATAAAAATAACTGGATTACATGACATAAGAAAAACTGCCCAAACAAGAAATTTTATTGCTGATGAAAAGACATTTCTGCATCCCTGGTGAACATTTAAGCCTTGGTAGATATTTTGGGTGTCCTAAAACACAATATCAACTACTAAATGCTAAGGCAGAAATGTACAGAAGTGAAAGCTTCGTTTTCTGTGTTAGGGCTCTTGAGATGTTCTTTGTTTCTCCTCTGTGTGTGCTTGTGTTCTCAGCTTCTTTAGCTGTGTAGCAAATCTCTTCTGGTAAAAGCAAATAGGACTGAAGATGACTATTGAGAGCCATCTCCAGCTTTCTGGGAGCAAAGATAGAACTGGGATCTCATCAGTTCCTCCTTCTGAAAAAGTATTTAGAATTGGCAGCTGGAAATGCAGTATGTGCTACTTAAGGAGTAGTGAGAATATGCTGTGAAACCTTGCTATTTAGAAATTACTCTTAAGAAATCTTTTGTGATTTGGGACAAAAGTAGTTCATCCATGTATGAAAAATTAGAGGAAATGCAGGAATTTTCTGAATTCAAAAAGAAAAAGGAAAGGTCCACCACAAAACAGGCTGTATGAAAACCAGTAATTAATCCACATTCATGCGATGGACAGCTCTGTTCTTCTACAAGTGTCTGAAGGAGAAGCTCCTTGATTTGCTTGGGATTGCTTTTCTAACTATTAAAGAGTACAACTCATGCTTTAATTAGGCAACACAGACTACTCTTGTTTGTGGATATGCTCTGAGGATACACATATGAGGAAGGTAACTACCTTTTCAGCATTCCTGAATGTCAGTAGCATAAATGACATATCTAGGACATGAATGTGAGTCATTCAGTGAGGGAGAAGTTTAACAAAGATCTGGAAACCTGATTCTCTGCAGCTCTGAAGTTGTCCTTTCTGAACTTATCATCTCTCAGTGTAGGTCTGATTTGGAAAGCCACAAAAACTTTTTCTGGCAGCCTCTTTTCTTCATTAGAGCACAAGCATACTTCTGCTTAGTGAAAAATCAGGGACTTAGCCAGCAGGAAAGAGGATTCTCATTCTCCTTGACTTATAGAAAAAAAAAATAAATGGAGATTTTTTTAAAAAAACATTCCTACTATTTATTAAATGTGCTGTTTTGTTGAAATCTGTTTCACTTCATAAGTAATCTTTTTCAGTAAGGTTCTCATGATTGGCACCAAAATGAAGAAAATAAAAATATAAAAGACAATCCTTGACCTGTGGGAAGAGCTAATCCAGCACTCAAGAGGACTAGGTGCAGCTTTGGGAGCTGTTTTAAATGTAGCTTCACAACTACTTAACTTCCTCCACCATTCTATAAGAGAAGAGGTTAGAAGAATATTGTTTTTATTGTCTCACCATGGTAGTTTTTCATCAAGACGTCATTGTTGTTTCATCATTTAAATATGATATTCTTACTTTCAATAGACAGAAAAAAAGCTACTGTATCTTTTAGAATTATGTTTTGCAGACCTTAAGCCTATTGTATTGTAGAACCTACTTCTGTAAGATACCACCCTATTATTTGTCCAACTTCTGTTGAATACTTAACTTTCTTGCACATGAAAATGGTATTTTTTGAAATACCGTTTATAAAATCATATTTCAACTCTTTTTTTGTGTGTGGGTGTGGAGTGGCTGGAAGGCAATGGACATATTATGAGCAATCCAGACCAAGTAACTTTGTTGTAAAAGAAGGCCGAGTAGGCCCAGCTCTAACAAGCTGCAGGTGTTATGAAGGACATATGCAAGGCCAAGGGAGACAAAGAAACTCTGTATTCATAGAGAAATAAGAGAGTTGGACAGAAAGATCAGAAAAAACAGGATGCCTGCACAAGGGGGGAGCAGCGTGTGGGCACCACACTGGGACCAGTCATAGGGGAGGTGGAAGCGTGTGAATGAGTAGTTTTAACCTGTCACCTTTTACATAACAAGCCTGCGTAGCATGTGTGTTTTTAGCTGAGGGTATATATTGCTGTGAGTCTATGAATAGCACCTGTAGAGTATAAATTGCTGTGTATCCCTTAATAAAGTGGCACTAACTTGATCACATTGCTCGTATAAGTTGTGTCCGAGCCTTCTGCATCAACATGTGGTGTTTTATCAACATGTGGTGTTTTTTTTTTTTTTTTTTTTTTTTTTCTTTTAGCTATATATGTCACACACTTAGTTTCACTTCTGGTCTGTGCACAAATATGTATTCATTCAGAAGCTTTTATGCTGTTACAGCTTGAGATCCATTGGTGCTTTTGTCTTCCAGGATATGCGTCTTTTTATGGGCTAGTTAAATAAGAGGTAGAATCTCCTTGTGCTTATGACTATATTTTAGTCAGGAATACAGAAATAAATAGTTTTAAGAGGCCCTTGGCATCAACAGGTGCTCTTCAATTAGGCTCCAGTGTACTGTAATATTACAGCAAATGCCTGCAGGTACAGATTTTTGGATAGCAGTGTTTAAATAAGAAACTATTTTATTCTACCTGCCTTGCCTATTGCTTTTTTTTCAAATGAGCTAATTGTATAATTCTTTAAAGCAAAAGCACAGCAAGGAAACTAGAGAATATCAATTGCAGTTAAGTTGCAGCCATGTTTGGAAAGGAGTGCATTACTAAAGGGCTAGATCCACGGATATGGTTAGGAATTGTTAGTAGAATTAAACTAAAATCACTTGAAAAATGATCTCTTTTGAAGTATGTGGTGTTCTGATATAATAGTAATTGCCCACTGGATTAGAAAGAGTGTGATTACCACAAGGTGGAGATGTTATAAATGATCAGGGAAGCTCTTGCTTTTATTTTGTCCTTAACCTGATGAGTTCTGTTTTCTGTGCATGTTCCTTTGGGAAAGAAGGAGAGAGAGCTCTCTTTATAATATCCTCATGATACGAGATAACAACTATCTTTTCAGCAATGTAATTATTTCATTCTTTACTGTTATCTGTAATACTCGCACCACCACTGGCATTCTGGATAGTTTGACTGCTCAGTATGTACCTGTATCTCCTTTGGTCCCATTTTATTGCACTTCCAGTTGAGATTTCTGGTTTTGTTTGTTTTCCAAACATTTTAGAATGCATATAAAATTAAATACATACTACAAGGATTTCCTCAACTTTGCAGCTAGGGTATTTCTCCCATTTAGAAGCATTTAGAATGAGAACGAGCTCAATCCAAACCCCATTGATAACCACTGGAAAATGAATGTGTACCGTGGAAGCAAGCCGAACACTTGGATGGTTTTATTTTTCAGTGTAACTGGCATTTTATTTGTGTTCTTAAAGCAGGAAAAACTGGAATGTATTTTAGTGTATTGGAATAAAGCAGCTTTTAAAATACATATGATCATCACTCTTTTGGGAACATTGAAGTAGGCAATTTTTTTTTCCATCTTTCTGCAATGCATCCTAGAGGATTCAGGGAAGAAAAGCATGTATGCAACATTTTAGTTTCAGTGTCTGCTGCCAGGAATCAGCTGGTGGTAGCTGCTGTCCTGTTATTTGTTTCATGTTGTTTTATAGTCCAGAAAATTACTTATTGTACATGCTCAGGTATCTTTTACATAATATTGGAGAAGATTTCTTCGACTTTACTGACTCCCTGCAGTGAAATCCTCTGATATGGAGGTGTCAGTTGCCTTGTCAATATGCTTATGGAGAAGACTGAGCTTAGAAAAGACAACTCAGAGGACAAGTTGTTCCTCCAAGATTGTTAGTCCTGACACCTCACCTTTCTGACATGACTGAAATCCTTAGTTGTTGTGCTTGCTGTTTTCATGTTTTACAGCTGTTTTGAACGTCTGTCTTCTCTAAGAAGAGAGTTGCTGGTTGTTGTGGATCCTTTCTTACTATTCTTTCCTGTCTTATATTCTGCATTTACCAGTTCATGGTTATACCACTTTATATGTTTCCTTTTGGAAATGTATAAGATTTTCTAAGGCACTCCAAAGACTGGGTGCATAGCATGAGTTCAAAGTTATATCTACACCTATGTATGACTTGCAATGACATGCCTTTAATATTTATTAGCATTGCAAATATAACTAAGCAAAAATGAAACAAATTCTAAATTCTGTAACTTCTTTCCCATTTAAATGCTTCTGTGGTATACAGTCTGTCTCTAGTGATGGTCAGCAGTCTGGGCTGATCACACTTCTGAGCAATCTGTTCTCATTAGACCTGTTGTTAGCAGGAATTTGGTCTAGATGACTTTTGGAGGTCCATTCCAATATAAATTTTTCTGTGATTTATTCTTGGGACAATGAAAGTGTATGTTAGCTGAAAAACCACATTTCTAGGTTTTTTGTTGTCTTCTAGTGAAAAAAGATCAAGAGCTAACTTAAGTTTGTTGAACTATTTAGAAGTGGCTAAATTAAAAATATAGCAATTCTTCTATAGAGTTGTGGTATATCTGACACTGTGAAACATGTGGTGCAGAGACAGCTGAGCTGAGACTGATTGACTTGTCATTGCATACAGTGTGATGAAGAGATATCACTCCTTGAAATGGTAGTTTCAAGGAACTACCTTGTTCCTTGAACAAAGGACTGCATTAGTGTATTTAAAGTGCATTTAGTGGTGCACAACATCCTGCTGATACAATTGCTTTGCCCTGTGGTCTGTCTTGCAGGCTGGGTAGCCCTTAGGTACTGTATAGCACCTCAACTTTTCTTACGACAGAAGCTCAGAGGTTAGATTAACATGTCATAACAAAGTCTGCTCGGGATTTTGTGTGTTTGGAGTCTCTTAAGATGAACTCCTCTGGGAGTCCTGCCGTGATAGGCATCTTCAGGCTGCACCTTTCATAAAGTACAATTGCCAAGATAAGCACAAAATAGAATAGCCACTGCATTTTCATAAAAAAAACCGGGGAAGGATTTCATACCTGCATATAAACTAGATGGCAAACTATTCCCTCTATAGGCTAAATACTGAGATCCTGTATATACTTCTCAGAACAAAGGGATTCTCATTCAAAGCTCACAGTTCACTGGGGAGTTTCCTAATCGTGCAGCTCCTGGGAAGACTAGGTTGGTGCTTTCTAGTCCTTTTCAGATGCAGGCAGAAGTACAATATGTACTGGGCACAGAGAGAGCAGATAAGAGTAAGCAGGATGGAAAATCCTGTGATGAGAATAAATCCCTTGGCAGACAGAGATCAGGAAAATAGATCCTGTTTTTCAGGGCTTTCTAAGCGGGCTATAATAAGGAGAGCTATTGGGGAAAAACAAAACTGTTACTTAATCCAGACTATGCCTAAATTTTCATTTTTCTTCAGATATTAGATTATCAGAACTTTTAATATCCAAAAATACTTTAAACCTTGGAGTATCTTGCCCTGGAAGACAAGTTTGAATCTCACTGGCTTCTCTAGGAGATCTCAGCCAGTGCAAGACACCTTAGAAGATGCCCCAAACCAGCAGCTTCTACTGCATTTGTAGGTCATTAATCAACCACAGCATATTTTCCTGTCATGCTGATGTTTTGTATCCTCTTCTCACACTCAATTTCCCCCTGCAAGAAGAAGTGGGGGTGGTTTGGTAAGCTGCTCAAGATCCACAGTTTTCTGTTGATCCCAAGAAATATTCCTCAGCAAAGAAAGTGTTTACAAACTGGTTCTTAAAAGCTCTAGCTGCAACTGGGTAAGGTCAAATAACAAATCTCACAGCTATTGTACCACTAATTGCTATACTTGCCATGGCCTGGAAATTGTGGCTGGGTCTTCTTGTTCCCAGTTTCCAAGCTTCTTGCTTATTTTATAGGCAACATGGAGGCATCTTTGCTGAAAAGAAGATCAGCTAAGAAAACCAACTTTCCATGGTCATTGTGACACTAAGGTAGGACTCAGTGAAATAACTGAAGAAAAGAAAGGCAATGGAAGGTGAGGTATCAGGAAATAGCATCAGATTCCACAGCTTTTTCAAGTCCTCCTCCTCAAGAAATATTGACTGAAGCCACATGGACAGTTTCTGCTTAACCACATTTTTAAAAGCTTTCATAAATATTGCAATAAAGTGAAATTCATTGCTAGTTAAACCCTAACACCAGCATAAGCTCATTTCTTATTCATATGACTGAGCTGCAGCAGAGAAGTAGCACTGGGATAGCACAGGATTTATACTGCAAAATTTGAAATATCTTTCTGCATGAAGTAATAAAGGACAGTCTCCATATTCTATTCTAATGGCCAATAAAGCACAAGACCAGCTAGAAAAATAAGGCTGGCAGAAACATTGAGTACATTAGGAAATTATATTTACATTACAGTCAATTACAGCAACAGTGTTTTACTGTATAATACAAACTTTTCTTGTAAACTGCAGTGTGCCAAAAATCTTTGAATGGGAGAATAGGTTGTCAAATCTCATTCCAAAATGCAAAAAAAAAATATTTCCATTACCCACCATAATTTCCACATTTAATAAGTTGTATACTAGGGTTTGGCTGGAAAGCACAAATGTGTGCTGGGAAAGGGAACATAAGAAGGCCGTAAAGGCCTTTGTGTCCATAGGTTGTCTGCCAGCAGAATTCAAGGCAACCTTTAGGCTGCTTTAATTTGTGCTCCTTGGTAAAATACAGACAGGGTTGATGCTGAACTGGCATATCCAATTTCCTCACAAACATTTCTTATGGTGGCCTACTTGATACTGTAGCCATGGCTGGACATCAGAAAAACTGCAATACCATTTTTAGATTTTTCTGCCTTTTCTTTATGTACAAGGGAATGCCATTCATCACAACGCCTGGCCATCTACTGATTGGCATAGGTACAATTCAACCACTTCCATGCTTGTTGGCAGCAGCATCATTGGAGTTCAATAGTCAGAGGATTTTCATTCAAGGATAAACATGTTTCGCAATTCATCAATGGTAAGATCACTCGGTTGGATTCCATCTAGTTATCGAAGTTGTTTTCCAACAGATTTTTGGAAGACAGTTAAGACAGTGATTTTGACCACTGAAACCCTAAAGAAGTGGTTATTTTTTAAATAACATCAGATTTTTATGAGAGCTGTCATAAGAACTGAGGTTAACTGAGGTACTCAGGCTGTCATCTTTTCCATTTAAACAGAAAACAACAATAAAGTCAGGGCTCTTGAACTAGCATTTCAGTACTGCCCAAAATATTTGCTTTCTTGCTATGCTACTGGCTGGGTTGATTCACCTGTGAAAATGCTTCTTCTTGCGAGTTTTTTTTTCATAGCTCTGAAATGAAATGAAGGCAGATTTTTTTTTTCAATTATGTGAGGTTTATCCCTAAATTTCCTAGTGTTTTCAGGCTAACAGATGTTGAGGATGTTATTCACAGTGCTAGAAAAGTATTAAAAAAATAGTTATGAAAACATCCCTTTCAAAATCACAAGACAGTGAGTATATGCTGTGTCTGTGGGACACCATCATTTTTGGCTTCTGTGGTAAAATACGCAGGAAAAGAGAACCCAGAGAAGGAAGCAGTAAAAATGTGTTAAGACTTCAGTTTTCAAAATGTACACAGTATGGTCGCCTTGGTCATTTGTGGGTATACTTAATAACTTAATCAAAATGTTCAAATAAGGCCCATATGCTGGATATTACAATTTAGCAGATATGTCATGAGCTACCAAGAAGATGCAGCTGTGCAAACTTTCAGATTACACAGGGCTTGCATAGACATCAGTGTTTGGTAACTGTTCACCCCAGCTGGACCAGCCATGTTCAATAAAATATCCTGCAGTAGCTTTCATGGGTAGTATGATATCATATTTGTTTTATTCATTCTTAAATTAAGAAACAGTTTCCAAAGTCCCTGCCAAAACCACCAAAGGTTAGACTGAAAACCTTAGAACACTTTCTTTTTCCTCAACAAAATACGAAGCTGCTCAGATGAGGTAAATTACACTACCACATTTCTTAGCCTGGATTTTTTTTCCCCCTTTTCTCCAACTCTTGATTTTAAACCAGTTTTTTGGGGGGGGAATTTGTATTAAGACTCAGTAGTGAACTGTACTTAAGTATATGCTGTGTTTGCTGCTATTTCCAGTTAAAGCAGTTTGTCACAGCCTGAAAATACCTTATGCATGATAGATTTTAATTGGGCTTTGTTTTCCTTTGCTATGTATCAGAACTGGAACAATTTTGATTGTCATACCACTTTATTTTGTACCATATTTTCAGTGATTGTTGAATGGATTTCTGTCCATTAGAATGTTATGACACTAGTTACTGCTGTCCTGAGAAATCACTTGAAACAAACAGACCTGTATCCTGCGACCATTTGTAGCGTCATCTTTCCTTCAGCTGTTATCCCTGTTGGCAGCAACTTATGTAAGAAATAGATGGAGTAATAAGAGACAGGAATGCAATATCACTTTCCAAAGTAGACCCCAAGGAAAACAAGTTTTACACCCAAGTTTTTAAAATTAATCTAAAAATAGGTGGGTGAAGTGATATTTGGTGCTAGTTAAACACTATGCTGAGTATGTCTCACTCTGTAAAATGTCATCAGTCTAATTTCATGTGGGGCCACGTTTTCTCCCTTCTCAGTTTTCACCAGTCAAGGTTTTCATGCAGAGGGAGATTGGTTGAATGTCCCTTGCTGTATCCCCTAAGAGAGTTTTTTCAGGGTTAATTAAATAATCTAACAAAGCAATTAGTGGCTGTTATGGCAATGTGCTAAGCCAGCCCCTTGAGAGTAAAGGACATTCAGTACCTTTTGAGGTTAGGCCTTTTGAACAAAAAGCAAACTAACTTTTCAGTTCCTTTCATTTGCAAAGATAGACATCTTTCCATGCTTGATCACATTTAACTAGTGTGACTATACAGAGCATATCTTACCCATCACCCAAACAGAATCTTCTTCCACAGGGTTGAGAAAGAAGATTAACTGTCCAGCTTTTATAAATAATTCCTATTTTCCCACTCTGCACAAAAATATTTGAATCATTAGCCTCCCATATTCTCACCTTCACAAACCCTTAACAGGGAAAGATTTATTAACTTATCAAAGCTTTTTTTTTTTAAAGTCTGAACTTTGCATTCTCAGCGCTGGACGGAGCTGAGAAATACCTAGGATATTTCTTTCCAAAAAGCTTTCCAAAAGCCAGGGCTATACATTTTTATCCACTCTGTTCACAGGAAACTGTGCAAAATCTCCTGAAGTAGGGGTTGATAGATAGCTGAAAACTCAGAGGTCATTTAAACAGCGAACTGCCACTGACATGTTCTTACTTCTAACTCCCTTATTCCTGTTTTCATTGACTCGCTTCCATACCAATTCCAGAGAATAAAGCCCACAGTTTTATTTGCACAATCCGGCTGACAAATACCAGTCCTTTACATGGCAAACAGTATGTTCAGAATAAACTATTAATTTCCAGCAACCACCTTTCTGGATCATTGTTTTTAGGAATAATACCTCATCATGTGGTATAAATATGACCAAATACCTTACTCTGAAGAGACTACTAAGTTTATGGTCTCCCAATTTTGGAAGAAGCTCAAATCACCTCCTTGTAGTAGCATAGCTAAATATCTTTGTGTCCTTCAGGCATGTTTTTTTATGGAGACCTTCTGCTGATGAGAACAGCCATATCTGATTAATACGAAACACAGCAGCAGGCCTTTCCTTTAATGTAATGATTACTATGAGTGAACTGAAACAGTGAGTGTCTTACTGAATGCATCAGAGCTCCAAAAGTAGCACAAGCATGCTCAGTTATGAGCCTCCATTGACAAATCAAGCCAAACCAAACACTATTTTTGATTCTTTTCCCTGTGTATAAAATCATACAATGAAGAATACCGTAGGTCCAACTGGGAAATTTTGTTTTCAGATGGCTGGCTGTTCTCTGTCCATTCCAGAGATTTTAATACTCTGAAGTTCAAAACAAATGCCCATAATTTTTCCCTTGTCTCATCCTTTCTTTTACAGTGATATAGCTGAAAATATTTTTTAGCCGTCATTTGGCATTTGCCCCTTTCAATTCTGAAAGAGTGATCACAGGGATTCACCAGAGAGGTTTTGTTTCGTTCAGTGTTCTCTCTAGCTGAGAAAATATTTATCTTCCTATTGGTGTAGCTGTAAAAAAGATAGACACTGACTACAAAAAATGCCATAAACCTGCAGAAGGTTTCTATATGAGACTTCCTTAAACATTTTTAAAGCAGTAAGTGTATATTTTCATAAAAGCATTGCCTTCTTGCCTCTATAAATTACTCCACTTTTGAAGAGTCAAGTTGATCCTAAAGTCACATCCTTTCTGAAAAAAATATATCTAAAAAAAATCAGATTTGAAAAATGACCATTTCCTGTCCTGGAAAAATAACTAGGAGAAAGTATCTGCCTTAACAAAAATAACTCAGGTTACAGCACCTCAGGGGTCCTTTGCCCTCAAACACATCTAATGATGACATTAGTAAAGAAATGGAAATACAGGAAACTTTTCCAGATCCCCTCCAAACTTCTGCAGAACTGGAAATTGTTTGCTGTGATCACTGTTTCTGTTGTATTTTTTGCTTACCCAAGAAATCAAAATTATTTTCATGTGGGTTTTTTTTCAATAAAGAATATAGCTCAGCTCAGCTCAGCTCAGCTCAGCTCAGCTCAAGGCATTTCTGAACTCTTTGGAGACCATGAAACATGGAGCCATCAAAACAAAAGATAATCCTCTATCAAATGAAAGACTTTATAAAAAACTACCATGTAACTTGTCTACCTGTGTAAGGAGTATTTTTTTATTTAACTGTTCTTCCTGTCAGTAAAGTCTACATAACTGTAACAATATCACTTATGTGTTTGTCATTTAATGTTGCCTTTCTGTTCTTGAATTTTTAAGCCTTGGGCTAAGAGCAAATGAAACCTCAAGAAAGAGGGAGTTCCCAAGTGGTGACAGGGTGTTTAGAAAAGAATAACTCCTCTCTGGAACAGTCATTTGTTACTTTCACAGCTAATTTGAAACCAGATGATCCACAAATGGGTCACAGTAAATATTCAAGACAGCTTTCTTCTAACTGGACTCAAGCATATCATAAGATTTTGTTTCATAATTTTTTATTTAAGTGTAAACCATAAAACCTCTCTGAATTTTAGAATGACCTTTGCAGTATTTTCTTAAAGTGGTGAGATTTCTTTGAACTGCTTGCTGCTGAAAAGAAGCAAAGTCATTAGAAAATATGAAAGGGGTCTTTTTTTTTAGTTGGTAGCTTGTGTGTTTAGTGGATTTTCTGTTTTTCACATGTGGACATGTTACATGTTTTCATTGTTGAGTAGTTGCTACATGTATGGCTTGATACCAAAAAGAAGAAATGAGTCTAGTGCTTGTCTTCTGCTGCCAGAACCACACATTTCTGGTGCTATGACATAGTAAAACTTAATTCTGTAGTTTAACTCTGGTTATGTGTTTAGAGATAATGGCTATTAGAGCACTTTGCAGAACGAATCTGAGAAAAAAAAATGGAAAGGAGTATCTGGCACATGCTAGATCTTCTTCCGACTCTTGGGATGTACCTCACTTTGATTTGAGAATTACTGAATAGTTCACTTATTTTCCCTTTGGTGGCACGCCTACAGCAGAGCGGTGTGTTTAAAATCCAATTATCCAGTTTTGATCTGTTTTGTGAGATTTGAGTTTTATTGCAGTCTGAAACCATCAAACTGCAAGCTTTAGAACTAAAGTAAAAGGAAACATGAAAGCCCTCTATTAAGATGACTAATATTCCAGATGAAGTTAATTAGTATGATAACCTATGCATGTAACAGAATTGTAAAATTAGTGAGATCAGCCTTGCAATACCATTAACTACATTATAACTCTTCACATGATTTTCTCCCCCCACTAACAAAAGGTCTCAGAAATGTGAGATTTCAATTTGCTTTATCATCTGGTAGAGCTCATCAGCACCACATGCTACAGTGAATATTGTGGTTTTCACAGCAGGACCTTTTTTATCTCTGCAAATTTGTAAATTAAAATATTTTCACCTGGGGAAATCCTGCATCAGAGAAATGTTGCTGACCTTGACAACACTTTCCCATTTCTTCTTTTTATCTCCCCTTTTTTTCCATAGCAAAACACAACAGCAAACAAATGATGGAAGACTGCCTTGTGGCATGCATCACGTTTACTACATTCATTTCTGTGCTAAGTGTTGCTCTAAGGTTATGTAGTCAGATTTAGATGCTATCCTGATGTGGAAACCTGCCTTGGGAAAAAGAAAGAAAGAGGAAGAGCAATGGAAAAATCACATGTGGTGTGTTCCACCGAGGCAGGGAGCAAATGGAGGAAAACAGTTGGGAACAGGCAATATGGGTAACAGCTAGTTAATCATCCTTGTGAAAAGTCTTTGCTTAATGATGAGCAAATATCCTGGCACACTGTATCTGCCTGTTTATCCTCTTATGTCCACTTATGTCTTCATTTATCAGAACTTTAATAGCTTCTCTCTTCTATTTCTTCCTTCTTTCTCATGCTATCTAAGCAAAAATCCTAGCATTTAAGTGAGAAACTTTTCAAAAAGTGGAAAGTGGTATTGGAAATGATTTTATAGAAAACTTTTACTAACTTCAGGGCCTGATTTTCTATTCAACCTATAACAGCAACTGGGTTTAAATGGTGTCTAAAGGACAGAAAGATGTCTTGTACAAAAAAGTCAGAGCTACTACACAAAGACCCTAACCAGTTACAAGCATACTAACTTTTTTTTGTGTGTCTATTACAGTATCATAAATAAAAAATGTGACATAAGTACAAATAATCGTCATAAATTTTTAAAGTAATAATAAATCCATAGTATTACAATCTTGTGGCTTGTTTAAAATCCTTACCCCAAATATTTGTAAATCAGCAATAGGAATAGTTGTCACATCTCACTGCAGTTTCAGAGTGAAGGCTGTTAACAATAAGGAATAATGCCTTTGACCCTTTCCAAATTGCTTGCGCTTACTTCCTGGATTATCAGCAAGAGTGTGGCACTTACCACTGTGCTTGCTCTGGAGACTTGAATTCACAAGTTAACTCTTCCCTTCATTCCCACTATCAGAAAATGACAGAACTGTAAAAAAGTAGAGCAAGATTCAACCTACTGAGGATAAAAAAGCAAATACTGATCAAAACTGTAATTTTTTATGACAAGATTGGCCCCAGTATTGTTTTCTAAGGGAGAAAGTCAGACCAGATGTTTAAAAACTCTTAACATCTATTTGTTTATTTCAGGGAGATGAATCAGTGTCTAATCAGGATCTTCAGCATGTACAATATTCTAAAACTGATGGGGAAAGTTATTATAATCACAGTGTCTGAGGTGCACTTAATTTAATTTAATGAACACCCAGTATATAACTTGGGGACACTTGGAGGGAAATGTTAGTGCTTTCTGATAGGAAGAAAATTTAATTTTCACAGTAGAAGAAGCTGACACAGCAGCTAGAGGCATCTGTGCATGTGGTCAAAGGCCAGGAACCCACAGTGCTCCTTACTTGGACAGCATTGCAGAAGAGGCTGGCTGTAGCCAGGATGGGCAATGCATACTCCAAAGACTTGAATGGCACAAGTCCCAGTAACGGTGATGAGCAACCAAAATCCAGGAACTGTGGAGGCAAGTCTGAGGCATACTTTGTCCTTAATTCCTCACACATTTGTGCTTTTTCTTGGTTTTCTTGCAACTATGAGAGTTCAAGATAAAATGTCAGCCTCAGCTTTTGACTACAACCTGAAAATTGAAAATAAGAAGCTTTGTGACATTTTAGCTCCGAGACCTTTATTTTCTGGCTAGGGGAAAAATAGACCTGGCTGCATTTAAGCTTGTTCTCGTCATCCTGAAGCCAGGGGAAAGTCACACAGCCAAAATATCATCTGAGAGCTTTCTTTTTTTCCATTATATTTCTACAGATTATTTTATTGTTCTTTGATTTTTAAGGGGGAGAAGCCAGGGTTACCCTTGATTAGTCTTTCACCTCAGGAAAACATTGTGCCTGTCCCTCCTGGTTCATGGAAATCCTACAGACCACTACTTTCAGTGACTGTGGCAGTGAGTTTGGTCTGCAAACAACAGCTACAGATTTAGTACAGAGGTATTTAACAACAAAAGAAGCCATGCAAGGTCCTTGTTACACTGCTTCAACACCTCTTAATCTGCCCCAGTGGTTCCCTGTTGTACTGGCTCTCACTGTCCTAGGCTGCTAGGACAGACTGACTGATGGTCTATTATCATGCTGGTGTATTACCAGTTCTTACACTGCAGGGTCAAACACCAGAAACTTGCCTTTGCTTGCAACCAAACCAAGTAAGAGCACTGACTTCTCAGTGACTAAATGTTGTATTCAGAAGTTTATATAACTTTCTGCACAGAAGTAATTTTTACTTCTTTTTGCATCTAGATTGTGATTCAACACAGATCCCAGACCAATGCCGAAGCTTGTGCTGCTTCCCCTCTCACTCATATTTTTCTTTTAATTTAATTTTTAGGATGATAATATGGTGATTATTTATGGCTTTTATGTATCTGGATCCTCCAGTATTTCATCTTTGATAAGGCTTCCTCTTTTTGCCCTGTAAGAACTGAGTCTCATAATGCCAAGGAAAGTTGAATTTTCAGACATTCCAGATACATGGGTCTGGCTTTCTGCAGGTCTTTCATTCACTGCTCAGCCTGCAGCCAGTGAGAGGAGAGGCCATGAAACATCAGGAAAATATTTCTTAATCATTTTCCTCTCTGCTCTAGCTTCACCTCCCATTTCCAATAATGGCTGGCAGCTGCAGAAAGAGAAGACCTCCCCTTTCAAACCTGGTATTGAATTTCGGTGCATCTTGAACTGTATAGACAGTTTAAGTTGTAATCCTTGTTCAAGAAGGGCCTTGGGATGCTTTATCCTTTTGTAATTCCTGTCTTGAGGTTCTTGATATCAATAAGTAAATAGAAGTAATGTAGCTGGTGAGTTTCTACATTGCTTTTAACTGTACTTAAGGAGTCATTTCCTAATGCACTATAGCTGATTCTTAAGGATCACTGAGGACTGCTAAGACTGACCAAAGATTTAAACACCAGGAAGGATATTTCAAATTAGAAAAGAGAAGTGCTGGCAGAACTCCACATAACATATGCTAGGCTCTGCCCATGGTTCCTCATTTTCCTGAGTACAGAAAGGTAAAATGAAGTGTGGGAGGGAAAGATTATTCAGAGAGTTAGGAGGGAGAGTAGGTCCAGACTCTAGGGCTCACTCTGTGGCTGTACGGACACTATAGGAGACAGAGTTTAACCAATAACCTTCTGCTTGCATGAATTCCTAATTGAACCACTATCCTTTTGGATATATTGTTATTCAAAGGTATTTAATCAAGCTTTCTGGCAAATTTTAATAGCAGCAGATGCAGTATGAAAATGTCTCAGTGAAAATGATAATTCAAAATGCAAAGAAATTGAATATGTAAGTCACAAAATACTGGTCCCTCCAAAAAGTGCAATAGAATTTCTTATGTGAGGGTAGTTTGAGTTGAATTCTCTCAATACATGCACTTGTAACTATACAACTTGTTTTTTGCAAACAGTGACAAGAAACCAGAGCGTTTGAATAGTGGAGGTAAATGGGGGCAGAATGCAAGTGATTCATCCAACAAAAAGAAAGACTGAGAATTTTCAGCTATTTTTAGGTTATAAGTTTTGTAGTATTCATACAAATGTATTTTATAAATATGTTATGTGCTAACAAAATTGATGTGCCAAAATAAATAATGATCTTTTGTGTTACCTGCATCTAAGGCTCTTAGGTTTTCAAACATATCTGTAGGTATTTTCCCCGGGTATCTAGCAATATTGTTTACTGCATCGTTTTCTGAAAGGTCCTGGTCATCCCCTCAGGGAAAACAGACCTGCACCTGGCAGGCAGACTTAAAGTCTGCCTACTGTGCAGCAGCTGGATATGGTGATTGTTCTAAACCCATTATTTATTTTGCATAATTGTTGACCTTTCTGCCTGTATTCTCTGGTGAGGAATTCAGACCATTTACAGTGTTGCAGAAGAATAGGTGATTCTATCTAATAGAGATCAGGAGGTTTGGTAGTTTCCTTTTAAATCACTGTATTCAGAAGTTTGAATACCCTAATTATTAATATTTTTTTCAGCTTCAATCAAACAGTTAAAATGTGTGATTTTAAAGATCAGCTAACCAAATAAATGTTTACACAGATGTGTGATGTTGTGGTTCTTTAATATTAAGCAGATTGGTATATACATCAAAACATTTAATTTAGCCATATTTGCTAAGGTCTGACAGAAGAACCTGTTGTTTTTTCTTTGTGAAATGGTATTGGTTTATTTATACTGAAATCCTTTAAACACCAATTTTAATAGTTCAGTTGCTTGAATAATGTAGAAGATTTTTGTAAATTGAGTAAATTTTGAGTAAATTTTTGTACTGAGTGATGTTAACTAATAACCAGACTATTTACTGAAGTTTCTTCTTATCAATTGAATTAGTAGTTTGAAGAAAAATGCCCAAATTCATAAGGAAATCTATATCAGAAAATTAAATTTCAATTGCTACCTCAGTTTACTACATGAAAGAGAGTTTTCTGACTAAAGGTTTTGTCTAGTATAAGAACTGTTATAATAGGAACAGTAATCGTTTGCATTAACAAGAAGAAAATAACTTACCGCATCCTTTGGTCTTTTTGGAGTGAATAACAACTTTAGTATCTTTCCCTGTTACGGTCAGAAAATTCCTAGGTAGGCTATCATTTTTATTGATAGGAAAATCATAGTGATCTTGGACTCTTATTTGATTTGTTTATATCTTTTCTCTGTCTCTAAAACATTTTTACTTCAAGCAATTTCGGAGACAGCTCCTGGCTTTAGGATAAGAAGGTCTCCAGGTACTGAATGCAGCCTGCCTTAGCTTATGACACTGGAGACCTAGGTGTAAATCTTCTCAGAGGCCAGCTGAAATAATTTCCCCAGAACAGTGCTCCAGAGGCAGTCTCACTGGGATTCCCTCAAAAGAGATTTCATTTCATTAAACTCTAGACTTGACTGTCTTACAAGAGGTCAGGAAAAATGCTGTAGATGGCTCGCTTTCTGTAGTGTCACCATTTCTTTGATTTATAGCAACTGCATCTTTATGTGCCACAGAGGGCCATACAGGTAGAGTTCTTAATTAGGCCAATCAGATGAGGCCATCACAAGTATTTCTGAGTAACATACTAGAAAGCCACACTCTGTTGCAGTATCATCGCAGCGGCATAAGTTTGTCCAATAAATATTTCAGTTAAAAAAAAGGAGAAGAAGAAGAAATGACAGAATTTCTTTTATTAATTTCCAACACAGGTACATTATTATTATAATATTTTTTGGGTATTAACCATCAGACTCTGTAATCACATCAGAGTGGGTCAGGCTACTCAGTAAGATGGCTCCAGGTAACTGGGTTATGTAAAGAACCAGATAAAATGGTAAGTTAAAAATGGTAAGTTATTGTTGTTGGCATGTTGCCAATACTGTTACCAATGTTACTGTTTAAGTTATAACTCAGGGTGCTTTCTCTAGTGTTTAAATTGTGACTTAATTGCACTGAACAAAAGGTTTCCCAGTCACAAACATGCTATCACCACATTTTGATCTCACAACCATTGTCCACCTTTCACTGTTGGTGTTCCTGGGTGTCAAAGGGCTGCTTTTCCCTGCAGGCAGCTTGGTTTTACGGTTACCCATATATACTCTTAATAATGGACTATTTTTCTCACACGGCTGCCTTTGCTGAGACAGAATATTAATTTGCCTACTTTCTCATACAGCAAACAGCTGGTCAGTCTCCCTGGCTAAAATGGGATTTGTGCTTAAGACTTTAATCAAAGTTATGTATTAAAAGGGAGAGGCAATAGCTTTGATATAAAGATGTTCTCGGTAACAGATGCATTTACTTCCATTTTCCTGAAGCCTGGCCTATTGAACACACCTGAGGTGCAAGAACTTAAGGAATCAAAAAGGTGGTTGGTGTCCCACCACCCTGGCAGTTATGTCTTTTATCTGTGACACGTGCATGTGTGGTACAGATGTGCTATATCTGTTATATGCACTTTTGCTGTTTCCTGCCTTGCCGCTTAGGGGCTCTTGCAGAGAGGAGGGAGAGCACAGCAGTTGGGTGCGGTGGTCCCTGGGCAAGAACCAGTTCTCAGAAAGAAGGCACCAGACTTGTTTCTGAGAAAAGGAAGAAAGTACATCTGTGGAGAGAAGAATAAAAACTCATGAATGGTTTACCTTGTACTGAAAACAGCACAGTGTTGGTTCAATACACATTTTATTGTGAACTTTACTGGAATCTCTGTAATAGAGAGAGTTGTGAATATAAGAGCTTAGTAGAGCTGCGTGTGAAGTATTTTTCTGACTCACAGGTATTTTGAGATTGGAAAGAGTTGTTTCAGTTTCTGTTCTTTCTCCACGTCCATTCTGTCTTCCATTTTGGTGAGTGCAAATAACTATTGCTAGGGTTTTGATCCATTTTGTTTTCTTTTCCCTGATTTTCAGTGACTGACAGGTGGTTTCCTTCGAAGTGTAAAAAATTAGAAACCGTTGTGCCAACAAAACCTAATCACAACCAAAACGTCAGGTAGTCATGTCCTTGCTTTTGCCTACATACCAGAAAAAAGAAAACCTGCCATAAATTCCCAGCAAAACAGGAACTGTATATAGGAATTAGAATAATTGTGTCATTTAGGTTGGAAAAGACCTTTAAGATCTGAGTCCAATTACCTAGACTAACTTGAAAAGGGACTCCAAAGTCACAAATCTCATTGAACGACCTTCTCACTTCAGTTTCAGCTGATGTCTTTCTCTTCCAAATTATTATAATTAAGAGTGCACCCATTAAATTTTTTTCATTTGTTAGATGGATGATGCTATTTTATAATGTGGCCAAATAATGTGCCCATTATGAATTTCAAGTCTGGTGCCAACAAAATGTCTGTAGCTCTTCTTAAACAGCGCTTGAAACCTCAGAAGGAAGGTCATTGAAACACAGTTTGGGAAGAAAGCCATATGAATTTAACCACTAACTGCCCATGTTTGGATGTCATTAGATTTCTGTCTGATGTATTCATGTCTGATGATCATAAATACAGTGGAGGTAAAACAGGTAGAGATTATCCATGGATTTCAGCAAGAAAAGCATGTTCACCCCATGTGTGTAAACATCAGATACAGTCATAGCCAAATGAAGGCCTGAATTGTTTGGAAGGCAGAAAGAATGAAAACAGATGTGTCTGTACCTGCATTTTCCAAAGCAATGCTTTTAAATAACTTAATTAAACATCAGTGCTTTTAGGAAAACCAGTATTTCTGCTTTGGCTGCCACCTTACTTTGTAAGCATAGAATTCTTTTTTCTACTTTTGTGCCAGTTTGTTTTCACCTACTTGTGGAAATCTCAGATCTTTCCATCACACATTCATGTTACATTTGGTTTTATTTTTTTTGTCGTCCCTGCACACCCCCACACCCCCTTCGATTTCTATCAGAATTTAAATGCCACCATAGTTGTTTTAAATAGGTTGTGGAAGTTGAGAAATTAACAAAAATTTCTTTGTAACAAGGTCAATTTCCAAGCACTATCTTGATATTGCAAGACACTCATCAAACTCCAGATGTTGGTTGTGGGGGGATAGATTAAAGTTGTGTGATTATCTATTCTGACTTTTTATGTTGATCCAAAGAAGTCCCCTATAAGCTGGGACAAAGCTTTCTTATAACATCAGAGGAAAATTTTAGGACATCAGAATATGCATCTAACAAACTATTCAAGTCCAGCAGCACTAGAATTAGAAGCAAAGTAGCCAGTCATATTAAGTCTACTTTCATGATGCAGGGGTAAGAAAAAGGAGTTGAAAGTGATCATATTATGTATAGCAAAATGCATCTGATTGAAGAACTGTGGAACCGATTCTGTCCACTGGTAGCTAGGCATAACCTATGAGACTGTCTTTCCAATACATGAGGGTTTGGTTTCTTGGTTGTTTTTTGTTTTGGTTGTTTTGTTGTTGTTGTTGTTGTTGTTTTGTTTTGTTTGTTTATATTGTGCGTGTCTCATAATTCTGGGCAAGTTTCTTGTTTTTCTTCTTAGTTGACACATGAAAAATGCTTATTACTTTTTTTCCAATAACACTGATAAAAGTTTTGTTTTGTTCTATAAACTCAGACCATACATTTATAAAATGTAAACATTTGGTACTAAAAGATGTACCAAAAACTTATTCGCTATTTTTTTTTAAATAAACATAAGGAAAGTGTGACCAAGATAAACAAACATTTCAACAGCATACCAAGATAGTCTGTTACTGAGGTGTCATTAAAAGAATGTTTGGTATTGCTCTATTATTGACTTATTTCTTTATACATCAATTTACACTGCCAGTTTTCTGTATCTTCTTATAATATAGTAATTATGATTACAATATCATGCATATGATTAAAAATTAGCATAGCTACAAGAGCTAGTTAGGGTGGGTCAATCTCTGATTAAATGCAAAAAGTGGATACACTGATGGAACAGCTCAGACTCCTGTCTGAACGAGACTTAGAAATTTTTGAGAGTTGAAAGCAGTTTGTGGAACTGTTTCTTCGGAAGCAGAATTTCTGAGATCAGACTTGAAGCTATTTGCATGGTTGTTTTGGCATGCCTTTGAGTTTTTGATTTTTTTAAAGATTTCTGGGGCAAAAAGTCATGAATCATGGGTTTTATGGAAGTGAAAAACCTCTGACAGATTCATACAAGTGGTTGGGAAAGAAAGTCATTGCTCTTTTTAGATCTGATCTTAAAAATCTCATTTTCAGTGTGTTCTGATGTTCTGTCCATAATTAGCAGTGGCTTACAGACTTTAAGGATTTGGTATAAGGAGGTGAGAGCAGGATATCCCTTATGTATTCAATTTTAATGAATTGCTGCTGGGAAAAAAAAAGAAAAAAAGGCTATAGTTAAGCTGACCTGTGAGGTTGAGGACAAGATTATTTAACAAAGTGTTTGTGGTATCAAGAAACTGTGTTCTTTGCCATGCTGTTCTGTAATGACAGAATTTACAGCCAACTAACAGTCTAGGCATCATGGTTCTATATCAGCCTGTCCTATGATCAATTTAGCTACAACAATTTGTTCCTAAAATGAATTTGTAGATATTACTGCTTTTTTAAGGTCATGAAATGTCTGTGAAAAAATGTAGTATGTTATGTTATCTATCCTTATAGCATGACTTCTGCATTTTTTCTCTAGGCTTTTGCAGTTGTGTTTAACATTTTTAGTGTTATGGATTTGTCTTGGTATCCTTCAATTAACAGCTTTTGTACAGCAGCTGATAAACAAGGAAATGGGTTATTCAGGATTTGGGATACTTTTAAAGAGATTGCTACATTTCTTTTATTGCAAAACTATTTAAACCATGAAAAAATATTTCCTTATTTTTGCTTTTCAGAAAACAAGCACTTTCTCCACATCTCCCCACCCCACCCACCACCAAATTTGCCATTTCCCTTTTACCTGGGAAACATTTCTCTCCTACTTCTCCTACTTCTCCTATCTCCTGATTCAAACCCACAAAATAACCCAGATGATCTATAAGGAAGTATTTTCACAAAAGATCTGTTGAAGTAAATGTGGCATAAATATGCACATGGTTTCAATTTCCTGAGCAGCACTGACATTTTTACTCAATTTCCTCTTAATCCTGCATCACTCACAACTCCCTTGCTTCTGGATTCCTTTCTCAGCAGCCAGGGGTGGGGTTAAAAAAACAGTGAAATGGAAGAGAGCTCAACCAGCTCATTCTGCGTAATAAAATCCATTCCACTGTGGTTCTAATTTCATCAACTAATACAAGTCAACATTGAATGTTAATGAGGAAAGGTTTCCAATTAGATACCGTATGACACTGACCCAGCTTTTCAGTCACCTTCAATTGTCAGCGATAAAAAGGACAGTTCAATATGATATGGATCATTCACTTCAAATCTCCACAACTCATTTATGACAAACACAACTAACAGAGCATAGGGAACTGCTGAATTGTTTTTCATTATGCTGGCACATTGGCTTTAGACTACAGTGGTAATGATCTTTAGAGGTTTTCCATACAGAGTGCCACTAATGAGCAAACCAGGATGGGGTGATGAGGTGATGGTGACCCACATTTTCAAGTGACAATACCAGCAACATGATGATGCTTAAAATTCCCTATTATTTCTGGAAAGTAATTCACTACCAGAGAGAAGAGAGAGTTAGAAGGCTAAGCTATTAAATAAAATGACTACAGAAAGTGAATAGCTCATTAAAAATGAAAAGCTTTTGCAAAATACACCAGCCTTGTCTTTATCAGTCACTGTAAAATTTACTTCTGTCCATCTTTCTGTAGGCAGTTACTTAGAGCTGTATTGTCATAGGCTAGGAGATCTAGGGATGTGTTAAAATCCTGCAGAACTGTTTTTTCCACTGTGGTATTCCTCCACCTTTGAACCCAGAGCATATATGGGGAATAAAGATGGATAAAAGTAGATGTTAAATTCATTCCTGATCTTGGTCAGGGGCTTGCTACAGCCCAGTCGAATACAGGGCACTTTCAAGACTATTGGTTGTAATGATAGCTTGCGATTTCTTAAAATGCTAAACACGGCAAGATGGTAAATTACAGGGCTGCTACAATTGCTACAATATGGGTACAAGGTAACTTAATAATAACACGTAAAAGCTATCTGGAGACTATAACATACAAGAGCCATAGCTGATATTCTATTCTCTGAAACCGAGTAAAACTTTTACGTCAGTTATTGTGGTTGTTCCTTTCAAAATCTTCCTGAAACCTTTTTATTTCAGAATAGAATGAATTCCTTTTTATCATTTTGGAACCAAGAAAAATCCATAGAGATTTCTAAAGCCACATAAGATTTGAAAGCTTGATTTAATTTCTGCTCATATAAGGCATTTGCTGGAAAATACAGTCCAAGGATCAGAGTATTTGAGGAAGAAAGGAAGGCTAGGACAGTAAAAGAAAATGCACTGAGATTTGTTATTAGCAGAAACCAAAACTGAAAGATTTCCATCACACAGTATGTTACAAAATGAAATGAGTTTTAACCATATCAAAAGTTTTCAGCAGAAATGAGCTCAGTAAATGTCAGCTTAGCAAAATATGGGCATTACTATTTTTTCCAGTTAAGATTTGATTGTAGTGTCAGGCAGAGTAGACTGGTCAAATAAAAATCTTGTGTTGCTCTTCCACTAGAAAATCTGTGTATTTTAATTGCATGTCAAACAGGAGTGGGAAAAGCCCATATGTACTATGTCAAGCTGCTTTTTAAAATTGTATGAAAATTGTTGAATTTTAATGATTAAAATCTATTTTGCACATAATTTCCCATTTTTCTCTTTTGCAGCATAGCCTTGCAGATGTTCTTGTTACTGGAAAGAGTCATTAACCCTGTGGAAACACATTAGGAGTTCTATTCATGACTTCTATTTCTTTTTCTTGTTGTTTATAATCCATATTCAAATAATAGCAAGAAACTTGCTAGTGTAAGTTCATATGGGTTCCATAAAGCCATGCCAGTAGTTCTGATACATGGTTTCACATGTCCTTAGTTTTATCTTACATTTCAACCTTGCCTGAAATTAAGTGTACACTAGTGATTTCCCACCATGATTAATCATTCCTTGTTTACTTATTGATTTCAAAATCACAGCATATAATAATTCAGCCACATTCTTCCGAGAAAGTTCTGCACCATCCAGGTCTAAGGAATTCCTTTCTCTTTCTTGCATCAATGGAAACAAAAACTTTCACTGAGCGGCATTTCTGCAGATGCACCCTATTAAAAATGGATCAGGAGACTTCAGCATGTTTCAATTTGAATGCTCTCATTAGCTGAAAGCCTGGTCATTTTCAGTATATAAGATGTAATGGTGGAAATTTGTCCAGTTTATGTGAATTAGATTGTGTATATATTCTCATTTTGTAGAGAGAGAGTTTTGGATCATTCACATGTAAACACTCATAAACCTGTCCTTTCTAATCTTAGTCTTTTGCATATATGTAATTGTTCGATAGGTCTGGCTGTGTAAACTTCAGACACAGTCAGCATAGAATACCATCTGCAAAAAGCAGGAAACAGGAAAAAGGAAAATAGTGAAGGTCTCCAGAAACTAAAGTGCTTGTATACTGCTGGGTAAGAACTGTGGGTATCACAGTTAGAGGTCTTTTAGCAAGGGTGAAGGAAAAGGATGTCGTCTACAAATGTGGTTTTGGCTAGCAAGAAGTGTGCTGATTTTTCTGTAACATGACACCAAGCTCTGAAGGCTTGTTTCCTTTGGTTTTGGGCATGGAAGGAGATAGGCTTCTGAAGAGTCTAGTTCAGAGCAGGATATATATCTTACATTGGGATTACTGTAGCTGTTTGACCCAGATGGCTCTGTAGTCATGATGTAGCAGTGTGGCTATTCTTTGGGCATGCCACGTGATCAGGCTGGTACTTGCGCTGGCCAAAATGGTGACCAAGTTTGTACTGGAGTCCCTACACTTTCTTTGCTTGGTCTGGTCCCAGTGATCTTATGGGTGAATACATAACAGGAGCCACCATGCAGAGGGGCTTTGTTGCAGTCCAGAGGGCTCCAAGACACTTTTATCTGCTGCCGCTTAAGTCCTATTACATAGTGGGTCAAAGCATGGGTGAGAGAAAGAGCTCACCTTGGTTCACTGTGCTACATAGATGTGTCCTGGGTTTCTTTGAAAAATTTCTTAGGTTTGAGCTGTTTAAAAATCATAGCTGAGACCTCTTCAGATCAAGGAGACTTGAAAGGATCTCCTTTGGCCCTTGCTTATGTGAGGTGACTGCCATTATTTGGCAGGAAAGGTGGGCTGATATAATACCCTGTGATTACATACACTGTAGGAATTTACTGCTTTTCCTGCCTGCCTTTGATGCTATCATGCCCAGTACAGGAGTTGACTGTCCAGTACTGTAGCTTAAAACAACATACTTTGTTGAAGGATATATCCCTTAAGTTTCTTCCGTGAGACAAAAACTTTTTACTCAGAAATGTGTTGTTTATCCCAAGCATTTCACAGGAAAGACAGGGAGTGCTTGGATTTACTTTCTATACTGGATTACCAACACAAAATTGAAGACAAAGCTTTTTGATTTAAAATCTGTTTAATTTTTATGATATTGCAGGAGATACGCTCTGTGAAACCTACCCTTGTGCTATTGCATGGCTAGGATTTGTACAGAATTATTAAGCAGTGTCTTGTACTGATATACACAGATGGAAGAACTGCTAAATTTTATTTTAGGGACTGAGCCTGTGAATGTTTTGACTTCAGTTGTGAACTTCTGTGGCTTGTGCCAAAATACCGAGTCCCTCGGCTTGGAGGCAGCAGAACTACAAGTTACTACATAGTATTGTGCTGGAGTGTTATACCAATGCCTGTGGGAAACATGCTACCTAAGAAAACTGTTTGCAATTTCAGCTATTTTCTTTTAATGTTATTATTATTGTTATTCTTATCTTTTTAAAATCCCAATTCCAAACTACTTATTCCACAGCCACTAACTTCACATAGTGAATCTTCACTATTCTCTTGATTTCAGTCTTCCAGAAAGAAAAAAGAAGAGCTAAGTATAGGTCACTATCCGGTGAATTTATGTCTCTGTGTTGCAAAAGTGACAACAGAAGACATATTTGGCAAGTATTTTCCTTTCGTGATGGACAGATGTGACTTGTAATAGATATGTAAGTTTGCAGATTGCTTCAGGATGTTTAAAGTACTTCACCTAATTGCTGAAATCTCTTTCGCTCCTAATTTTTTTTGCAAGGTTATGTGCTTTTCAAATGGGAGTTGAAATTAAGCAGAAATTTGTTTTAGCTTTATCTGTATCTAGCTTTTCTGTATCAAAGCAGACTTCTGGGAAATTTTCAGGATTTTTGGAAGGCTTTAAGTGCATTCTAGCTCTAAATTAGGTCAAACATATTCAAAGAATAGTCTTATTTTGTTTTGTTTTATAATTTTTGCTATTAGTCGCTGTTGAAAACAAATGGGGAAAAAAGCAAGCCACAGAAAAGTCAATAGAATTATTCTAAGCATAAAGCTGAATTCTGTGTAATTCAGGATTTTGGCAGAGTTTCAGAATGTTTTGCTTGAACTGCTTCATCTATCAGAAGTTAGAGTTAGCTTGGCAACAGAATAAATGTTCATCATACTTGGATAGGAAGTTATTAATTCCATAAAACATAACTGAAAAAAATGAATTACATTTCTTAAGCAGTATGACTATAGTCAACATAGCTGAATTCATAGTAAAACTCCTAGGATTCTCAAACTGTTAATCAGATTATTAGTGGATTAATAATGTGTTCTATCAAACCAATATAGGAACACATGGACCTGATTCTCCCCTCATTTTAACTGGGTGATTCCATTGTTGTCTGTGGTGTTATGCTGATAAAAATAAATGCAGAGGTGAAAAGAAATTCAGGCCATCTTGTCTAAGGGCTTCAATTTACAAGGTGATTAATAGAGTTAATAACAATGTCCTGTAAACTGTGGAATTTTTTGCAGACTATATTTTAAGAATGAAAAGTACAATTCCTCAGAAATTCTGGGGTTTTAATTTAATTAAAAAAAAAAAAAATAATCCTACACAGCCTTGGTGCAGAGGACCATGACAGAGGAAGATGGATTCGTTCTGCCGCTCGTCATATTGCTAACAAGAAATATGATAGGACCAATGATTTTTAGGTCAGAAATCAGAATGAGCAAAACTGATATCCCTGTCTAAAATATTAACAACAACAACAAAAATACCCATTGGCAGAAATCTTGCTATATCATGTCAGAATATCTCTTTAGCTCCTTACCTGGTGTCTGTGAGAAAATCAGGTGCTGTAAAGAACTTGAAATGGCTGCCATTCACGGCTTCACAGGACTCAGGGAATTATGTGTTGTGTATATCTGCCTAGAAATCACTGGACTTTTATACAAAGGTATTTCTGATTTCTTAGTGTAACATTTCAATCATTATAAAAATTCAAGTGTTATAAATTATTTCATATCTAATGGTTTGGTACTTTTGATGTTCAGGTCTCTGAAAACATCTTCCCTAAGGAAGCAACCATAACCGGTAAAGTTTCTTGTGGATTTCTTTCCTAGCTGAAGGACAAATTTAACTCAAGTATACTATGATTGCAAGATGAGCTCATACTTTATTAAACATCTGATACTCCACCTGGAAGAAAGGAGGGAAAGAGTGTCAGAATGAGAGAGGTTATGAATGTGGAAAATGAGCTTCAGTCCGCATTGCCACTTTATTAGATGCTAGAGATTCCACAACAATAAGTGCTGCCAGCATGAGCACATCTTGAACACATATTCTCTGGTGTATGATAAATGGCATAAACTCACTGAAGAATTTGCCACATTCAGGGAATACTCAGCAGTGCTCTCTGTTGTGGATTCTCCTGTGGCTAATCAAAGCTGAGCTCCTGTTGTAATGTAAACCGTCAGTTATGTTGACCACAGTGTCAGTCCACCACTATATACAAACACATTGGAGGCCAGGTACCACTCATTGTGGTGCTCTCCTGAGCAGATTGCTTGATGTTGAAAAAGGTTAAAAAACAGGCTGCACTCTTTCCCTAGATGACAGAAATATATGTGTATTTCTTTTTGTAGTTACCCAGTTTTCATTAAATTCACAGGGATTTAATGTCTTTGAGAGCTCTGCTTCTGGAAATTTTACTTGAAATTTGCCTCTGAATTGAACATTTGTGGGGAAGAGGGAGCTAGCAGAAAGGTACAGTGTGATTGCCTGGTTTAGGAAACAGGCTAGTACTTTCCCCTCTTGCTCCTCTGCAAGAGGAGAGCAAGGGATATAGGAGGGTCTGAAAAGATGACTGCAGTTTTTGAACTTTACAGCACCTCAGAAGAAAAGAGACAAAGTGTCTTGTGTCTGCTTCTACTAAAACATGTCTGCAAAGCATATATAAAGAGTGCCCAATGATTGGCTTAAATAAATACTTTATACCACCACATCAAATGCTGTTAGTTAATTACACAATGAAGTCATACAATGTTTCCATTTTAACCTTTCATTTTTATGCTTTTTCCTAAATGTTGTGCCTGTACGGATTTTTTCCCAATTATTTAACTTCTTCTTGGTGATTACTATTATTTGTTTGCTTGAGCTTAAATAATTATTCCATTTCAGTCAAGATAAGGCTAGAAATTTATTTGACATATAAATTTATGAAAGTTTTTTTCCTTCAAAAAACACCTGTGCTGTTCATTCTGGTAAACAACAGTTTGATTTGGAAATTGCCCCAAACAGGCAGATATTTCTGTAATTACGCATAAGAAAAGTGGTTTTGCTTTGATCTATTTGGGTATTTAGTGGAACTGGATATTGAATATGCATAGTAAATTCTGTCATCAAGATCAAAACATGTGCAGATAAGACTACTGGGCTGCTGAAGTTCAAAGTTCAGGCTCTGTTCTGTAAACTCTCTTGACTCTATGGAAAAGGATTTGCAATAACACCTAGATGGATGCTGTGTGTCTGTTTATGCATTAACCTCCCTCAGACTAGAAAACTAGAAAAATGCTTTTGTGAATGTCTAAAAGATCATGAATATAAGGACAATGACTGCACATTTGTAGGAAAGACCATGTAATATAATGTATGTGCATGAATATCATAGGATTGGTGTCTACAATGATGTCTTGGAAGTGCTACCTGTAGAAGAAAATAGTCTGGTCCCTACGGTTCCCAGAACCCTTTGAGGTCTGAAAATCCCAAGAGGGTTACGTCATGACATCCAGAATGTGAGATAATTTTATAGGCATTCTTGAGATGGTATAAATAAAGATGAGTCATTGCTTTTACCTTCACAAGTCACTGGTAATGAATGCCTGCCTTTGAATCAATGACGTAAAGGTAGGAGTGCCTTACATTTCATCATCTCTTTCCATCTGGTTCCTGTCTTTCACACTCTCCTAAATTCCAGATGATAGCCTTTGTGTCATAATATTTACAATAAGGTGAACAACCTTCCCTTTATCTTTTCATTTCCACCCAGTTTCTCCTGTCCATTATGTAATGGGTAAGCATGTTTGCCTGGAAGGACATGCAAATACCGGCCTTCCCATAACAGTGTAATGTGTTACCTGATGGGGTAATTGACTGCTAGGATTTTGAACACATACATAATTGAACTTCTGAAATTGAGTGAAAACTCCTGGTTATTACTCCTGTCCTTTCTCTCACATCAGTGGCACAGATTGGCAGATGTTTATTTAGTATTTCTAGTAAGACAGAAGGTGGAAACCTTGCCCATAGAGCTTAAGGACTACTTTTTCAAACCCCAGCAGAAACATCAGGCAGAAGTTCCTATAGACTTAAGAGTCTTTTGGTGTCCTAGCTGAAATGATGCAACAAAATTAAAGCAATCAAAGGCTGCTGCTGTTATTTTTGCTGTTATTATTTTTGCTGTTGAACTAGTAACAGTTTTCACTATTATCATAAGTAGTAGCTTATGATGTTTTTTGTAGGATGAGTTTCCTGTTCAATGGTCAGTGAAACAGATCAAGGATCTATATTGATTTCAACTGCACATATTCAACCTTTATATGAATTATCATTCTCAGCTGCAGTGTTATTTATTCTGGTTTTGCAGCCTGGAGGTATTGTACTCACCCATCTTCCACTGTGTAAGGGAATGATTATGTTTATTTGATTCTCTTCTCTAAGTCAAGTGCAGAAGTGTAACTTAGGTAAATTAAATTAATAGCAGCAACACATGAATTTTACCATTTTACATGAGATTTGTAGTAGTAGTGGTTAGCACCTGACAATTACTTAGAGCAATTGCTGGTAATTAAATACAGTTTTGTTTCCTGTACTCAGCAATATATTTAGTTTTGTACTTACGGATGACATTATTCCCTGGAAATATGTTGGTTCTGTAATTAAAATTAATACTGGTGGCAGTTACTTGGTAAAATATAAGTAATTCTTAGGAAACATAAGGAACAAGTAAGTGATTTACAGTATGTAGTAACAAACACATCATTACACATATATAGTGTGTCAGGTCACAGTTAAGAGCTGCTGCGGTATTAAAGCTTCCGAAGGTTGGCTGGTCTCTGCAATGTAACTGTGCCACTTCTGTCTCTGTTACATTGCACCTAACTCAGCAATGCTTTGTGAGACATCTGTTTTTGAAAATGTTGTCTTTTGTGTACTAGTTTATGTCCAGAGCTAGTATCTTAACAACTTGTAGTCATTAAAGATCCTAGTTCTGCTTAAGGGATAGGTGTCTTAATTATTGTTTGAGATGCCTCGTTTTGCCCACCCTGAACTTCCATCCGTGGCTAGCTGGAATCTCTCTGTTTCCTTGCAAGGCTACACCATGGAGCAGCTGTTGCTCTCTGTAGTGTGCTGAACCATTTGTTCTTCAAAATCTTCTCTGAGATTTGCTGGAACAAAATCTGGAACAGTTTGATAAATGTGTCTTGCATGATCACCTTCCAGAGAGCAAACAAATGATTTTTTGTTTTATACAGGGAAATCAGACTCAGATCTAAAAGTGCTGAGGATGAAATTTTGCTGAGAAGCTGCGTCATAAGAGCTCTGTGGAGTATTTTCTGTGCCTTGGATCTTTTTCTCCTCCAAAGGAAGGGAATGGGCAACCTATACCCAAATACATGAGCAAACCTTAATTATGGACAGATGGAATATGGATCTGATCTAGTTGGATTGTCACAGTAAAAAGGCCTATTAATATTTGCAAAACACGCCTTTGTTTGTTGACTTCCTATCAGATTGTGTTCATTACTACATAAGAATATGAATTTGATCTCTTTTGTTATCGTGTGGTGGGTTGACCTGTCCTGGGTGCCAGGTACCCACCAAAGCTGCTCTATCACTCCCCTCTTCAGCTGGGCAGGGGGAAGAAACATGACAAAAGCCTCAAAGGTGGAGATAAGGACAGGGAGGGATCACTCAGCATTTACCATCATAGGCAAACCAGACTTTTAATTTATTACCAAAGATATAAGAGAAGGATAAAAATAAATAAAACCAAATCTTAAAATGCCTTCCCCCACCCCTCCCTTATTTGCAGGCTCAACTTCACTCCCAAATTCTCTACCTCTTCCCTCAGAGGGGCACAGGGGGATGGGGAATGGGGGCTGTGATCAGTTCATCATGCCTTGTTTCTGCTGCTCCTTCCTCCTCACACTTCCCCCCTGCTTCAGTGTGGGGTCCCACCCGTGGGAGAAAGTCCTCCATGAATTTCTCCAATATGAATCCTTCCCATGGGATGCGGTTCTTCAAAAACTTCTCCAGTGTGGGTCCTTCAGCCCTTCAGGAAGACTGCTCCAGCGTGGGTCTCCCAAAGGATCACAAGTCCTACCAGCAAACCTGCACCAGTGTGGGCTTCTCCTTCCACAGGGTCACAGGTCCTGCCAAGAGCCTGCTGCAGTGTGCTCAGAGGGTCACAGCTTCCTTTGGGTGCATCCACTTGCTCCAATGTAGGGTCCTCCATGGGCTGCTTGTGGAGATCTGCTCCACTGTGGACCTCCATGGGCTGCAGGGGGAAAACCTGCTTCACTATGATCTTCTCCATGGGCTGCAGGGGGGTATCTGTTCTGGTGCCTGGAGCTCCTCCTGGCCCTCCTTCTCAGACCTTGCTGTCTGCAGAGCTGTTGCTCTCACATGTTCTCGCTCCTTGATTCTGGTTGCTGTTACACAGCAGTTTTTTCCCCTTCTTAAATATGCTATCACAGAGGTGCTACTGCTATTGTTGATGGGCTCAGCCTTGGCCAGTGGTGGGTCCATCTTGGAGCTGGCTGGCATTGGCTCTGTTGGTCACGGGGGAAGCTTCTAGCAAATTCTCAAAAAATCCACCTTTGTAGCCTCCCCGCTATGAAAAATTTGCCACACAAACCCAGTACACACCATCTTTGTTCCTGTTGTGTGGTATCCCAGTAGTCCAGAAACTGGCAAGGTTATGACAAAGAGACTTTGCTCTCTCTTAATTTTTTATGATGTGTGATTTTATGACCTCATCTGTTGGGTGATGGCTGTGTGTAGTGAACTTGAGCGCTGGAGTTCTTTTCAGGTGAAAACTTGCTTTCTGTTTTACTATGGTATACAACTATGCACTGCTGGTACAATCAAAATTATTTATCTGGTGGAACTAAGACTAAACAGACAACTGCCCACGGCACCTCATGACCCTTCTTGCAATGTTGTTGCAAAGTTCCCCAGCAGTTAGCCTATATACCTGCATGATATGCACAGAGAAATGGATAGTGGTCCAAACAATTGCTGGTGAAGAGGCTATGCAAACTTTCAGTCCTGAAAACACTGCAGACAGCAGCAATGTTTCTGTCTTTCAATGTCTGAAAGAGAGAGTCCTTCACTCCTTGTGCCATACAGCAGTCAATAATTGTAGGCACACCCTACAAAAACTCGTGGCCAAAGGGCAAAGGCTGTATCTAAAACTGTTAAGTCTTATATCTCTCCTTTGTGCTTTGCCTTTTTTTGATAGGGGGTGCCTGCATTCATTGTTGGGTTTTTTTAGTTTTCTGTGTTACGTTCCTTTAATAACACTCGATCATGGAAGGAAAAGAGGGGGTCTTCTCAAGAAAAATTAATTAACCTCTTCAGGAACAAAAGATTTAGGAGACCACTGGATGCAACAGGCAAAAGGAAATGAGAAGTCTCAGCAGGGGCTAAAAGCCTGCAACTCAAACACAGAGCCAGAGAAACTATCAAATGCAGCAAGGAGTGGCTGGTCGGGGTGCAGGAAATGTAGGACCAGCCGACGCATAATGCAAGACTTGCAAGAATTTGGAGTGACTGAGCTGGAAAGGACTCCTTTTCTGTCTCCTGTAATCTTTATCATAAAGTTAAATTTCTTGTTTTTATTCAAATACATCCTTGCTTTTTGGTTTTGAAGCCCTTCCGCCTCTGCAGAAGCTCACATGAGACCACAGCTAGGTATGTTTACCCTGAAGATCTGGGGAAGGGACCTTTAACATACCCTACTAGAAAAGCAGATTTGGACTTTATAGCTGTGGTGTTATTTTTTTGCCATAGATGCTGTGTTTTTTCAGTCCAGTTATTGATTTGTAAAGCTGAGAATTGATGGTGTGTTACAGGAATAATCTGTTGTGTGTTTGCTATTTGTGGACACATAGATTTATTGTCTGCACATTTCTTGCTGATAAGTAGCTGGAAAAAATGGTAGCAGACATAAATGCAAATTGTTTCTAGGTGTAAAAACCAGAAGTCATAAGATTTAAAAAATGATGGCAATGATTGGTGCTATAGGGAATTAACAACATTTTTCAAAATCAGGGCTGGTGCAGCAACTGGCAAGACAGCTGTTTTGCTGTCTGCCCCTTCTTGCCTTTCTCTCTTACACTCCCAGTTCTTCACATTTCTGGCCCAGCCACTGGTGCATAGTAGCTATCTTGTCTACTGAGCTCGGGGAAAAGAAGAAATGAAGCCACTCAGACTGGCATCAGGCCAAACTATCTGCAGCTTGGCTTTTCACCAGACAAATCAGCATACAAATAACATCCCTTCATTTTTGACAATGTAGATTACTGAAAAAAATCAAAACATCTTGTCTTTATTTTAAATTTTAAATAGGCAAATTAATTTTATGATTTAAACAACTCAAAGTTTGGAATCAGGGCTGGGCCTTGGCTCTGGGGCGTCCTCTTATGTATTACAGTATGAAGTCTGAGTCTTGCTACCAGCTTGTCCCTAAACTCCACTGAAAGCTAAAGTAATAAAGCAAACTTATCATTTGAAATTTAGTGACATGACTCCAAAGAATTGAAGAGGGAGAGCAGGAGGAACAGGAGCAGCTGCTTCTGCCTTATGAGATTGTTCTCGAGAGGAAACTTTTTCTGTAGTGAGCTGCACACTGGAACAGATGCAAACTGTAGCAAGGGCATTAGTAGTTATTGCTATAGGGACAGGGTTGGAAATTTTGTTGGGACCCAGCCTTCTATATAATAATTGCATGTTTATTTCCAGAGCCCTTAGATACTTGGAAGTCTCTAATCTGAGAGGGGATTAGTGAGCTCATATTCATTAATTTTCAGCAAATGCTGCCTTTTCTTTCTCTCTTTGTCTGATGATAGTGATACAATTGTTGTAAACATTAAGCAATACCTATATGCCACAATGTGTGATGTTAATCCAAATCCCATCCAACTCCTATCAAACTGGCTTGAACATTGAAGCCAAAATAGTCACGCTGGTTTTCTCCTTTACCTGAGCTAGGCTGCATTTCAGGTCTTCCTAGTATTGCCCTGCTAGTGCAGATGTTGTGCCCTTGGGAGCTATACTAAATCATTCTGCCTGGATATTCTGACCATGCTATTGCTATGTTCTTACAGTTTATCATCTTTCCTATTATAATTTATAAAAGCTATTTTAATTATAAATTAATTATAAATCCTAAATTAAGCCTTCTGTCTCCTTTACACTTCACACTTGATCCCTTTTTCTTGATACTATTAAGTAAGCAAAAAACCTTCCATAAGTTTCCATTGCATTTGCTATTTTTGTGAAGAATTTTGTGTAATTTTTTTTTTTTTTCAGTCTTAGCGAGCTTATTTAATGAAGACACTGTCGTCCAATCTATAGTACTATATAGGATGGGAGCCTAGAGACCTGGATTCTGCTCCTGTTATTCAGCTTTACAAGTAACCTTTGCCACACCAGCCAGTCTACCTTTCACAAAATCAACCACTAATTTGGGATATAGGGGTCTGAAGTCTTTGCATTGGCAACACAATTTTCTTGTTGATGAGTGCCTGCAGCTACCAGCAATTCTAATTGAAGGTGCAGATGCTTGGAGCCTGTGTAAAAACAGATCCCTTGGTTTTTTTTCCAGAACCCCCAAATGAGCCAACTCTTAAAATTCTGGCGTAAACTCTCTACATTCTTATTTCCCAAATGCAAAATTAGGATAATGATCCCTATCTTTTGTAAAGAGCTTTAGCTGTGCAGCTGAAAAGTACTATGTAAATGCTAAGTAATACTATTATTATAGGTGTGGAGTCAAACAGTTCTCCATACTTTCCAACTGCTTTTGTCACAATATTGTACTAGGAGATTATCATCTTTCTGGACAGCTGGTAGGGTTTTTTTACATCTGTCCTTTTTTCTGTTTGTTTTTTTTTTTGTTTTTTTTTTTTTTTTTTCTTTTTTTCTTTTTTTTTTTTCATTCTACCAAGCACAGATAGCTCCAGCCATGGCAATCCTTCCTCTATTGAGTCTGTCACTGCTTCTCTCTTTGGAAGCTGTAAATGTAGCTCTTGTTTGTTGATGTTACTGTTGCTACAGTTTGTCCCTTGAGATCTGTGCAGGGGATACCTTAAGGTTAGATATGGCCCACATTTTCCAATAATGCTGCCTGCAGATTTCTAAGGTGAAGGGTGGTGTTTCGGTAGACCCCCCCCCCAAAAAAAAAAAAAAAAAAAAAAAAAAAGCCAAAACCCCCACAAAAACAAACAAGAAAGAAAGAAAATAAAAGATCAACTGTCTCAAGAAGCATTAGTGTGGTCTTCAAGTGGAAAAGAGGGAGGTGGAGTGGTGGAAAATGGAAACCTCCCTCAGATATTTGAATGCAGGCATGAAATACTAGTCTCTTTCTTTACCCCAAGGGCTCATTACTTTGTCTCACCTCTAAATAACAGTGAATTTTCAATGCCAGTCTAATTTATTTGCCACTCTTTCCCCTTTCCTATTCCTCTATCCCAGTATTATCACTGAAGTTACATATCCCCTTTCTTTTCCATATAGAGACAATTAGATTACAATCAGCATGGAACACAATTTCAGCAAAGCTTCTTGTAATTGCAGGGGACGTCAGCCCTCCATGAATGCTGACAGTTCGAAAGAACACTGTGGCCTTTTTGTGGGGAGGAACGTTAGCTTTATCCTTTTCCAGTATGGACAGACTTCCTTAGTAGTATACAAGGTTTACTGCTCCTCTATATTGTTTTTATTTTCGTAATGCTGAAGCAGAAAAGTGCAAGATTATGCTTTTAAAAATGAGGCCACTGTGTTTCAGATAGCTTTCATTTTACAGGCATGTAAGTCTGGAGTGAAATACCTATATTTGTGTAAGAATTGCAGTAAAACTCTGCTCCAGTAGACCCTGGTTTAAGTTTTCATGCAACTAGATAGTTTGTTCTGCCTATCCCGAATCCTACAGTAATACTTACATGCTGATCAGCTGGAGTTAAATATTCACTACAAGTAATAATGATGATAACAAAATTAGTCACATGTGGAATAATGCAGTTTACAGGAGTCAATCTGTTTTGTTTTAGGAAGTCATTGAGTAAGCAATACATTTTTAGGTTCATTTTGTGAACATGTGACATTGGCTTCTCACTGTTTCCTCCACATGAAGTATACCTGTATAACTTGCCTCTAACATTATTTGCTTGGGTTTTCCTATTAGAGAACTGAAGTCTTTTATATAGGGCTAGCAAATAGTTGCTCTGTTATGGGTGGTGGAGAAGAGCTGATGATGCTGTGAGAGCTCAGGTGAGTATCAACATGGCAATACCACCAGGATCGTTGATCTATCTGTCTGGGTGCTCTTCTGCTGGCCAGGAGAATGACCCTGACTATCACTACTCTGGTTCTCCTGAACATGGAAGTGGATTGATTCTCAGGGTAGAGAAGTGTGTTTGGTTTATTGTCTTATGCTAGATTCAGTGACAAAGCTCAGGGTACCCTGACCGGTAAATCCAGGCAGCACCACTGTCATGATTTTTTTTTTTTTTACCTCATTGGACCTACCTTGTACCTTCTTTTCCCACATCACTCTTCCAGTTAAACAATCCCTAATTACTCTTCCCAGCTGGTCACAGTTCAGATACATCTTTATCCAGATTTGGTGTTTATACCATTATGCAGGCAATCTTAGCTTTATATGTTATTACCAGTTACCAGTTACACTGGTGCTATTGTTTTTTCAAGATGGTACCCACCAGAAAGTCCCCAGGGCTTCCCTCCAGATGCTTTTGGAATTTGGCAGGTTAACTTCTTATTAACCAACTGTGAGATCCTGCCATCTTTCATGCCACTGTCTGTAATTTTTATCAGCTTCTTACACTGCTACCTGTTATGTTCAGCATTTTCTTATGTCACATCCTGTAATTTTTGGTGCCCTGCTCAGTTAGTGCAATCTCATGTCAGGTCCTAATCAAAGGGCTACTCACTTGCCTGCAGCTCTAACATACTCTAATATGAATTTTCAGTCTTCAGAAAGATACTGTAACAGTGGTGGTAATGAAGCTAACATTCTAGAGAGGATTTATGCTGCATTCATGAATATCTTTGTGAATATCAAACATTTATCAAAATGCTTTTAAAATAAAAAAGTCTAAAAAAATGAATTTTGTCCTTTAGTCACAAATATTTTAATAATTATTTTGCAGACCATTCAAATCTTCATTTCCATGGGAATGTTTCCACTATAATTAGATGGTTAGTTATTTTAACTTTTAGAATAGGATTAAACTACTTTGAAACCATTATTACAAAGTACTTTATTATGTTTAAACATTTATTTATGTTGTAAGCTCCAGTGTTGCAGACAGACAGACTTATTCTTAGGCTTTTGGAATTGTCCTTACTTAGAAAGTCTGAAAAACCTCATGCAGATGAAGACATCAACTATTATAAATATCACGTGAGGTACAGTCTTTTATCAATGTTTTTTCATAGGTAGAGATTTTTCCAACACCATGCTGAAAGGCTGTTGGCAGAACTTTAGCTTATAATATTCATAAAATCCACATCAAGTGTCATTGCCTCAAAGGACATGATCCAGTTGGCTAAATGTAGGCCTCTGTGGACATTTCAGATACATCAGGGTGTGCTGCTGATTACAACTGGCTCTTCAGAATGATTTGGTTCTGCCACAGATGACAAGTCCTGTCTTACAGACCAATGTGGATGTCCCAGACACCTTAGAGTACATACCTTTTGCTAAGCCTATGTTCCTGCTGTCTTTGCCTAACCGTGTGTATACAGTGGGATATCATTCCTGTAGGCTTTCTCAGTCATGGATATTCACATGTTTACATCCATGTACACATAGACACATATATTTATCCCTTTAAAAAGTTAGAATGTAACACTTGTGGGGCTTCTTATATGTGCTAAGTGTTTGGTGTTCAAAATATTCAGTATATCTTCATAAAACTTCAGTTCTTTATAACTTCATTCTGAAATATTAAGAATTCTTCCATACCTATATGCTTCTATGCAATTTCCTTACAAATAACTCTGAATGAGTTTAAACATCACAGAAAGGGATATAATGTGAGTTACTAATGTGAAAGCTTTCATCTTTTCTGTGCCATTTGGATTTGGCCTGTATAGTTACTAATTTTCCCTTGACCGGTGACTGTCATTTCTGTCAGCTAGATGTGTTTTCTGATGTGCACAAATAGCCATTAGCATGGAGGTCAACAAACATAGCTCTATTTATATGACCGGAGTCAGAAATTTAGCAATTGGTCTCTAGAAACTGTAACCTTGTGCCCCTAGCTCATCCTCCAGTCTAACAAAACCTTCTGATTACAAATGCGCTCCCACACAACAATCATTATGAAGTTGTAAAGGACAGAAGAAAGAGACTTTTCAGTTCTCCCTGGTTTTGTCTCATCTGTTTATTTCTAATTTTCTTTTGTGTTTGGACGGGGGTTTGGAGCTGCTTTTCCCTTTTGTAACATGTATTTTCCAGCAAGATCTCCCTATGTGTGTTGTGATAGAAGACCTCTACTACCCTTTGTGATCATGTGGGACTCATTTGCTTGAGGCATGGCTTCAGGGAAAGCAACTGGTTAAAGATGTTGGAAAAGCAACACAGCATGGTGATATCAATTAGTGCTTTATTCTCAATATTAGCATAATTTCTGAAATAAAAATTGTATTACCTCTGCTTGAGAGACCTATGATACCATTTTTATTATGCAAAACCACTGTGTCATCTCCAAGAGTGCAAACAAACTCCTTTTGATAAGCAGGTACAGGAACTGTTTGCATGAAAATAAATTTACTCACAGTAAAAAAATACTAATTGGGCAGCCAGGTCTAGAGTGTGCCCAATTCAGACACGTCTCAGTCACTGATATGGAAACATTTCCTCTTATGACTACAGCATTATATAGTTTTCAAGGTTGTTCATCCTTGCAGATTTTTGCAGTGGTGATACAGCTATTCAAAACGAGACTGAGGTCCACTGGCTCTTTTCATATTGCCTACTGAAGAATATTCAGATGGTAATGTATTTTGTTTTTTAGTGTTGGATTTGAAGTGCCAGTAGTCACAGTGAGGGCTATGAACTCATTTCCAGCCCTTTCAGCTATCTGTTCCCATCAGCTTTGTGTTCATGATATCAGTTACAGATATTCATTAATGTTTTAATCTGGTTTAGACATAACAGTCTATTTTTATTTCCATTTCTTCAGTACATTTGCAAAGTGGTATTAACATTTACAAATTAAATACTCTTCTAGAACCTGTCAACAGTGTTAAGTGCAAAAATACTTCTCAGATTTAGTGCACAAAGAAGATATGGGCATGTTCTGCTGCTGCTTAAACTTCATATTGATTAGAACAGATGTGGAAGGTAAACTCAGTTACTTGATCTATTGCTTTTAAGAAGACATTGGTGTAGTGATTAATTGTCTACCTCCAAGTCACTCCCTATTTGAAGAAATAATCAACAGTATGTGCAGTTAAACCACGACAACCTGGTTTGACTCTTAAATGTGAATCACACAACACTTTCAGTCAAAAGATATCAATTTATAAAACTTCTATAAAATGGGAGTGTAGGAAGAGAGGGCTGGAGAAAATGTTCATTGTCTCACTGATCCACAAACTTCCACAGTTCCAGCATTAATTTTATTTTATATTGAAATACACCCTTTCTACTTGCTTCTGCTAATATGTTTGGATTTTTTATTTATTTATATTCTTTCCATTAAACTTCCATTTGAAACTACCCCTATTCAGACCTTTTTGTCCAGATCTTGTCTCTTAATTAGGTCAAAATACATTATACACAAATATATAGTGAGGCATTTTAGACACAGTACTGAATTAGAACTAGTATTGAATTAGAATTAATACTGAATTAGAATTCTATTAGAACTTGGTTTTGCTTGTATAGAGCTCTCTGTGCAACTGCTTTCTAACTAAGGTATATCATTATTTATGTCAGCTACATTGGTCAAAGTGATTGCATATGCTAAAAGGAAAGAAAACTCCATTATTGTACAAAACCTGAGAATTTATGGTACTAAAATCCCCCAAAAGAACTTGCCAGGCTATGTGTATACACATCTATATGTGTGTGTATGAGTTGATGGATGTAACAGGATACTAATTCTTTAGTATTCATTTGACCATTCCTTTTCGTAATGCAGTTGTATTTTTCAGAAATTACAATATTGCATTTTTCCCATAATCCACATGTTAGGATAACGATTGTTAACAGGAACACCTTCAACATGACGTTCATTATTTCTGGGTTTAAGCATTTTTCCCATAAAACTATGAATAGTATGACATGTTTGTCAAGGTTCATATTGTTCAGTGAAGATGTTCCTTTAACACATCTTCTGGGAATATGTGTTTGCATACAGTTGCCCCTCCCCTTCCTTTTTCCCTTCCCTTCCCTTCCCTTCCCTTCCCTTCCCTTCCCTTCCCTTCCCTTCCCTTCCCTTCCCTTCCCTTCCCTTCCCTTCCCTTCCCTTCCCTTCCCTTCCCTTCCCTTCCCTTCCCTTCCCTTCCCTTCCCTTCCCTTCCCTTCCCTTCCCTTCCCTTCCCCTCTCATCGCTTCACTCCCCCCACCTCTTTTTTTTCCTCCCACAGCTAAATCCTCTGCAAAGAAAATTAAAAAAATACCAGCAACTAAAAATGAAGATCAGTCTGTATTTTGGGTGGATAGTTACAGTTTTATCTACACAAATATTAACAAATACACAAGAACAACAAGAAGCTGTGCGAACACCATAAAATCCTTAAGTTAAAAAAAAATAATAATAATAATTATGGGAACTTGTGCTTCTTGAAGTTGGTTATTGAATCCCTGATATCCCTACAAGTAAGGGTATCTAAGTAGTTACCACTATCCTTAGTAGAGAACTGATTCTTAAATGCCTTGTTCATGTTCAGGTCATGTGGCAGCACTGTATTTTACCTAAAATAGTTTTCCACTCTAAAATTTACCAGTTATTTTTCTTTTTTTTTTTTTTTTTTTTGTTCTCCTGTCTTTCATACCACATTCAGGCACTTATCCTAGCTGAAACTAAGGCAAACTTTTAGTGTAGCTTTTGAAGCTTGTCTAAATTACTGTTAATTTTAACCTCTTCTTACCTGAAGGTTCTATGCCTTCTTTGTAAACAATCCTTTTTTGTTTTAATCTCCTTAGACTGCGTCAGTTTGACTTTTCACTATTGTCTGTGTTTTCTGATGACTAAAATGTAGTGCTTCTTTGTTGTACAATCCTTTATGTCAATCTTTACGGTCGTTCTACTTGCATTTAATATCCTTTTTGAAGTGATTATTTAGCTAATTAGGTCTGAAAACCCTCCACAGAAGTTTTTCCCCTTGGCTGGGGTATAAATTTTAGATTGTTTTTGCACTTTTGTCAGTACAGCTGTCTTTATTAACCAGTACTCTTAATTTCTCATAATCTATGCTTTTTGAAATTGAGAACTTTAGGGCACAGTCATACATTAATTTTTGAAATAGATGTAGCAATTTAAGATGTCATTACCCTATGGCTATTCATTAATACCCTTCAGATGTTTGAAATTGTTGGAACTTCAGCTATGGGGACTGATATCTGATGACATGAGCATTTCTAGTCCATTTCAGAGCAAAGTGGAACAGGTTTCCCTAAAACACTCTTAGCAACACTTCACATGGGTCTATTTTAATTTGTACAATGAATTATTGTCTCTCAGCTGAAGGGATGGTTAGAAATTGCTGGAGGTTAGTAATAGCACATAGGGGTTAACACAACAGAGGAACTTTGGCAAGTCATCTCCTCCAGCCTCCTTCTGCAGGTGGGATTGTAGCGCACCCAAGATCAAGTCAGTCACAACTCTATATGGCCAAGGCTGGAAAACATACAAAGAAGGAGATTTTACAACAATATGTGGCTGTCTATTTAGTTTCATACACACTTGCATTTAACATTATGTGTCAATTAAACCATTAGATTTTGAGAATTTATACTCAGAATGGTTATCCATGGCATTTGTGACTAGGTCTTCTGTAGCTGCTTACTCCCTTTAAAACCAAAGTAATCACTCTGTTTAGTCTCTCTAGTTTAGGTTAGATAAAAGTGGTCACCTGCAATGTTGGCATTGATAGGCAAATAATTGTCAGAGTTTTCTTCAGCAGGGAAATTTTCATAATCATCATATCCTTTTCAGAGTGATTTTGAACAGAAGTGGTGGAGGTTTTCTTTCTCTCTTAACTTTCCAGGAAATAGAACTGATTTCTTTCTCAATGGAAGTCCAAGTTTTAGGTAGGAAGCCAAGGTCAGGGTTGGAGGAAAATTTTGTCACACCACAGTTCAACGTACACAGGACTTTCCTGGGAAGATCTTGGAGCTTCAGAAACATTTAAAACAGGAACTGAAAATTGAAACTGATTAATATTAGAAAACAGAGAAGAATCAGCTTTAGAGAATTCAGAAATCTGCTCTTCTACATGCTCTCCTGAGAAATTAAAGATGGAAAGATATCTCTGCTTTAGCCATGTATATTTTGCTATGTACATTTTTTTCCAGATCTGAAAGGTGGGATTATAACCCATGGACACTTAACACAGTGTCATGAAATAGTGTTCCTCACAGCAATAAGGAAAGAGATGAGCAGGCAGGGAAATTTGGAGCTGTTACCAAGGATGAAAAGAATGTAATGAAAATTAAGTGCATTGTAATTTGTTGTTTTGGACAGATTATGGGCCTATTTGTGCTGTAGAATGCATTCAATTTTTTAAAAGTCTCTGCATAAGCATTCTCATGCTTCCATAATGTTTAAATACAGGCATTTTTTCTCTGTTAAATTTAGAAATGCACACTGAAGTACTCAGAGAACTACAGTTTCTTATATTAAATTTGGTGGAAGCAGATTATTTTGCAATGTACAAAAATATTTGCTGTTCTCTGTGTTCTTTTATTGGCTTGTATCATTTTCCTGTCCTCATATGGGAAGGCAGAAACAATAGCCCCATGTTCCATGTAACCAAATGAAATTCCTGGAACAGATGGAGGCACCATTATGTGAATGACTCAGCAGCCAAAATTTGTTTGCATAATCTGTTCAGGATATGTCCATGGATGGTTAATATCTATTTATAATCAGTCATGAATCTTTCCCAACTTTTGTATATATAATTGGGGTGGATTCATGAATGATTTATGAAAAAAGAAGTGAATTGCACTTGTCAGATGAATTATCTATAGTAGGTAATTTGACCCACTCATTGAAGGTCTTAAATTTTGAGTTTAAACGTTATTTTGGTCTTCTTGTTTGCTGCAATTTTTAATAAATACATATTAAAAATGGTTTATTAATGCTTTTTATTCAAGTCATATTGATTCATAATATGCTACACGTCAAAATATCTTTCAAAACAATAAGCTAAATTAGAATGACATGTACTCTATGGAAATTCTAAACAAAGACAGGGAATGTTTCTTCTGTTACAGAATCTTTTCATTCAGATGATGGGAATTTAAAACATTCTGCAGCATGAAAACAGTTAAAAGTATCAGTAAAGGCCCATCAGATTCTTTGAACAGGTCATTGCCAAGCTAGTGAATTTCTTGGTTGGTTACACATCCTCATTTTCATTTCAAGATGCCACAGAAAGCATTCACTGCCGGGCAGCAATTAGTACTTAATCAGGTCTTATGGCTGAAATATTTGTCAGCAGCAATGGAGAGGAATCATTTGCTTCATTTCTGAAGTTCAGCACTGTCCCCTACGTAAAGCAATGCTCATTAGCATTCAAGAGCATTGCACGGAGAGCATTTCCAGTGCTTTATCTCAGATGGTTCTTTTTATCACTAGGAATGATTAGTGTCCTTACAAAGAGGCTCTCCAGAAATTTTTCTCAAGTATAAATTCCCTGTTATTGTTTATGGAACATTTGTTTCTAGTTTGTTTAGCTGTAGATAGGATTTTTATAGTAAAGTTATCACAATATTCTTCTTTCTTTTTTCAGTAACTCATTTTAACTTTGAGATGGAACTGTGCCTCTGGGATCCAAAACAGCTCCCTGTGTGACTTAGAAAGGCACACATACTGATTGAATATTACAAAACGGTCCATTCTCCCTTGCTATCAGGAAAAAAAGGATTGATATTTTCTCTGTTTCTGTGGAACAGGGGAAGGAAGCTAAGTGTATAATAGAAGAAACAGAAGAAAACGTGTCCTACCCCATCTTTCCATGAGACACACAGAGCACTTTCAGAGGGAGGGAAGAGAGAATCAAGCAAACAGTTTTGTTGCAGAAACTCAGATGGTGCCTGTGCTTGTTTTGTCTGCTATAGATGTTACCAGCAATAGCTGAGTAAAACAACTGAAAAGCACAGCTGTTTTATTCCACATCCTTGCTGATACTGACTATATTACAGACCTCCAGCAGCTGGTGTGTGCTCACAGAGACCACTTTATTAGAAATTTCTAATTTCTATTGACAGTGCATCAGTGAATTTTGAGTTCCCACAAGTAAGTCTTCAGAGAAGAAAGAGATGTGAACACGATCCTTTCTTTACTTACCTGTGAGACTAAATCATAGTACTATACTTTATATTTAGATTATTCTTTACAAGAATTCTGCATCCTCACAATTCAATTAATATATGACAATATAAAGTAAGAATATATCAAAATGTAAAGCAAGATTATTATTTTTTTGAGATTTCAAAAGTACCTAAACCCCTCTTTGATTTCTTTCTTTGACTGTTGGAATTCAGGGTGTACCATAGAGATCAGCAAGCATAGTTCATGGTAAGCGTTTCCCTAATTTTATTCTAGACAAATATGTGCATTGGAAACACTTGTGTCAATGCATCAGCTCTGGTTAGAGTTTTCTGTCTTAGTATCCCTAGTTACTGTCCTTGGAGGAGTGGTAGGTAATCTTTTAAACTATCAGAATTTTTCATATATTCACAGTCTTTGCTTGAAGTCTTATTAAAGTAACTGTCCCACATCTGGGAAGCCTACTATTTTAGAAAGAGTGGTTGCAGTCAAGTTATTGTGCGTGAAACTTTCAGCTTCACTAGACTGCACTAGAGAGAGCAAACCCCCCTTGTAGACAATATGGGGGAGTGTGGGTTAAGGTGATGGTGAGACCCTGAACTTTGAGGATTCAAAATTCTGCTGTTGGGCATTTATATCTGTAGGACTTATACACCTGTCACAAGTACATTTTGCTTTTTACATTCATTAAGAGACTACTTGAGGAAATTTGAAAATTAGAATTAGAAAATGTATGATTGGAAAGGCAAGGAGGTATAGGCAAGTCCAAATCACTGAGGGAAGCTCCATTTATGTTTGAATTGTCACCTGAGTCCTTGGTAAGAGTTTCATTATTGGAAACCTAAGGATATTGCTTTGTCAGCATAGAACTATCTTATCAGGATTGGATTTGGTCCATCCATTGGGCAACAATATGTGGAATGTCTGGGGAGAGAAGAAGTTTTGGTATCCAGAGGTTCTAATGACTGTATTGTTTAGTTTAATGCTACCCTGCTATTTTCCACTCAACAATGAGTTACTCTTTCTCAGGGTCACCTGTACCAGTTTCAGAATTATCTAGTGTTGGATGCTGGTGGAAATAAGGAGCAGGATAATGAAAAAGTGAAATACTTTGGTAATCAATGTTAAAATTTTGGATAAATTACATGGAAGAAACTGCTTTTCCATTTTGGAGTAGATTATTAGATTTTCTTTTTCTTTTTTTTTTTTTTTTTAATGGAGAGTTAAAACTTCAAAGTTTTTTCATCATTGTTTTAAGCAGGAAATCAAAGAATGGAAAAGTGGCAAATACAACACACAGAAACACAAAAGTAGAAAAAGAATTCTTATATCACTGAAGCCACTCCCTGTTACCATATGCAACAGTATCATGTATTTGTCATTATTTCCTCTCTGCTGTAGTCTTGGGAAATCCTTCTAGAGTGTATGCATCAATGTGTCATCAGAGTTGTTTATTTCTTAGCTTAGAATGGGAGAATATGCAAAAAGATAAAATTGGTTTGATTTTTCCTCATATTTCCACTGTTAATAGCAGCTGAAAAATGCTTTCTGTGGTGTAAAATATGAGTCAAAAACACCTTTCTGTGAACTAGAAATATTCCTTTAAAAATACATTTACTTTTTTAAATTAAAAGGTTTTTTTTTAATACATTCCAGAAAGTACTTTTTGCCTTTTCTTCCTGCAAAATTTATCATGGTTGCATGCAAAAGGTGTTAGTAATAAACGACTATTGAATATAAAGTCTCTGAAGTCCCATCCATGTAGCATCATTCTAAGGGCAAAGACATACATTTTATATTACAGAATTCATTATTCTTATAGAGGCTTAGAACATAGACATTAGAGGCAATATTAAAAGGCTTACAGTTTCATCACAGTAGGTTTTAGGAAGGAACTGCTTGAACACTAAATCCATACTGGTGAGTTCATACTTTCCGTATTTGCATTACAAAGGAAAGTGAATAATCATGACAATGCTGTTAATCAAGGTGTCATGGAAATTAAAGGGAGAAACTATTGGTTTTTTTTCCTTCAAAATTAATGGCTGTAATGCTTTAGGTTAAATGCTACCAATTTGGAGCAGAGTGGATGCATTCATTCATTTATCTTACATTCTGTAAGGATGTATGCATTCCAACTTAACGTTTAGATTACCTGACAGCAGGTCTTTGCTGACTGGAGTTCATCTTACAGACATATATAACATATCAGTTTCTTTTCTGAAAATTCCTTCCCAGCCAGTGTGCTCCTTTCTGAAGGACCGACACAAACTTCTAATGAATTAAATCTTATTTTTATGTTGTTTCTCCAAGCTGTCAACATCTTTTGGAATTGAAATGCTAATCTTTCAGCCTTGCTTATTTTTCTTTTGAATATGGAATATAAGTATATATACATAGAACTTACTACATGTAAATATATTTCCATATTTATATTACAGTGTGTTTTCATATGTAACAAGAACATCCTCTTGTCTTATATTCAATTAATTGCTGAGATATGAAGTAGGTGCAGGCATAAATTAAGTCTCCACAAAATCCCATTAAATAAACCTATCCATTGTTTCAGTGACACATTAATGACTTTTCAATGAATGCAAAAGTATTGAATCTCTTCTCATGTTACAAGATTTTCATCATGTTCCTGTTGCTTTTATTTGTTTATGAGAATGTCACAAGAAATAACTTCAGAAACCTTTACAAAATTCATAAAAACTGTACTTCTATCAGGTCAGAGGACCACAATGTGGCTAAGGCTGGCCAATGCCTGTGTAAATCACCTACTCCCACCCTTGCTCAAAGCAGTTGGCCACAGCAAGTGGTGCAGGGGCATGTCCAAGTGAGTCTGAATGTGTTCAAGGACAGAGGCTCACAACTTCCCTGGGCTGCCTATGCCAGTGTTCAACTGCCTCCACAGTAAAAGTGTCTTTTCGTATTCAAGCAGAATTTCATGTGTTTCAGCTTGCGTCCATTGCCTCTTATCTTGACAGTGGGCACCACAGAGAAGAATCTGGCTCCACTCTCATCAAGTTTTTATATACATCGCTAAGATACTCCTGAGCCTTTTCTTCCCCAGGCTAAACACTCCCAGCTATCTCAGAATCTTGTGTAAGAAAAGTACCTTAATTTTTCTTTTTTCTTTTTTTTTTTTTTTAACTAAATCTACTTCTGCTGTAACATATCTCAATGTTGTTTGTTTCATTTGCCTGCTAATAGCTTATTTATTCTTGACTGTTTCCAGGTATTCCAATTAAATTAATTATCTAAATTCTGTCACCTTTTAAAGAAAGACAGCATATTTGCTTCTTCCTGTTTTTCTCATTCATTCCCTAGGAGATCTCAAAGTTTCTCTCTGGTGATTCTATCAGTTTAATCAAGCATTTCTAGTCTTCTAAGGTTAAACTTATATTCTTGAAGTTACTGCAAAGTATCTGAGTGTTTTGAATATTCTCTTATTTGTTTTTTTCCTCCTACTGGTTGAGAACTTCTCTTTATTGCTTTATTTACAATAATTAATGGCAATAATAGGACTAACAATAAATATGCATTTTTAATTACATGTGAGTTATATTATTTTGGAATGTGTGGTTAGTAGAGCCATGTTCTGCCAAAGCTGAACCCTTAACGAAAATGGCATGCATTGGTAGCAACAATTACTACAATCACTAGTGATAGTATTCTCTGATGCATTTTTTTCTACTTCTGCTTGGAAAGAGAAGAAAGGAAGAGAGCACTGAGGCAGGACAGAAATGTGCAAGGCACAAATTGAGACCAATTCATCTCTGAATGCTCTGCTGGTGGGATGATTTAGCATAGTTATGCTTAGTTGCATTCTTTTGTTCTTTTCTGTAACTAATTTTAAAGGGACCTGATGAAGCCAAAGGGGAAGTAGGAAAAAACTTTTCAAACTAGAAAAGCACAAAACACATGAAAAAGAACACAAATGGATGATAAATCAATTTCCAGTCATCTGTGAGTTGTTTGCTAGGAAAAGACTGTAAGCATGTCCCCAACAGAAGAATTCAATGAAGCTTCCTTGTTCATGGCATTAGATCATGTAGAGACAAGAGGGACCTTGCTGAATGGCAGAAGCAGAAAGGAGGGATTCTGTATGTCATCACAGGATTTTGCCTCAGCAGCACAGAAAAGAATAATAAAGGTGTATTTTTAACAGTTTGGTAGAACTGCAAATACATAACATAAAAGTAGTTAACTTTCAGAGATTATTTCTCTTCTGTTTTCAACTGAATCTTTGTTTAACAAAGGCTCTGTATATAAGAAAGCTGAATGAGTTATCTTAGCACAGGCTGGTAAAATAGGCTTCAGAAATCACAACTTAATTTCTGAATTGCATTACTTCAAAGTGTAGTGCAAACCATAACAGGCCTTGGACTTGTTCCAGGTTTGTAATATTAGTCTTCTAAGGAATTTTCCATATTTTGTGTCTGACGAAGATACAAGTTCTTTCCATCGTGCAAAGTGAGAAAACAACAACAACAAAATTAAGGAAAACTTCTCCTGATTCATTTTAAGAATACAGTGTAGCCTTTTCTTCATAAAACAGAGTATTTGGATTTGTTGAGTGTTACTTCTCAGATGGCTGGCTCATCATAGAGCTACTCTGAGAAATGCAATGAACAGTATGACTAACAACTGGCAAACGCTCTCCACCCTTTTAACCTTCTGCTGAATAGAAGTATGAGTGCATGGTTACTATGCATTTAGAATGCAGCATGATGAGGTTTTTGACTGCCCTTACTTTCCAAAGCAAACTCTTTCTGTAGTCTGGAAAACTCCTTATTCCCATCTGTCATTCATTCTTGCACCAGCCATGGAGTTCAGTTTCCTCCTTCTCTATTCAGGTGCCTCAAAGTACAAAAGGCATTGTCTGAGGACTTATTCATTCCAAAAAGTTATAGTAAGGCAAATAAGTAAATATAAACAAAAGGACAACAACTTCCATGCCACAACAGATCGTATAGGAATTGGAAATTTGATAATACACAAAATTATTTTTTTCATGCAATATTTATTTTCCTCTAAAATTTTTCCTTTTCTTTTAAGAAACTTATGGTTTATTTGAAAAGATGTATTTTGACAAAAATGAAATTTTCCTCTGTCTTTTGAATGTCAATGGTAATTTTTTATGGGACAAGACTAACTATTCCTATCCCATCTCAAATGTCGCCTATGTACTATATTGCACTTCCTTAAATATTAAGCAGGTTTTTCTCATTGAGATCTTAGATCTTTTCCATCAGTGTGTGTTGTATAATAATTGTAACTCTTGAAAGCTGCAAATTTTCTTTTTCTCAGTATAATTTACCAGTATCGAAAGATATGAAGATTAAATGTGATCTTGCATCTGAGGACTTCAGACTCTTTGCAGTCACGTAACAATGTCTCAGTTACACCTTTTGCATGCATACAGGTAATTAAATCATCTCACAATGACATCACAGTGGCACAGGAATATGGATGCACACAAACTGAAGGACAATTGGAGATGGGAAGAGCAGATTGTAATAAACAATTCATTGAAAACAAGAATGTTTTAAATCATTCTTCTTTGCTGTAGGCATGCTCATATATGATGAATTATACAGAGTCTGAAAATGGTTCAAAATAACTACATCATGGTCTTACATTCCTAAATTGTAGAATTCATTGATGAAGTATGCTGAATATTTTCTTTTGAGTCTTAATTCTGACTGTTAGATCACCTTCATCAGTCACTCATCAGAATGGTTTTAATCCATAGAATGAGGCACTGAAAAGAGTAAGATAGAGGTAGCTCAAGATAAAGATATGGGATCATAAACCCAGATCTCCTAGGAAATGATTTCTCACCTTTGTATTGAAAGGCTCAAGAAGAAATAAAATGTAAGTGCAAACTATATCTCCAATGCTGAAATGGTTTATCATGTACTTCTAACTTGCTTTCAAGGACATCGAAGTCAGATACAGTGATCTCTGTGTTAGTGAAGGTTTGGTTTAGTAGTGTCACAGCTGATCTGAACAAAGAATAAGCTGGAAGGAGTTGCAGAATACAAAAGTATGATTTTTATTTTCAGAAACATTTTATTTCTATTTTTGAAACCTATGTGTCTGTCTCTTTTTTTTTTTTTTTTTTTTTTTTAAATTTATTTTTTCTTTAATTCTGTCATCTCTAGGCAATCCTGAATTGTTCACATAGAGCTCTGGATTTGCTGTGTGTATAGCAAAAAAACACATGGAATTCCCAGTAAAAGAATTACTATTGTGTTTTTTTAATAGGTCACTTGTGTTAATTTAGAGCTTAAGTAGCAGTGGTTTCTGCATCATATTCAGTGCTGAAATTCAAGGCAACAGATTGATCAAATAATTATTTAAATCTTTAATGTATCCAGTATTGGCTACTCTCTTGAGACTATGGATAGTTTAAGAGCATTTAGATCTTGCAGTCGTGGGAATCAATGAACTAGAAATTTTAGCATGGCATGGGAGTTTAGTCATAAAAGTGATTGATCAAGTAGGGGTGTGTGTGTGTGTGTGTGTGTGTGTGTGTGTGTTGAGGAGGTTCCCTCTCCTGAACGTGCAGGGATTCCTAGTTTTGGTTCAGTACCTAGCTGATAGACTAAAAGTGTAGGAGTAAGTAAATAAATGAATAAATATAAAGTAAAATAAAATAAAAGTTATTGTAAGGTAGTGCTGATTAGATTTCTGTCCTGGTTTGAACTGGGATAGAGTTAGTTTTCTTCTTAGTAGCTGGTGCAGTGCTGTGTTTTGGATTTGGTGTGAGAACAATGTAGGCAACACACGGATGGTTTTGGTTGTTGCTGGGTGATGTTTATACTAAATCAAGGACCTTTCAGTTTCTTAGGCCCTGCCAGCCAGAGGGCTGGAGGGGCACAGGGAATTGGGAGGGGACACAGCCAGGACAGCTGATCCAAACTAGCCAAAGGGATATTCCATACCATGGGAAGTCATGCTGAGTATATAAACTGGGGGGAGTTGGCTGGGGCCTGCCAGTTGCTGCTCCGGGACTGGCTGTGCATCGGTCAGCAGGTGGTGAGCAGTTGTATTGTGCGTCACTGGTTTTCTTTCCTCCCTTCCCTTTGGTTTTTATTCCTTCACCTTCTCCCTCTTTTTCATTATAAATGTTATTGTTATTATTATTATTGCTCTTTCTTACATTATTATTATTATTTTCAAGCATTAAAGTGTTCTTATTTCAACCCTTGAGTTTTACATTCCTTTCTGATTCTCCTCCCCATCCCTGTGGGTGAGGGGGGAGTGACTGAGAGGCTGTGTGGTACTTAATTACCAGCTGGGGTTAAACCATGACAGTTTCTCAGTGAGAAAATAAGGAAATTAATCAGATTTCATTAATCTCACTTAAAATCTGGGTTCTAGGATACATGGACTGAGTAACCATCCTATCCGTTATGATTTAAAAGTGCCCTTAGAACTGAGATATGAAGTTATTTTAAGACAGCAAACAACTTCCCTAGGAACAAACCAAGGAACATCTTTCCATCAGACGTCACGAAGCTAGAGCTTAGTAAACTACATAAAAATAATACGAATGTTTGTTTGAAAGCTGATCCCAAAGTAATCTTAAAAAAGATCTTAGAATGTTATCTGTTGGCTTTCTCAGTAGTGAAAATTGGCAGTCACCTTTGGAGAACATCACTGAAGCTAGTGGAAACCTACAGCTGGAATTATGGCTTAATAAAGTGGAAGCTGTGAACTAACAGCAACAGTACTGTGGGAAAGCAGATTACAGAAGGAAATTCTCTGTCAGAAAGAGATGAATAATGTTCCAGATGGTGTTACTGACGCTCATTGGAACCAAGGGTTATGGTTTACCTTTAGTGTTTAGAAGCTTTTTACACTAAAAATCAACTTCTAAGAAGTGAACCCTACAAGTTCTGTGGTAGTTCAGTTCTCTGTTTTGCACATTAAGAATGCCATTTGATTACCATTTTGTCTAGGAATATGGTAAGGATTATGATTTAGATAAACTGAAGCTATGGAAACACAGTGAGAGCATACTGTTAGACAATCCCAGGCTACATTTAGGACCATGATTACTGAGGTTTTCCAAGATAAAATGATGAATAGAATTCTATAGGGTGTTACTGAGTTCACTGTAAACCAAGAATTAAGATTAGGACTTTATAAACTTAGGATCTACAAAAAACACAACAAATTTCAGACAAGGCTAATAACAAGTTCAGAATAGTGGAGGGGGTTAATATTTCAGTGAAAATTGAGCAGTGCCACTAAACTCAGTTTAAGGTTGAATAAACTAAAAGTTTAGCTGGTCATAGAAAAAGATATAGCAAAAAATATGTTGAGACGTTTGGCATTGGGCACCTCAGTAACAAAGTGATAAAATTCCTTGGACTGACAGTGAATGTTCAGTAGTGAAGCAAAACGAGAAGAAAGCACCGGAAAATAATTTTTAGATTTCTCGCTGAAAACAAGTATTTAAATGCGTCTTTAAAAAGAGTCCTGCAGAAATTTAGTTAGGGTTTAGTCAGGATTTAAGTTGATTAAACAAGAAAATTAAGGCTCGAGAATAAGAACGTTTTTGAAAATATTACCTTGAGAAAACAGGATTTTACTTGTTATGGTACTCAGTGACAAAAAAGGGAAAATGGTATAGGGTATTTCTGTGCCTGAAGGAAGCCCAGATATAGTGAGATGCTGAAAGTCTGCAACTAAGAGTAGAATTTAGACTGTCAATGCAGTAAGAAAGAATGGAGTTCCTAGAGCAACAAAAACATGCCCACAGAAGTCTGCCCCTAGAAAAAATCAGGACAAGATTAGGAGTGGCGTTGTAAGTGTATCCCAAAAGAAGTGTGGAAAGTTGTCATTAGGTTTCTCAGGAATAAAATGAGAAATGACAATCTGAGGAACACTGTGTGCTGAACCCAAGGGTAAAGTATGAGCCAAGGGTGAAGGCTAGGCAAGATGTGGATTATTGCACACAAGATAATGGAGGTAAGGGAGAACTTGCAATTGTGATATGAATGAGAAGTTTAGCACACTTGTGAATATGCTGAAAGAAAACTTCAGAATAAATAATTTGGTTTTTCAGTGAGAAACTGATTAAAAGTTCAAAGTAGATCACCACAATGGTGGACAGTGTCCAAAACAATTTTTAGGGAAAGCAATTATGTATGGCGTGTACCTCTTAACTCAGGTTCTATACAGGACAGTTTGGCCTGAAACTGGCCTGGATATGTGACTCATGAATGAGAGAATAGGTAGTGGAAATTATGATCAGTGGCAGCTTTGGCTGTAGTGAACATGAAACAATGGATTTCCAGATCCTGAAAAAAGTGAGGAAGGCAAGTAGAAAAGCCGACATTCTTGTACTCAGGAGAAAAAAATTAGCTCTTCAGGAAACTGGAGTACAGCTCTGAAGGGCAAAAGAGCTCAGTTCTTTTTGAGCAGCATCCTCCAAGTTCAAGATAGGCCTGTCCCAACATTCAGGGCAATACCTGCACATATGAGGAGACTAGTGTGGCTAAACAGGGAAATTATGACTAAAACAGAAAGCAAAAAGATGTATACAGAAGGTGGGATTGAAGAAAGGCAATAATTTATAGTCTTTCATATATATATACACACACACACACACAGACATTTATTTATCTAATTATTTATATATTTTATGAAAACATTGCCTGGCCATGCAGAGATATTCTTAGGAAAGCAAAACCTCAGCTACAGCTGAAATGGTCAATGGACATGAAATGCAGCATGAAGATATTCTACCCCTGACCAAACAGTAAAAGAACAAGCAAGGAATAATGTGCTCTTGCTGTTGACTAGAGCAAATGATTTACTGACAGGAAAGGCACAGAATGTCTTCTTTGTCTCATACTTCACCAACAAGGTCTCTCTGAAGGTTTTGCGTCTAGGAACAAGGTTCAAGAAATCAAGGAGCTACCATACCCAATGGGTTTATTCTAAGGATACTTAAAGAACTGCCTGATGTTGTTGTGAGGCTGCTCTTGACCATCTTTGAAAAGCTGACAAAATCCATTATGATGGGAGAAAAGGAAAAGTAGCAACCATCTTCAAAATTTTCAAGAGGGACAATCCAGAAAACTACAGGCTAGACAGTCTCACTCTTGTGCCTGGGAAAATTCTACAAGTACTCTTGGAAACCATTTCTGGATGCATAAAAAAAAAAGAGTGACTGGAAATCGCCAGCATGAATTTACCAGGAATAAGTCCTGTAAGTGGATGAGAAAGGAGCTTTTTTCTACATTGTAGGATTTGTACCTTGACTTTAGCACGTGTTTTCACCCAGTCTCCTGTACAATACGTGTAATCAAAATGACATATTACAACTTATGCAGCTGGCCTGCTATCTAGGTGAAAAACTAGCTGAATGATCAGAACTGAAGTGTAGTGGTTAGTGAGTCATACTCTACATGCAGGCTGGTTAAAAACAGAGCTTTTCAGGTGTTTATCCTGGAACCTCTTCTTGTCAGCACCTTTATCAATGCCTGATGGCAAAGTGAAATACACCTTCACCAACACAGAGGGATGGGAGTACAGTTAATACTGTCAAGAACAGAGCTGCATAGGTGGGAGGACTAGACTGACAGGAGTGTAATGATATTCAGCACGGACAAATGCAGAGTCCTTCTTCATGTCTGTGACAGTAAACACTGTCTGCCCTGGCAGAAGCTCTGCAGAGAAGGTCCTGCAGGTCGTACAATCATTTTCATAGAATAATTTTCATTTCAGTTGGAAAAGACCTTTAAGATCATCAAGTCCAACCATAAATCTAACATTGCCAGGTCCACCACTAAACCATGTCCTTAATAGCCACATCTACACATCCTAATAAAGAAGTCAACTAAGTCACTTAGCCTGCAGTGAACCCTGTCAGTGACAAAGGCAAACAGCACCCTGGCCTACCTCAAGATGAACTTACTCAGAGCATCAAGAAAAGCTATTATTCCCATTTGGTCAGTACTTGGGTTATACTACGTTTGGAATAGGATGTGGGGAAGAGACAGTGGGCAGAAGTTGAGAGGACAAGGTAAGGAAAAAACCACTCATAATGAGTGTAATCAAGCAGTGGAATGGGCAGCCCAGAGAGACTGAAATCTCTGTCCCTGGAGGTTTCCAGACCTGCCCAGACAAAGCTCTGAACAACCTGACCTCAATGCACTGTTAACCCTGCTAGTGGTGGGAGGCCACATAAAGCCATGGTCTACTCCAGCCGGTATGACCCAGTGATTCTAGGTTTTTCAAAAGGTGTCAGTGAGAACAATCTGAAAATGTTACATTTTAGTAAGTGAGAAACCCCTGAGAGACATAAATGCAAGATTTGAAAGTAGATTTCAAATTAGTTTTAAGATGGTAGTGATTAAATTTCTGTCTTGGCATGTATTTCGTATGACTCAACTTTCTGTGAGCCTAGGTTAAGGAGTGGTAAATGAGAAACTCTGGACAGACAGTGTGTTGTTGATCATTAGGTTTCTCAGTGAAAAATTTAAGACTGTAGCTGCTCTGTGTATATTGACCTAGTCAAGCCTTTGCCTAGGGCTAGATTTTGGGGATGTATATTCTACAGTGTGATAATATCAGCACAATTAAAATGCATGCCACAAAATAAATTTAGAAGAGGAACCATTTGGTTTCTCAGTGGGAAAATTAGGGGTGATGTTCCATATAATACCAATAAACTTGATTTAATATTGAGGTTAAGACTGGAGTTTAGTAGACTGTCTAAATTTTCTGTAAAAATACCAGTTTAAACCAGAGCCCAAATGGAAGCATAACACAACAGTTGGCAGTATTTTCGTGGTTGAAACAGAGACTGTTATTGCCTGTTACAACTATGCATTGTGTAGTCATGCTTCACCTTTACCATAGTAGATGTGTTTGTCACTGTGTCAATTAAGTTGTCTAAACAAAGGTGTCTATCTTCACCTGCAATACTTTATGTCCTGCTTCTTAGCCTCCAGCTGTCTCTCCAGAAGGGCACAAGTTTTCTTTCAAATCTGTGTTGTAGGTTATATCTGCCAGTTGACAGTAGTTGTGGTCACAGGGTTAGAGCTGGCTTTGTGTTTAGGGCTCAGTAAAACAGACCACATGGAACAATAGTGAGAGTGCTGTTGACCTTGTACCAATTGTATTAAGAATGTTCGTTATTAAGGCTCTAAATGAGACCATAAGTTGGGCTTCTGTTGGGTTTTGCTGCACTTTGACTAATCTATTGCTAAGATTTCATGAGTTTGAAGATAATGGATTCTAAGAGTCCCACTAATAATCAAATCCCAAAGTGGGCTTAGATTGGCAATGATTCATTTTCAAGTTTAGCTGTTGTACAGCCCAGAAGTGTATTCAGGATAAGAATAGAGTCTGCGTTAGGGTTTGGATAAAACTATCACATTGAATTACTGTAATTTTGGAACTTGCTGCCATAGAAACTTGATAAATCATGATCGTTTATTTCCCTGTGGATATTTCTGGTCATGTGCTGGTAACACTGTCTGTTCAGAGGTATAAGACATAGAGGTTTACATTGGCAAAGAATGAACAGAGAGCTTTTGTTTTTCACTGCAGATATGCCTCCTCTTACCATTCCTTTTCCTGCTGGTAGCTGAATCACACAAACCTAAGAACAGAGAAGGAGAAGAAAGAGGTAAGCTTCTTTCATAAAGGTGACAGTAAGGGACTGTCTAGAGATAATCTGGATGTCTAAGTTTAACTTAAAGATATGGAGAGTGTTCTTCAGTAGCTTTAAGCCTAGTGCTGGGAATAAGATTATGTTTGGTCCAGATCTTATGAGTAAGTATGTTTATTACTAGATCTAACGAAGGCTATAGAGCTCAATCAAGTCTGGTGTCACGTAGGGAAGATTAGTACAAAGACAGAGACAAAAAATGTGTATTGGATATAGCCATGGCAATGATTCTGGTGGGGTTTTTTTCGTTGGTTTTTTTTTTTTTTTTTTTACATGGAGCAGGTCTGGGATACCCAGTCAACCAATGTTAAAGCTGTTAAGAAGCTTAGGATTCAGGTTAGCAGAAGACAATGAGCTAGCAATACTGCCAATCAAGAAAGGACACATGGACTCCTTAGAGTTGAACCTGACCAGTTTATGTTGTTATAATCAGGACCTGTCATATACCATTAGAGCTCTTGTTGAGGCTGAGGTTAAGGTATGAGTTTAGTCTAGCAGTAGTCAGTGAACTGTATTTATTGCCTTATCCAACTTCTCTTACTGAGTTAGGGTTAGAGCTGTATTCATGACTGGTCTCCTGGATAAACTCAGGTGCTGCCTAGTACCATTGAGTTTAGATTGATGGCAGGGTTGCTTTGAATAAAATTCAGTGCACTATGCTGGCTAACAGGTCTAGGCAGAAGGAACAGAGATGATGCAAGGGTCAGAAGTCAGAACTTGAGGAACAAAGGCAGGTTTATTGCTGTGTACTCAAATGTCAGTCAAACTAGATAGGATTGCTGCTTTTACATGCTGTATGATTAAGATTTTTTCTGGGTCGGTGAATATCACTGGACTAGACAGGGCTGATGGACTGGGTTTGGGAGGTGGCAGGCTTACTGGCAAACATCATTTTTGAATGCACATTCATTGCAGTGTGGCATGCCTAGGTTCAACTTCCATGAGTTTATGTACTAATCTTATGGAAGCAAAGGGAAATATGTTGCTGTCATGTCAAGTGCATGCTGCTGCTGTAGCATTTTTTCAGTGAAAAGCTGTAGTGAGTATGAGAAGGAAAGGAACAGGCTTGCATCACTGCTCATCAACACAGGAACTTATCTTCATATTGGTGACCCAGAAATTAGTCGCTGTATGCAAGACAGGAACATCTGTTGGTGTTTTCCTGATTGATGGCTGATTCTGCTGATCACCTTCAGTGAGAGAAGTGCTAGAAAAAACAATTAACTTTGTAATCCCAACCAGATTTCCTGATCATCCCCTTTCAGTGCAATATACATAATAACTTTCCAGCCTCTGTCAGAGGAGAAGTTTTACATACTGCTCTTAATAATATGACAAGACATTCCCATCAGTGGCAAAGGTTTAGAGTACATCAAGGAGCTGATAAAAAGCACCCAGCTGCTCTGGTAGGAAGAACTGGAGTGCAGAAGGAGGAAGCATGGTTGCCCAAAATGCTCTTCAGGAACATTCTAAAGGCACACTTAATTAAAACTGTTTGTGTTGAACTTCTAACTGCAGATCTTCAGTAAAAGAGCATCAGGATGAAGCAATGCTAGAACCTTTTCAACACAAGTTGTGTATTTGGCAGGAAAAGTTGGTGTAGTGAAGGCCAACACAGCAGCAACAAATCAACATATCGTCTAAGTGGCACTGTGAATTATACTGTAAAGAAACTCTGTCTGTTCATGCACTCTTCTGTGCACCCTCCTAAGCCATACCCCTAGTACCACATTACTATTCTCAGGTGTGATAATCCACAGTGATGATCAACAGGATATTCTTCAAAGCCTCAGAATGTATGTTGCATTCCCTTGTCATATCCAAAAGGATGGGGGATGCTTATCGGAGTAGCAAGAGATCACTAGACATACTGCAGATTTCAATAAAATGTTTTGTTTGTGTGAACCAAAAGAAGTGCTGATGTGAAAGATACACCATATTTTAATTTGATAGATACTGGTTAAAGATTTGTCCCTCAAATAAAGAAAAAAAAAATCAGAAAAAGTTTTTGAGAAAGAAAAAATAATCTCTGTAAGACATTATGGAAACTTATGTAAGACTGACTCCAAAAGGGTTAGTTATAGTTAAGGTCATCTGTTTTATAAGCCAAATTAATAAAGAACACCTTCCAATACTTTGAGGGGATAGTAACTTCAGACTTATTCAATATGATTGGAAGCAAAACCAGCTGTGAAATACTATTTCTTTAAAAAATCCATCAATTTTTCAGAAGTAATTCTAAACTGCTGTCATGAAATCAGAAAGGGATGCAGGAAAACAAATTAGCTAAATACCAACAGAACCAGAAAATATTAATATGAATGCCTAGTAGGTGGAATAGGTGTTTATCTTCAGTAGTTTTGGTGTCGTCCTTTTATTCAGCACAATCCCCAAGGTAGCAAACTAGTAAATATATACATTCTACTAGGTAGAAACCTAGCCAGATGGCTTTCTCCTACTGCTGCAGAGAATTAAACTCGGTAGTTACAGATTTTCAATGCTCATAAGTAAAACAAAAAGACAAAAAAACCTTTGGAGACCTGATTATGAATAGTGGTGAAGTGTGCATATATTTTTTTAAGTTTATTTGAAAGAAGGAGATACATGATCCTGGAACATTTCAGTGAACATGAAATCACAAATTCTCAGGAGAAATGAAAACAAAACAGCACCTTCAGCTTCTAGGACTTTGCTTGGATCTTTGGTAGTATAGCACACTTTTCTGGAAATGACAAATTCATTCCATGTTACAGATAGTCTCTTTTTTCTTTCATACGCTAAGCAAGGGCTTCCTGATTTCACTGATGCAGAAAAAAATAGGTTGCACTAAGAGTAACATACTTTGTGTGATTGTACTAGTGGCAAAGCAAAAGCATTCTGCTGAATCTTGGAGATAATGGCATTATTTTTTTTTTTTTGATTGCAGAGATATGCCTGAAAAGAAAAGAATAACAGCTAATATATTCATATAATTTGCTCTTCCACATTTATGGACTCCAGAGGATGAGACCACATTGCTTTCTTTGGCTAATAAATTCTTACAATCTATTGTAGTTAATAATAAATTAAATAAAAAATAAATTAAAAATTAAAATTTGTAAGAAAATAAAAGATGTAAAAAGAATAATTGAAATAGTTAAAAATAACTTCAGAAACTTCCATCTTCTTGGTGGAACAGTTGTCTTTAACAGGTTTTTCATAAAATAATTTAAAAGATAAGGTTCTAGTCCATTCTCCAGCTCAAGGGAGTTCAGTGAGATGTTTTTCATTCCTTCAAGATTTTCAACCAGTGAATCTAGAAGACATCTACAATCACCAGTTGCAGTGTCTTCCAGTGCTGCATTATGTTTACTGTAAGAAAAATTGGTCTCCCTAGAGTTAGTCTTGATTTTTAGTACTCGGATAATAAAAATAGTAGCCCTTTTCTGTTCTTTCTTCACCTTGTTCTTTAGACTTTCATCATGGGTGAAAGTTATATATACATACACACATATAAAGTGTATATGTGTGTGTGTGTGTAAATATATGGGTATAAATTTATCTATCTATTCATATGTAGTTTCACATGGGTTTTTTTTGTTTTGTTTTTGGTTTTTTTTTTTTTTTTCAAAGCAGAGGGCCTAAAACTGATCACAGAATTCTAACCAGGGCCCTGCAATGGCTTGGGATTTTTTGACATTTGTTGTGACTTTATTATGCACGGCTTATGCACCCTAGGATGCTGTTAGGAAGAAAATGTCATTTTAATGTTACATGTAAAGATACCACAAAATTTCTTCCAGTTGGCAATAAAAAATGTGAAGTTCTATTGCAGTCCTCTGTAATAACCACAGCTGTTTTGGCAACAGTGGTACCTGAAACAGCATTGAGGTTTAAGAAAGAACCACTTGAAGAATGAAACTTCAACTAATGAGAAAACTCAGATGTGCAGTCCTGAGGAATCGAATTCTATTATAAGCATAGAAAGAACTTGTCACGGGCAAGCTTCCACACATTATTCCTGGAAAATACCTACATCATTAAGCCCTGTGTGCATCAGTGCCAAATGTTCTTTGACTGGTACTCACTAAGAGAGTCATGATCTGTAATTCATTTCATCAAGCAGCCTCTACCTCAAGATAAAAGCTGTGTGTGTCTGCACACGTGCATGTGCATGTGCATTGCGTGTTAGACTGCCTGTGCTTGATTTAGGCACATTCAGATATTACAGGAGTGGAAGTTCATTCTGAGTTTGAAAAAAATTAAGAGCTTGGGTTTTACTTTAGCAAAGGTGGAGAGCAAGACAAAAGGCAAATGTTATACAACATTTATTTTCATTAGAGTAAGAGCACAGAAAGTAGAAATAGATTAAAAGCTGCTTACAGAGATTGATGAGACGTTGTTCTAACAGTAAGAACGCCCTACATGCACTAAGCATGTAGTAATCATCTGGGGTTTAGGAGGAAATGGAAATGTTTTTTTTTGTCAAAAAAGAGAAAATTTTCCAGAATGTTTGGATTTCAGCTAGCGAAAGCAATAGCTCAAACTGGCTGCTGTAACTTTAGGAAGCCTGGTCAAATGACCAATAGACATACAAAGATGACCTGTGTAATTGCTTTGCCTGTAACTTACAAGGTCAGTGTTATGGAGTTCACTGTGTGTGCAGGATAACCATGTTGTCTTCAGGGCATGCTGGATGGGTGGCATGGGAGGGACAGTCTTCCTTTGCACAGTCTCAGTGAGCCCAGTGCATCCAGGATGTGTCAGATGCGCTATACTGTGGAGGATGCACATGCCCATGCACTGCGTGTTTATACAGGCTGGTGCAGCACATCCAGGAGCATCACATGCACTGGACGTGCTCTGCACAGCACTTTTGCCCTTGTTTTCATCTGGCATTTCTTCAGTCAAAATTTCAGATGCCTTTGCAGAACAGGCTTATCTGTGAGAAAGAGAGGAGGGAAAACAGCCTCAGGAGGTTCTCCAGGATGTCTTATGAAAGACAGAGTTAATTGCTAAGGGGATTTGGGCAGCAGAGAAATGATGGGTTCACTAATAAGGCCCTGGCCTGAGTCCTGACATCACCATCCTAAGACAAGCAAAACGTGTTCTTAGAAACACATGCATAGCAGTCTTGGGGAAGAAGAAAAGCTTTATTAGTTTAGAAGCATAAAATTTAAAAATCTGAACATTTTTTGAACCCAAATAATATTTTCAGGTTTCCTGATCTTCTATGTTAGATTAATATCCACTGCGTTTCAACACTGCCTGATTCATGTTGAACTTTGGATCCTAGCTTAAAACCTTTAGAGGTAATTGTAAGTGGGTTTACATATCTAACCCTTTAAGGAAGGCTTTAATAAAAAAATTGTAACATGCTAGTATTTATGTTAAAACTATTAAGTACACATCTTTCTGATGCAAGACAGAAGGTGATCATAGTCTCCACATATCAAATGTTTACATCATTCTTTCCTATTGTGATATTTAAGTTTCTGATTATAGCATTTTGCTAAGTATTATATGTTTCACAAAATACAGGATATAATTTCTGTGAGGTTGTTAAGGCTTACCCCTAACAAAGATTTTCTTTTAACTCACACTGTAAAACCATTCAACTTATGTACACTCAGTTATATTTTAACTATATTTACACTCCTCCAGTTAACTCATATAGTGCAATGAAAGAATATGAACTGAATGTCTAAATGTTTTCTTACGGAGCTGACAATGTAGCTGGATCCTGCTAGTAACTGTAAAAATATAAGGTGCATATACAATACACATTAATGTGGATGTTGACATAGAATTTGGCTGAAAGAGTGATGTAGAATGATTTAAAATCTAACTAAAATAACATGAAGAATGGAAATTATCTAAATACCGTTATCTTAGGCACATAGTAACATGATTATAATGTATTAGCTGATGGTGACTCTTCAGTAGGCTTTATTTTATTGAAAGCAATTTCAAACCCTCCTTTCAATTCTCCATATTTTTATTTTTTTTACTAATGGGGCCCTAGTGTATACTTAAGGTGACATAAATTTACCCACAAGGATGAAAACCATTTTTCCTCAGTAATTATATATGGTTTTGTACAAATGACTGGAAAATTCCGTCTTCATATTCTGAACCTCCAGCCTAAACAAAGGGATATTTTTCTTTGTGACAGCCTGGTTCAGGTTAACCTGGGCTATTTTACATGGGAGCAGACTATGAGCATTCAGAATATATGTTACAGTGATTCAGATGAAGGAAGGTAAGATCCAGCTAAAGGATAAAATCAATTTGAATTGTTATAGCTTTTTCTGAAGGGATCGTATCATGCTCAAAGTTCTGAGTTTTATTTTTGTAGTTCCTTTCTTCTTGAAAATCCCACAAACTTTTAAAAGTGTAAAGGACTATGTACTGTGTGTAGTGTAGCATGGTGATCTCTTCAGCATTCTATGAAATACAGCAGCTGTCTCATTGTGCAGTATTTCTTGAAAAGTATTTTTCCAAGGAGCTGTTAGTAGTGCAAGCCCTAACATATATGTGTCCTATAAAAGGCAGGAATACTGCTTGAGCCCCATATATTGACATCTTAGTTATTAATGAAACATTTACGTATACATAAGTACATATAGTCATAGGGGTATGACCAGCATCACATCTGCATGAGCAGGCAGAAGCTTTTCAGATGTTTTCAGCATCAATAACAAGATGCACAAGAAACAAGATACCTGAATTCTGTGTGAACCTCAAATTGAGAAAATGTTACTTTACAAAACTCACTTTCCTGATAAAGCTTATAGATTATGCTAAGCAAGTGACACTTCTACTCCTGCTGTTGGACCAGTGACATTGTAGAAAGGGATGAAAGAGAGCAGAATTGGAGGGGTGTTAAACTTGTGATACAACCCAAGTCATGAGCCCTGGCATGGCTTTTACATCCCTGTGTAAACCCTGATGGCAGGGCTGCAGAATACTTCCTGGAGTGCACCCTGAAATGCTTGTTTTATGTATCCGTCAGTCAGAACAGGTGCACAGTCCAGCAGTCAAGAGTGAACATCAGGTTGTTTTTATCTTTTCTGTTTGAACAGACACCCAATCCATCCCTGGGAACCAGAGACTCACTGAGCCAAATTCCCTCCAGGTACTTGCATGACTGAGGAGGCTTTAGGAAAGAGGAGAGGCTGAGCTGCCCAAAGCCAAGCTCTGCATTTCCTTATCTGACTCCAGTGGCAGGCTCCCGACTTGAACCCAACAATGGCATGCAGAAGCTCAGCTCTGCCTCTGGAAAGCCATTCTGTGGGGAGGAAGGATGGAGCTGGTGTGGTCTGGCTGCAGATTTGGCTTCATGACAGAGCCTTGTTTAACCAACATGTGTGTCTGAAGGTCAGACAGAGCCTGTGGGAGCCAGGATTTGCACCTGGCCTTCAGGGTAAGCCTGCTCCCTGCAGCCAAGTGAGGAGGTGGAGATTTAATGATGGAAGCTGTTTTCTGTTTGTGTGTAACAGTGACGGGGTGAAATGCCTTTCTGGGAACCAACACTTCATCTTCCCTTTGCAAAATGTAGAGCTATTATTTAATACCAGCACTTTTCAGATAGGTCTCAGGTTTGTATTTAGTGTTATGCAAGCGAGGGAATATTATTTGATAACCTCTGGAGATTGAACAAGAAGAACCTGAGCCACATGTTCTCAAGTTAATTTAGTCTTGGTTAGAGTAAATAGGATTTATCACATCAGAAAGCAGTGAAGGTGGGAGGCTGAGATGAATCAAAATATTCCACAGGCAAACACTGTGAAATAGCAGCTTGAAAAAAGAACAAAATCATAGAACTGTAGAATCACAGAAGGCCCTGAGTTGGAAGGGACCCATGAGAATCATCAAGTCCAATTCCTGACTCTGCACAGGGCAACCTAAAAGGTAAACCATATATCTAAAAGAATTGCCCAAATGTTTCTTGAACACTGACAGGCTTGGGGCCATGACCACGTCCCTGGTGAGCTTCTTCCAGTGCCTGACCACTTGTTCAATGAACTTTTTGCAAATATCTGATCTAAGCTTTCCTTGGCAACACTTCAAGCTATTTCGTCATGCCCTATCACCAGACAGCAGAGAGGAGATCAGCACCTCCCTCTCTGCTTATCCTCATGCGGAAGTTGAGTCAGCAATGAAGTAACTCCTCAGCCTCCTCTTCTCTAAGCTGTACAAACGTACTATCCTCAGCTGCTCCTCATAAGTCATGCCCTCTAGTCCTGTCACCATCTTTTTTGCCCTCCTTTGGACACATTCTCCTATTTCTATATCTTTCTCATATTGTGGAGTCCAAGACTACACAGCACTCAAGGTGAGGCCTTACCACTGCTGAGTATAATGGGACAATCACTTCTCTTGACCAGTTAGCTAACTGTACTTAATTCACACCAGGGTATGGCTGGGCTTTGTAGCTGCCAGGGCCTACTGTTGACTCATATTGAGCTTGTCATCAACCAAAACCTCCAGATCCCTTTCTGTAGGGCTGTACTCTGGCCTCGCATCTCTCAGTCTATATGACATCAAGGATTACCCCACTGCAGGTGCAGAATCCAGCATTTATCTTTGTTAAAAGCCATACAGCTGATGATTGCCCAGTGCCCTAATCTTTCAAGATCTCTCTGTAAGATGTCACTGCCCTCAAGGCAACCAATGGGTCTTCCTAATCTATTATCATCAACAACCTTACTTATTGTGCACTCAGCTGCTGTGTCCAGGTCATTGATGAAAACATTGAAGATGACTGACCATAAAATTGAGCCCTGGGGAACACACTAGTCCCTAGTGGCTAGCCAGATGTTACCCCATGTACTACAACTGTTTCAACCCAACCCTTTAGCTGATCAAGATCTGTGTTCAAGTCAAATATAACTTAAAACATGTCCAGGTCACTCAGGATGTACTGTCAAATATCTCTGAGGAGATTCTACGGTCTTTTTGGATACCTCTTGCAGGTCATGTGTAATTACCTTATGTACCTTGAGATATCTTACACTATTAAGGAAGATAATGAAAGATGGATATGGCATCCTGGATGTGTTTGTTTCCCCCCTTTTTTTTTTGATATATTTATAGAGTTTCTCACCTGTAGATACTAAAAATCTTCTCGAAACTTTCTTATGGAACTTAGATATGTTATGTAAAATTTTATCCCAATAAATAATTCGACTCTTAATGTTGCTTTAGAATAATCCATACTTTTTTTTTTAAATCTACCTCTTCATTTTTACCTTTATTCATTCTTCATTCAGATAATCATCTCTTGCATACATTTTATACTGTGTAGTATATTAAATACTATAGACTATACAATAGACTTTTATATTATGCTAGTGCACAAATATGCAATGTCCTATGTATATTGCTGTTTTCTTTAGCCCATTTACTGCATCATTAATTGGTTTTATGAAACTGTTTTTACATTTTTACTGAGCTTAAAATAATGTCCTTTAAAGCCATGTTCCCCAAACTGTCATGGCTGTTCAGAAATGTCAGGGGAGGAAGACTGGAAAGGGAAAGAAGAAGTCTTGTTTCCTTTGGTTTATTTTCATTTGCTTTGTGTGGATGTCCTGGTTTCAGCTCGGATGAAGTTAACTTTCTTCTTAGTAGCTAGTAGAGTGCTGGAGTTTGGCTCTGATGTGAGAACAATGTTGACAACGCATGAATGGTTTTGGTTGTTGCTGGATGATGTTTATACTATGTTTAAACGCATAGTTTATACTACTATGAAAAGTCGACTTTTCAGTTTCTCGGGCCCTGCCAGCGAAAGGGTTGGAGGGGCGCAAGAGACTGGGAGGGGACACAGCCAGGGCAGCTGACCTGAAAAAGCCAAAGGGATTTTCCATACCATGGGACGTCATGCTGAGTATATAAACTGGGGGAAGAAGAAGCGGGGTGGGTGTGGGTGGTGTGTGTGTGTGTGGCATTTGGCATTATGACGTTTGTCTTCCTGAGTAACCATTACGTGTGATGGAGCCCGGCTTTCCTGGGGATGGCTGAGCACCCGCCTGCCCATGGGAAGTGGTGAATTAATTCCTTGTTTTGCTTTGCTTGCGTGCGCGGATTTTGCTTTACCTATTCAATTGCTCTTGTCTTAACCCTCAAGTTTTACATTCCTTTCCGATTCTCCTCCCCATCCCTCTGGGGGTGATGGGGGGAGTGAGCAAGCAGCTGCGTGCTGCTTGGTTGCCAGCCGGGGTTAAACCACGACAGTGGGCCTTTGACTTCTCTGCACTTTGCTTTTGACCATAACAGATACATTCCTACCCCAACTGCACGATGAATGCACATTAAAATTTTATTCAAGTGAGGTTTTAAATGCACTGTGGGACCTTGTGTGGGCTTGTTACACCAGACTGTTTTTCCCTACACATGGGTTTGTCTGAATTACTTTTCTCACCCCAGACAAGTCTTTGCATCTCAAACCCAGTATGTCTTTTATTGGCACAAAGGTGTTACTCTAATTCATTGTCATAAAGGACTTGCTGACAGATGACTCCTGATGGAGTACAAATTGAAGATCACTGAGAAATCCCATGGTGCTGCAGCCAGGTTGTCTAATCTGAGAGGTAATGGATTATCTTTCCACAGTACTGAGCAGCAACAAGGTTACCAGTGAACTGGTATGGAACTTCTGTTCTGATTATTTTGATTACATGTTTGTTTTGAAAATTTGAAAATGTGTAGGTGTACCTTATGACATAGATCCAATTTTCTTTTACTGACGTTACACTTTAAAATGATGATGTGTCTCATATATGAAGAAAATGCAGCATGGGACCTCTTGCTCAAGCTACTTTTCAGGGAAGTTTTCCCTTAGTCTCCTATACAAGCCTAAGGTTAATAACAACAATCTCTTTTCCCAGCAAGATTTGTTACTAATGCACTGTTAAAATTAAAAGCATATTCAAACAACTTTTTACACAATTTTCTGACTGTTCAGCATACTCATTCTTCTCAGGTAAAATTGTGTTACTCAGCCCAGCATCCACCTAACATTTTTTTTTTCCTTTGGTCTTTCTTTATGTAAGACATCTAAAAGAAAAAAAAAAAAAAAAAAAACACCTCAAGATTTTCTAATAGAACAAACTATTTTTTAGGCTGGTTAAATCTAGCACTGTAGAAAAGTCTAGATGATAGGTTCTATGAACTCTGAAAAATATTCAGACACTTTGATGACATGAAAAGAAGTAAATAATTAGGAAGAGAACTTCTCTGATGAGTAGCTATGAACCCAGTAAGTCCTAAACTAAAAAAAAAAAAAAAAAAGAAAAAAAAAAAGAGACTACTTGTCATATTTTTAAGCATTGACAAAGATTTGCAGTTTTTCAATATCTTTTCATACCTGGTTAATTTTCAGAAACAGAATTGAATACCTGTTTCTCAAAATCGTGTCATCTGGGTGACATTAAATATTTCTACAGGAAGCAGATGCAAATTAGAAGTTTGAAACAGCATGTTTCTCCTAATAATTTGAAATGTACAATGTACAATACCTTTCTTCACACACTTGTTGAGGTATCTGCAATCACGAGCAAAGATCTGGTATCTGTGAAAAACTTCTGTAAGAAGTACTACATGTGCCTAATTAAATTACATGGAAGAAGTGAATGTTTAAAAACCTCTGTCCTGAGTAACTAAGATGACTTAAACAGTCCTAAAGCCTAGGTCTCAAATGTATTTTCACTTATTCCCACATTTGATCTACTAATGCTACTAGCTCTCAGCTAATTTCAATGATATTATAAAGTCATTTGTGTAGGTATTTTTTAGGGGATATATCATTAATGAAATTCTCAACACAACCATCAAACCACTGGAGACAGTAAAAAGATTAAACCAAAGAGTGTGCTCAGTAGAGAACGCAGTAGGGTTGTGAACTCAGAGAAACCCTCAGGGAAAGGGGAAGGGACTCTGTTTACTCAGTTACAGTAGGCCCAACTCCAAGGAAGCAGGAGAAGAAACTAAACTGTAACTGCCACAATGGATTGAAAAGTCCCTTTTTGCAACTGTTAAGAACAGTTAGTTGTAGGTTTAAAGATCTCTTAGGTTGCTAATAAATAAAAAAGCAAACAGCTGCACAAATCTTCTTAGACCTTATTCTCTTCAGTTTCTATAGGATTATTTTACCAATTTATGTCTGTAGCTCAATTAACTTTTGGAGAGGAGAAATTGAAAGACCAGGTGAGTGTTGGAATTTCAGCTCAGTTTGATGAAGGGTTACTTTGTAGAGAAATTAATACATTAGTGAAAACAGAAAGAGGTTCTTCAAACACTACTGAAATCTGAGAGATAATCATAAAATCTCCCCACTAAAACAAATTTTGTTGTTGTTCTATATAATAATACTACTATAAGTAGCAGTGAAAAACAATTCATAATATACTTTGTTATAAGTCTCGTTCTGCTGGGAACAACGCTGTCTCAGGCTGTTGCTGTTGCTTCCTCAGCTCCAGGGTACAGCAAAGAAACTAAAGGACAAGACAGATGTCATGGTGTTTAAATGGCACGTGTGGTTCCTGGGGAATTCTATGGAAACTGCACATGTGAACAGCACAGAGAGACAGGCAGTTAGCTTATGCATCTTAGTCAAGGGGTGTTTGTGAAAATTTGGGTATGTGCTTTCCACCATGCTTCCTGGTTTCAATTGGGGGCTGGATTCACTCCATGTGCTTGCCACAGAGAGAAAGCTTTGTTTGTATTTGAGAGTGCCTCAACAAGTCATATCTGAGCCTGTTTCTGAGTCTGAGAGTATTCCTGCTTGTGGCCTCTTGTTAATGTAGTGCAACTTAATAAAGGCATTTTTGAAAGAGAATGTTGGCTCATGTTTAGAGATATGTATATTATTTTGAATCCGAGGATCTAAATAAAATGAATTGGGTAATTTCTGTTTTATGTCCTTAATTAAATTGTACCTTTCAAATATTTCTTAGATAAAGAAATATTGTCCAAAACTGCTGTAAAATACATATTAAAAATAAAAAGGAAAAGCATGTTGGAAACAGAGTTCTTTCCATGACCCGAATTCCAAGTTAACTCACTACCCCGGCCAATACCACTGAAATTAATGGGGTTGAAAAGGGTGTAAGTTAACTCAGACTTGGCCTTGTGTGTTTCCAGATTTGTCCCTTGTGACTTATTGTAGAAGGAAATGATTTGATTTTTTAAAAAAACAAATTCTGACAGTTTGAGGTGGAAGTTAATGCCTCTTTTTCTGCCAAAATTCATATAATTTGGGGTGGAAAATAAAATTCATAGGCTATGATGAAACTAAGTGCTCACTGGATGATATACTGAAATGGAATTGTATTCTCCAGATTGCTGTACAGTTAGCATAATGATATATAACTGCACATTTTTTCCCTGTTATGTATTTCCCTGCTCTTAGGCTGTTACATAAACACTGAGTTTATTGTCTTACAGTGTGAAAATCCATGTACTCTGATGGTCTTACAACTGCTGGCCATCCGGAGGAGAGGGACTTGTATAATTGCTGCAAGGTCTCATTGACTATACTGTGAATATGCAAATCTCCATACTCAAGCTGTTGAGCGTGGCTCTTGACCTAGATGTGTGAAGTGAACTAAATATCTGGAGGTCTCTTTGAAGTCAATGGAAACTACTTCCAAGCTCAGCACCTTTAAAAACCATGCCATCTGGCCTGGCTGTTTCTTACACTTAAGGTGTAAGTGACAGAAGTGTTTGCCAGTAACAAACATGTGGCTTCTGCTTCTCTTATTTTTTGCTGAAAATAGAAAAAAAACCCTGGACAAACATTAAAGACGTGGGGTGACAAGAAGCTGTTCAGGTACAGCTATGAAATAATGGAAAAGTCATCCGTTTTTAAATGTGTGCAACAAGAGAAGACTAATATTTCCCATAATGTTATTCACTCAGTCTTTCCATTCATTCCTATATATATTGGCAATGCTCGTGTTCCCAGGACAACAAGCATGCACAAGTGTAGACACTTATTCTTTTTAATCTCTCTTTCGACAGGAAGGAGGCTATCTGACTATTTGTGGAAACTCATCTTGGTGCCTCAGTTTGGGGGAGGAGCATGGAGGAAGAGAGGACTGAGAAGCAAGGGAAGAAAGCACTGAGGGCAGAAATTAGAATAGAAGGACAGATAATAGCACTCAAAATCAAAGTTTTTAAACCCTTTTATTCCCTTTGAGCAATCTGACAAACACTTTTGTGTGTTTGCACATTGATCTTTCTTACCTCTAAATTTATATATATTTACCTAAGTACTTCAGTATAATGAGGAAAACCTGAGGGAAACAGTTTTTTAATCCATTGATCACCATATCTTTATCTGAACAAACACTTTCTCTAGCTTTTAGTCTTCAAATATATCAGGCCTATTGTCTATTACTCTTTTATAAACAAGAAGCTATCTTGAGTTATGATTTTAAAGAAGTATTAAAAACTGAAGCTGGTCAATAATGATTCAACTCTTCCAAATTTTTTGCAGCAGATGTTAATTTAATTATAAATCGTTATGGAATTGCAGTTATGTATGTGTTTATCAATAATGTAAGATATGAATAATGTGTGTTTGAAGATACTATACTGCTCTTTCAAAGCTCATAGCGTATTTTTTGTGCTTAAGAAGGATGTTTTGATACATCACATATATATTAATAGCCTTTTCTCAATTAATCAAACCCTTGTGAGTGTCTGTGTTCATGTTTAGGAACAACATACCATTAAAAAAGTCAGATTGTTAGGAGAGTAGATTTGGTATGACTGACTTGTATAGTGTGTAGCAAGATGGTGACTCAGCTCTTGCTGGGAAGCTGGAGAGTTCAAAAGAGGTTATTGGAAAAATAATGAACTCCTCTGATTCTTTGTTCTTCCCAGAATTTCTAGGGAAGTCACCATCACTTTTGAATGGGCAAGTGAACAGGAACTGTAACTATGAAGAGAATCTTTTCAGCATGTTAGCTATTCTGGTCCTCTCTGAGAATTAACACCAGAATAGTTTTAAACTTTTAAAAGTAGACTGTGCAGATGTCTGCATAAGCAGATGTATCACACAGCCTAGAAGGGATTTGTGTCCTTCCAGAGAAGCAGCTAGGATCCACATAACATGCACTGGGACATAAAAAGTGGCACTAGATCCAATGTCATCTCTCCTTTGCACCAAAACTGAGAAACAGATTCAAAATAAACATTTTTCAGGGATAGGAAAGAGATGGATTTTCTCGCTTGTTTTCAAAAATAACATAGAGATGAAAAGAATGATCTGAAATGTAATTTTTTTTTTAGCTTTCAGTAGAGCAGTTCCTGGGATTCCACAAAGTATCTGTAGACAAACGTGAAAATTGAAACCAAATCCATTCAGTGTAAACTGTGTACTCCAGTGTTTTCAATCTTGTGAGCCAACTGACCTTAAAGAGGTATATCTAACTCTGATTTCTGAGTGCTTAACTCAGGAAATAGAACCTGGCCATGCATTTGATGCCTATGTGGGAGGGTGTGCAAGCATGCCTGTGTATATGTGCAGACATTATTAAGGTAAAACCTGCCAGTGCTCACTGGCCAAACAGGTTGATCAGTTGTTTCTGTTGCTTGGCTTCTAACCTGTCCATTAGAAAGAAATTAGAAGACAATACTTAATTTTTTAATTATAATTCATTGCAGTTTATTAATGTACTGTAAATGATGAGAAAGGTTATTCCCATCTTATTCAGAGGGACAATTTCTGTTTATTTGCTCTTTTATAAAATTCCCAAAAGGAAATATGTTGGTGGGGTTTTTTTCTTCTGTGCTAAGAGAAGTGGCAGCAGTGCTGTCCTTGAAAAAAATGAGATAGTGCATGTTCTTTCTTGTTAGGTGTGAAACCTCACTGACTAATGTACAACACTAAGTCTACTGAAATGCTTTCCAAACCATTGAGCTGTTTAATTTAAACGAGAAAGGTACATTCATAGGGTAGTGCATACTGAACTATGAGCATATGCATTCCACGTATATCTATGCTGCATGTTTTGTGGGAACATGAGAGTTCCAGGGTGGGACTGAAATTGAAGATTATATTACCTGTTTGGTGAATGTTTATTTTTACATGGCTTTAAGCATGTCCAGTGATTTCTCCAGTTTCCCAAGCAAAATATCTGAGTACTAACGGTGTTCATAAAACATTCTGCCTTATCACAGCTGATAAACATGATGCCCTATGTAATTGCTAATTGTTACCATTATCTAGCTACAGTTTTCATGGCTGAATCTAGCCTTCTGATGAGCTTTGTTATTAATCTTTGATCTACTTTAAAAAGGTTGATCAGTCATAAACTTAAAAACTCAGGTGATTGCTGACAATGTTTTTATAACACCCTGAAATGAAATAGACTATTTTTTAATAACAGCCTCTTAGACTTGTGTTAGTGCAACTGTAAAGCACATTGAATTTCAATATAACTTCAGTTTGATCTGATAATCTGAACAAGGTGCTGGTTGTAATGAATTTCTGATTGGTGCTTGGCTCACATTCCCAGAATATCCAATGAGCATTCTAGCAGAAGTATAATTTTAAACCCTCTTTGAACTTCTGTGATATCCAAGTTTATATTCTGTTCTTTCTGAAAATACATATGGTAGTTGATTCTGCTTCTCCTTCATACCTTGCAATTATCTTGAAACCTTTACCAATTATACTCAATCAGATGCTGTATTGACTGCAGAAGAGATTTCAAGATCTGGCTCACAGCTATTTCTCATTATTATAATCAAAAGAGTATGTTTTGTGATGAGCTCTGTGCTTGCAAATGGAGTTTGGGAAAAAGAACTTCTCATCTGTAGACAAAATTCAGTCTCAAGACTTCCAGTCTTAAAAATTCTGTTCACAAGTTGCCTCTGAATAAATTTTGATTCTTCAAATTTTAAGATGTTCGTTTTAAGTGACACTTGAGCATTTAATTTTAGTTATGTGTTACTTCTGTGAAGATCTCAGTGAAATTACCCAAGTTACCCACAGCTGATCTGAACACGGAACCAAACTTCTACAAGAAGCAGTAAATATCCACACCCACAGCTAGGACGATTTATTTGCCACTGATTGCATTTTTCTTTCTTTTGTTCTAGCACAATACAATATTTTAAAAGCAGCACAGACAGTGACAGAGGAATTGCATTATTAGCATTTAACTCTGGCTGCATGACTCTTCAGATTTTGCCTTCTGATAGTTATGCCAACAAAGCTTCGATCTTGCTCTCAGAAGACATGCAGAAGGTACTGTTATGTCAAAGAATCAAGTATGGGAGAGGATCTTGAGGAGATCATGTGTTTCACCTACTTAATCTTGCTGAATAAACCTAGATCGATGTCAGTCCTAACAGACATTTGTCGAGCCTGTTTTTAAAGATTCCTGGAGCCAGAGACTTGACAACCTCCCAGGACAACTTATTCTAATAATTCACTGTTCTTGCAAATATAGGAACTTTCCATGCTTTATTTAGAGCTACACAAACGTACTTAATGTATTATTTTTTTGCATGCTTTCTGTAGCTCTTCTATGTCTATCTGCTTTATTCTGCAGTTGTCATGCAGATCTTAGCACCATTCAAGCAGAGTGCCAGCAGAGGCTTGTCTGAGTACACTGAAGGCAATTCTTTACATAACAACATATGTTCTTGCAAAAGCATCCCAGCATAATATATGCTTTTGCTGAAGCATCTTGGCCTGGCTTACCGGTATGCAACTTCTGATCCACTGTTGTTTTTAAATCATTTTCTCCATACTATCTAATTACTTATTGCAGATCCTGCCTAAGTCTGTGCCAGGTAGTTAACTTAATGAATCATTAAGACTATGCAATTCATTAAGTTACTCTGAATGAATTCATTATGAATAGCTTCATGAATTTGATTCTGGTTTTCCAGATTAGTTCTCAAATTGTTCAGGATTGCTTTATGTTTAAATTCTGTTCTCCAGCATATCTGTACTGTTATCTGTGAATTTGTATTGGCTTTCTGTGGCAAGGTTTGGTGGTGAGAGGGCGACAGGGGTGGTTTCTGTAAGAAGCTGCTAGAAGCTTGCCCTGTGACCAACAGAGCCAGTGCCAGACAACTCCAAGATGAATCTGCTGCTGGCCAAGGCTGAGACCATCAGTGACAGTGGTAGTGTCTCTGGGATAACATATTCAAGAAAGGGAAAAAACTGCTCTACAACAACAGTTGGAAGCAGGGCATGAGAATATGTCACAACAAACTCTTCAGACACCAAGGTCGGTGAATAAGGATGGGGTGCATCAGGTACCATAAAGACCATGGTGAGGCAGGCTGTACACCTGCGGCCCATGGAGGACCGCATGCTGGAGCAGGTGGATGCACCCAAAGGAGACTGTGACTCTCTGGGCAGCCCACACTGGAGCAGGCTCTTGGCAGGACCTGCAACCCTGTGGAAGGAGAAGCCCACACTGGAGCAGGTTTGCTGGTAGGACTTGTGACCCTGCAGGGACTGTACTACATGGAAAAGACCCACACTGGAGAAGTTTTTGAAGTCCATGGGAAGGACTCATATTGGAGAAGTTCATGGAGGACTTTCTCCCATGGGTAGGACCCCACACTAGAGCAGAAGAAGAGTGTGACCAGGGAGACAAGGTGTGATGAACTGACCACAATTCTATTCCTTGCCCCTGTGCACTGCTTGTTGGGAAGGAAGCGGAGAAACTCAAGACTGAAGCTGAGCCTATGAAGACAGGAGGGGTGGGGGGAAGGTGTTTTAAAATTTGGGTTTATTTCTCATTATCCTACTCTGATTTGATTTGCAATAAATTAAACTAATTTCACCAAGTTGAGTCTGTTTTGCCCATGATGGTAACTGGTGAATGATCTGTCCTTATCCTGACCCACAAGCCTGTCATTGCATTTTTCTCTCCCTGTCCAGATGAGGAGGAGAGTGATAGAGTGGCTCGGTCGGCACCTGATGTCCACCCAGGCTCAACCCAGCACAGAATTAAATAATCATATCTTTACTATTACACCACTCATGCCATTCATAAAATACTGAATAGCTCCACAGCCAGGACAGGTAACCCATACAGTGTATCTTTTGACATTTTTGTGATTTTCCAGGCACGTTATCAAACATATGACAATATATATAAACAGGCCAAGCGTTCTGAAGGTGTATAAAAAAATGCCAAGGGAGATACAGCTACAAAAATCTTACTGAAGTCAAGACATTTCTTACCAACGGGCCTGCTACACTTTAAGAAACTTCAGCAGTTTTGGAAAGCCCATGGTTCTGGTGAATCTGTATATGCCACTGATCATCTGTTGTTATCTTTCAAGCATTTACAATTTTTTTCTTAATATCCCCCCATATTTTTCTATGTTCTGAACTTGGAATGATTAATCTGTAGTTTCATAATTTCTGTTTACCCTTTTATTGAAAGATAGGAACCATATTTTTTTTTCTTCAGACTTCAGACTTTTCAGTCTTTACACATTCTCAACATAATCTTTAATGGCTTTAGTGAGTGTCCCCCAGTTCACTAAACACAGTATGGTAAAATTCATGCATATTTCCTCATTATCTCAATTTTTTACTCAATAAATTCTTCCAGCTGTAGTTCATATGTCACAGAAGCAGCATATATGTGCATATGCTTATCTTGGATTTCACAGGGCTACCTTGTGAAATTTGTATAGTATAAAATAAGGTAGTGATTCTGCAGTTAGAAAAGCTTCAATACAGATTCTTTTCAATGGAATATTGACTGACAATAATATTGTGTCCCTTTCTTCCTGCTTCATTCTTCAAAGTACGAATGTATGTATAAAAGCTACATAAAACTTCAAAAAGCATACATTAAAAGATTAATTCAACAATTTCTTAATCTGTGCAGTGATTTTCTATTGATTAGGTCATTATAAAACATTCATTTTGCAAGAATATAGTAGATGCTTGTCATCAAGGTGACTACTAAAAATGTATCAAAAAAGTGGCATGTGATGTATTCACAGCTGGAGCAGAGTAAGATAACTTGGATATTAAAAACTCATGGAAGATAAATCAAGTGTTCACTGCCTAAAAATACATTCTACATGTACAAGTAGACAGCATGTGTCCAGGTGTAAAATCCATGTAAGAAATTTCAGAACCATACCAAATTGTGTATTCATCATGTACCTTGGACTTCTTAACCTGTCCTCTGCTGACTAATTCAGTTCTCATAGGATTTGTTTTGACATTCTAAGCTCCTAAGTATCCTCAAACAGCTGTAACTCTTTAAATAAAATTCCTGAAATAATGTTTTCTTTTCTGCATCAAAATTACACTGGACTGCACTAAGGTTGGACAAAACAGTCATGGTCTAGAAACGGTTCTGAGTTCCAATACTTGTGATTCCTCATGACTATTGCAAAAGTTTTATGTATTTGGAAAGCTAAGTATCACAACTCTTCAAAAAATGTCAGTTCCATGAATAAATATGAACACCTAAAATACTACATTATGTTTTCAAATACAATCTTCACTTTGTTAGTCTGTTTTTTTCATAAGAACAAAATATATATCAAGTTGGGAAATAAAAACCCAAAAATTATTCAAAATGTATAGTTGTGATAGAAAGAAATCATGTCAGATTTCTTAGGTCTAGATTCTTTTCTCTGTTGTCCTTAGTTAATAAATAACAAATATATTTACTTTTAATAATAACTTTGAGGTTCTTGGACTACATGTACATTGAATTTATTGTCAGGTGATACCTTTCCTGGGTTTGGAAGACTTTTGAGAAATCATGCTCTGTTTTGATATGTCAAAAAAGTCTTTACTGCTAAACTGGTTACACTTGAGGGAAACAGATATGGTAGAATTCTCTTTCAGCCTCTATATGGATAGGTATATTTTCTAACAGTATTTTTTCTGCACTACATATGAAGAATGACAGTGTATTCAATTTAACTATTAGTGATCAGTTTTAAGCTAATAAAAGTAACTGGTTTTTGTATTTCAGTTCTGTGCCAAAATGAAAAGAAATGAAACAAAAACTATCACAGTTCTTCACAATAGGAATCAAGAATGGCAACAACAAAAACCAGCCTGACCTCAGTGCCAGGGAAAGTTATGGAGCAGGTCATCCTGAGCGAGATCACACAGCACATGCAGGGCAACCAAGGCACTGGGTCCAGCCAGCATAGGTCTATGGAAAGCAGGTCCTGTTTGATGAACCTGGTCTCCTTCTATGACAAGATGACCTGCCTAGTGGATGTGGGAAAGGCTGTGGATGTTGTCTACCTGGACCTTAGCTAAGCCTTTGACACCATCTCCCACAGCATCCTCCTGGGGAAACTGGATGCTCATGCCTTGGTGTACTCTATGCTGGGTAAAAAGCTGGCTGGATGGCTGAGCCCGAAGAGTGGTGGTGAAAGGAGTTACATTTAGCTGGTGGCTGGTCACAAGTGGTGTTCCCAAGGGCTCAGTGCTGGGGCCAGCCCTGTTTAATATCTTTATTGACGATCTGGACAAAAGGATTGAGTGTGCCCTCAGTAAGTTTGCAGATGACCAAGTTGGGTGGCAGTGTTGATCTGTTTGATGTTAGGAAGGCTGCTCAGAGAGATCTAGATGGGCTGTATTGATGAGCTGAGGCCAGCTGGATGAGGTTCAAGAAGGCTCCATGCCGGGTCCTGCAGCTGGGTCACAGCAGCCCCACACAGCGCTACAGGCTGGGGCAGAGCGGCTGGAAAGGGCCTGGTGGGAAAGGGCCTGGGGGTGCGGGTCGGCAGCCGGCTGGGCATGAGCCAGCAGGGTGCCCAGGTGGCCAAGGAGGCCAGCAGCACCCTGGCTGGTGTCAGAAGCAGTGTGGCCAGCAGGGCAAGGGAAGGGACTGTCCCCCTGCACTGGGCACTGGTGAGGCTGCACCTCGAACCCTGTGTTCAGGTTTGGGCCCCTCACTGCAGGAGGGACGTAGAGGGGCTGCAGCGTGTCCAGGGAAGGGCAAGGGGCTGGGGAAGGGGCTGGAGCACCAGTCTTCTGAGGAGCAGCTGAGGGAACTGGGGCTGTTTAGCCTGGAGACAAAATTCAGGGTGGGGGGTGGGGGTGGGGCACTTTATGGCTTTCTACAGTTACCTGAAAGGAGGCTGTAGTCAGGTGGGGGCAGGTCTCTTCTCCAAGGTAATAAGTGATAGGTTGAGAAGAAATGGCCTGAAGTTGCACCACGGCAGGTTTATACTGGAAATTAGGAAAAACTTCCTCACTGAAAGTGTGATCGAGCAGGGAGGTGGTGGAATCACCATCCCTAGAGGTGTTTAAAAGACATTTAGATGTGGTGCTTAGAGACACGGTTTAGTGGTAGACTTGGCAGTCCTGGGTTAATCATTAGATTTGATCTTAAAGGTCTGTTCCAACTTGAATGATTCTATCCTATAAAATATCCCTACTGCAAGTCAATATAGCAGAACCATGGCAAGCCTCTCTCTTAACTGAAAAGGCAGTACACCCTTTGCTGCGTGTTTGTATGGTAAAAGGAGAGGAAAAACATTAGTCAGCTAGAATACATAAGTTAGGAGATATGCTGTATTTACAGTTGCTGCTTCTCTGAGAAAATACTTGACTCAAATGTCAAGGGAATCACAATATTTTGGTGAAAGAAATTAAGGTCTCATTGACATTGGAGTTGAATTATAACCTTTAGATTGTAAATAAGGCTCATTTGTGGTTAACACTGCAAGGAGCTGGTATGGTTCTGAGCAACCTGTGCATAAAGTCCACTGTGCACTGGAAAACTTACTTTTTGAATTCCCTGATGTGTTAAACTAATTTCTCCCACGTTTAAGAATGTTGCATAAGACAAGAAGAGTCTAGTCCAGCCATGCTGTCATTTATATTAGTATTACCTGACCTATGTGGTCATATCTATAGACTAAACAATGCCTAACATCGTGTTAAGCAATAGGAAACTCAATGCCGTATGGAGTTCCAAGCCCAGAGAGCATGAATTTAAACTTTATAAACACCATGCACATTTACATGGCTAAGTAATAAATATTAACTTTTCCTTGGTATCTCAATATCTTTTCCTCGGTATCTCAATATCTTTTCCCGGCCCTGCCTTATATTGGTAGATTTTTCTAGCTTTTAACATTACACTGCCAAGAAGTAACCTTCAAAGAATATTTGTCTAGCAAAGTGCAGAAGATTTACCGATATTCCATCTGAATAATTTCCAAACAATTACTTTCTGTAACACCACAATAAACTCCTACAGGAATGCAAAGGAATTCAACAGCACACAGCATAAACTCCACCATTAATCGTTTTCTTCAAACTTTGATGTCTCCAGGAACATCCTCAAACAGAAACCTAGCATTCATCCAAAAGAATCACCAGAATCTGAAAATACTAAGATGAAGAATTTTCTCTCAAGTAATTAGGAAATCTATTTTGTTAAAAAGAAATTTATATCTGTTTTGCAAGTTCTTGATTCTAAGCCCTGAAACTAACGAAACGTACATGTCCTTGGTATCTCACAGGTTTATCTCACCAAAGCTTATTTCTGCTAGCTGTTTCAAAGTTGCTAAATAGTACATCATCAGAGCAATGGAACATTTATTTCTGCAGATTTGATTCCTCATTCAGGGGATGGGACTTTAATTTGTGTTACACGGCCTTCTGATTAAAAAATATTATGCAATTTTACTAAAATTATGTTTTTTTCATTTAAAAAGAATAAACCATAAGACCATCTTTTGGGGACCCTTATAGTTTATCTACACCCTGTTCTGAATGCCACAGGAGTCTTCTGCAGGAACCTTGTTTGTAACATAGTGGTGACCTCTGACTGGACTATTTAGAAATAGGAGAAGGATTTCACTGTGCTATACTGAGTATTTTGAATTTGTATGCATCCTTCTCTACTCAGGTCGTGTGCATAAGTTTCTAAAATCAACAGATTGAATTTACCTTTTGGAAAACAATGAATGTAAGCCATAACAGAAATTATTAGTCCAGGTTCAAAATATATACCCCATACTGCTATGCTAATAATGATAATACAGAAATGAACTATATTTTACTTTCCTCAAACAGAATATATGTGTCCCTGATGAACAGGTGAACCAGGCATTGAGAGGCTGTTTAGCAATGTTCATTAGCACTATTTACATGCGTAAATACTATACGTCATTGAAAAATGGAAATTAAAAATTGATTTTCAGTCACAGGGATGAAATTAAATTATAATTTGTTTACACTAGTTGAAGTCTTACTTTTGTTTCAGAATATGACAGAAAATGAGTAAAGCCACATTTCTATGTTCATATAGCACATAGATTGTATGTCCATAAAGGACCTGGTGGTGCTGGTTGACAGCTGGATAAACATGATCCAGCAGTGTGCCCAGGTAGAGAAGAAGGCCAACAACATCCTTGAACATGGTGTTCAGGTTTGGGCCCCTCACTTCAGGAAGGACGTTGAGGTGCTGGAGTGTGTCCAGAGAAGGGCAACGAAGCTGGTGAAGGATCTGGAGCACAAGTCTTATGAGAAGCAGCTGATGGAATTGGTGTCGTTTAGTCTGGAGAAAAAGAGGCTCAGGGGGAATTTATTGCTTTCTACAGCTACTTGAAAGGAGGTTGTAGGCAGATGGGGTAGGTCTCTTCTGCCAGATAAGAAGCAACAAGACAAAATGATACAGCCTCTAGCTACACCAGGGGAGATTTAGATTGGATATTTTCTCACTGAAAGGGTGGTCAAGCACTGGAACAGGCTTCCCAGGATGGTGATTGAGTCACCATCCCTGGAAATGTTAAAAAAAGGTGTAGATGTGGCACTTAGGGACACAGTTTAGTGATGGACTTGGCAGTCGTGGGTTAACAGTTGGACTTGATGGTCTGAAAGGTCTTTTCCAACCTAAATGATTCTATGATTCTATTTTTTAGCTAAGTCTGTGTCAGGAACTCTTATTAACCTGTGCAAGAGTGTGCTTGATAAAATGGTAACTCAACTCTACCTCCTGAGCAAGTATTTTCACACTCCATAATTTCTTTCAGGTTTCCTCAGAAGACAAAATTTTTGTTGTGTTCTCTCATCCTGTCAGTGTTAGGGTTCACTGAAGTAGATGACTTTATTTAGCACAGTGCTTTGAGATGCTCACAGTGCTTTTGAGATACGTTTGGGCACTGTATCTCCACTGTTTACAGACACGGTATAAAGATCTCACACATCAAACAAAGCCTTGAGGTCCCGAGTTTCCTTGTTTGTCAGTGTAGTACCAATTTCTACAGATAATTTCAAATGCTGTTTCCATAGACACTGGAATATAACAAAAGCTAGGAACCCCAGGCATTCCTTGGGATGTGGTGATTATCATAGTATAGAAAATTTCCTTGGGTTTTATGCAATTTATATTTTGAATTCCATTGCAATAAATCACTTGTGTCTCACATTTCTCTGTATCATTGTGTAAGGGCATTCAGGGTTAATCACACTTCACAGTTTAGTTTGCTGTTGTTGCTCAGTCATTTCCCAAACAGACTGTCTCTCAGCCTGCTATCCTCTGCCAACAGGAATTTGATCTGAGGAATGTTTTAAGCAGATAGCTATACTTCAGCCAGCAAATGTTTTTGAAACTTCCTTCTCATTGTCTCTTTGATGTGAAATCTTTTAGTTTCGCTTCTCAAACTTTCTCAGTGAGTGCAAACAAACACAGGTTCCAAGATGAAAGCATGGGGTTTAAATGCATAAATCACATGTATCTAAAGAATGTAATTGCAGAGTTCACTTTAATCTGTGCCTTGGCACCTGATTTTGTGGCAACTTCCCTTGCTGACTTTACTATCCTATTGTACTTCCTTCACCCTACAGGAAACAGGAAGCAAGCAAGTTTTCAGGTGACAAGCTGGAAACACAGAAAAGGATCACCCTTTCCAACAAAAGGCAGTTGGGCTGTAGACTTCTATCCTATTGTACTTCCTTCACCCTACAGGAAACAGGAAGCAAGCAAGCTTTTCAGGTGACAGGCTGGAAACACAGAAAAGGATCACCCTTTCCAACAAAAGGCAGTTGGGCTGTAGACTTTTCTGTCATGGGTTATTTAGGTTGCTCAAGATCTCCATAGGTACAAAAAGCATTTAGACAAATTCCCAAATGAAAAAACCAAAGAGGGCTGCCAAGCACTATGACATCATTTTTGCTTTAAAAATCTCTGTGTTACAGAGTACCTGAAGATGAGCACAGTGTTACTGGGGCACTGCCAGTATATGTTGCCTCTTCTCTCCCATTTGACTTTAAGCATATGATATTGCCCAGTGTCAGAAAGTGAATACTTTGTTAAGGATCACATCTCCCATCTGAGATATGATCTTTGGCTGTGGAACCTTAAAAATGTAGGATTCATTAGTTTTTTTCATATATCCAGATTTTCCCACCTCAACATCGGCATCTCCTTTGACTAGCTTTTACCATGTCCTAAACTGGTGTCATGGTTTAACCCCAGATGGCAACTGAGCACTACACAGCAGCTCACTTATTCCCTCACCTCTCCCGGTGGATGGGGAGAAGAATTGGGAAAGAAAAAGGAAAATCCTGTGGGTTGAGATAAGAATGCTTCTAATAACTGAAACAAAAAATATATGATAAGAAGAATAGTAATAAAAATAAGAGTAATGAAAAGGAGAGAAAAATAAAACTGAAGTGGAAAAAGACCAAATGATGCACAACAAAACTGCTCACCACCCACTGACCAACATCCAGCCAGGCCCCAAGCAAAGACTGACTCCTCCCAGCCAGCTCCCCCCCAGTTTATATATTGATCATGTTTTTCTATGGTACGGAATATCCTTTTGGCTATTCAGGGTCAGCTGTCCTGGCTCTGATCCCTGCCCGCTTCTTGTGTACCTGCTCACTGGCAGAGCATGGGAAACTTGAAAAGTCCTTGATTTAGAGTAAGCACTATATAGTAACAACTAAACCATCAATGTGTTATCAACATTATTCTCATACTAAATCTAGCAACAGCTAGTAAGAAGAAAATTAGCTATCCCAACTGAAACCAGGACAACTGGATTTTTCTTAGCCAGCTCCTTATAGCATTTTCCTTTAGTTCTAGGGTGTGGGTCTTTTTGTCATGATACCACTTGTGCATTTCAGTAATTTAGGAATTGTTTGTCAAACTGATTTGCAGTTCATATATTATTGCTTGTTCTAATATCAACACATGCAATATTCTACCAGGTGGACTGCTGTTGATCAGACCTGCAGTTTCCTCAGACTTTGTTCCATTTAGGAGGATATTCACAGGAAAACCAAATTTGAATACGTCTGTGATTAGAGATTAAAAATATATCTCTGTCTGCTGTGTTGTGGTTTTTTTTGCTTTAGCTGCTTGTGGCTGTCTATTCTCCTATGTAATATATCAGAAAACAGAGATATCCTGTGTGTCTGAAGCTTAAGCATAACCTTTGCAAAAGCAGATCCCAGAAACAAATGCTTGAAAACTAAAGTTTCACTTCTTCCTTAGTGGGTGTATGTTGACAAGTGCATTATGACCCATTTGGATAAAGGCTTTTCAAGTAGTTGTCAGTAAGATCTATGTTTAAACATTGCAATGAAACTTCCTAAGCAGATCAGATTACAAGAGCAAACTCAGAGAAAGGAAGTTATCAGGTAAGCAGAAATCTTCTAGTGCCTTCCACAGTCACAGGGAACTGGTATATCTGCAAGATTTCTGAAGTGGTAGTTTCTCAGTCTACAGAGAAAGAATACATTATTCAAATAATGGAAAATTCTTAATGCCACTTTTATTAGGACCTAGGGAGCTGGTCCCTAAGGAAGCATACAGCAATGCTTCAAATACAATAGTGGTGAAGACTGAAAGCTGAGTTCTGCTGCTTTGGGTGATCACGGGGGGTATACTGAACATTTTGTTAGAAGAAGCATAGATATTTTTCAAACATTGAAAGAATAAGAATTGAGAGTGTTGAAATGGTGTTTGCATTGCATACATGTAGTATGCCAACTTATACTTGTGCTCTCCAATATTTTGTTAGTTCAAACTGGCAGTCTATCTAGCTCTAGAGACACTTTTACATGGATTTATGTTTTAATTACTTTCCAGGTTTACCCTCACACATTATCTCGTGTCACAGGTGCAACACTCAATCTTGACTGTGTGTCTGTAGTTTGAATCAGATCCCATCTTGTCTCTCAGCTAGGGTAAACTGACTCTGAGCCAATACTCTATGGGCAAGTGCCAACTGCCAGTTCATCACCCCTCTAAGTACTGAGTAATTTGCATGACTGTTGGGATAGTGAAATAATCTCAGAGGATGAGGAGCCAGCAATGTGTGGTGTTTATAGATGGGTGTGATGACAATTTTTTAGACTGTACATATCTGTCCCTAGGAGAATCCTACCCAAAAGCCCTGCTCAGATAAGTGAGACTTTGAGGAAATCAGCCAAGGTCTAACATTATCTGATTTTGATATGCGCAGGGAAAACAAAGGAAAGTACAGACAATTGTCATGGGGATGGGTCAACTAACAGCTCTGAACTACACTTGCCCTGCTGTAGTGGTTAGGTATGGCACAGGAAGAAACAAAAGTATGGTTGAGTATTAACAGCTTTACGTTCCTGAAAGAAGTGACATCCTTGGAATAACTAATGATTAAACCAGTAATTTACTTCGGTAGTGCAGAAAGTCAAAGAGAGTGGCCCAGGGTGATTTCACAAGTGAGGCCTTTGGTGGTTCATGCAGACCACCTATGTTAGAAAGGAGAAAAAAAGAAAGACAGGGTTGCCTAAGGGTAACAAATCCACCATACAGAAGGCTGACCACAGGGCTGAAGCAGTGCATGAGACAGCTGACCTGCTGGCCTGGGCTCAGGAGCACCGGGAGCTGGGGTCAGGGCCTGACTACACTAAGTCCCTGGTGCTGGTTGTGGCTGAACTCAGGACATCGATAGTTGTGAGTGGGCTTTGGACAGAGCATGTGAGTGTGTGTCTTTGAATGGGAGAACAGAAATCAGAGCTGGCTTGCAGTTCTGATCCCACTTAGAGACTAGATTTTAGATATTATGCCACTGAGATGTTTTCATGCAGATTCTCTAGCCCAGATTCCTCTGTGACAATATCTGTGACATCTGTATCTATAAAAGCCTTAAAATTTGGTTCATTTTAAACAGCTGAAGGACATTAAGAAGACAGATGAAAAAAACAAGGGCTGCCCTCTTCAGAATTACTTTTTATTTCCATGAGTTTTAAAACGTATCCATTCCTTCTGTCAAACCAGTTGTATTACTCCCTTTCAGCAAAGAAATAGAGTGTTATTTCCCCCCTCAGATAAAAGCTTCCCCCCACCCCCCACCCCCGCTGCTTCCCCTCCCCCCCCCCTCTGCTTCCCTTCATACATCTTTTTCTGCCCCTCTGGTACATATGATTTTTTTTCTGAGTGGTCAATAGTCCTTTTACTTTCAGACAACTGTGGCAGTGATAATAGCCAACTTACCTGAGTCTAAGGAAGCCCAAAAAACTGCTAATAGGACATATGCTGACAAAAGAGAAATTTGCCAGGCAGAGTGTACAGGGTGAATCTCCTGTTTGGGTTTGACCTCGGTTCCATGTGGTTGAAAAGCTCATAGCGCCCAGGCATTGGTGTCTGCCTGCTGGTGATCTCACCAGATGAAATACCAAAGTAGGCTGATACAAGTACAGCAGTTGAGCTGGGAATTCCAAGAATCCTCTAGGACTGTGCAGTCCCAGAGGCTTAGTAAATGTTACTATTAGGTACACAGAAACAATTGAAACATTTGAACCGAAAGTGTTCAGAGACTCCTATTTCTCCCAGGCACATCAAGCAGTTTCTGCTATGCTTGAACCAGTCTTCTGGTACTAAAACTTTTTGTCATTTTCTTAAAACACATTTAGTTGTTCATCTTGACATCTGGAGGAAAGAAAAAAAAGGCATAGTACTAATCCAAATTAAATGTGACTGATAAGCAGCATGTGCTTGCAGTTTTAAAGAGACCAAAATAATATACCTCAGAGGAGTGAACTGTTTTGCTGGTGATCAAAGCACAGAATTAAAAACAACACGAACCAGATATATCTGTGCTCACTCAAATGTTAGCAGAACTGGTAATGTCCCACACAAGACCAGACTTACCACATTTTTCCCTATCAAATAAAAGCAAGGCTTTTGTTCTTTATCCCATAGCAATGAGCAGAGTGTAAAAGTCTCAGTGTGATCAGCCCATTAGATATCTGGAATTTTTTCAAATCTACAGATGAAATGCCATGCTGAAAACATAACCCTCACAATATGTGTACCTCTTGCTTTTAATCTGTACTCAAGGCACAGCCATAATCTAAATCAGGATGTGCAAGATGCACAGAAATGGAGCCCTGTCACAACTCTGAACCAGGAAGGGCAGCTGTGTCAGAAATACTTTAAGTGCCTTTAACTCGCCATTTTCACTTTTACCTTGCCTTTAGTGTGCATTGCATCTAATTTTGTCACTGCACACTGGTGGAGTTTATCTTGAGGGAAGCACATGATTTGTAGAGCAGGCTATGCAGGGGTCCTCAAACTACGGCCCACGGGCCAGATACAGCCCCCCAGGGTCCTCAATCCGGCCCCCGGTATTTACAGACCCCTCTGCCGGGGGTTGGGGGGGAAACCAAGCAGCCGCAGATGGCTGCCTGCCACTGCATCCGTGCGCCGGCCCCCTGGTTAAAAAGTTTGAGGACCCTTGCTATAGAGAGTAGAACTCTGCACATGTCTGTTTGTTTGTTTCAGTCTGACTGTCCCCTTTTCTCCCACTACTCTGGGCATAAATTCCAGTTCTTTAATTTCCTTACATTCTTCATCAGTATCCCAGTGTGTGTGCATGCTAGTCCATGAAAGCTGTTATTACACCTGAGCCATTCTGTTACCTAGTCACTGCAAGGCTTCCTCTGAGGTTTTTAGGAACATATTAGATATCTGTTAGGTCTTCCCTCCACCAAGATGATTTTCTTACTGTCCTTGTTGACTCTGCTCTTTGATCATCCACTACCTAGTTTCATCCTGAGGAGCATTTTCAATCATTTCAATCACACGAGCATTTTGCAAATGTTGGGGGTGAACAAAATCAGTTGCACAGCCCAAAATGGCAAACAGTTCATACATTGCAGCAAGATAATGATTTTGTATTCTGATGCAATGAGAGCAGGAAAATACCACAGTATTTATAGCTAGTCTAATTGAAACATGAAGCAAAACATAAGTTTTACAAATAGCAAACTTTCTAGGGAACTGGAGAGTGAGCAGCACCAGATAGAAACATTTGCAAAATAAAACGGAGCATATCAGTAGATAAAATAAGTAATATAATAAGGAAGAAAGTAGAAAATAATGAACAAAATACGATTGAATCCCACTCTTGCTAGAGATGTCATACCCTGTTCCTCTGAACCTTCAGCTTTATTCTCTTAGGAAATAAGCAGGGGGAACGATGGCTTTTCTGAAGCACATGCACTTAATCAATTCCCTACCATGTAAGGCAGCAACTCATTTGTGGTACTGCTGTCTGTCATTTTGTTCCATTTTTTTCTTTATCACCTTGCTTAAACTTGAAGAAAGCAGAAAGTTCACCTATGTCGTTTGCTGGCAGCTGAAATTCCGTCTCTTAATGCAAGCAAGAACAACTCCCAGGATTGAGCACTAGGTGTCCGGAGGCTTTCTTGTTTACTAAAAGGAGATGACAAGACTGGCATGCATTAAATCCGCTGCCGTCTCCTGGGCATCGTTTACAGATTCTCTGTCAAGCCACAAGATCCTCTATTACGATGAACAGTGTAATTGGTTTATAATTAGAAGTTAATCACAAATCTATAAAAGAAACTTCCAAATATTGACAATGGTTAAGAAAAGGAAATTACCATATATAGCTAATTAATTGCTAGTTTGAAATTTGTGAGAGGAAATGAATTTTTAAAGGAGCTTATAATTCCAGTAGCAGAAATTGCTCTTTCCTACTTCCAGCTTCAGCAATTATTTGTATATCTCTGATGTCCTGAAGGAGATTATTAAATATAAAAATAATGTCTCCAGTCTAGTTCAGTTCTGTTTTGGAAAGTGTGTTAAAAAAGCACTTTCCTATGCAAAAGATCAGTTCCCTCTATGTATTGCAAGTCCTCTTCCCACACTACCTTCACCCTCCTGGGGCTACATGGTGCACCTCATAAAGGAAGAGTAGGCAAACATACAACATTCAGCATAAAAAAAAAAGTAAAAGTAAAAAGAAATCTTACACTCTTCCATTTCTTGAAAAAGAATATTATTTTGCTGACATTTTTTTCTTTTTGAGACTCATTATTCACATCTTACCCGTAGCAAAGGTATGCCAACCTGAGAAAGGAATTTTCACATCTCTTAAATTATCCTTATTTATTTTCTTATTCTTATTACCATACTGTCACGGACTGAAGACTCATTGTTTTAGACACTTTACAAACAAAAAGCAAAACGCTTGTTCTTACCTCAGACTTATAATATTCTGGGTATATATAGGCAGATGAGAGAGTATAAAGAAGTAGTGACAAAGTAAAAATGAGTGGCAATGATTGCAGCCCATCTGCAGTGCGAAGTGTTTCGTGTTGTTGTGGGTTGTTTTTTTTTTTTTTTTTTTTTTTTTTTTTGTTTTTTTTTTTTTTTTGTTTTGTTTTTTGTTTTTTTTTTTTGTTTTTTTTTTTTCTGAATCAGTGGGAATAGTTAAGGAAATATCAGGTGCATGTTGCTGAGCATTGTTGAAATATGGTAAGGAAGCAGCATTATGGATCTTTATGGGAAAGCTGTGGCCCCATGCGATGAAGAACATGGGAAAAAAGTAGGAAAAGTTCTATTTCAAAATGTAACAACTGTGAGGTAACTGTCACAGACTAGCCTGGATGAGATATGGTCTACCGATCTACATAGCTCATAACAATGTAGTGGTATTGGACTGTGAGAAGCACTGAGAGTGAAGACAGAATACTCATGCTTGCTATTATAGATAGACGAGAACCTATGAGATGTTCAAAGAGAGAGAAGACATTCCTGGGTAAAATGTTTCTCTCAGGGAAAAAAAAAAAAAAAAAAAAAAAGCTTCTAAGAGTACAAGCTGCCAACAGACTGCCGTGGTTTTGTACTTGTCTGCTTCCTTCCTTTGATTCATGAAGGGAACATGGAGAAGTGGGCAGCAGTTTAGAGTCCATTATTGGATCTGACAGGACAAAAGAATCATTTATATGAATGAAAAATAAGCAATGCAACCCCTCTTTTTCTTCTCTCTCTGTGTGTGTACACACATGCCCATGTATTTTTGTGTTTGGGGCAGGCAGGAGGGTGTGTGTTTTGGTTTGGATGGGGAAGTCTCTGTATCAAGAACTGTCAGGATACATGGAAATGCATGGTACAGACAATTTCAAGTGTGTCAATTAGGAAAACAGATGAGTAACTCCAGTGGAATTGTACACAATGTTATATTCACTGTTACATTCACTAATACCAGGTGAATTTTCATGGTTAACGTTATTACAGTGACTGACCACTTGTATTGAAATGCTAAGCAGTGGCATCGCCTGGCATACAACTATTTAGAAAGCTTTTTAGAAAGCTGGTCAAAATTAGGAAATGAAAAATACTCTTTTTATTTCAGTGAGCAATGTAGCGAAGAGCTGCTTAAGCAAGTTGTTTACAATGTGAAAGCAGCTCAGGAAGTAGCTTTGCACATTGCTGATTGTATTGCAATTCCAGATGTTGTACAAGGTCATACCTTTGGCTTGGCACACCTACCTAAAAAATCATTGAGAAACTAGTCAGTGGATAATCTCCTAAATGAGGGATGCCATGTCCTCTGTGGGGAAAGGCCTGCACCAGCTACCATCAAGCCTGCTCTCCAGCTGTTAAAGTCCTGCTGAAGGACCATATATACTCCAAGGAAGCAGATATGGTGGCTCTGTCTACTGCAGCATGGGAGGCAGAAACAAATCCTTAGTCCACTGCAGGTCCCGCATCAACATGAGCACACCCCCTTCTGAAAGGCCTCCTGGGCTTCATAAAAGCAGGCTGGGATTTGGCCTGATTGGAACAGACGTTGTTCATCTAAAGCAATTAGGTAAGCCAGAAATCTTAATCTTTCCATCTTTAGTGATTGATGTGACTTCCAAGAAAATGTTGGTAGCAACAGAAAACACAAAAATAGTCAGTACCAATATTTGCAGCTCATTAATGGCTTGCCCAAGGTTAATTCTAGCATTCCTAGACTTCTCATATGTAGCTTGGATTATTTATTTTATTGGTTGGAATAGTCAGAGTTGCTCAGTGACTCTCCATCATATTTGAAAAGTCACGGCAGTCAGATAAAGTCTGCAGTGACTGGAGAAAAGGGAATTTCACACCAATTTTTTTTTTTTTTTTAGGTAAAAAAGAGACCCTGGAAATGACCAAACAGTCAATCTCACCCCCGTACCTGGTGAGATCATGGAACAAATCCAAGCTATATTGAAGCATATGGCAGACAGGGAGGTGATTAGAGGCAGCCAGCGTGGCTTCATCGGGGCAAAAAGTGCCTGTCTAATCTAATGGCCTTCATAAATAGTGGACTGACTGCATTGGTGGACAAGGGAAGGACAGCCAATGTCATCTAGCTGGGCTTTTATAAGGTCTTTGACATGGATCTTCAAAACTTTCTTGCCTCTTAATTAGAGAGAGATGGGTTTGATGGATGGACTATTAAATGGATAAGGAATTGGCTGGATGGCCACATCCAAAAAGTCAATGGTTCAGTGTCCAACTGGAAACCAGTAATGAGTGGTGTCCCTCAGTGTTTCATACTAGGACCAGTACTGTTTAATATCTTCATTAATGAAATAGATAGTGAGATTGAGTGGACCCTGAAAAAGTTTGCAGATGACACCAAGCTGAGTGGTGCTGTTGATATGCTTAAAAGAAGAGACATCATGCAGAGGGACCTTGACAGGCTTGAGAACTGGTTCCATGCAAACCCCATGAAGCTCAAGATGAAGTGCAAGGTCCTGGTTTGGGGTAATCCCCAATACCAATGCAGACTGGAGGATTAATGGATTGAGAACAGCGCTGCAGAGAAGAACTTGGGGATATTAGTGGACAAAAAGTTGGGTATGAGTTGGCACTGTGCGCAGAAAGCCAATTGTACCCTGGGCTACATAAAAAGAAGTGTGGTGGGCAGTTTGAGGGATGGACTCTCCCTATAATCCCCTCTCATGAAACCTCATCTGGAGTATTGCATCCAGCTCTGGAGTCTCCAGTACAAGAGAGACATGAACCTGCTAGAACAGGTCCAGAGGAGGGCCACAATGATGATCAGAAGGCTGGAACATCTCTTCTATGAAGAAAGGCTGAGAGCTGCAGAGTTGCTTAGACTGGAGAAGAGAAGGCTTTGAGGACACCTTATTGCGGCCTTTAAATACTTAAAGGGGGCTTATAAGAAAAAAGGAGAAGGATCAGAGACTGTAGCAACAGACAACAGGACAAGGGGCAATGGTTTTAAACAGAAAGAGGGTACACTTAGATTGGATGTAAGGAAGATTTTTTTCATGATGAGGGTGGTGAGACACAGACACCAGCTGCCCAATGAAGTTGTGGATGTCCCCTCACTGGAAGTGTTCAAGGACAGGTTGGACAGAGCTTTCAGCAAACTGATCTAGTGGAACGTGTCCCTGCCCACAGCAGAGGGAGTGGAACTAGATTATCTTTAAGGTCCCTTCCAACCCAAACAATTCTATGATTCTATCATTAGTGTAATTGAATAAAACCAGTGGCTCACAGCTTGGCCAGTTTCCTAGCAGTGTCCTTTTAACCAATGGAAAGAAGCTTTTGGTGTCGTTATGCAAGGGTTCTTTGCTTGTTTTTCACAAAAGAAACAAACATTTTTGGGAAAAATATTCTGGTCACTGCTGCATTTTCCCAGCTTTGATAGTCCTGAGTACACATGTATAATGTAAAGTTATATACATAGTGTAGATCACTGCATAAATGTTCTTCATACTCAATGACAGAGCAAGGTCACTGCAGTAAGACTCTATTGGCTCATAATCTGTATTATCTGCCCTCTATCAGGTTTATATTAACGCCATGTTTTGCAGAGTAGTCTCTGAGCCTGAAGCAAATTGCATGTTGAGTGACTGCAGTGTATTAGGTGCTCAAGACTCAGGTCATAGATCTAAATTTTCTGTACAATGTATTCTTTTTCTCAGTGTTCCTCTCCACTTTTCCTTAGTTCAACCCTTTTCCTTCCCTTATGGGACTTTCTTAATGGACTCTTTTTGTCAGCATACATATATTTACTCTCTGTTGCTCTTTGCAATCAAACTTCACTAATACATCTCCTTGCTCATGCCAGGAAGCTGAATATGTAGGTTCTTATTTTAACAAATCTAACATATTAGCAAGGAAGTGCCCCTTTAGACAGATCAGGTAAAACATTTCTACTAGGCCAGTTTGATTAATTCCCTCCTGCCCATCTTTATCCAGTGAAGTTGCTACCTCCTGACTCCTGAGAAAAATCTGTTCAACCATTGTTCCTTACTGTGCACTTCTGTTTCCTTCAAATTTTGATCAAACAGTTTCCTGCCCCGCACTGCAGATGGAGGCAGACTGCCTCTTCAGTCACTGATGTGGCTATATAGTCAAGTTAATAAGTACCAACAATGACTTTTATTTCCACCTCCCTAGTGCCTATCCTCAAAGCTTTTCTGTAGGACATGGAACCAGACTGATTTTGAAACTGACATAGTTTAATGCACTTTTAAAACTGATTAAAATGTTCTCCACTCCTCTCCCACTACCATGCAAGCTGAATGTCGTGGTTTAACTCCAGCTGTCAACTAAGTACCACTCAGCCACTCACTTGCTACCCTCCCCCACTCCCAGTGGGATGGGGAGGAGAACTGGGAAAAGGTAAAACCCGTGGGTTAAGACAAGAACAGTTTAAAAAATGAAATAAAGTAAAATATACATGACTACTACTAATAGTAATGGGAAAAGAGAGAGAGAAACAAAACCCAAGGGGTGGAAAAAGAAAGCAATGCACAGTACAGTTGCTCACCACACACTGACTGATGCCCAGCCAGTCCCTGAGCAGTGATCGACCACTCCCAGCCACCTCCCCCCTGTATATACTGATCATGATGTCCTATGGTATGGAATATCCCTTTGGCTATCTCAGGTCAGCTGTTCTGGCTCTGCTGCCTCCCAGCTTCTTGTGCACCTGCTCACTGGCAGAGCAGGGGAAACTGAAAAGTCCTTGGTTTAGGGTAAGGACTGTTTAGTAACAGCTAAAACCTCAGTGTGTTATCAATGATAATCTCATACTAAATCCAGAACAAAGCATTTTACCAGGTAGTAAGAATAAAATTCACTGTATCCCAGTCAAAACCAGGACACTGAGCAATGGACACTCCAAAATCCAGATTTCTTTCTATGGCTAGCAGAAGAGATGAAGATAGGTGTTAGCTCTGGGCTGACCTCCAGTCTTGCCAGAAAGAATGGATCAGCCAAAAATGAAGGTTTTAATAAAGGATTTCATGAGCAAACGTGGGAAGCTTGAGGGAGTTTACTTTGTACTTGCCCTTCCCCAGAAGGTGTCCTGGATTTGCCCTTGCTTTGATTGATAATGTATTCCTCCAGCAGTACAACCCACCCTTCTGTTTCTCTTCATCATACAGCTGCACATTGCGCTGATGGCTTGGGGGGCTTTCCTCATATTACTGCTGAAAGGGCTTTTGTTAAGTGTGCTGAAGATCCTCTCCATTTGACAGATACATCCTCTTTTTGTTCTTTCCCCTAAAACTCACTGTGCTGCTTGTCAGCATTAACCTGCGTGAGCTTTCCTCCTTCTGTTGTGCCTGACTGCACTGCTACTTTGTTTATGCTAGTACTGATTAGCCAAATAGTCTGGAGCTTTTTTCCAGACTCTTGCTAATAGTATTTTCTCAGTCTGAAAGAAAGGTCTAGTTAGGTGTGCAAGGCAAAGAAATCATCACCAGCGTGTGCTTCCTCTGCTTGCAGATAGTCTGGGCTGCTGTCATCAGGTCTCATATACAGAGCATGGTCACACCTGGTAATGACTTAGATAGGAAATGGCATCATGCATGAAAATTCAGCAAGTGAAGGTAGTGTTAGAATCAAACAACGTGCCTGTTCGCCTGAACCTTTGCTGAACAGGTGCTTCAGCATTGTCTCAGGGTCCTGAGGGGAGTGTTTAAATTTAATTCAGGAATAAAACCAAGCTCCCAACTGCTTGAGATGATTAAAAATCCCAAGACTCTTTTGGGAAGAACAAGAGCATGACCCTGATATCTTGGCCAAATTCCATTTGTGAAATTACATTCTGCCAATGTGAAATATACCTGTCATTTGAATTGCAAAGCTATTCTGAATTTCCACGGAGAACTCCTGTTGAGTTTTGCATGCTTTAAGTGGTTGCCATGTCCACCATTTGGATATAGCATTTCTGGAGTGGGACCTGTAAGTAAGTCTATCTCCAAAGCACAGTGGAAGATAAGAAATAAATTAAAGACAAAATAACATCATTATTTCCTATGGTAGCACTATTATTTTCTCAAACTCTATCAAGCCATCAATTACTTTTTATTATTCTTTTCAGTGATGTTGGTTTGAGATTCCTCACAGGAAAGGAGATAATTGAAAGACAGATTTGAAAAGCAAGAATTTGGGATAAAACTACAACAGAAAATGGTATGCATGTTAGGCATGGCATGCTGGGATTTAATGCTTGGTCTCAGGATGATGGCTATTGCATAAGAAATTCCACTTTTAAAGTTTATTTTTTTTTTTTTTTTTTTTTTTTTTTTTTTTTTTTTTTTAAATGGGTTAAAATAATGACACAGACATATGCAACCATACTGAAATCACCTTACCTATCAATTATAGTGAGTCTTTATGTGTCAGCTTTACCACTGCAGGGTGTGACTTGGAACAAAGGTTTCAATAGAATCCATACTGTCCCATTCCAGAAGCCCAAACCTGTTAGATGTGACATCTCCAGCCTCATCCGAGATCTATGGAACAAGAAAATTCTGAACACAGTTAAACCAGAAATGACATCTAATATATTATGAATTGACCAAGAAAAACATACTTTTCTAACATAGCGGTGGTGTGATCTACACAGCCCAAGGGAAAGAAGCAGCATTCCTTTTGTCTCATCTAGTAATCAGCTGACCCCTTGCCAGAGAATCGGAACTTAGGACATTTCTGTTTCACTGCTAAAGATTATGGTGGCACCAATGATTTTGTCTCCATTCTTTCTGGACTTAAAGCCTAACTGAACATAAGGTACTGTTTGAGGGCTTTAACTAGGGAGTATTTCCATTTACCAGACCCTTCATATACTACTGAACCTGTGTAGGTGGGCAAATATTATTAAAACCATAGCCAAAGGAACCTTGGTTATAAGCAGTTTGTTAGAAGCACACATAGGAACTCTTAAGCCTCAAATAAATAAATACTGCATATACTTTCTCCTTCCAGCAGTGTTTTGGTCACTACCGTCTGTCACTAGCAGACCTTCTGCCTTTGGGCTTAATTTTGGCAGCTGCTTTCATTGCCCTCATCTTCGCATTCAAGCCCAAAGTGTGGTTTTTTTTTTTTTTTGTTTGTTTTTTAAAATTATTATTTCCTTCTTCCTGCTTTTCTGCTAAGGGTTGAAAAGCCTCCCTGTGATGGAGTGCCACAGGGGCAATGTACTTAATCTGTTGCCCCCTCCTTCCTTAGAAATTGTGTACATGAGCAGATCCCCAGGGCTTCAGAAAACAACCCCAACTGACCTTGTTCTACTTCTGTCTGTGTGTAGATTCAAGGCCCAAGACAGTATTAGGTTTAGGTATTAACAGTTACCATGCCTGAGAGACAGCAGGACTAGTATGGGCATGGGAAGTGGTAAAGACATGCCAGGTATGTCACAACTCATCTAACTTGCTTCTGCGTATGCCGAATACTCTGACTGCCACTGGAGCCACAGCTGCCACATGGGGGACACAGCCTTTTGGAGAAGGTGCTATGCTTGACTCCGCATGCATCTGCTTAGAAAAGAGCTTGCAGCATCCTGAGGGTTTTTTCTGAGAGACAGCAGATGTTGTCCACTGTCCTAGATCTTACAACTGCTCTTTCAAAAGGCCTTTGTGGGCTCTTGAAATGCTTGCTGAAATTGGGAGAAAAAGAGAAGGAGTGTCCTTCATTTGATATGAGTGTGGGTTTTGATTGGGCCAACAGGAAATATTTGCCTGGCATAGAATATTTTTTAATTCTGAGGTCCCACTTCTGTGTAGGATTTCCAGAAGTTATTCTAGACCATGTCAGGCAGAAGGTGTATTTTTCTGAGGTTTACAAAGTATTAATTTTAAATGGAAGCATAATTTTTCTTTGCAAACCTGTCTTTCCTGTTTACTGTATGTCTTCCTTTCTCAGTCTCTCCTCATTCTTTTTTAAACGCTAGGCCACCAGTTAAATTATTACATGTAGTATCAGGTACATGTAGGACTAGATAGAATAAAACCAGTTGCGTTCATAATTTAATCTGAATTATGTGATTAGAATCCTACCCCAAAGGTGTAATACAATTTTACCTTCTGACCACATATTTGGGAAGGGGGCTAGAAGTTGTAAGCATTTAGAAATCATGTATTCTTCCCTGCCACTTCAGCTCTGCATTTCTTTCTAGTGCAATATCCATACTTAGTGCACTATGGTCTGTGAATGTATCCCTTCTGAAATGCACAGCTACTTAGAGCCTGGGGAATTCTTGGCGTTCTTTAAATTGGCTTGAAATTAAACTATTCTCTCAGTTACAATTACATTGTAAAGAGATAGTATCAGTAGTTTCGCTGGGTTGATTTCCTATGTCAGAAGAGACACTTCTTTCCCCCAATGCACAGATTAGAAACTGAAAGCAAGCAATATGAAATGCAATGCAGTGCAGCATTCAGGGAACTCAGGAGCAGGAGCAGCCTTCTCATATGACTCAAAACCTTATGGAAAATAATGGCAAGTAACAAATGCCATGCTGTCATGAGAGATCTGCATTTATAGGGAACAAAGAGCTTTGATAAAAGTTTTAGTCTTTAACAGTTACCATACATTTTTAGTGCAAATATGGTTCAAAAATCAGTTGTGTACCTATCAAACTTTGTTGAAAACAAGGTTTTGTTTTTTACAACCAGAGGATCCTCTTCGTTGAGGTTGGCTTCTGAGATATGGGATCCATCTGATCAAGCAGAACAAAAAGCACCTTTACCAGATGGCTGGTGTAGTCAGGTGAGGAAATCTTTGAATTAGGAATGATGGGGGCAGGTTGACCAGCAGTGACATGAGAAGTGGTGGGCAAGGTTGGATTGTGGTGCTATGTAAACAAAAGGTATGTAATGAGTCAGAAGGGAGCCCCACCAAACATAGCCACATAAATACAAAGGTGCCTACCAGACAGAACTATGGGGAAAGTTACCATGACCTTTCTTGGAAAGAAGCATGCCTTGCTGCCTCTCTGAAGTGAAAAAAGAGAAGGAATTAGAGGTCTAAATGCAGTTACAGAGTTAGGATCTCATTGGAATCATGAAAACATGGTGGGATAGCTCATATGACTGGAGTGCTGTGGTGGATGGGTACAGTCTATTAAGGAAGGGCAGGCTGGGACAGCAAGAGGGGCTCACCCTTTACATGACACAGCAGTGGGGTGCATGCTTGCCGATGAATAATGCGTTGGCAAGAGCTGATGGGTCAGGATTAGTTGGCAGGCCAACATGAGCTACATTGTGGTGGGTGTCTGCTACAGACTGCTTGAGTAGGAAGAAGAATTAAATGAAGCCTTCTTCACACAACTGGAAGAATCCTTTCATTCACAGCCCCTGTGCCTCATGAGAAACGTGAAGCCACCCAATATATGTTGGAAAGAGATTACAGCAGTGCATGGGAAATCCAAGAGGTTTTGGGAGTGCATTGATGGCACCTTCTTGACACAGACAATCAAAGAGCCACTGGGGGGAAATAATCTGTTGGACATCATAAAAACAAGAAAGAATGTAAAAGTCTGGGACAGGCTGTGGTGTCCATGAGATGGTGTTAAAGATCCTGAAAGAAGGGAGCAGAGCAAGAAGCAGGACCACACCATGGACTTTTGGAAAGCACACTTCAGCTTCAGAAATCTGCTTGGAAAAATACCATGGGACGCAGCCCTTGGGAGAAAAGAGGTGTCCAGAAGAGCTAGTTGATTTTCAAGGTTTGCCTGCTCCATGCACAAGAAAGGTCCATTCTGACAAGTAGGAGGCCTTCATGATTAAACAAGGACCTTCTAACTGAAATCAGACATAAAGGAGCAGTGCAAGAGGTGGAAGCAGAGAAAAAGAGACCTGGGAGGAATAAAGACACACTGTAGGAGCATGCAGGTATGGGGTTAAGAAAGCTAAAGCCCTTCTGGAGTTAAAGCTGGTGAAACATGTGAAGGGGAACAAAGAAGGTTTCTACAGACACATAAACAGCAGAAGGAAGTCAAGCGACAATATAGTACTGTTGCTGAATGAGGCAGGGGATCTGATCACAAAGGACATGGAAAAGGCCAAGGTACTCTCTGCTGCCTTCACCTTGTTCTTTACTGGTAAGACCTGCTTTCAGGAATCCCAGGGCAAGGACCATCTGGCTAAGGAGCATTCAAATTGCAGATACATAAGCTTATGGTACCTCATGGAATACACCCATAAGTGCTGAGAAAGCTGACCCATGTCCATTGTAAGAACAATCTTGATAAGCTTTCAATGTCTGTGGAAACTGAGGGAGATTCCGGACTATTGGAAGAAAGCAATTACCACTCCTGTCTTCATAAAGGGCAAGAAGTAGGACACCAGGAGAAACAGGCCAATCAGCCTCACCTTTATCCCATGGAAAGAAATGGACTGAATCCTCTTCAAAGATGTTTCCAAACACATGAAAGACAAGGTCATTTGTAGGAGTCAACAGGGATTTATGATGGAAAATCATGCCTGACCAACCTCATAGACTTCTATGATGAGGTGATTGTTGTGGGGGATGAGGGGAGATAAGTGGATGCTGTTCACCTTATCTTTAGCCAGGCTTTCACCTCCATCTCCTATTACAATCTCACTGACAAACTGATAAGATGTGTGGATGGACAGTGAAGTGGATTGAAAACTGGCTGAATGGCCAGGCTTAAATGGTTGTGGCCAGGACACAAACGTCAGCTAGAGGCCAGTTTCTAGTGATGTATCCCAGGAATCAAATCTAGGTCCAGTATTGTTTAACATATTCATTAATGGCTTGGCTGATGGGACAGAAAGCTCCCTCAGCAAGTGTGAGAAGTTGTTGATATACCAGAAGGGTATGTTGCTACTTAGAGGGGCTGAAAAAGCTGCAGAAATGGTCTAGCAGCAACCTCATGAAGTTCAACAAAGGCAAGTGCAAAGCCCTGTATTTGGACAAGATTAGTACAATGCACCAGGAGAGGCAGGGGGCTGATCAGCTGGAAAACATTGTGGCAGAAAAGGACCTGGTCCTGGTGGATACCAAATTTGCCATGAACTAGCAATGTGCCTTTGTGACAAAAAAAAGGCCAAGGGCATTGAAAGCTGAATGACACAGAGCACTGCCAGCAGGTTGAGGGAGATGATACTTCCCCTGTACTCATCTGGAGTGCTGGATCTTGTACTGGGTTCCCCAGTACCAGAGAGACATCAACAGACTGGAGCAAGTCCAGCTAAGAACCGCAAAGATGGTCAAGGGATGGGAGTAGTACAAGAGGCAATAAGCACAGGGTAAAATACAAGAAATTTCATTTCAACATAGGGAAAAGGTGGGTTTGTTTTGGTTCTGGCTTGTTTTTTTTTTACTGTGAGGGTTGTTGAGTACTGGGAGAGGTTGCCCAGAAAATGTGGAGTCTTGGTCCTTGAACATATTCAAAGCTCAACAGGACACAACCCTCAGCAGCCCACTCTAGCTGACTCTGCCTGAGTAGAAAGGTTGGGCTGGATGATATGTTGAGGTACCTCTCAACTTTGAAAATCTTACTAATGTGTAACACTTTAAAACTGAGGGATAATTCTTGGCCCAATGATTTGGACAGCCACTAAAGATGTGTTTAGATAATACTGTCAGATAAAACAAGCAAGAATACCCTGTGTAAAAGGATAATTTAAAATAAACTACAGGACTTTGCAGCAAAATGTTTATCATGTGAAACAGAAAAAAATTAGGCTGGAAGTAATATGTTAGGCAGGACTGGTGCCTGTCTGAAATCTGGTACTTACGTTCTAAGTAAATTGCAGCAAATACAGCTGACCTCATAAAGCCTGGGAAATCAAATTACTTGCAATAATTAATCTGTGAAATAAACATGAGTGTCAGAATTTCCATATCTCATCTGCTCACCCTCTTCACTTTTACCTGCTTCCTTCCCTTTGGGATTTTCAATCAACTGGAGTTTTTAAATGCCAAGAATTTGTAAATGATAATATGGAACTCTATCAAAAATAATGTCAGGTGGCAGGACTAATGTGACACTCAGAGTGCATTAAAATGGAATAAAAGTAACATCAAATGAAAGTGCATGCAGGGAAGGGACTGGATATATAACAATGTAACATAGAAAGGGAGCTTTGATTTAATGAGGTTCAATTTCATAAAAAGTGCAGGTCATCAAATGGGAATGTCACTGAAGTAATCAGATTGTCCTGCAACTTCCACCTTGTTGTTAAAGGAGACAGCTAATTGAGTGTGGGTACCATCCTGAATAACAACAAAAAAGCACAGCCTAATGTGGTCAAGATCAAAACCGGGCCCAGAACTGATCCATAAGTCTGTTCCTCTCCTTGCTGCTGAACATACACAACAAATGTTTGTGTGGTCATACTGAACAGAGGTTAATTTGCTCTTTGGTTGCTCCTAAAAGTTGTGCAGCAAAACTTATTATTAATATTGCTTTGAATCATAGATAATTCTTCTAACATAGATGAGGTTTTTGGCTGGACTAGGAATGAGGCAGTTAATATACACAATCCCTATAACGTCATATAGAAAATAGTAATTTGTGCTTTTCCTTTTGTTTAAAAGCATTAGAAAGATGTTATTCTCCAAAGTTTGATTTAATTGCTTCAGCTGCATTAGCAGTAGTAAACATATGAAAAAAATTAAATTCCTTTCGTGTTCCTACATGACAGATAAGACATTGAGACAAAGTAAATGAGTAAAGGGGCAAGCATCCTTTGTAAAAAGCTCATTTCTGACAATGGCATCTGAGAAATTGACTGCAAGGGAATTTGTAGGTGGTGTAGGTTTCTTAATGGGAAGTAAAAGGTAGAAAATGTTAGCAGGTCTGTATTTAGCCTACTCCTGTGTAGCAGGGGTGTTTCAGAAAAACTGAGAAGCTACTGCTGTGCTGATTGAGTGTCCAGCATTGGGGGTGTTATGGATTGAAAGTTCTCCCTCACATACAGTTGCTTGAAGCAATTTTGACTGCCAGTGTTCTCTGGAGCCAAGGTATTTCTGGAAAGTGCTGTTAGCGTAGCCTCTCCTCAATTCTCTGCCCTGCTTGTGTTTTCCAAAATTATGTGAGGGCTTTTAGAAGCTACTTGCAGTTTCTTCCACAAACTTTTCTATCAAGAACATGCTTATTAAATGCTTGCTTTCTGGAACGTTTGTCTAAATCAAATGTACAAGAGGCTTCCTGTTTGTCAGTAAATAATTTTTCTGTGTAAATTCATTTCAGAAGAAGGCAAGTCCCAGGGGAAAGGGCTTCCTACAGCTCCAAAGCATTTAGCAACAAATACATGAAAGTCTCCCTAAAGTGTGTTTAAAAACAGCAATGTTTTCCTTGGACAAAAATGTGAAAGTCCTTCTTGAGTTCTACAGGAGTTGTGTAGATAGTCTTACTTGTGTTTATGGAATATCCCTTGCAGTTTGTTGGTTTGGATTAGACAGTTTTTCAAAATAAAGTTATCAGTTTCAGATGAAGACTCTATTTTAAAATTCACACAATTGGTCTCATTAACATTCCAGTACTCCTTGGAGTGAGTCAGGACAAAATAACTATGAGAAAAGTCTGTTTTGCCATTTCTTCTCAGACAAATCTAAGTACAGACCAAAAAAAATAACAACAAAACCCAATCAAACCAAAACCCAAACCAAAACCCAAAACCTACAACAACAAGAACAACAACAACAAAATAAAAACCAGACCCTCAAAACCATAGGAAAAATAGTTAACCAAGAATTTGTAAAAAAAGTGTGAATTTTACTTAGAAAAAATCATATAATTCAGTCACTGCTAGTTCAAAAGACTTCACAGTTTATGTCATATAGTTTATGTTTATATGTTCATTACATGGCCCAGATGAAATTATTTGTGTGAATTAATTGAATTTAACTAAGATGTTCCTGACTCAGCTGGGAACACAGCGCAGTTACCTTGTCAGTTTGCAACGTGCCACAACACTGTACCAGCACCCCATGCTGTGGAAACACTCTTCAGACTGAATGAAGGAAGGGTAATCTCAGCTACATATCTACAGTTATCTAAAAAGTGAAACCTGGTGAATCAAGAGATTCTCTCTGAACCTCACTTTAAATGAACTGTGTAACAAAGTGCTAAACCCACCGCGTGTTCCTATGCTCGTTCTGTATCCTTTCAGGTCTGCATTCGGCTCTTCAGGCAGGTTCTCACCATTGCTGAATGAAGGCCTCCCTGCAGAGCGTTCTGGTCTACAAATGGTGGTGGAAGCCTACAAGCATGAGCACTCAGAAGAGGTACAGGCAGCATACAAACACTTCATGGAGCTAGGGTACAAATCCTGCCTGCTAACACTGGCTGAAGTACATGCCATCTCACCTTCACTCTTGTGACACCCAGATGCTGACACATGCTACCATTATGTCTTCACTTTGGTGGATGCATGTAGCTTTGGACATGCAAAGGACTGCTAGGGACACAGTAGGAGCAGGTTTGTCAAAAGTAAGAGCTAGTCATTTTCCTGCCTTACCAGACTCAACATCTCTGTATTTTTCTTTTTTAGGTAGTTGTGTTTGTTCTTTTTCAAAAATACAAGTAATGTACGATGTGTAACAGTTTTATACAGGGAAAAATAGCCAAAACCACATGCAGTTGGAAATTTAGACTGATTAGAAGGTGCAAGTACAATTTATGATCAGTTAAATTAAGGATAGAAGCAGACTGTCCTTTTCTAGAAAATTCTAGAAGTTTCTTTTCTATTGGTTGGTATGATTGCTATGGATACAGTCTGAAATGACAGAATAGTTACTGAAATGGTATATAGGCCTTGAATAAAACATACACTCTGCACAGGAAAAGGATTTTTTTCTCAAAGTGAATAATAGTCCTTTCCTGTATGTGCTAATGCATGTTCCTGATTAAATCTTACTGCAGTCTCTGTACACATGCCATTTGTACCATAAATATGGAATACAAACCATGGAAATATTCTGAGTCCATGTCACAGGCAAAGAAAGTGAAGCACCGAAAAGGAAAATTTTTTCTTTCATTGTCCATGAGGGAGCCAGTGGAATACCTGTGAAGACAAACCTGCTTTTGAATCCCTGTCCAACTCTATAACTACAAAGCTGTGCTTTCCAATTAGAAATAATTGTAATTTGTAGGGGATGCAGAGGCTCACAACATTTTCATCAGCCTCATGCTAGGCCTGTACATAGATCAGAGCCGCACCTGGGGTGCACAGGTCAGGGTGATTTCCTTGGATTTAGAAGCTTTTTTTGTCTTCTACTCTGCTCAGAAGGGTTTGTGCATGCTGCATGTAAAGCTCTTCACAAATTATATTAGGTTTTCATGGGCAACCTTTTAGTGGTACTTGCCAAATGACTCAGCTTGTAGTTTAGGTAAGATAGGGTAAATAGCAAGATGTAGGGAGCAAAGTTTAGGAAGATTTTTTCATTTGTGTCACGACGTTTCTGCTGAATGGGGAGAAAATTGTATTTCACTTGGCAATGTGACCTTTCAGTGAAAATGTGACCAAAAAGACAATGTGGTGAGTTTGAAATGGTCTTCGAAAGACAGCACAGGTTCACTTATGATGGAGAGAGTGTTGAAAAAATTATTGAGAAAACTGAAATAAACAGCTGCATTAAGAAACCAGTAAAAACAGTATAAGGGAAGAACTTGTGTACTACAGCTGTTTGTAGTGGGATAGCACATTTGTTCGAGGAAAAGCAAACAGGGCTTGGTAAGACAGCACAAGTGCCTAAGGGATGGGAGGCAGCAGATACTGGTATAGTGGGTTCAGTGTTGAGAAGACTTACTGCAAAGGTAGGAGGGCTGTAAAAATAAATCTAAAATGTAGGAGTGTAAACCAGTAATGAAGCATGTTTCAGAACCTCTTTTACATAAATTGAGGGAAAATAGGAAAGAGTGTGAAAAAAAGGAAATTTAAAACTAGTGTGAGAGGAGCTAGGGAAAAACAAAGGGAAGAAAAACATAGTATCAGTAGGAAGATTCTTTGCTCTGAAAGACAACCCACCCTCTTGCAGTGACACCAAGACAAATTCTGCTCTCAGTGTAAATGATGTAAAGCCTGAGTAATTCCATCTGTCGCTTAGACTAATGCAAATCTAAAATAACTTGCAGAAAACACTGGAATTAATTGAGATTTCCTTTGATCTATCTAAAAAGCAAGATTTTAACCTATCTTATATCTGGCTGGTTATTCTCTTTTATCTTCCATTTTAGAGCAGTAGCTCATTTACTCCATTCATTTTGGTGTCTTTGTTTTGTTTGCGTTACACACGCGCGCGCACACACACACACACACACACATCCTTTTTCTGTTTTTCAGTGGCAGCTTACTGGAGCTCAAGCAAAAGAAACTAGACTCTTCCCTCATCTAGACTCTGTCTTTAAAGTGTCATGTAAAATGTTCCTGCAGCACTTTCTTAAGACCCTGATAGCTGCTGTTTATGTTGATATAATCCACTCTATAATAGGAGCTTAATATAAGTGTGCCCTTATTTTATGCTTCAAATCACACAGGTTTCAATTCACACTCCCCCCAAAAGCAAAAAGGAGATTAGCATCTAAATTGAAATTGAAGCCAAAGAAATCTGTGGAAAGTCTAAAAAAATCTGAGTATCAGTTTTTAGGTTTCTTTCTACTCTGTATCTTGGTCATTTCTCAGAAAATAAGCTTTCAGTAATAATCACTAAACTGTGTCTGGTCTTGCACAGGTGTGTTGAGAGATGAAAAAGGGAGAAATTTAACCCCATTTAGTTATTGCCATTAACTTCAAGGAGCATGTGGCTCTATCAAGAAAACCTCAGCTCAGCCTAGCTGGGCATGCAGGTAAATCATGTTCCCTGGGCAGTCACTGTTTCCATGGTCAGTTGCAGCCCCCCACCTTCATGCTCCTCCGAGCTTCAGAAACAATTTGGATATTCAGATGTTTTATTTTCGCATCCTATTGCCCTGGGAGTCTGTCTGACACAGAGATGGCAAGCAGTTTGAATAAAGGAAAACTCTTAAAATATTCTTGTACACCCTTAGTTTACCACCAGTTCTCACGTACGTTCTTAAAACAGCCTTCACTGTAAAGCCAAAGGAAAAAACCACAAAATGCTCCTCCCCCCATCAAAAATGCACAGTATGGTTTCCAGCTTGCTTTGCACATGCACACTGGTGATAAGAAGTAAGGAGGTCTAAGTGCCACATGGTCTTTCATTTCCCATTACCTTCATTGTGCAGGGAAGACTGGTCCCTCTTACCACCTGCAAGTTGAGGAGTCAGTTAGAATCCATGCGAGAAATCCTAACAAAACAGGATGACCAAAAAATAACTGAAAATAGGTAATGGAAGGAATGGAAAATGGGATGTGGAAGTGTAATAGCATCATCATATTCTTCACAATTCTGAACACAGCCATCCTATAGTAGAAATCTGAGCATTGCATAGTAATTAATTCTGACAATAACGGAACTATTTCAAATGTACTCAAATATCTTTCTAAGTAATAATACATGGCACTTGAAAGCAAACTTGGCTAGATGAGGAGGAAGAGAAGACACATACTGTGCTGTGGTGTCCCCTCACATATTTCTAAATAAGAGGCAACTTGAGCACTTCAAATAGCTATTTCATTTCATTCATGACAAATAACTCTGGTGTTACTGGAGGGGCAAGAGGTGTTCATGTGACATTGACCTTTTTCTGAAGGAAACAAGTGTGTTGATGTATTTTTGTTCTACATAGGCAAAAAACAACAACCCCCCCTAAATTCCTGAAACATGTTGGTTCAGCCACATACTTCACTTTGTCCAACCATCAGCCAAACAGAAGTAAATCAAGTTAAATCATTGGGGTTTGGCCCAGGAATATATAAATCTGATGTTATCAGATTTACTGTTATCAGTTTAAAACAGCAGGCTAACTAAGACAATTTGGGGAACATGATCCCACCCTCTCTATTTAAATCATCAAAATAGTCTTTTACAGGCAGGTCACAATGAGTCTGAAGTTTGAATTCCCATGAGCTGCAACTAGTGCAGGAGCAAGCACAATTTTCATTGCAATTACAATGAACTAGATTTCCATAAATCTATGCATTTATAAAAATACCATGACTCTGTAGGAAATCACAGCAATGCACTAGCAGAAATTAAAAACAGGCATTTGTACCAACTTACTAAAACTCTGGGTCAGCAATAAAATAAATTAAAACATGCCTCAAAAATCCAAGGAGTTATGTGCTGTATTTTAGGTCAATAAAGATAATGACAATGTTTGAAGCTGTATTACAGCAAGTTTTATAGCCAAACCTTCAGAGAAAAGTTGTGAGACTGACTGAACTGCATGTTCGGACTTCTGCCTAAGAATTACTAGAACACCATCTAGAAACCCAGGATCATTCAGCTAGAAACACATCTTTTTTGAGTTGTGTTAGATACTTTCAGCGTTCCTGTCCAGATGACAATTCCTAATCCTGTCCTTACTCTTAATCCTCTCTACAATAGCCAGCATATGCATGTACACGTATACACTGAGATCTTCCAGGCTGAGAAGTGTAATGCAGCCATTCTTAAGCTATTCTTATGCTAAACAGGGGTTAGAGTATAAGATCTTTTGTAATTTTATCTACTTGAACTTGTTCAGTTGGCATTTTGCTTGAAGCACTTACAGTAGTTCATATTTAATGTGGTTTAAGTAAGAAAAAGACAATGGATTTCTCACCTGATCTGCAAACCTTTGGTTTTGAATATTGAATAAAAATCATGTCCTTTAGTCAAGACAATGTCACTGTGTCAAGTATATGAACCCTAAACATAATATCTTTTTTTTTCTTTCCTCTCCATGTGTCATACCACTCCAGCTTGTCCAAGTTCCCCTGAACCAGAAGCATTTTCCTGCATTCTAGATTCACAGATCTACCTGAACAGCCCATCTATCAAACTTTCAACTTAGACATAGTGTCAAGCTCATATTGTCATATTGCCATGGAGAAAGTCTACACTTTTCTTAAAGAAAGGTAACAGTAGTAACAGATGAACCACTATCAAATTTACCAAAATGTCTCTAAGGGTTTTTTAGCTACTCCTCAAAACCCAAATTTTCTCCATTTGCTTAAAAAAAATTTCTTCTGCCCTGTAACACTGGTGAGAAGTTATCTAAATTAACATTGTCAAAAAAATGGATATGTATGTTTCGACTCAGAGAATTTCAAAGAATTCAAAGAATTTCAAAAAAATATACACAGAAAACTCATTGAAATAAATACATCAAATAAAAAATAATAATAAAAAACCCCACAAATGTTATGTAGTCTGAAGAATTCAGTCAATTCAAAGGTTTAAGTGGTAAACTGCCTTCAGCAAACATGTCCACAAGACAACATCTAACATGGAAGAGCTATGAAAGAGAAAAGACATTTGTGACAGGAAGCTGAAGAAAGAAACAAGTTAGACAAAAAATATATGAGCATCTTATTCTGCCTCTCTTGGAATGTAAATGGAGATGTTTAATTTGAGTTAGTCACTGTGGATTTCCTGTCTAATCTATGACAATCTAATCAAAATAGCTGGTGGTGTCCAGGATGTGATTAATCTTATCTGAAAGTAGATGTCTAAAGTGTGCCGGATCAATCAAGCCCCAAAAATGTCTATGAAGGCACTTCTAAGTGAAGAGAACTTCACTAAAAGAAAAGGGAGTTTAGAAGAGTAGCTCAGACATGTATCTACACTGTAGATACACACAGACAGATGAGATTAATCCTGTCCTTGGGCTCTTTCACTTCCATTCAGCAGCAGTTTGTAGCTTGATTTTGGATCATTGGGTCAGATTCTGCCAGTGGAAAGTAGAAAAGAGACCAGAATTGAAAATCAAATGATTCCTTCTTAAACGTAAGAAACAAAGAGAAATTTTCACAGCATTACTTTTTCACTGACTCAGCAGTTTTGAAATTGCAGCGTTCATTTCATAACTAATGCCATACCAATATAGTATACTGACAAATCTGCCATGGCAATATTCCTAGAACACTGAGATGTAGTCACTTTCAGTTACTTCATTGTGCAATGTTAGTGAGTTAAAATAACTCAGGCAGCTCTTCAGATTTTCCAGTTCTAGAGTCATGTATCCATGGAGCCTGGACTTCCATTAAAATAGAAAAACCATCCAGTGGAGTAAGGAGAAGTAGGGAAAAAATTGAAATATTATGAGGAAAACTATTAATTTGAATGAACACTTGCCTTTGGGCAGTCCATGTTCCTAAAATCTTGGGTTTACAGCTCAAAAGTCAGTTTAAAAGACCAAAGAATTAAAAGAAGGTGTTTAGAATACTGAGTGAATTTTACACAAATAATCTTAATGAAGCAGAATAGAAATAAAGGTAGTGAGCTAAGGAGAACTGATGGGTGAACATTTTAATGAAGGAATGTAAAGAAAATCATACACTCAGAAAGGTTTCAAAGACTCTTGAAGGGCACAGATCTGCTTAGGAAGTGATAGTGTACCTTCATAGTGGATTATAGTAGTCACAGCCTACCTCACAGCAGAGATTCTTTAAAGCTAGCCCAAATAGCAGAGGTAATGTGGCCTTAGCTATACAAGGGTCTGCAATGCCAGAAAATAGTGCCATTGTTTAGAACCATCATAGGATCATGTTGACAGCTCATGATTCTGTATGCTATGAGGTAACTCCCAGTGGTGACAAACCCTTAGAAACCAGCTGTGGGACTGTTTTTCTTCACTTATCTTTATGTCAGGAATCAGAGGGTGTTGCAAATTGCTACCCTTTTCTAGGTCCAGATAACCTCAAAATGTAAATGTCAGCTCCACCCTAACAGTTCCTTCCATGGTAGTCACATCAGCTTCTACCATATAGTGCTTTTACGTTTTACATTTTGGTACTGTCTCTCTGTAAATCTCCAGGGGAAAAACATTGGTAAAACTGAGCAGATTATCTCACTGACATTTGTGGCATGGAAACTCTGAGTCTTTTGCAAATGTGCAAGGATGTTGTAACTCCCTGCCAGCTTCTGAGTTCTGGAAGTGGCATAGAGCTCTGGGGGCCTCTGGGGGAACGAAAGGACCTGAGTGACTTGTGGAAAATTAGGCACCATGAGGAGAAAAGAAAAAGGTTAGGATGTTTATTTTAGAGTTGAGTTTCACTCAGATGATACGAACCTACAGGGCTTATCAGCTTGTCTGGACATAAGATTTGTGGAACTTTCTATTGGGCCATTAAGTGAATTATACAAACTGCTCATAAAAATATATCCTCCCAGTTATGGATGTTTTGCTGCTATGTGTTCACTAAGCTCTTTATGTTGTTGCCTAAAAAGAAATATAAAGAAGAATATATACAGATGGACACATATTTATTCATATGCGTATGTATATATGTGCGTGCATTTATCCCTCCATATCTATGGAAGCAAACTATAACTTATTTTTATGTATTTCTTGCATAATTTTTTTTCCCCAATAGTTAACAGAAAGGAAATATAATTTCTTCATAAGAAGACCCTTGTATTTGCATAGTGACATTTGTAACTATCCTGCTGGGATAGTTACTAACAATAAGGATTTCATTTAGTTCACAATCAGTTTAGAAGTGGGGAAGAAAGTGAATAAGATGATTTAGAGACATATTATTGTCATGACACATCAAAAAGTTCCTTGAAATCAGGTGAATTTCTTTTTAAGAATCATATTGTGCCAGGAGCTAAGTTGCCAAATTAAAAATGAATATCTGTAAGGTACGCTTTCAGTCTTAAGAACATGTGGCATATTTGTTAAAACACCTATAAATCTACTATTTGACTTTAATTTTATACAGCCTATTTTTAACAAGTTGAAATACATATGTTTGTTGTAGGTGTAACTTAACAGAAGTAATTTCTTGCTAAGAATTGTGATTGTTGAAGTTTTAAATACTCAACTCAGCTAACCAAGAACGGACACATTTCCAATTTCAGCAAGAATAAACATAGCTACTCATTAATGGAAAAGCCCTGGAATTATAAAAACCTCTTTGGGTCTATCGTGCCAACATGCTTGAGATCAATGTACAGCAATTTTTACTGCTGACCTTGGAGGAACTAGGCAGTTTTCCTTTCAGATTCTTACTGGACATGAGAAACGCACAGAGCTGAAGTGTTGACTAATACCCTTGAGACAAGCTCACAATATCCTCTTGGGTCTTTAGAGATAGCTCAATGGCATAGCACCTATGGGACCCATAGATCAGCACCCAACCCAGTCAGCAAAATAGAGGATAATTACTCACCATAGATTCATGGACCAAGACTGTTTTTATGATGCCTTGTTTCTCTTTAAATCTGTTTAAATAAAGGCAACATGATCTGTATAAGGGAATATCCCCTTGGTGGTTCTCAGGCGAAACCGTGGGAAGAAGGCGTGGGCCCTGGCATGCTAGGGAATATTTTCGGATAGGTAAGTACCACTGCTGCCCACCAAAACTAACCAAATTACTTTACCATCACTTGCTTTTTATTCCTGAATTTTTGTTGTCCCCTCACTATGGTCTGAGGCTTGTGTTCATGGCTAGCATGCAGATCTGCATACCCCCAGCAAGCTTCTACTTCTAGTTGCAGATAAACACAATGCCAACATAATTTCATTAAAAATAAATCAACAAGATATTACCATAGTCACCTGCAGCATCCCTGACCTGTAGGAGCATGGGCAGAGACTAGGGTCAATATCAGGAATAGCACAAAGATGCAAGATTTCACTACAAAATAAAGACTTGAGATGAGTGTTCCTGATTCTCCCTGGTCTCTGGAAGGAGCAGGAAGGAGGGCAGCAGCAGTGGAAGCAAGGACGAAGAAGGGAAGCTGACATGACCAAAGCACCTGGGAATGAGCAATTTGTCGCAAAGGAGACTGTGTACTATCCATGAAAGGAGATCAGGCACTGACAAACACTTACCAAGCAAAGCTACCAATAAACACTCACTGTCAGAAAGATTTATAAGCACTTTTTTCATGATGATGAAAAGTTTCAGTGAACTTGGATGATGAGTTTAAGATCTCATGAAAATTGTTCAGCAAAGACAAGAACAAATTCAAGAGTAGTCTCTTGACTCTTGAAATCAGCGGAAGATCTACCATTGACTTTGTGACACCAGAACTTCCCTGCAGTTGTTGCAATCTGAATCTGGGACTGCTGTACTACTCCTGTGTGTTTTATCCAGAAGCAAAAGGATTTGAGGCTGAGAGAAGTAGATCTCTGCTTGTGCTAATTTACAGCCCAAAATAGATTTGTTTGATTGCTGACATTTACAATTGCTTTTCTTGCTATTTTCTGTATGTATAGGATTCCATTTCTACCCTTTCCTGCTCCTGGCTCTGCTGTAATGCCCTTTTGCCTGCAGGGAGGAAAAGGAACAGATGGCATGCAGCTAGGCAAATAGACAACATACCAAAAGCAGTAAAGTTCCACATTTAACTTCTCAGGCTATCTCCTCATGCCATTCCCCTTGTGTCTCTCATGCAAAGTTAATGATTATAAAGTTATTTCCATCTATCTATCTACAGTATTAACTGATATTAAAGCAACCAAAGCAATTTTGATTGACGTTTGCTGAGGCTCATAAACTAGTTAATTCTGATCAATCATAATTGCCTCTACTGCTACAAGCATTATGTACCTCAGCCAGAAAATGAGCCATTCACCAGCTCCCAAATGTGAACTACTAAATGCTCAGGCCTCAGAAGCCTGAAAAGCTAGTTACAAAGCGGTATAGGCAGGACTCAAAAGAGAAAAATGAAAGGGAAGGGAATTAATAGTAACAAATACAGTGTTCAAATAAAAAGAATCAAGCTGCTTGCATTGTGAAAGAAACATCCTCTGATATCTCACTGCAGCTACACTGACGCTTGATAACGTTCTCTCCACAAAAAGGAAATAAAGGAAAGATGTTGGTTTTCTGGAGTAAGTGGTTATCCACTCTGTTAGTGTTAGAGAATAGGTTGAAGAAATTATAAAACTAGCATAAATAATTTTAAGCGTGCAACAACATTGTACAGCATCGATTTAAATGACCTGGTAATTTGACATGAACCCAAGGAATCATTTTCTGAACTGAATTTATGTTGTGTGTTTTCAAAAGGCAGCTAAAACAGGATATAGTGAGATATTTGGAAGTAATTTCCCTTCCATTGGAAAAGACCATTAAATTGTTCTGCTTTAAAAGGGCAGAATTACCAGTTCCAGTATGATATTTGCTAATCCTGAAGTGGTTTAGGCTTAATCTTAGTTTTCCAGCTGGTTCTGAAGGTTACACCACCTTGCAAAGGTGTGTAAAAAAGATATCTGGCTGTATTACTAAAACTAGCTATTTGAGCAGAACATGTCTGATTTTACTTTGTCCTTCTTGCCTTCTAAAAATTTAATTAAAGAATGTCTGGAATACATAGGGATATCAGAAAAAGGGGGTTGCTTTTTCTTCCTTTTTTTTCAGCAACAGACTTAAATTCACACAAAGACACGCATGTTAATGTTGTACCCTGAAATGATCTAGGTAGATGCTAAATATTATATCTGAGTCTGTACTGTAGGTTCTATTGACATCTCTGTCAGCCTTTGAGAGACCTATGCCTTCACGTTTTCAGACTCTGCATTCTGTATGACATTTTATAACTGAAACCCAGCTGGGGCCACAGCACAAAATGCTATATGTGTTGTGTTTTCAGGAGTTCAGAAGCTGCAGGGGATTTCTGAGCTTTTCATTGGTGTGGCTGTGCAATGGAGGCATTCAGCCTGCTCCAAGAGAACAAGAGTTTAGTCATCTGTGGGCCCATTAGCTACATCTCCTATTCTCACTTGCAGTCACAGAGCCTTTTTTAGCTGCTAAAGCTTTTTTGAGACTTAAAGGGCAGAAAGGACACAATGACAGTCTCATCTGATCTCCTGTAGTGTGAGATTTTCCCCAATGGTATATATTCCCAAAAGACAGCCAAAGTAGAATACACATGGGTATGCATTTACCACCTCCACTGTTAACTGTTTTACTTACCCTTACTGCTAGGAAGCTGGAAGTCCTTTTCTAAATCATTTCTAACACTCTGAAGATACATTCTATTCATTTTCCTGTATAAATTTCCAAAGGTATTTCTTCATAGCCAGTTGTATGGCAAGGATTCAGTTACAGAGTGCGTATTTAGTCAAGGGGTTCAGATATTTAATAGCAACCTATCCTCATTCTTTACCTTTTTTTTTTTTTTTTTTTTTTTTTAATATGTAAGCCTAAGTGGCAAAGGTTTTATGTTGCCACCATACGAATGTTGTGTTCAAACACACCTAAAAATTTGGAAAAAAAACCCCAACTTGAAAGATTTGGCTCAAAACCTGTGGAGAACATCTGCCGCTACAAAAGAGGCACTGCTGAAAACATCTAGTATTAAGCTCACTGAATAGCCAGCTGACTGCAGTTCACTAAGGAAGTTGCCAGTTCCCTATGAGCCAAAATATGTGATGGGATGTAGAGGAATTCAAGGAGAAATTACATTGATTTATAATCAATGAAGGTATTCACAGACACCATGCACAAAGATGGATCATGTCAGTCAGAATTCCAAGTTATTTGAATGTCAGGACAAAAACACAAATATGTAAGTAGTTTGAGAGTAGAAAATAGGGTTGGAGACCAGGAGACCAGTGTAAAGAAAACCTGAAAACAAGCAGACTCCTGCTTGTGCTTTTTCTATGAAGAGTATGGGTTTGTCTTACATGCTACTCCGGTTTTCCTGGATTAGACTGTTTCTAAAAAAGCATTGGGATGATTTTGGACTGTTTCTGGCCCTGTACTCAAAAATAAATAAGCATAACAGAAGAACCTACAAACCAGGAGTCTTACCTGGGGAACATTGACTAGGAGAACAATATTAAAAGTATGGGCAGTGCTTTGGGAGCAAAAGTTGCAGTCTGGATGTCCTATTACATTGTTAAGTTTATCACAAAATGTGGCTAAGACATAACAGAAATAAAGATCTTTCTGTGAGAGACCCACCTCACCACTGAAGGAAATACTTTGTAGCTACCAGAGAGGGAACAGAAAGACACAGACCAGCCTACTCCCTCTCATGATGTGGGGAACAATGATTGTTTTATTTCCACTAGCAACTGTGCTTGGACGAAACTCAAGGTTATAAAATAATGAGCATAACAGGAACAAATATTGTAAGTTGCCCTTCCTCCCACCCATCCATGTATATATTTAAACTAAATAATAATAAAATTAACTGGCAGCTGGTGTTTTAAGCTGCCAGCTCCAAAGCCCTCATAAAATAAAACTTTCTATTCTTTCTTCTCCTGAGTAGTTATTAATTTTTGTTTTGTGAGTTTTTCTGTTACATGTTCTTGTTAGTAGACTAAGAAAAAACAAAACCAACAGTGAATAGAGCTGAGCAGCAACTGACAATACATCTGGAGTTACAAAGACTTCCTTTTTCCAAGATCTTTCCCTCTTTCCTTTTCTTATCAATGTCTGCATGTAATGGATGATATGGCAAACAAACCAAATCAAAATAAAACAAACAAAACAAAAACCTCAAAGAGACAGCAGGAGAAAAAAAAAATTAAAAGTTGAATACAAAGGAACATCGTCATAATATCAAAGTGACATTATCACAATCAGATTGCAGCATAGTCTGGTCCTTTCAATGCAGAAAACAGACACACAAGATTTAGAAATCTTGAAAAAGCATCTTGCCTGATGTAATGGCCAGCAAGTCCAAATACACAAGGTAAAAAAGTGGGTGAAAAAAAGGTATTGTCATATCTCTCAATTTATAAACAGGGAAAAGAGTGATGGGGGAACAGTTTTCAGAATGGCTAGATGGTAGTTGGATGCCTAATTGCTCTTCGCAAAATGGAAAAATCTCCCATAGGGTTGTGTCTGGTTTGTTCTTTTATATGTGTAGTTATATGACACATCAGATTTGGCAGGAAAACTGGCTCAGATGTACCTGCCAAAAGAGGGTTATTGTTCTGGTTTTGTTTTTCTGGTTAATATCATAGCCTAAAAAGCAAATGCATTGGCATGGCTTTCATCCATGGTAAAAAAATAAAATTGAAGGGATTTTTGTGGCTAGCTTTGCTGGCAAAACAAATGCATTATGTAGCTCCATGGCAAATCCGTCAACTTTCAAACCATCCATCCCCTCTCTGATACTTTCTGATTTATCTGCTGTAAGTTTTACTAACACTGATTGAAAGAAAACAAATAATTTATGAATGTATTGTTAAAAAATTCAAAAATCAGCAACCATTTCACACTGTGTGACAGCCATTGCCCAACTTGGGCTATGCAGAACTGGAATCTGCAGAGTCCCAAGGAAGTCAGAATGTGTGACTAAGTCTTGGTGTGCACGTGAAATAATAACAGCAGAAGGGCATAGACAGTGGGGATGAAAAGGGGGCTGTGTTTGAAACCCATCTAGCTGACACCCTGTTGCAAATGGAGTCTATTTCAATATGAAAAAAAACTTGCATGATACCTTGCTGGTAACAGATACTGAAACCCTGATGACTTCTGTAAACAACATCCTTTCCTAAAACTCTCTTTCTTTGACTTTTTATAACTTTGACTGTCACACTTACGCGGCAGCAAACGCCTGTTTTGAGCCTCAAGAAAATAAAGCCATATTTACTCAGTCATTGAGTTATTTATTCCTTCCTAGCAAACACGTGCACATTGTTTGATATTGCATCCCTTGTATGCAAAACTATAAAAAAACATAGTCTAATTTCCCTGCTTTTCCCAATATCACTCAACCACAGACTTGAGATCAGTCAAAATAACCTTATGTTTCCTCCTGAAAGACAGCTTAATTCTGCTTTGGTTAACTGAGTTTGCTAACAATTAGTTAAAAAGTGTCTCAGGTGGAGATATCCAGGTATCTTCAGTTCTTGAGATTCAACATAATAACATGTATTTTTCTACTGATATAATAATAATCAAATGCTAGTAAGTGTGACAGAAATGATTCCGACTTAGGTGATTGTGAAAACCTTACAAATCAATGTGTAGGATTGAGGGTGTCTGTAAATTTTAATTCCCTGTGATCCAAAGTATTATACTACATTTTACTATATACAGTACTTAACATGCACATATGTAGATACCATATGCTGTGAAGAGGTTTAAATTATCATATTTCCCCACTTACAGAATGTGTTTGCCATGGCTGTTTCATTTTCATTGTACTGAAAATGAGTCACACAGGAATTTTTTTAAAAGATTTTCATGCTATTCCAGACAGTGCCTGTTTAACTTAAAATGTTGCTGTAGTTTGTAATAATGAGACAACAGTGCATTGAATTAGCTCTAATAGAAAGTGGAAAAAAGATAAATTTTTAATATATGATTTGAAATATCAGCTTTGAGATTAAAGAAGGTTGGAGGGGCACAAAAATATGTGCTACATACTATTTAATTTTCCCCCTAATGCTTCATGGCACAGATTCCTACCTCAGTTTTCCCATTACCAATGCAATGGCTGTAACTCTCCATGCTGGCACCATCCTGTCCTCTATTTAAATAAGTGACTGACTCTTACACATAGTGTTTTCTTCATGTGCACCTCTCCTTCCTTACTATGACACTGCTCACTAGGACAACTTTGGGAAAGTCTTCAGAAAATATCACAATGTCTTGGTATGTTAGTTAATAAGAAACACTGTGTAACTCACACATATATATCCTACCACACTGCATATACTTATGCAGGTATAGAGCTATATATATATATGCATACATGTGTATGTAATATAAGCATCCATATATACAGAATTTCTTTACTTGTTGATAGATTTATCAGTAAATCAATCAGTAGTTTCTGTCTGTAATGAAATATATCAGTACAGTGCACTCAGAAAGCCTGAATTTAAATTCCTAATTGGCTTAGAAATTCTCAAAATATTTTTTTTCACTAGGTCTGCCATTTCACTAAGTCAGATGTGAAAAGGTAAACGAGAGCTGCTGATAGGTCATAGGATGTGGAAGCAGGGTAGTCTTAGAAGGTTCAATTTGTCTTTGCTCTTTCTACTTGTGGCCCTCACTCCAAATCCAAGTGCTACACAGAAAGCAAAAAGGGAAGTTATATTCCTTAGCTCGTGCCTTTTTAGTCATGTTTTTACCTTCATTCACATGCAATTGTGGCTATGTGTTGGGAGGAAGTTGGAAATGTGTCCACCACCTATTTTTGTTTCAGCACATTTTTCTTCATGTGACTATTTTCTTCACCTGCACAGGTACTAAGAAAGCTAAAATCTGAATTTCCCAATTACCTGGCTATTATATGCAAACATGCACATGAAGCTGCTTAAAACAGAATTGGAGCAGGACTCTCCTTAAGAGCAAAGCTTTTTCTAGGCTTGTCTGGGATATACAGTTACCATATAAAGAAATTCCAACACCCCCTGTGCTACTAGAAGTGACTTGTCTGTTAGAGTTTTATGTACAAAAAGGTTTGTGCATTGTGAATTATGATGGGGATGTACTAACTAAGGTCTTTGTGGAAGTTTATGAAACATTTCTCCACAGGCTGCTAACCTGAGAGGAATGTCATTGTTTTTTTTAAAAAAATAAATGCTAATTATTAACACAAATATGAAAGAGGGAAAGAAAGTTCTAAATTGCAATAATTGAATGTATGGTCAGGTATTGTTGAAAGGCTGAATACCCTTCTGTTGCCTGTTGATCCATTGACTTACTGGTATTAACTTACTGTTTCCAAGCTGACTTGCAGAATGCTAATGTTGCCTCTCCTGCTGCTCTTTCCATCTGTTGACTGCCCAATGTTGCCCTTTTGTTTCATAATCTCCACTTTATTAAATGTTATCATACTGGGTTATATATGACCGAACCATACTGTAAATGTTCACTTGTTTACCACAGCTTGTTTGGTTCAATACAACCTTGCTTTTGGGGTTATTCTAATAGATTTTAAAGTGATTTAGAATACAAAATATGAAGAACATTGTATATGTATGTTTATATAAAGTTCTTTGAAGAGCTGGGAAAAAAAAGAAGGAAGGAAGGAGGGAAGGAAGTAAGGAAATAAGGAAGGAAGGAAGGAACTAAGGAAGGAAGATGAAAAGGACACAAGAAAAGAGGGAGGAAGGTAAACATTGAAGGAAGGAAAGTCAGAAGGAAGGAGGAAAGATGTTTAAACAGTTCAGCAGCCCAGCAATAAAAAAAATCAGGCCAATTTCCAAGCATGGAATCTTTTGCCTACATTAAAAGAGTTACCTAAAAACTAGTCACTGCAATAGTTTGAACAGATTGACACACATTGTAGCCTTCTGGCTTACAAATCAGTGCTGTCTGACGCTTGAGGGAAACTCACCCTAGATCTGAGGGCCACTCCTGTATCCTTAAAAGTACTTGAAATCCCTCTTTTGTTATGACTATGGAAGCCTAGCATGAAGAAGGGAATGTTCTGCTGATAAGAAAGATCCCTGACTACTTGAATTTTGAAATTAAATTGCCCACTGTTTAAGGTATTCAGTTTGATTTATAAGAATGTGTTATTTCTTTTAGGACTGAATCCAAATTCCATAAAAATGTTGAAATTTATATTAGTCATCCTTTTAATAGTTTTCAGAGCTGGCACGATGGGAGGAGCAGGTCTGTCCTGGGGTGGGAACAATCTGGGAGTCAGGGACAACCCATGCTGGGCAGGATCCTCCCTGTGGCATGCAGCCTTCACTGTCTTGGGCAGGATGAGCTAAGTAGGGTGGTGGAAGTTATAAGCCTCTGGAGAAGGCAAGGGGTGAATCAAGTCCAGGGTCCATACAGGGAGAAGCAAATGGAACTTGAGCCAGAGACAGGGCTGGGCACATGGTTATAGTGTGGGGTGAGGCACAGTGAGGAGTCTAGGCTGCAGATGAGCTATCCACAGCATATCTCAGGTAAGGTTTAGGTGCTCAAGCTTGAGCTTCAATAAAGTTCTAGGTCTACGAGCTGTGAGTGCACTTGAGGTCACCTTTGATGCTGGTCAGGGAAAATAAAGTCAATAGATATGCTCAGGACCCTGACAATAGTGGTCAAACAATACCACAGAATCAGAGTTAGAGAATCACAGAATCACAGATTGGTTAAGGTTGGAAGAGACCTTTTGAGGTCATCTGGTTCACCCCTCCTGCTGAAGCTGTATCACCTAGAGCAGGTTGCCCAGGACCATGTCTAGACAGCCTCTGAATATCTCCAAGGATGGTGATTCCACATCCTCTCTGGGAAATCTGTAACAGTGTTTGGTCACCTTCACAGTGCAAAAGTGTTTCATGAAGTTCAGAGGGAACATCCTGTGTTTCAATTTGTGCATATTGCCTTTGGTCCTGTCACTGTGCACCACTAGAAAAAGTCTGGGTCCATCTTCTTTGCACTCTCCCTTTGGGTATCTATAGATATCCTGGTTTCATCTGGGGCGGAGTTATTTTCTTCTCAGCAGCTGGTGCAGTGCTGTGTTCTGGCTTTGGTGTGAGAACAATATTGACAGCAGATGGATGTTTTTGATTGTTGTTGGTTGTACTATGTCAAGGATTTTTCAGTTTCTCAGGCCCTGCCAGCGAGAGGAATAACCCTGAACCAGCCAAAGGGATATTCCATACCATATGACATGATGCCGAGTATATAAACTGCGGGAAGAGGGAAAAGGGGGACATTTGGCATTATGGCATTTGTCTTCCCAACTAATTATGTGTGATGGAGCCTTGCTTCCTGGGAGATGGCTGAACACCCGCCTGTCCATGGGAATTAGTGAATTAATTCCTTGTTTTGCTTTGCTTGCATGTGTGGCTTTTGCTTTGCCTAGTAAATGGTCTTTATCTCAACCCCTGAGTTTTCTCACTGTTACTCTTGTGATCCTCTCCCCAATCCCACTGTGAGGGGAGTCAGTGAGTAGCTTCATGGTGCTTAGTTGCCAGCTGGGATTAAACCACAACAATGGAATAGACATTGACAAGATATCCCTGAGCTTTCTCTTCTCCGGTGTTATCACTCCCAGCTCCCTCAGCCTTTCCTCATATTACAGAATCACAGAACGGTCAGGGTTGGAAGGGACCTCTGGAGATATCTAATCCAACCTCCTGCTAAAGAAGGTTCACCTGGAGCAGGTTGCACAGTCATGTCCAGGTGGGTTTTGAATGTCTCCAGAGAAGGAGGCTCCACAACATCTCTGGGCAGCCTGTTCCAGTGCTCTGGCACCCTCAGGGTAGGGAAGTTCTTTCTCAAGTTCGGAAGGAACTTCTTGTGTTGCAGTTTGTGCCTGTTGCCTCTTGTGTTGTTGCTTGGTGCTACTGCAAAGAATCTGCCCCCATTCTCTTGTCATGCACCCTTAAGATATTTGTAGACATTGGTAAGATCCCCTCTCAGTCTTCCCTTCTCCAGGCTAAAGAAGCCCAGCTCTCTCAGCCTTTCCTCATAAGGGAGATGCTCCAGTCCCCTCATCATCTTTGCAGCCCTTTGATGGACCCTCTTCAGTAGTTCCCTGTCTCTCTTGAACTGGGGAGCCCAGAACTGGACACCACGCTCCAGATGCAGCCTCACCAGGGCAGAGTAGAGGGGGAGGATCACCTCCCTTGACCTGCTGACCGTGCTCCCCTCAATGCACCTCAGGATCCCACTGGCCTTCTTGGCCACCAGGGCACACTGCTGGCTCATGGGCAGCTTGCTGTCCACCAGCACTCCCAGGCCCTTCCCCGCAGCGCTGCCTTCCAGCAGGTCAGCCCCAGCCTGTGCTGGTGTGTGGGGTTGTTCCTTCCCAGGTGCAGGACCTTACACCTGTCTTTGTTGAACGTCATTATGTTCCTCTCTGCCCAGCTCTCCACCCTGTCCAGGTGTTGCTGAATGGCAGCACAACCTGCTGGGGTATATCAGAGGTGCTCTAGCCCCTTAATCATCTCTGTGGCCCTTCACTGGACTCTCTCCAGTATGACCGTGACACTGTTGTACTGCGGAACACAGCAGAGGACACAGTACTCCAGATGTGGCCTCACCAGTGCTGTGGACAGGGCAAGGATCACCTCCCTTGACCTGCTGGCCAGACTTTGCCTTATGCAGCCCAGGATACGATTAGCCTTCCATGAGTCAAGGGCACATTGTTGCCTCATGTTCAACATGGTGCCCATGAGGACTTACAGATCCTTTTCTGCAAATCTGCTCTCTGCCTGGGTGGCCCCCAGCATGTACTGGTGCCTGGGGTTGTTCCTCCCCAAGTGCAGAACTTTGTACTTGAACTGCATGAGGTTCCCATCAGCCCATTTCTTCAGTCTGCCAAGGTCCCTCTGGAAGGCAGCACAACCTTCTGGCATATTAACCACTCTTTCCACTTTTGCGTCATCTGCAAACTTGCTGAGGGGCACACAGCCTCCCATGATTTAGATCATTAATGAAGATGCTGAAGAGAATTTGATCCAGTATTGACCCCTGGGCCACACTGTTTGTTACTGGCTTCCCAAGTGGTTCCACTGATCACCACCATTTTGGCCCAGGCATTTGGTAAGTTTTCAGTCAACCTCACTGTCTGCTCATCCAGCCCATATACATCAATAGCTTGTTAATGAGGATCTTTTTGGAGATGTTGTCAAAGGCCTTACTGAATTCTAAGCAGACAATATCCAGTGCTCTCCCTTCATCTATTAGGCCAGTCATTTCATCATAGAAGTTCATCAGGTTGCTTAGGCATTAATTCCTCTTCATGAATCCATGCTGACTGCTCCTGATATGTTTCTTGTTCATGTGGATATATAATTTTTGACAAACTAGTTTTTATTTTGATTTTTTTTTCCCAAGGTTTCATGTTCAAGAACGACAAGATACAAAAATGATGAAAATGAACAAAGTTTAAATTGAGATTTAAGAAAAGTTTGAATTACTTCAGAAAGTTGAGGCACAAATACTGAATTATGAATAATGGATGATTCAGAGGCCGTCTTGTTTATCTGTCAGACTGACAATAAAACCACTCTGGATTACTCTGCATTGTTCTATATATCTTTTGATCAATCTATTCCAAGTACATTTAATACTTTCATATATAAGTCTCAGATAATGCTTCCTCAGAATATATAATTTGTTGTCCTTTCACTCAGTTGGATTGGTGTAGATGTGTGGTTTTCAAGGAACCACATGAAACAAACTTTAGTTATGTGAGGACTGTAAAATGAGTAAAAATGGGTGTCACAGAATTCCAGTCTGTCTTCTCAAAATACTGTAGAATGGATGGAAACCAAGCAAGTTTCAGATGTAGCTGGACATGTAAAAGTAATGGTTGTCTTTCACTTTGTCTTTTATAACTTACAGCAAACCATTGTTTGGTCAAGGTAAAAAAAAAAAAAAAAAAAAATTCAAACCACTTTTCTCTGTATTGACATCTCCTATGTAATAGCATGAGCAAACAAGAGATTCAAGAATTTAATTCTAATAATTCCTTATTTTTCTGGACTGAGGTGTATATATTACTTGTAAATAACCCTTGAAAAAAAAACCAACATGTGATAAGCTGGTTTATTTAGCTACTTAATTTGAAAAAAACGTTCTCTGTTTGACAGATCTTAGAAACAGAAGCCATTCAAGCTAGGCTCTTGCCTCCCTTTAGGGCTGCATTTATTGCTACCTATCTTGGATGGGTTCTGCTGTGAACAAAATAACATTGCAGTCCCTAATTGGGTGGTGACACTAAGAATTCTTAAAAAATACACTCATACACACCAAAATTAATACATATAGGTAGATTCACCACTGTGTAACTACAGACAGAGTTATCATCCAGTTATTTGTATTTGCAAAGTCAGTCCTCAGATTTCATACAGGCTTGCTATGAATGTCAAGTATAGGAATGTGAAAAGTGTTTTAAATAAGACTGGATGTGCTTGTTGTTGGATAATTTCCTGTGACAAAACATTCTGCCCATATGGGCTAGTAATTGCCACATCCACAACCATACAGTGTCTATGCAGTATTTCTTACATAGGTCTGTGTCTCATTGCCATCAATGGGACATAACATTTGAAGCTGTGTCATTCTTTCCACTGTGCTTGTAGAGTCCTGAATACCTGAATGGCACCACACACACATACAAAATTATTAATTAAAATAAAATAGTTTTAAAGATCTGTAGCCAGAAGACACACTGAAAACAGCTTTTCTCTCTCCTCTTCTTTTTGGAACTCTAACAGAATACTAATAACCTCCTGCAATGTCCAAAGAACAGTGTTGCCCACACCATTTGTTATCCCATGTGGATGCATCAGTACCAACAATTTCAGCATTCTCCTTTGTGTTTCACAGTCTGAACTGACAGAAGACTTTGGAAATAAACAATTGAAAGAGACATTCCCTAAAGGTAACTATCAAGTCCAATAAGGCTCAAATAAAATGGCCCAGCTGTCAGAGTAAAATACAGCATATCCACTTAGCTCTTGAAAGGAAAAGGTAACGCTAACCAGTTGTTGGAGACAGCCCAGAGAGGTAGTGTCACAGTGACAGCTGCACAAAAGGATGCACTGCATAACAGTGTTCAGATGAATGAATGCCAAACAATGTATAATAGTTACATAAGTAATTCTCTTCAAAGGACAAAATAAAGAGCAGAAACACTCGTTGTTTAAAAGTTATCATTACTGATAGTAAAACACACACAAATAGAAAAAAAAAAAACAAAAAAACCAAAACCAACAAAAACTTGATTTGGCAGCCAAATGAAATACATTTGAAACAAGCTTTGAAAATGGTCCTAGTTTGAAATGAAGATTACCTCTCCAGAAAGCATTTTAATAAAAATGAGGTCAGAATGTTTGTAAGGATTAGTGTGTGTCTAGCCTTGGGCAAATGTTACAAAACAAAAACAAAACCAAAAAACAATAAAACAAACAAATAAAAAACCCCAACAACTAAACAAACCCAAAAACAAAGAAAAAGAAAAAAAAAAGGGGGGGGGGAGTTAGAAGATAGAATGGGAAATGTTCGGAGCTCAAGGGCAAGTCTAGGTCATTTGAACCACATATGGAGAGCACACATGCTTCAGAACAGCAAGAAAGAAAAGGCTGTTCTTCTACTGCCAGATCCTGAGAGTGAGTTAGGTCATGTTGCATGATGAAATGCTTGTCATGTCATTTCTGATGGGCAAGATAGGTCACTATCTGTTGCACAGCCTACCTATGTTGTCTTTGGTCATGGTGGTTTCTGTAACTGGAGGATGTTAGCTGGTTAATTGGATTGTTTTATATGAAGTGGCACCCAGACGTAGTGCTCTCATTGCTAAAGAAAAGACATGCAGTAAGAGAAATTACCTGACCTTAGAGGAAACTCAGTGCATTTAAGTTTCAAGGTACATTACTTGATTTTGGAAATCAGACCAAAATTATCACCAGAGTCAGTTGATTGTTGCTGTATAATTAACTGGAAGACAATGTCTAGTGCTTGCTGTGAAAGGGTTTCTATCTCCCCAGTTATTCCTATTATCACATATTAGGATGTTAGAGTTATGTAGCATGAGTATGCTCTGCATGTTCAACTGCATCTGCTCTGTTTCATAGCAACTGCATCTCAAATATTCAGTCTTCGCTTTGGGCAAAAGGAAAGAGCTCTTGCAGGAGTGTCCCAAACATTAGCTAAGCTGAATAACTCACTTTTCTCACTATATGCAAGGGAAATTTTGTTAATTCCAAGAAATGGAGCTGAAAGGAGAAGGAAAGGGAGGTGCACACAGTATGGTCCAGAGCAGTGAAGAAGATGGGCTTTAAGTACCTTGCTGAAATTAGAAAAAACAATGCTGTGAAATTTAGCCACCATGCTGTTGTAGGGCAGCATGTTTATCTTACTCTTCCTGTGGAGAGATTTCCTACTTTGTGTGAACTACCAGTCATCTGCTCACCCACCGAGCTTGACTCATCCACCCACAACATGACACCATCCTCCACTGTGAAGGACTCATTGCAAAAAATTCATGTGACTAATACTTTGTGAGGGAGAGAAAGGAAGGGTGCGCTAGTCAGATGAGACCCTTGCAGTTCAAAGGTTATCACAGGATGTGCGCTGCAGGTCTGGCATTCCTCTGTATACAGAAAAAAACCAGGATATACTCCTGACTCCAGCTGATAGTCTGAGGTATTATGGATTCACTTATTTGTCTTGGATATGGGTTACTAATCATGACTTGATGAATTTTCATTGTCCCATTTTTTCTCTATATTTTCAAATCACAAGTTGGATTTGGGACTTTCTGTTGTGCTCTTACTTATCTATTCTGTGTTGAAAATGTGGCAGGGTGCATGTCTGTTACTAACCTGAGAAGTTACAATTGCTACCTGCACTCTGCCTGGTCAGATATCTTACAAGGGATGACCAAATCAACAGGCTTTTGGGGCCTAATTAAGAGGTAGGGTCTGCCTCAGGTATCCATCACTTTTGACACAAGGCATTATTTGGGAATAGTCAGACTCTGGTCTCTCAGGCACTGAGAGTCTAGCTAAGCGAGAGACTCATCAGGTTATCAAGAATAGGAGAGTCAAATACACTATCTGACCGAAAGATCTTTATCTGACCAGCCAAGAGATAACTGAAAGAAAATCACTGTTTTCCAAAGAAAGAACATGCTGCCAAACAGCATCTTTCCTTGTAGTGAGAACACTTGGCTCAGATGTGTGTCCATACTTAAGCCTGATTCATACCAGAGTCCTTTATATCCCTGACAAATACCTAATCAGATGGAGGACATTACCAGGACCATGGCATCTCTCCTGCCTCAGCTGTTCTACATTGCACTGAAAACACTTCTGTAACTCTTTGGAAGAGGAAATTCTTGAGTTTTCTCTCCAAAGTCTTAATTCTGCACACAGCATAGAAACCCAGTGAACAGACCAAGGGATATCCACAACATGCCTTCTTAGCTGTGGAAGTGCTATATCCTTTAATTTTCAACTTCAAGAACTAGTGATCCAATTAAAACCTGGGCAATTATGCCACCACCTCTGTATTTAGTCAATCTGTTTATTTTCCCTGCCGTCTGATTCATTTGACTATCACTGATTTTCAGTGTGCAGTCCTTTGAGAGCTGCCAGTCTACAACAGTAAAAATTTGATCGTTCAGACTTTGAATATACTTATTGCCTACTAGAACCAGAACACTGTATTGCTGGTATTAATGAAATGGAGGTTTGAATTTTCTTTAAAAATCAAAGTAAAAAATGTTGTAATAAACACATACAAAATGTAGTTAACTCTGTGTTAAATCTATGCAATGTCACATTTCCCTATCTCTGGATCTCAGTATGAGAGAACAGATTCTGTAACTATTTGGAAGCCCCCAAAACACATATTTCCTTTAAAAAATATGTCTTCCTTTTCCTCTGTGCACCTTACAATGGCAAGAAAAAAAACCACCTGTCACTGATTCCTCCTGTAGTCCTCTCAAGCTTGTTGAATCTATCAAGTGTGAACATCTGGGAATCATCATATTTTCTGCTGACCACTGAATCAGCATAAAAGGAGGACATGATGAGCTCCAGCTGTTAAGCCTCCTGCTTAAAGGATTAGAGAAATTAACCCACAGGATGTTTTAGTACAGCACCATAAGTTATATTAAAGATACATGTGGCATCTTCTCCACAAGGAACACAGAAGGGGGCTAAAAGAAAATAAGCAGGGGTAAGCTGTGGCAATGTCATCAGCGCCCTCCCCCTCCCCCCCCTCCCTGCTGACTGGTTGTAACAGCAGAAGGACTTTTAACTTCAGACCTTTCTCTAAGAATATAAGCCTTCTACCTCTGGTTCTTTTTTGCCATATACAGTCCAAGGGAACACTGACTGAGCAAACAGCAACTGAAACCACTAGCAAAACCCTTTGAGAATCCTGTCCCCTGGTTTGAGTCCTCACCTCAGCTGAGGTATTTGCATCTTTTCTCATTGCACTTACACATTTAGGCTTCAATGCTTCAGAACATAAAAACGTCTTATCTGTAAAAATACTATTTGATAGGCAGGCACATTAATTTATTTCTGTCTGTACCCCTATAAGTAAACAAGCCCATACATTAAATAAAGAAAAAGGAAATAGTTAACCTCACCCTCCCCCCCCCCCCCCCCCAAAAAAAAAAAAAAAAAAAAGGGCTCACACATGGCCTTCATGGCCATGCTTTTTGCCATTATTAGTTATGTTAACAGCTTTATAAAGCCTAGAGAGAAAGGGTTGAAATGGTTCAGAAGTCTTTAAAAACAATTTATGTACTTAGCCCAAAGTGTTACATTTATATCACCCTGACTCCAGACCAAGATGAAATTAGAAATGGAAGTACAACTATCTTGAGACAAAATTCATGGTTTCTGTGGTCTTCACAATCAAATAGGTAAGGAAGAATAATGAAAAGACCTCATTACTGACATTGTTGCAGTGGGATTTTCATCATGATTCTTTTGTCTCAAAGTGTTTGGAAGAGTGGGCAGATTTAGCAGAACAAACCTCTGATCCCGTTTCTAGAGGCACACTCGTCACCTCTAGGTGTGATCGCGTGTGCAGCCATGGAGTAACAGAGGCAGACATCTCAGCAATGCTGGGACAGCCGGCTCCGGGAGACCAGGGCTGAAATCGGTCAGGGAACAGCACCCGCCACCCCCCACTGACTACCCAGTGTCTCTTCCTGAATGATGATGATGAGGTAAACTTCACATGTTACTAACTCTACAAGTGAGCTCCAGGAGGTGCCACTTTTTCTGAGACGTCTTCCAGAGTTACCCAGGACTGCAAAACATGGCAACATACTTGCTACTTGTCCTGTATTTTTTGCATTCACCTGCCTGAGAACATATTTGCATATTCATATTTCAATTTTAATTCACACATTCTGCATAAATTCAATGAACCATATATGCCTCTCTTATATAAAAAACCTCTTAACAAGTGTTTGGTAGTACAAAGTATCTTTATAAGAGAACAGATTGCAACGACCATGTGGGCCTACACAGTGTAATTTGTAACAGTCTTTGGTATAAAGGGCTTCTGCATGAGCTAGAATCAGGTCCCCTGTCTGAGGGAAGAGCCTTTGACAACAAATCCTGCATGTTGGTGTCTTAGATATGTAAGATCATAAAAGCAAAAGGTCTATATATAGCAGACAGACAGCTGTACCCTTTCGATCCTGAGTGTGGGATGCACTCATACTTGCAATGATCATTTCCAGTTTCAGTCACTTTTCATCATGGTTCTTTTGCTAACATGTTGCTTTCAGAGCTGTGGCTTTTACCCCAGCAATGAATTTTTTAAAACCAGTATTTATCACTAGGTTATTTTCCAGATTCATGAACAATTGTTCATAGCATCTTTTCTTAATCTAGAGCACAGTAATTGTGCTCTTGACTGCTCTGAGGGTGCACTTGATGTTTCGGACATCATAACTTGATTTTTGCCTCAGTTAAAATAGAAAATATAATTTCCACATTGCAGATGTTTCTGTTTTCCACCAGGTACCTAGTGAATAATACAGACAGAGAGAATACAGACAGAGAGGTATTTGTGATCCGTTCCTATTGAAATATCACAAAACAGTGAGGGAGAATCTGTGTTAATTAGAATGTGCACACTGTTACTCTCCGTTCTCATCTTCCAAGCTTTTCTTTTTTCTTTCAGGCATTTGGTACCTATGCGTTCAGCTAACATCAAATCTGAAAGGAAGATGGTGGATGTGGCTATATTGGGCAGTGACATATTCCTTAGCTGGCAGATGTTGCGGTTTGCTGACTACCTGAATTAGGCTTGGGTACCCTTAGCACATTTCAAAAGAGACAGCTTTACTGAAAGTGACACACAGCTTATGGACCCAGACCTGTAAGTGTAATTGCCTTTGCTATGTACTTGTACTTGTGAATTGCTAGGCATCTGATGCACAAAGCTCAGCAGGACTTGCACTGTCTCTAATATGAGCTAAGTTGAGGTAGCTATTAAATACAGTATGTGGATAATGAGTCATGCCTTCTTGACTGCTATCATACATTATAACACTCTTCACAGTCATGACTAATATAGAGTGTGAAACCTGTACAGCCTTTCTTGGAAGTATTACACTTAAACTTCAAAGTATTCTGCCTATGAGGCACGAGGCCCTAATATTACTTCTTAATCAATGCCTAAGCCTTCCATTTTTAGACAGTTTGATTCAAATAAATACTCTCCAGAACTCATGGATTATTTATTTACCCTCAGCCTCACCTGATGACCCACCTTACTTTTTTTTCCCCTAGGAAGGAATAAAAAATGGGTGGAAAAGTGAATTTCAGAAGTTAAGCTGTTTTATTTTTGAAGCTAGAGAAAACGTGCACTTCTTTTTTTTATTTACAATTTGTATTGTAAATATATTCATACCTATATATAAATAAATCCAACATTTTTTAAGCACTCAAGTAATCTACTCAGAAAAAACAATCTTCATGTGAATGTGAACAAAACTCTCCATTAATATCATGCATGCAAATGACTATTATATAGAATGAGAACTCTTTCAAGGTGTTCAGTAAAGGTATAATATAGGAAAGAATGAATTTATCTGCAGGATGGCATAGCTGAGAAATTCTAAGAATTTGTTTTCAATTTAATTAATTCAATCTTTTTTTGACTTGAGCACTTGTAGCAGAAATATTAAAGTGCCGTTAAGACTTTTTAAACACATCCTAAGAAAGGTTATTTTGTATGCTTTATTTCAGAGATATGGTTCATTATTCATGGACAGCAAACATTTGCCTTCCAGCAACAGCAGGCAGGGAGCGTACTGATACTACCATATTTCCTCATTAAACTATGGTTGGAAATGGGAAGGGCCAAGCATGTGCAAAAGGAAATGAAATAAAAGTAAAACTGGATGAATTAGAAAATAAAAAAATATTAGGGAAATTATGGGCAGTAAATTTTCTGGGGTTTTTCTTCCTTTCAACAGTCTCATGCCACCTATTCTTTTCTTCCTTCTTCACCAAATATACCCTAAAATAATAATTTACTGAAACTGTGGATGTGAAATGAAATAATTAGTGGAAGAAAAATCACAGCTTTTTAAGGATGGGCATGTAGACAACTTGTATTAAAGGCGCGGGTTGGACTTATTTTTCACTGCTTTGCTGGTATAATCAGGGTGCTTCCCTCCCCAACCCCCCCCACCCCCACCCCCCGTTGTTTTCCATGGCAGCAGAAAGAATGGCCTTCCATTCTGTGACTGCCAGGTGAATGTGAAATTATTACAGTGATCTCGTGACAATTTTCGCCTTTTTAAAAAACTGTATTATTGCCCCCACAGGATATATTCTAAAACAAACATTGTGCACCTATGTTCCCTGATACTGTTGGTCTGCTCTGAGACATAAGCTCGCCTGCCCTGTGTAACACAAAGCCAAGGAAAACTTACCCTAGACACTGATGCTTGGAGCCTTGGCAAAAGCAAAGATAAAGTGTAGGCTGTGCAACAACTTCAGAACTGCTCATTCCCAGTAATTTTTTTCCAAACCTATGGAGACAAAAGAAAGCATGTAAAAGTTTCATTAGTTCACCCTATAGATATGTTTTAGATGCCACACTTTCTGCAGTTTGAAAAGAAAGGATCTGTGCAATCTCTTCTTACCCATTGCAAGCAGCAGTGCTTGAACACATGAGTTTTGTATTTTTATTTCATTAATAGTGGCTTAAAACTCCATATTTGCAGTCTTACACTTTCTTGGGGTTTTTCATGCAAAGCATTTAAGAAAAAAGTAAATTTTTCTGTCACTTATCTGCCAACACCAGCCTTCTCTCCTCGGTGAAATGATGTGGTTATTACTGCTGCTTTGCACTAATAAATGCTGTTGTCAGCCATGGACTGCCTGCGTGATAGTGCTGTCTAATCACTACTACTGGAGCTGAATCCTTGCTGCAGAAAGCAAGTCCTTCCTCAGATGGAGGGAAAAGCAGCTTATTATTTACCTTTTATCCACAAGGCAGTTATTATGTGCAAGTCTTGGGCATAGAAGCCTGGGTGAAATCAGTTTAATTTAATGGAATTAACAGCAGTTTCGGGCAATTTAGGGAGTATTTTTCCATGCTTTTGAGTACATACCTGTGGCGATGCAAATCGAGTTGGACACAAAACCACTATATCTACGTGACTGGGTTTGGCCAAAATGGCCAAATTGGCATTTATTATTTTTACATATTGCTTATATATCTTAGATAGTACATGTGTCAGACGCTGAAAGGCTTTCTCTCTTCTTGCTTGCTATTTGCTGTTGCTGTATGTGCCCGTATGCTGCAGTTCCAGTTCTTTACATCCTGTTAACATACTTGACATTTTTGTGGCTGTCTTAAAGGTACATGACTAAGTCTTTAAAAGTCAACTAACTCATCTGCAGACCTGCTGCAGAGCCCAACAGATACCAGATTGTGAATTCTCATCCGTACACTTGTCTTCTTCCACTGCCTCTTACCTTGGATTATTTTTCTCCTAAAATAAGTTAAATGTTCTGTAAATTGTACTTATTATGTATAGTGCTTTAGAAATTTTCAAATACCACAAGCTGAGATTAGAAATTTTCTAATACCACAAGCTGAGATTCTCCTTGTAAGCAGAACGTACCTGTTGATGTGACACATAATACTAAGCATCTGGAATATGGAGACTAAAAATACTTCAGAAATCATATTGTGCTTCTGAAATGAAGGACAAACAAAAACAAAAAAAAAATTTCTTTCTAATCTTTCAAATGTCACACAATCTTGTTCCAATTTTCTGCATTAAAGGGCCAGACTTTTCAAAGCATTCATGGAAAGATGAGTGCACACATTTGTGTGTGTCCAATATGTTTAGGTGTATTAAGATATAAAACTCTATGCAGATGCAAAGCATACATACTTTTGTTCAGCCTGAAAAACCTGAGAACCTGCTAATTCGTTTTTAGGGATGGAGGACTTGTAGCAAATGAGGAATTATTACAACAAATCATGATATCTAAACCCACCCTGTATTGCTGTAATTTTTAGTGAGAAAAGCCCTTATGAAACCTCAGCAAAGATTTCAAGATTTAACTGTGTGAATTGGCAAGTATATGAAAAAAAGTTAAAAAATACAGGGTTTCTTCCTCAATAGCTTTTCAATACTTACTTACTAAAATATGTGATACATCACAGAAACAGGTTCAAAGTTTTAGGTTTTTTGAACTCAATTATAGTTGCTAATGACTTAAGAAATTATATTAGAATCAATTTTCATAAAATATTGTGAGACCAAGAATGTGAATGCTGGTTTTGTAGAGATTTTTACAATGATCATGACAGTAAATTATATAAGTTGTGGTGATACGGCTCTCCATGTCTTACAGTTTTGACCTACTACTTCCAGAACTGATTAGTTTTCCTAGCACCTTTTAATATAGTTAATTCTCTAATTTTTATGAATGCAAGGACATGACTATTTGGGGGAACATTTGTTACCAGGAAGTCCCTGAGAAGTGCTCAATCTGTGGAGGTTTGTTTTGGGGTTTTTTTTTGTGTTGTTTTTTTGGTTTTTGTTTTGTTTGGGTTTTTTTTTTCCATTTTCTGAAATGTTATTACAGCACACTTACATTGAGATTAATTCAGAAACTATCAATGGTTAGCCACCACTGGATTTGGAAATTTTTGTTGCTCTGCAAGTTATTCACGGCTGAGGTTATCCAAGAGACAAAATACCATTAAGGTGTTGCATGTATGTATCCTACCATCTTGAAACACTGTCCTGGAAAGACAGGCTTAAAGTTCTCTGATTACTGTGTTGATGTTCCTTGTGTCTTACAAGCCCTCTTGCCCAGCCAAGTCCTACAGCAGATGTCAGACATCAGACAGAGATCTGGCTGCAATTTTTGTGGATCATGCAAAGCCTTCCACAGTTGCTTAGCATTAAGGAGGCAACTAGTCTAGCAATGATGTATCACATGAAGCAACGTCTGTCTCAAGTCACAGAAAAGAGATTTAATGGACCCTAAAAATTTCCTAATACTCCATGTCTAGATATTTATAGCCTTATGAATGACTTCTTTCCTCTCCCTGAAAGACTCAAAGACCCTTAGAGCTCAGTTACGGTCACTACTTCATTACAGTTAATCTTATCCTGAGCAGGAAATAAATAAAACAGCATTTGATTAAGGAAACTGGTAATGCAATATTAATAACAGCAAATGCCCACAAGTACAGTGCCCAGGGAAAAAATAAGATGCAATCTGAATGCAAAAGGTTGTTATTTAAGGATGAACAGGAAACACATTTAAATGAACTAAAAGAATGATAGAGAATAGTTGTTTAAAATTAATATCACTGCCAAAAGTTTCCTTTTCTAAATTGATTGTCAAACACTTGAATACATTTCTGTGTGTCTATTTCTTAAGAATATTTAGTTCCTGGCATTTTCCAAGGCCAAGTATAGGCCATTTTATTAAGTCTTTAATTTTGCTCACCTAGGATAAAACTTTGCCCTATGGTTATGCAAAACATTTACACTGATGAAAAGATGTGGGCTGTGGAAAGGAGAAGGCAGAAAGAGACTGACTCATGGTGCTCCTGTTCACTGAAATGAGTATCATTAGTAGCAGCATACACAGGAGTGTGTTTCATTGCTGAAGTCTATTGTTCTCTGGCATACTTCAGATCATTAATGTTTCTTTAAAGAAACATTTCACTGAAGTGTGGAACATTGACCTTTCATGGGCTGATCAGTGATCACATATTAATAAACACAGGCCATATGCAGATTAAGAAGTAGTGAAATCAAGTATTCAAGATGCACAGAGGGGTTCTGATTCTTTATAAAGTGAACTTAATCAGCAGGAGGATTACCTCACATATCAGCATTTTGCCACAGAAATTACAGACCCAGAAGGTAAAATTACTTTGTGCCTCCTGGCTGGTCCTCCTAAGTTGCATTAGTTCATGTCAAAAGACAGAAGGTGAGTTTCAGTGCACAAGTACCTTTCAGGAGCTCTGCTGGGTTTTACATACTGTAATGGTGCTGGATACTGCTGAAGAACAGAGGGGTTGTACAGCACTTAGCTGTAGGCATAATTCTTTTTCTGCACAGCCTCTCACCTCTTCTGCCACCCTCTTGGATTTCTGGGAGAGTGATACAGGGCTGGCAATCAGGTACTGAAGAATAGTTTGAGGAAGTTTGTCCATTTTCTTGTCAGACACATCTTGACACATAAGACACAATGTGTAACTGTGCAGCTGTCAGGCAGAGGCTCGAACTTTCCAGGCAGAGTGCCCAGGCAAAGCTATTGTTAGAAGCACTTTCATGTGAACAAAAGAACAAGCCTGAGAAGAGTCACAAATGGTGACTCAGATAAGCTGGTCTTGCACCATCTGCCCCTACAAGGAAGAGTGAGTGAATGTGTGCCTGGCATATCAAAGGCTGCCCTTTCCATACTTTATAGCAAGGGCAGGATGTGAAGCGACCCTGAAGACTGTTATCCAGGCAGACAGAAGGGCTTGAGTAGAAATCTGCTGTTGAATAAACCAGTGCAAGCTATGATATTCAATGCTGTATTGCCACCAACTCAATGAAAGTCTAATAGGTTTTTCAAAGATAAACTTCTGCAGTTGATGCTGCTATGTGTATTTGTTAACTATTTAGTCCAGGGAAAAACATTCTCCTTTTTTAAAAAAAGAAAACAAACCCACTACTTAAAACTCAGCTCTTTCTTTGTTGGATATGCTAGACCTAAAAAAAGATATTTGCCAAATAGTATGTGTGTGATGGTCATTTGCATTACACTAGCTTTACTAGTTACTCTGGCTCTGTTTAGAGTAAGGTCTTCCTCAGAAAACTTGGTCTCCTGTCTTTTTCAGCATTAATAAATTTCTTGAATTTTTCTTGGCTTCAGTTTGAAAGTTTTTTGTAGGTTCTTAATTGCAAACCCTACCAGAGGGAGAGATCAGAGGAACATAGGATTTGCCAAATGTGATGAATGTCCTGCCTCAGGGAACGGCCAGTACCTGATTTGTTAGAGGGAGGCCAAAAAGCCTCAAAACACAGTCAGTCATATAGGAGATCCCAGCAGACTGATGCCTGGAAGCCTAGCTCTAAGTACATGACCTTACTTGAGTACAATTCTACAAATGTTATCACATCCCTGCACTCTTCTGTCATCCTTTTCCCACCAGTCAAATGTGTTCTTTTCTGTGTAGATGAGTGGGAAGTGTGAAGCTCAGACTTCATCTTACCTTAGGACCTGATCCAAATGTCAGAGCAGAAGAGTAGGATTTCTCTTGCAGTAAATGAAGACTGATGTGCTCTGCCTTCATTACTGAGCTGAGCAGAACTCCACTGAGGCATGGAGATCAGTCTGCTGTTGCGACTGTGCCCTCAGTCAAGGTGAGACAGCGTTCTTTCCTTCAGCTCCTCACCTAAATCATTACTTATATTCACACCGTTGTACACAATTGCACAGCCCACAGTGTACCATATTTCATACACACACACCAGATATCTTGGCTGCTCATTGTCAAGTACCTCTACCTTTGCTATCACTACAGACTGTTGCCTTGCTGATGTATTAAAGGGCTGTCTGTTCTGTGACATGACTCCGTTCCTGATATTTTTCCTCCATCTGTAAAACGGAGCTAATAATACCTTTGTCAACAGCTTGTTGTGCATTTTAATTTCTTGATGTCTGAGAAATGCATTAATTTACTAGAGTGCAAAACATATGATAAACTTTATTTTTAATTTATTTTTTTTATGCTGATGTTTACTTCAGTGATATCCCCATAACTGGCTCAAACATCTTAGTCTGGAAGACAAACAGCTAGAGTGTAAACTTGGAAAACCCTTTTTCCTAATTGGTGCACTGTTTATATCATGTGTAATAACTTATGTGGCTTGCCTGGAAGAAATTAAGAAGGCAGTAAAAATGTCAAACAAAGTTGTAATGAATTTTGAAATAATCACTCATAATTTAGAATTCATCATCCCAAAGCGTTATTTCATTTGATAGGTTTAGGTCATTATAAAGAATGTGCTCCTTCTTGCATCTGAAACTACATAAAAAGGGACAGTAGTTTATGGCTGCTATATATTTGATGAGATATTAAAATTTTGCAGCACAGCAGAAGATGAGCTGGGGGTGGGTGGGAGAGGGGGATTATCCATTTGAAGGTTGTATTTCCCCTGGGCTTTTGTGGTCACTGTTACAAGAAGACATGAGTCTCAGGCTTTCTTCTTTGGACACACACAGACACAGACGCACACCCTCACCCCCACATCCACACACCCCCCCCACACACACCCCTCAATATCCCCCCCCCATTCACACCACCCCCACACCCCACACATACCTACCCCCCACCCCCCACGCACCCCACCCACACCCCCGCATCCCCAGACCCCACTCACCCCCAGACCCCCCACACCCCCACTCACACCACACCCACCCCACACACACCTACACCCCACCCCCACGCACCCACACACACACACTCACCCCACACACACTAACACCACCTCACACCCCACCCCCACCTCCCACCTGCATGCACCCCCCACACCCACTCACCACCACATGCCCCACACACACCTACACACTCACACCACTCCCACACACCCACACACCTATCCCCCACACCCCCATCCCTCTACGCACCCCCTCCACCCCCACGCACGCCCACACCCCCACGCACTCCCACACACACTCACACCACCCCCACCCCCCCACACCTACACCCCATGCCCCATGCACCCCCCACACACATGCACCCCCCCACACCCACTCACCCCCCCACACCCACACCCACCCACACCCACACCACTCCCACGCCCCCCCACACCTACCCCCCACACCCACTCACCCCCCCACACATTCACACCACCACCCCCCCCCACCTACCCCCCCACGCACCACGCACACCGCTAGACCCATGCACCCCTCCCCCCACACACCCACACTCACACACCCCCCACACTCACTTACCGCCCTGCCATGCACCCCCACCCCCACCTGTTGTTTTCTGGTTTGTTTTTTTTTTTCTTTTATACCTTGCTTTATGTGCCTGTGTGCGCTTTGTATGCAATTAACCTGGACAATAATATGGAAAATGATGTTTATTGATTTTTTAAACTTCAGTTCACATAGATCTCTGTGCAGGACACTACCAAGGAAAGAGATGCACTATACTTTTTACAAGTATCTCTTGCCCATGTTTTCTTTCCCAAACAGGTAACATACCAGTATCCTGTCTACTACAGGTACCTCTTTGGAAAATACTCCACACTCTGCCAAGATAACACTTACTACAAGAATAAAGCCTCCAGAAGTCAACCCTTTCCTTTTCTCTTTTTCCCCTTTTCCCCTTCTTTTTCCTATCCTTACCCACCAAAGGAAAAGAGGACCAGATCTTTCCCCTTTTCCTCTTCCCTTTCCTTCCATAATTCTTTACCTTTGCTAATTCTGACCAGTCTGTGTATGTTTCACTAGTCACAGGTTTTCAATATTGCAGTCAAACAGAACAAAGTGAACTCTTCTAGCCCAGTAGGAAGCATGCTCTTCAGCTGACCATGTGTTGTGAATGTCATTCAGGTGGTTCCATCAATGTGTAACTGCTGAGTTCACTGAAAGATTCAGTGTCAGGAAAGATTATTAGGTTTCTTTCAGTTTAGAATTCTCAGGGTTATGTTTTTGAAGTATTTTGTAACTTTAGAGTTTAAGTCTATGTTGGAAATTAACTGGATTTTCCCTGCTCGGTAATAATGACTTACTCTCTCTTTTCAGACATTTAATGTCCATGAGTTGTGTTTTTTATTGGTTATATCCACACCCCCACCTCCACCTCCCATAAAGCTTCCTCATTAAATGCTCTCTATCAGTGTCTCTTTAGAAAGCCTGTGGACTGACACAAACTGTTGTTTTATGAAAACTTCATGTAGATATTGAATGAAAGTCTTCAAAAAATTTTCTTTTTCAACCCTGTGCAGAATCCTCAGAGCAGGTTATGATTTTGTTACATTCTGCAGTGTGAACCTCTGGAGACTCATGGAAGAGTATCTTCCTTTATTAAGGCTTTGTGGCCAGCTCCCACATGGGCAATCCGATCAACTCCTTGAGCTCACTTCAAGGACTAGTTATAATTGGGAAAATTTATTTACATTTTGCTTTTGCAGCAAAAGTTCTGATTGTCCAGCATAATAACATGCAGGTGGGCCTGAGGAAAACTATTATCTCACACTCTTCTCAGGTGCTGAAAAGATATCTCGTTCTTCTTTCATTAAAAAACAAAAAACCAAACAAAAAAAACCCCCACCCATAACTGATTTTAACGGTAGCCGTAGATGGTCTTGGGTAAACCCAGAGCTTGCACTTCTACCAATCATATAATTGGAGGGTTTTCACCACAGCGATCCTAGGAAATCTTTTCTGAGGATTAGGTGTCTGACTGTAACATCACTGCTTAAATCTGTAATTTATTTAGTTTGTCCTCAGCCCAGTTATGAAGCATATTTTCTTTCAGAAGCTGGTCCAATGTGTTCCTGTGGTTTACTGAAGCTTAACTGCAGGCACCATTAAAAAGTGTAATCATTTTTCCCCTGTCAATGACAGCAATTTTACTTTTATGATCTTCCTAAATCCTGTCTCTGAACTTTAACTAAGTCCAGGATGATGTTCTGCCATATGGGGAAAGCAAACCATGTCATTCTCACCTGTGGTTTTCCATTGGCTTTCGTTGCTTATCTGAACTTATTTTTAAATCACCTATTCTGTTTTATCCTTAACCCTTGCAAGCCCCGACAAACAACTGTTTATTTTCTTCTTGAAGGTCAGTCGATTATTTTTCTTACCAAGCAATGAATCTGTTCTAGTACAGACATTATTTCAGAAAGTATACTGGGCTAAGAAAGCTCAGTGAAATACAGACCAGCCTTAAGTCAATTGGTTTCAGATGCCGTTACACATTTCTTCTCAGAGCATCTTCCCTGACATTCTGAAAATAGTTTTTGTTCTGACATACCTTCATCTTTTTCTCTATCTGTAGATTTTACTGCTAAATGTAGGACAATGTGCTCATCTTCAGTTTTCAACTTCTGTTTATATCACCATACCTTCTAAGGCTTCTTGGAACCTTCCTCTTCTTTTTGACTTCCCTTCATACACTTGGGTATCAGTCCCTGCTGAGCCTTGTTGTAGATTTTGCCTGCTTTCAGTTTATTGGAAAAGACCAAAAAGATTCCCTTCACTACTGCCTAGATGGGCTCCAAACTTGATATGTCTTGAATTCTGTCAGATGCCCCAAATAAAGTTGAGGAGTCTTTAGCTTAAAAACCAAAAGTAACAACACCGAGTTCAAGCAAATTTATTAAATTTCCCTTGGAGTTTCTGTTGTGCCCACTCAAACCAGATGTTTTCAAATCTTGGGAACCAAGAAATCTTAGGGCATCAGCTACTGCTAGTATGGACAAATGGAAGACAGCCTTCTCCTATAGGTTTGCTTCAGTAGGAGAAAGATGGAAGATTATTAGAGGGAATAAGGACATACAGAAAAATCACAGTTTTGTTATAAAAATAGCATGTAAACTCAAGTTTTAAGGCTTCAGTTTTATGCAGTGTTGAAATGTAAATTTAACCTGAAAATCTATGAACTGCTGCAAATCTCATCTGTTGGTTAGGTTATAAAACCCACAAGAACTTATGAAAACAGCCTTCACAGAGCACTGTTATGCTATTGAGAATCTCTTCAAACATATCTTTTAAATTTGCTTTCTTCTTTAGCTCATGACTGAAAAAGTAGTGTCCCTTATTCAGCAGGGACATTATCTATTGAAGTGGCATTATTTATTAGGAAGTTGATGAATTGACCCTGGAGATTCACATTTAGGTAAGTAGTCACTGAACTCAGAAAAAGATGTAAGATGTGAGGGCCTCTATTAAGAATTTCTACTATTTAAGGAATCAACACATCATTTCAATTAATTCTGAATGAATTTCAGAAAACTATATAATGCATATAAAGATGTAAATTAAAAAGAAATTCCATCACTGGCCAGTGCAAGTTAATGTCTTTATAGCAAATTAATGCATTATTTGGAAAAAAAGTTTGGCAAAAATTATTCCTTTTAAATATAAACAAGTCTTCATTGTATTCTAAAATAAGAAATTTTTTTTTATATATAAATGTATATATGTGGGAGTCCAGTTACCCTCAACATGATTCAAGATAATTTTTGGTAGCAAGCTCTAGTTAAACACATCTAAACAGAGAAATTAGTAATGTTTAAGCCTCATAGAGGCTTTTAACTCACATTTAAGAGACAGTTATTGTGAGTAATTATAAAGTTAATTAAATATTGATTATTACAAGAGTATCTCTTTGATTTAATAGGTAAAGCTATAAGATAAACCTTGTTACTTTATTATTTAAAATTACAGTGGTAATAAATGTGCAATTACATTTTATTGTTATTAAGTAAGATTTGTCTCATTATTTAGCTCTAATTGGTATTAAACATTAAACATTAAACAAGTTAGATATTGTTGTTAAGCACTGGAAAAACTGTTCTAAATATCTAATATAGCTAGTGATAGTAACCATCCTGAACATTCAGAACATTTCTTTCAAGTTTGATGATGGTGGGATGTTTTTTACCAATTGATTAATTACATAATATTAATAAACCTATCCTGTTTAATTTCACAGGCATAACAACTTGATTTATCTTCACTAGTCCCACTTGATCTTGAAGTCAGAAGGTTTTTTTCCTAACAATCAATTAATAATAAATTCTTATATAACAAGTATAAATATTTACTTTTCAGTGTTGTGAGTTAGTTTTTAGAGCCAAGGAGTGAACTGGTAAATTTCCTACTATTCCTTCACCTGCCAAACAGGCAAAACATTTTTAATATACAGTTTTATGAATTAAGCTACTGGATATTTTTAACACTTTTTGTTTTGCTGGAGAATCTATTATATATTTACAACAAAAGGTGACGGAAAACATCTAGTTTCCTTAAGTATCTCTTGAAGCAATGTTCCCCACCTTTGGTTGTGCCATATATCTACATCACTTTGTTCACTGTCTGGATCCATTTGCTATCAATAAATTCCACAGGAAGTTTAAGGTAGTAAACTACATTTTTCCAGGGCTAAAATGGGGAAATCAAGGCACAGAGAAATTTAGAACCTCAAGATATTCATAGTTTTAGCAAGAAAAAGAGACTAAGAACTTGAACTACAGACTTTGGATGAACTACGTTACCCTTTCCCTCAGTCTTAAAAAACAAGAACAAACAAACACAAACAAAATGAGAGGCAGGCAGAAGAAACTTAAGAAAACACAGTTTCCCTAAGCAAGAAACTGCATGTAAGGACATAGTTGTATTTGCTTATAAATCATGTGACTGAAAGCTCTGTGAGAACAGAGTTGGCTAGTGTGCTATGAAATCTGAAAATAATTAGTATTACATGTTGCCAGTCATTTCTGCTGTCAGGGGATTGGGAAGCACAGAGAAGACATTGAGAGGGGCACGTAGAGAGAGGCAAATGTTTCCTTCAGACTTTGTAATAAAAACAGGCTGGACATTTCTCAAGAGTAACACTGGGGGTTTTGAAGTTTCAGGTACAGAAATGACAGATTCAGTGCAATATTCCAACACCTGTGTGAGGCCCATCAGAATCAAGAAGGGCCAAACAAGGTAATGTAAGAAAGGTGTGATGGAAAGGATGATTTTCAGCATCTGGAGGAGGTTCAGGTTTTCTTCTTTTTATTTTAGGAGAAGAAAGATGAAATTAGAGTTTATTTGAGCCAGAATGTCTTTGACCTAATTAGACCTGAGAGACAAGGCAACACTGGCCTGATTTTGAAACTTCAGTGTTTCTCATGAAGAACCTGCAGAGAATAGTTATCAGTAGGCTGTATGATATGAAGGATGAAGAATAGTGTGAAGTGCCTTTCCTTCTCAGACAGTAAGCTAAAATGTCAAGGAAAAGCACCACAAGCCCCCTGTCAGAAGCACTCCTGTCAGAACAGGAGTGCAACCACCTTTGCATCTTGTTGGAAAAAGGATCCTGCTGTGCTGCCAGTGGAGTGTTGCTGCATGCAGGTGAACAAGCAGCATGCCCAGCCTGCTCCTCTGGGCTGGCTCAGTGAGATTAACGGGTTTTGGTAATTTTTAGAAAAGGAAGGTGAAACAAAACAAGATCATAGACAAGCCTTCTTCATAGTCTGTCTCCTCTAAGAGTTGTCCCTGAGGACCACCCATGTCACAGCGTTACAACTCTGGCTGCACAGAGGTCTGCTGCATAACCCCAGATGCAGGAGGAAGGTCATCTTTACAGGCATGCTCCTGGCCACCCTCCCCAGCCCCAGCAAAACACAACCCAGCTGCTGAGAGCACAGCTGGATTTCCTTTCAACAGTGTTGTTGCTGCTGCCATTGTTCACAAAGGCTGGAGGCCTGGCAAACAAATGCGGCTGTGGATTGCTCTTACACAGCTACTTTCACATCCTGGGGCCAGCTGGCTGTCTGCAAGAGCAATGCTGTCCTTTCAGCAGTGTCCCACTGTGCAAAAAAAGAAGTGCAGGTTAGAAAATAGGAGCTGTCCTTGTCCAGTCAAGCCTGTGAACATACAGATGCTTACAGACTTCCACGTGTTATTATTGCTTTGTGTAGGAGCATGTCAGAGACCATGGCCCTGGCAAGTGGTAAATAAACATACGTGTGTATATATATATATATATATGTATGTGCACTTAGAAAGCAGATACATAGCCCTGAGGAGTGTGATCAGTCACTCTGTCTATCAAGAAGAGGTTGTACCTTTAGTTTGTGCATCAGCAAAGCACCTTTCAAGTATGGACTTTTCATGTTTGCATTTTAAATACTCCTTTTCAAAGCACATTAATGTCTGTAAGCATTTCCTTCATTAATATGCTGTAAGCTTCAAAGTATTGTTTTCCCCCAACATAGTCTCAAATACTAAGAAGGCACTCTCCCTTGCCTAATCACATCTCCAAGTAAGCAAATATTGGCAAAAAAACCCATACAGTCAAGTGATGTTGAGTTTGGTGACCGTTCTTGCCATCTATAAATATGAGTCACAAATATATGTTGCCCCAGCGCATCATAAGTTGACTTTCTCTTAAAATAATAAAAAAAAAATGTCAGAAGCTCTAATTCAGCTCTTAAATGGAGACCTGTTAAAATTAACAACAGAACAAAGATGAGCTTCAAAACATTTTTTAATATCATCAGAGTTGCCCCCAAAAGCTTACATCAGAAGAGAGGGGAGAGACTTTCTGTAGTAGTTGATATATACAGCTGCAGGTGGAATTACCTACACATCTCCAATGTTCATCAGGAAAAGTATGAATAATCTTCAAGGCTATGAGCAACAAAGTGGGGGAAATAGTACTGCACAGAGAAAACAAACACCATTTACTGACGCAGATGGAATTTTAATAACTGGGGAAGTTAATAGATGCTGTTTGGTGTTATTCCAGGCAGGATTTTCATAGACTTTTCCCAAATGGAATTCTTTGCAGCTTGTATCACCAGACGAAAATTGCACATTGTTCCCAGCTCACCAATTTTCCAGCCTCAGATATTCAAAGGCTTTGTATTTGAATTCACAATAGCAACTCAGAAACAGCATTGCCAAGTGAGACAGCTAGTTAACCAACTGGGAATGTGTTGATTTCAAGACTCCACCAGTTTTTCACCATTGTAAATCAATGTCTTTGATGTTACTAATTCTTATCTACTCCAAGGTTACCAAGATGTGCTAAAGCCTTACTAAGACATGCACCATGAATACCAATGAATAACACATGTGCTGTACAATGGAAATTTGTGGAATTTAACCACAGCAATTATTTTCCTTGCTACTGGTGATATTCACTGGCTGGCCCTGGTGTTTACATGGACAACACTTGATACTGCCCTGCATGACACTGAATCCTGTTCTCATTGGGGCTGGAGCTCTACTGTTCATTCTCTATTTAGTAAGGCCATGCATGCAGAAGACCATAAGACTTTGTACGATTCATATTGCATACATATCTGAGCATACCCTTGAAAGTTGTTTCATTTTTGGGGGGAGTTCATACATGTCTCTCTCTAACATACAGTTTCTGTTGTGCTGCCTATCATCACATTTTTTCCTCTTCAGCTAAAATTCTGAAAGGAAAGATGAGTTCAGCAGCAAAAATGGTCATGCTGATGACAAAGTAGAGAGCATCCTGCACAAAATAACCGTACAGGACTTAATCCAGGAAGGTGCTGAATGTCTTCAGACAGAATCAATAAAACACATCAAATCCTATATAACTCAGACCATATAAACAGTCAGCACGATTTCAAGTTAACAGCCTAAAAGACCATAACTTGAATATATCAGAGTTTTGCACTACCTGGGCCAAACAGGTCAGCCTCTTTAATGACTGAAGTTATAGTGTCAAGAGAGAACTGGAAAACACATCTAGGCTGGACATGAGACCTTTCTGCTGCTTGAGTTTGTTCACAGACACATGAAATACTTACCACTTCTAAGGATTAGGTTCCAGTAGGAGAAATAGCTATTGGGTATTGGAAATATGATGTTTCCATAACAACACTGTCACTGGGGGAAAAAAAAAAAAGAAGAAAAAAAAGAGAGACAGGTGGCAAAAATGGTAACTTAGGCAAAACCTGAAGACTAAGGGTAACAGAAGGAAAAGAATTCCCCTTAAGACATAGTTAGGGTTAAATTGCACTTTGATAGTGATACATTTTTCCAAATAAAATTCAAGGAGTTTTGTATGTATATACATGAGAAAACAGTTGGTCTTTGTAAAACCATGTTTGGGAACATGTGAAAAGATTATCTTGAATGAATGAAAATGAAAATATCTTGTTTCTGGAAAATGTGGTCACTTTGTGGGAATTTAAAAGTGAATTGCCTATTGCAGTTCTACTTTTAGAAGACAGCAGTCCAGAAGACAGTTTAGGGTAGAAATTAGACTTCTAAGAAAACGTGTAAATCATGCAAAGGTTAAAAAACCCCCAAAGAATTCAGCAATTTTCAGTGACAAATTTAGAAAATATTTGTGTATAAATCTAGGAAGTACTAGCAAAAAATAAATAAGAAAAAACCAAAACTAAACCTGTAGCAATACTGAAGGGTTTTCATATCTAAAATGAATGAAAGAATACATCCATATTTCAAATTACAAAATACAGAATAGTGCAAAATTACTCAGTGTCACATGGAATCAAATTAAAATGTCAATTACTAACAGTTACATTGATAGCACAACTTTCTTTGTGTCTGGTACCCGAAAATTGATTTACTTTCAACTGGCATACTATTTGAGATAGGCAGTGCTTGCAGTGTAATTTGCAGACATCACTGCTATGTAAAATATGTGGAAGCTCGTCCGTTACATGCTATTCAGTTTAAATTCATTAGGCTTGGGTGCATCTCCAGGGTAGTTACTAATAGAATAACATGACTAAGTGTAACTCATATTCTGAAGTTTTTTCCTGGAGAACTCAACTTTAACTGACTAACCTCTATTGATCCAGCCTGCTCTTCACTTATTAAACAAATTCCGTGTTGATGGTCTCAAGTACTTTTGAAATCAACAGCATGCCTTTTTTGTGACACTGATGTCAGTATTAGTGGCTTGCTAGGAAGTTGAGGGTCCCAGCTAATGTACATATTAACCTTATGAACTATGCATGAATAAGAACAAAATTGTAGTGACCTTGTCTATGAGTGATGCACCTTTTATTTATTGCTTTCAAATAAATTTCCTCCCTTTTGTCCTGTCCTTGTTATGTTCTTTTTATAAACTAGTTCTAACAAGCTGAATTGTCTTCTCAGTTTAGGTGTTTTTGTTGTTGTTGTTGTTATTGTTTTTTAATTTTAGATAAATTCATCACCAAGTTGCTTTGGGACTATAAAACCTTGCATTTGTGACAGTCTCAAACATCCCAAAACCATGTCTTCCCTTTTTCTATTCACAAATATAGCGACTATCCTCCCTGACATTTTCTTCCTTTTCCCACCATATTGCAAGAAACGGAAAAGTTGCCTCATTCGTAATTCCACAAAATGTGCACAGTCAGCTAATGCTTCAAATTGTGGTTAATGACTTGATGAAAGTCTCCCAGTGTATCTGAAGCCACACCAGGAAAGAATTCCACACTTTTTAGGCTGTCTTGTCCTCCTTCTGTCTCTAGTCCTAAATTTAAGTGCCTGAAAACTTCTCTCCTCACTCCTCCCCCATTATTTTTAGGTCTCCTCTAGTGATTTCTTTTGGAAACTATTTCAACGTGGCCAGTAGATACCTCCAGGGACACTTCCCCTCAGGGCAGCTTCAGGGATCTGAAGGGCTCTTACTGCTCAGCTCAGTGACTAAACTAAACCTCACCCCCCATTCACTGGCTTCAGACTAGCAGCAACAGCAGTCCTAGGGTTAACTTGCACTCATCTCCATGTATTTTTAGAGACTCATTCATTAGGCTGTAAATAGGTTTAATACTTATGCTTTTACTTTTTAAAGAGCAAATAAATATAGCAAGGGGTATTGCCTTTAACGTTTGCAGCAAGACACAGACAAACAGGTCTCCAGTTTGTAATTCTTATCCAGCTGATTTAGGGATTTTTGTTTGTTTGTTTTTTGTTCTTCCCAAGCTCATACTTGCCAGGCTGCAAAATTAGCAAAGTGATTTGAGGTTCCTAAATTAAGAGATTGGGCAGAAGGAGTCTGCTTTCTCCAGGACTTGAGTAGGATTCATGAAAAGTAGTGTCTTGTTGATCTGACAACGGGACAGTAAAATGCTCACAGCCTGAAGAAAGGTCTACAGCAGCCTCTCTTTGTCCATAAGTAGTATCAAAAAGGTGCCTTACAGGACCTTTTCTCTCTTTGCCCCACAGAACTAGTAGCTTCTGACTCCTCACTGGTGCAAATAACATCCCCCCAAATGTGATGTGCTCTGCTTTCTTCCATGGAAGCACAACAAGAGGACTAAGGTGTGTATGGGGGGTGGGGTGGTAGTGGTGGGGGTGACGACAGAAGAAAGAACAAACCCTACAGTCAGTTAAAACGCCATATGCAGATAGAGAGCCATAACAAATCCAGCATCATGGCTGTGGACTTACAGCCAGGTCCTGTGCTCCCTGCATCAGTACTGTCAAGCACTGCTGAAAGCAGCCAGCAGGTCTCCTTCATCCCAGCAAACGGAAGGTCTGTGGAAGAAGGAGGAGTAGCAAGAGCACAGCTGCATGTGTTCAGCTGTGTTTTTGTGGTGTGCTTTATTTCCCAGGATCAAAGTGCAGACACATCCCATGAAAGAGTTTTCCCTGCCACCTTTCCTGAGTCAAGCACAATTCAGTCATGGCCCATAGACACAGTATGGTGTTTTTTTTAAAGTCTGAAATGCCCAGATACGTGTATTGATCGTCTTAGAAACATGTATGAGGAAGTTGTGGAAAGTGAAAGAGTCACCTGTGCTCACTGGAGGGCAGAATTTTCTCCCATGTGGTGTTTTGGGGCCCTGGGAGGAGTCTGTTGCATTGCATTAGCCAACTGGCCAGTGCACTGGCAGGCTTACCTCAAAATTTCCCTTCTTTGTGGGTCTATGTACAACCATAATGTTATTTGAACACAATTAGTTAACTACTGTAGCTGTTTGAAGTCTCTGACGTCTTTATACTACTGCACTGTCATGCTACTGTGTGCTGGTCATTATAGGAACTTCCAAGATCAGTGCAATTCATTCTAGACTCAAAGTTAATCTCATGGAAAATCCAATCTGTAAATTGAGTAGGTATTAAATTACATTTCTTTGTTAACATTCTCTGTTCTTTTCCTTACAGTAAAAAAAAAAAACCAAAAACCCCCCAAAAACAACCCACATTACTTTTTTCCCCCTCTTTTTGTCCCTTCCCTCTCCCCTGTTTCTATTAGTATTACTCTGCTTTCAAATTCACTAGTAAGGCAGAGGTTACCTAGGAATTATATGCCACCATTTTCTTCCTAAAACAAACAAACAAAAAAGTCATTGATTAGGTAAAGTCAGAAATTAAAAATCTATGAAAACATGTCAGATCCCAAGATGCCTTAGAAATGCTTTTTTTGACAGTTTTTCAGTTATGGCTGTCCAAAAATGTGCTGCCAACACTAACATCTGTAGAAAATATTGCTGGTATTAAAGTTTACTGTAGAAGCAAGCCACTCTGAGTTGATTGCCACTGTACTTTGCAGATGTTTTTTTTACCATAGGCCATTCCTAGCAGTTAATTTTGGATAGCAAGTAGTTTTTATGAGGGTGTTTTATTATTTTTAATGAAAATTCATTTTGACAAAAAAATAATCAACTATGCTGAATCCAGCGATTGGAGACGCACTCCTGTCAGGACCAAATGTGGTATGTTGAACAGAAATTCCAGAAGTTATATTAAAGAGGCTGAACTAACATCAGGTTATTGCCACCTGTGTTTGCCAGAGAGCCTACAGAAATATGCCTGTGATCATGGTGAGGCAGGAGACTAGCTGTGATTCCTGTGATCGCTAATAGGTCTTGCATACTGTGCTCATCAATAGGAAGTCTGCCACTGCATTCAATATGGCCAGGATTCCATGCTTGTAATTTTGTGATCCTTCTTTACAGCTTGAAGGTAGAATGCTTGCCTCACACACATTTTTTTTCCTGCTATTTCCAAGCTCTTTGGGCCAAGATTTACAGCAGGCATATCTCTCTAAAGAACTGAAACTCTATTTGGTCCAATGCAGCAACAGTCAAAGTGTTAAAATGGCTACATATAAACACAGGTCAGGTAGCAGTTATTACTGCTTCAGAGAATTCCCACAACTGTTTTGAAAAAGTGTTTTCTTCTATACTGCCACTTGCAGAGAATGGTGGTGTGTGTAGTTGGAAGATCACCCAGATCAATAGTTGGCTCCAGGCACTGGCTGAATTTTGTTTTTTTTGATCATGGGTCAGTTTACGCAGCACCAGACATGCTGGCAACAGACGGGATTCATTTATCTCAAGGGGGAAAAGGACTCTAGGTCATGAGTTAGCAAGGGTCATCGAAAGAGCTTTAACTTAGACTCAGATGGAGAAGAGAATAAAACCAAGCTTGTCAGAGATGAGCCTTGGTGTGGCATGCCAGTGTTGGGGGTGAGATCAACAGCACAGCTGAAGTGCATCTATGCCAGTGCCCAAAGCATGGGTGACAAACAGGATGAGCTGGAAGCCATCATGCATCAGGAAACCTATGACATAATCACCATCACAGAAACATGGTGGGATGACTCACATGACTGGAGTGTTGCAAGGAAAGAAGGGCAGTGGGGTAGTTTTCTATGTCAGGGAGTGTTTTGACAGCCTAGAGCTGAATGGTGGTAGCAACAAGGTCAAATGTTTATGATTAAGGATCAGGGGAAGGACAACAAGGTGGATATCCTGGTGGGAGTCTATTATAGACAACCCAACCAGGATGAAGAGGCAGATGAAATATTCTACAAGCAGCTGAGAGAAGTCTCGTGATTGCTAGACCCTTGTTCTCATGGGGGACTTCAGCTTACCAGATTTCCCTGGAAATACAACACAGAGGAGACGAAACAGTCTAGAAGGTACCTGGGGTGTGTGGAAAATAACTTCCTGAATCAGCTGATCAGTGAGACAGCCAGGGGAGATGCCCCACTGTGCCTGCTGTTTGCAAACAGGGAAGGACTAGTGGGTGATGTGGTGGTAGGAGGCTGTTTTGGGTATAGTGATCATGAGATGATAGTTTTTGATTCTCAGAGAAGTAAACAGGTGGATCAGCAGAACTGCTGCCATAGACTTCCAGAGGGCAGACTTTGGACTGTATAAGAACCTGGTTGACAGAGTCCCTAGGGAGTCAGTCCTGAAGGGCCAACGGGTCCAGGAAGACTGGACATTCTTCAAGAAGGAGATCTCAAAGGTGTAGGAGCAGACCTCCCCCATGTGCTGAAAGATGAGCCAGTGGTGAAGAAGCCCAGCCTGGATGAACAGAGATCTTTGGCTGGAACTTAGGGAAAAAAGGAGAGTTTTCCACCTTTGGAAGAAGGGGCAGGCAACTCATGAAGACTATAAGGATGTCACGAGGTTATGCAGGGTGAAGATTAGAAAGGTGAAAACCTGGCTAAAACTCAGGCTGGCCATTACCATAAAACACAACCAAAAATGTTTTTGCAAACACATTAGAAACAAAAGGAGGGCCAACGATAAGCTACAACCCTTATTGGATGCAGCAGAGAACACTGACACAAAGTATGAGGAAAAAGCTGAGGTATTTAATGCATTCTCTGTCTCAGTCTTTAATGGCAAGACCAGTTACACTCAAGGTACTCAGTCCCCTGAGCTGGAAGTCTGGGATGAGGAGCAGAATGAAGTCCCCACAGTCCAGGAGGAAACAGTGACCTGCTGCTCCACTTGGGCACACACAGTCTATGGGGCTGTATGGGACCCACCCCAGGGTACTGAGGGAGCTGGCAGAGGAACGCACCAAGCCACTCTCCACAAGTAATCAACAGTCCTGGGTAACCAGGGAGGTTCCAGAAGACTAGCGGTTAACCAATGTGACACCTGTCCAAAAAAAGGCAGGAAGGAGGATCCAGGGAAATACAGAGCTGCCAGACTGACCTTAGTGCCAGGAAAGGTTATGGGGCAGATCATCCTGAGCACCATCACGCAGCACATGCAGGATAACCAAGGCATCAGACTCAGCCAATATGGCTTTATAAAAGGCAGGTCCTTCTTGCCAAATCTGATCTCATTCTATAAGATGACCCATGTAGTGGATGTGGGAAAGGCTGTGGATGTTGTCTACCTGGACCTTAGCTAAGCCTTTGACACCATCTCCGACAGCATCCTCCTGGGGAAACTGGCTGCTCATGCCTTGGTGTACTCTATGCTGGGTAAAAAGCTGACTGGATGGCTGAGCCCGAAGAGTGGTGGTGAAAGGAGTTACATTCAGCTGGCGGCTGGTCACAAGTGGTGTTCCCGAGGGCTCAGTGCTGGGGCCAGTCCTGATTAATATCTTTATCAATGATCTAGATGAAGGGATCGAGTGTACCCTCACTAGGTTTGCAGATGACACCAAGTTGGTGGAAGTGTTGATTTGCTTGATGGTAGGAAGGCTTCTCAGAGAGATCTGGACAAGCTGGACTGATGGGCTGCAACCGCTGTATGAGGTTCAACAAGGAGAAGTGCCAGGTCCTGCACCTGGGTCACAACAACCAGATGCAACACTACGGGCTTAGGGAAGAGCAGCTGGAAAGCTGCCTGGTGGAGAAGGACCTGGGGGTGCTGGTCGGCAGCCAGCTGAACATGAGCCATTAGTGTGCCCAGGTGGCCAAGAAGGCCAACAGCACCCTGGCTTATATCAGAAACAATGTGGGCAGTGGGACAAGGGAAGGGACTGTCCCCCTGTACTCAGCACTGGTGAGGTCGCACTTCGAATACTGTTGTTCAGGTTTGGGCCCCTCACTGCAGGAGGGACATTGCGGTGCTGCAGTGTGTCCAGAGAAGGGCAGCAAAGCTGGTGAGGGGTCTGGAGCACAAGTCTTCTGAGGAGCAGCTGAGGGAACTGGGGTTGTTTAGCCTGGAGAGGAGAAGACTCAGGTGGAACCTTACTGCTCTCTACAACTACCTGAAAGGAGGCTGGAGGCACGTGGGAGTAGGTCCCTTCTCCCAAATAACAAGCAACAGGACAAGAGGAAACTGCCTGAAGTTGCACCGGGGGAGGGTTAGATTGTATATGAGGGGAAAATTTCTTCACTGAAAGGGTTGTCAAGCACTGGAACAGGCTGCCCAGGGAGGTAGTGGAATCACCATCCCTAGAAGTGTTTAAAAGACGTGTAGATGCAGTGCTTAGGGTATTGGTGGACTTGGCAGTCCTGGGTTAATGGTTGGATTTCATGATCTTAAAAGTCTTTTCTGACCTAAATGATTCTGTGATTCTGTAAGTCTACGAGAAACAGTGGTTTCACTTTGCTTTTGATTTGTACTCCTTTAATGTTGCTCCATGTACTTGTACAACTTTTAGTCCAAGTATCTTAAAATCTAAGAGCAAAATTCAACCATTATTTCAAATGTATTTTGATACAGTATCTGAACTCCTGCTTATAACACTGTTATATATAGTAGTATATATATAGTAGGAATTAGCCTCTTTCTATTCTATCAAAACTAGGTCTCACTTCAGCTTCTTGACAGTTTTCATTGGTCCTGGTTTTTAAACCAGTGACTCTCAGCCCTCTCTCATTCCCTGAACACGATGCAGCACCCCAGTTCTTCTTGTCTCAATGAACATATTTAAATTAAATAAATACAAATTCTCAAAATCAGAGTGGTTTGAACTCAGCTTCTCATGTTTTCCTCTGAACGTGCCCTTCTCTATTTCAGTGTCAATAATTTCTGTTTTTGTTATGCAGCCTTGCAGCCTGAGACTGTCCTTTCTTCTCATTCTAAGTTACAGCAAAGGTGTCCTGCTGCAGTTGTCCCTGTTTCTGGGTGGGAAGGTGCCTGTCTGTGGGAATTGTTTTCTTGGTTTGCCCTGACATCCGCAACCTCCCTTTCACCATGTTCTTCTCACATATTTTGCTCCTTCCAGCAGATTCAGGCACATCAGTTAAAACCAGACTGTTTTATTTATCACAAAGTTGTTCTCTGTTGCCATTTAGAGATGATTTCTTCAGAATTTAAGTTCAAAGTTTTGCCCACACTACTAGGTGCTTTGATGCTTAATACTTCTACCTTTTTTTCCTCTCTCCCTTTCTGATCACACAAACATCCAAATCATCCATTCATAATGTTCTCCCATTGCCTTTTCCCTCTCCTTTTAATTCCTTGATCTGTGTCGCCAAATAATTTACCCAGACCCTGCATTAGTCTCAGTCAAATTAATCCCAAAAAGTCTCATCCTGTAGTCTGTCCTGAAGACTACAAAAAACGTAACAGCTAAGTCAAGCTTTGCCATTTTGTTTTTGACTGTGTCCCATATATTGTCTATTCTTTCCTTTATTTCTTTTGCTGTGTGTAGGTTCTAGACTTCAAGCTTACTGAAGGCAGAATCTATGTATTTGTTTTGTGGGGCACTTAATTAATCTGTGGGTAGGACACAAATGTCAAATAGTAATTATTGTTCCAAGGATGGATTTAGTAATACACAGAGGCATTAAATGATGTCTCCCCTTGCTTACTGAGATGGCTGCCTAGGAGGTTTCCAGGAAACGATGGGAGCAAGGCCTGCAGATGAGAAACTAAACATATTTATGATTAAGAGCTCTCACTGAAATGAAAGGAGTAAATCCGTGATGCAACATTATTTACTGCTTTGAATGTCTGCTGGATCAGGACCTTAGGTTGCAATGTGATAAGCCAAATCTTCCTTGCCAGAGCCCTTTCCAGAACACCTGACATGGCACAAACCCCATTTACTGTCAGTCATTAAGCAGAGCTGTCAAAATTGGTGCGGGAGGATGAAAGAAAAAAAAAAAATCAATCTAGCAGTAGTCAAGGGATTCTAACAATAATCTCCTACATGTCACTGATTATTTTCTCAAAGATGCAGGAGATTACTGATTACTTTTAAATTACTAAAGCATGGATCTCTGAACATGGACCCATACTTTTTCACAGAGATGTGGTTCAGTGGGTCCCCACATTTAAAACTCAAAAGAAAACTAATCCAGTATCTAATTCAATCCTGAAAAGAAAACAAATTGGCAATTCGGGCCTTAATTATTTATTTAATGCTTCTTTACCCGATAGCAAAAATTGTTGCTGTAGCTCTTGCTAGACATTAACTGGGAGAAAAGGAAAAAGTAAGTAGCATATTGATTAGGCACAGCCTGGATGCCATGATAACATTATAGCCAATTTTTTGTTTCTTTGATCTTGGTTGCTTAGATAAAATTTTTAATCTGAAAATGTAATAAATAATTATTTCATAAAGTGAATATGATAATGTAACAATAAAAACAATAGCTCACCTTATCATCCCTGACAACATATAATGAGGTTTCTTCACCACCCATGCAATCCTCCAGGATTTAACTCAAATACCTGGATTAAAGTTATACTAGTCTCAATGCATAATTCAAATTTGTCTAATTCATTGGGGCCATTAATTGGCATCAATTACCGGAAATTTCATACTCTAAGGCAAAACTTTCTGTTCAGACTATGCTGAGTTAGAGAAAATAGAATTTCCAGATTCAAGAAAAGAATAAGAAGTGTTCTTTTGTTTTTTTGTGCTAGCCACAAAAAAACCCTGCTGTATATTGTTTGCAACCCCCAATATGAAGTCATTTTTTTGAGAGTTCAGACCTTAGAATCTTCTGATGCTGATGCCTGTAGCAAAGTCAGAGATTTCTCAAATAATATGTCTCCTAGTTGTGCACATTACTGTATCTGGGCACTTCTCAGCTGGATATTGCAGATGAAAGCTGAAAAGTGCTAAACAAAGGACATCACTACAGAATGTGGCATTTATTTGCAATTCCAGAAAACATTCCTTGAACAAAACAATCCTTTTTATTCTGCCACACGCTTGTAGCACAAATCTCAATGGAATAACAAGTTAGCACATAGCAAAGCCTTTTAGTAGTTTCAGATCCAAATCTCTGCCTTCCCTGCCATTCTGGGAAAGACTTTTAGGACACCAGAGCCAAAACAGATTTATAGTTCTGTTGCAGTTCCTCAGGTTCAGGCATTTATCTGAACCTTTCCTCTTTTATCTGTTCTGACTATTTTCAAAAGTTTTCAAAAGCTATTGATTGAATTTTGGCTCTTTCTTGACATGCTTTCACACTCAGATCTGTGTACCAAGCAGATTGATAGCACTGGGGAAAAGGAATTTTAAATCCAACCCCACCCCACTTTTTAAATTTTACCGTAGTGTGAAGTTTATTTTTCTCACTATACTCTAGATTAAATGGGAACTTTCAGTTAAATTTTACATTAGTTTATCTCTCCAATTGAATATTACATGATTCTGCATTTAATGTCATGGGGTTAGCTGTTACCCCATGCATTTGCCCAAGATATTTCCACCATCTTGGTGTCAAAATTCAAGATCAGTGATTAATAAAGTGAAGTAAGTGAAGGAGGAGCTGCAGGTTACTGAAACTGATGAGCATGATATATGAATACCATTAGCTTTTCCTTAAAGAACATTTATATGATTATATGAATGCAAAAAGGCAATGCGGTATTTTAGTCTTTCTCTAGTCACTGGAACACTCTGAAGCAGATGGACTCTGTGACTGATGATTCAATAATTGCACTCATTAAAAATGTTCACGCTTTTAATTTCCCCCCCTCTCACATTCTGTGAAGAGCTGAGGAATGAAATGGTTTTGTCATTGTCAGCAGATAGATAATTGAGTTTGCTTTGATTTCCTGGGGTGCCCCTTCCCCACCCCCATGCTGTTGGATTGACATCTCCAGAAACATAGCAGAACATATGAATCAGACCCAACTGTCTTAAAGGAGAAAAACACTACAGAAAGACTCCTGTGTCCCTCCCAGTGTTAACTTGTGCGTACTCAAGCCAGCAACCTACCTTGGTAGAAGACAGCATGCATTTGCTTTGCTGCCAGATTACTGCGCCCCCTCCAGCCCACCCACCCCCCACCCCCACCCCCCAATAAAGTTACCTAACTGTGGGGATCAAGGGAAAGAAAAATAATTCTGCCTTGAACATATGCATTGAATGCTTCTCTTGTTTGTTGTTGCTAGAATCAGCCTAATTGTGACAGAGGTGAGAGAGTGTCCAGCTGTGCCAGTGCCTGTTGATTGGTATTGCAAGAACATGGAATTATAGCAAAAACCAAATAATCTCACACAGACCTAAGGAAAAATGATAGTGGGAAAAGCAGTGAAAAATATAGCCATCCTGTCTTCTCCGAAGACAAGGATAAAAGTATCTCCCAGCTCTGCTGAAGAGGTGCTTCTTTTCATTTCTGCCATTAGGACTTAAGTTTAGAGTTTGCATCTAAATTTAAACTGCATAATAGCAAAAGCATTCTCCAAATGAAGTATTACATTCACTCATTCTATCTACCTGATTGTTTGGGCGCCCATTTTCCAAACGCTTTTCTAGGAGCAAATATAGTAGAAGTTGTGCAATCCTTGACTTCCTGACAGTCTCCAGCTGTCTCAGGAGACTCTTACACTATCCATCATTTGTATTTTGCAAATGCCTAGCTGAGATCACAGCATTGTGGTTTTCAGTCTTGTTCAAACACAACATGATAGAACTCTTTGCGACTCTGGTTAAGGTCACTGAGGTAGACTTTCATTGCTCCCATACTTGGGTACATTCTGTACCTGTGAGTAAAAGAAAAATATTTTTTCTGCAAGGATGTTCTGTGTCCTTGACTTCCTGAGTACACTTCCTAGGCTTGGGTGCTCCATAACACAATTTCAACCTGCTGTTAGAGTCCTGGGCAGACTACGTAAGTGCTTAGACACTTCTACAGCGCTCCTTCTTTGTACACACTCTCTTAGACCCCTGACAGCTGAAGCATGCAACACACAGATTTTGACACAAAACACACAGATCTAAAAAGCGTTGGTAGGCCCTCATATCTTCCTTTGCTTCCAGTTCACTGCAGCCTTTTATCATTTGTGTCTGTCAGGTACGAGATTATTACACAGATTTGTGATGTGGGGATTTTCTTCTTCATATATTGTTTCAACAGTTGAAAAAGATGTCCCTGTCATAAAAGCAGACCTTGTTCCTTGTTCACCAACTACCTTTTGTCTTTGTGAACTCCCTGGAGTGTTCACCTTGACCTGACACTTGAGAGAAGGCTGCATCTTCAGACCAGTTCCTTCCCCTGCATCTAAACCACAGTTACTCCTTTTTCTCTTCATGCAGATGAAAGTATTCCATACTTTAAAGATCCTTAGCCAACAATCCATCCAGTCATAACTGTGAATGCTACATGCTTCTCTCAATATGCAATACAGTGTGTTATGTGTATTTCATAAAAACGAACTGTAATGTATAGATTGCACATACTTCTACTAAATCATCACAGCATGGCAACTTCAAATGGGCTTGCCATTTAGCCAGCAAAAGCAAACAGCAGAATTAGAGTGCATGCTTGCACAGAGAGACACGATTTGCACACAATTCAGTAGCACTATACCTTAACTAAATAAATTCAATTAACAATCAGGAGTTTTTTTAAGTCTCATGCACAATAATGTGGCCACAAATGCTTTGGGAAATGGATCCCTCAATAGTCATTTCTTTCAAGGAACAAGTGGTCTAGAGTATATGGAAGTTCCTAAGTGGATGTCACATACAGAGAGGAGCAGTGTGAAAACCTCAGCAGGCAAGTTGGGGATTCAGGAAGATACCAAAAACTGTCTTTAAATGCACTATTTCACATAATCAGCTACATCCTGATGGCATCAGGAGATGACCATCAGCCAAGGATGCACATCTCTGAGAGGAAAGGTCTGGTTAGAAATGAGGCTCAATGGCAGTCAGACAACATACAGAACAAACAAAAGCTTTCTAGGGAAATAGCCACAAAATGCAGCTTCAGACTTCTTATCTGGAGCTAAGCATATGACTAGATTTTTTTATTATTATTATTTTTTTTTCACTAGAGTGGATGAACCTAAGTTCATGCACCCTACTACCCTCAAACACTGGAAAGTTTTGGATACAGACCCAGAGCCAAAGCAGTTCACAGTTACCTCTTATTCAGACAAGGTCACAGACACATTGCAAGCAAAACATTTATCTGTCAAAGTAGGATGTTACCTTTTGAGAGCCAAACACAACACGCTAAAGGTCTGTATTTCATTTTGAATGCATGTCTGAGCCCACACTCTAACCCAAATGCTTCTTATGTGTGCACTGACTGGCTTCATCCCACAGCACGGGCTCAGGAGCACACCTTCCTGCCATGTGTCTGCTGTATGTCCTGGAGGATCATTACATAGCCAAAGGTAAATCAGATGTCCTGAAAGTGCGCTGGCACCCTAGGTAGCCAGCTCAGCGGCTTCCCGTAGATGAATATGGTTGTGATACTAAGCCACCAGCCTCCCACATCTGAGAGTCCGAGTGCACTGCCCTTGGTCAATGAGGTGCACGTGTTTTCATCCACTTCTTGGCCCAGCCTGCAAATAACCTTCTTACCTTTCAAATCCTTCAAAATCCGGCGCTTCATGTTTGCCTGCTTTTCTGGTCTCCCCTCAGAGTCAATAGCAAGACACTGCCCTGCTCACAGAAAGCTGTGGAACATACCATTGGAAATGTGGTAGCTGTAGGGGCAGCATGAAGGAAAGCAGCAAATGGGTAAGACAGGATTTGGCCCTTTTCCACTTTAAGGGAAAATGCTAAGAAGTTGCACAAAACAAAAAATGAACATAGATGCAGTCATTGGGTATCAGGTATTTAAAGGCACTGTTCCTTTGTGAATTCAAGCACTGGAACCACTTTCTTCTCAAACTGTTGGTGCCTCATTGTTCATAATTGGTATCTATTTATTATTTAAATTATTTTTGTGCATCATTGCCTCATGTGAAAGAGGTGATTGCATTTTATGGCCAGATGTGACTATTCTGCTGCATAAATTAGATAGAGGTGAAAAACAAAACCCAAACCAAACAAACTGAGAAACATTGTCCAAGAAGGAAGTGCAAAATGAAAAATATGAAAGCAGTTCTAACAGCTAGTTCTAAAATCAGTATGTGACAGACCAATCCCTATTACATATTGCATTGCCCACATACACTGTGAGTAATGTGGGTAGCTTTCACAGGGGTCTCAGATGTCACTTTCAACAATTTAGCTGTAACATGGAAATCAAAGCATGTTTATCTTCCTAGAAACTATACTTACCTTTTCTGGGGCAACTGACGAGGGCACATGTTTCAAAGGACTATGCTTTACCCTGAAAGCCCCACAACACAGCTTACCTGCTCAGTCTTCAAAGGCCACCAGTTAAGTAAGTGTTGTTTTGCTTGGGTGTTCTTCCATGGGATTCAGCTCCAGGAATCCACAACATGAACAGAAACACTGTTTATAACAGCCTTTACAACAAAGGGTACCTGCTACATTTTAGAGTCCCACACCTAAGAAGTTTTATGAAAATATTCTTTGTTCTCAGGATTCCTTCTCCCTATGTCAAATAACGAAAGACTATTGATATCACTTCCTTTTAATGCTGATACAGGACTTCAGTGTTGCTCCTAATTTTTCCAGAAATATTATGCAACTGTAGCATAACCCTGCTCTTTTTAAAAAAAATTAAAAAATCCCTAAACCAAATATAGTTGCTCTAACTTTTGCAGCCAGTGAAAACACACTATTTTCTTCAGGGCTTGTCACTATTTTAGATAGCTGAAGAAAAAAAAAAATCTTGCCTGGGTGGAAAATTTCTATTGCAACTGATAGCAAATACGGAAAGTCTAATTTGCATATAGATGTTGAAGCTTGCAACAATATACTCCCCTGAGAGAGCTCTTGTTGTTTAACTGTGTACACAGTCTGGCACTATGCTGCCCAGCACCTAATAAAAGCTAAATTAAAACTTTTTTAAAGCTCTGAAGCTGCGAATGTCCTTAAACCACCAATTTGCATTTGCAAAGAAAGAGCAGAACCATACCAAGCTAAGACTCATTTAAGAGGAAAAGCAGAGGGTATGGCAGCAAGGGCAAGAGGGAAAAATAACTTTATTTGAGAGTAAACATCAGTCAGATGTACTAATGCTTTAATTCATGAGCCTAGATGAGCTTTATTACAATGTTGGTATCAAGCAATACCGAGGAGATAAAAAGCAGCACTATGTAAAAGAGAGAGAGACTAACAGGATTATTAACAGGGTTGAAAAGAAAACAGAGCCAGAATGGCTGAATAGTGAGGAGAAGATGAAATGGAAGGTGGAGAGAGCAGAAAAAGAGTGCAAGTAGAAGTCTGAAGTATAATCTACTCTCTCTCTTTTTTTTTTTTTTTTCCCCTGTGAATTCTGTTTTTATTTTAGTTTTCAGTGTTGAACACAGACTATGCAGTGAAAAAATTATATGATACTGTGCCAAGGGAAAACTAAGGGCTGGCAGGGGAAAAAAACAAGTTTGCTGTCATGATTTCATTAAATAAACTAAGTTAATATTTTAAGGAAAGCTTATATAATAAATATAAAGGATAAATAACATAGTCTCAGAACTAGAATTTGCACAAATTTTAAGTTGGACAAAAGAAAATCCATGATTGGTATTGGAAGGTTTTGAATTTTAAGAGCAGCAGAAGAACAATATAAAAAGCACAAAAGTTACCACACTGTCTGATAGTTCTAGATTCCCACTGACCCACACTGCAGCAAATTACACACCGTTTAATGAATTCTCCCACTCTGATTTTCAATTCAGTTCTCCCAACACCTGCTCTAATAAATAATGTCTTTTGGACTTCTGTTTGAACAGCACTTGTAGCCTTAAGTAGGACTTTGAGACTGAACACGAAAAGAAGTGATTGAGAGCCTGAAATATGGAAAGAAAGGGATGCTTTTACAGCTTTGCCCTACCGTGGAATGAAGAATGGAGCCTTTTTAGATGTGTGATTCTCCTTTACTTCATGAATTAGCAATACAGTTAAAGGAAGCATGTCATCTTTCCCTGCCAATCCTTTTTAGGGGTTATACTTCCTCTAGTCTTGTCTTTTACACTGTGTTTCCTCCTTACTACCCAGTATTAGGGACCATCTGGATGAGAGGAAACTAATGTTTATCACATATCATTTGATTTAAATTTTATTCACACAAATGCTGTGAGTGGAATTACATTTATATAACTATCTGAAACTGAAATTATCTTCTCACTATTCCTTTCACTTATCCACCCCTATGTTTGACAAGAGGTATTTGCCCCTTAATCTTTTTCACTCAGGTTTCCAGCTCTGGTAACATAATGCTGTCTGTCATGCTACTGCTTATCTCCAGGGAGTTTGAATAATTTCCAAAATTAGTGTTTCCTGGCTAGTGTCTAGAAAGTTCACTTAATCATTTCGTCAAGCATTTGCAGGAATGGTGAAATTAGCATTTATAATAACATATTCTAAAGGAACAAGGAGCTCTGCTTACAGCCTGGAGGCTGTTTGATAGTGGGACTATGAAGCTCTGCAGATTTAGCAATCTGTAGGAGCTATAGGAGAGAAAATAAAGCTTCCATCAGGGAGTGAGGGTCAGATCCACCTGTGAATCTGTATGATGTGTATGCATTACTTTGGTTAATATATATATATATATATATATATATATTTTTTTTTTTTAAGATCATTTGACTCAAATCACTGCATCACATCACCAAGCAGTTGCAAAGTACATGAACTGCTTTTCTTTCAGGCAGGGCTAAACCAAAAGTGCTGGTCTGGGAACACATCCAATGTGCTCAAGCTGCTGGTGGACATTCGATCCATGGGACCAGACAGCACACAACTTGAAATAAACTCTCCTGATGTACTTATTTCATGGGCATTCAACCCTCTGCAGCTGCTGTTCAGCACTTTAGATTCACTCCTGCAGGGCTGCGCTAGACAGAAATGCAACTATCTTATATATTTATTGAAACAAGCTGAGCTCTGGACATGATAGATGCCAAAAGCATTGATGGCCCTTGCAGGAAAATCCAAAGTCATTATCTCCGTGGCTTTTCACAAATATCAGACACAAAGTAATGAATCATTCATTTACTCCTTTAAAGCAGTTTTATTTTGACTCTATTTAATCATGTAAAAACTAAATCTGTTTTTCCCTTCAGTGCATTAAATATGCAGTCTCTTATAGATTGCATATTGTGCTAATTTGGGATCATACTAGCCAAAGAAGTCTGTATGTTATTCTATTTGCAGAATGTGCTGACCTTGAGGAAATTTATTTTAACCCTGATGAATTTGTTGGTCTGGGGATAATTCATGGGCATCAGAATGTTCACAGATAAAACCACTGTTTTGACCTTCAAAGTGCTCGTCACTAACATGTCATTATGCAAGTTGGGAACTTTTCAGTCCCTTCAAAATGCATCACTAAGAGCATCCTCTTTGCTTGTCACTCTATATTATTCCTATCTGAATGTCTTTATTACCTCCTCATTTTCATAGCATCATATGCAAATATCTCATGCCCACCTTCAATGCCCTTCACAACTATAACCTTCTTTTAATTTTTTTCTTTTTTTTCTTTTCTTTCTTTCTTTTTTTTTTTTTTTTTTTTCTTTTTCTTTTTCTTTCAGGTCTATAGTGCTAAATTCTTGAGTGACTGAATGTTCAGTGATACCACAACTCTATGCTTCTGTACATAATAGTCTCCTTCTCTCTTCCCTGGTACTAGTTCCTGTGGCAAACCATACCATATCATATCCTGCTGTCATTCCCTGCATAACTATGCATCACAGTTGCATGGTCTGCTGGGAATTAAACACAAATCTTACCAGGTGCACTGCAGTCTGACAGAGATGCTATTTAGTTAGTTAGTTAAGGAAAAGAAACTAATTCAGACTGAATTGTTAGTGCACAGAAGTATTCAAATTTGTCTTGCCACACTTCCTCCTTCGTGCCTGCTGTTTGCAATAATCACTTCTGGTCTCTGTTTCATGTTAGCTTGCATGTTCTTTGGGATTGAGGGTTTTTTTATAACAGTGGTCATCAAACAGTACAGATGGCATCTCTGGGCAGTGCTATCAATCCAACAGTAAACCAGGTACTGACACTGTATGAATTCTAATTCTTGGTTTGTCTAAATAGGTTAATCATACTATATTGTTGACACATCCCCTCTGAATACAGCATGTAAACACTTATCTCTGAGTTTAGTGGTCTAAAGAGTCACAGAACATTGTATTTGTTTATATCCACACTCTTCCATTCTGAAAGAAAGTGGCATGTTAGGAAACCTGGCCCCTGGCAGGGTTTTTTGTGTTGGCACAAAAAGTGAGCAGTTAATGACACTAACATGGCAAAAATTTGACTGTTTAAAAAACAGTGAGGCTATCTGAGAAGAAAAAAGTGCATATAGGCACATATTTTCCACCCCAGCAGACTAAGGAGCCTTTATTACTGCCCTTAGAAAGCCCACACAGAAAAGTGATGAGATCCAGAGCTGAGGGAGTGTTGAAACATTGTCTATTTTGCCAATGTCTTTTGATACATTTCTTAAAACCTCTCTTCCTCCCCTAAAGAAAGATTGTTAAAATCAAGGACTTAAAAAAAAAATAAAAAAATTATCTGTAGTATTGTTCTAGATATTTTACTGAGGGGAAAGTAATTAAAATGATGAGTTTTGTCCCTGTGTTGAACTGGGATTGTTTCCTCCAAGCTTTATGATAAGTTCACTAAGCCTTGAGAAACTAGAATATGAACAAAAAAAGTTACTGGCTGGTAATAGGAACAGGCTGAATTTGCCATGTAATTTGGTATTATTTCTATTTATTGATAGAATTGAAGGCTGATGAATTTTGTCTAAAAAGTAGAGGCCAGTTAATACATTCAGATATTCAGATTCTGCTGTATTCCATACATGTGTAGATACATGTATGTATTTTTTAGACAAAAGAATTTGCTCTAAATTAAAATCCTGATTTTATGAAATGTTATAAAAATAGTATGATTTGCATAAAATGAATACTAAATATCCAGATATTTTACCTTGCAGTTTCTTGGTTTGCCCTGTTTTAGGAAATTTCCTATGTGTTAGTTCTCAGCGCACAAACTAGTGTCTGCCAATCAAAAAGCAGAAATCAAAGAAAACAAGATACAGAGCCATAGCCTGCTTTCCCATTAGCATTGAGAGCACCTGTGGTGGTGTGTTCCCTCCCTGCCTCCCGCCCTGACTTTTGTTTCTGTGGCAACGCTCAAGTGATAACCGCCAGTGCTGGTAGTAACAGATGCACCTGACCATGATGGCTGTATCCCACTCAAAGTGGATTCAGGGGAGACAGACAACAACACGATAGCTAAGGACTAATTAAACAATGTGCCCACCTAACAGCACTTGTCAAGGTCTGACTAAAGCCAATTTTGAAAGAAACTAACTTCTGTAGTTGGTGTGCAAATATGACTATGTGCCAAGTGCCTTACTCCATGAGCAGTGGGCAGCGCAGAGCCAGCAGAGCTCTCCTGCACAGCAGAAGGCTGCACACCAGAATTTTCTCTTGAGTAGGGATCCCTCTAAAGGTTACTCCTCAAGGCTGAGAGATTTCTTGCTGAAACAGATTCTTGGTAAGTGGTTAAAAGCATGCTAAACTTTGAAATTGTAGCCAAGTAGTATAAAGGACTGATTGTGCACGTATAATCCTCTAGATATAAACTGGTGACCAAGTCTGAGACTAAGTCTGGATCTAGCTGCACCCAAAGTCCTCTCTGAGAAGGAGATTAGAATGCAGAGGGGTCCTTTCTGAACCTCACGACTCAATGGGAGGATTTCCCAAACGGTTTTGTCTGACCTTGTCCTCTGTGCAGTAAATAATCAAGTATACCTTGCCATTGACTCTTGTTAAGCCACTGTCACATTTACTATCAAACTTTGTTAAGTTGCTGTTTTATACCAATAAACATATTGCTGCTTCTCTCTTACAAGTGAAACGTGTCACTCCTTTCGTGACAGCACCTTCATTTGGATTTAGTTACAAAACTCCTATGAAAATTTATATTAATTCACTCATCTGAGTGAAATGGATTTGACACGTGTGAATACCTGCATACAGGAAAACTAGATAAGAATCCTTTTATATTAAACTAAGAATTGTATAAATGGACAGTATATGAACCTCTTTTTTTTCAGGTTCTTTTGCACACAGCCTTTTACAGTCAATGTAGTGAAACAAAAGTAACACCTTCTTCAAAACAGCTTTAGGAACAGGGAGTTAAGACAAAGTAAAGAAATCTTTTTATTGAGTCGAAAGAATGAGTATTGTTGAATCTCCTAAAAGGAGTGTCCATGTCCAGAAAGATCCACTAAAGTCATAATCAGATCATGCGCATCATTAATAATGCCAACATATGCACGAGTGACATAGATAAAAGCTCTTTGAAGAGCAGGGTCTTTCCTATGGAAGATTTTTTCTTAAGTTTTTCTTCATGTCATTGTTAAAAGGAATTGCTGAATACTTTGCTCAGATAAATCTTGGGATAAACCTTACCTGTTAATGAAACATAACATGAAATGAAAAAGTTAAGCTGCCAGAAAAAGTGAGCTGCATGTTACAACAAAGGTTTTAGGCACAGTTCATTTGAGATTAGCATGATGGTGTTATACCTAGCATAAATCTTACTGAAAATGTTTTTAACTATTTTTTTCCTTTCAAAATGGGTAGAATCAGGTGTTTACAGCAAGGCAAAGGCTAATTACATTGGTAATTACATCGGTAATCCTCTTCCTGTTTTGTACTATTCATGTTGCACCTGTATAAGACTGCCCATCAGAAAGCTTCCAGTTGCATAGCGGATGTTTTTAATTTTGTCTGCAGGTCTAAGAAAATTCTGATTATTCTGCAACTCAGGACTTGAAACCAGGGCTAGGAAAGAAAAACAATTATTTTCTCTAATAATGTATAACTATGTGAGAAGATGCCAGGAGAGTTAATGGACAACTTTATAATTTCATTCAATTTTTTCATGAGTGATATAATTTAGATGTAAAACGGAATATGTTGTTAAACCCACCATCATACTTACACTTCTCATCATTTCTAGCACCCTGGTGTCTGCAACATAGCCATTGTTCTCCAGACCTTTTCTCTTGTAAAACCTCTTGGTTTTTGGCCAGTAATTTAGGAAAAGTTTTGCAACTGTTTTGAGCAAAATCTTTTCTGTACACTTGAAGATGATTAAAAAAAAAAAAAAGAAAAAAGAAAAAAAGATATTGTGCCAAGTGAAAATATTATGGTTGCCCAGAACTGCACTTAAAATTAGCATACCTCTGAAACTTGCTATGAAGACAATTCCGGTACAGCTTCTTTGGAAAGCTTGGAGAAAAACTACATCTCGGTCAAAGCATGAGAAAAATATAGAATCACAGAATCATAGAATATGTCAAGTTAGAATGGACTCATAAGGATTATCAAGCCCAACTTTCTTCTCCTTGTAGGACTACCTGAAGCTAAGCCATTAGGGCTCAAGTGCACCCTCAATAAGTTTGCAGACATACCAAGTTGTAGGGGAATGATGATCTGCCTGAAGGTAGGAAGGCTGCTCAGAGGGATCTGGACATGCCGGACCGATGAGCTGAGGCCAACTGTATGAGGTTCAAGAAGGCTCCGTGCCGGGTCCTGCAGCTGGGTCACAGCAGCCCCACACAGCGCTACAGGCTGGGGCAGAGCGGCTGGAAAGGGCCTGGTGGGAAAGGGCCTGGGGGTGCTGGTCGGCAGCCGGCTGGGCATGAGCCAGCAGGGTGCCCAGGTGGCCAAGGAGGCCAGCAGCACCCTGGCTGGTGTCAGAAGCAGTGTGGCCAGCAGGGCAAGGGAAGGGACTGTCCCCCTGCACTCGGCACTGGTGAGGCTGCACCTCGAACACTGTTCAGTTTGGGGCTCTTCACTGCAGAAAGACATTGAAGTGCTGGATCATGTCCAGAGAAGGGCCGTGAAGCTGGTGGAGGGTCTGAAGAACAAGTCTTATTATGAGGAGTGTCTGAGGGAACTGGGGTTGTTTAGTGTGGAGAGGAGGAGACTCAGATGGAACCTTACTGCTCTCTACAACTACCAGAAAGGAGGATGGAGGCAGGTGGAGGTCGGTCTCTTCTCTCAAATAACAAGCAACAGGACAAGAGGAAATTGTGCTAGGGGAGGTTTAGATTGTATATTAAGAAAAATTTCTTCACTGAAAGGGTTGTTAAGCATTAGGACAGGCTGCCCAAGGGAGTGATGGAATCACCATCCCTGGAGGTCTTTAAAGAACATGTAGATGTGGTGCTTAGAGACACGGTTTAGTGGTAGACTTGGCAGCCCTGGGTTAAGAGATGGACCTGATGATCTCAAAGGTCTTTCCCAATGTAGACATTTCTATGATTCTACATGACTGACAGCATCATCCAGATGCTTCTTGAACTCTAACAGGCTTGGTGTCATGACCACTTCCCTGGGAAGCCCTTTCCAGTGAATGATCACCCTCTTAGTGAAAAAAGATTTCCTAATGTCCATTCTGAACTTCCCCTGACATAGCTTCAGTCCATTTCCTTGTGTCTTGTTGCTGGTCATCAGAGAGAGGAGATCAGCACCTCCCACTCTGCTGTCTCCCTTTAAGAATTTGCAGACTGCTAGAAGGTTGTCTCTCAGCCTTCTCTTCTCCAAGGTAAACAGACCAAGTGACCTCAACCTTTCCTCATAAGTCTTGCCCTTGAGACCAGTCTGATGTCCTTCTCATACTGAGGCACCCAAAGCCATACACAGTACTCAAGGTGGGGTCACACCAGTGCAGTGTAGAGTGCGGCAATCACCTCCTTCGACTAGCTAGCGTTGCTGTGCTTGATGCACCCCAGGACACAGCTGGCTCTTTTGGTTGCCAGGTCACAGTGCTGACTCATATTTAACCTGCTGTCAATGAAAACCCCCAGGTCTCTGTCCATGGGACTGTTCTCCAGCTTCTTGCTCCCCAAATTGTACGTTTAACGAGGATTACCCCATTCCAGGTGGAGAATCTGGCAGTTGCTTTTGTTAAATTTCATACGGCTGGTGACTGCCCAGCTTGCTAGCCTATCTAGATCTTTCTATAAGTCCTCTTTACCTTCAAAAGGTCCACAGCTCCTCATAGTTTAGTATCATTGGCAAACATACTTAATGTACTTTTGATCCCTGTGTTTATAATTTATAAAAGCATTAAAGAGCACTGGCCCTAAAACTGAGCCCTGGGGAACCCCACTGGTAATATTTCTCATATACATTTATTATGTCAGGCTTAGTGGAGAATCAAAGTTTAATTTTTATTTCTATTTAAAGGAAAATTCTGACCAGGTCTTCCTATTGTTATTCCAGCATCATGGACATCTTTTGGATGACCAAAATTATTAACCAAGTAACATTTCCAAAGTCTGTAGTTAGATATAGCTAGGGGGGAAAAAGGGGAAAAAGAAAAGGGACCAAGGGTTGATAAAGAAAAAAAAAACCTAAAACCCAAATCAGAGTAATTTCACCAGATGCTACTAGTTCCAGCTTGTACGTCATACACTGACACCTCAATGTCCTAGAATCTTTAAGTTTGCTTTATTTTCTCCAAAAAGACTGGCATCCTTAACTCATTTTCAGAAAGTTGAACTAGCTATTTTTGGAAATACTCGGTCTGAAGTCTATGAAACTGAAATTATTCCATGTGATCTGATACAGATAATAGAAAATTATCAGTAGATAACAGATCACTAATTCTTCCACATTCAAGGAAAAAATAAAACATTGTTTACAAATGGGTAGAAGACTCAATGAAAGAATTTCCCTGAATTTCCTTGAATTTTGTTGCTGCTATTACCTTGACTGCACTAGAAATTAGTAAATCATGCAAAATACTCTAAACTGTCCTCCATACAGAGAAATAGCAAAAGAAGAGAGAGAAGGATATGGAGAGGAAGAGAGAAAGGAGGAAGGGGGAGGTTAAAGGAGGAAGGGAGAAGGTGGGGCTGTAAAGTTGTAATTTGCAGACTTTCTGTGTATTGGGTTTGCAGGGCAAGGTTTTGGTAGCAGTGTGCCTAAAGAGGTGACTTCTGTGAGGAGATGCCAGAAGCTTCCCACACGTCTGATAGAGCCAGTGCCAACCAGCCCCAAGACAGACCCACAGCAGGCCAAGGCTGAGCCCATCAGCTATGGTGGTAGTGCCTCTGTGAAAAAGCATTTAGGAAGTGGAAACAGCTGCTGTGCAGCAGCAGCCAGAATCAAGGAGTGAGAGCATGTGAGAGCAACAGCTCTGCAGACACCAAGATCAGTGAAGAAGGAGGGGCAGGGGGTGCTCCAGGCACAACAACAGAGATGCTCCTGCAGCCTGTGCCCTGCAGCCCATGGAGGTCCACAGTGGAACAGATCTCCACCTGCAGCCCACAGAGGACTCCACACTGGAGCAGGTGAGGCCCAAAGGAGGCTATGACCATGTGGAGAGCCTGCAGCAGAGCAGGTTTCTGGCAGGACTTGTGACCCCATGGGGGATCTATGCAGGAGCAGTTTGTGGAGACTGCAGCCCATGGGAAGGACCCATACTGGGGAAGTTCATGGAGGACTGTCTCCCATGGGAGGGACCCCACACTGGAACAGGGGAAGAGTGTGAGAATGAAACAGCAAAGACAATGTTTGATGAACTGATGGTAACCCTCATTCCTCATCCCCCTGTGCTGCTGAGGGGGGAGGTAGAGAATCTGGGATTCAAGTTAAGCCTGTAAAGAGGGGTGGGTTGTGGGGGGAAGGTGTTTTAAGATTTGTTCTCATTAGCCTACTCTGACTTCAGATTTGTGATAAATTAAATTCATTTCCCCAAGTCAAGTCTGTTTTGCTTGTAATGGTAATTGCTGAGTGATCTCCCTGTCCTTATCCTGACCCATGGGCCTTTCATTATATTTTCTCTGCCCTGTTCAGCTGAGGAGGGGGAATGATAGAGCATCTTGGTGGACAACTGGAGTCCAGACAAGTGCAAGCTATGACTCTCTGAAACCACAGCAACAGAAGTGAACTGAAGAGATTAAATTAGAACGTCACTCTGTTTATGATCTTACACAAAAGACCCTAGCACTTTCAAGTAGATGAATACTGGATTCCCACATCACAACTTAGAAAATTGTCAGTTAAGTGACATGACCGAGATGACACAACAGTTCAGTGCTGGATCCAAAATTCAGACCTTCTCAGTCTGCCTGGTAGGTAAGACTTGCCCACCTCCCATATCATTCACCAAGTCATTTAATTGCTTTCCCAGACTATCTGTGAACTGGAGCTGTTATAGAGACTGGTGGGATACAAACACATGTGAAGGGTTCAACTGACTCTTTAATTGATTGATTTAAAAATGCAAAGTATTATCATAGAATCTTTTCACTGCAAATGATCTTTCTGACTAGAGTGAAACTTGGCAAAATGGGAGAGGAGCAGAAAGTGTTTGTCCTTTATCTCAGGCTTTTCTACAGAGCCCAGAAGACCTAGTCAAAAAATAATCATGGCTTTTTTTCACTAGAACTGGCATTAGAGATACTTTTCCTGTTGAAGGCTGGAGGCTCAACCACTGACCTACACCAACCTTCCAGCCACAGTCTAGAGAACATGGTTCGGTGCAGACACAGATTGTTTTGCACAAGCTTTCCAAAAGGAGTTAGGATCAACTGGCACTGAGATTTCCTGACTTTTTCAGTTCCATAGCTAAAGCATCTCCAAAACATATGCAAGCTGCTCTTGAGCATCATGGACAATAAAGAACGACTCCCAATTGCAATAACATAATATATTAAGAGCCAGTTTCCATAACAGATTATTATGGCTGAGAGAACAGCACTTTCTATGTCTTTTTTTAATAATACTATCCCTTTATTAGTTCATTTTGAGGAAGCTTATTCCCCAACTTTTAAATAAGCTAATAAATAGTATTATAAACAAAAGTGTGCACTTTTACAGTCACCTATGCAAGGTCAGGTTTTTTTTTTTAAAAAAAAGACTGTGTATACAGATCACTATATATCAATTACTGCATGTGCAAACTATTTGTGTATACAAAGTATTAATTAACCTTTCAAATTCCATCTAATTGAGCAAGAATTAGATTTATAACAAAGTGACTTTATGTGCACATATATTTATAAGTAGCTTGGTTTTACAGTTTTGAGTATGTGGCTCATGATGTGTGTGGTAAATAAAGTCAAGGATGGGTAGCATGTCATTGGTAGAAAGAAATAAAGACTTCCAATGACTCCAGTGTTATGATCTGAAGAACTGATCTTGGTCATCAATTCTTTTTGATCTCCCAATGTAGCAATCTCAAATCACCAACCTGTTTAATTTCTGAGATCATCTGTTTTGTGTTATAACCAGCATAATTGTGAAAACTGAAAAAAATATAAATAGTCAGGAACAGTTCTGTCTTTTGGAAGTAGGAAGATAACTGCATTGACATGCCTTTACTCACGCTGAAGTGTCCTTAAACTAGAAGTTGATCATCTTCTAGAAAAAGCAAACTAGTGTGTTGGCTTAATGCCAAAGGTCAGCTTGAACTGCGCCAATACAAAAGACAATAATGATTTCTACCACATGTTGTTGACCATTCTGGGCAGTGACTTGCAGCAGACTCTCCACTACTTCTGTTTTATAATATATCTCTTCCAGTGTGCCTTTCTTTCACAGCCATGCAAGAAAAAAACAAGTGTATTGAAACATGCTCTTTTCAAGGCTGCATTATCTCCCCAGATCTTTATATTGCACTCAGAGAGCATGTATGAATCATCAAGAACATCTGCCTCGTGCAATGAACTGCAGTGAAAAAATCTTAAAGCCAACATGAACTCCAAAATAACAAGTTGATAAGGGGTAACTAGCAACTATTAGTTTTTTGGAAGTCGTTTTAAAATGTACCTCCCAGAGATGAGGAATAACTAAACTATAGCCCCCAATTCATGGATGATCTGATAGAAAATTAGGATTTCTGCCTCATAAAACATCTCAGGATTTTTGACTTATGAGAAGGGATTATTCATGGAAAAGGAACTCAACAAAAACAAACAAACAAACAAACCCAGATTCTCACAGATTCCAGGAGGGAGTGTCAGAAATACCTGACTTGCAGAAATGCAAGGCAGGACTGCCCCACAGCCAGAGGAACTAAGCATACAAAAAATGTTGCACACACATGGTAGAGCTGCCCAGAGCTTGGCCTCATGGGCATCTGGGATTCCTGGTTTATTGACAATTCTAAGGAAAGACACCTGAAAGCTTAAGTCCTAGAAGATCGCCTAAGGAGCTGGGCAAATGAAAGGAAAACGTGAGAGTCTGTCCGAATTAGTTGTATTGTTCTGAAAGCCCTTCAGTTCCCACAAGATAGTGTTCCCCACTGCTAAGAAAGTGTTTTAAAATCAGGAAAGTCCCAACAAGCTGCAGTTGTGAGAATTTAGTTAGAAGGGTCATTGAGATCCTCTAACTGAACATGCAAAACATTCTGTTATTATTTGTATGAGCAAGCAAGGTAAAATTTCTAATCTCTATAGGAGAGAGAGAACTAAGCACACAAGAAAATTACAAAGAGGGATTTTTCTGCATTTCCTAACAATCTATTAATAATACTTTAGATATGATCATATGATGCTATACAATGTGCAAGTCCTAGTGTTTAGATAATTAAAGGAACATTTTAGAAATGCATTCTGGCTAGCAGGGAGGGATTATGCATGGATTGGTTTTAATCTTCAAAAGATCAGATATAAAAAAAATTAATCTCTCTATTGCTTGTATTTAACCTGATATAACTGACATGTTTTCATCTAAAAATATACAAATACCTTATATATCAAACAACTAGTTTGCAAATTTCCACCAGAAAATCTTCACAGTACTAAGATAGCAAAGCAGGGAAAATGTCTTACTAAAAGAATCAGCAGTTTTCTGCAGGTTTGCTTAGATTTCTCTCTACAGGAACTATGTCTAATTCAGATTAAAATGTCATTGATTTCCCTGTAGGATCTCAGAGAATCTGCAAAGGCCCTTTCCTGCAGGGATTTTCACTTGTCATTGGTCACCACAGCACATCAAAACGGTGCGTACATTCTGTGTGATTTGATTAAACATAATTATGCAAGTTCAGAAACACACTTAAAGGATTGTACTTCAATCAACCCTTTGCTCTACCTTTTAACAGTTATCCACATCACTTCACACTATGTTTATATGGTAAATAGCAGATACAATGCAACTGCACACAGAAAAGACATGCACAAAATGGAAGCACAGGGAAGAAGATATACTCTGAGCCCTTAAAATAATTCAAGACACAGAGTAACAGTTAGGTAAGACTTTGTGCAATAGCAAAGAAAAACCTAGTTTTAAATTAAAAAGCCTTTTGCAGCCATAATCTCCCAATTTTTCTCTGTTTTTCTTTTTCAACAAGAATACTTTTTCTTTGTGATTATCTGCACTGTAACCATCAGCTGCTGTTTTTTGACAGCTGAAGAAAACCCTTGCCAGAAGTACTAAAACATTACTTTTTGGCAATCCAGGTGAAATGAAGAAGCTTTTTGCAAAGTTCTAATATGACCATGAAAAAAAAAAAAGATACCAACATGCATGAAGATCCACAACTGTTTGCTTCATAGGGCCCCTGTGAGGCAGCCTTGAAAGCAACCTTCAGCATCTGCTCCTCCAATTTGCATAAGTAATTGGTAAGTGATTAGGAGCACAAGCTGACAAAAACAAGCTCAGCATGTGATGGAGTGGGCTGATTCTCTTGCTTCAAATTACAGTGAATTTCAGAAAGATTTTGGAAGAATGATTATTTATTTAAAGAGTTTATGACCTTCAGGTTAACAGACATCCATGACATGTCTCAAGAGTTATGTTCCTGTGGGCGATAAAACTTCAAGCAATGAACACAGAGCAGGGGACAGAGCTTTCACTGCAGTCAGGGAAAGTTTTGGGACTTATTTCCACAGAAGACCACCATGACCTCTAGTTCACCCTACAAAATGCACAGGTTCAACTGCTGAATTCATTCTTACCAAGCAACCTGATGGGATGAGAAGAAACAACATGAAAAAGGAAGCATGCTAGGCTACCATTTACTCCAGGGAAGAGAAAGGACTGCGTCAAAATTATTATACTAATCCACAAGGTTTGGGACTGATACCTTCAGTCAACCCTGGCAAGTTCATCAGCAAAAAAAGGATTTTAATTTATTCTTTAAGCTTCCTCTTTTCTTGGTTCTGTCTAGTCAAGGTGTGCTTTCACTTCAGAGTTATCCCTGTCACTGGCGCTTCTTTTTTGCACAACATTCAGCCTCACTGGAATGCCAGCACCATACAGCAGCATCAGAGACACTCTGGATTCCTCAGCTGGAGCTGCTCACATGATACTGAGACAACTGGGCTGTGACCCTAGCTTTTTGTTCAAACATAAAAAAAACCCAAACTTAATTCCTTGCTGTGCCTCACAGCGACAGCCTTTTCCTCCCTCAAGGGTAGACTTCAAGGAGTCACACATGTAGCTGTGCCATTCAGCCAAAGCAGACCTTTCTCTGTGCTTAAAGGATCTATAGCTGGGAGATGCCACTGGCTTCAATGACTTGACTGACTCTGAGATGTCTTTTGAAAAGTGGGCAACAGGTACATAGTATGTATGCCCTGACCTCAGCATGGTTTGAGATTGTGCTGGCAGTTGATATCCTTGTCAGACTGCAGCAGGGCTCTGAAAGGCTGAGTCCACCCATTGCACAGTCCTGTGGGCTGCTCTGGGGAGTCAGGGATACTGTCAGTGGGAGATATGTCGCTGCTCCTTTCCTCCCTTCCCATTCTGGCTGGTAACCAACACAGAAGGCAGCAGAAGAGCTGGCTGCTCCTGAGATGGGACATGTCCCTTGAAGATGCATTTCTCCCGTCAATGCAAGAACTTGTGTAGAGCAATGTTTCATTTGCCTGAATATGCAACAAAAGTCTGTGACAGCCCCTTTAAACGAGCTCTGCTCCTGGTAAAAGGCAAATGGAAATTGAACCTTGAGCTGGAGATGGAAGAGAGGAGAATACAGGGAGAGAAAATTCAAGTGAGGGATTAAACGATCTGTAATTATAATAGCATGATTTTCAGAAATCTGGTTTTACAGTAGAAAATCATAATAAAATAAATTTGAAGACATTATCTATATGAACACAAACTGAAGTGATTGTTTTATTTTTCCATCTGACATCACTTCTCACAATACTCAAATTCAAGACAGAATTCCCGAGAGCACTACTAACTTGCTGAAATTACTAGACACAGACTTTTAAATTATTTCTTCACCTCGGTACTCACTGAGTGAACACTGGTTTAGTTTAATTTGGGCAGATCCATATTCCAAGAATTTTCCCCTGAATTTCATGGAAAAATATGGATAATAAATATGCAAATAAATTTTCCCACAATGAAAATAATCTACATCATGTAGGCAGAAACACAGAGTTTCAGTTATGAGAAATCCAAAAGCAGAATCTCTTTTTTTCTTGGTTTGCCACTTAAGATCATCTCGGCTCTCCTCTGTACTGCAGCAGAAATTCTTGTTCTGAAGTATTCCTTTCACTCATTACATCACAAGCTACAGTGTACCAAAACATATAACAATTCCACCTCCTGTTAGTCCTTTCCTTGCCCTTATGATTGACAACCAGATGCTTGTGTGAGAGAGGGAAAGGCGAGCAGGACATAAGATGTAAAATAATTTCTGTTGTCCATTGTCCCGTCTTTGGGCTGTGTATACAAACCTCTTCAGATGGTCTGTCATTTCTGTGTTTGTGGACATGCTGCTTTCAACCATATGAAACTACACGAAAAAAATGTAGTATGACCACATACTCTTACATTTGCACCATGAGAGTCTGTGGTTATGAAGGGTGGACAAAATTTGCTGCTTTTTAGTTGCTGGCTGTGGCAGCTGGGATGCAAAGACAGTTGTGGGCACAACTGGAGGCTGCTTTTCAGCAGTTACACTGGTTACTTCTGTGTTCAGAATACAACCATCCCAATATATGGGTTACTGAAAAAAGAGAAGAGTTATAAGTCATCATGAAATGGCTTCAATGAACATCTGCTGTAAGCTTTCTGTGTGGCAGTAGATGAATGTGAACTCTTGGAATTAATCAAGCAGGGCATGACCTTACTGAAATGAAATTACTGAAATTACTTACATTTATGAAAAAGCAGTTTCACACCATGGCAGCAGAGTTTCTTCTCTCTCTCAGATGCAGAAGGTGGCTTTTCACCAGCCCCAGCTTCCACACTTCTCTGGGGAACAAAAGGGACAAGGAGTGCTATTGATGTAATTGTTTTTGTCAACTACACAGGTTGCTCTCAGGCATTTGGGGTGGTGAATACCTGCTCTTCCTCATGGTTCATAAGCAGCTGTGTAGAGCTCTCCCAGTGTACTGTATAATTTTTCTGGTATTCACAAGTGGGTAGGCTTTGTTAAAGTCACAGAAAAAAAAAAAAAAAAAAGGAAAAAAAAAAGAAAACTCTGTACGTTATTCATTTGGTGTCAAATAGGAGCACTTCAAAAAAGCAGTCTCTGTGTTGTGGCATTCTGCATTTTGCTCTGCTCATAGTATGATTTTCAGTGCTTCCTGGAGGACAGCAGAGCCCAGTGAAGGGCAACATTGAGTTGATGTTTGTGCTGAGCAGGCATCTCTTGGGCTGTGCTAGGGGGAGGTTGTAAAGTTCTTAATCACAGACCCTTATTTTGATCATGCTAAACTCACACCCTCCCTCACCAGAGAGCTTGTCATAGGTTAAACTTGTTGACACAGCCACTGATGTTTTCACTGCAGCTTTTGATACATAGCTACTTTTCATTGCTAAACTAGGGCTGTCAGTGCTGTTCCTGTCATGGTGCATGAAATGTTTCTCTTGGCTTTTCATGCAGGTTTGTCCATGTATTTTCCAACTTTCCACAAGAACTTCTTCATGTTATACATGCTTATTTCATACTATGTCCCTATATTCATGGGTAAATTCAAAGAGGAATGACAGGTCAGTTGGCACTTGCCTCAAACTTGCCAGTATCAGCAGCCATTAAAAACTAATATTAATTTGTGGTGGGTCAATAGCACGTAAATAGCAGACAATAGCAGGGAAAACCAAGAGACTTCATTTTTCACCGGAAAAAAACATACTAAAAGGTTATATACATGCTAGAACAACCAATACTCGTTGTTTAAAAGTAAACTTCTTCCTAAAAATATAAGATAAAATCTAGTTTATGACAGTGTTTAAATGCATGTTTGCATACATAATCAAGTTAACCACTATCCCATTCTGTGTTATGTTTTGTGACTATTAATCACTGCCAAGTGATACTTTATTTGTCCTCCTACAAAATGTCACTCTGTCTTTCAGAGGACCAGGCAAAGAGCGAATATAATTGTACGTTTGTATTTCTACCTCAGGGTTTTGTACACCTTCTGAACAATGTAGGCAGAGCCTTTCAATAGAAATACTCACCATGTATTTTCTCCTTTACCCCTCCCTTCCACCCCCCATGTTTTCATATACTGAAAATAAAAGGTACCAAAGCTGTTACTCTGGAGAAATGGCTAGTTTGAATTTGAAGGAGTTAAGGTGTCACGTAACAACTAACTCTGTCCCTTATTTCCTAGTGCAATAAGAAATCATATCTGAACTATAAAATAAGCAGGTATAACATAAAGACAGGTGGATCTTGCCTCAGTAAATTATCCTGTTTCCCCTAAAATGACTAAACTCAGCTGTTCCCTCAGTAAAGATGCTAGTAATATTTCTCACTTCTATCCAACCTCTTCTTTTCACACAATGCAAAGAGCTGGGTATCAGGGCTCTGACCGAGTGCATACCTGTTGCACTTAATCATCAACTCCCCTGCTAATTTCTGCATGAGTAAAACAAAGAACTAATTTGTGGCAATGGGCTGGCATGAGACCCAGTGAATGACTGAACCTCTAATCACCTTCATAACCAAATATTTGCATTTTTGGTGCAGGACCCCTCCAAGAATAACATTATGGGCAGTTCTGGACATTCCTCCAAGCAGCCCTTGCTGTCAATAGACCAATAGACCAACTGATCAGCACTGTTTGTATAATTAAACTGTGCTGACAAAGAACACAAGGGAATTTTGCCATCCCAGCAAGTAGCTTTTGCTGCAGAATTAACCAAATTATACAGGCAATTTTAACTAACTGGTAGTAGCTTTTCTTACAGATGCATGAGTTGATACATGCTTTCTATGTAATTTGAAAAAAAAAAAAGAAAAGAAATGAATCACATATGTGCTGGAGTGGTCACATAAGATTGCATAAGATTTCAACTGTAGGTGTCCAGCCGAACGACAGACTGAGATTCTCCTGAAATATTGTTGTAAGGACCCTTGTACTGGAGGCTTCAATCACCATCTACACAGTGACCAACCACTTTGAGACATTCAGTTCCCCATGTGAGCCTTATCCTCTGCAAAACAGCTCAAAAAATTAAGGAATTTCTTTTCATCCAGAAAATCTGTCGAAGTCTTTACAGCAAAGAACAGGTAAGCCAAACAACAGTTCCAGAAGTTCTTGGGGAGTACTTCACAAAGACCACGCTAACTGTAAAGATATCATATGTTTACCTTCTCATTTCCTTAAGAAATTAGATATAACAGAAAGTATTATCAATTTATGCTTGTACTCCATCTTCAATAACAGAATTAAATGTACATGGGGATCTCTGTCATGTTTCAAATGCTATACCTTGTATAATCGACCATCCTTGCTGATTTGAAAAGAATAAATTTCTCCTGAATGGAAATATATCCAAAATAAAAATATTTTCCAAGAATATGCTAATTTCAGCTTTTAAGGAAAATGTAAATTTAAATATATTATTTGTTCTTTTGTGTTTACTTCATCAGTATCAAATATCTAGTTAGGATTAAAATGCTTTTACATAACTAAAACAAATTATTTTGGTTTAATACTATTGTCTCATCTCATTTTTATTTTTATATTAGCATAGGATCATTGAGTTTCAAAATATTTATTCAACATTGGAATGGATAAGAAAATGAAAAATATTTAATTGATTTGAAATGGTGTTAATGTTGTTAGAAATTTAAATTTCTTTTTATAAAGTTTCCCTCCCTCCTCCCTGCCCCCCCTTTTTTCAATTCTTTTTTATAATCTGGAAGTCCTTTCTTTCTCTGTATTGCTCAGTCTCTCAATTTATTTTTGCAATGTTATTGTCAACATGAATGATAAAAGTCAATTGAAAATGTCCCACTTATCTAAAAATGTCATAGAAATCATTATGCCTTCTTTAGTTTCAGTGAAGTGCCACATCTTTCTATGAATGTTCTGCCTTGCTTTACCTACCACATAAAGTTAGGGTTACCTTTGGAAATACACGATATTTACTGCAATGTTACTTACTGGAAAGGATTAATGGAAGTAAAATGCTTTGACATAGCTGAGGCAAAATAAGGCAAAATATTTCCATAATTTCAAGATAATTGCTAGGCAATTAAAAATATTCTATAAAAGATTTCAAAACAGTGACTTTTTCTGCCTGAGAAGAAATGGCAAAATGGCACAATTTCCTAAGTAAAGAAATTAAAATTTCTTAGCAGTTTCAAAAAAGTATTGACTGACAGATACTAGCACAAGTGGTCGTCACATGACGTTACATGGGAACAAAAGATTTCTCATTCTCTTGGAAGAATTCAAGTAAGTAGCAAGTAAAGTTTCATTTAGCTCTGATACAGGCCAAAAGTGTAAAGCAAAAGAAGAGCCAAAGAGGGCAGACAGTTTCTGTTCTTTACTAACAGTAAGTAATACAAGTAAACTATAGGAAGCCTTCGGACACCACCATCTGTTTAATTTCTTGTATTTTTTTACCTGTGCTGGAATTGATTCTCATGAGATCCTTATTTCACTGTTTGAGCAAAAGAATAAATCATGGTCATGTCATATTTCATGCCACAAGAGTACACAAAATAACACCTTTCACACTCTTCTAAATATGCATTTAAACCAGTAGTGAATCAATATTTTATGATCCCATACACTGAGACTAAAAAGGCTTTCTCTCCAGTGTGCTTGACCTAAAGGGAGGAAATGAAAAATGGTCTCTAGCTTATCTCTAACTGCCTGCCTAGCATACTAATGCTGAATCTGGAAAAATGGTAAAACTTAAAATATGCATGAAAGTCAGCCCCTGGGTTGAAGCAGGGAAAGTAATTCAATACTCCATAACCAGCAGTGCCAATTCTGCAATGGACAATCATCAGTAGCAATTGTTGCAATAGGAAATGGGTCCTTGAACTGACAGCTTGATAGGTTAAAAGCTTCTCAGCTCTCTCTGAAACTTTAAAGCTCGAAGAAGAGAACATTATCCTTGTTCAGTTTTACTTTCTGATAATCCTTCTTCACTAGGATAAGCTGTTGGTCCTCAGACTCACTATTTATACACCCATGGCATTGTCTTACAAAACACAGAAACTCTTCAAAGGTCATTTAACCACCTTCCAGTCCCCCATAAAATGTGTATGTATGTGTGCATTATTGAACTTACATATATGTTCTACAAAAACTTGAGAAGAAGCCATGATCAGAAAACACGAAATGTGTTAATTGAACTTGATAGCACATACATATATATATATACATATGCACACATATACATTCACATATACATATACAAAATGAAAAAATTTAACTAAGGGATGATTAGAAATACATTGCAACAAAGGCATAAAACCCAGCAAACTGCAACCCCCAAACTTTTCTCAGCATACCTCAAAACTAGCAGAGAACAGATAGATGTGCAACTTCTGTTCAGGAATTTTCCCGAGCTTCTGTTAAGATTACTAAGTTTTGTGATGCACCTGTTACACTGACTGAGGAAAACAGATTGGCACAAGCAACATTTAACTGCAAACAACACACTACTTTCCTTGATAGACAAGAAAGATTATACTGGCAAAACAGATGAATATCAAGCTGGTGAGAGTTACACAAAAACCTTGAATGCTACAGCTCCAGAAAAGGTAGAAAGGTCATCTTTTGGGTAAAGTGAAGGTTAACAACAAAACTATTGCTGATTTCACACATTATGAGTTACAGGGTACTTCCAGGATTGTAACTGTTCCTTTACATTCTCTAAATGTATGAAGAAAGCTTTTCATCTTCATTTCTTCCAAAGTGAGAAAGCCCCACACTCCTCTGCCTCTTACAGCCTGGAGAAACAAGTCTTTCTGTTGAAGAAGCCTGAGGCAGAAGCAGCAGATAAGGAGTTTCTGTCTCACTACATTTTCCTGCCAACAACTTTGCTTTTGCAGGGAGAAGAAAAGTAGTCTACCTTTAAAATACTTTACCGTTTCTGGCATTAATATGTCAGACTCCTGTGACCTGAGCATAGCATAAATATTTCCTGATCAGCCCAGGATTTTGGTCCTAAGATCACTTGAGAAGCAGCCTGGATACCAGAGGCAAATCCACATACTTACTTACCATTTGAAGCAGCTTCTTTTGCAAGTACACAGTTTTACATCAGTGTAATAACTTCAGCACTGAAATATCAAGGAGATATGAAAAAATATGTAGGTAGATTTTAGACCATTAAAGTAGTAATTTTGAGCTTTTATTCCCATAGGAGAACTCATTAGTCAATGCAGACTGGGAAGGAAAATATAGACATCCATCAGATTTTAGGAACAGAAATACAAGTGAATATTAATATTAAAATATTAAAAAAAATCAAGTTGTTGGTTTTTTTTAATCTATAGTCAGTTGATTTTTCACCAGTGGATAAAACATCCACTAATTGCTCCTTTTTATTACCAGATGTGACTGGACATTCCTGAGGATGTCTCAAAGAAATGTGCAGTTCAGTGATTTTAATCTGAAATCAGTTGACAGAGTGAAAGGTTTGCCTCATGAGCATAGACTGGATTTTTTGGAAAAAAGGTGAAGCATGAAGCACCTTCTTAAGCTCACCAGTGGGCTGATTAATGGACATATTCAGCCTTCAATTTTAACTTTGGAATTTTCCTTCAAATCCCGTTGAGATCCTCCTCTCTCTACAGAGCACAGAAACTTAGACACTTCATCTGAGTGAAACGGACTACGGGGATCTTCTTTTTAAAGGCTTTTTTTCCCATAGATACTCTATCTTTTCTTTTGTTTTGAGACACTACTTAAAACTTTCTTCCTCAGGTCCTGTTCCTCACATCTGCATTAGAGCATGGGAAGAAATTATAGTCCTCTCTTTTTGGCTCATTTAGCCACTTCCAATGTAAGTGGCAGTAATGACATAAAAACCTACATAATTCTGAAGGACAAGCCAAAGGGAGAAGAGAAAACCGACTGTCAGGTGCAATGTTTATGTTTTAATCACTGGTGACACATTGAAATACTATGAAATAAATGGTTCTTAACAAGGTATAGATGTGACTGAAAATTTAATAAGACCACTCATTCATTAAGATCTTATCTGAAACCTATTAGAACTAATAGTTAGACTGCTTAGTCTTTGGTCTGAACCCCAAACAGTACCCACTATCTAAATACCATGTGAACTAACATAGTATAGTAATTCTAGCTCCTTATCAACTCTGTTAAAATATTCTTGTTCACAGCATATTATGGGATAAACACAAGCTTTAAAAAACAAAATTAATACCAAGGCAGAAGATGCTCTGTCTCACAAGAAAGCCACTTATAGCATTATGATCAAATGTCCAGTGTCCTGGTTTTGGCTGGGATGGAGTTAACTTTCTTCTTAGTAGCTAGTACAGTGCTGGGGTTTGGCTCTGATGTGAGAACAATGTTGGTAACGCACGGATGTTCTTTGATTGTTGCTGAGTAATGTTTATTAAGTCAAGGATTTGTTTTTGTTTCTTGGGCCCTGCCAGTGAGAGGGACTGGCAAGAGACTGGGAGGGGACACAATCAGGGCAGCTGACCTGAAGCAGCCAAAGGGATATTCCATACCATGGGACGTCATGTTGAGTACATACACTTGGGTTGTTAGCTGGGGCCTGGGGATCATTGCTTGGGGACTGGCTGGGCATCAGTCAACGGGTAGTGAGCTGTTGTACTGTGCATCACTTGTTTTCTTTTCTCCCTTTTCCTTTGGATTTTATCCTTTCCCCACTCTTCTCTTATAGTTGTTATAATTGTTATAACTGTTGTTGTTGTTATTATCTTTATTATTATTGTTATTATTATTGTTATTGTTCTTATATTTTTATTCTGTTTAAATTATTAAATTGTACTTATGTCAACCCTCAAGTTTTACATTCCTTCCCGGCTCTCCTCCCCACCCTTCCAGGGCTGTGTGGTGCTTGGCTGCCGCCTGGGGTTAAACCATGAAAGTCCTTCAGCTTATAGATGGGAGTCAGGGAGTCTCAGTTGGTATGCTGGTATTGCCACCAGTGCACTGTGGTAGTAGCAATAGGCACCTGCTGTTCCTCAACTTTCAGTAACCCCATCAAAGATGGTTCTTCTGAAAGACCTGGCAAAGTAGACAGCTGCTTGATTTCCTCTGTTTCCAAGGCAGCTGTTACCAAAACCCTACCAATATTCTTCCAGATCCTTGAAACACCCTCTCCTAAGATAGTCTATGTCAAGGATACATGGAGCTTCTAGGCCAGTCATAATAGGATGTTTTTGCCACTCATTCCCAGTCAAGCTTACTTCAGCCTCCAATACAGTTAGCTGCTGTGATCCCCCTGTCACTCCAGAAATAGTTACTGGTTCTGCCCTTTCATAGCTTGATAGCATTGAAAACACTGTGCACCTGTACCTACTAGAGCTTTATATTCCTGTGGGTCCGATGTGGCAGGCCATCGGATCCACACAGTCCAATAAACCCAGTTATCCCTGGCCTCCACCTGACTGGAGGCAGGGTCCCTCTAGTCCTGGTCTAGGGACTACCCACTGGGATGGCAAGCAGTGCAAAATGGGTGTAGCGTGGAGTCTTTCTGGTCATTTATGTCCTGCCAGAATGGGTTAGAATTCCTTTTCACAGGATCAAGAGTAAAGTCAGCCCTATCACTCTGTCTGGGAAACTGTCCTCTGCAGACTGGAGCAACAACCTTCCTGGAAGACTCCTTATTTGTGATTGTTTTTCCTTGTAGTTCATGCACTTGTGCCTCCAGAACTGAGGTAGGTTTTCTAGCCCACCTCCCCATGTCCTCTCCATGGTCTTGCAGATAAAACCACAGGGTACCCCATGGTGTTTATTTTCTATATTCTCCCGTTTATTTTCTATATTCTCCCCTGCAAAACAGAAAGGCATCTACAGTTGATAGCTGAGATGTGAGTCTGTATTGGTGGAAAGTAGCACATGTTCTTGTCAAGCTGCTGGATCAGTCTCTCTACAGCTGAGACAATGGAGGTAGACAAACTAACTTCATAGTCTTGGAGCTGATGAAGCACTTCATCCACTGTTGGTGGTGCAATGTCTGACCAAGCCGCTACTGCCAATGAGTCGGCATAGGCTGATGGCACACTCTGTACCAATTTCTGCCACATTGGTCATGTGCATCGGACTTCATCAGGATCTCTGCGTGACTGTTGATCGTTCAGGTTATAATAGATCATCTTTTTCACAGCTAATTCCCTCAAGTACTGAATACCCTTCTCTATTGCAGTCCACTTGGTTGGGCAACATCTTTAGCAAGTGACCCCAGCTGCTTGGCTTCCCTACCTTCCAACTCTACTATTAGCCCCATTATCCCAGCATGTAAGCAACCAGGTGATAATGTGTTCACCTGGTTGATGGGCATAATCTTTCTGCATATCCCACAGTTCACTCAGAGATTAAGATCGAGAGGTTACCTCTTGTTCACTTTTTTCTTGTTCCTGTGATGGGCCTGCTCCTTCATCCTCCTTTACCAAATGAGCTGCTTTCCATTCCCATGTCTTCATATCTACAGTGGCCACTAACACTGACACCAGCTGGTGCTCTGTATCACTCGTTTCAGGGGCCAAAGTAGCTGGAATGCCCACCACAGGGGCTAGCGTAGCTGCAGCACTAGCTGCAGGGGCTGGAGTGGGGACTGCAGGGGCTGCAGGGGCTGGAGCAGGGGTTGGAGCAGCCAGAGTGCCTGCCTCAGGAGCTGGAGTGGTCGCAGAGGGTGGAGCGGTGGCTGGAGCAGCTGCGTCAGCTGCCACAGAGCCTTGAGTAGTAGTTACAGTTTATTGCTTAGAATTCCACCAGTTCCAGGACATGAAAACCTCATTCAGTATTCCTATCACTAGGTTCAGTACTGACACTATGGGGCTTCCAGTGGACCTGCCTTCTGGCTGGCAGGGCACAAGAAACTGGAAAGTCCTTGACCTAGCATAAACATCACCCAGCAACAAACAAAACCATCCGTGTGTTATCAACATTGTTCTCACATGAGAGCCAAAACCCAGCACTGTACTAGCTACTGAGAAGAAAGTTAGCTCCATCCCAGCTGAAACCAGGACACCCAGCCTAGCCCATATTAAGGAATTTATTTTTTCTTTTTACACTGTATTTACTATGTCATTATCTTGTCTGTGCAGTCATTTTGCCTTGAGATTCTTGTGTGTGCGAGAACTTACCAGAGGGAGTCAAGGTTGTAACATTATCAAACCATACGAATAAAGGTTAACTTGGTCAATAACTTAAAAATCAAGACCTAAAAAAGCAGAAACTATCCAGTACCTATCCAGCAGGCATAAATTTTAGAGTAATAAGCAATGAGACTAGGAGGAGAAATGATTTAAAAAAATAAATCCCAAATGTCAAACAGCAAATCTGAAAACAAGCGAAAATACAGATAAGCCTACAGTCCCCCTACCCGCTTCCTATCTGTTTGCTGTTCTCTATGTGTAACATTGGCAGTATAAGGTAAAACAGCTGAAGTTTTGGGGATATCAATTTTATTACTACTAGTAGTAACTGCTGTCCAAAAAATCAATAAACAGAAAGAAAAAAAAAAAAAGCAAAAAAACCCCCGTCTTATCTTATCAGGGTATAGTCCCTAGGCAGATGCACATTACATGAAGAAAAGAGCCATCAGCTACAGCAACGTTTTGGCTCTGTGATTGAGGTTTCCATGTAAGCTCACCACTTTCTAGACACTTCTCCCTAAGCATATTGCAATTCCTTGATTCTTCTTCCACTTCATAAATAATGCCATTTATATTTCAGTTGAATGAATCCAAGAGTAGGCATGGGCAACAGCAAACTAACAGAGTTTGCTGGTGGCATGAATTGAGTAGGCATTTAAAGAGAGCATACAAAGGAAAATATCCTATGGAAAAATCGAATGCTCCTGTGAAGTGAAGTAATGGGCAGAACAAACTATAATGATGCAATGAACAAACCCATGTATTTAGTCCTTAGTTTGCTTTTGCTTTGAAGGAAAGAAATAGATTCATTAGATGGAACCACAGGACAGAGAAGATATCAGGGTGAAACATCTGATCCTAGAACTGTCAATGTAGATGAAGTGAATATAAAGCAGTTGAGATATTTCTATTACAAATAGGAAAGTATTAATGAAATCATGCTTGCCATTACCAAAACCTCACATGGGATATGATTTTGCTCAACCCTGTTTGAGAAAGGCATATTTACCCTTCAAAGGCTGCCAACAACATGAATTGGGCAGACCCAGAGAATGACTTTTCTCTGTTATGTTTGGAAACTGAAGGGGATTGGCTGTTTTAAGCAGCAAAACTAAGGCAAAGAGTGGATGTAAAGCTGTCTTAGATATGCATGTAGGAGCTAAACCCACATTGAACGAGAGGGTATACTTAGGGCAGAGGATAAATGAGTGTGAGGAAATGAGATGAATTTGAAATTGCAAGCAGGAAGCAGTTTCCCATGGAAGGGCAACCCTTTAACTCTACTCTCCTTCCCATGTACTTCCCTTGGACTCTTAGCATATTACAGAGTTTGTTCGCTTCTGTTGTGAAGGGGAGATTGCATGTAACTCTCTATATTTGCCCTGCTTTGTGGCTTGGTCCTTTTTAGTCTTTACTAGTTTATGTGATGAAGTAGACCAGACAAGCACATCCCCATTAGCAGAAATTTCTCTCAGGGGTACCAAATACAGGCCAGTAACTTATTCTGTTGCTTCTTTTCTGTGCACCATTAGACATAAATATCTCTGAAAATCTTACTTCTACAGCTTCACTGTGAAGTTCTTATGCAAAGTTGTATCTGTAATCAGTTTCTTCTAATGGCTGTTTACACATGTGAAGGCATATTGTGTTCTACTAGCAGTTCAGCACAAATTAGACCAAAGGACTAACCAAGCATTGAGAGTTGTGTCATGAATTGTGCATTTGTTACACTTCTGTCTAACCTAGCTAACATAATGCTGGTTAATTTGGATTCTGTAGTTGTAAAGACTACCTGTTAACCTTATATTTTCCCAGATCCTGAGTGAAAAACAGTGTAAAAATTTAAGGGTCAACTGACTCTGAAGCATGACATAAAATTAAGTGTGATGATATTTTCTGCATCCATGTCAAAAATACACTAAAAGCCAAATTATGAAGGCTTTTGTGAAGAAGATAATCCCACTGACATTTCAAATGGCAACCAGTCATCATGCTCTACCATCATACAGATTGTCCATATGGAATTCATGCTCTCAGGTTTGCTTTTGAGGTTGCAATTGAAGTACCTTCCTATGTCACCAAAATCATTAGCAAGAAAGCACTCAAGTACTAACCACAACAGAATAAAAGGAAAATGGCTACACTGTTTCTGTAGCCTGTCTTACACCTTTTTCAAAATTCTGAGTCCAGAGCTCTAACAAAGATAATAAAAGGGGAAGTTTAACAGAATGTACTGGGGGAAAAAAGGTGGCAATCCATCACAACCTACAGTTTTCTTCCTTTTTTAGTCATATCCTGAAACTCAGGAGTACTTATTTCACATTTTCTTAATAGGACTCAAAAGTGGCATACATTTCTGATCATAAATACATAAATAACAACAAGAACTGTAATGCTAGTCTGTGGGAAAATAGCATGTGAGTGACCAGATAACTTCTGTTTGAAATCGTATCCTTCAGTGCTGCTGGAACACACATGGTTTGTTTTTCTTCAGCAAAAAAAGCCTTCCAATAATCAGACATGGGGAAACAGGAAAAGAAAATGTAGCCAGTTAGCCCAGATTAAATTGGATTTTTACAATCACAAATAAAAATGTAAACCTCATTTTCAAAGGCAAAGTAGGAGGAAATGGAGTACTACTCACAAATCCTGCTGCTATTTGCTTCTATGTAAGTCCCCAATCACCTTTTTAATCCAAATAACTTTACATCTAAGTATTGCTTCTGGAGTCTGACCCAAAGTCAGGGAAAATATCTGTTTTGATGCCTGCAATAAGGTATCTAAATAAATAAATTTGTGTGTTTTTTAGAATTGTTGAATAGTTGTAATTTCATTTTTTTGTCTGCTTAGTATTCATGAATATTGGGCCAATTAATTGCATACCTGCACATGGGATTGAATGGCTTATTTAGGAAATCTACCTTGACCAAAGATGGTGCTTGTGGTAAAAATAATGTTCTCAAAAGCACTCCAACTATCACTGCACCTTCTGTACATCAGTCACTGAAGCATGATCATGATCAGTAAATGGTATTAAGCTGATACTGCCGTAATTACTACAAATGAAGCACAGTTAAATTGTTAATGTTTTGGCACCTTGGTGTGACAGAAACAAGTGCAAAAGCAGAGATCACTCAGTCACTTTGCAGCTGCCCACATGATTCCAATATTTCATTTCAGGCTTCAAAGGGTTTGCTTTAAAGAGGGCTCAGAAAATATTTTGGTTTATTGGGGAAAAGAGGAGGAATGGTTTAGCTGTTCTGTGATGGGTATGTTTTTAATTCCAGGATTAGAGAAATGTAAGAGGTTACTGAAATTATAACCTTTGTTTTCAAGGGAGAGGAGGTCACCTCCAACATACACAGAAAGAGGCTGCTGAGGGAAGATATTCTTCTGATGAAGATGTGTACCTTCTCTTATGGTTCCACTTACTCCTTTTGCCTCAAGAAAAGTCAGAGAAGACACACTACTGGGGAGGAATGACAGGATCACAAAATACAGATCTCGAGCTCTGTCAGGTAGAAGTGCACAGCAGCAGTGCGATTTTTTCTATGAATTCTTGGCAAGAAAATAATAAATTCAATTATAAACTTTTCAGATACCTAGAAGGTCAAAAACGGGTTATTACAGAAACAAGAATGAGTGACAGCAGTAGCTACAGTCCTGAGCTATACTGTATCATATGCCAGTGGCAAATTTCAGTTACATGTCTACTTTATCTTTCCTTTTCATGCAATGCAAAGTCCTCACAGAAGCAGCTACTTAAAAGTTTTTAGTGGGAAATGTTATTTAAACTGCATGGGAAACTTAATTTTCTGTTGTTCACATCTTTATGCCAGTTATAATGCTTAAGCAAAGGTTCAAGAAGCACAAGAAAAGCAGTTAGTGCAATGGAAATGACTGTTGTGACACTGAATCTTTTGACTCTCTGTGCTTATTTAACAACTTCCTGAGCCTCTGCCACCTTAGAGATGGGGTTAGTCTTTAAAAGTTTATTTAATGTACAGAAAGGTAGCAAAACTGTACAATTTTCCAAATAAGGAGCAAAACCACTCCCACAGCTGGGTTAACTGTCTGCTAATGTATCCAACAGGTTCCTAAGTTTGTCCATCTTAGGTGCATGTAGGTACCCCTCTGTTACATTTTCTTTAAGCTTTGCAAAATTTCAAGAAAGAATCTTTAACTGGAGAGGTATAAGGGCGAAGTTTGTTATGCTATAAGAACAAGAAACAACTTTACAGATTTGTTGGCTTTGATTGGTTCTTTTTTTTTTCTTCTTTTTTTTTTTTTGCCTAGAAGCTAAACAACCCAGAGTGATAAAGAATATTCTGACTTCATCTCTGAATGATATAATGAACTAGAGTAGTAAATGAGTTTTGGTTTGTTTTGTTGGATTAATTTTTTTTCTTTTTTTAAAATATTGTCAAAATCACCTTCTACATTGTAAACTGTGACAAATTCAAAGTAGCAGTGGACATCTCTTGTGCACACAAATCTTGTGGATGTTTCCTTATAAACAGTGGCAAACCATGTGGATAAGAGCATTAACTAGGCATTCAGGGAAGCTGACTAGTGGAGAAGAGTGGACAGGGCTTTTTCCTCAGTGTACTGTATCAGTTACACAGCAGGAAGGAAGAACAGGAGCAGAGAAACTGTAACATGTGGGTTTTATTTCCATTCATTCACCACCAAGATAGTTTTGCAGTACTACAATGTCAATTACTTCTGATTCACTTAAAACAGAATTACTTCTGTGTTTTTCAATTAGACGTGCCGTATTATTATTATTTTCTTACAGCAGAAGCTGCTTTAATGCCTCTAAAATGTAAGATCAGCTGCAATGCTATATTCCACAGTTAAATCACAACCAGCATATTTCATTGCAGGTGCCTTCTTGCAGTTACCAGAAGGCCCTACAGCAACCCCATTTGCTATGGTCTGAGAAGTAGGAACACTGACAAATAAAGAGGCAGAAGTATTTACCCATGTGCATTGGCTTTGGTTATACCTCTAATAGGCTCAGTTGCTTAAGGAACTTTCCCTTTCCCTCTAAATCTTCGTCACAGCCAAATCTAATTGTGATGCCCTTTTGCTCAGCTAAGAGGCAGAGTGATTGATCTGGGATTGGGAGCAAAGGACTGCTGAAAATGCTTTCTCTCTTGTCATTTCTGTGGTAGCTTACAGCCTTGGTGGTGTTTTCAACTCACTTTGTGAAGGGAGTGAAAAGGAAAGGACAATGGTCTCAACTGCGTTTTCAAACTGTAACCCCTTATCTGAGCTCTGCAGCTTTGTGATATGGTGGTAGATGGGATCTACCACTCCTTTGTAAGGTCTGAAAAAGCAAGCTGTTTGTGAGCTCTTGTATATCTGCTGTAGCAATGCAGATGAGCTGAGGGAGGCTCTTGGGTTTGGAGCAGAAGCGTATCACTCCGATTCTGCTTTGCAGTGGCTCAACCAGCATCGCTCCAAGGCCTTTCTCCTCAGCCCTGCTATCTTCTCCCTGAATGAGTCCTATGAACAGCAGAGGTCGTTTTCACCAGGGCTTCATTGTTCCTTCAGTTCATTCCTATTTCCTTACCTTTAGAAGAGCATACGCAGAGAGAGACCTCTCTAAACCCTTCCTATGAACCTAACTCCCTTTTGTTTCAGATTCCTCTTCAAGTTTTATTTCTTCAGTGAAAATGACAGGACTATTAGTAAATACACTCTTGCTTTCATAGAATATAAAATAGGTAGATGTTCACACAGATGAATAAAATTATTTTGCTGGAATTAATTGCAGTTTTCATACAGAAGTATAATTGGTATTTATTTTATATATCAATAAAAACAACTTTGTTGCCCACTCAGATAATAGAATTGGGAATACAGTGTAGTTTGGTACTTTTATTATTTCTTTTCTTTTTCCTTATATTCATGACTCTTGCTTACATTGCAGTAAATACAGGATATAAGCCCTTTGAGGTAACCACTGCGCCTCTGCTTCTGTGAGGAACCTGGCAGCTTAAGGATTACTCATGTACTAAGTTAAGTCTACACAGGATTTTATAGTCTAAAGATTCCTACGGGGTGGGGGGAGAAGAGCTAGAGCTAGTACCTTGGTTTATCCAATGAGTTGTGCAAGTGAGAAGCCAGTTATATCAATCAGGTGGAAAAACCTAAGTATCAGGCCTGAAGAGATTGCACTCTGAAGAAATAAATATGGGGAAGATTTTATTTATTGTCCTTTTGTCATTCCTTAAATACTTACCTAATCTTTATGGGGTTCTTTTTGTCTTATTGAAGAATGCATTCTTAAAAGAATGTGAAAGAGAAAAGCATGAATTATAAAAAAGTCTTCCTCACATTTCTGTGTTCAGGCTGCAAACCAATCAGGAAACACAGCTTCTTCATAGGCTTGGAAAACATCTGTGCATGTCCTAAAAAAAAAAAAAAAAATGAAGAAGAAAAGCCAGTCCAGTTTTCAGTATTGTAACAATGTTAGTGGGTAAACATCCCACCAAGATATGCACTGATATGTGCAAACCTGTTCAGTGGATCTTTAATTGAAACTCTGAAATAAGCCACTTGGGGCTAAGAGGCTTTGCTAAACTCCCAAACCAACTCCTGAATTAGCAAAGCTGACCCTGCTGTACTTAGCTGCTTGAATACTAAGTAGGTGATTGATTTTCTTTTATTGTAATGCTTAAAAATGTGTTGTCCTGCTGCAGTGTACTGTTGCTCTTAGTCTTTCATGAATAATTAGCAATCAAAAAAGAAACTTATTTGGTTTTTTAAAGTAACTTCCCCAACTCCCAATTAATCATCTGTGATTAGCTGCAAAATCTCCAGGGCTACCATCATTCCTTGAAGCTCTGCTTAGTATCATCTGGCTAGTTCTTACCTGCTGAGTATGCTGAGTGGTAGGACTGACATGGCCATTTAAAAAAAACTTTGATCTGCTTTTTGTATTGAACTTTCATTCACAAAGTGCACATACAGGGAACAGACACAGAAAAGAATCTTACTATGTTACAGAAATTTAAGATACAAGATCCTATACAGAAGATGTTAATATAGTAATAATAATCTCATGACACTTTACACATTTTAAGTGTTGGACAAACTTTAATTACATGACCTACACAACACCCTTGCAAGATAGGTAATCATGTTACTATTCCAGTTTCACAACCAGGAAAAGTTAGACATGCAAATCCTGCATGTGTTCTGAGCATCTGCAGCTGAACTTTTGGGAAGACCCTTAATAGTTCACCAGATATGCACCAAAGTGTTTATTAAATAGCTATATTTAATAAGGAAATATTTACCACCCTGAATCTCCTGCTAAGATCAATATGGTGTCTTCAATTGCTCAGCATGGGTGGCTGTTTCTATTAGAGCCTTAAATATGAACAAAGCTCTTTTGAACATCTTAATATGTCAGGGATTAACTTCATGTCATAATGGGAACCTGTAAGTTCCTGTCACTGTCCTGGTTTGCTCATGGAGCTGTGCCACCCACCCCTCAGCACTTCTGTAAGCCTCTTCTCCTTTCTTCACTCTTTGGTACAAACAACAGACCTAAGAAGCAAAAATAACCATAGATCCAAGACAGTTTTGAAATAAATTTATTTTGGTTCTCAGCACTGGAAATAATTCTGACTACGCTGCTTATAGGAAACTCAGAGATTACTTCAGCTTTTACCAGTTGAGAAGTGTGAGAATCGTAGAATAAAATCATAGAATCATTTACATTGGAAAAGACCTTTAAAAGCAGCGAGTCCAACTGCAAACTAACACTGCCAAGTCCACCATTAATCACGTCCCTAAAGTGCCACATCTACACCTTTTAAATACCTCCAGAGAATCACACTTCAGAGAACATGAAACTTATTTATTTGTATAGTAAATACTTAGTGATCTCCAGGTTAATTTAAATCTAAATAAAAATTACCTTAAATATAAATAATAAATAATAATGGATTAAAAATAATTATTGATGTATAATGACATAGGTATCCATGTGGAGTGACACAATATGCACATTGTATATGCATATAGCTCTCCTGCTAGGTTTTTACAGCTTGAACAGACTCTTCACTGCTAAAAGATTACAGTTAGTTCAGTTATGCTTCCCTATGCTAGTCATATCTTTCCAGAACTGTGTAGATAGCCTTGGAGTAAATTGATGGAGAGGGTCTGTACATCTGTGTTTTAGCCACCCCTGGAGCTACATGCAGGTTGGTACCCTCCCTTTAAAGAGTCTCTACAGAGAAAACATTCACAACATCACACTCTGCAGGAAGAAGTCCCCAAATATACTGTCTCCAGCCTAGAAAAAAATAGTACCTCTCATACTTAAAAAGGAATGAAAATATAAACAGTGAATATAGCAATCAACAGTGAGACCCAAAGCTTTCGGTCAAGATCTTCATGTCCACTTTTTCTGAATACATCTCCTGATCTAACAGAATATATTACTTCTGTTCCTGAACTTTGTTTTACTAGATCAAAGAAGGCTTTAGCCTATTTTAAAAAAACTACTTTTTAACAAAATTAGTCTTCTGAAAGCCTAAAATTTTATAATTGTTATTTTTTTATGAAAGCTAAAGAACACTTTTATATTTACATTGTGCTAAGGGCACCGAAGAGTCCTAAAATATTTCAGTGGCGTACACAAATGAATGATCTCTACAGGAATGGTTTCTTGCACCAACAGATACACATCCTCTACAAAGACTAAAGAAACTGTCAGACAGTAAAAAGAAAACAAGGAACGAAGGAGCCAGAACGTAATTTGTCCAGTTTGAATTTGGTCTGAATACAGAAACAGCCTTACATTGTACACAAAATAGATTACTTTTTTGGCTTCAAGTTTGATCTCTTCCAGTCACTTCTTTTGTGAAAGGCAGCCAGCCTACAGACTAACCCAGTACAAAGCTATTGGAAGCTAGGTGAAGTTCACACAGAGGGTATATTTTGATTTTATAGACTGTGTTTGAAAGGGCATTTTGGGGGGCAGCAACCTGGCATTTTCAGTAACTTAAATGTGAAATACAATTGTTATACCTAGTGTCCATCTGCCCAAATTCTGTTTTGAAAGAGTGTGCGTTGTCCATACTAAGTATAAAGGTAGAGACACTTAAGGTAGCTCTTCACACAAAACAAAATGTGGAAAGTGCGGTATATACCCTTCTGACAAATAACGTATTTTCATCAAGGCATTTCTTTTTCATGTAACCATAAATCTTTCAAATTAATATTAGTGCTAGAATGTTGGTGTCTTGATTGGGGTAATTTAAGTTTGTAGAGTGAGGACTTTTTTTTTTAATTATTATTATGCACTGTAAAATACATTCAGATGCTCAGTACTGATGCCAAATGCAGAGATTTAGAGTCTAAGTTTTAGGCATTTTTCTTTTCAGGGAGTTTTTGGCGAGAATACTTGAATCTAAGAAAATATTTGTTAGCAAGCTTTCCATATCTGTCAAGGAATATGACACTTGCACTGAAACTGAGATACAATTCATACTTCTATTAATTCTGCAGAAGAAAGTTAAGAGTTGAAACTTATAAAGTACTTGTATATTCACATTTCTTACCTGTCCCTACCACAGGGGATCTCAAATGAAGATACCTTGGTTCCACAGCCAGCCAGGGCTGACATCTGAGATCCTAACAGTTTATTTGAAAAGCAGATCTACTGAAATCTTATTTCCTATGGACTCCACATAGCTTCTCAGTAAGAGATTCTCTTCTGCTTAGAAGTTTGGAAACTCCTCACTTAGCTAAAGCATTCATAAATTCTCTCATGTAGTCTTTCTTGTGCCTGAGAAAATTAGGATAGATGCTGCAGTTTTTCCAGACATATTGACAGGTTAACTCTCATTTTATTTTCTGTGTATGCATGGACACTTGCAATGCTTAAGACTTTGGAGATTTCTTTTCTGCCCAATGTTAAAAAGGACTCAGTGAGAAGGCTCCAGTGTCACTGTAGAAATGCAGTAGTGGAATGGTGCAAGGACATGTCCTGGTCACATAAACCTACTTCTTCAGTAAACATGGCTAAAGAATGGACATTCAAACTATCACATTTATTATGGAGGGACAATCTTTACATTCATTACTAACACATATTTTCAGTGATGTGAAGAGAAAGAGTCCTGCCCTTTTCATTATTTCTTCACATTATACCAGACTGGCTGTGGAGGCATCTTTCAGACCATCCTTGTGTCCTTCTGAAGAAGGAAAATTACTTGATGACCAAGCAAACACTGTGCCTCTGTCACTGCATGTGGGTGAGTCACAATGCTCAGGTTCCCCACAGGTCTCTGCTCTCTTTCCCACTAACACATAGGTACTGCAGTTGAAATGCACCGTTCAGGATGCAGGTATAATTCTCTGACTGAGAACAAATAGTAAGGGCAGGCAGTAAGAGATTTTTGCCTTGCTGATTTCTCGGGCATAAGCAGACACAGAGCAGAGCTTGATCTTTTTAGATGTTCTTGATGTTTTTTTCTTCCAATCTTTATTGTAAAAACTCACAATGCAGAAGGGTTAGGCAAAATTCTCTCTAGTGTCCAAAAAGATTCAAACTCACACTTCCCTGGAGGGATAGATTTGCTTATCTTCAGGCAAATCTGGCATTTCTGCTGGAAAAAGTTAGCCACATCTTACCTATTTGCTAAAATATCAGGACTACATTCAGAAAAGTACTTGTCTTAGTACCTGGATGTTAACCCTTGGAAAGGACTTCAGTCTAGAACAAAACTTCAGGGATGTTCTCCTACATTCAGGTATTTTCAGGTATGAGTGTGGTTTTTCATAGATTCATAGAATCATTTATTCCACAGTAGCATATTGCACTTACATACTAACAGGACAAAAATAGATTGAAGGAAAAATAGAGCAACCATCCTTTAAACTGATTAGATTGAAGCAGTGAACATTTTTAGTATGATCTCTCTTGACCCAAATCCATAAAATCTCCATCTTATTTAAACTAAAATTAGATAAAAATCATTTATGCATGGTTTTCCTCATAGCATGCCTGTTTTCATCTCATACAACCAAGAAATAAGCCAGTGGGATTTGAAAACTTATTTAGAAACATTTGTTTGTAACAAATGACTTCGATATCTAAATGCTGTCCAGTGCTGATATAGGTGAAACAAATCTTGTGGTTCTAGAATGGCAGTACAAATGATATTACTCTGCCTTAGCCCCAAGTCTTACAAGAAGTAGAGAAGCCTATTACTGGAAATAAGGTATCAAAAGTATCACTTACTTTAGGGATCTCCCCAAAATGCAGAGTATTTCCACAGTACCTAGATTTCACACAGCATCTCAGGATAGTTAATTGAATAAAATTATTTCCCTTGCTAAGACTTATGATGCTACTTCTTACAGAGCTCAGCTTTCTCCTGTCTTTGGAGAAGCATTCTTGTGGAAAAGTTTGAAGGAGGAGAAAATCAGACCATGATTAAATTAAGAGATACAGCCCTTACTGTCAAGAAATATTTATACCTTTATGAAGTGATGTTTATTGTTCTTAAGTGAAAATGTGGAAAAAGTCAGAAACTACGAATTAATCTTTCAAGAAGGTATTTTACTGTGTGGGAAATTGAAAGAATGGTGAATTCTGGTTTATCTGCCAGGCACATTTTCATTGACTTTCTGGATGAATGTACAATGAACAGAACATCAGTGAATAGGGAACTGCCATTTCATTAAGCTACCTAAACAAATTTATGCTACTTAATATGACTAACTATTATTATACACAGATGCTTCATGACACTTACTGAATATTTATGCAAGATCTTGGGACTTGCAGAGAATCCTGTGTTGTTGTGAAGCCTTTTTATGAGCCAAAGAAACCCAAGACAGAAAAATTAATGGAACCTAGTTACAGATACTTTCATTTTTTTTGACAGAAATCATAGTTCAGAAGATTCAACGCACAATATTACAGGATGAAAACTCAGATTATCCCCTGAAACAAATTTCATGATTTCTAACTATTTGTTTCTAATAGTTATTTAGTACTTGGTGAAAATGGGATATATGTTATAAACAGAAGTAATATAATCTCTCTAATCTCGATTTGTCTTCACCACTTAGCTTACCATCTTCTGATACTTGATGGGGATGCATCAGGATATGCATCTCACAACCCTTTTTGAACATTTACTCAAGTTTTCTTTTCTTTTTTGGCTTCAGATTTGTAGTCGGTTGCCATAAGCCATACAACATGTCTTCTAGAGCTGAAGTTTACAAATAAAGTTGAAAAGCAAGAAGCAATTATTTAAGTGTAGGGTGTTTTTTTTAAAAAAAAAAAAAATATGGTGTTATCATTAAGGAAAACAATGAAAAAAATTTAAAAAAAAAGACAAAAAAGAAAGACAAGAAAGACAGGGGGAAAAAACAGTCTTTGAATAAGAAAAATGCTGAATTCAAGCCTCTGGTTATTTTTATTCCCCCAGAAGTTTCTTCTCTTCTTCTGCAGTACAAGTGCTAAAACAGAGCTAACAGCCGCATTGTTTCTCTGTACACTATTAACAATGTTTTGCTGATCTGGGATCACAGAAAGCTTTCATTAGCTAAACTAAATAATCAATTTGTTTTTTAACTCAAAAAAAAAAAAAAGCTAGAACAATTAATTTGTATTTAACTACGATGCATAGTTCTTCTACAGTTTACTATTAATGAATACCTACTCCTGCTGAAGTGAGACTGCTCACGGTTTTACACTGTTGCATAACTGATTCAACATGACAAACGTCACAGACCAAACTCTCAAAGTCATTGCTTTTGCATATGTACAGTGAAATCAATTTATAAGGCAATCCATACTACATGTGCGGACATCTAACTATTAATACAGTATTATAAAAAAAAGTTAGTCCCTTCAAGAAGATTTACTTTTCCTGAGTAGAAGCATGCAACTTATTTCATTAACTTAAAAGAGGTGCACTGACTTTTTCCCTTCTTCCTTTCATATTATCTTTTTCCCAGTCCTGCATGTCCACAGTGAATGTCATAAAAACTAAACAATCAATTTCAGTTTAGGAGAAAATACCCCCAACTGATGTTTTAGCTGTCGTTTTAACAATGTTAAATGGTTGGAAACTTGAAGTGAAAGACTTTTACTGCTTGCTGCAAGTGAATAGTGTAAACGGTATTGATCTGCTATGAGGGTTTTACAGTAGAGAAACATTCAGCACATTATTTAAAGTGTAAATGACTACTTGATTTATTTTTGGCTATTATCCAGACATTTATAAGGTGGCTTTTTCCTCCTTTGCAAAGTTTCTTTAAAAATATAAATGGCATTCAGGGCTTTCTTATAGGTGGATTTGCTCCTGTTTTCATCAGTAAAAGCTGAAATTCTCTTGGGTAGAAAAAGAAATAAAGCAGGGGAGGGAGGTTTGATGCTCATGTAAGTGATGAAACTGAGAACCGAGCATCAAGAGGACATGAGAAAAGATTTGCAGCTTCCAAGCTGGAGCCATATGCCAGAAGGCAAAACTAAAGATACCATAAGGTACAGTCTTGTATTTTAAAGTCTGCTTGATTATCTTCGCTTTTGATAATCTTCATCCTGAAACTCTTAAAGGGGCAACCCAGAGATCACAAGTATGAAATAATGAGAGCTAAAGGAACCCCAGGGACTGGAATTGTGACATGGGGAAATATCAGCATGCCTGATTTTTCACATATGAGGTTAAGAAGTACTACTCACCTTCTGCCATGACTTGTTTAATGCTTTCCAGAGAAAAGAGGGGTTTGGTTGCTTTCAATATACTGCATCTAAGAACTTTATTAACAAAAAGGCAGAAAGTACTGTTAGTGATTGTATTATTAGTTTATATTATTTTATGCTTTTATTTTTATCACCTTGCTATGCAGTGATTCATAGGCCTCAACCAAGAAGTCAACCTATTGAAGATACTTTTTTCTTAACTGTTTGCAATTGTGGACTGCAGAATGCAGAGCAAAGTACTTTGAACACGTTCACAGAGGCACAGAATTATCAGCTCTAGTTTTAGATGGTGTGACAGAAAGGAAAAAGACAAAGGGTTTTTCTCCTCTCAGAGCAAGTCGAACTGTGCCTCTATGCATCTAATGCAGAAGACCAGATCTGTACAAGATTTCAATGTAAACTGACAATAAAAGAGATGAATTAGCATAACTGACTGTTTCACTTATGAAGATTAAATAGCCTTTTACTGCAGATGTTTACCAAGGAAAATGCTCCCTAGTGGAAGACTATAAGCAGTTAAGATAGATTTGATGAGGATTTTAATTGCTGTTATGCAATTGGTAATGGAAGGGTTTTATTAAATGTCATGCAAAAGCCAATAGATATTTTGAAGCAAAAAAGCTCTTGGTTGTGCAACGCCTGAACATTTTGTTAGCAGTATTTCAGGCAGCAAAGAGGTACCTTCCTTGGTTTTGTTCCATTCGTGCTCTCAGGCTTTTAAAAACAATTTCCTGAAGAGGGCCAAGTAATGAGGTAAGGGCAACTGCCCAGAAGAAAAAAAAAACTTGACCCACATAATTTTTTTCTCCTGAATGCAGCTGAAAATACCACAGTGTGGACACTTGCCCATCTCCCTCTTTAGAAGAGACTAAGTAGTAGAGCACTCTTTTTAGGAAGGACACAAATATATTCTTCTAACTTGTTCACATGATGGTAATTTGCTTTGCACAGAAAACACCTAAGAGCAGTGCTATAGGGTGTTACGGGTTTTTTTAACCCCTCCTTTAGAAGCTGTTCCATTTTGCACGAAACTATTAAACATTCATCACCTTGCCCACCAAAACCTTGTCGACCAGGAGAAGAGAAGGAGGGAACATTACCGATTAACATGATGGCTAGCTCTAAGAGACCTGACTGTCTTGCTCCAATGGATAATTCAATTCCCTAGACCGGTTGGTTCAGGAGCTGGGAGCCATGTCTTCTCCCTCCCAAGTGAATGCAGTAACAGACTATAAGATGATGTTTAGCTTCTCCTCTGCAATGTTTACTTACTGGGCCTTGCAAGGTGAAATAACATTTGGTTAGTAGAGCACTCACAGCAGAGGTGCCTATTCAACTCCTCTGTCTACTGTTCTCTCTGAAGCTAGAGAGAATCTAGCTGGCCTACATACCCAAGGACTGTAGCTACTGAGGTACCAAGAATAAAGATAAAGGAACACACACACAATGCCTTCGTCTAAGTGCAGTGATATACTCTCCAAACATTTGCCTTAAATAATGTGTGTGAGGACATCAGTGCAATGTATGTGTAAAAGAGGAGTGCAAATGCTGAGCACTGCCATTAGCTAGAAGATGTCCCGCAGGCACTGGGGCATTGCAGGGGTATAAACTCTGTTGGGTGTGGGGGGGACTGCATCTGAGCAGGGCGCTTAACTGAAAGAAAACTCCAGAAGGACTAGCATACATTAGATAAAATTGTTCACAAAATACGAGACAGAAACTATGTTTACTGAGATTGCATCATGGTAGCTGTTCTGGAGGCAAAAAATATAATTTTAAACATGAAAACACATTGGAACCAAGCAAACAATTCAGCAATGCTTCTTCTAAGGTGGACACTTTCTTGGTAGACAGCCCTAATCACTGCAATAGCTTTTAGGTGTTCTAATGCACTCAAGTGAATTATGCACCACACTGCTTCTGAATGACACAGCCATTTCTGACTCCATTAATATGGAAGATTTCAGCCAAATGCTTTTAAATGATAGCTTCTTTTTATTTGTAATTTCAGACTCTATTGATTTCCTTCTGTTCCCTTCATTATGATTTCAATTGATTACCTTGGCAACTGCAATAACAATGATTGCACTTGACACTGTCTGAGACTCTTGAGATGGTATTTGAATAGGAATGGTATAATTTGGGGAAAAAAGCTTACAAGAACCTGCCATTAACAGTACACTTACACTTTACTTTTATTGACTTCCCTCTTTTTCAAACAGGCCCTTGTCAGGGAATCTGTTGCTAGATATTAGTTAGAATTTCAGTGACTCCTTGAAGTAAAAGATTTTTATTAACAAAGAGAGCAGATTTTATACTAGTAGGCTTTTTTCAGCACTATGACAGTTCAGAGAAACCTCCAACCCTACGTGAGATATTTGTCCCTTTGGTAGCAGGGCTACCAAGTCTTTGTAAACACTGTTCCTGACCAAGGCTTTCTTTTACTAACTGTGTTATGTCCTTGCACACAGAATAATTTGAAGTAGAATGGCATTACTTTGGATTAAAATTTGAGATGGTTTTGTGGAATTACATTGCAGTTTATATCTTGTGCAGGAGCAATTACACATACATTAGGGGAAAGATGGCTAGTTAGCTTATCTGACATTTGTATTCTTTGGTTTGTACACCTTTTAGTTTTATTTATGAACTGTCCTCAATGTAGTAGCAGTATCTTTCCTGTGGAAATAATATTATATGGGAAGCCTCTTTTCTTATTCAAGGTATGTCAGAACTGTTCTTATATCAGAGTAAATATCACAGGCGAGAGAGGGTAAAGCAAAATAGGGACAACCTTCTCTGCAAATTACAAAGGTAATTCAGGTTTATGAATATAATATTATAAAGACACGGCTTCAGTTTCCTCTTTGTCACTGCGTCTATAACTTTTGATTCAGATTTTATCCCATATCACCAACAGTATCTTCTGATTGAATATATTTTCTATGAATGTTAGTAATTTGGTACTTTATATAATAATAGCACTCCCATTTCTGAACCTGCTATTTCACTTTCAAAAAGGAAGAAAGGCCAGACCAGAAAAAGGATTTTTTTTTCCGTAAAAACTAGGGAATTGGATGTGATACATAGGAAAGGAGTAATTTTAGCAGCCTGCCTTTCTGTTATCAGTTGCACACTTGCAATGAAAAACAGTGCTCTCCCTCCTCAGCCACTATTTTACAGGGAAGCTGCATAATTACAATTAGTGACTATTGATGGCTTGAAGTCATAGGTTAGGAGAGGAACACTGGAAGTCAGACATGATCACTTTCTTTAACATGATAGTCCCCTTCTACCATCTGACTAGCAGATTCAAGTATGACGAGAGTCAAGCAAAGGTAATTGCAGAATAATGAATATTGCATGCTTTCGCTATACTTTCTACTGAGAATATTTATCCATAATTATCCATATCAAAAATGAAAGTGAACCTTTCCTTTTATCCCTTGCCCTGATGTTCTTGGTGAGGTAAAAGAAGTACTGGGTAGCCCAACTCAGCCTTTGATCAGACTTTATAGACATGAACCTCAACTATGCAGAAATTTTCAAAAGTGATTCAGTCTGTTACTTTATCTCTGGTGTCATTCAGGGCAATGCAAATTTTACTCTAACTCACATGAAAACAGTTTTAGAAACGGTGTTAAAGAAGCTCCTGAAAATTTCTGAGTCAATCTGGTAAGACAGGTCCAAGAGCAAATAAGGAGAGTCTTTGCATTGTTCTGTATAGTTGTTTTACATGAGTCATAAAGAGATTTGAGAAGGAGTTTTATTTTACAAAATGCCATCTTGTCTTCCAACCAATAGCCAGATGGTAAAGCCAAATCAGGAGAAACTGGTGACATCAGTGAATGGGTAGGCAGACTTCAAAAAAGGTAAGGTCTTTTGTAGAATAATTATCAAATATTCATATAAAAAAACTACAGTACAATAGAATACTGTATGGAGTGATATGATCATCTAACAAGAAAATCCGAAATAATTTGAAGAACCAGGTATGTTGCCCAGGCATCTTACTTTTGTAATTCATTAACTTATGAATCCTAGAGGAGTTCTCAAAGCTGAGATGATCCAGGGCTGGCTGATCATAATAACTATTTTCTGAGCAATAGAGAGCTGTAGCAAGATGAAAACCTGTAAAATTGTTAAGAGGTGACAGGCAAATTAAGAAGGGGAGAGGGAGAGAGAAGGATTTAGTGGTAACATCTGGCACGTGTCGATGCAGCATCTCATTGTGCCTTTAATTCAGTGGGAAGGAAAGCACTAAACTGAGGTGCCTTAAAGAAACAGTGTTAGCAAAGGCAAAAAGAAATTTAATGGCAATAATAGCTATCATGAGCAATTCATGTTTAAACTAGATAAACAGCATTAAACATCAATTAATGTAGTTAGCTGGATAAAAATTTTCTGAAGTTCTCATGGTCTTATTTCTTTTGAAAGGTTCTCACTGCTATGTTACTGGAGGTGGATCCTCAATTTTCACCTCACTGATGACCAAGAAACCCTGAAATACCTTGACTTGAAACACCTGGTCAAGTGTAGGCAACAATATCTTAGCACAGTTATCAGTAGTAGTTGCAGCGGTTTGTTAATTACAACACAACTTTATGTTATTCAGATATTGTGAAGGTATGTGTGAGGAGAGTGCTCCTTTTAGGGCATCTGGTCAAGGACCTTTTTTAATACAACAATTGAGTAACAAGAAAAGGAGGAAACCATAAACACGAACATACAGGGCCACAAATCTAACTGGCAAGGGAGACACTAAGGAAAATCAGGCCTGGTCATTCACACTAATTGATGAGGACATATAAGAATATGAGAATGATTATTCCAGCAAGGTTTTCTGAATGGAAATGTGGTGAGCTGGGAAACAGAGAGAAAAAGGGGAAATCCAGAAACAAAATATACAGAAACACAGATCTAGCAGAACAGACACAGAGACGACGACAAGAAACAACTTCACGAGTCACAATAACTGATGGGCTATCAACATTAACAGGACAGTGGAATTGCCTGCTTAGAAAATCCTCCACTCCTCAGTGTTTGTGTGCTTGCTTGCTTTGGAAACTTTTGTTGCCAGTCTTTCCTGTCCATTTTCTGGTTTGAATCTTGGTTCCCTTTTCCCAGCATTTTTATGGGAATGTCTGTGTTCTTTGGCTTCTCCACATCATTGAAAAAAACTCAAAAGCTTTGAGAAAGAAGTGAAAATAGCAGTTTTAAAGGCTAAACATATTACTTGACTCAACCTCTAAATTTTTATTTCTTCAGTGCATCTAAGTAGACAGTAAACCTCAAAAATGTGCTTGCTGCAATGAAGTTTTGCCACCAGCTGTTTATAGCATAACTTTACAATCCACATTTCATCAAGCAAGTTTGCCACAATGATTTTATTGTTTGAAGGCAACCCCTTGTAACCCTCTTGTCTGTTCATACACCTATAATGCTACTAGCTCTCTATGCAGGCCTGTGCAGACCTGTACTGACTTCATGATATAAAAAGTTCATACACACGTACACACACACATTTTTATCACAAATGGGAGCTCCCCTCCATTTACTTTCTTCTAAGTTCTAGCCTTCTTTACATCACAGAGGAAGTACTATTCTGGGTCATATATCTGAGTGATGCATGTACAAGAATTAAACCTGTATATAAGTATATGCAATGTTTTTAAAGGCCAGGTAGAAACAGACGTAATTCTATGAAGAAAATGCACCTTTTTAGAAGTCATGTTGAATTCAGTGAAAATACTTGAAGGAAACATACCTTTCAATATAGTGTATTGTTTTGAATTAATGTATCAAGACTTGCCTTTTAGGATATTGCAACAGAACAGTCCCATTATTTCCTAAATGCAATTCTTGTCTGACAGTTTAATCATAGTGTGTAATTGTCACACACCTCTATGACCAAAATTATAGTGTTATAGCTAATGCAGTTTTCTTTTTATTAAAGTAGAAAAGTTTTCAAACTCCCCTAAAGAGTGACCTTGTTCAGATAAAGATTTTTTGGTTCAGCCTCATTTTCACTTAATGGTTCCTATTTCTTATTTTTTCTGAGAAAGGACAAATTATTGAGCTCCATTCTGACTTGCCAAGTTGCTGACTACAGTGGAGAATAACACTCCTCTGAACTGCATTCTAACATTTAAAAAACACCCTGTAGGTGCACTTTGTCTGACATTTGGTGTGATGGAGCAATCATAATATCTTATTACATTGACTTCTGTACTATACCAAAAACTGAACACATCAAGCTGTTTTGTTCCTTTTCATGGTTGTTTTGTTGGGTCGTTCCCCCCCCCCCCCCCCCCCCCCCCCGCCCCCCATATTTTTCTTTGATCTGATGATGCATTGCAAATACTGTTAAGTAAATAATGTGCTATTTGGTTTTTGGCATAAAATAATCTAATAAAAGAAAAAACTTTCAAAATGGCAAAGTTAATGAATAATTCTTTGCTTGATAGAATGAAAAGGTTGTTATGAAAATAGTAACTCCATTACAGGGCAGTACTTGCTCTTAGCTTGTAAGTACTGTAGCTTAAAATGTATTTAAGAAGCTAATGGAATTAGCTGACTATAATTAGGGCTGATAGGAGCTGCAGACTGAGATTGGAACAATAAAGTATCTCATTCAGTTGGGCAGTTTTTTAGTGCTTCTTCTGTGGTCAGGAGTTGTCTAATCAGGTATCTGCATGGACTATGTGCTTCATGTAATGGATGTCATGAACTTTCTTGCAGTAGTTCCCCTTATGAAACATGCTCAATTATGTGAAAAGCTGAGAATCAAAGAAATTAATCCTAAAACATCATTATAAGGAGCTTTTAGAGCTGAAGAATTATACTTCCTTTTGATTGCTTGGTTTGGAAAAGTGAAAGTTCTGGCAAGTGTAACTGCCACTAATCCCTGTTTCCTCTTCCCAAAGACAACCTCAACATTTTGTAGTACTTCTTCCTGAGACCCATCAGCTATTTTTTCCCTTTTCAAACCATCTGCCCCTTGCAGTAAAAATGTGCAAAACTATTCTGCCCCCTCCTCCTACCCCAAACCCAAAAACTAAAAAGGCAAATACGTTTAGCTTCTGCTATTCTTTAGTTTTGCTTCGACATATCATATCTTTTTCTAATTCTGAGCTGAACCTTTTAGTACACCTCATTCAGCCACTCTTGCCCCTTTGGTTTCTTCTGTTTCCACCCAGTCCTTCCACCCCTTCAAGTTCAGGAGCTTTGATAGAGCTTCTGAACAGGTGTAACATACTGCCTTGTCATATATTGTGAAGGGGATAAGTGGGAGAAGACACCTGTTTCCTAACAGGTTTCCTGGAACAGACCTCCACCCCATGGCTTAAACAATCCGAGTGAAGATACCTTGCTTCCTAGCTGTACTTGATCACCAGCCATAGGTGCAAATGCCAAAATGCACTTCAGAGTCTTGAAAACTGGATACATTTGCCCACTTTCATTAAAAGAATATTTGTTAAGGAAAAGAGTTCACATATATATATGTATATATATATATATATATATATATATATATATGTAATATTTTACCTAACAGAAGTGCTATAGGCTTTCTGTAAGGGAAATGGCACTGGACTTTTTAATTTGGGTCAAGACAAGGTAAAATCCTATGGGACGTATTATGATACAGCCCCAGGATGACTGCATAATAAATATGAAAGTAGATATAAAATCCTACAAGAGCCCTTAGATAACTATATGCATTGAGAATTGTTACGAAGCATTCACTTGCATTTCCTTCACAAAATACTTAGGACCACCTTCTTCCCACACTGCTGTAAGTTCAGATCAGTTCTTGTGGGGCCAAGGGACATTTCTGAATATAGAACAATTTCAACAAAGTAGAATTAAAGCTTGCCATTTTTTTTTAGGAACAAGTGGTTTTAGTAAAAAATAAATAATAGTCTCTCTAGAATATTACTTTCGGTACTCAGAACTAGACTATTTAAAGTAGTTGCAGGCTGGATTATTCAGTGTGAATGAAACTGCCTCAAATTTCTCAGCTTAAGCTCTTAACAAAAAGCACTGGTTCATATAGACCAAATTCCTTTGCAAATACATTTCAATTTTGTTAAATTTTCCTGAAAGTCCAAAACCACCTAGTTAAAAAATGAAAGCTACTTAAAATGTATTTTCTGTTCATTTTTCTGCTTACCATCTTCACTTTTATGAATGTTAACTGAATTGAAAAATGTAAAAAAAAAAAAAAAAAAGAAAAAGAAAAAGAAAAATACCAACCCCAAACCCTACAAATAGTAACACCTGACAAAATAGAGCACAGCACAGCTTCTTAGCCTATGCTTATGTGGATCTCTTTTCAGATCTGACCTGAAGCAGTATGTGCCTGAAAGTTTGTTTTCACCGGTTATAGCAGCTGGTCTAGTGAAAAATATTGGCAGTGCTACAGGTTTTGACCTGGAGTCTTACAATAAGAAATATTCCTGTATAGGAACTTATCTCCCACTGTTGGCTAAACACAAGTACGAAAGTGCTCAATCAATAAATTACACAGAATGACAATTAACAATCATAACATTTATTAATAAATCATTAATTTATCATTAATATTTATTTTATTTTATTTTAATTTTATTTGTTTATTTATTTATTTATTGTTAGCTCACTCTGGAATCGTATCAGCAATGAGCTCTGTGTAGACCTTTGGTTGGTTCTGAGAAGGCAACTCATTCCAGATGGGGAATTATTCATCTGCACATCATTAAATAAAAATTGTTGAAAGTCCAGAACCCATGGTACTCAATAGGCAATTTTTTTCTTTTATCTGATTGGCATCTACACATGTAAGAGCTGAAATAAACATTTCATGCAACAAAAAGAAACAACTTTTTATATTAAAATTCACTCTTTAACATTCTCCTTACAAGCCAAATACATTTGGTATTTCCCTTCTGTTCAAAGTGAGTCAGTTAAAGTTTCACAAGCCACAAGTTTCACAGTAGATTGTGAATGAGGAAAAGCAGATACTGTCTTCTTTTCAGAGTAATAAATGCATTTGATGTTTTGCTGGTAAGCTCATAAACAGTGCTGTTCAAAATGAAATTGCAAGTAGTTATATACTTGGATAGCTAAAAGTCTCTCCCATGCAAAGCTGAGGTGTGTTCCAAACACTGCCCTAGCTGCCTGCTGCTCACTGAACAGTGATCTTGCAGCCCTTTACTGGGACAGCAGCAGCATGTCAACAGGACTGAGGCATATGCCTGATCTTCTCATCCTTGATAAACTGAGGAAACCATTTTTTAGGAAATTGTTGATATTCAGAAAAGAAATTAATAGGATCCTTTAAAAAATAATCACCAAGTTGGGAACATCTCCACGTTATAAGCTTAGTCATGGACATGGTGTAAGCCTTGAGCATCCTAAGAATGGTTGCATCTCCTTGGAATTTAGTGGAATTTGGCTAAATGTTGTCTGGTAAGCCGCTGTTGTCATCAGTAATATAATGATAATCTAGGTATCGAGCACCCTGGTGTGAGCAGTTGCATCAATGAGCTTGAAAGCACACAGCATCCACCAGCAAAGACTGCTCCTGAGCATGCAGAGACATTGTACAATGTACAGAGAGTCAGTCCTGCACTAACATTGCAGATAGGCAGGTACAGTGAGGGTCTGTTTCCGTAGTCTGTTCCGCATCATTCTCATGACTCAGATTAATTGTAAATCCCATATGGACTTTTTTTCAGCCAAAATATTCTGTTTAGACGTTAATTAAGTGTTTCATTTTAGTTTCCAGGATTTCTTTATTTCGTTTTTCTTCAATATATTTTAAAATTTAAATGTAGGCAAATTTCATTCTTCTCCTTCCCTTTTCCTCTTCCTTTTCCACTTATTCTTTTCTTCTCTATATTACTTAAAAAAAAATATTTTTCTGGCTATTTTTCCCTCCTTTTTTTGTCTAAAATGTTTATCAAACCTGCAGTGAGTTAAAGTAATTCTGACAGAACCTATGCAGATTATGTTCAATAGAAAAACTAGCCGTCAAACCCCTGTATTTTCGATTGTCACTGCAGCACAGACCACTTTGATGAGGTTTCTGTCATATTTGCTATTAACTATCCGCACACATTTCCTCCTTGTGACTGTCGATGAGGCTTTCAAATAGAACTTACTACTTACTTGGAATACTTGTACCAGCTCTAAACTACAATCCTCCTGCAGGAGAGCTGGAGAAGGACTTAGTTCAACAGACCTGTGCAAACAATAACTCAACAAACAGTTGTACAGTATGTTTGTTATAAGATTTTGAAGCTTACTTTTCTCAGCTTAGCCATAATGCCCATTGGATGAGCAGTAGTACCACATTTTAAACATTAGACATTTGTGGTTTTTTTTCTGAAGACATTATTGCACTGTTGCATTCCCTTTTCTTTTTTTTTTTTTTTCAAAACTTGTGCACTCTTCTGCAGAAGCAGCAAACTGTTTCCAGCTATTAGCCTGCTAAGGCAAATCATAAATTATACTTAAGGGAAAACCTATTACTGAGCTTCAATCATTTATTGCATAATGAATTTATATTTCAGGTACAGTGAAACATTTATAAGGTCACTGAAAGTATAGCAATTAATAAAGTACAGGCGAAGTCAAACAACAGTGTATTTAGTATTTAAGAGTTCATTGGTGATATAATGTATAGGATATACAATTTATTTTATTTATTTTGTAATGTACTTATTAATTTTTATTTATTTACATAGTAAATGTTATATTTAATATCTAATAATGTACATTACTATAATGTATGTATTTAAACACACTTTAAATATACTACCTTTCCTCCCCACAAAGTCCAAGACTTCCATTGCTTCATTACTGGGAGTAACCGAATGTATATATTAGGCATTATTCATTACTAAAACACTGGATTAATTATAAAAAAGCTGTCTTTTTCTAATTAAGATAATAGCAAAAATTAATCTGGCACATCATAAAGGTCAAATTACACATCTCAGGTGCTCTTCTTTGGTTGCAGTTATGACCACATCCTTCCTTCAAGCTGTGAAATGTCTAGTCGTATCTTAGAAACATTCATTGGATGGAAGTAACCAGATCTGCCCTGGTATAATTTGCAAGTTCTGAAATTAGGTAAGATTGGCGATGCTCCCATCCTCTGTTTCTTTTTATTGTCGTTCAAATGTTCTGGGTTCATGAAGGTGGCTTGTGATTCTGTATGAAAATACTGGTATAAATCATGATCAATTATTGTATTGATTAAGACTATAACAAATCTGTTCTTTCCTGTACAAAAGAAGTATTTATGAATGAATCAAATGTTTTTAATAAAGGTGATATATGAAAAATACTGAATATCCATGTATATTCTGAGGGTCTCTACACATTTGATTAAGAAACTGTAGTTACAGAAATTGAATGCAAGGGCCCATTGCATTTAAAACGCACTAATAAATTTTGAAATCCAATTGCAACAGTAGAGTACAATAACTGGCAGTCTAAACCATCAAGGAAGTCAAGCTGTGAATGAACTTCTACACAATAAAAGAAAACATGGCAGCTGCTGGGGTAAAGCCTACCTGAAGGCTCAGGTGAAGTAGACTTTGACTATATTTGCCCATTTCTAACTGACTAGATTAGTGAAACGTGAGCTGGAAAACAAAGAAGCAATAGACAGACTTCGTCATGTAACTATCGCAAGCTTCGGTTCTGGAAGACATCTGGAGCAGCAGACCAGCATGTGACAAAAGCCCTAGTGACAGCTGCCAACAGGTCTTAGCTAAGGGGAGAGTCACAGAGACTGACTCAGAGCCACACCATCAGTGCATGTCCACTGCCTAACACACAAAGTAATAGCAAAACCAATAGGTCAGTTGGGAACACACATCCACCACTGTACAACATTGAGTTAAGGCAAAGCCTGACCTGCAGCCCTGGTGAGCCAAAGTCAGCTATCCAGCTGTTCACCTAAGTGACCTGGGCCTCTAGTGCTAGGTTGGGCTGTGGTGGGCTGTGCTGCAGCTGCTGGTCCATGTGGGTGTGAAGCATGTAAGTGCATCTTAGAACAGAAATCTTAGAAGAGGCATTGCAATCCACTCAGTGTACCCATCAGTCTTAGGAAATTAATGTCTGATGATGTCTCACGGGGTAGTGCTGTTTTGCTCATGCAGACATACCACCAACACTCTCTGTGACAACAGCAAAGATTGCATATAAGCATTACATCCTCCAGAAGAAAATTTATGTTATTTCTCCATGGGGCAGAAGATTTGCCCGTGTTTAAAAAGAAGCAGAGTTTATTCAAAAGAAACACTGTTCATAGATTGATTTGAAGTAGGTTTATTGCCGTAAATACAAGAAAAGTTTATAAACACTACAGAAAACCTGTGTTGTTTTTTTTTTCTTTTTTGCACAAAAGAAAATGAATATAGTACAATTACTGTTGCATATGAAGCCACCTGGAAGTAGCTTCTAACCATGTGTATGTTAAAGTTGGTGTAAATCATTCTACTGTGCACAGGGCTCTAGAGGAACCATTTCAAGACAAGCCACTATGGTCAAACATGCCCTAAGTATCAGCAGAGGACAGTAACCTTTACGAACTTTTTCTTGGTGCAAGAAGGAATTGAATAAGTGTTCTCTACCATATGGGAAAAATAATCGCAGTCTCAGTTTTAACCTTACTCTATGAAAAATTAAAAACATCTTCAGGCTTGCTGTACTGGGAGAGTTTTCAGAATGGCCTCCAGTAAGTGGAGGGAGCTTTTATTTATTTCTTTTGGTGCTTTACACTGGTGGCAGGGGGAGAAAGAAGATGAAGTCCAACTACGGCTACAGACAGGAAGTTATACATAGAAGATCACTAGAAATGTGCAACACCTGAGAGAGAGGGGTATAGCAGATGGTGGATAAAACCCCTCTTCACACATTGTTTTAGTTTTGAACGTAGTTGCTGGAAAACTAGCCAGTAAAACTCTATATCAAAAATGTGCACAGTAAGAGAAGACAAATGTGACAATTATGAATGTGCTTGTTTGTGACACTTCAAAGGAGGAGCAGAGTATTGACACTTCACCAAGAACCACTGCTGCACAACCCTGTCCAGGTTCAGGTCTTCTTTCAGATAAGAAAGGACAAGCATCTGGAAAATGTAACTTGAACTGTACTTTCTATGAGGAGAGAACAGAAGCAAACACTTACTTCACACTGTGGCGTTTGGCTCATAAGCGATTCTTGGTTTGCCAGTAATAACAGGCATGAATGTAGCGTCAATATTGTAAAGCGGGAAGAAGTGAATGCTGACATGTTTACAACATACCAGACTGTATTTGAAAGGCTTGGATGTATTCCAGGAAAACAAACCATAAAAATGAATTTAAATGTTATACTAGTAGGAAAGTACTGAGGAAGGTAATGGTGACATTACAAAGCAAAGTGAAAAGACTAAGCTGTGTTGGAGAACACCAAGTTAGAAAGAGTGAGAACACATAAATTGCAGAGACTCAAGGGCGATTGCTGATGCATCTGAAAGGACTGAGATAAGAGTGTGTTTGAGTCCTGGAATTCTGTGGCTACAAAGCAAGAACAGTCTTGACAACATATTGCTGGAGAAATAAAAAGCAAGACAGAATGGAAAATTATTTACATGTTTATGCACTAGCAGTAGTTTTGTTAATTCTACTGGCCAAAAAAACCCCAAAAAGTGGAACACAATCTGTAACTGTAGACTTTTGACAAGTTTTTTAGAAAAGTCAGGTTTCCTGGACAGCCATTTCGTATACAGGAAAAAGATACACACCTTAGTGTGCAGTGGCAGAAGTTTGAAGACTATTACATTAGGTCATCTTACACTGAGAGAGCCAATATAGGAGAAAATCCTTCAGAAAATTCAACTTTTAGTCACATTTTGACACAGCAAAATTTGCAATCAGGTATTATGCATAAAAAAAATATCTCAAAGTGACTTTTGCAGCGTACTATATATAATAAAATAAATTTATTTTTGCAAAGATCTTTTGAAATAATGTCTTGGTTTCAGCTGGGATGGAGTTAATTATCTTCTTAGGAGCTAGCGCAGTGCTGTGTTTTGGCTTTGACATGAGGCTTTTCAGTTTCTCAGTCCTTGCTAGCAAAAAGGCTGGAGGGGCACAAGGAATTGGGAGGGGACACAGCCAGGACAGCTGCCCCGAACTGGCCAAAGAGGTATTCCATACCATGGGATGCCATGCCTGGTGTATATATACCTGGGGTGTTGGCTGGGGAGGGCAGGTCATTGCTCAGGGACTGGCTGGGCATCGGCCGGCAGGCACTGAGCAGTTGCACTGTGCACCACGTGTTCCTTTCTTCCTTTCCCTCTGGATTTTATTCTTTCCCTCCCCCCTTTCATTGTAAAGGTTGTTGTCATCATGGCTATTATTGTTCTTTCATTTGTATTCTATTTAAATTGTTAGATTGTTCTTATCTCAACCCTTGAGTTTTACATTCCTTTCCAACACTCTTCCCCACCCCTTTGGGTGACAGGCTGGTGACTGAGCAGCTGCATGGTGCTTAATTACCAGCCAGGGTTAAACCATGACAAATAGATAACACTTTGGATAAATTTTACAATTAAAATGCTGCACTGCAGTCAGTGACATCATTCCAGCCTTTTCTGGAGACAGGTATAATATCAAATAAATCAAATGTCACTGCATGAGAAGTACCGGAGGTGTTAATACTTTCTGGTTTTTAAATAGTTGAACACAAAGACATTTTTGATTTGTTCCCTCTAACAGTAGATTCAGATTTCACAGGATCAACATGTTGAGCCAAACTTTCTAACAGTGTAAACCATGCCTTCACTAGTATTTTACAAACAGACTGCTTATTTCTCAGTGCTTGTGATACATATGCAACACAGGTAGCCCAACAACATAATCCTGCAAAAGAAAGGAAAATATCACAATGTTGTGTCTGGTCAACTTCATCAGTATGTCTACAAGAAAGATACGAATGAAGAAATGAATTGCATGTCACCTGGGGCCACTTTCAGAAACACTTTGATAAGCAGTGCTTTACAAGCAGTATGGAGAAAGCAAGTTACCACAACAGAAATACCAAATGAAAGTTGTATACAAGCCATGAAAGTATTCAAAACTAGCAGATCTCCTTCGGTCCTGGTTTCAGCTGGGATAGAGTTAATTTTCTTCTTAGTAGTTAGTACAGTGCTCTGTTTTGGCTCCGATGTGAGAACAATGTTGACAGCACACTGATGTTTTTAGTTGTTGCTGGGTGATGTTTATACTAAATGCAGGACTATTCAGTTCCTTGGGCCCTGCCAGCCAGAGGGCTGGAGGGGCACGGGAAACTGGGAGGGGACACAGCCCGGACAGCTGACCCAGGCTAGCCAAAGAGGTATTCCATACCATGGGACATCATGCTGAGTATATAAACTGGGGGAAGAAGAATGAAGAGGGGACATTTGGCATTATGGCATTTGTCCTCCCAAGTAACCGTTACGCATGATGGAGCCCGGCTTTCCTGGGGATGGCTGAGCACCCGCCTGCCCGTGGGAAGTGATGAGTGAATTCCTTGCTTTGCTTTGCTTGCATGAGTGGCTTTTTCTTTACGTATTAAATTATTCTTAAGTCAACCCTTGAGTTTTACATTCCTTTCCGATTGTCCTCCCCATCCCTCTGGGTGACTGGGAGTGAGTGGCTGCCTAGTGCTGGGTTGCCGGCTGGAGTTAAACCACATCACCTTCTCAGAGCACATTTACATTATGCAAAAGACTTGAGCATGGAAGTCAGATCATAGAGAAGGTATGTGTGAGCAGTTGGGACTCATCATAGTATATTCTGTGTCACCATGACTGATCTGTGACCTTTGGTTCCCCTTGATGTGTAGTACTGTGGTGGAGAGCAGGTACTGACCCTATGACACCAGTCAAAACAAATACTAAAACATTGCAGAGATTGAGGCACATCACATCTTCAAATATTGTCCCTTCACAATATTTTTAAGAAGCTGTTTCATAGGAGAAAGAAGTAAATAAGCCACACCAGAGGGCTGCTACACCAGTCCACTTTCATTGAGACTATCCAGTGAGGCCACAACAGTATTTTTCATATATGGCATTAAACCACTGAATAAAAAGCATAAAGGGTTAGCAGGCAAGGAGCTGTTACTTGACTCAAGAGAGAAGTGAGTAAGTAGATGTACCCCAATACACTTTTTGTTGTTGTTTTCTAAAGCCTCCTTGTGCTTTTTCTTTCCTTAACACTAAAAATGTCCTAGGTTTCACTTTGAAGCTGTGTCATCCTACACAAGTGAAACATATTCCAGTGCTGTTTGTACCATGCTATCAGGAATTAGCAGGATGCGCATTAAAACCCCTTAAAACTGTGTTCTGTGTTGGCCCACATCAAAGGCTGCAACATAAATAACCACTCCGGTTACTTCATTCATTTGCTTAATTAATCCATTAATAGTTTGGGATTTAATATTAATAAAGCCATTTCCAAAGTTTTACTCTCCACTACAGAGGTAACCCCAGATCATGGGTTTGCCCCAGTATATACAGAATTTTCAATAAGCCTTCATTACTTTCCTTTGCTATCAGCTTCACTCTACTATCATGTCATAAAAATCATCCCTCTCCACAGGTTCATGGTGCTGTTGTCCAGGGCTGTTCAGCTTTATAATATCACCTCACACTTAATCTCTGAATTTAACCTGCCACAAGGCAGCAGTTTGGCAACATCTTTATGGGACTGATATGCAAGAACGCAGAAGTTTCAGCAAGGGTGAAGGGACAAAGTACCTACAATAATTATATTAATGATCTCACTAATGTATTTATTACTCAGTGTGTAGAGCAGAAATGAGAATTGATTTATCTGTCATTATCACTTCCTCCATCAACCTGCTTCTACTGCAAAGCAAAATGTCAGATTTGCTAAAAGAAAACAAGTGCTATTGAGCAGGAATGATTTACAGCTCTCTCACTTTCTTTCTAGTATTTTATGCACTGATCTTGACAATTCCAGAAGGAGGACTGTAGGATAGCAAGGGTGAAGTTTCAGGATCATGTATATAACATGGGAGACTAATCACCTCCTAAACTATGTAGGTACTTTTCAAAAAGTTCACTGTATCCTCATACTATTTTTATATGCCAAAGCAGCCAGAATTGGTTTATGCAAACTTCTGCTGCTTACATTCTCTTTCTTTGGGGAATAAAGCTTGTAAGAACTAAAAAACACTCTAAAAATTTATTCTAAAGTAATTAGTTACAAATTATCTGTTGTCTTTTAAAAAATATTTCTTAGTCTCAGAAGGTTAACGGTGTCATATTGAACTAAGACAGAGTGATTATTTCAATTTTAATAAGCTCAACTGAAGTGCCACTGGCTGCAACATAGTTTGACTCCATGCAACCTGACTTATAAAATCAAAATTAATTTTACAAATAATTTACCTCCTGGAAACCTTAAAATGGATTTTACTAATGGAAAACTAAGATGGATATTTCATGATAGGTGAAGCCAAAGAGACTGTGGAAGCATGTATATGTTCACAAGGGTAAAACAAAATACCCAATAAGGTGATCTACCCAATTAGAAGTAATTTTGAACATTGTCCATCAGTGTTTACACACAAGGGTTTTCTATTGCAGCTTAATCAAAGCAAAACGTAAATTGTTTATATAGCAAGATGGTCATTAAAAATTGTATTCATCAGAACTCTTCTCTAAGGACCAATGATATTGTCTAAATTCATAACAGAAAACAGCTTTGGGTTTTTTTCAGCTGTTGGATAAGTAAGACTAATCATTCAGTCAACTCTGCAGAAGCACCTGGTACAGATTCTCAACCTGACTTTGCCTGTGCAGAGTAGTAATTAAGCCATAGGTAGAAACATCCACCCACACAGAGGTCTTTTAAAATAATGGCTCCATTTACTTTGCTCATATTTTAGTCAGGGTTTATATTACAAAAGGAATTTCAGGGAACAGAACCAGACAGTCTATCAGAAAACCTTTAAAGGACAAAAGGGCAAGATCTACTGACTTCTAAATATTAGCAGGTTATAGAGGTGGCTTCTCCAGAAGAAGGAAACAAAGCTTACACAGGTAACATAAAATACATGCTATCCACCATATATGACATATGCCCACAAATGTATTTTGTTTTAAATCTATAAAATCATAGTAAGTGGGATAAAATCCCAAAGAGGAACCAAATTTTCAGGGTTTGGCTTTTGGAATAGCTTGCATATCAGAAGTTAAATATTTAAATCCCCATTTAAATGTTAGAGTCAAAACAGCTTCCACAGCATGAGGGGAAAACCCCTTTTCAGACAGTTTACACAGTTGAGAACAAAGTAAAAGGAGTCTTACAGAGGCTAAATGTCCAACCTGGCAAGACACAGATTGGATGGGTAGTCTGTGAGATGGAAATTGGCTAACAGGTTACACTCAGTAGTGATCAATGAATTTTACTCAGGCTGACAGGCTGGTACAATTGGGGTCCCCCAGGGATCAACACTGGGCCCCACGCTGCTCAGCTTCTACTCTGGATGATGGGTCTGAAAGCAACTAGCAAATTTGCTGATGACACCAAACCAGGTGGTGAGGTGGACACATCAGAAAGGAGAGCCACCTTGCAAGGAGGGCTGGTCAGGCTGGAAAGGTGCTTTTAAGTTTGACAAAGACAAGTGTGAAGTCCTGTGCCTAGGATGACATAAAGAGCCCAGAACAGGCTAGGACTGTGAGGCTGGGGAGCAGGCTTGATGAAAGGAATGTGGGGGTCTTGGTGGACAGAGAGCTGAACATGAATTGGCAGTGCGCCACTGCAGCAGCAAAGAGAAATCAGATCCTGGGTTGCATCTCCAGAGACATTACTAGCATGGATATAGTAGACATGATCATCCCACTTTTCTTAGCACTTGTCAGGCCACAGCTGGAATACTGTGTCCAGCTCTGGTCCCCACAGTTCAAGAAAGTCATGAGCAGACAGGAAAGGGCCCCAGAAGGGCCACAAAGATTACCAAAAGGTTGGAGAACCTGCCCTTTGAGTAAAGATTGAAGGAGTTAAGTCGTTTCTCTCTGGAGAAGAGCAGTCCCATGGACGGACCCCATCACAGTATTCCAGTACTTAAAGGGCAGCTACAAAGGGGACAAAGGCTTTCCCATCACAAGGATCCTCATGGAGAAGACAAGGAGCAATGAGTAGAAGGTACACTGGAAGAAGGTTCATCTCAATATATGAAAGACATTTTTTACAGTGAGAACAATCATTCACTGGGACAACTTCCCAAGGACGTGGCAGAGGCCCCATCACTTGAGGTTTTTCAGATGCAAATAGACAGGGTGCTGGATAGTCTAATATGGGCTCCCTTTCCTACAAAAGGTTGGACCAGATGGTCTTTCAAGGTCACTTCCAACCCAGCCGATTCTATGATTTATAAAACTTTCAAGACCAGATTTGAAATTTTTTGTCCACATGATTTTGTGCCATGTAGTTATTAAGTAAACTATGCAAATGTAAGGCATAAAAAAAAAAGCAATGGTCCTATCTTCAGTGGCAAGCAATGGCTTAAGAGTTGTGGCTGCTAAAGTCTACCAAGGATTTCTTCACACAGTTTTACATATCATTTGCACTAGGATAAAGTGGAAGAGACACTTTCACACCATAAGATGATTGTCTCTGTTGGGAAGCCATGATTGATGACCCAGAGGTGACAAACACCAGCTCTCTGAACAATCTCTCAGCTTTAACTGAGTATATGGCCACTTCGCAGCAGCTTCAAAACAAACTTGAACACACTGTTATAAAGAAGGGCTTTGTACTGAAGTAGACTGGTCACACCTTTATGTGGCCAAGGCCAACTTTTTTTTTAATCTGTTTTTCACGCTACCTGAGCGTGCAATGGTTCCTTGCCATTAAATCTCCATATTGCATTTCTGGCCTATCTCTGCTACATCTGCTTCATAGAAGTCAAGTGGTTAGCTTTGGAGCTGAAATCCTAATTCAGTCCTTTTTTGTTAAAATGCCTGATTTTTGGTGTTAGCATGTTTTCAAGCCTAAGCTAAACTTCCCTGACTCTGACACTGCATGTTTGGACACACGGAAGATGCTTTCAGCCACAGGATACTAGTTGCAAGACTGTGAGTGGTTCCTAAAGGGCTGAGTCTGCTGCCTGGGAGGGTATCTGCTTTCAGCTACTGAGGATTAGAACTGCTGGACATATATCACCAGCTAATTTAGATCATATAGGAAAAATTAGAGGCTAATAAAGATGATCATCAGATGAGGAATTGAAAGAATTGTAATTTTATGAGATGCATAGAAGACTGATCCCATTGCTAACATCAGCTTTTTCTTTGCACTCAAACGTTTTACCTCTGTGTCTATCCTCTCATTTAAATTGGAAAGCTTTGCTGGTATTACAGTTTTGTTCATTATGCTCCAGATTAGGTAAATAGCTTGCTGCTGTATTTTGCTATTTGCCATGAGAAATGTGACCTTCAGTACTCTTGATCCCTCTGCCAGAAACAGAAAAAGGTCTTTGAATGATATCCAGAGAGATTTAGAAGGGGTGAATGCAAACCTGAATTATGATCCTTGCAAAATAGTGTACATGGTAACTACACCTCACATCCAAAGGTCTTTCAGTCCTCTGTGATGGTGTTGAAACCAAGAAGTTTAGATATAAGATCTCCTGAAGAGATCTCTCCGCTCTGACTACCCTCTTAAAGTCCTGAAGGTATGTCAAATACACATTCTATAAAACTGAGGGGGTTTTAGTTTACATTCTTTCTCTTGCCACCCACTTTTCCTAATAAAAATGTTTAAAAAATGTTTTGGTGTTTTTAAAAACACCTAATCATTATTTTTTCCCCTTCCCTCCTTTCCTTCCTCCCTTCTTTCTTTCTGCCTGTCTGTCTGTCTTTTGCTGTCTTTCTTTTTTTCATTCCCCACCTCTAAAAGACACACCAGGGTCCTGCAAAAGCAGATCTTCTGCCAGCTCCTTAGCTGAGAAAGAGGTAGGTATTTCTGAGTACACATGTCAGCTAGTTGCCACCACTACCACCTTTCCTTCCTCCAGTGCTAAACTATTGAAGAGGAGGAATGCTGAAGCATACTTGCTCCTCTCCCCACAGACACACTGGATCTCTCATAACGCTGCAACTGCTCATGCCTGCTGTACTGAGTATATGCCTTAGTCTTTTCTTTAATCCTGGTTTTGGTTATCTGATGCCTGGCATTCTTCATCAATATATACACATATATATCTAGTCTCTGTGTCTGTTTTTCAGTTTAGGAGTTCATAAATGGCAGGATCATCAGCTGCATAGCTCTTCTGTTTTTTTGAAAAGAAGACATAAGGAGAAAGAAGGGAAAATAGAAAAGAAAGGGTAGCTCTGCAACATGTCATTCAAATACTTGATTAATTCTCTCCTAGGAATAAACTTGGTTCAGTGAGCTCTGCTGCTAGTAAATTGCCTTTTGATCTATTTGTAATAATTCTTGCTAGAAAATACTTGCTATAAAACACTTGCTAAAAATATTTGCTTCTTCTGTAAACATCGAGTATGAATCCCAGTGTTTTTTCGACCATTCTGATGCACACTTAGAAATGCTATAAACTCTAAAACCTAAAACCAGCCCTTACCTTCATGACTCATTTTTTAACTCTATGAACTCCATGTTTGGAATTAGGACTATCAGGTTCTTTACTGAGATACATATATGATGCTACAGAACTCATCTATTAAGTGGCTTGTTCTCGCCTGGCTCTACTATGACATACCATCTCTTCCTGTATGCTCTTAATTAACAGATATTTGTTGTTCCTCAGATTTTAACACACTGTTTGGCTCAGAAGCCCCAAAGTAGTCAGGGATATTTTTTCCCTGCACTAAAGAAAATCTTGGAATTTTTGCCTTTTCTTAACCCAAAGTTCTCTATACTTTGGTATTATTTTCAGAGCAACAGGCAAAAGAGTAAGCTTATTTTTAAAATGAGGTTCATAATTCTGCAAAACTGCTCAACAGATTCTGGATAACACAGATTAACTGAGCAACATCCAGTTGAAACAATTAGTGAAAGAGACAGCACAAGTGATTGAAGATATAGAAGACAAATGCCTAAGGGATTGAATTGTCTTTCTCCATAGGATTTTTTTCTCTGTATAATAACATTTTCCTGGACATTTCAAAATATTGCTTTATACACTGGTTGGAAAAAAAAAAGGAAACAAACCAAGCTGTTCTTTTCTTATCAGTGACTTCCAGTTGACACGTATGTGTCCTGATCATAGTAATCTTTTCTGACTCCATCACAAGCACTAGTGAGTAAGCAGAAGCTGCTCACTTTTAACATGCATGTAGTTTCTATGATCTGAGTAACTTTCACTGAGTATAAGTCTCTATCAGAATATCAGTTCTAAATGAGCAAGAAAGGAGACTGGATATCACCTGAGTATTTTCACATTATCCTGAGGAACTGCAAGGACTGTCCATATTAAACCATATTTAGTATTAGACCTGTCTAATTGAATAAGCATTGTTGTAAGAATACTATTATACCTTTCAGAGGTAGTATTCTATGTTAGCTGAGCTAGGATATGACTTAGCGTCAAAAACAATAAAAAACAAGCAATGTGTTAGCTCACATTGTACCCTAATGGACAGAGCTGTCCAAGTCTAAAGTCTGCTCATGAAAATGGTCCTGAATTAGTGCAGTTCAGGCCAATGGTCTGAATCTGGGTTACCAGATTCCATGTGAGTGTCAGACAAGGAAGCTATTGCTTATTGAGGGGTCAGATGTTTCTTTCTTTCTTTTTCTTTAGTGTCCTTTTTATTTCCTTTTTGCTTGCCTGCTTTTTCTATCTCAGTCTTTTTCTTTTTCCTCCTTTCTTTCCTTCCCTTATTTCATCTTTCTGTCTTTTCTTTTTCTTTTCCGCCTTTTCTTGGTTTTTGTTTTCTCTCTCTCTTTCTTTTCCCTCTTTTCATCAGTTATGTAAAAATTCCAGATATACAGTAATTAAGGACCTAAGGATGCTTCACAATGAAAGTTTCAGTTAAACAGTCAGCTTTAACTGAGAATGGATTTCAACAATAACTTACTTAGATTTGTATCAATATAAATAAAACTAGACACACCCACCAATCTATAAATACATATGTATACGTACATAAACATCATATAAACATATAGGAAAGGTATCTAGATTGGAAAAACATGCTTGAGTCTGATCAGGTTTGTTGATGAAGAGACGAGATGCAGATATATAAGGAAGAGAAATTATCAATATACAAATAGCACTTGGGAGGAACTGAAGTAATACTTTGAAAATATTAAGAAGGGAGATGAGAAATATTTCATTAAACTGTTGCACCAGAGGTCTGCTTATCTATAATATGTACTCAAGGGGGAAAAAAAAGTCCAGTGACTTTAATCTCTACCTCAAATCAGAATATGTATGTCTTAACAGAAAGTGCATACCATTTTCAGCAATGATGGTTGAGTATTCCACAAGGTTTTGCCAGAATAACCCTCATGAAAACAAAAAGAAAACAATTGAACAGTTTAAATTAATTTCTAATGACCAGACATATTCCAACCCATTTTCCATGTTTGTCAATAGATAATGCTTTCTTTGTTCTTCAAAGAACAAACAAAATACCACAGTAAAAAACAACCCTCAACACGCAGTCCACATTTAAGCTGTTAAAAAGGCCAGCTAAATCTCACTCAGAGGCCAAATCAGTGAACATTTAATGAAAGGTCTTCAAGTGTTCCAAACACATGACACACTTCAAAAACACAGCAAAGCAGCCATCAAGGAACTGCCATCCAAACCGAAAGACACCAGCAGGCAAATATAGTCTGAAGGCTCATACACCCCCAACGTATCAACCAGCATTTGGTCTAACTTGATACAGCAGTAGGAGAAAATATTGCTAATACATCTTACCATCAATCAACCTACCTTTACACTTTGGTAAAAAGCAATGTATAAAAGATAAGTCTGTCTATAGAAAATATAAATTATGTGCTTGGATAAACATTTTATTTCATGACTGTGCTCATGAAGCTATCTTTTCTTTGAGATGGATCTCTGTGGGGTGACCTTACTCTTTGAAAAATAAGAGCCCCTTTCACAGTGTATCCTGTAGCACTATTACTTATATGATTATAGAAAGTCCTTTAAACTAGCAGCAAGACTTTTGTTAATAGCTTTTTAAAGTAGTTTTAATATTTTTTTCACTGTTGCTAGAACTAGTGATAATATCTACCTATCTAGATATTTGTCCTGGATAATGGTGATGTGAAAAGTGATGAACGCTTGTCAACATCAGTCCATTTCCATTATGATAAGTTCATTTCATACTGTTTTATAAAGGATTTAATTTAAGACACCCCAAAAAAAATTTCTTTTTTCCTTCCCTTTTCAAAAAGATCTGATCAGAGAAGTCAGTCCAAGCAAAGGTTACGCATACATGCACTTCAATTTTTTTGTTATACTAACAAAATGAAAATTCCCTTTCCTACTTTTTGTTTGCAGTGTGGATATGGAAAGATTAGAATATTCAAAACCAGACTAATCCTCTTACATTCAGTGCTGCATTAACGGCTGTTCATGTTCATTTTGGGAAAACTGTAGTGTTTCTTTCTAGCTTTACAGATTAAACACTGAATCAGAGTGCTCACTGACCACTCCATTTGACTTTAATTGTCTTATTCTTGGTGTAACACTGACATCAGCTTGATTGGCTTAAGTGACCTTCAACACATTCAGGAAAAGAACTTCCACGTCTTCATTGCCCACACTTTCTAGCAGCAAAGCTGGTTCCAGACTAGAAAGAGCCAACTCCTTCTTCAGTGCAGGTTTCATCCACATGTGCTGAATATGTTTCTGCATCCCACAGCTTTCTGGTGAAAGGAGAAGGAAGTATACATTCTCCAGTGCCATCAAAATCTAACTCCTCCTGAAATAAAGATCTTCCAAATAATAAGTCAGAATATTTGAAGATAAAAGCACCTATCACATTTTCCTAGTTTCCTTTCAAAGTCAAAAGTTAACTATGATCTGTGGGCTAAGTGTACTATTTGATGGTAAATATGAAAATACTTTCAATTTATCTATCTAGTGCTTTATCTCTGGCAGTCATAGTGGGTATCTTAGTCAGCTGCTTGTAAACTGAAGGCTAAGAGTGACAAAGATTTACAATACCTACAAATTTTCTTTAGACTTTTGGGCACTTTGTTTCTCTTCTCCAACTGTTCAAGAAGTGACTGTGCTACAGGAAAACCAGGCATGGTAGTGGATTTAGAATATTTTGTTTCGAAATATTGATAGGAAATAATTGTGGTTTTCTATAACGTTTTATAAACAGTTCCAAACAGCTATAACATAAAAAATGTATTTTGCTTGTTTAACACTTGTGTACTATTGCTGACATCTTATGATCACATTTCCTTTAAAAACCAAAACCACAAAGACTAAATGCATGAGTAGTACAGACTTAGAGCTCACACTGTCTCATGACTATTTAAAGTCAGTTGAAAGCCCACTGGCTTCTGTAGTGGCTGAGTTGTCACCCTCCCCTAATTTTGAATTTGAGAATGTCACAGAGTCTTTTGAAGCAGCATAACCACTGTCAGAGGATGACAAATTACCATGCAGGCCACAATTCTGCTTAGCAAAGTGCTCAGATTCTCCCTTATTAACATTCCAGATAAGGAAACACCTTCGCTTCTGATTTGCTTAAACCACACCGGCAGGCAGTGCACTAAACTCTTCAAAGGCAGCTGCCCTTAACCTTTTAGGTTTCAGCACTTTTCTTATATCATTCCTTTCAACTAGACTTAAAAGTTCCTGCTTACTCCATTGCCAGTCCTAGAGCGCTTTTTGGCCAGTCCCAGTGAAGCCAAAATCTGGTTTTCCCTTCATAACTATTAACTTTTCCAATAAGGCTGCAATTCTTCTGAGAATATGTGTACATATAGAAATATGCATGCGCACACACATACACACAGATACCACAGATTTACAGCACCACAGTGTTATATCTCACCTGAGAAGATAGCCCAGTAACACTTCTGCTCAGCACAGCATCAGCTACAGCAGGTTGCTCCCTGCAGGGGCAAGTCTGGCAAGTTTTAATATGTGCTATGATGGAGGTTCCACAGCTTCTCTGGGAAACCTCTGCTGGAGTTCGACTCTACCAGCATGGTAAAGAATTTTTCTTATGTTCAACTGGAATTCCCCTTTTTTCCAGTTTATGCTCATTACCTCTCGTCATGTTACTAGACACCACTAAGGAGAGTCTGGTTCTCACAATCCAGTAGTTATCCATATAGATAAGAACCCCTTGAGCCCACTCTTCTCCAGACTAACACTCACAATGCTCTCAGCCTCTCCTCACATGGCAGAGGATGTTCCAGTACCTTCATTATCTTTGTGTTCCTCTGCTGGACACCATCCAGTATGTTCATGTCTTTCTTGTAGTGGAGAGTCCAGATTTGAACAGAGCACCTGGCTACACCTTACTAGGCAAAACAGAGAATAGGAGTCAAGTTTCTTGATCTGCAGACAGTGGACTTCCTAATGCAGCCCAGTGTTGGCCTTCTTTGCTGCAAGGGTACAGTGCTTGTTTATGGCACGGATGATGCCACACCTCAAATACCATGTTCATTTTTGGGCCCCTCACTTCAAAAGTGTTGTTGAGGTGCTGAGGTGTGTCCAGAGAAAGACGATGAAGCTGGTGAAGGGTCTGGAGCACAAGTCATATGAGGAGCAGCTGAGGGAACTGGCGTTGTTTAGCCTGGAGAGGAGTAGGCTTGGCGGGGTCTTATTGCAGTCTACAACTACCTGAAAGGTGGTTGGAGGCAGGTGGGGGTTGGTGTCTTCTCCTAGATAAATAACAACAGGATAAGAGGAAATGGCCTCAAATGGCACCAAGGGAGGTTTAGATTGGATATTAGGAAAAACATCTTCACTGAAAGATGAAATATTGCTTTGTCAAGCACTGGGAACAGGCTTCCTGGGGGGGTGATGGAAACACCATCCCTGAATGTATTTAGAAAATGCATAGGTGTGGGTCAAGCTATAAGCAGTTTAATGAAGCAGTAACAAATGTCACACACATGGAAGCAAGGAAAACAGAAGATGTTATTCACTACCCCCATCAGCAGGCGATGTTTGGTCACTTCCTGGGAAGCAGGGCTTCAGCATATGCAGCAGTTGCTCTGGAGACCAATACTGTAAATAACAAATGCCCTCCTTCTTCCTTCTTTCTCTTAGTTTTTATATTTGAGCAGATATCATATGGTATGGAATATCCCATTGGCCACTTTGGGTCAGCTGTCCTGCCTATGTCCCCTCCCAAGATCTTGCCCACCCTCAGCCTACTGGGTAGGGGGTGGAGGAAGGTTGGAGAGGCAGTCTTGATGCTGTGTGCGTGCTGCTCAGCAGTTGTCGAAACACTGGTGTGTTATCACCAGCTTTCCAGTTACCAATGCAAGCATAGCACTGGGTGGGCTACCGTGGGGCTCAGCCAGACACAATGCACCTTCCTAGGGACTGAAGTGAGGTATACTATGCTGTAGTTCCCTGGATCCTCCTTGTCTTTCTTGAACACAGGAATGAGGTTTGCCTTCTTGAAGTCTTCAGGAACTTGACATATACACTGAGGGATATAGATAATCTTCCTAGATGTGGAAAGTCTGTGGTGGTACAAGTAAGAAGTAACAATGTTATGCGGACATAGCTCAGGCTGTCAAGGATGTTCTGGATGGCAAGGAAGTGGATCATAAAGCAGTTCTTCTCCTCTCTCCAGAAAACTCAGAATGGCAGGCAAGGCAATCACACATGCGAACTTGAAAGAGCCATCTCTTTTCACTTCTTTATGATATGTATATGTACACTTTTAAAAGTACATATAACATAGCATCAATTATGCAGGTTATTGCATATCCCAGCCAAAAAATGTCACTTTCAAACTGTAATTGACATCACGGTGTTTCACAGCTGACTACAGATTTTTCAGTTCCAACATATTGCTGCCAGCACTAGGGCAGTATTTTCCTCTCTCACTTTTCATGAAAGCTAAGTTCTACTGTTTTCCTATGTCTGCCATGCCTGTAGAACTAACAGTGGCAGATCTGTGTTCTTTTTCATCACAAATATGACTTAAGGGAGCTGCTACACTGTAAGGAACAGAGAATGATGGTTTGTTTTTTTGGTTGGTTTTTTTTTGGGGGGGGGGGAGAGAGATTTGAAATCACAATATTTCTGCAGGTAACAATTGGAATTTAAGTTGAAAGGACTCAGATTTTATGTTCGGGAAACTAGTAGTTCTACACATGGAGAAGTACTAGACTGTGGACAAATTCTTTGCTCTCTGGTAGTATGTCATAGCTGATTGATTTTTTTTTTTCTTTCAGTTAGATTATTAATACCTTCTCTGCCTTATGTGGCTATTCTGTTTCTTAAGAAAGCTTAAGCACATACTACTGCCTTAATCAAGGGAACATTTCTCATTTACTCCTTTTTATCAACTTTACTCTCTTTGAATTCTCCAATACTTTGTTGAGTTTCAATGACATTTGGCAAAGGATTAAAAAATGGTAAGAATAGAAGGAGGTCCTCAAAACTACTAACAGAAGAGATACCAGATATTTCTAGCTGCTGCCTAGTGGCAATTTATATAGACATAGAGTCAAAACCACCCAGACAAGAAATGGCAATCCAAAGCCAGAATTACCTACTTTCCAACCTATACTACTAATAAAGTTTTTAAAATTATTCCAGGTTTTTACTGGACTCCATGCCACCATGCCTCTCAGTCTGCAAGACATGCTTTAAAACTGCAAGACACATGAATCTTTCAAACTTTGAACCAGGAAGATAAAATGTTGCTTAAACATCTGAGGCATCAACGTAGATCCTTGTTTCAGTGGCAGATCAGGTCCACTGAATATTTCAGATTAATTCTTCAGAAGACAATTCATCGGGTCAAGGAAACATGCAGATTTTTTTTAGTTATACAATGCCCAGTGATTTGAATCTCATATATATAAAGAAAAATATCTAAGGAAAGTGTCCCCAGTGTCCTCTATAACCCTTTTTCTGCTTATGGTAATGTTCATAATCATCACTCCATGAACTCCAGGATGAGACCTGTCTAAATTTTTACATTAAGGGATAAAGCTTCAATTATAATGCTGAACTGAAGAAAGAGTGTGATTTACCAGTGTTAAAGTTGCTGTGGCTGTGTGACCTAGAAATAACCATGATTACAAAATTATAGTTCTCTGAAAACTTCGGGAAAAATTAAGGCAATGTTTGATTGTCAAATCATGCTTTAAAATACTTCGAACAAAATCTCAAACCATATTAAAAAATACAGAATCTGAAAGACCAATGGAAACAGGTGGGCTGTGGGCCTGAACTAATGCCAATTGAAGTAAATAAAATATTTTCCATTCATATAAAAATAATTGTGATCAACCTTAAAAGATGAATTTTCATGCCATAGCACTATTAATATTGGAAAGCCTTATTTCCCTACCAATACTTGGAAAACTGCCGTGTTTCCTACTAGGAAATGTAGGACTTCATTACAAAGACCTTTACAAAGACAACAGCAAGTTGCGGGTGGAGAGGTTTCTATGGAAAGGTGCTAACAGTAGGGTAGTTAGTTTGCAGAAGGACATGTGTCTCTGGCAACTCAAAGACAAGGATGTTCATAAGCACAGAGAAATACAAATTTAATTAACTTAAATTAAAAAAAAAAAAATTAAAAAAACCCACAACCCCAAACAAACAAACACAAAAAGGAGTTCGGTAGACCAAGGAATCTTCCAGAAGTGTGATCCTAGCAAAGTGACTGGAAAACACAACAAAAAAGTTGCATGTGCAGGGTCATCACTGAAAGTATTCTAGAACGGGTGGGACAACAGATACATAATCTAAAATGGTACAGCAAATTAACTGTTGTGTAGCAGTTAACTGCCAGATTTAAATTACTGACCTGGATCCTCCTTCTTGCCCTTCTTGAAAATAAGAGTGATATTTTATTTCTTCCATTTCTCAGAAACTTTCCCCAACCTCCACAGTTTCTCAAAGATGATTGAATGTTCTCACGATGACATGGGCCAGTTCCCTCAGCAATTGTCGGTACATTCCATGAAGATACGTGGACTTGTGTGCAATCACTTTGTTCAGCTGTTCACTAGTCTGATGCTTTTGATCTGATCCAGTTGAGGAAAAGATTCCAGTGTGCCTAACTTCCCCATTGGTCTCAGGAAGATGGGAATTGTTGGAGGCTGGTCTTAGCAATAAAGGCTGAGTTGAAAACGGGACGGAGTACCTTGGCTTTTTATTTATCCTTTATGGCCAGGTCTCCTGCCCCATTCAGCAGTTACCCACACATTCCTTGTGGAAGACCATTTGCTGCTGATGTACCTTTAGAAATCTTTCTTATTGTCCTTTATGATCCTCACCAGATTTTACTCCAGGTGGGCTTTGTCTTTTCTAGCCCCACACCTGCACACTCAGTCTCTCTGTATTCCTTCCAGGTCATCTCCCTTCCCTGCAAAATCAACAAGCTCTCCTGGACTCCTCTCTACAATCATTTCCCATGGGGTGCTTCCAGGCAAGTCCTTGAAGAGGCCAAAGACCGCTCTTCTGAAGTCCAGGGCTGTGGTCTTTCTTTTTGCCTTGCTACCTCCTCTCAGGATCCTCAACTCTACCATCTTGTGGTCAGTGCAGTCAAGGCTATCTTTGACCTTCACACTCCCACTGAGCCATTCCTTGTTGGTGAGTACAAGCTCCAGCAAAGCACCTCTTCATCATTGGCTCCTCTATCCGCTATCTTTTGGGTTAGGATGCTGTCATTGATGCTTTCCAGGAACATCTCAGAGTGCTTTCTTCCCGCTGTGTTGTTTCTTCAGCTGATACCACGGTAGTCGAAATCACTCATGAGAGGCATGGACTATGCATGTGGAGTAACTTCTAGCCTCACTCACTGGTTCTTCTGGCCTGAAACAGACATCCACTATGTCACTTATACTAGTCTGCTCTTAATCCTTACACATAAACTCTCAGTTGGCTCATTATCCATCCCCAGTCAGAACTTAGTGTAATCCATCTGCTCTTTCACATAGAGGGCAACTCCCCCTCATTGTCTTCCTGCTCTGTCCTTTCTACAGAGCCTTTATCTCTTCTACTGCAGCACTCCAGAGATGCAAGACATTTCACCACACTTCTGTCAACACTACAGGATCATAGCCCTGCAAATAAACACAGATGTCTAATTTCTCATGTTTATTCTCCATGCTGCATACATTGCTGTACAGGAACTTCAGAGAGGTACAGTGTCATACCAGTTTCCCAGAAAAGATCTGGGATTTTTTTTCCATAATCATGCTTTGTAAGTACTTCCTTGGTTACATGCAAATGTTTGAGGTCACTACTTAAAACCTGTTTCATTGACTTTCTATTCCCTTTTATTCACCTCATCCCGGGCCCTTTGCTTGTCAACCCTGTTTGTCACTCCGTCACAGATGTTAACCGTATCCCTTCCATCAAGCCTAATTTAAGGCTTTTTTCACCAGTTCAGTCTTACTGGCAAAGATACCTTCACTCTGCTTAAGGAGATGGATCCCATCTCTCCCAAGTGGATGTAGATCCTTGAACAGGTTCCTATGGTCACAGAAACCAAAATCACATTTCTGACATGAGCTCTGCAACCAATTGTTGATACACAGTGCCAGTGTGTATCCCACTCACTCTTCTTCCCTTGCAGGTCAACTGGAATAACTTTCACAAATCTAACTACAATACTTGTGTAAGATAAAAGCTTCTACTCACTAGTATCCTGAAAGAGATTCCTTTCTACACTGAAGGTTATCATTACATTTCTAATTTTAGTACAAGGATTTCTGCACTTCACAAACTCCCTCAGGATTTCAGAGGATCAGGAACATCTTTCTTACTTTCCTATGCATCAGAGGGCTTTCCTGGCTCACACAGCTAACCAATTTTCACTTCTGACTGGTTATACCGGCTCCTAAATTAACTCTTGGAGTTGATCGAGGTAGAGTGCATCCATTACAGACAGAACATTCATGGGAGGAAAAAAAAAAAAAGAAAAAGTGAAAAAATGAAAGAGAAAAAAAGCACGCATTTGTTGGGCTTCCACCACCATTACAGGTGGAGTAGATCTCTCTCCTTGATATCACAAATGCTTTCCTTGATCCTGAAAAGCATGGTTCTCATTTTTTTGAGGCTGCATTTCCCCAAGAAAGCCTATCCTCCTTATCCATGTCTGCTCTCTCTGCTTTGAAACCACTTAAAAATTACAGTCATACTCTGTCATTTTATCTTCCCCTTTTCATTCCCCACTACAAGCCTGTTTTCCTCTAAGTGAGGAAGTCAGTTTATAAGACTGCCAAAATGGAGGACTAGTTAATCTGTTCGGTGAGGCAAATGCTGTTGTGGTAAAACAGATAGCATTGCCATGTTTACCTGGCTTACTAACAGCTCTGACTCAATCAGGAATGAAATAACTATCTTACCTTCTACAAACACCCACCAAAAAACTTAGTGACAGTAAGTCTACTTATTGACTTTTATCCTATTTACTGAGTCATACATGTTTACATCAATCTGTATGTTAATAAACACATGCTGAAGTTCTCCAGTTGGAATAGATGCATGGTCTATATGTTGGCTCTGATGTGGTGAGATACTTTGAAATAATGATGGCAAATGGGAACCAAGTTCCTCATATCCAGATTCTCACTTAATCTTCCACACCATGCCTGTCTTCCAAAGACACTGTAACAGTTCTTAGGTCAAGGTTTTTCATAAATGTAATCTTCCTTTGCTATACTGGAAACCTGATCTTATGGTAGTTGTTCATACTATTCCCCCGAATCCAATCGATTTAATTATAGTTGCCAGCATCCTTTTAACTCTGAATGAGATTCAACCTGTTGCTGCAGTTGGCTTGTTTTGTACTACATACTGCTGCACAACATTTGCTATCAAATCATCTTTTGTAATCAGGTCAAGTAACTGTAGAAAATTTCCTTTATTGACTGATTCTGTGGACTCATCATGGCTTCTCTGTGCTAATTCTTTCTCTCTTGGTACAAAAGATAATTACTTCTATTGCTGTCCTAAAATAACATATTTAATTGACAGTCATTTTCTGAAGATGCCCATCAGTTCAATGACACCTCAATTTCCATGTGACAGGGATTGAGTGTGTAATTTATTTATCCTTGAAACCCCAGTCCAGTACTAAAATCTGATGAACAGTAAAACACAATTTTCTACTCTGTTTTTTACTGTGCTTTAAGAGAGGCTAAAGAATGCTTAATAATGTTGCCACAGTAGAGGAACTGGGAGGACAGAGGTACTCACCCTGTTAGTTGTGAATTTTATACAAGATATTGGTGGCTTTGTCAGTGGTTTCACAAGGACAGGGAAATCTGAATTTTTGCATAGCATACTACGTGAAAAGCAGGGGAAGATGAGCTTCCCAGCAGGTGCCCCAATTTATGCACAGATAGTACCTCGCTTTCACAAGTTCACAGTTCTTGCAATTTAGCAATTACTGTAAGGTAACTATTTAGATTCAATTGAAGCTTTTATATCATGTCGCCTTGGAGATTCTGACTGCAAGCAAAAAAACCAACAAACAAAACCAACACCAACAAAAACAACCAAAAACCAAACAAATAAAAAAAGCACCCTACTGTAAGTTATTGTATATAACTTCATTCACTCATTCTTCCAAAGATCTCTTGTATGATTTTATACAAACCTTTTTTCTTCTACCAGTTCTTAGTCAAAGGACATCTGGGTTGTTCTGGTTTTGTTTCCAGTTGAATACTTTACTTGTATGTGTTGTTTGGTTTTTAATGAAGCTGAATTCTTCCTGTTCTCTATGATAAATTTAGTGCACTTAAAAATTATTTTTTTCTTTGAAATGGAAATCAAAATTATTTTGACCAGTTTTCACCACACCTTAGTAAGGCTTACTTTCTTACTGGCTAAAGATCTTTTCCAAGTCTCATCTCCTCTGCTGACACACACAGTAACATAAAAAATCATTAGACAAATACACCATCTTGTATGTGGAAATGTTTTTTGTCCTTTCAGAGGTATGCTGTTTATTTTTAGGTGTAAGTCAGGAAACCAGTAAAAACTGCTGTTTCACATTCAGCTGTTTCCTCTCTTCATTGAGTTCCTCTGATACGGGAAAACAATATATATTCAGTTTCAGTATGCATTACAAAAATTAAAATGAAACCACATGTAAGTGGGTACATGTTTGTAGGCAGGATCTTCTGTCATTTTAGGCAGTCCCCATTTATCCAGTACATCCTTATATTCAGTAGCCTTGTAGTCAAACAATAAACAGCAAAAGTATGGAAACACGATGCCAAAATGCTTATTATAAAAGGTGTACCTTAAAATTCTGCTTTCATTTCTGGATTTTTAAAGGAAGATATTTATTTGTCATAATCAATCATATATCTTTCTAAGTTTTATGATGCTTTACATAATTTCCCCTCTACATCCAGTATGTCTGTGGATACTTAGAATAAATGGGACATAATTTCTTCTACATTCCTTCCAGAAGTCCAAAATTTAAAGAACATTTTCAAGATAATATTTCTACTGCACATCTGCAGAGATATAACATGTTTTACAGCTTTGACCCAGAGACAAATAATGCAGAACAAGAAGTCAGGAATGCTTCACTCCTAAACCCTGACAGTGTCTCACATGACACTTGCTCTTGCTTATCCACTTCAAAAAAATAAGTTGCTGTAAGCATCCAGAAGAACTGGAGATCAGGAATCTATTTTTAAAATAACTACCATTAAAGACTACTCTTGACAAAAGAAACCCCAACAGTTTGAAAATGTCACAAAACTGTCTACTTCACAGTAAAAAGCTGCCACTAGCAAATGTAATTCCCCCTTATGATTGAACTATTTTGTAATGGAAGAGATTTTTCTGTATTCTGCTTTCTTCACTTTATGGCAAAGCACGGGACTAGATACAGTAGTTGTAGAGTGGGTATTCTAACCCTGATGTAGTATGGACAAAGCCATGACTAACAAGTTACTGGATAAGACAAGACTTCCCTTAATGCAGCTATATTTTCATGGACTTCATATAGAAAGAAAAGGTCCCCACCACCACCAAAAAACCCCCCAGGAAACAAAGGCTGAATTACCTGGCGTGATCTATTTTTTTCTTAACCTGGTCTTGAGAGGCATAATTAGAAAGAATTTATTCCAGACCTTGAACAATTCATACCGGCAAGTTACTTTAAAAAATCGTGCTGCAGTCTGGGAAGAGTAATGATGAACACCTTTCTTCTTCCTTACAACTGGAACTTCAGGGAATGCTGACATTTGTAGACTAACAACCACATGTGAAGTTTGGCCATCTCTTCAAGTTTCAACCAGTGAACCAGAGGTCATACAAAAGCTGTAAGCAGCATTCCTAACTTTGTGAAATCTCTCCCTTTCTTGTTAAGTGAAAGCCCATGGGGAATGCACAGAAGCTCATATTATAAGGGATTGCTAGTACAGCTTTCAGGGTCATCCGAAAACAAATTTCTAGCAGTTCATGGAAGGTTTAATAACAAGGCATGTTCTGGACAAAAAAATGCCAAATTAATGCTTCTTAATAAACTAATGGCAGGCCATCCCTCTTATTTGACATCCTTTGTGTCCTTGGATGCCGGAAATACCACCTGTACAGCAGCTGGTAATTCTTCAACAGTAAATAAAGAAAATAACACTGGAAGAGAAATATTCTTTCTGCCTGTATAACAGGTCATTGATAACTTCCTATCAATCACAACTGTATGACATGATCAAGGTGAATAGAATAACTAGTAATGAAAAGTTACTCTTTTCTGAACCATCTCAAAAGATGTTGGACAACTGGTTCTTTTCTACATTAAAGACTACATTAAACACTACATGTCATTAAAACATGGTGTTGCAGATGACTCATGCTTGTTGGGGTTTTTTTGGTGTTTTTGTGAAAGAAGATATCCTAGAAGACAAGACAGAATGTCATTATGCTCCAATGACACTCATTCCTAAGTGTTATTTTCTGAGACTATAGGCAGACATGGGGCTGTCTCCTCAGTTGACACAACTGATATGTGGGTGGGAGACAACAGAGCGTGCTCCGGTGGGTCAGGAGAGAGGGGGTATGCTAAAAAGGGGGAGTGCATCAGAAACCCTTGGAAAACAGTGAACTGGCTCCTCAGCTGGAGAGCCTTCACAATTATTCCCATTTGCTTTCTAATGTTGTCGTCTTTAATGGCTCTTGGAAAACAATGTTGCCTCAGATGTTTTTTCACTATTTCATTTTTTGTGATCACTGTGTTCTGACAGGGACGTTGTCTCGAACATGTGTATCACTGTGATGTGTGTCAGTCTTGCCTTTCCTGCCTCAGTTAAGTTCTTCCTGAAACCTAGAGCTGGTGAAAAGGTTACTGTTCATCTCATGGAAGGAATAAATCTAGACTTCCACTACAAGTCCTGTTGTGTTCTTGCCTAGTTTTCCATCAATAATGAAACCTGCAATTAGGATACTATAATTTGTATATATACAAATTGGGATTTTGGAACATCTAAGACAAGCTGGAAAGAATCAGTCAATTTGCAGCCCAAGCAACATCATACAGCTGACATACTCAAGTTTACAGGGAGTGTACAGATATAAGGAAATAAACACATCAAATGAATTCCATCTTGGACATCTGCTCAATTCTTGAGCATTTATTAATGTTCACTCAACACAAGCCAGTCTTGACCTTGTGTCAAGAGAGCACAGCAGGTTGAAGATGTGTGCTTCTCCCTGTGGTTGAAGCAAAAGCAGGTGAGAACAACCACTGACAGTACAAAAAGTGGAAGCAAGGCACTATTGATGGCTATTGATCGTTGAACTGCCAATATGTAGTGCCTGTGGGAATTTACATGACTTCTGATGACACTGATTAGAGCTGATTTCCTAAAGAAAAGCTATTTCCATCAATAGCACAGTAATGAATCATGCCCAGTGATGATCTCTGTTTCTCTGGCAGTTTAAGTACACAACTTTGAGAAACACCTACTGTGCTAACACTTCAAATATTACAGAAAATCTGGCTCAAATTTTCCGATGAAAGTAAAGAAGTAAACATATGAAAAACTGGAGCTAATTTTTGTAGATGATACAGGTTCCTGAAGCACCCTGATATATGTTTCTTTGCACTATAAGGGTCATACAGTGAAGGATGGATGACATAATTATCAGGATGATGGCAGCTTTGGAAGAAATACGCGACATTACAGAGGATTAAAAAAATGTGAGTACTATCCATCATGTCACCTACTCTGATCTGAGCTTTTAACCCACTGGAGGGGTGATCTCTGGCAATCTACAGCATTAACAGAGGTTAAGAATATCTGGGTAACTAATAAGATTTATAAGACTATCTGGGTAACATTCAACTTATTTGTTAACAATCTGACAGTATCTTTTTTAAAGCAGGAAATTACATAAAAGACATTCTCTAAATTATCATCTATTAAAAGCAGCATTTTACCTCAAAACTTGCAGTTTTTCTGATAAACTGTTGCAAAGACAAGACTTTCAGCCCTCTCAGAAGCAGAGTAGTTTCCATCTTTCACTACTTTTGGGTGTTTGTTTGGTGAACAAAAACTTTTTGTTATTTCTGAAGTTTAACAGAGCACTGGAGATCAGAATATTGGAACATGTTAGTTTAAAAGCGCTCACTCTTCAGCCAACACTACCCATTCCTGTATACCAACAACTGATGAAAGGCCATCAAGAGATTTAAGGCTTAGAACACTTTTCACTGCTTTGCTTTTGGTTCTTTCTTCCATTATCTGAAGTGTTTAGCAAATTAAATCCTATGAGTTTGAAAAGTTTTGCTTATTATTTCTAGTGATCGATTTAAAATCACAGATTCATAAAGTAATGAAAAGTGGGGAGGGATCTCCACCCTGAGTGGAAAAAAAGTAAGTCATTATTACATTAATAAAATGTGCATCTACAGTTTTGGTTTTCACCACCCTTATTTTTGAGTGATAATCCAAAATGGGTGACAGGGATGCAGAGGTGGCCCTTTCCTCCCAACCTGTCCAGTAAAAACCCCAAACATATAATCTGTGTATCGAATATCCTGAGATGCTAAGGAAAAAAAGGAATGCATGTTGCACAACCTTCTTTTTTGTTCCTCAGTGATATTTCAAGCAAGAATCATGGGCACCTATTTTCTCCTGCTTCTTGGAACAAATGAAGCAAGAAACCTCCCCAGACCCAAGTTAAAAAGCTAAAATGTACTCAGTTTTATCCAAGTAGCAAGATTATGAAAATGAAATTAATCATCTATTATGTATACTAATGATACGCAGGTCTTTCACAATATGCAGGTTTAGTTTTGGAAACAGAGGTCAGAGTTCATCCTTAGGTAACTAATGCTTAGGTAAATATTTGACTAGCAAACACTGTGAAGAGTGACTCTTCAAATCACTTGGTGAAAAATATTGTACCAATAGCATATACCCTCACAGCTGACGTCATATGATTTAACCTGTTAAAGAGCAACTCGAGGTTGGATGCTTTCTGGTTAATTACTAGCTGTGGTTTGTGGGAGTGCGATATAATCAGTCTGTGAATCCTTCCCATATTTATATTTTAGCCATTGTCCTCCATGTAGGTAGGAAAACTTACACCAACGCAAACATAAGACTTGCAGTGCAGGTAAAGAGTAAATTTAATCCTTGAATTGTAAGATTAGTATATTTGGCTCACAGTGGCTGATAGTCTTCTTTTTTCCAAATAAATTCTTGGTATAGGTATTAACTTGGAATTAAGGAAAACAGAGTTATTATCATAATTTCATAATTAGTCATTCATGTTGCATAGCTTCACTTACGTAAGCCTGCATTGTCATATAAAGTCTGCTGTGATGTGAGACAGGACCCTGCCAAAGTAATTATTCCTATTTATTGAGTAACAGACTAGTTATAAGAACAAAAAATCAATATTAATGGTTGGAACACAAGTTCAGCCTGACCCTGAACAGGCCTTATTAAAGCAATGGCATTTTCCCTTTACTTTCATTTTCTTTTTTCTTTTTTTTTTTTTCTAAGCAGGACTAATTCATTTCTTCAGCAAAACTCTCTTGTTTAATAATATCCACATATCATATACCTGTCTTAGAAAAAGTATATGTGGGCCTTTAATTCAGCAAGTTCAAATGAAAAATACTAAGCCCTGGGTGTCTGCATTGCCCTGGTGACTTAATTTAGATATCATGTATTTTATTTTCTTGAGCCCTAGAATTTGTGCTAATAAATGTAATTGATTTTGAGTTTTGTCTGCCAAAATGAGAAAGAAAATCAAATTAAAACCTACTTTTCCTTTTTTGTCACACCGAAAGTGAAGAAACTTTCTCAGAATTCACTAGTGATAGAAGAGAAAAGCATTCACAATCTGGTGATGCATTCTGCTGAAAGCTTAGCTATTCTTTTATAGACAAGAAGAATCCTCAAGGAAAAAAAGAAAAAATTGACATATAGGAAATAGTTTGCACCTGAATAAAAATATCCTTCTAAAGAAAAAAAAAAAAAGATAATTAGCTGTGCCAGAGACCTAGCATGTAAAATTTCTGCCTGATTTTTTTTTTTTTTTTTTGTTCTTATAGGCAAAGAGAAAGATTTTTTAGAAGAAAATATCAGTAATCTTATTTAGGATGTTTTTATAGATAAACAATATCGCATTTACAAGTGGTTTCTTTTTTTTTCATGGGAAAATTATAAAAGGAATCATAGCTACTCATCATGTTCCTCATGCATGTTGGGTTTTTTGTTTGAGGAGATCTTGATTTTCAAGTCAACAAATAATTTAGAACAATAATGTATGACATATAAGAATATTATTGATGTTTCAAAAAAAAAATTGAAAAGTAATAGCTTTAGAGTAAAGCTGGAAGATGCATTTTGAACAGTAATTGTCTGTCACTTCTAATAGCCTCTTTCTGAAGAGTTTCTTATTATAATTCTTTAGGGAAATTTGCTATCCAGCAAGAGTTGTTCATTCATAATTTGCTTAGCTTTGTATAGTGTTCTTCCTATTAATCCTCCAAGAGTCAAATTATTTTATGCTGAGTTTGACCCATCAGATTCCAGCTCATGAAGCAGCTTAATTTTCACTGAATTAAGATACATCCTCTTGAGAAATACCTGAATATCTGTTATCAAATTTCATAAACTAAAGTCTAGCCATAGTTGAAGTTAATTTCTTAACAGTAAGGAAGAAAAAAAAAATCTCCACTTATAATAGGATACGTTAGATTTCTTGCTTATGAGTTGACATTTGAGAACAGAATGAATGTTCACAGTATTTACATAAATTAGACAAATCAGAAAGCTTGCAGTTCCAAGCAATGCTTCCCAACTGAAATATATGCATAGAAACACAAGCTGTCACTGCAATGTATTTGCATTGCAGATTAGCAAGCAGATCTGTATATTCTCTTTCCAATAGCCAAGTACTGACAGCTTAAGACATCAATACATTGTGAGGGGAGCTTTAACATTTAAAGTGTAACAATCAGGATATAGAGTTGAATCACACTTTCTTGATTTATGATGTTGATCACCATTTGTAAGTACACAAGCAGAACTGCAAATAACTTTGATTTTAATTACCTTATTCAAAAATAGCAAATAACGTCCTTAGTCTTGAAGGTAACAGCGCTTCCATTTTGCATTGGATTATTGAAAGCTCTTCCTGATAGAATTCATTCCCAGGAATGAAACTGATTGAAGGGCTGAAGCCATCAGTCCATAATAAAATTTACATCTTTCTAAACCCTGCAGAGAAACATCAGCTTACTGACACTAGCATTAATGCAATGTTTTTCCTAATAAGTTTCACAAGTAAAAAAAGACTTCCACTGAGATGAACCCATTGAAGAAAATGAGTCACAGACTTAAGGCCAATCATATATCTCCTTAACAAAGGCTGAAAGTGGAGGCACGAGGAAGACAACCATCTGTGTATGGGACCAATATATTTCTAAGTTATGTGACTATTTCTTTCCAATAGTCTTTCACACACATAAACACACCCACTCCTTCCTACAGACTTACTGAAAGAGGTGTTTCAGAATAAAGTACATAACCCATTATGAAAGTAAACACTTACGGAAAGAAGTTTTGTGATAGCATGGCTCGGTCATATGTAGAAAATAGAGACTGAAGGCTTCTCAGGGGACATCCTAATGTTATTTTATTCTTGAGAGAAGCACAATTCAAGCTACTTCAAATGTTTGATAAGACTTACTTTCAGGTAAGTCTACCTAATTGATCTAAGACTTCTGACATTGACAATTACCTCTTCAATTTCATGTTGAAATTTCCTATGTAGCTAGAAGCATTGTATAAAACACAATAAAAATCATGGAGATTACTAAGGAAAAACTACTGAAGCAAGTCTCTTGACTGACTTGGTCTTTGCCAGGCTTTCCTCACCTATTAAATCAAATAGGATCAAATGCCTTAGGAGGTTTTGTGTGATATGATACATTAAAGCTTTCTGTAAGTTTTTTCACAGATGTTAAAGAGTTGTCTCAGTTTCAGAACCTAGCTTGCCAACTACTAAAAAATAATTTTTGATACAAAGTTTCATTTCTGGAAATCTGAATTATTAAGTCTATTTTTTCTGAGGATGGATTTGAGGTTTTTAGGAGCTAATAAAAACACGAAGGAAACTAAAGCCTTCTTGAATAAGAATTCTCAGTCCCCTCACATCTGAGTGTAAGAAATCTCACAAGCCATGTATTCATGCTTTATTTTGATTTCCTAATGAACTTTTTAACAGTAAGTTAAACCATTTTTAACAGTAAGAAGACACCCAACAGTTTATACAGATAAACCACAACTTACTTAAAAGTTGTATCTTTTTTACCACAAAATGTATTTTTTTACCACACACACAAAAATATAATGTGGTAGTACTATCACACTGAAACAGAGAAGGTTTCAGTACATTGATTTCCAGAACATAAGCCCTAGACCAGAAGGATCTATCTACAAAACAAAGGAACAACGTATAAAAAAAGCCAGACCCTTTCTTCTCTAAGTGTCTGCTTTCATGTTGGAGAGGGACATTATTAGATATGTTATGATAGCACAAATTTAGAAATTATTTAAACAGCGGTATAGCTTGAAGATCAGAGCAAGTCTTTATAAGTCTAGGCTAACATATGCCCTTGTACTAAGCAACAAGAAAAAACCTTTAGCTAAACAGAAGGCCACCATGTCCAGCTCTATCTCCTGAGACTTTTCCTTTCTACCCTGTTCTCTTCTGATGCTTTAATAACCTAGAACAACAACTTCTTCCCTAGGCTCAATTGGTCCAGGTTAAGAAATCAGAATATGTACCACCTTATTTGTTATCTGATCCCACGATTCAGTGTTACAGATTAAAAACAGTGGATGACAGCTGAATTTGTACTTGTGAGGGATGTGAAAGCACAAGTTTTCACTTTCAAGGAGTATATAAGCTGTACTCAGGAGAAGGTGGACATATTTCTAGAACAAGCTAAAACAAAATGTTGGCCCAAGATTCAGCTGCATCAATCAAGACAGATAAATAAACTTCACACAGGTTTGCTCATCAGTGTGCATTTGTAGTTTTACATTTCAGCTAACTGTTACCATTCTGATAAGTGCATACAAAATTAGAGTTTCCTCAGGTGGAATTTATGCGTTGATGAAATGCTTAATCTGGGACAAATAATTTTTATTATTTGGACTTTGCTGTTTATAATACAATAGCTTTATCTGTTTGGGAGGCAACTGCATTGGGAAGATGAGGAAGCAAGAAGGTGAGCTCATGTCTATAAAGGAAATGTCTTTGGGCAGGCTACTACTGCCTTTCCTGCAACAGCACATTTCACACATTTGTCTTTGGTTCTACTGATCTAAGCATATGAGGGGTTGCATTATGCCTGAGGACTGAATAGGCTTATCTGAATAATAGTGATTTTGAAAGACTTCAGAATTTTTTACTTTGAGTTGAATGAAATGATTTTTCTCATTTTTATCTTATAGAAGGGATAACCTTCTTAGTCTTTTAAATAACAAGACATTTATGTCATGCTCTTATAATTTATTTCACTCTACTGTATTTGACAATAGGAATAGGAAAATGTCACATCTACCTGGGTTGATCTCTCTATTTTTATTAACACCAATAATTATATCCTCTCTCAAGTTTCTTTTTGCTAACCTAACCTAGAAGAATTCTTCAGTATCATAAATAGAAAAGTGTATTCTCTAATCCTCAGTTGTTCATTCTCTGAATCTTTTATAGATTGAATTTATGGAAAACCTTACTCATACCTTTGCCTTGGTACTAGCTCTTCTCTTTCTCTGGTAGTGTCTGATGTAAATATGAACCCATTATACCTTATTCATTCTCCGATCATCCTGGAGGCTTACACTTACTCCATTTTCATATAGCATGAAGGTTTTTTCTGCTTTTCTGCAACAGCTGGCCAATGATCCTGAACATAGAGAAACATTACTAATCCCTAAATTTGTGAGCATGCATTTCATAACAGCAAGATTTCCCCCTTTTTTTTCTCTTATGCTTGAGATGATTCAATTATTTCTATATATCTAACAGCTTTCTAGAGTTTGAAGGTTTAAAATATTTTGTCATCAGAAATTTTCATTGATATTCACTTATTTTTTTATTAATATGCATTAAAATATTGTTTAGTTTATCAGTCTCTGAATAATTTTGCTGGTAACCTTCTATACAGTTGATAATTCCTCTAGCAATGTAACATGCAGCTGTCTAGTATTTATCAAATTTGTAATCGACCCAGCAGCAGACTCATTATTTTTGTACTAACACTGACTTTCTTTCAAAGGGCAGTGCCAATTTTTTTCAAATCTATAGCACTTTTACAGTGTTTATTTATTCTGTAAGTGGTAATCTTAGCAAAGAAACATATTACATTACTTTAGCATTCTTTTTTTTCTCAGTAAAATTATATTGCACCTTACTCAGTTACCTATTTCCCATCATATTTTAGTGATCATTTCCTTCAACATAAACTTAAAAGGTATTTAAAAAGAGGTTTAAACCAAATGTGTATAATCAAACAACATTCTTACAAAAATATGAAGGATTTTGGAATTAAAGCATCATACATAGCCTTAGATTTAATATTTCTTGACTTTTGAATGTCTGACCATGAAAAATTAACTTAATGATAGCCTCTTCCAAAATCTATGAAGAACAAAGATATATTAAGCTAATAATTTGGTTTGTACTTTAACTCAGTTATAATTGTTAAGAATGTCAGTGTAAATTTCAGGAAGATCAGTACTGTGAACTGGGATCTGCTATAAATCTAAAATAATTTGAGGCATGTAAATTTAGTGTATACAGGTGAGTTTCTGTTCTGTTTCATATTGTTCATGAAGATTATTGTTATACCTTAGTAAACTGGATATTATCATGAGTGGGCAGGGCACAAATTTTTTGTGCACACTATCCTGAACCAATTTGCACTTATAATGGTCCTCATGGAAAATAATTTGTGTTCTGCTTTCTGATTCCCAGAAGAGTATTTATGATAGTACTATTATAATTATTGCTCTCTAAAGAAGCCTTGAATGTGATTATAAAAAAATGTTTTTTCACTTGAGATTTTACTATTATCAGAAATTTAGGAGTACATCTTTGGGGAAATATGAGTATTGGAAAATTGACTGCCTCTGTCAGTCAATTTACCTTTTATTAGTTTATAATTCTAAGGCTCTAATCACAAATAATGTATTTGGTACAGGCATTCTATCACAATGAAATTTTTTTGTTCTATTCACTTGCTCCTTCAATATTTTTCAGCCAATATATTAGTCATAAACCATTCTGAATACTCAATCAAATGGATAGATTTTAGTTATACTATAGTTTGCTAAACTGTTAAATCTAAAGCTGAGACTCTGTGAAGTCCTCAACTGTAAAGAATATTACAGAGAAAGACTCATATGATTTAATTTCATAGTTTAAGCTTGCTGTAGATGAGGTCATTAAGTCATAACTTCTACCACTATGTAATGGCAAAACTTAGGACTGGCCACTGAGTTAAAGGAAATTATATTCAGTTTCCATATTCCTCATTTCTAACCTTATTGATACTGAATTATATTAATATTCATAAATATGCCTTAATGTCTCAGAGCCATCTAAAAGAGGAACCCATTCTGAAAAAATGGTCCAATAAACGCAGAGAAATAAATAATCACAGTATTCAAAGAATCAAGAAAAGAAGACTATGCACCAGTACCAGCCAGCAACATCATATTTATTTAGCAGTGGAATGAAACAGTTAAGATTATTTTGCACAGAAGCAAAGTCATGTAAGCCTAAAATGTCTCACCATCTCACAGGATCTCTCACTAGTGAAGCATTCTGTGTAGTACAACTTCATCATTAGCTCCTTGCCAAGATGCTAGCTACTTTCTTTGGACAAATCTGACAGTGAGTAAAGAAAAGGAGTACAGATGGGGTAATTCAGTGCCCAGTTCAGCAAAATGCCTAAGTACATCATAACTGCAAAGTTAGTAATAATATGTATATTTACCAACAATATTTGAAAGTATGTGCCTGGATGTAAGTTAGAGTACCTACTTAAAAATACGCCTCAATATAAGGCAATACTGATGCATACCGGCTGATCATATATCCATGTGTTTCTTACAAAAATGTGATGTGTCAGGAAGAGTTAATGTGTTTTCCCTAAACAGCAAACCAATGCACCAAAACAACAGTGTGACTGACAAGATGGATTGAGATAGCAGGTTATCTGAAGGTTATAAACACACACTCCATCTGTCTGTCCATCTTCCCTCCCTTCCTCCCTTCCTTCCTCCCTTCCTTCCTTCCTTCCTCCTTTTCTTCCTTTTTCAGTCATTCCTCATTAGCTGTAAGTTTTCAGTCATCATGTCTCTTAATCAACACCAATAGTAATTGCATATTATTATTACCAGAAAGTACATCTATAAAAGACAAATGTTATTCTGTTTCTGACACCAGGAATTGCAGCCTACTTTACCCTACCGGCAGTATCCCTACGTGGTACTTAATACCTGCAAAAGCCTTCCAGAGACATCAGCTCTGGAATACCATCCTCACTATTTTGACCAGTTGAATACACCTGAGCACTGCAATGTAGTGCCTACAGCTTCCAGCCTCGGGGATAAAATAATTACTGCAGATAGGCAGAAAAGGTGTCTCAAAACAAAGCAATTAAATTTGATTAGTTAGTCTACCATTTGTAATGGGTAGAAATGGAGGTCATGGAGGCAGACCATCACTGAGGCCCTGAAGAATTCCCAGCCTCCGAGGAAGAAAAAACAGCATAGAAGGGTCATTAGCACCAACAAGGTTAAAAATGAGAGAGCAGAATAAGCACAACGATTCATGGTATCACCTTTCCTTACCTTATACACTTAATGTGTAAACCTTAATCTATTCAAAATGTACACTAATACCCTGACCTTCAACTCATCAGATGCTTTTGAACCATTGTAAGATGCTATACCTTTAAGCAAAGAATTATGAATAAAGAAATCGTATAGTATATGCAAAAAGTACTGATAAAAACTTGTAATAGTTATTATGAAAGGACACATCAAAGCCTTCTTCTCTTGAGTATCTTGTTTAAATTGAAGACCTCCTGCTACTTCCAACAAAGACATTAAAAACCTCAGTTTAAACAGGGAAACTAATATTCTTCAATTGCCTCTCTGTACATGAAGGGCTTGTTCCCAGGGGCTGTGCACAAAGTATTCAGTGATTTCACAAAAATTATTTTTATATGCTCTTATTGCAAACCTGGCTGAAAAGCACCAAATATACTCCACCTCTAATGAAAAAACAGTATATGTGATATTCACTACTAAAGCAATTCCAGAAGAGTTTTCAGAGATGCAGCTTCAGGTGATGAAACAACTTTAACGATTCAAGAAAAGGATGAAATAAAAGGAAGAAAAGTCTTGGAGGTCACAGTCACAAAAAAATAAAATCTTTTTTAAGAGGAACCCTCTGAGTTGCTCTCATGAGTTCACATTTAAACACAGCTATTGTGAATTCCTCATAAAAAAATGGTTCTGAAGAACCAGACAAACAAAGACTTGCCTTTCCCCAAACACTATGTCAAATATCTCTCCACTGACAGGAGCAGTGGCTGAATTTACCACCACAGATTAGGTAGTCATATGAGTTACCTTGCTACATATTCCTTTGAAATTTGGAGACATAAAAATATAGGTAATTCTATCACCATGACATCAGGTAAAACTAGGAAACCACAACAATAAACAATAAATCCTACACAAGCCCTTGAAAGAGCAATGGCAAGAGTACAATAAACTCACAGAACTTTTTTTGTACTCAGGGTTATTGCCATGTCCCTGAGACATCCTGAACCAGAATACTGGTGTAACTCCTGTACTTGCTAGTTCTGTATATGTTCAGTGCCCTCCTTTGTGAGGTGATACCACAGAATCACAGACTGCTTGAGGCTGGAAGGGACCTCTGGAGGTCATCTGGTCCAAACCCTCCTGCTCATGCAAAGTCACCAAGAACAGGTTGCCCAGGACTGTATACAGATGGCTTTAGAATATCTCCAAGGATGGTGACTCCACCACCCCTCTGGGCAAACTGTGCCAAGGCTCAGTCACCCTCACAGCGAAAAGATGTTTCCTGATGTTTAGGGGCAACCTCCCATGTTTCAGTTTGTGCCCATTGCCCCTGGTCCTGTCACTGAGCATCACTGAAAAGAACCTGGCTCCATTGCCTTTGCAAACTTCCCTTACAGTAGTAAGAACCTCATGAGTCTTCCTTTGTCCAGGCTGAAGAGCCCCAGCTCTCTCAGCCTTTTCTCATAGGAGAGATGCTCCAGTCCTTCCCCATCTTAGCGGCCCCTTGCTGGGCTCTCTCCAGTACGTCCATGCCTCTCTTGTACTGAGGAGCCCAGAACCAGACATAGTATGCCAGCATGGCCTCACCAGTGCTGAGGAGAGGGCAAGGATCACCTCAGTTGACCTGCTGACAATACTTTGTCTAATGCACCCTTCCTCGTAGCAAGGGCCCATTGCTGGCTTATGTTGAATTTGGTGTCCACCAGGACCCCCAGGGCCTTCTCTGCAAAGCTGCTTTCCAGCCTGCTGGCCCCCAGCACGTACCCCATATGCCTGGGCTTGCTCTTTCCAAAGTGCAGGGCTTTGCACTTCCTGAACTCCATGAGGATATACAGTATGATTCTTCATTGCCTGATCACGTTCGAAATATCTATGATTCTGCTACTTTTAAGCACAAAGCCAGCCAAAACCAAGAGATACATTGCATAAAAAGCATATATATTTAAGATGATCTTTCTGAAAAACCCATTTATAACAGATGCTGAGATCTTCCAGGTGCACAGTAAAAGACAAGGCTACACCTGCTTGGCTACAGTGTTCAGCTGAATTTGAAAGTAAGCCCATAATTGATACCAATATTCTTAACCGTCCATTTTCCTGATCAACAGCAGACATCCAACTTGGCACAGTTGGTAACCAAACCAGGTAGAAATCAGCAGTTGATATGACATGACTTACGAGAGCTTGGAACATCAGGTATTTCACAATATTAAATAATGGTATTTCAGTTTGTTGGAGTGTCTCACTTCCCTGTATTGAACTGAGATTTCACTGCAATCCAGCCTCCTGAGGGAAGTATCTTGGAAGGAAACACTACAGGAGTGGAACGGTCACCACATCAATTAGGTCAAAAACTAGTATGTGTCATTTAAACCACTATCTGCTTTGTCTGCCTTCTTTCAGATACAACAGTCTGAAGAAGTGTTCTCTACACTTAAATTTTCAGTAACTGGGAGGATTCACAAAATTTAACAGCAGTTGTAATTTTTACAAGTAGAAAAGCAATCTGAAACTCAGCACTTAATTCTATCCAGCCACCAGCTTACACTTTTCTGAGACTGAAAATGTAGTTGCTACATTTGCTAGGCATTTCCAATGATTAGTCTTGGTTCGGCCCCACTAGACTTCTCTTCTAAGACCCAGGATTTTTGCACAATAGCCCTAATACCGAATTATTCTTATTTAACTGGACAATCAGCTCCCTGTCACCATGATGACCACAGCCTTTCCTCTTCCTAAACCAAAGCAGTGGGAAAGAGATTTCTGATCCCATAAACCTCTGCTTCTCAGGAGGCTTGGATGCAGGGGAATGAAAGTGCCTGCAGTCAGCCTCAATTTTCCACTTTTTAAAGGAGTCTACAGTCCTCTCTTCCCCTACTCAGACCTTTGGTTTCAAATGCAATCTTCCATCTGCTTTGCTAACCTTAACCCTCTCCTGCCTTATTGCGTTTGGATACATTTTCTTATAACTTTCACAAATTATGAAAAGACAACAGCTAACGCTAACAGCAAGGTCATGCAAAGACAACAAAGAAAAGATCACTCTTTTACCACTATATATTGCTACACAGTGGATAAAGTATAAATATCTAGATGAAGAGGGGAAAATTCCTAACTCATTTTAAATTTATCTTTTTCCTTTGCCTAACACTTTTATTTACCAAGTATTTTGGATTGACAAAAGGGGAAAATCCAGCAGTTTGTATTCCCACCCTTGTTCCACCTACACACATACATACAACCGCATACTCTGATGTCTCCTGCTCCTTACAAGTAGCCTTCTTGCCCCTTAAATATCTCTTCATCCTACTCTTTATTCAGACCCCTTGGATTCTTACTTTACCACTTCTCAGCCTGAATAGCTGTGTATCGAGAGATCAGCTGTGCCTGGCACATTCCGAGAACATGAGCTTCCTCCTCAGTACGCAGATCACAGAAAGGCTTAAATACACATTTGTGACAGAGGGCTGGCATCTGCTATGCAGAAAAGTAAGGTGGCAGTGAGAGGAGCAGGAAATATACAGCAATTTATCTGCCTATTATACTTCAGCAAACCTGCTGGCAAACCAGGTGTTGTCTGTGTAAGTAACACTTTCTCCTGGTGGGGCATTAGGTGCTTAGAGAACCAACCGTACACACATGCCATCCTCTAAGAGCTGGTCCTGAAACCTACACACCCACTTCAGGATAGCCTGTCACCATTCCTCCTGACAAAGGTCAACTCAGCTCTGCCAGACAGTTTTACCAGCTTGTCAGAAAGGTGGGTAAATTGTGTCCTACATCAGTATTGCACTCTACTAATCCATTTCCCAACCCTTGATTTCTTTACTTTTAATAATAATAATAATAATAATAATAATAATAATAATAATAATAATAATAATAATAATAATAATAATAATAATAATAATAAAGTAAGCTTTCATTTTTTCTGCTTAAAGGAGCAGAATTTCTCTTCTGATTCTATAAAAACTTCCATGACCTGTAAGCCCAACATGTATTTCTCCCTATGAAAGTAAGGTGAATATGTTCTCTGCAAACAATTTACTTGTGTTTTTTCCTGTAACAGGTCCTCTGTACTAATACTCTATTCTAGTTTTCCCCTTCAGGTTAAGTATTTCTCTGAGGCACACAGGACTCTGAGATGAAATGAGTGTCCTCTTGGCTTTCTGACCTCTTGGTTAGTGATGAGTTTCCTTCCTTCCATAGTAAGGGGGGGGGGGTGGGGGGTGGGGGGTGGGGGGTGGGGGGGGAAAGGATGGATGGCAATGGGGAAGCTGTTAGAAAGGGAAAAGGGAGCTTACAGTACCTATTCAGTGTGAAATTATAACCTTCAGTGGTAGCATTAAGTGATGGTGCAGGAATCTTTCTTATAATCTGAGTTCATTTTCACTCTGTACCTGTTTTACACAACCACCCTAAAAAAGCACTGCATTGGCTTCCACTGCTTGATGTAGCTTCTCTGTATTTATCTCCTAATTTGTTCAGTTTATCTAGATGAACTTTTCTGACATGGTGGATATACTTGACATTTTTGAAAACTGCATACTTATTTTCTTTGCTTTCTACAGGGAGAAAGAGACAAGAGTAGCAAAGCTAGAGATTGTTCAACAGGACCCTTTAAGCCTTAGTTACATTCTTGAACTATATAAATGCAGATACATTTAGGAAAAACATATACATACATACCTGTATTCACAAAGTACATGTGTGTTCAGAAAGCACTGAGGCTAGGGCAAGCGCAAGGGAACAGACATATCAGGGTCACACTCCTAACCCAGGGAGTCAGCTGTTGTCCAGGGGATGAGTGACACATATTCCATCTTTTGGAATTTGTGATATTTGTCTGAATAGCTCTCACTCAAAAAGACTTCCTGTCCATAATTCTTGCAGCGTTGTGTCTATATACTTCTTTGAAACATTTAGCATCATCAAAATTGCCAAATATTTTTCATTTTTAGATCTATTTTTTTTTCTACTTACAAATCAGAGTGTGGTTCCTTTTTCAGGTGCTACTCTAAGCTTTCAGTTCTGGCAAGGGATAAAATCAAAACAGAAAAACCTTGACTCGATCCAAAGACTAAGGTAAATTGACATGGAAACCATTACTGAGGAATTACTGTCAGAACACTAAATCCAAGATTATGAAAGGTTCATTTTTGATAACCGTGATCATGTTGCGATGGATATATCTTCTGAATCCCCAGGCTTATTAGATTAAGTATTCAAGACTGTTCCTTAACCTATTCAAGACCAGTCTTTTATGGTGGACTGTGATATACTATTTCATTAACCAAAGAACATATTTAGCATGTGTGGACCTCATTGGTCTTCCTGTAAACAGTCATGCAAATGGTTGGTTTAGATTCTTTTTGTATTTTTGGTGGTTTTTTTGTTTGTTGTTTGGGTATTTTGTTTGGTTCGTTTAAACTTTGCAATCAGGTAGGTCACTACAGGCTTTTAGAATTATGAACTAAAAACTCTTGTTTCTTGGGGACTGGGTGGCAAATAAAACTTGAGTTTTCAAGAGGTATTCTTAGGGTTTTGTTGGTTTTTTTTGGTTTTGTTTTTTTTGTTTGTTTGTTTGTTTCTTGGGAGGGTTTTTTGTTTATTTGTTTAGCATCAGTAAAGCTGATAGGTACCTAGTACACTTTCCTTTAACAGTCAATGTAAAAGCAACAATTTTCCTCATGAATATCTTTTTTACCAACTTGTTGAAGTCACTGTTTAAATTCCATTTGCTTGGGAAATGCTGTTATGCAAGTGATACAATAGGAAGGGAATAAAGCAAGTAAATGTTCATCCCACATGACAGTCCTTGTTAGTTTTGACAGCAAACCAGGTGAGAAGTCAGGAAAGAGGAGCTGATAGCTGGATTCTATTGGTGGAGAAGTTTGCTGCAGAGTTAATGATACTTTCAACCTTGCACCTGCAATAGAGACCCATATTGAAGGGTAGCCACATGTGTAAAATGTTAACAGTGCCCCGCATTCCCTGCAACAGATGAACTGTCAGGAGAGTCAGAAGCATTATAAATGAGGCAATGTGGTTTTGAAGTGCAATGCTATTTTAAAAGTAAATACTGAGCTCAGGGACTTGGGCAACTCTGGAGATGGATCAGTTATGAAATAAGGGGGTCTTTCACCTTCGTCTTTCTAAGTAAGAATCCACAAACAGAGATTGAAAGATTATTCATTTGTGAACTATTTCATATTACTTACATGAACTGAAGCAATGTATTTTTAATCACGGAATCACACAATAAATTAGGCTGAAAGGGAACTCTTGAGATCATCTGGTCCAAATTCTGTTCAGAGAGAACTTTAAAGTTACATTAGGCTGCTCAAAGTCTTGTCTGGTATTTCTGGCAATGGACATTCCACAGCTCCTCTGGTAAATCTGTTTCATTGAGTAACCAACCACATTGTGAAAATGTGCTCAGCTCCTAGCTGACACACAGTTCCTCTGGGGGAGTCGCACACTAATTCTTACCAGGAAGGTCAATATTTAACATGCGAAGAGGCTGACACCTCCTGCTTCCATATCAGATTAATGATGGTGCTGGTGGACCACATGCTGTCTTCCCCAACACGATTAAGTTCCGTTGAGCCTTTCAAAAGCTTCTCTTCTTTTCCTGAATATTCAGTTTGGGGGGGGTGGGGGTGGGGGGTGTGGCAGGGAGCTGGGAGAGGAGAGCTTTTTACTTTTCTTCCCTTGCTGACTAGCTAATAAAGACAAGACAATGTCTAGAAAACAAAAAGTTCTAACATATGAACAAATTATCTCTGATCTCTAGAAGACAATCTATCTCACTGAATACATTCATGACTCAAACTATATCTGTTTTGAAACCTTTAATGAGAAGTATCCTCAGGGAAAAGTTTTCTCTCATTTTACTTGAGAATCGCATATTTTATCATTTGAGTATCCACTGGCCAGATTAGAATTCAGACAAATGTCTGCATATTTTAAATGCCTGCCTGAATACTGAGATCATTTGTCAATGTCCTCACTGAATTGTTAGTCAGACAGAGTCGTGCACATTATTTGAGACAGAAAATGAACTGTTTGGGTTGCTATGGTTACAGCCATGGAGAGGATAAATTTGTGCCTTTACTATCTTTCTTGAAGGGGTGGGGTGGGGAAAGATAATTGAAAAACTAAAAGTTAATCCAGCACATCAGAATAGGGTCAGAACTGAAACAAAGCTTTACTTGTGCTTTTAATTATATAGGTGAAAAACACAATGTATCCATAAATGTAAATAAATATTGGTGGATGCTTCCATTACACTCCCCTTCTCTAAATTCATGCTGCAATTTCTACCAGTCAGGCTGTGGTGATTGGGCTGGCTCAACCAACAGGATTTGTTAATTTTGACGTTGTCAGATTTAGAATAGCATGATGATGTGGTGGTTTCCTTTCCCAAAAATACTGCTAGGACTTTTGTTTCATAGAAATATAGAATCACAGAATCATTTAGGTTGGAAGGGATCTCTTGAGATCATTCAGTCTAACCCTCCTGCTCAAGTGAGGTCACCTAGACCAAGTTATCCAGGACTGCATCCAGTCAGATCAGTATCTCCAAAGATGGAAACTCCTTAACCCCTTCTCTGGGTGATATATTCCACTGTTTGACAACCCTCACAGTTAAAAGGCTTTCCATATGTTAACATGGAATTTACTGGTTTTTTGATGTGCTCTCATTGCCTCTTGCTCTCTCACTGGGCACCACTGAAAAAAGCCTGACTCCATCTTCTGCAGTCTCTCATTCCAGGTGTTTATAAACAAAGGTAAGGTCCCCTTGAACCTTTTCTCCAGGCTAAACACTTGTAGCAGTCTCAGCCTCTTCTCATACACAAATGTTCCAGTCCTTTCGTCACCTTTGTGGCCCTGGGCTGGATTTGTGCCATTAAGTCAGTACCTTACTTGAAATTGGGAGGCCAGCTATAGACACCGTACTCCAGATACAGTCTCATCAGTGCTGATCAGAGAGGAAGGTTCACCTTTGTTGATATGCTGGCAATGCTCTTTCTGTTCAACTTTTTTGCAGTAAAGGGAAAATTGCTGACTTGTGGATGACTAGGCTTCCACCAGGGGCCCCAAGGTCCTTCTCAGCAAAGCTGCTTTCCAGCCAGGTGGAACTTGGCTGAACAAATGACCGGGGTTATTCATTGCTGGGGCAGGGCATTGCTCTTTCCTTTGTTGAACTTTGTAAATTTCCTCTCTGCCCAACTCTCCAGCTGTCATGGATGCTCTGAATAGCAGTACAGTTATGTGGTGTATCTGCCACTCCTTCCAGGTTTCTATCATCTGCAAACTGTTTGAGGGTGCACTCTGCTCCATCATCCGGATCATCAATGAAGATATTAAACAATATTAGCCTCAGTACTGACCTCTGGGATACACCACTAGTGCCTTGCTCCCAATAGAACTTTGTGCCGCTCCTCACAACCCTCTGCATACAATCATTCAGCCAGTTGTCAGTCCACCTCACTGCACGCATATCTAACCCATACTTTGTCAGCCTGTCTATAATGATATTATGGGAGAAAGTGTGAAAGTGTGAAACACTGAAGTTGAAGTAAGAAACATCAACTGCTCTTTCTTTGTCTGTTAAACTAGTCACCTCATTGTAGAAAGCTATCAGGCTGCTGACTGATCCTGATCAACTTCTTTTCTTTTATGTGTTTGAAAATGCTTTCCAGAAGGATCTTCTCCATTACCTTCTCAGGGACTGAGATGAGGCTCCCTGACCTGTATTCCCTAGGTATTCCCTTGGCCTTCTTTAATAAGTGTGCTTCATTCTCTTCCAGTCTTCTGGAACCTCTCCCATTCACTATGGCTGTTCCAAGATAATCAAGAGTGGCCTCACAATGACATCAGCCAGCTCCCTCAGCACTTGTGGATGCAATACATCAGGCCCATGTACTTGTGTATGTCCAGTTTGCTTGAGTGTTACCTAACCTGGTCCTACTGCACTGAGAAAAAACGTTCCTATCTCCATAATTTCCTTCTGGGCTCCGGGTCCTGGGATTCCTGAAGGCCAGTTTTACTGGTAAAGACTTAGGGAAATAAGGCACTGAGTGCACCTTGACCTCGTCTGTCATTTTTCATCAGTTCCCCTGCTGCTTTCAGCAGCAGTCCTACGTTTTCCTGAGTCTTCATTTTGCTGGTCATTTATATGTAGAATTCTTTCTTGTTGCCCTTCATATCCCTTGCCAGATTCAACTCCAGCTGCCTAGAAAAGCTAAGGCAGCTTTTCTAACCCTATTGCTGCAATATCAGAAAGCAACTCCTCTATGTCATGTCTCACTGCTCCCAGCTCTTGCATGGTTCCTTTTCATGTCTGAATTCAGTTAGGAACTTTTTGTCTATCCAGACATGCCTCTTGCCTCCTTTTCTTGATTTTCTAGTTGCTGGGAGTTTGAAGGATGTTTTCCTTGAATATCAGCAAGCTCTCCTGGACACACCCTTCTTTCCAGAGCAGCATCCCATGGATTCTTCCAAGCAGATCTCTAAAAATGTTGAAATCTGCTGTCCTGAGGTTCAGGGTTGTGGTCCCGCTTTTTCCCTTGCTCTTTTCTCTTTGGTTCCCAAACTCTACTATCGCATGCTTGCTATAGCCAAAGCTCCTGCTGAGTTTCACATCTCTGATCAGTTCTTCCTTGTTCTACGTCTAGCCATACATCTGTACTTATTGGCTCCTGTGTCATCTGGTTTCAATTCAGCAAGTAGTATGAAGTATCAACTCAATAAGCCAGAGTCCCAGATCTATCCACTCATGACTGAGTGCCCTAATTACTTGGTAACATGATTCTATTCTCCAGCTTCATGCAGGTGAGAGAGTTAGGCAGGCAGGCATTCACTTCCTCCCTAAAATAGTTTTCATTTAGGCAGTATGTTTCTGAGAGACATGAGAGTCTGTAAAACCCTTGAGGATGAAGAAGGTCTTGGAACATCTGTCCTGCTCTCTAAGGCATTTCTGCTGTTCTCTCCTATGTGCGAGCTATAACCAAACTGCTGATGTTAAGCTGCATATAGCCCAAGTGAGGCTTCTGCCTTGGAAGTATCTCATGTTCCTGGTACCAGGACCTTGGGATATCCAGATTCCTAGCTCTGGAAAAAGCAAGTTAACAATATCTTCCAGATCCCACCCTGTGTTTTGTTTTCGTTCAGTCCAGAAGCAAGTCACAGTCATCTCCTTAGTAGCTACCCAGCACTCAATTTCCCTGAACAGTCTTTGGCACATCTTTGGTATAAAATTTGTCTACGGAGTTTGAAAATCCAGTATTATTGTTAGTCTAATGTGAAACAGGGAGCAGCCTGACCACTTTCCCTGACTACATATATGGATAAAAGTGGCCTTGGCTACTTTCTTCACTTCATGATTTTTAGCACATCCTGAACATACCTGTCTGGACCCTTAAGATCATTGCAGAAGCAATGCAGGAGCCAGTTGTCTACCTAGTCAAGAACAGGCTGAATGAATGCACACACCTGAATTCAGGCTCATAAGAAATACCCAGATCTACCAAGAAGCACCTGCTGCATTTCAAACACCTGTAGGGCTAACCAGTGATGGAGAGAAGAGTTCATAGATCAATCCCTCAAAACTCAGATAGTATTGGTCTTTCTTTTAGTTGTTATATTTAGATTTAATACCTAGAAATACAAGCTTACCAAAGACATGAATGAAGTTTGGGTTCAGTTTTCTGTTGGGAGGTCTTTTTTGATGTCAGCAGAGGTGCTATTAACTTGCAGCAGAGAAATGAGGTCATTATTAGGACTATCATAACTTATGACAGGTCATTTAAATCACTATGAATGTATTATTTGACACATTTATTCCTCCCTATGAATTATTTATTAACCAGTCCAGAAATCATAGAATAATGGGATCATGGAATCATTTAGGTTGGAAAGGACCTTGGAGATCATCAAGTCCAACCATTAACCCAGGACTGCAAAGTCCACCACTAAACCATGTCCCTAAGCACCACACCTACACATTTTTTAAACACCTACAGGGATGCTGATTCCATCACCCCGCTGGGCAGCCTGTTCCAATGGTTAACAACCCTTTCAGTGAAGATATTTTTCCTAATATCCAGTCTAAACCTCCCTTGGTGCCATTTGAGGCCATTTCCTCTTATCCTGTTGCTAGCTATCTAGGAGAACAGACCAACACCCACCTGCCTACAGCTTCCTTTCAGGTAGTTGTAGACAGCAATAAGGTTTCCCCCAAGTCTCTTTCTCCAGGCTAAACAACACCAGTTCTCTCAGCTGCTCCTCATATGACATGTGCTCCAGACTCTTCACCAGCTTCTTTGCCCTTCTCTGGACACACTCCAGCACCTCTATATCCCTCTTAAAGTGAGGGGCACAAAACTGAACACAGTATTCCAGGTGCAACCTCACCAGTGCCGAGTACAGTGGGACAATCACTCCCATTGGAGACCTTACAATGCCGGTGTTATTTGTAGAAATCCACCAGTATATTATTATGTAAGCTAGTTTCATAAGAATTTTTGCATGCTGTTCACCACTGGTCATTCTGGTTGCTGCTGCCTCATAGTTGCCAGTTAATGATACCTTTCTGAGGAAAAGCAACAATTTCCCAAAATATAAAGGCTGAAGATTTTCCAATGTTACTTTTGTCTACTAAGCACATTAAAAATTTGGCACTGTAAAAGAAAATTTTGGATCTGAGTAATAATTGCAATTGTTATTGTTCATTAAAGTTATTGAATCTACAAAAAAGATATTGCTGGTAGTTCTAAAAATGTCAAAAGATTCCTAAACTCAGAATAAGCACCAGAATGAATTTATGATATTACATCATTATTTCCCTACCCTTTTGGGGATCATATTAACTTGCTGCAGGAATTGTATCAGTGGTGAACTATACTGATGCAATGATTAATACTAGGTTTTGACTGACTCTCGTCTATTTGTTTAAATCAGGTTTTGTAAGAGATTTAATGACTAAGATGGTTTTAAGGAAAAAAAAAATCTCTTAAGAACTAAATTCATATTAACAAAAATCTTCTTATAGGATGCAGGATTATGATTAGCCAAATCTAAATTAAAACCTAGAGCCCCTTTTCCTACCAGTACCAATGCTTTTAATTTATTTCTTAGGAAGGATTATGTAAGATATGTGATAAAATTAGATTAGACACATTTTTCCTCCACAAAGATATAGAATGATAACAACTTTGGTAAAAATAATCTTTAACACAAAAGTCTTTTGGGGCACAGCACAGCTCAAAGGTGGGGCAGCACCCCATGGCAAGGACAGGCAGCTGGGGTCTGTCTCATCGCCCCAGCCAAAAGCAGGAAGCTGGGGAGCACTAGGGCTTGCAAGTAACGTGCAGAGCTATTTAAATGCTTCAGGTTTCCAGGAGGATATTTTGGGCATTGTAGAGCTGGAGCATGGGCAGGGAACTGGGTGCACAGCACAAGGAACTTGAGGCTGGGTGGGTAGGCTCAGGCTTGCATGAGTAACCCTGAAGGCCAGGCAAGCTTGGGGGCTGATGGTCACCATGTGTAAGCAAATACTCCTGCCATAGGGTCTGCACTTGTTTTCTTTTCAAAGACTCATCTGGAAGGTTGATATAATTAGCCATAAACCAGTTCTTCTCCAGACCCTAAATACAAAGTGCCAGAGCTGGGGAAAAAATTCAAACAATGTCCTTTTACTCCAGAATACATTTTCTCATTTTGGTTTTATTTTCAGGTGTGAAAATAAAGCAAATATGCTGTCATTTTTATGACACTGCATTGCTATCAAAAGTAAAAAGTTACATTAATAAAATAATTTCATTTTCCAGTTCACTGGCCCATAAAGTGGCTTATTGCACTTGAGTATTTAATACAAATACAGAAAAGTATTTACTTTGATATATTTTAATTCTGTCAAGAGTTGTGGTGACATTTTAACAATAAGAACTAGCAAACGGGTTGTTTAAGCCATTAGCTTTTCCCTTTCAGATCAGCATTAAAATCCAGCCCAAGTGAGCCCACGTAATGTCCAAAACAGTTTATATCCAGGGGCTGATGTGCAATAATGTACAGAAGGTTTCTATTTGGAAAACCTTTGCCCTTGGAAAGCCTAGGAGGTGCCATAGTTCCTGGAGACAGAAGCTGAGTGGCCACATAGGGCTGATAGGGGTCCCTCTCCTGCTGTTTAGCCTGGAGACCTTTCTCTGCGCTGCCCAGACTGAGCTGCATCTGTCCAGTGAGCAGCAGAACAGTCACTACTGTAACAATTCCTTTAGCTATCTTCTGACACTCCGGCCCCGCCAGCTATTCTTTTGGTAAAATAAGAGCAATTACAGTAGTCAGAAATAGGAAAATCAAGGGACCGAACACAATTTTTATAAAATCAGTGGGTTAGAAATCATGGCCTCTCATGTGTTAAGAAATGATACTTGGTTGATGGAAACCGTTGTGTCTTACTGCATGTGTGGTCCATTCCCTCTCCCCCAGTCCCCATGTATTTAGCCTCCTTGAACCCAGACACTTCTGTGAGACTGCGTGAAAGTGAAACTCTTCACAGCTAAGTATGAAATGGAAGTGCTTGTGAAATCATTGGCATATCCAGTTTGGTTCCTTTCAAAGGGAATATTAGAACTGAAGAGGTTGAGAGAAGGTGCATTTCCTTATAATCTTATAAATTTATAATCTTATAATCTGTTGACAGTGCTCATAGATGTGTAAGGTTTTATTTTTACTTTGAATTTTGTCTTAATATACAGATACCAAGGTAAACAGAACAGTCACTCAGCTGTGGAAATGTATATGTCATGAATGGAGCCAGCCTGAAAGAGGCCTAAGTGAAATGAATCAAAGGATGTTGTCTCAGTTTGTAAGACTGTAGCTCTGTGTTGTCATGTTAAAGTGTCCAGTGAAGGGACCACAATGAAATGTGGCACCACCCTCTTATTTTGGAACTCCTCTGATGATCCTAGATGCCCCGGGATAATTAAATCAGGACTGTTTATTTTCTAATTACACATCAACATATAGCCTAATTGGTGGCTGTGAAGCAACTTTTTCACTTTTTCTTAAGTGTTTTGGGTTACTGACAGTAAAGGTGACCACTGTATGGCTGTGTTTGTGTGTAAATCTGGCAAAAAGAACTTTCTATTAGTTACTGTGTGCCTGACAGGGGCTGACAAAAATTACGTGTTCATACATGTAAAGCCAAAGAGCAGGTCTCCTGATTGAATACAGTGGATATTTCTCCATTTAATTTTAAAAATGAGAGCAAATCTTCATGGAAAAGTTTTGGAATGGGAGGCTGGATGTGTAATGATCCAGGCCTTCAGATATACTAGTCATTAATATCGCTTAAAATTAAAACCAGCATGAAATCAAAAAGGTAGCAGAACTGTCCCTCCCCTTTCCCCTCAAATATTTATCTGTGTCAAAACCAATTCCAAAAAAAAAAAAACCAAGTGAGAGTAAAGCTTTCTTTAATGCAGTTATTCTGTTTGTAAACAACTTTTAAACATAAATCATCAGGACTAGAGTTATTGATGAAGGCCAAGATTTTTGTTCAGCTGGAGCGTACAAAGAAAGTGTTGTATACAGATTTCTCCAAACTGATCCTCCCTCCCCATTTAAACTACCTCCTCTCTCTCCCGCTGAATTTGTTTTACATCCACTTGATTTGCAGAGTGACTTTTTATTAATGTTGTCTACTTAGCTCCCATAGCTTTTTTTCTATGAAGTTTCTCTACTGGCAGAGAAATAACCTCCTCTGTAAAGTCTAACCATTGTCAGGGAAAACAAATTTTTGCTTCAAATTGCCTCAGACCAAGTGAGAATAAACTAGGAAGAAAGATTAAATCGGGGATTAGTTCTCCCTCTAACAAAAAACCCAAAAAAATTTAAAGCCAAAATTGAACCAAAACGAAAATTAAGAAAAGCAAAACAAAATGCTCCCACACATTTGTGTTCAACTTGGGTTTGAGGTCTCTTGAATTCAGCTGATCATTCACCGCTGAGCCGGTTGGTACAGGTCTTCTTAAGTTAAGCTCTTAAGGAGCTGGATTCTGGTGCATGGAAATAGGAACTAATTTTTGGCTGTGGTAGAGGTAGCCTCAAAACATCTGGCTAAACCAAGACAATTACTAAGAAAAAGAGAAAGATATTTTGTATTATTTTTAGTGTCCATTTCTGTATCCCAAATGATAATTGTTAACAATGATCAGGCCTTTCTTAAACTTGTTGTTGCTGCAATGGACTTTTGATACTTTCATAGTTCATCAAGAGAGCCTAGGGCCATGCTAATTGCTTGCTTAGACAGAAAACTGGTGTTAATGGAAAGTTAGAAATCTGTTGGTACTTTTGCAGAAAACACATCTCAGAAGTCAAAAGCATCTAAATTTAAACATTTGGTTTAATAACTCAGCATCTTTGGCTGCTGAGTTAATGAAATTAGGCAGCAGTCATGTGATGTTTCCTTGCCTTCTACATACTAATTCTTCATTTATTTCCCCTCCCCCTTTTTTTTTTTTTTTTTTTTTTTTTTTAAATATGTGACGATTTTTGCAGCAAAGTAATACTCAGAAAAATGAGCGGCTCTGATGGCTGATTAAGTAATAAAGCACCTAACAGTTTTCAGAAGGCTGTTCATTATACTACAGCAAAGGACAATAAATAGCACAGATAACGATTTGAGCAATTTATTCAGATAATTAACTGATGGAATAGAGGTCCTAATAGTGTTCCCACTGGCCTTTTTAACATTAGTTTCATTCACTCACTACTTACTACAACGAAATTAAGTAGAGATGCTTTCTTAGTATACTGATGGCCAGGATAGTCACATGGCTTTGACAGATGCCATCATTATCCCAACTTTCGGTTACCTGGGAAGTCATGAAAAAAAGGTCTTGGAGTTTGAAAGGGTTTTGGTTGTGTTTGGTTTGTTTTTTTGTTAGACATCCTGGTGAGATGTCTAACATCTCTAACATCACCTAATGAGGTTAAGGTCTTGGCTCTATATCACTCAATAGAGTTATCAAAGACCAGAAGAGAATATAAGGGTTTGCTGTTAAATTTTAGAGATGACAAAAGACTGGCAGAGCTGCAAATGTTATTGGTGATAAGTAATGATTACTACTAAGCAATCTGGGAAGGCAGAGACATTTATGATATGTCTACATGAAGTCATACTGAAGAGTTAACAGGGTTTTGAATGTCTATAAAATGGGGTATGGTGAGCTACCTGTGACAATAAAATAATAGGAAGCTTTGTTGAGACTGTTAGTAGAAAGCTGGATGTCCATAAACTTACTTGGGGAAAAAGGAAAAATTTCACAAAACCACAACAACATTCCATTCCAAACATACTTTTTATTAAGGTATGCTTTTCCAGTCAATTTAACTTTTCTAAGAGGAGGGTCTTTAAGGTGCTATGCAGGAAAACAAGAGCGGTGCCTCTGATCTTTTATGAAAATCAAATAAGCGTACAGATATGTAGATGTTTATTTAAATCTTTGTTTTCTTGAGATCACAAAGACTGAGCTTTCTAGAAATGCTTATTTCCAGAAAGAGTCAGCATATCAAAGCCTAGATTCAAGAAAGCTTTATAAACTGCAAGACCCCAAGACAAGTCATATGGTAAATTCTTGCTTTTCCCCGTCTCAGAAGTTCATAGAATTTTCTGGCTATGAACTTACAGCCATTACACAGGGACAATGAGATAGTATTCCCCCTCCAACTGCTCTCTCTGGGCAACTGGTCCTATATTCTTGAAGGTGGATGGTGAGGTGCTTGAAGACAGGTGAGAGGCTATAGGTTCGAACTGCATAAGAACCAAGGAAGCAGAATCACTCTTTTGTAATGCTGAGCAACCAATTTAATGAAGTGGTGGGTGCTGTTACAAACACTTCAAAAGTTATCACACTGCTGTTTGTGAGGGGCTCAGATTGCTGGGGAAGTGCATAGCATGCTCTGCTGTGTGCTTAGTGAGCATCTAGTGGAATGGTATCCTTTGGGGAAACTTGGGCTGAAGAATGTCGATTCTTGATCAGGTTGTGACAGATGGGACAAAGAGCTGTGCACACCAGTAACACTACGTGTGCTCAGATACATAAGTCTCAAATGAAACATGGAGACACTGTAATTTCAAGTTTCGATGAAGTTGCTTTTAAATAAAAGGTTTGCTGGACACAGGGGTGTTTTTTTCCTGGTTTTGGTAAACCAGCATCTTGGTTGATTGTGGACACTTGAAATCTGTTCTTGGTGGTTCACCTGAAGATGTGCTTCTTTAAATAGGATTCTGGTTTCAGCTGCAGAACATGTATGGGGTGTGTTTAAATTTAATGGATAATAACTCCATTCATCTTTTACTGCTGCCATGTAAGAACATCACAATCTCAAATGAAACTGGAGATGTATTCCTAATGTACTATGGTGCTTTCAGTGCATTTCCACATTGAAAAAAATTATCAACAGCACTGTCTTTGTACCATATCACAAGAGAAAAAATACTAAGCTTGTGATTGACCTTTATATTGGGAAGGATTGCAGTGCTATGGAAAAGCTGGCCAAAAAAAATGTTTGGAAATGGAAGACATAGTGAAATAATGTGCTGTGCAATTAAATTTCTTTGCCAGTCTAGGTAAAGTATGGATTTCTGGTCCGGGTATGGATGTTTTTGTTTGGTTTTGGTTTGTTTTGGTGTTTTTTATTGTTTGGGGTGGGTAGGTGGTTGGGGTTTGGGGTTTTTGTTTGTTTTTTAGCAATAGCTACACAGTGACTTTTCCTTTATTTGTGTAAAGGTAATCTTTTATTTGTGTAAAGCTTAGGTGGTGGGTAGAAACCTTTACCCCTGTCTATTGTGCAGCATACCTACCATAAAATCCTGACCATGGAGAGAAAAATACGGCTCAAAACTTTAAGTATTGTAAAGACTGTGTCTCTTGGTCAATTTTTTCATATGAAAAAATGCTGGGGGAAAGAGGTACAATAAGCAGGCATTCCATAAAAAAGGCTTGTGAAAACAGTTCCCTTCCTGCCTATTAATTTTTTTTTGAAGAAAATTACTAATTTAGGGGGTTTATGACAGAGAGGTAGAAATAATAATGTGCTAGAAGATTTTTTTCTTTTGATGTTAAATATGTTGCTGGGAGAAAAGAGACTACATTTTAAACAATTACAAGCTGACTCAAACTTTTGACACTGTGGTATAAGTTCTACAAAAATACTGACGTTAACATACTACCAATAAAGTATTTCATAAGAAAAAAGTTACAAAGAAAGCAGAAGAAGAACTATAGATGGTGGAATGAAATAGTGAGGAAAACACAGCTGCAGAGCTATGACAAAAATAAAAGTCTTGGTGTAATTAAGTTAAAAGTTCAGGAGACACATAAAGAAGGATCATCAGTGACAACCTGTATTAACTTTTTCAAGGAACGGATGGTCTAGAGAGATGTACTCTGTGGAAAAGCTAGGATGAAACAAGATCTACAACTACCACGTGATATCTGATGGGACTACTTCTGTTATTACTTCATAGAAAATAGGAAGTAATCTAGTTTTTACTAATGTTTTTATTCTAAGGAGTTCTGCTTCTGATGCTATGAAGCAATGCACCTAGCCTTACATCAATTAACATCTGTTTAATATAGTTCATTCAACATTTCTCATATGGTTCATGCTGCAGGAATGGGAAGGTCTTACTTGATGTTTTAGGAATTCATTTAACCTGCTAATAATTTGTTAGTTTGGAGTCACAAGTGTTGCAATAGATAAGCTGTCAGTCCAAAAAGGAATCAGACCACATGTCTGAAGCACAAACAATCATTTTTTCTGGGGTAATAGGCTCCCTTTGGTGAAGGAAATTGCAAATTGTTATTAGTTCATATGGCAGAAAATTGCAAATGCAAAAGAAAATAAATATATTCCTCCATTACCAGATCTTAGAACTGATTATAAGGTTGGAGGGTCTAGGATGATGTTTCTTATGAGTCGGAGGTTCTGAGTCTATTTAATAAGTAGGTATTAATGAAACAGTGGAGTTAAATGTTCTTGGTCAGTTGACAAAAACCCTGATCATTTCTGGCCCATATTTAACAATCTTCAGTATCTTTGGGTGGTGAGTTTATCACTCTTTTTCCTTATGACACATAAGTGGCTGTTATAGAATAAATACCTGCTTCTAAAATACCTTCATGGAAGACTGTAACTATACTCAATTCTATAGAGTAAGAATCTGAGCTCTGACTGGTCAGAAGATGTTGCAGCACACAAAGTAATACGGGTATATTTCAACAAAATGAAGCTAAAGTATCCTTTTCAAAGGACAGGATTTTTTAACATGGCTCTAGAACTCAATCAGCCAGGCAGATCTGCAGTAACATACAGAAATTCTGTGGGATACTGTAGGAGGGAAGAAGAGAATTGTATGTTGATAATTTTCACAAATTCACATGTTAAATCGTTTGCTCATTTTTTCTGCTTGCTTTTTGGCCTTTGTATCTTTGAAAAGTGTATCAGGTACAATCCACAGAGAAGGAAGTTCTCCCCAGACCTGCAACACATCCATACCATTTCAGTCAGGAGATGTCCTTGCCTTTCGTATCAGACCTAGTCCTCCACCTTGCACAGTCAAACCTCATTAGTCCTGCTGGGATCCTTTGCTGAGGACCATGCCCCATCTCTACCAAATGAAAATGAAATACGGTGTAAAAATAGTCCACAGAACCATTCAGGTTGGAAAGGAAGGATTCTTTTCTTAAAACAGGCTTTCTTTTTTTCCCCTAAATCTCCCATAATAGTAAGTGAACAAAAAGCTGTGAGGTTTTGGGGGGTTTGTTTGATTGGTTTTGTGGTTGGTGGGGTTTTTTTTTGTTTTGTTTTGGGGTTTTTGTTTGGTTTTTTTTTGTTTGTTTGTTTTTTTTTTTTTTTTTTTTTTGAGGGGGAAGGAACCCAGCAAAACACCACGATCCTTGTTTTTTTTGTCACTCTAGTTCTCACTTGTTCTGATGCTTTTTTGTGGGTAAATGCTTATTTTGGATTTTCAGCCTTTTCATCTGATAATAACACTATTAGATGGATGTCCTTCACTTGAAATGATACATTTTTTCCAGATCTTATTTGGATCTCATTTTAATTAGCAAAGTTACCCTCTGTTTTGTACCCTATCTCATCTCTCTACATCTATTTTCAAAAAGAAAGAATAGAACTTAATCTTTAAAATAATGCATAGAACAGTCCTCCTAAAAAAAAAAAAAAAGGAAATAAACAAACAAAAAATGGGGAAAAAAAGGAGTCATTCTAGGTATTTTTAAAAAATATTCAGGGTGTTCTTTTTTTTTGGGGGGGGTGGGTCTTGATGCTTATTTGCTTATTTATGCTTTGTGCAGAATTTTGCCTATTTATGAGCCGGAGATATCCTTAAGAATTACTGAATTATGGAAATATATAACTGAATTGGAAATGAATATAGCATTTCTGAAGCAGCAGGCTTTTCTCTGATTCAGACTAGGTCATTGTAATGCTCTGTTCAGACTTCAGTGGAAACCCTGTGGATTTTCGGTTTGGTTTTTCAGGTGGGGGTGGGAGTAAGGGTGGAGTGTGTCTTTATTTTCAGCCCTGTCATCAGTCCTACTCTTACCGAGCAGGTAACCTCCCATCATCTTTTCAGTGAATGCAATAGCAGCAGCACCTTTGTGTGTCATATCTCACAGAAGGATACACTTGACCTGTTTCTACCTGTGTCATTTATCAATCACAGTCCCTATGACATGACTTGCCTTTCATCTTGGTTGAATAGCCTAGCCTAGCCTCTTGCGCTGGGAGTAAAAACAGACTCAGTTCAGTCAGGCAATCATACTTCACATAGTGTACTACTGGTAACTGAATTGGTCATCAGGTAAAGATTGTCAGAAGTTGATCATCAATTCTTTCTCCCAGTTAGATGGTATTTTCTAGAAATAAGAAAAAACAATAACAATTAGGTAGTTCCTCCCCAGCCTTTTCTGTATAGTCTCTCTCCTGTTTAGTCACTGCTGGATGTTGCACTGGAAAGACAAGCTTTTCACCTAATACAATGAAGCCACATCTGGACTGATGTCTTCCCTTGTTCAGCCATGTAACCAATGTCCTTGGTCATATTTATCCAAAAATCATGCCAGTCCAATACATCACATATTTATTTCAGTCTATGCAGCTAACATTTTACTGATGATTTTATGAATCTCCAATTTAAGCTAAGAACTTAGTTTAAGAAGTCTGGAAGAACCTGATTTTTAAAAGGCTGGTGTCTTCAAAAGTTTTGAAATGATTGCTTGAAGTTAGGTATGAAAAAAAAAAAAAAAAAAAAAAAAGATTGTTGAAAAATACCAGTCTGTGTTTACAGACCATATTCCAGAGTTTCAGAAAAGAAAGTCATATCAGGTGCGCTAGCAACTATACTTCCACATTTCCATGCTGCATTTTCATTATCTTCAAGCACAGACAGGCAAGACAAGCATGTCTGGCCTAATGTGGTTTTGGAAGAGTGAGAAGTCCCAATGGAGCAAGTTCAGCACAGATACTGCTGCTAGCTTCTCAAATTCCTGGATTATGCTACTTCTAGGTTACACATGTATGGATCAGAGATCAGAGCTTACCCATTGTGAAAAGCATTTTAACACCCATATAAAAGAGCTTATTTCACAAATGAACAAGCCAAAGGTTTAGCTTATTTGAATATCTGAATGAGATCCAAAATAGATTGATTGAATATTCATTTCACGCAACTTTAGCCAACTGAGTTGCTTAAATGAATCGATCCCATGAGTAACAGTATATGTATATGGATACTTAATGAATGAATTGATAGTAGCATTCAGCAGTGGCCTACGTAAAGTGTCAACAGGGTGATGAAAGACTAATTTGTATCATAATGCACAACAGTTTTACAACACGGTATCTGTGTTGTGGAAGTAACACATGAACCTTACCTTTTACAAACTGTCAAGAGGTTATCAACTTTGTCTACTGACACACCAAGGTGCTGCTGCTCCCGTATGGATCATCCCCTAGCCACATAGATCCACTTTCTTCCAGGTATACTTGAAGTTTCTCTGTGGGGTTTAATGACAGCTTCCTATTCACTTATTGTCAGCACACTTTTGAGCCTCTGTCTTCCTACAGGTATTTGCAGTCCCTACCATGGAGCAGTGCAGCAATGTCTCAGCCCAAGAGGTATTACTTTTTACAAGGGAAGTGCATGACATTGCATTTCTGAAATTTTCTGTTCCCAGTAATCTTCAGTATCTTCTATTACTTTAGGTTAACTAGAGTTTTCAGATGATTGCAATCCAATGGGTCTAAATAAAGATCTTAATGTTCTGCCTCACGCAAAATGGAAGGGGATGAGCTTCATGATAATACTGTTCTTCATACCATGTTTTTCTTGCCTTTTTTGTGTTTGCTGCAAAATCCACAGGGCAGAAGATGCAGTGTACTTTCAGGACAGTGGCAAAACCTTCCTCCAAACATTCTTCCCTTACTTGTGTGGTGGGTTGGTCTTCTCCAGCTGACATACATTGACCTAGCCACTCTCTCACTTCTCCTCCTCCAAAATGCCAGGGGGAGAAAATAAAAAGTTCAGGGGTCAAAGTAAATACAGATTCGCCAATTACCATCATGGGCAAAACAGATTCAACCTGGTAAAAAATAATTTAATTTATTGCTAATTAAAAGAGTTTTGGAGAGTGAGAAACAAAGAAAATTAAAACACATTCCTCTGCCTTTTCTTCCCCGCACTCAACTGTACTCCTGACTTTAAACTCCTCTACCTCCCTCCTGCCCTGGGCAGCACAAGGAGATGTGGTTTGGGGTCAGTCTAAAATTGCTTCTCTGCAGCTCCTTCCTCCTCACACATTTTCCCTGCTCCACCATGGGTTCTCCACAGGCTGAAGTTCCTTCCAGAAATATCTACTTGTTCCAGTGTGGCGTCTTCCATGGGCTGCACAATGGATATCTGCTGAGGCATGGTCCTCTTCATATGCTGCAGTGGAATCTCTGCTTTGACACCTGAAGCACCAATTCCTCCCCCTCCTTATTCACCAGCCTTAATGTTTGCAGGGTTGCTCCTCATGCTCTTTCTTCCCCTCAATCCTTACTCTGCCATATGGGATTTTGTCCTTTCTTAAATGTATTTTCACAGCGGTGCCGCTTTTCTGCCATGTGGCTGTTGGCCTCAACTGTGTCTTTTGGTGGGTCCATTTTGGAACTGGATGGAACCGGTTGGAATGGGCTGTGTCCAGCATAGGGCAGCACTTGGCCTTTTCTTACAGAGGTGACCCTGCAGCTCCGCTCCCCACACCCCACCCCCACCCCCACACCCCCCCAGCACCTGGACACAGACACCCTACTCAGCCTGACTGACTTTCTCTCTGGTTTATGCTTTATGTTGCACTGCTTGCAGAAGGTGTTGCAGTCCCTTGTTTTGAGAGTGTATCAGTGTACTCCTCCAGAAGACTGTGTATTTTTAAAACCAAACACAGGGACATGCTTGTGAGCACTCTAAAATACTAACTGTAAAAATGGAAAGTTTTTTGACAGAGTTGTTTGAAGAACCAGTATCTGAATGTGAAAATGAAGTGAGGCAGACAAAGAAATAGGACATGAACCCTGGAAAGATGTCTCTGACAGAGTCAGAGGATGAACATACACTGTGGCCTAGAGAGAATCAGCAGAGTGAGCAAGACCTTTTTTTGGCTGATAGAGGTTCAGAGCTCCAAGCAACACCTGTGTCTTTTGTTTTGTTTCTCCTGTTAGGTTTTGTGTATTTATTGTAAATGTAAAACTTCAAATTTTAAAATTGCTGACTGTATTTTGTTCACCATCTAACCTGATTTCTTTTTAGCTCATTGATAATGACATCTCTCCTTTGTAAATTTATGCTGACTATTCCTATCCACTTTTATTGTTCTTCATGTGTTTGGCAATGTTTTTCATGACTACTTGTCCCTTCACTTTCTCAGGGGCTGCTGTAAGATTAACAAGTCTGTAGTTAACCTTAAGATCCTTCTCATCCTGCTTGAAAAAGGGAGTCATATTTGCTTTCTCCCACTCCTCAGGAACCTCATCCATCTCCATAATCTGTCAAAGACAACCAAAAGCATCCTCACAATGACATTGGCCACCTCCCTCAGCATTTGTGAATGCATCCTGTCAGGTCCCTGGATGTATGTAATTTCAGTGTTGTTAAATGTTCCCTGGCTTGATCACCATCCACTGATGGTAAGTCTTCATTGCTCCAGGTTTTCCATGCATATCAGTTCCAAATAAAGTGAATATACTTCTAATCCAAACGCTTCTTCCAGTTTTCTACTGGACGGTTCAGGAGGTGTCTACTCAGCTGTTTGGGGTTTGTGGATTCCAGTCTTAGGCATTTAAGTCTCACCCTATGAACTCAAGTTTGTAAAGAGGACTTGAGCACCGTAGGTTTCCTTCATAGGCATGTTGGCACTTCTACACCCCACTTGCATGACTGTCCTCTGCTGGATTCCCATAGTGTGGGGAACACAAAGGCCAATCCTATGGTACATTCCACTGGTTAAAGAAATAAAAATCTTTGGGTCACCCAACTTGTTCATGAAGTGGATCCATTTCCACAGATCAATACAATTTCAGGAAAGGACACTCAGAAAGAAAATAATCATTACTATCTACCTTTTTCCATTAAGAAAAAATAGAAGTTAAGGTACGGGTTTTTTTTCTAGCTGCCTGTTTTTTTACCACACCTTCCCTGTTGCAGTCTGCTGTGTCCAAGTTGGTGGTAATCACTTAGTAGCTGGAACTGTCTTCTAGCTAAACTTGAGAACTCTCAGCTCCTGATGAGAAGAGGCTGCACATAAACTATCAATGCTGGGCAAAGGAATTTCTAGTATAGGTATTTCATGCAACATTCATCCTCTTTCACTAGAAACAGCCTGCTCATATGTTCTTTTACTCTTTTTTTTATTCTTTCCCTTGAAACCACAGGACAGTCAAATATTTATTTTTCTCCTTGGAAAAGAAAAAAACAAATACAAAGGCTGAAAAGAAGCATCACCAATGTATACATTTGGTGCACTAAATTCAGACCATGCTAGGAATGCTACACCTACAAACCCTGGAAAATACCAAATCTACATTGCTCTGGGAACTTGTTCATCAGAAGCATTCAATGATGAAAGAAAACAGTGCAGATGCTTTAATTAAGCAGTGTAAGACTTCAGCTTACAGTCTTGATTTTAGAAATCAGTCTTGATTTTAGCCTCTGGACATGCTTCAACTCAGGCAAATACAAAAACCTATGGTCTTCAACCAAGGCAAAAAATACATCTCTAAGGAAATTGCTTTCAATTTTCCCTCTCATCTAAACAGGCACAAAGCCAGACAATGGCTAAAAAGCCAGTGAAAAAAATGCATTTAAAATATCAATTTTCCTTGAAACAGAATAGTTTATAAGAACACAAATAGAAACCTAAAAAGGAACGAGACGGCTGAAGCGTGCCCTGCTTTCTCACATTCATGGATGAGACAGGAAAAACTTTCTCCAGTCATAAAAATCTCTCTCCAGTTGGAAAATCATTTTAATGAGGAATTGTAGCAAGTAAAATTGAAAATTCTGGGCAGATGATGAGTTGCAAATTAGGAAATTTGTTTCAGTTGTATACTGAATCATTTCTCCAAGAAATATATAAGTAAATGCTAATAGTGGTTTAATCCTCAGAGGCAGGAGTAAGACCACTATATAATAAGATTTATTCTACCTGGCTCCACTAACATCACTTTACAATTGAGCCATTAAGGAAAATGTAAATGTATTCTGAGAAAGGAAATTTGTTCAAGGGCTTGAAAAGATAAAAGATTTTGCTTCATAAATATAATGTCTCTCAGAACCAAGGAGAAAGGAGAGAGTAAATGTTGCAGCTAAAAATGATGCCACTAAAATGACCTGTTTAAACAGATAAAGTATCCAAGGAGAAAAACATAAATGGCACACATTTTCTGGAAAGCTAAAAAATGAAGATACCTCCTAATACAAATGTTAAGAAGCATTGTATGATGTTCATGTGTATACACTAAATATATATTTGTGTACATATGCATGTATGTATACATGAATGATTCTAGTGAAAGGTTATTTCTTAGAGAAACACAAATGTGTGTTAAATAAAAAATCCTTCAATTTATTTTTTTATTTTTGACACTGAAAAGCTGAAAATGACATTGAGTGAGATAAGAAGCCTGACCTTAGAGAAGTAACTTAATGTTCAACTCTGAAATGCTAATTTCAGTTCCCATACATAAATAGTTACAGTTGGAAGGGACCTCTGGAGGTCATCTGGTCCAAACCCTCCTGCTCATGCAAAGTCACCAAGAACAGGTTGCCCAGGACTGTATACAGATGGCTTTGGAATATCTCCAAGGATGGTGACTCCACCACCCCTCTGGGCAAACTGTGCCAAGGCTCAGTCACCCTCACAGCGAAAAGATGTTTCCTGATGTTTAGGGGCAACCTCCCATGTTTCAGTTTGTGCCCATTGCCCCTGGTCCTGTCACTGAGCATCACTGAAAAGAACCTGGCTCCATTGCCTTTGCAAACTTCCCTTACAGTAGTAAGAGCCTCATGAGTCTTCCTTTGTCCAGGCTGACGAGCCCCAGCTCTCTCAGCCTTTTCTCATAGGAGAGATGCTCCAGTCCTTCCCCATCTTAGCGGCCCCTTGCTGGGCTCTCTCCAGTACGTCCATGCCTCTCTTGTACTGAGGAGCCCAGAACCAGACATAGTATGCCAGCATGGCCTCACCAGTGCTGAGGAGAGGGCAAGGATCACCTCTGTTGACCTGCTGACAATACTTTGTCTAATGCACCCTTCCTCGCAGCAAGGGCCCATTGCTGGCTTATGTTGAATTTGGTGTCCACCAGGATCCCCAGGGCCTTGTCTGCAAAGCTGCTTTCCAACTGAATGGCTGAAATTGTTCCTCCTCCAATGTAAGACTTTGCATTTCCCCTTGTTGAACTTCATGACGTTTTTGTTGGCCCATCTCTGTAGTCTGCTGAGGTTCTGATTAGCAGCACCACTCCCTGGGCCGCTACTCCCAATTGTGTGCTATTAGCAAGCTCGCTGAGGGTACATTCGGCACCTCATCTAGATTATTAATGAAGATTTGAAACAGAATTGGACACAGTATTGAGTGGGGTACATAATGAGTTACAGGCCTCCAAACAGATTTCAGCAGTCCTACTGGAATCAAACTGATGAATGATTTTAACAGGATGCAGTTCTTAATCACTTCAAGCCTAAATATCACTTAGGAAGAGCAAAACCTGATTTCTTGGGTGCCCCGACACCTGGTATACTCTTTAGACATGAGTCTAGTACTTATGACTGCCCCAAAACACATGAGTTTAATTGTAAACCATAACTATAGAGATGGGTGCAAGCACAGATGAGTGGCTCCTACTACCCTGGAGGGAGAGCAGTTCTTGCAGAAAAACTATGTCACCCTTGAGAGGAAAATGAAGATCTTATCAGTGTGCTGTGTTCCCAACTGCTCTGAGTTTGCTAGTCTTTTCCCAAACATGGTGTAGAAGGTTTTCCTTTCTTTATACCCTTATGCAGAAAAGCCTTTAGGTTGCTGCTAAGAAATGGCCTGCTAATTAGCATTGTTCTGACTTGGGCAAAGAGAAGGGTAGAAAAAGAAGTGAGAGCTATCCCAGAATGCCCAGGAACCTTCCAGTTCACCACTGGGATCTGTGCTGCTTGCCAAAATCTGTACTCCATTTCTCACTGCAAGACATAGCTGGCTCTACTTCATTTGCCCTGAACATACCTATAGTGTCAGACAGAGCAGGAAACTATACCAGTGGAATAGCTACTTTGAGAATTATTCTGCAGGGGTCCTGGTTTGAGTTAGAGTTGCACTATGCTTGCATTAAGTGTCAGATACATCAGCATGTGAAATAGTCCTAGTAGCAGACATATACACAATTAGCTGACAATTGAATATAGTCCTGTAGGAACTTAAGTGTATACTTAAAATACTGATTAGACAGACATACCAGTATGTGCATAGACAGGCCAATATTGCACAGTTTGCAGGCACATCATATAAATAATATTTCAGTGTATCATAGGACTTAGATATTTCTTCTTAGAGAAAGAGCCTGGCCAGGTTTTGGGTTAAAGCATAACAGAGCCGTTATGGACCCTGAGATATAAAGATACAACATGAAAAAGCCTGGGAAGCCTGTCATAATTCTATGAGTGAATCCTTGTGTTTATGACATCGTCCATCTCTGCCATGGACAATAGATACACCACATGGTTCTGCTACGTCATATTTTTGTTTCAGAGGTAGCCTCTTCAAATCTTCCCGACTGAAGGGAACCTTTAAGTGATTCAGCAACAATTGTGTATCACATACAGGATCAGAACACACTCAGCTTCTGCTTTATTGGAAATGCTTTAACATTCATGCTTTTTTTTACATCTTTTGCCCTTTTGAGTTTGCAAAAAATTATCTATTTCATTGTATGTTCATGCAGGTCAAAGGACAGAGCTTTCATCAACTTTCTGAAACTACTTCATGTTAAGTACTGTCATAAAGCCATCAAGATATCTGGTTCAAAGCTTAGTTCTCACATTGCTTTTGTTCCAGATAAGAAAAGCTACTAATTAACTAGCACTAAGCTGAAACAAAGTCACTATTTGCCCCCACCACACAGTCTTGGCTGGTCAGTGCAGTCATGCTAAGGCTCTCTTGCTACTTCTCTTTCTTATCTCCCTGCTTTGATGAAATAACTTGGCTCAATAATAGTTTTAATATCCTACTACATTGATGGAAGGAGGGAGGGAGGAAGGAGGTTTTGTTTGCAAACCTTGTGCCTACATTAAATTTCACTCTCCTTCCACTTTGTAAGTATTTGCCTGAGCTTATTGATCCTGAACTTGCATTGTTTGATTCTCTGGCACCCCATGAAATAATAATTTTGTGCTATGTTATAGTGATTAATATAGGTATGTACTCATAGGCAAGTGAAATGCTTGTCCAAAGAAAATTTCTGTCAAAATAGTCAAAACACATTAATACTAATATTCCTCTTATAGCTATTAAATGGGAAGCAAGGTCAAAATATAAACCGTATTAGAATGGTGTCAGCAACCACCTAGAGAGGATACCATCAACAGAGTTAATGTCATACAACTGACTCCCTTTAGAAAAAACACAAAACATTCCAAGTATGTAATTGAACAATATGATGCATCTATGAGCAAATTTACTTCCAAGCAGAATTTTCCTCATAACATGACTCAACCTTTACTATTTCATTTGATAAAACACTTCCAAAAAACTGAAACGCAAAAGCAGGTTTAACTTCTGTTTCTGTAGTATCTTGTGTAGAAGAACAGGCCATGTACATATACAAGAACACAGCTCTCAGCATATAATTACCCTTTTAGCCCTTTCAGAATTAAGTCCTAGCAATTATGAAATTAACACAATCACAAAGAATTCTTCACTTGTTTAAAAACATCAATTTTGTAATCAGGAAAAAGAGTATGTCCAGCTGGGTCCTCCAGAAGACATTGGCAAGAAATATTAATGCAACAAAAACTCTTCTAAGGAATAAATTCACTGTATTTCTAATTCCAGTCCATCTCCATTATTTCCATTTGAGTACTTCTAATTTCTAGAAAGGAAAAATCCTGTCTGTGCACGGAGCATCTATATTCATTTTCCATTACCTTTAAAGAATACATGTAGTAAATGATTCAGACGTAACAAAGCTCCACAATTTTTTTCATACATTAAAAAATTACCAAACATCAGATACTTAACAAATATCTTTTGTTGAGTATTACTTATCTGATAGTACTTAGCTAAAATCCTGTGAATAAGGAGCTAAAAATAGAAAAAAAAAACCCTCAACTTTTCTATTGAAGTCAGAATTTTCTTTACTTCAAGTTGATTCATTGATATGTAGTATTTAATAAATAAATATTCATAAACTTACTAAAAAGCGCCTTGAAATGCATTCTCTTATCTTAAATATATTTGTACATGCGTTTGACCTAAAGAGTAGCATGCAGGAAGGATGGTAGATCTTTCACTTCTTCACAGAGCTCTTTCACTGTGGTTTACTTCTTCCATTAACCAGGCAGACAACTGCTGGTGGTGCTTCCATGTGAGCAGTGCATGTAAGAGCAAGGTTTTTAATTGAAGCTCCAGTGGTCTGATCAGTGACGTTTGTTTGCAGACTTGTACTTTTGCTATAGAATTTGCAGAGATTTACTATTACTCAATGAACGTTGATAGTGTTTATGCATTTGTCACACTGTTTATCACTCATGCCTTATTATGTACAGTTTCTAGACAGTAACATTCTGTTTCTGTTTTGTAACTCCTGGGCCTGACCATTGTGTTTGTCCTCCTGCTCCTTCAAAGAGTCTGCAGAAACAGATTCTTTGTGATTGGCTCTCCAGGAGCATCAATTGCAGTTTCTGGTCAGTGTCAGCATTGGAAGTAAAGCCCGACAATAAAAATCAGTAACCAAATATTGTGGGTTAACCCTGGCCAGCAGGTAAGCTCCACACAACTAGCTGCTCATTCCACACCCCAGTGGGATGTGTGGAGAATCAAATGGATAAAAGTGAGAAAACCAAGTTGAGATAGACAATTTAATAGGTAAATTAGAAGCTGCATGTGCAAGCAAAGTGAAATGATAAGGAATTCGTTCACTGCTTCCCATCAGCAGGCAGATGTTTAGCCCTTTTTCAGGAAAGTGGGGCATCTTATGTTACTTGAAAAGACAAATGCCATTAAATCCAAACATCTCCCCTTCCTTCAGCTTTCCCCCAGCTTTTAGTGCTAAGCTTGACATCATATGGTATGGGATTTCCTTTTGGTCAGCTGTCCCAGCTGTGTCCCCTCCCAGCTTCTTGTGTTCCCCCAGCCTACTCCTTGGTGGGGCAGAATGAGAAACACAAATGGTCTTGACACTGTGTAAGCACTACTCAGTGACAACTAAACCACTGTGGTGTTATCAAGACTGCTTGGCTCACAAATCTAAATCATAGCACCATGAGACGCTGCGAAGAAAATTCCATCCAGCCAAAACCAGTAGACTAAAAATAAACACTCCTTATTGGAATCAATTTTCAATAAAACCAAGTATTTCCTTTTAAATAATAAAACTCCCAAACCACAATCAACCAAACTTAAAACACCTCAAAGCACCACTTGGAATATTATGTTATTTCCCTTACTTATATTAGAGCTGAATAGGGGTCCACATTTTTCTTCTTCTTTGTCCAAGAGAGAGCTCTGCTTCACCATGCTGAGAAGCTGCTCTGTTGCCTACTCATTGCATAAGAGCTATTCTGCAGCCACATTCTACAAGAGTTAAGAATCATTTTGTAGCCTCTAGGCTGAATACACAGGTTTGGCTCTCACCCTATTCTTCCTGTTTCCTGCATGGTGGTCTAAATTGGGTACCAATTCTCTAAAACTGTTAGGGACTAAAAGTCTAAGTCTAAAGACTAAAAGTCAAAGAACAAGTATAAGCATTAGATGAAAAGGGAATAGGAAACTAACAGGGGAAATGGAATAAAAGCAGTTCAAATAGAAGGCATGAATTTGTGGAATGTTTGCAAAATATTCTTTGAAAGTGTAGACTGAGAGGATGTTGTACTAACTTGGCAAACATTTTATGTTTATGGAACAGAAGTACATGGTTTTACATGTTGGAAGTGAAAGATGGCTGTTTTGCCAGATCTGTGTTCAGCGGGTTACTGGGTACTCAACATTAGTGACTGATTTTTGCAGGTTTTGGTGTGCTTTGAATTGCCACAGTGTCTGAACAAGATGACTTGTAGTTGTTAGTTCACCTTCAGAGTCAGCGATGACACTGACTTTCCTCATGAACCCAGAAGTGCCACATACAGCCTTTAGATGATGCCTTATTTTCTTTTGCTGTATGGACCAGAACTTGCTGTGTGCTTGTAAAGTGCTTACCACAGTAGAATGCTGGGCTCATTCAAGTCCTTTAGACTCTACCAGATTTCAAGAACAAACCATATTTTTGAAGACCAGAAGTATAGTAATCCTCATGTATTTTCAAATAATTTCTTCCAGTGAAGAAAATCTCACATTCTGTTCTCTTGTTTTTGCATGAGAGAGGGAAAGACACTGCCAGGCAGTTTTTTGACTTTAAAGATTTACATTCTAGATGAAATAAGGCTGTGGAATACATAATGAATGGCTTTTATTGGCAAGGAAATGTTTGCTTGTTCCTGCTACAATAATAAAGACTTCTGCTGTCAGAAGGAAGCTGAACGCATTTTGGGTTCAAAAGCGTACTATTTATAGTCTAGATGCAAAATGATCTCTATTCACTACAATGTCTCATTTGCAGGTTATCTTTCTGCTTTCCTCTGAAAGCTAGTTGGCAGATGTTTCCTCCCATCTTGACTCATTGCATTAGTGGTAGAAAAATAATCTGCATTCTACTATGGTACCCTTCATAAGTAGAACTGGAGGATAGAACCAGCTTGTTTAAAACACACAAGACAGTGTAAAGAGAAAATCATCTTGAATATCAGTACAACTACATTATACAAATCCTTCAGTTTTATGAATTAAGTAACGTTCCAAAAGTTGCAGCCAGTAGCACAGCATTAATATCCCCTCCTTAAAAATAAACCAAAATAAAATAGAATAAAATAAAATAAAGAAATAGAATAAAAAAGAACAACACAACACAAAACAAC